>NC_139464.1:40892500-42092500 GCF_057233095.1 Heloderma suspectum | reverse complement strand
GCACAGCTCACCTGGTCCCTGCCCCCCTACGACGCTGAGATGTATTTCTACTTAATTATAGCAATTCTTTCTAAATGTGCATCTATACGTGTAAATTAGCACATGCAAATTTTATGCAGAACTGTGTCCTCTTTTGTCCTCTTGGTTGGATATGCATTTCATGGTTTATTTCATAATGCATAAGTGCTCACCTAGCTAGCCTTCACCTATGCTCAGTAGATTTGTAAATAAAGTCAAATATTACAAAATGTCTTTAGGCCTCCAGTGACCTCCTTCCAAAAGAAAACCAAACGTGGGTACGCGTTGCACCCTGCCACTTCTCACTGCTAGGAGAAACATAACAGTATTCTGAACAAGGGTGAAATTTGATATTGGGCACAGAATTCAACATCCTGAAAATTGCAGATGATGCTTTATATAGAAAAGCAAGTTTCTAGCCCTTAAGGCTATAAAGATAAGGTCTGACTAAAGCATAGGAGCAATGTTCGGTGAAATCTCAGTAGGCAGGATGGGTAAGGGTAGGGTGCTTAGCAAGATTTCCAGTGATGAGGAAGTAGACTTCAGTTTCCAGCACAGCACTTTTTCATTCCTAATAATGTGCAGAAGCAGAAAAAATTATAGAAGCAAATCTATGCAGATTTACTTAATTTGAAGGCGAGCAGCTCACAACAAATTGGGCTGGTTCTGTAAGGACTTTCCAGATTCAGTCAAGGTTTGGCTGATCTATCTATCTATCTATCTATCTATCTATCTATCTATCTATCTATCTATCTATCTGTTGTTGTTAATTTATTTAAAAATATGAAATACAAAGAAAGTTATAATGATAAAGAAAAGGAATAACACAGAATATGTTTTCATTTTCATTTTCTTTCCTATGATATAATGAAAATATAGTCTGTTATTCCTTTTCTTTATCATTATATCTTTCTTTGTATTTTAAATAAATTTGCAACAACAACAACAACAACAAAAACAAACAAACAAATAAATAAATGAAACATCCAAACCTTGACTGAATCTGGAAAGTCCTTACAGAATCAGCCCAATTTGTTGTGAGCTGCTCACCTTCAAATTAAGTAAATTTTATTCTATCATGAAAACCTAAACAATAACCATCTTTCAGTAACAGTATCTGGCTGAACGCCCTCTCGAGTCCTTTTGTAATGAGTTAATTTAGACATGAGTACAATGGTGCAGATCTTATGATACCATTCAGAAACTGAGGGAGTTACAGCTCCCCCCACCCCAATTAGCTGCTATACATGGCGTGGCTGCAGAAAGATTTATCACCAGTTTCAATCCAAATCTGTTTCATTGACAAAGCCCTTAAGGTAACATAACAAAACTATTTTTGGATCTTCAGGTTTCAAATAATCAGTAATTTCATTTATCATAGCTTGTATAGTTCTCCAGAAACTTTGAACTAATGGGCAACCTCCCCCACCTCCAAGAATGAAGGAAATCTGCATTTATTAAACAAAGAACTTGTGTTTGATAAATAGAAGTCCTATCTAAATGGTATTAAGTACTGCACTGAGTTTAAAAAGAATGATTTTAAATTGGTAGGTAATCTTGGGAGCATTTAAAAATGCATCATAGGGTTGGGAAAAGTGCACAAAAGGGCAACCAAAATGATGAGGGAACCTGAGCAACTCCTCTGGGAGGAAAGGCTACAAGGTTTGGGGCTCTTTAGCTTAGAAAAAAAACAGTGAATAAGGTGAGACATGACAGAGGTGTACAAAACTATGCATGGTGTGGAGAAAGTGGATATAGAGAGATTTTTGTGTCTATTTTAATACTAGAACACTGGATCATCCCATGAAGCTGATTTGCAGGAGACTCAGGACAGATAAAAGGAAGTACTTCTTCACACAGCACAAAATGATGAAATTAGCTACCATGAGATTCAGGGCTTCTTCACACGGAGCTTTTATCCTGCTATTGAGATTGCTCACTCACGGAAGTTTGTGGGCCCTTGAGATGATGCCGTTAACCTCCAGGGTGTCTCCTGCACTAAATGACCCTTACTCCGTTTTTAAATAGATCGGCGATAATGAGCTATCAAATTGCCCCACTTGTGTACCGCTTGAGTTCCCTCCGTGAAAAAGGAAAAGCCGCAAGAAGAGCTAGATCAATGAAATATATGGAAGACTCAGATAAGGGGGAGAAGAAGGAGGCAAGGGGAGGGGGAAAAGGAAGCATGAGTAAAGGGAGTCTGTTATGATCCTCCATTTAAAACAGAAGCAGAAAGCCCAGTTTTAAATGCAGGATTTTAGGCTGGTGTAGAGATGCTCTTAGGACAGATTTAAAAGGGGATTAGACAAATTCATAGAAGATAAGGCTATCAATAGCTACTAGTCTTGGTGACTATATATTACCTTCAGATTCAGAGACAGTATGCCTCTGATGACCAGTTGCTGGGGAACATGGGTGGGAGGGTGCTGTTGCACTCATGTCCTACTTGTGGGCCTCCCACAGGTATCTGGCTGGCCACTGTGTGAACAGAATGCTGGACTAGATAGGCCTTTTGCGTGATCTAGCAGGGCTCTTCATATGCTCCTCATTTGTTGCAGGAGTTGCTAGATAGTGCTTCTGTTGAGGATATATCTCATTTTCCCAGCACTCAGAACCTCAGTATCTTGTTGCTGAGAAAATGAGATTCTTCTCCTGGCTAGTGCTATCATTACTAATGTAATTACTGTGCATAAGGTAATTGGGCAAGTGTCATCAGCACCCCTCAAGTCGTGCCTGGGAGAAGAATGATGACCAGCAGTAAACTCCCCCCCCCCCCCGCCCACCATGCCATTATCTGATTTCTTAAAAAAACACACAGTGCTGAGTGAACCCTCTCCTGCCTGTTTTTGCAATCAATATTTTTATGGAGTATTCAACAACAATTTTTTTTTTAAAAAAATCAATGTTGCACATTGCATAAACATTGGACTACAGTTCTGAACTATTGGTTCAATCCCCCTTTATGCATCCTAGCCTGTTGTGAAATCAAGAAAGGAGAAAGAAAGAGATTTCCCCCCCACTTTACAACTCCAGCTCAGGAGTGCCCATCTAATGCCTATGAGCTGTTTAATCTGAACACTTAAGTATCACCAAAAAAGAGGACAAAAGAGGACACAGATTTGCATAAAACGGCACATGCAAATGTGTATGTATAGATGCCAAGTAGAGAAATAATTGCTATAATTTAAATAGAAATACAACACATCTCACCACAGCGGGGCAGGCTGTGACCAGGTGACCCATGTGCCTGCTCAGTCTGTTGTGTTGATGGGCATCTTCAAGGCCCCTGCTGGCTCTCCCTTCTGATGGTTCTTTATCTTTAAACTGGAATTGGACTGGATAGCTGTTCAGACAGTATTCTGTAAAGTAGGACATGTCCCTTCTTCAACATGGTGACCTTTTGGAAACTAGGCTTACTCGAGCTTGGTAGGTAGCCATTGTGGCAATATTTGCTCCTGCTTGTTTCTGTAGCTATGCACTCTACTATAGTCCTATTGCTTATTTTAAACCATGAACCGCAACGTGGCTTTTCCCACCCTCCCCATATACGAGTGAGTGGAGGCTCATGGCTTTTATGTCAGTGGCACAGTAATTCACTCTAGGTTTCAGTCAGAACCAGTCAGAACTGCCCCACTGACATGGGAGCCACCAGCCTCCACTGGCACCAACTGGTTTATTTATTACATTTATATCTCAGCTTTTCTCCAGGGAGCTCAAGGTAGTGTACTTGGCTCCCACCATTTCATTCTCACAATAACGCTCTGAGGTAGGTTAGGCTAAGAGAGAGTGACTGGGCCAAGGTCATCCAGCAAGCTTCATGGCTGAGGAAGGTTTAGAACAGGCGTGGGCAACTTGTGGCCTGTCAAGGGCTCCTTGGAGGGCTCTCTCAGTCTAATCCAGTAGCCATGTCCAGACACAGACAAAGGGATTCTTTTCAAAGCTTTATTCTTCTTTCACAACTTACAACTCTACAGGTAGCAACTAGATCTGAGCAGCAGCATCCCTATGCCCTAAGTTGGAACAGTTTGTCCCCGTTTGAAAGGCAATTACTAGCAGACCCCTGAATATAAGGACTAGGGAGAATCCCTCCCCTTTTCCCTTGGATCCTCTGGGCGCAACCGTTCTTTGAGCGCCAACCGGGCGCTATGCCTCCTTTCCACGCTCTCCATTTGGCGTCGCTCTCTGCGTCTGCGCTGCGCATCCAACCAGTCTGCTATCGGTGTTGGGTCACTCCCTGGACTGCTTTCTAATCTAGGAATGTTGGTGGGAGGAATCTCTGTCAGCTGTGGGCCCTGGGAAAAAGGGGCACGCTCCTCTCCCAGGAGCGACTGCTCTTCCTCTGAATCAGAACTACTCTGGGATTCTATGGGCTCAGTGTCCACCCTGACATGGCTCTCCAGAGGTTTTGGCCTGAAACTCCCATCATCCCTCATCATTGACTATGCTGGCTAGGGCTGATGGGAGTTGTACGCCAAAACATTTCGAGGGCCACAAGTTGCCCACCCTTGTTTTAGAAAGAGGGCCACCTCAGTCCTAGCCAAACACTCAGACTGTTAGAACTGTAGATGTGTGTGGTACAGGAGATATGGTGTGTATGTGAGTGAGTGTGTGTGTGTGTGTGTGTGTGTGAGTGAGAGAGAAAGAGAGAGAGAGAGAGAATGGGATGTGTGTGGATAGGGTGTGCCTATGTGTGAATGGGGTATGTGTATGCCTGTGTGAATATGTCTCTGTGTATGAATGTCTCTCTCTCTCTCTGTGTGGAGATGTGTGGCGGAGGGCATGTCAGCAGTGACTCCACTCACTTCGGGGTGGAACCACTGCTGGCATGTGGTTCTTGGTGTTCCGGCCTGGGGCCAGTTCAGTCCTCGGGCCAAAAGTGGTTCCCCATCCCTGCCCTAACTGGTATGCCACACTAGTTGTCATTGATATTGTGTTACGGGAGACTTGGAGACATATGGCACTAAAATGACCTTTAAGGTTGCATTGGTTGACCATCTGGGGAAACCCCACGTTTCTCCTTTCCTCGTCATGTTGAGAGAAAAAGTCTTTATGTTCAAGATGTTTTTCGTACGTCAGGATAGGCATCAGTGCTTATCCACGGTAGGTTGGCCACTTAGACATTGCTAAAGAACAGAAAATGCAATACTACAGAAGAGGACAAAGATCTGAATAGATCTGAGTCGTTAAGTCATGTCCAACTCTTCGTGACCCCATGGACCATAGCACACCAGGCCTTCCTATCCTCTGCTCTCTCCTGGAGTGTGCTCAAGTTCATATTCATTGCATCGGTGATGCTATCTAGCCATCTCATCCTCTGCCGTCCCCTTCTCCTTTTGCCTTCAGTCTTTCCCAGCATCAGGGTTTTTTCCAGTGACTTTTCCCTTTGCATTAGGCGGCCAAAATATTTGAGCTTCAGATTCAGTATCTGTCCTTCCCATGAGCACTCAGGGTTGATTTCTTTTAGGATGGACTGATTTGACCTCCTTGCAGTCCAGGGGACTCGTAAGAGTCTTCTCCAGCACCACAATTGGAATGCATCAATTCTTCGGCATTCAGCCTTCCTTATAGTCCAGCTCTCACAGCCATACATCACTACTGGGAAAACCATAGCTTTGATTATAAGAACCTTTGTCGGCAAGGTGATGTCTCTGCTTCTTACTATGCTGTCTGGGTTTGCCATAGCTTTCCTCCCAAGGAGCAAGCGTCTTTTAATTTCATGGCTACAGTCGCCATCTGCGGTGATCTTGGAGCCCAAGAAAATACAATCTGTCACTGCTTCCATTTCTTCCCCTTCCATATGCCAGGAAGTGATGGGGCCACATGCCATGATCTTCGTTTTTTTAATGTTGAGTTTCAAACCAGCTTTTGCACTCTCCACTTTCACCCTCAACAAGAGGCTCTTTAGATCCTCTCCGCTTTCTGCCATTAGGGTGGTATCGTCTGCGTATCTAAGGTGGATGATAATTCTCCCGGCAATCTTAATTCTGACCTCTGATTCATCCAACCTGGCATTTCTCATGATGTACTCTGCATATAAATTAAATAAACAGGGTGATATGCAGCCTTGTCATACTCCTTTCCCAATTTTGAACCAATCGGTTGTTCCATGTCCGGTTCTTACTGTTGCTTCTTGACCCTCATACAGGTTTCTCAGGAGACAGGTAAGGTGGTCTGGTACTCCCATCTCTTTAAGAATTTGCCACAGTGTGTTGTGATGCACACAATCAAAGGCTTTAGTGTAGTCAATGAAGCAGAAATAGACATTTTTCTGGAATTCTCTTGCTTTCTCCATGATGCAGCGAATGTTGGCTATTTGATCTCAAGTTCCTCTGCCTCTTCGAAACCCCGCTTGTACTTCTGGTAGTTCTCGGTTCACATGCTGCTGAAGCCTAGCTTGTAGGATTTTGAGCATAACCTTGCTGGCATGTGAAATGAGCGCAGTTGTACGGTAGTTTGAACACTCTTTGGCGTTGCCCTTCTTTGGAATTGGAATGTAAACTGACCTTTTCCAGTCTTGTGGCCACTGTTGAGTGTTCCAAATGTGTTGGCATATTGAGTACAGCACTTTAACAGCATCATCTTTTAGGATTTTAAATTGCTCAGCTGGAAGACTGTCATCTCTGCTAGCTTTGTTGTTAGTAATTCTTCCTAAGGCCCACTTGACTTCACCCTCTAGGATGTCCGGCTCAAGTTCTGTGACCGCACTATGATGGCTATCAGGGACATTCAGATCTTTCCTGTATAGTTCTTCTGTGTATTCTTGCCACCTCTTCTTAATCTCATCTGCTTCTGTTAGGTCCCTGCCTTCTTTGTCCTTTATCATGGCTGTCTCTGCACAAATCGTTCCCTTGAGATCTCCGATTTTCTTGAAAAGATCTCTAGTCTTTCCCATTCTATTTTTTCCCTTGATTTCTTTGCATTGTTCATTTAAGAAGGCCTTCTAGTCTCTCCTTGCTATTCTCTGGAAATCTGCATTCAGTTGGGTATATCTTCCCCTTTCTCCCTTGCTTTCCCTTCCCTTCTTTCCTCAGCTACTTGTAAAGCCTCATCAGACAGCCACTTTGCTTTCTTGCATTTCTTTTTTTTGGGGATGGATTTAGTTGCTGCCTCCTGAGCAATGTTACGGACCTCCGTCCATAGTTCCTGAGGCACTGTGTCTATCAGGTCTAATCCCTGAAATCTATTCCTCACCTCTACTGTATATTCATAAGGGATATGATTTAGGTCATACCTGAATGGTTTAGTGGCTTTCCCTATGTTCTTTAATTTCAACCAAAATTTTGCAATAAGAAGCTCATGATCTGAGCCACAGTCAGTTCCAGGTCTTGTTTGTACTGACTGTATGGAGCTTCTCCATCTTTGGCTGCAAAGGACATCATCAATCTGATTTCGATATTGACCATCTGGTGATGTCTATGTGTAGAGTCGCCTCTTGTGCTGTTGGAAAAGCGTGTTTGCTATGATCAGCGTGTTCTCTTGGCAAAACTCTATTAGCTTTTGTCCTGCTTCATTTTGTACACCAAGGCCATGCCTGCCTGTTATCCCGGTGAGTTCTTGACTTCCTACTTTAGCATTCCAATCCCCTATGATGAAAAGGACATCTTTTTCTGGTGTTAGTTCTAGAAGGTGTTGTAGGTCTTCATAGAACCGATCAACCTCAGCTTCTTCGGCCTCAGTGGTTGGGGCATAGACTTGAATTACTGTGATGTTGAATGGTTTGCCTTGGATTCGTACTGAGATCATTCTATCGTTTTTGAGATTGTACCCCAGTACTGCTTTTCCCACCCTTTTGTTGACTATGAGTGCTACTCCATTTCTTCTAAGGGATTCTTGCCCACAGTAGTAGATATGATGGTCACCTGAATTAAATTCGCCCATGCTTGTCCATTTTAGTTCGCTGATTCCCAAGATGTCCGTGTTCAATCTTGCCATCTCATGTTTGACCACCTCCAGCTTACCTTGATTCATTGATCTGACATTCCAGGTTCCTAAACAATATTGTTCTTTACAGCATTGGATTTTCTTTTCACCACCAGACACATCCACAGCCGAGTGTCCCTTCGGCTTTGGCCCAGCCGCTTCATTCTTTCTGGCACTACTTGGAAATTCCCTCTGCTCTTCCCCAGTAGTATATTGGACACCTTCTGGCTCATCTTCTGGTGTCATATCTTTTAGCCTTGTGATATGTTCCATGGGGTTTTCTTGGCAAGAACACTGGAGTGGGTTGCCATTTTCTTCTCCTGTGGACCACATTTTATCAGAACTCTCCGCCATGACCTGTCCGTCTTGGGTGGCCCTGCATAGCATAGCTTATGGCTTCACTGAGTTACACAAGCCCCTTTGCCACAACAAGGCAGTGATCCATGAAGGGGCTGAATAGAATTAGCATATGCTAATTGATATATAAATGGTCTCCTCTTGTCTAGACTACTGTAATGTGCTCTACGTGGGGTTACCCTTGAAGATGGTTCAGAAGCTGCAGCTGGTTAGTCAGTGGCTCACCTGATTAAAGGCAGCTGCCAGCATCATCACATCACTCCAGTGCTGAAGGAGTTGCGCTGGCTACCGGTTGTTTTCCAGGCCAAATTCAAGGTGTTGGTATTGACCTTTAAACCCCTATATGGTTCTGGCCCAGCCTATCTCAAGGAGCGCCTCCAGCAACACGAGACAGGCCACTCAACAAGATCAGCCTCAGATGGCCTTCTCTCTGTCCCATCAGCCAGGACAGCTAGGCTGGTGAGGATGAGGGAGAGCGCCTTCTCTGTGGTGGCCCCCACTCTTTGGAACTCCCTCCCTAGGGAACTCCGCCATGTCCCCTCTTTAATGAGCTTCCACCACGCATTGAAAACTTGGTAGTTCAGGCAGGGATTTGGGGTGGGTTAGGATATTTTTAGAATATGTTTTAATGTTTATTTTACTGTTTTAGACTGTTTGTACTGCTGTACATCACCCAGATTGGCCAGGTGACGAGCCAGATGGGTGATTAAGAAATTTAATAAATAAATAAATAAAAATATATAGAGATGCAAATTTAGAAATAATTACTATAATTTAAATAGAAATCCAGTACATCTCACCATAGTGGGATAACCCATGTACCTGCTCAGCCAGGTGCTAACTGTGGATGGGCAATTTCAAGGCCCCTGCTTTCCCTTCTTAAAGAACTATATGATGGGAGAACAGGGGCCTTGTACTGCCCATCTGCAGTTAGCACCTGGCTGAGCAGGCACACAGGTGAGCAGGCACACAGGTCACCTGGTCACAGCCTTTTTTAAGCCAGAGTTGGACTGGGCAGTCCTTCAAATAAAGAATGCCTTTCAATAGAAGATTGACAGCTCTGCAAATAGAGGACTGTCCTCTGTAATGTAGGGCACATGTCCACCATAACTAGAGCTCTGCTTCTTTTCCTATTAGGCGATCATGTGATATTCACAAACTGCTCTGCGGAGCACAGCCACCCAGCACTTTCCTGCAAAATGGCGTCTGAGTTTGATGCATTTTTAGCTAGCGGCTTGAGGTGAGCAAACACTCACTTAAGTTGGGAGATGTAATGAGGGAGGGAGTCAGTTTACCACTGAGCTTCATGGGAACTTGACAGTTATTTATTGGCGTATGAATGTTGTCAATAAATATGAATACTTGCTCCATAGTAGGGTTCCCGTAGACTAATTGTCCAAAACTTAATATTCAAACTGCCTCTGCAAAATGGCTTAGGAGGGCTCCACTAATTGGGGCGATTTGGGGTCATGCAAACAGCACTTACACAGACAGTTTGGGGAGACAACTCCACCTGATGAACATGGACTCTGGAGGAATCTTCAGTTTGTTCCAGGTGGTGCACTGGCGTTGTGAATACCAGGGTTAGATTTCTGAAAGACAATGAGAATGTTTTTCTCTGCATTCTAGCGCGCTCTCTCTCTCTCTCTCTGTGTGTGTGTGTGTGTGTGATTTCATTCCAATTGCACTGGGGAGTAAAGACGTAAACCTCCCTGCTTCTTGTGCGTTATTTCTGATAAGAATCACCCCCCGCCCCCGGTGCGTGCTTGTAATTTCATTTCATTTCTATACCACCCAATAGCCAAAGCTCACTGGGCAGTTTACAAAGATTAAAAACCTTAAGAATACAATAGTGTACATAATATAAAAGCTATTTACATAGAAACATATAAACGGACAACATGCACACACCTAAACAATTTTAATAACTGACAATAAAACATCCCAGGACTGATGACTAAATTAACTAAAGCAAAACCAGATATGTAGCTGCATGTTACGTATTTACAGAGCATCTGCTTTGGCCCTCAGTGAGAGCAGCAATGCATTTCTAGCATGCATGGATTAAGTGAAGCCTAGATTTAGCTGGTGGGATGGAGACCAAAGATTGTTCAACAGCTGGCAACAACAGTACGATGGAAATCATATCCCTTCTTGCACTTACTGGTTGTGTATCTCTCCTTATTTTTCTCCAGCTGGTTTTGCCACCTTGATGATGATAATTACCTAAACCCACAGGCTCTGCTGAAGCTCTTGTCTTCTTATTCTCCAGACCACGATGTTTACATTGGGAAGCCCAGCTTGGATAAGCCAATTCATGCCTCAGAAAACTTGCCTAACAACCAGACAGTAAGTCCAATCCTTTTTTTACCCAGGTAGGACTAAGCAGCAGGCTGGCAGGCTGGGAATTCTAAAGGCAGTGAGGAGTTGTTTTTTTCTTAAAAAAGAAGTTAATTTATTGGTGTTTCCAAAGTGGTCCCATTGCATCAGAGTGAAGAGACATAGATGGAGCAGAGGGTAGTTCTGTGGCAACTGGGAGGAGGCAGATAAACACATTAATTAATTAATTAAATAAATTGGGCACAGGATTGCCACAGCTGGACTCTGATGGACCTCTTGCACTTTTTCAGAGCTGCATAGACGAGAAACTTATACCAAATGTAGCTTTCCCCTTTCACAATGACAGGAGTAGCGGCGTCTGGTGGAATTCTCTCTATGTGACTCTTGAAGATGTAAGAGCTCTCTTGGGGCCTGGGTCTGGCAACCCTAGTTGGGCACTTCACAGGCACTTGATGGTTGAGTTAGAAACAGGATGTAGTTGTGAAGCAAAGAAGCACCTAGAAATAAATAATGGGCCAGTTCGCATGATCAAACAGCCCATCGTGGCATGTGCTGGTGGCCATTTTCAATATTCAAGCCCTGGCCACGGTTTGTGGTGTAGTCGGAGCCTGGGGACCACGTGTTATGCAAGGGTTAAACAACCCATGATCTCTTGTTCGTGGTCCCTGGGTTTGGACAACAAGCCATGGCTGGGCCTTGAATATTCAAAACCTGCCCAGCACACACCAGCATGTGCTGCAGCCCATGGTGGGCTGTTTTGATCATGCAGACCAGGTCAGTACAATGTCAGGTTCTCCCCACCCCTGCCCTGCCTGCCTGTACTTTTTTTTTTTTTTTCAAAAACCAAACCACCTTCCTACATATAGAGTGACATGCACTATTCTCATGTGTAGCTTATGGCCCTCTTTCTCTCTTCAGAAGCCAGTGTCTTGTTGCAGAGATGGGTAGAGTTTAGATCTACTTTGTTTTCCACCAGCAACCTGAGGTCCACTAGCCAGAGCCAAGTGCAAAATTGTGGCTCAGGTAGAGGGACATAGAGCTGAGGAACAAAGTGCCTCTGGAATTCATTGTCAGTACCAGAACTGGCGTTTGCACGCACGTCTACTCCTGTTTGCCTCCAAGCTTTCTTAGTTTCCTGATTTAGGGGGGCAGGGAAAGGTCTTTTGTTTCTCTGTTGTTCAACCATTAGGAGTTGGATCCCTTTACTGATCTGCTGCAGCTCTGCTGCAATGCCCCTGGGGATCAGTAGATCCTGATCTACCTTCTGATCATCCTGTCTTATTGTAACCTGTAACATATGCTTGTTCTATTGCTTATTGTCAAGGGCTCCTTGGAGGCCTCTCTCAGTCTAATCCAGTAGCCAAGTCCAGACGCAAACAAAGGGATTCCTTTCAAAGCTTTATTCTTCTTTTACAACTTAACAACTCTACCGTTAGCAACTAGATATGAGCAGCAGAGTACCTATGCCCTAAGTTGGAACAGTTGGTCCCTGTTTGAAAGGGAATTACTGGCAGACCCCTGAACTTAAGGGCTAGGGAGAGTCCCTCCCCTTTTCCCTTGGATCCTCTGGGCGCAGCTGTTGTTTGCGCGCCAACTGGGCGCTATGCCTCCTTTCTGCGCCCTCCATTTGGCGCAGCTCTCTGCGTCGGCGTCGCGCGTCCACCAAGTCTGCTTCCTGCGCTCTGTCACTCCCAGGACTGCTATCTAAGCTAGGAATGCTGGTGGGAGGAATTTCCGTCAGCTGTTGGCCCTGGGAAAGAGGAGCGCGCTCCTCTCCCAGGAGCGACTGCTCTTCCTCAGAATCAGAACTACTCTGGGATTCTATGGGCTCAGTGTCCACCCTGACACCTATTATATTTATGTATATGCTTGCATTGTTAAGTGTAACCCAGGTAAGTTAGGGTTCAAAGAATGTTTGGGAGTAAGTGAAAGGTGGGAGGGGCTTGTGTGTGGTTTTAAAAGAAGAGGGCTGCCGGTTAGTTAGTCAGATAAGGCCTTAGGGACTGAAGAGGCCACATCTTGTTCTGGAACCAGGATTTAGAGGAGGTAGAGTAGATAGGTTAGGACCAAGCATAGATTTATTAATAATAGTATATATAGCTCTTCTTGTGTTTAATAAATTGTATTTGTTCTTAATACGGAATTCCATGTGTTTGGCTTATTGTGCTACCATTGGAAAACCTATGTCCTCGTTACTTCTCCTGTGTTGGGTAGAAAGAACCGATTAGGCATCCTGGGTGTCTCTTTCACCCAGAGAGCAAAAGGGGAAGAAGCTTTGTGTGTCTGTGAGGCGACTGACCCAAATGGAGGCAGACGTACTCAGGGGTTTACTCAGGGGTTTTTCAGTTTCAACAGGTGAAAGCTGAAGAAGGCGTAACTCGGGGCAGGAATATCAGATAACCCATACGCACTTTTTCTCCTGTCAGAAGTCGGTGTATTTTTGGTTTGCCACTGGAGGAGCTGGATTCTGTATCAGCAGGAAGCTGGCCACCAAGATGGCTCCCTGGGCAAGGTGAGCAATGAAGCTGGTAGGTATTAGACCTTTGTCTGATCACCAGAAGATCCTATATGAATGTGTCTGAGGGTTGATTTCATAGCTTCCTGCAGTGCTTCCATGTGGTTGGGTTTCTAGGCAGTTGTGAGATCAAATTCCCAAATGCTAAGTCTGAATCGGTCTCCCATGTCGGAAGTGCCACCCCGACAGTTTGCCACCCTGATGGCCAAATTAAACATGACTGCAGCCAAGTTGGCCTGGACCATGGGGAAAGCAATGATCATGCTACTGTGAGCACTTGTGAATCAGGTCTGAGGTTAATAGGTGTGAATGGGGGAGTTCATGTGCTAAACAAGCATGTGTCTCTGGCTAGATCTACACTACTGCTTTATAGCGGTATTGAGGTGCACTAATAACTGTTGGGACACATTATATATTCAATGTGCTGCTTCTGTAGTGTTATTTCCTGCTTTTTAAATTCCACATTATCCAATATACTGCAACAAATGTCACTGTGTGTCCTACAAGTTATAAATGCACAAGAGGGATATAGCATTACCGTAAAGGAATCGTAATGATATGACACGGGGTGTACATCTGGCCTTAGTCTCCACTGCATCTTGAGGAAGGCATCTGTATGTCTAAATTGTAGAAATGTGAATGAATCTGTAGGGCAGCCTCCCCCAACCAGATGTGTAGGACTACAACCCCCATCATCCTCAGCCAGCATGGCCTTTGGTGCTGATGGGAATTGTAGTCCAACACATCTGGAGGGTGTTAGGCTAGGGAAGACTGATGTAGGGTATACCCAGCCAAGGATGTGTATGTGTTTGTGTAAATGAGAATGAGTGTGTAAATGCAAAGGTAGTTAAACTAAGACAGAAATTTGCATATGCACTTCCCTGCTCTTTAAGATCTTCCAAAGAGGGCTGGTTTCAGGTTCCTTTCACAACTGTAATAAAATATAGTACGGCCTGGAACAGGGCCTTGTCTGTGGTGGACCCTAATTTCAGAACATGCTTTTGAGGGAGAGCCTGCCAGCCAAACCACCTTATTAATATTAGCCTTTAGGTACACAGATAAAACTTTTCTACTTTTTTGCTGTTTAATTGGTTTTACCTCTTATCTCTCTGTCTTCTATTTTTATTCATATTTTGTTTTATTATTTGAATTATTTGATGCTTATTTGATTATCAGTCACACTGGGTGGTCATTTAGTGCAAGCCAATAAATAAAATGTTTAAATAAATAAATAAATACATAAGCTAACCTTTCCTTCTGTTGCTAATCCAGTACTCTCAGTAATGCTGGATTAGAGCTACCTCTCTCTGCCAAGGTACTCTGTTATATTCCAGAGACTGAGCTGGGTATCTTACAATACAATTCTATACATGTCTACTCAGACCTAAGTCCCACTGAGTTCAATAGAACTTGCTCCTAGGTAAGTGTGTGTAGCACTTGGAAAGATCTTATAACTCTTCAGCGGAAGTTAGGAAGGAAGGAAGGAAAGCTTTGAAAGCAGGGGAAGCATTTCTCAATGTCAAATGGGCATGCATGCATAAAGTTGAGTAGCCTAGGTGATGGCAACCTCTCTTACAAAACCTTGTGTCTTTATCTAGGGATCAAGTCCTTTAATGTGGCTTGGGGGTTGACAGATTTTTGGCTTGTGGGACCTGCTTTGAGACTAGAACCCTGAGGTCTACCAACCTGAGGTTCACCAGGTGCAAAATTATTGGTAATTTTTGTTTCTCTTAAAATGCATTCCTGTATAGGTCTACTCAAAGGTAAGTCCCATTGAGCTCATTGGATCTTACTCCCAGGTAAGTGGGCATAGGATTACAGTCAAAGTGTCTTTGGTCAATATCTTTGAAATATTATCTGTTTTCATCAAATGTTTTGTATATTGCTTCAAATAACATAAGACGAAGCAAAATATTCAAAAATATACATGAGATGAGCATAAGGAATATACCAAAGAGAATATACCCAGGTTGGAGAACTTGTGGCCCTCCAGATATTGATGAACTACTATTCCCATCTTCTCTTACCATTGGCCAAACTGACTGTCAGTTCTGGAGCAAGCTCTCCTCCCGCCTGAGGCGTGAGAGCATGCGTGCTGCCACTGCATTGTGCCCTCACCCCCTCTTCTTTACCACATCTTGCCCCCACCCCTTCCCTCATCAAATGCCCCCCTTCCCTTTCCCATGTGCATCCCCACCCCTTTCCCTTCCTTCATTGCACCCTCCCCTTTACCACCAATGCCATGTCGGCTCTCAGGAGAGCTGTGCAGGCAGAAGAAGTTGGCTTGGCTCTCACAAGAGCCCACTCACCCACCCCGCCTGTCTTCTGGCTCTCGCTGAGAGGATTCTCAGCGTGAGCCAGAAGGTGGGTTGCTGAGAGCAGCTGCCCATCTTTTGTTTCATTCCTCAGAGCAAAACAGAGGCCAGGCGGCTGCTCCGGGGAGTCCCATTGGCCGCATTCTTGCTGTGGCAAATGCCATGTTGGGAGAGCGGCTAACGGGGCTTTCTGAGCACCTGCTGGGGTGGGGGTGGGGAGTGACACAACTCACCACTTTTCCTGCTCTGCAGCCTAAGGTGGGGGCTTTACCCTGCCTCACAGGAGGGCTGGCCCTGCTGGCTGAGGCTGATGGGAAGTGAAGTCCAACAATATCTGGAGGGCCACAGGTTCCCCAGGCCTGAGATAGACCAAAGACAAATTGTAAAAGTTACTTTGACAATAAAGAAGTTATTTCTACAATTACAAAAACAAAACATATGGTTGAACATTATCATTAAAATGTTCATTCCAGTAATGAATAAACAATGCCCAGTGTTCTACAGACTTATTATCTAACTGGCATCCTTCCCAAACCCTTATATAATCTGTCAGTTTAGTCATTTTGGCTATTTGCCAAATCTTTTCCACATAGCCGTTAATCTTGGGTTCTGTCACCTTTTTCCAGTTAGCTGCCAAATTAATTCTGGTTGCACATAGAAGGTTAATAACAAATTTGAGATGCCATGTCTCAACCTCTCCACGTAAGTTGCAAAACGGAATCATTTGTGGATCCAGTGGTAACAACTGGTAGTCTGCAATATCTTTAATAAACTAGATTATTGCTTGCCTGCCGGTATATTTGTATTTGGGGGCAATGCCACCGAGTGTGAATAACGTCAGCCAGGAAGGAGCCAGACCTCTAGCAATTAGCTGAATCAATTAAAAAACGGAACAGTAGCTTAAAAGGTGTCAGGTACCACAGATATAAAATTTGATAGACATTTTCTTGTATGTTCACCGAGAGTAAGCTTGAGGGTACATTGTCTCATTTGGAATGGCAGGTGATCGTGCTTCCACACTAGTTGTGGAACGGTGTCCTTCAGCACACCCGAAAGCGGCAGGCTAGGAGGTTGTGCGGCAAACAAAGAGGGATAGTACCCTGACTACTCAAACTCAAACTCCAGTATAAAATGGTTGAAAACTAGAAATGTTGCTAAAATAAGAAGGAAAAATTTATGCACAAATTAATACAATAAAATATGTATGTAAAATTCACAACATAATACACCAATATATAACGTCAAAACATTGCAATAAAGAGAGACTTGGCTATTGCAGGAGGCGGGTATAGAAATGTAATAAATAAAACAAAATAAATTTCCAAGTTGATGATTGCAGTCTATAAAAGGTAAAAGACAAAAAAGGCTACTTATTGTAAAGAAAACAACATGCACAGTCTAATCCAGATACCCATCAACTGCCTCATCCTTAAATGTGCCAATGAAGAAGGCTGCCGCCGACTCGGAACACATTTGGCAATCATTTGCGTGCATCTGTTGGTTTCTTTACAATAAGTACCTGTTTTTATCCTTCATCTGTTAGAGGGTCCATGGCACACACAACTCTGTCCTCCAACACCTCACCCCCCACCCCACCCCCATCCAACATCTGAGGCAGCTACTTCACTGTACCTCATGTTAGGGCTGGCCCTCTGCTATCGCCAGCTGGCATGCAACGCCGACACCAGCAGCAGGCTTAAGAGTGAATCCTCCCAGGAAGCACTCGTCCACCAAACCAGCCTTTCCCAACTTGGTGTTCTCCAGATGTTATGGATGACCACTCCCAGCATTCCTGACCATTGGCCATGCTGGCTGGGGCTGATGTGAGTTGAAGTCCAAGACATCTGCAGGGCGCCAGGTTGGAGAAAGCTGCTCTAGACCAATCCAGGAGCAGAGCAGATAACAGTGTCCCTTTCAGGGAGTCAGAGTTTCTCTCGCCACAGTGTTCTCATCTTCCCACAGTCAGCTGGTTTGATGGCTTATCCTTATCCCTCCAAACTGCTGTGTATTTAACAACTATCATATCTGAAAATATTGGACATCCCCCCACCCACGAGGGCTTTCCTTATCTTTCAACGACAGTGCATATCCATTACCCATAACATTTTCCCACATAATTAAATTACAGCACTCCAGTAATTTTAAGTTCCTATCAGTCTTAAGGTGTCTCCTTATAAATATTGAGCAGACACTAAAGGTGAGATTTTTGGGCTGTGTTTAGGATTATAAATCCTCCATGACTTCTAGATGGCTAATACTAAAGGATTGCCTACTTTCTTTAAGGTCAACTCTATCTTATGGTACCATAATAAATAATTCAGAGGAAAGGAGTTTTTTTTTTTACAACCTAGTGTCCCAGTTCTGTGCTTTTATCAGTAACCAGCATTCCCTTGCTGCTGCTAAGTGTGATGAAAGGTAGTAAAGTACACAATTTTGTACAGTTAATCGCCTGCTCTTGACTGTATTTTGTAAAGATGCCAGTTCTGCTTGCCTTTTTTCCCCTCCTAGCCCAAATGAACTCGGTAATATATTGTTGCCAGGTTGTCAGTTTACAATGATCAGTATAGATAGGAAGAACCATAAATAAGAAAAAATATATATTTGGCGGAACAACTATCTTTTCTGTACAGATTCTTCCAAACTGTTAAATTAGTCCAGAACAGAATCTTGTTCTGAATTTCCTTAATAACTTTAACATAATTATCCTCAAACATCCTACTCAGAGAATCAGAAGTATGTATTTCTAGAGATTTAATGGCAGCCAACTAGGGCTGTCCAATCTGCAGAAGATAATCTACTTGTGACCCGCCCCCCCTAAACAAGGTGAGGGGAGTGAGGAGTTGAGAGAGGGCTTCCTCAATGGTGGCCCTCCCAGGAGACCTGTGATTAACCCCCACTATGACCATTTTAAAATGTAAGAGCACAGTCCTATGCATGTTTAGATTGAAAAAAGGCCTACAACTCCCAGCATTCTCCAGCCAGTCCTGCTGTCTTTTTTTGGTCTAAACATGCATAGGGTTGTGCCCTTAAAGGCCTTTTTCTTTACATGAGCATTTGGTGCCTGACTTGTTGGTTTTGGTGTTTTTAAGATAGATTGTTTTTGTTGTGTTTTAATTGTCTTAGTGTGATAGTATGATTTTATGGTTATTTAATTGGTACTTATTAATATTGGAATCCACTCTGTGCTCCTCTTGGAGGAAGGGTAGGGTATAAGAATTCTAAATAAATAAATAAGCTTCGCAAGGAATTTCAGTAAGTAGAAAACTTCATCATTTGTCTTTCCAAATTTAGTGCCAGAATTTTAGTGTGTGTGTGTGTGTGTGTGTTTTTAAGAATTGGTCTCATAACAAGACCCTTCACTGAAAATATGAAGTAATAGATCAGGGTAGAGATTTATTTTATCTATTTGATCCTTAAATAAAATACCTTTAATTCTCAAAGTTTGCTTTAGCCAATGTTGACTTGAAGGCTGTTGTGAAGAACAGACTAGGCCACCCCTGCCTAGTTCGTCTTTGTTAAAGAAGTGCTTCTGAGAGGGATCTTTTTACTCAGATCTTACAGTGCAGTTTATTGCATAAACATAACTACCACATTTTCCTGCTAGATTGACAGTGCAGTCCTGTGAATGTCTACCTGAGAAGTAAGTTGCACTGAGTTCAGTCGGACTTACTCCTAGTTAAATGTACATAGAGGGCAGTCTACATTTCCCAATACCTATCAACAAAGATGACCACTCCAAGTACTCATTCACCTTTTCTGCATCCAAAAAGAGGCAAAAAAAAAGAGTTTTTAATGTATAATGTTTACTAATTGCTTATAGTAGCAATGTTTTCTATTTGCTATGAATCTTGTTTGGTCCATATTAATGAAACTACCTATTAATGTATTTAGTTCATATTTACTTGGAAGTGGTTTTCAGTGGAGCTGACACCCTGGGAAGTGTGATTAGGATTGCAACCTCAATCTTGCAGACAACACTGTTATTCAGATCTTAATGTTAAAAAATGAGTGATAAGACCAAGGCATTACTAAGTGGTTGCCCCCCACCGCTACCCCTTTGGAACTATTTTTTTTAAAAATAGTGTTTCTTCATTTAACAAAACAAACCTTCAAAATCAATATCTTGCCAATCTTTATCAAAAGAATTTCAGTACAGAATAAATGGTATTGATATTGACTAAGGCATGGGCATTGAACCTCTTTCCACCTAAGGGCTGAATTCAATTTCAGAAGAGCCCTTGGGGGCCACATTCAAGTGGTGGTTGGGGCCAAAGGGAAAAAGGACAGGGCCCAAAATACCAGCATGCTTTAGCTTAAAGCTCTTCCTGCCAGTAACTAAGCTTTAGGAGAGGCATTTCAGCCTTTTCGAATGGGGGAAAAAGTAGCACAAAAGCCAGGAAACCACCAAATGTAGTAGACAGGGGAAAGCGGGTGGAGCCAGGGGAAATGGACGTGGTCCTCTAGGGAACCCTGAAGAGCAGGATTTGGCCCACAGGCCTGAGGTTCAACACCTCGGTGCTAGGGCATAAGCCTTCCTGAACACAATGGCTCTTTCTGCAGAGTAAATACATATAGAATTATGCTGCAAATTTGATAAAGCACATGTGCCACTTCTCTACTGGACTTTGTCAAACTGTTCATCCCAGCAGTCTTGAAGACCATGTATGAGTCCATTCCATAAAGTATTTGGGATTGTTTCTTCCCAAGAATGATATTTCCCCTTAATCATAACATGATTCATTTTAGCTGTCCAAAAGGATTAGTGAAACAATCAAAAAAGTTTTTTAGGACCCTCCAGGGAGTCCATTCCATCCAGGGCATTTATTATTATTTTTAGCTCAATACCAGCTTTTCTCACTTCTTCTCTGGTAAATAGTGCTCCTGGTTCTCCAATGTACTCCACTTGTACTTTTAGGAATATACTATTTTACCTCAAAAATAATACAGTTTGTACAGATGATTATAAAATCGACAGGCTCTTTATGTATGTTCAATAGTCAACCTCTCCATTTTTAAATAATGAGGTCAATCTCTCCCCGCTCTCCTTTTTGCTGCTCTGTTTGCTAAGATTTTATCAGCTTTGTTCCCCTTCTCAAACCTCTTTAGCCCTTTTCCCCATGATGTGGAAACCTGCATGATCAAGGGTTTCAAATCACAGGATAAGCATAAGTGCACACAGCAGGTTCTTCTTTATAGATGTTCCCCCCAAGTGCACAGATGGGGTGTGTGGGAACAATGCCTGGGGTGAGCCAGTAGGCATGCCCCCACTCAACCTGCCACCCCACTCAACCTGCCATGTGATTATAGTCGTGTGGAGGAGAATGGCCCATAAGGTCTTTTGTTTCAAACTTTTCCAATGGTAAGGTTATGTTATGTTGTTAAGGTTATGTTAAGAGGGAAATGTCTTGTATACCTCTTATAAACTTGTGCAATTTTTCTAAATCCCTTATTTCTCTCTCTCTCTCTCTCTCTCTCTCTCTCTCAAAAATGAACAAAAAACACAAACACCTCTGCTTCCTGATTTCTTTTTTCACTTAAATAAGATGAAAGTTTAATAAATGTTCTTATCAACATTGCCTTCTCTGCATCCCAGATAATAATTTGATTCATCCATTGTATGTAGTTAACTCTAAAATACCATTGCATTTTGTCTTTGCTAATATTCTTAACAATAGAGCAATAGGGTATTTTGGTGGTGATTCTATACACCAGCCTTCCCCAAGGAGTTGCTTCCAGATGTGTTGGACTTCAACTCATATCAGCCTCAGTCAGCATAGTCAGGAATGCCATACACACTTACCAGGGAGTAAGTCCCATTGCATTCAGTGGGACTGACTTATGAATAGACATACATAGGTTTGCATTGGGGGAGAGGGCCATAGTTCAGTGGTAGAGCATCTGCTTTGCATGCAGAAGGTCTCAGGTTCAATCCCCAGCATCTCTTGGTAGGGCCAGGAAAGAACCCTGCCTGAAACCCTGGAGAGCTGCTGCCAGTCAGTGCTGACAATACTGGGCTAGATGAACTAATGGCCTGACTCAGTATAAGGCAGCTTCCTATGTTCCATTATCAATCTCCAAGGCTGAAACTGAGTGGTACCCCCAGCATTCCATTATATTGCTACCGGCAGAAGATCTGCCTGAGGCACTGACCTGATTTGCAGGGTTGCAGGGTGGTTATTAAACCACGGTAGCGTTTACACTTTGCGTACTGCCCAATTTACATAAATACCCTCACTGGGTGTGGCTTGTTGTGACATCTGGGCCTGGCGAGGTTGAGGTGTTAACAAACTATGCAGAATTGATGGGATATTGTGGGGTTCTGGGGTGGTTTGTTAACCACCCCAACCACCCACCCTCGCCTGCTTTGGATGTCACGACAAGCCGTGCTCGGTGAGGGTAGTTATTTGAATTGGCTGGCACATGACTGGCACACGCAGGATGATTAATAAGCCACCATGGTATATTAACCACCCTGCGATTGTGTGGACCAACTCACTATCTTAACATCTACTATTTCTGCTAAAATACCTGGTGTAAAGGGGAAAAAAGGTAGTCAATATGTGAATATGAGTCATGCAGAGAGGAATAAAAGATGCAGTCTACAGTCAATGGATAATAATATCTCCACAAATCAATAAGCTAAAAAAGCTTGACATTCTTCAAAAATACTTTCGGAAACACAACAGCCAGAGAGAGGCCACATTTCGATTTATCCAAACTAGGCTGTATTATACCATTGAAATCCTCTAGTAAAGTCATCTCAACCTCAACAAAATTACATTGAAACACAACAAGAAGGATTTTTGTGTGTGCCCATGATTAGGGACATAAATACATCCTAAGGTGATGTTTTTATCTATGTATGTGCCTTTTCCAAAGAGTTTATTCGCATCTATAACAGTATCTTGAACACCCCCCCATTTGATAAGTATCATTTTTAATAATTGTTGCAGTCCTCCCTTTTATTAATCTGGGCACAAAAGCTGCTCCTAACATTAATACACCAATGTGTTCTGATCGGCGCTGGAGAGAGATCTGAGCAACTGCTAGATTGTATATGTTCAAAATATGGGGGAACAGCCATTATTGTTTTCCTGTCACAGCAGCCCTCAGTGCAACCTGAAAACTGTTTTGCATCTAGCAGGAAACCTAATTAACGCTGGCATCCTAAAGTGATATCCCTTCTTGCATCTCATCTTAAGAGTGCAAAATTATGCATATTTGCTCAGAAGTGGGACTTACTCCTAGGTAAACGTGCATAGGATTATACTGTATGGTGACAATCCAATGCTCACTTTCGTGAGAGTAAGTCCCACTGAACTCAATGGAGCTTCCCTGAGTAGGCATGAATAGGATTATGCTTTAAGACTGCTAGAAATGGCAGACGTTTGGGGTGTCTCTACATTAAGCAGAACCCCCGCAAAAATCCACATTCTTTCCGGAACTTCCTGCTTTCAGTTTCTTTGTGGGATTAGGAAGGGCTCCTTTACGCAGCAGACACATGGTTTGAACTGAGGGAGTGCCTTCCTCCCTCCCTGGTATGAGTGCCAAGGAGTGGTGGTGGGGGTGTTCATGTTCTCATAGCTTAACTTCTGCTGTACACTTTTCTTGCAGCCCCCAGGAAACCTCTGACTTGCTTCTGAGTAGACATAAAATGTAAAATTGTGCTATAAGTCTGCAACCATTGGCACACTTACGTGGGAGTAGACCCCATTGAACTTAATGGGACTTACTTCTGAGTAGACATAAGATCACCCTGTAAGTCTGCAACCCTCGGCACACTTACTTGGGAGTAAGCCCTATTGAACTTAATAGGGTGCTCTGAAACAACAGAGGACGTTGCTGCTGAGCTTGGTGGGGTAGGGGATCAGATGTGTCTCCCTTCATTGCAGGGAGGCATTTTACCCTCTTCTCCCTCCAACTGAGAAATGTCCTCAAGCATTTACATGGCAGACACCTGGGAATTGAGGAAAGTCCTTCCTTAGCAAGACTTGAGAGGAGGCAGGAGTTGCAATTGGTGGGCAATTCTTGCCCTCACGCCTGTCAAATCTGCTCCTGCATGCCCCACTCCCATCCTCAATGCCTCCACCATCCTGACTTTGTGCACCCCCAGCAACTGAAAACAAACACCCACAGCAGGCAGACAGAGCGGTTTCTCCCGCTATTGGAGCATTTGATGGGGAGGTCATGGCGCTCTTGTTCTGTGGGCTGGGAAAAATACCACATTTTTTGCGTTTGGGGAAAACATGAGATAGGCTGGGGGAAATGGCAGGAGACACCCTGGAGGGTAATGGTGTCATTACTAAAGAGCCTGCAAACTTCCAATAAAAGCACGATAAAAGCTTTTAGGTGTGATGAACCCCTTGGGCTCCAAACATCATGCCAAACTTTTCTCTCTACTGCCCCCACCTGTTTTGCTTAACATCCAGCCTGAAGAATACTGGAGAACTCAAAAGCTTGCTTACTATTTTTGCAATATTTTTGTTGTTGTTCAGTCATTCAGTCGTGTCCAACTCTTCGTGACCCCATGGACCATAGCACGCCAGGCCTTCCTGTCCTCCGCTCTCTCCCGGAGTGTGCTCAAGTTCATAGCAATATTTTAGTTAGTCCTAATAAAGGTTATTACCCTATTGTGACAGTTGGCTTTTTCCATAATGGACTAACATTAGATTTTCTTCTAATGGGCTACCTACATCTTTTAAAATGACATGTACGGTGCAATCCTATGCATGTTTAGACAGAAAAAAGTCCTACAATTCCCAGCATTCCCCAGCCAGGAGTACTACTGGGGAATGCTGGGAATTGTAGGACTTTTTCCAGTCTAAACATGCATAGGATTGTGTTCTGAGTTACTGTTCTTTCCCCCTTTTCAATATGGGTTTCTTGCAGAAATAAAAAAATCTGCAGTTTCACTTTTCTTTTTTGAAGTCTAAACTGAATAATGAAGTCATTAATTTTCATATTACACAGGAAGTGGGCTAGGAAGAGGAAGCTGCCTCTTGAGGAACATATTAGCACGTTTATCTCCTTTTTAGGGAGTATTGATTCAGATGTCTAATGTATAGGCAAACAAGAGTTCAAAGGGAACAGGGTAAAATCTTTCTGTAAACATTCCAGGGAGCAAAAGATAGTTGAGTCTAGGGAACCAGGTGCATTCAAGATGGCTACAAAATTACTATATACTACGTGAGTATTTGTCTGGTACAGAATCATAGAATCATAGAATAGTAGGGTTGGAAGGGGCCTACAAGGCCATCGAGTCCAACCCCCTGCTCAATGCAGGAATCCAGGTCAGAGCATCCCTGACAGATGGCTGTCCAGCCTCGTCTTCAATGCCTCCAGTGTGGGAGAGCCCACCACCTCCCTAGGTAATTGGTTCCACTGTCATATTGCTCTAACAGTCAGGACCTTTTTCCTGATGTTCAGCCGGAATCTGGCTTCCTGTAACTTGAACCCATTATTTCGTGTCCTGCACTCTGGGATGATCGAGAAGAGATGCTGGCCTTCCTCTCTGTGACAACCTTTCAAGTACTTGAAGAGCGCTATCGTATCTCCCCTCAGTCTTCTCTTCTCAAGGCTAAACATGCCCAGTTCTTTCAGTCTCTCTTCATAGGGCTTTGTTTCCAGTCCCCTGATCATCTTTGTTGCCCTCCTCTGAACCCTCTCCAGTTTGCCTGCATCCTTCTTAAAGTGTGGTGCTCAGAACTGGACAGAGTACTCCAGATGAGGCCTAACCAGTGCTGAGTAGAGGAGAACTAGTACTTCCTGGGATTTAGAAGCTATGCTTCTATTAATGCAGCCCAAAATAGCATTTGCCTCTTTTGCAGCCACATCACATTGTTGGCTCATATTCAGCTTGTGTGTCAGGGTGGACACTGAGCCCATAGAATCCCAGAGTAGTTCTAATTCTGAGGAAGAGGAGTCACTCCTGGGAGAGGAGCACGCTCATTCTTCCCAGGGCCAACAACTGACAGAGATTCCTCCCACCAGCATTCCTAGCTTAGATAGCAGTCCTGGGAGTGACAGAGCATGGGAAGCAGACTTGGTGGACGTGTGATGCCGACGCAGAGAGGGGTGCCGAATGGAGGGTGCAGAAAGGAGGCGTAGTACCCAGTTGGCGCGCAAACAATGGCTGCGCCCAGAGGATCCAAGGGAAAAGGGGAGGGACTCTCCCTAGCCCTTAAGTTCAGGGTCTGCCAGTGATTCCCTTTCAAATGGGGACCAACTGTTCCAACTTAGGGCATAGGTACTCTGCTGCTCATATCTAGTTGCTAACAGTAGAGTTGTTAAGTTGTAAAAGAGGAATAAAGCTTTGAAAAGAATCCCTTTGTCTGTGTCTGGACTTGGCTACTGGATTAGACTGAGAGAGGCCTCCAAGTAGCCCTTGACATTGTGATCGACAACAATTCCTTCTCGCTTGTTGTGTTGTTGAGCCACGTATCCCGCATCTTGTAACTGTGCATTTGGTTTCTTTTTCCTAGGTGCGGAACTGGGCATTTATCCCTATTAAATGTCATTCTGTTGTTTTCTGCCCAGCACTCCAGTCTATCAAGATCACTTTGAATTCTGTTTCTGTCTTCCAAAGTATTAGCTATCCCACCCAATTTTGTGTCATCTGCAAATTTGATCAGCATTCCCTGCACCTCCTCCTTCAAGTCGTTAATAAAAACATTGAAGAGCACTGGGCCCAGGACTGAGCCCAGCGGTACCCCACTCATTACCTCTCCCCAGTTTGAGAAGGTCCCATTGATAAGGACTCTTTGAGTCCAGTTCTGTAGCCAACTGTGGATTCACCTGATAGTTGTTTCATCTAGCCCACTTTGAGCTAGTTTGCTCATCAGGAGATCATGGGGCACTTTGTCAAAAGCTTTGCTGAAGTCGAGGTATATCTAATGTCTACAGCGTTCCCACGGTCTACAAGGGAGGTTACTTGATCAAAAAATGAGATCAGTTTCATCTGGCAGGACTTGTTTTTGACAAATCCATGTTGGCTTTGAGTAATCACAGCATTGTTGTCAAGGTGCTTCCAGATGGATTGCTTTATCATCTGCTCCAGAATTTTCCCAGGAACTGATGTCAGATTGACTGGTCTGTAGTTCCCAGGTTCCTTTTTTTTACACTTTTTGAAGGCAGGGACAACATTAGCCCTCCTCCAGTCATCTGGCACTTCCCCCGTCCTCCATGATTTCTCAAAGAGAATAGACAGCGGTTCTGAGAGTTCTTCTGCCAGTTCCTTTATTACTCTAGGATGCAGTTCATCTGGCCCTGGAGATTTGAACTCATTCAAAGTAATTAGGTGTTCCTTGACCATATGCCTGTCGATCTCAAGCTGCAATCCTGCCCCTTCAGCCTGTACTTTGCCTTTGCCAGGGGGCTCATAGACCCTCTTTTGGGAGAAGACTGAGCCAAAGTAGGAAAGACTGAGCCAAAGCAGGACTTTGGGTAAAACTACCTTAAAACAAGGTAGTTTTAAATTCCTCAGAGTAGTGGGGGAAGAGGTAGCCATGGCTTCTTCTACTCTTTCCTCCCACAGTCCTATTGTCAGCCTGCTGTAACAAGCCAGATTTCTGGTGATATGGTTACATCTATGGGGGTGTCTCCACCAGCGATTTACTCTGAGCTGGCTGCATTTGGAGGTCGTTAGGGATACATGACATCATGTCCATCCAGCAGCCACCCCGGAGCTTATCAGGGAAAAACCGCATTTCCTGAGACTGCTTAAAGTTTGATTCTTTTCCTTAAGTTGGGTTCTCTGTGGTATAGTTGTTGTGTGCTCCAGCCCCGGCATCTACCTGGGGTATGCTAGCTCTGCCCAGGGGTGTGCTTTTCACTGTGCCCCAAGTCAAAGGGTGTTTCCTATCCCTGTGTTTCCTAGCACAGACTAAGTAGTGTCTACTCAGAAGTAACTCCTATTGTGCTCAGTGAGGCTTGTCCCCTGAAAGTGCACTTCAGAATTTAGAGAGTTCCCCCCTCAATCAAAATAGCACATTTTAAAGCACTAATTCCCTAAAGGCTGTAAAGCAGTTTACCAAGCTGCAATTCTCCATTGTTTGGTTTATTGCCTTTGGAAGTAACTAATTCACACCTTTGTTTCCCCTTTTCTGTTTGTCTACTCAGAAGTAACTCCCCTTCTGGTCAATGAGGCTTGTCCCCTGAATGCGCACATCAGAAGTGACTAATTCACACCTTTGTTACAGTGATCCTGCACACCATCGGGTTAGAAAGGCGGCATGTCTTTCCCAGCACAAACCAACTACTGTCTACTCAGAAGTAACTCCCATTGTGCTCAATGAGGCTTGTAATTAAGAAGAAGAAGGGAAGGGAGAGCCTGGAGGGGGAAAATCTCTCTTATTGGTTGAGCAGCCCCTGCCAGTCAGATGACATTCACTCCACCCCCCCCCCCAAAGTATGTTCTGTGAAGCAACTTAGAATGGTGTGATGCACTCGCTCATGGAGCCCTGCCTGGACCAAAACCGACTCCTTGAAAAATGCGGGTAAACCACTCCTCCCATTGTTGTGGAGACACCCTCTACATTTCCTGGGCTGCAACATGGAACCATATTGGGAATGGATATAAAGAAGCTATAGCCAAAAAGTAGTATAGGTTGGCCACTTACACATCTCCCTCGAAGAGATGCATTGCCCCCAAAGAGGACAAAACAGGTGGAGATCTGCATGAAATTTGCACATGCTAATTTATATTTCTAGATGCAAATGTAGATAGCATTCCTATAATTTCAATAGAAATACAATACCTCTTGCCATAGCGGCAAAGAATGTGACCGAGTGACCTGTGTGCCTTGCTCAGTCTGCTGTCCAGGTACACACTGTGGCTGGGCAACTTCAAGGCCCCTGCTGGCTCTCCTTAATATGCTTCCTTCTCTTTAAACCAGACTTGGGCTGGACAGCCCTTCAGGTAGAAGATGACACCTTCAGAAAGAGGACTGTCTTCTGACAGCCCTTCACACAGAGGATCGTCCTCTGTTAGTAGGACACATGGCCACCCTGAAGCAGTGTCATGGATTTGATGTAGTAATAATTAAGACAAGAATCTTCATTATTTTTGCTGCATCAGACTAATGCAACTACCCCACAGCAAGTAATAGATTGAGGTCATTCAACTGAGAGCAGTACTAC
Organism: Heloderma suspectum; assembly: GCF_057233095.1. Classification (NCBI taxonomy): domain Eukaryota; kingdom Metazoa; phylum Chordata; class Lepidosauria; order Squamata; family Helodermatidae; genus Heloderma; species Heloderma suspectum. Next base: position 42,063,898 of record NC_139464.1, on the reverse strand, counting down.
ATAGAATGTCTGATTAAATTATCTCAGGGGTTGCTTCTGGTCTTAACAATCCTTAGATTAACAGAAGTCTGAGAACCTTGTTCAGGATGAGCAACCTTTTTCTGTCAAGGTCTATATTCCCTCAGGGACCAGAACAAAAAGTGGGTTGGTCTGCTTCCTTTTCTCTCCCTCCCTCTTTTCCTTTTCTTTCCCACTGAGTGGGCTGTCAGGGAAGGAACAGATCACTCTTGCCAGAGGGCTGAACTGACCACTTGCAGAGGGCTTTTTAGGCCAAGAGCTGCATAAAATTAGATTGAGGACCTCAGGTTGCCCAGCCCTGCTCTACTTAGGCCAACCAGTTCAGTCACATCCCTGTTGCCTGCTCCCGGCCTCCATGCGTCGGAGGGTGAAAAGGTGAGCTGAGCCTCCTGTATGTGGAACCCTGCATGATCAGGTGTCATGACCCAGGGTTCTGATTCCCACTCCTCAGGAGGAGAAGCCTCTGCTATAGACCTCTGAGACCCAGAAGAGGCTGTGGCCATGGAAGCACCCATCAATGCCCCTCTTGCCTCAGGGCCCTTGGCCCCAGAAGAGCCCCTGGACCAGCCCCCTTGCTCCCAGAGGAGGTCACATTGCCACCTCAGATTCCAAGGACTCCAGTTCTGAAGCTGCCACCACACCTCAGTTGCCTCCATCTCATTCCAGCCAAAAGCTTCAAAAGCAAGCTTGGCCCCATTAAATGAGAAGGCCTCGTGCAGTGAGAGGAGCTAGCAGCCTCTAGGAGCCCAAGTTCTATTTAAGGCTCAGTCTGCCACTTGGAGCCAAGAACAAGCCGAGTTTGTCTGGCTTCCAGCTCAGGCATGCTTGAACTCTCCATGGTGCTATCCACTCCTTGGTTTCTCTAACTGGTATCTGACCTTGGCTTTGTCTGATCTTGCTTCTGGACTCCTCCCTGTGTACCATCCTGGAACTGGATCCTTGCTGTGCCTGATCTTGCCTTTTGGAGCTGACCCCTTGGTTGTTGAGTGTATGCCTGAGAACCTGGGGGCAGCAGTTCCCTCAACTGGGCCAGCCCCTGCACTCAATAGGACCCATGGCCCGACATGGTACATCAGGGTTCTAAATTGTGTGGGGAGCCTACACACAGGCTCTCCACTGCAGACCTTTGCTCTCCAAAACATGGAGATTGGACCCATGCAGCAGAGATGTGATGGAGGGGCAGGGTTAGCTAGTCCCCTCACCCTCATCGTGTGAGGCTCTGGATGTCTGAACAAGGCTTCTGAAGGGCTAGAATGCAGCAGGAGATGATTCCTAAACAACACATTTGCTCAGTCAGAACCTTACTGAACATATATTCTGAGCCAGACAACACCTCCGAGGTCTCAGGCAGAGGTCTTGCCAGCCCACACTTTTAAGATCCTTTTAACTGGTGAGGCCAAGGGCGGAACATGGTAACTGCTGCACGCAAAGCGTGTGCTTGCTCTTTGACTGAGCAGTGGCCCCACTGCTGCCTGAGTCTCCAGGCAGACTTCATCAGGGAATCCCGTATACCCCCTGGAATTCTCTAACCTCCAACTCCTGTGATCAGTAGTCACAGTTGGTGGTTTCATTTTCTAGTTGGGAAAAGACATCATTTAGTTATAGGCTGGAAATTTGAAGGGACATTGAAGCATGAATGTACACTTCAACTGCAATGTAATTTTTTGGGGGGATCAGCGTCTAAGAGTGATGATGATGCCATGGAATGACATCTGCAAATCCAGATAGCCTGCTGGAATTGTACAAAATTACAACAAAAAAGCAAGGAGGGTGTCAATCTACCAAACTTTGTGTGATGATAATTAAAACATAATGCCAATCTTTAAAAACTGGTCATGACTGAAAACATTTTTCTTTTCATTTTTTACTTTGTTGCCATACACCATGAGCCCACATTTATGGAGGCCAGGACAGTAAACCCTTTAGCTCTACTCCCCTGCCTGAAAATTTAATCTCCCTAATTTCAAGGCCAGTGGGGGAAACACTGTTCTTCTATTCCTTGCTCAATGTGTCTGGGCCTGTTCTTTTTCCAGTGGCAGCAGCTTCCTGATCACCTCAGAGCTCATCCATCTCCCAGATGACTGCACCGTGGGTTACATCATTGAGTGCAAGTTAGCGGGTCACCTGGTCCCTAGTGCTCTCTTTCACTCTCATCTGGAGAACCTGCAGCAAATCCAGAATCCCCAGCTCACCAAGCAGGTGAGATGGTGCACGAAGAGAAAAGATGACAGAGGATAGCTGTGCCCATGTTGGAGTGAATTGGGACTTTCCAAATGAACAGTTTTTGTAGCACATAAAATTGCACCTGTGTTACTTATTTGTTGTCCAGAATCCAATCATCTTCCCTTGAAGTTGCACATCTGTCCCACTGATATAGCATTTTCTCAGTTCAATTGGGATGTGTTATATTTTGTACCTGGGGGTAATGCAATCCTTTTCCCAGATGAACTCATTCATTGCTGCTGAGATTGCTCAGGCCAGCCTTACTCTTTTTGCTGCTGCCTGAGGCATGATATCTCCCCATCCATTATATGTGACCAGATAGCCTGCTATTGTCTTTGAATTTTGCAGGACTATCAAAATGCAGCTGGAGTTGTCTGGAGAAGGGAGGGAGAAGGAGGGTCAGGAGAAGGAGAGAGAGAAGATCAGGCAGGAAGGCAGTCATTCACATCTTCTCCTCAGTAACTGTGACACTGATTGAATCAATCATGCATTATTTAGACGAGGCTTTCCCTGACAAATGCATCCCCAGACACTTTTTGGCAATAATAGGCAAGAGGATGAAAAGGCAATTAAGTAGCCAGTAAAAACTTCTGCCAGTCAAAGCAGGAGAAGTGCCTCTTCCTCCCCCTCCCTGGAACAGAAGTGCAGGTGCCAAGAAATTGCCGACCTCTCTCTTGAGGGCAGAGCAAACCACACAGCAGAGTCACATGGTGGAAATCTTGCTGGACTCTACCATTTGAGAATGCAGGTGGTAGATTGCATACTTGAATTCTCCCCTATCAAAATACCTCCCTCAAAACACTTAGCAGCTAACAAGAAATCTAGGTTAGAACATGCCTCCTGGACGTGCTAGCTTTCTATGTGGGGTGTGTGTTGGGGAGGAGGAGTGTTGGTTTTTAAAAATGTGTGTGTGAGCGTGGGGTTTCAAACATGTGATCCTTCACCTGCTTTCGGTCTGAAATGGTACATCCTGGCATCAGCTGCCCCATATGATTCTGCTGGTTGTGTAGCTCAGTCCTTAGTCTCACCCCACCCTTCTGCGGCAATTGCTCAAAGGAAGAAGACAGGATGTGAAGAACCTGGGAACTTGGGTTGGAGACCTGGTTGAAACAGCTTGGGTATTATCATCTGGTCCTATATATCAGTTTGAGAGACAAAGTAGGAAGTTTAGTGGAGTGGTCCTCAGGTGTGAAATCTTGGGAGGGGTTGGCATGAGACAAATGCTGCTCAGAAGCAACAGTCTCTCTTCCTGTGATGCATATAAGGAGTAAAAGGGCAAACATGTTCCCCAGCCAACTCTTTCTTGCTATTATTTAATTGTAGGTCACTCTCAGCTATGGCATTTTTGAGAAGAAGCTCAATACTATCAAGCTGGCTGGTCCTTTCTCCCAGCAAGATGATCCTTCCAGGTGTGTCATAAGACAACAGTTTTGTTTCCCCACCGCAATGTTGGCAATGCTAGGAGGGCTGAAGGATGAGGGTAAGGAGCATGAATGCAGACAAGAAGGGATGGACAAATCTGTAAATGTTGGGTTCTCTCCATTTTTCATTTTCCTAATCTTAAATTTGGTTCATTCTGAACATTTGAAATTTTTTAAAAGAAGACATTCTCATGACAATTCATATGCATCTTTGTGCACATGTCTTGTAATTCCTAATTAGAGGTATAATGGATTTTTTGAACAAATATATACATTTTTGTACACTTTCCCCTCATATGCACAGTTTTTGATTGGAGAACTCTATTGCAAAATTTAGAGAAGTGCAAATTTTGAAGGATAACTGAGTTTTGGTTTGCATATTGATTTGAAAGTGTGAAATTGGGTAAGCTTGCATTAAAATGTGAACTGATCGAATTTCTCCGCCATCCTCAGAGCCAACTGGGGTCATCAACAGAGCTTCAGATAGAGATCATGCAGGGGAAGAACGAAGGCCTGCAATCAGGAAAACTGTATGGCTGGAGCAATGTTGGCTTCATTTCTGCTGTTCATGGTTTGCTATCTTTTATCATCCTTTAAGCTGAGCCTTTATTGCAGTGGCTCGAACTGAAGCCAAACATTCAAGGTTGTTCAGACCCAAGGGGCTGGGCAGATTGTACTTTGGCTGAGGCTCCTGTTCAATCTACACAGGATTAAAGGGCTGGAAGCGTCTGTCTCTAGGCGTTTCGCTGCAGTGCAGTGTGAGAGCATCTGGTGTTGGATGGGGCATTGGGGAACATGCGCTCCTCCTACGCAACCCTTTCCCCCTCTGCAGCAAGAATTCTGTCTTTACATGCCTTCTCTCTCTCTTTTCCAGGTTCCGATCACTTCATTGCCTCATTTATCCAGACACTTCCTGGTGCCCACAGTCAACCATCCAGTGACAAGTGCCTATATCTATGTGCACCAGTTGCTGGGGAACTGTTGCTGGGCAGGAAGATATTGTTGCCCTCATGTCTTGTGTGTGGGTGTCCCGCCGACAGCTTGTCAGCCACTTTGTGAACAGAATCCTGGACTAGATGGACCCTTGGTCTGATCAAGCAGGGCTCTTCCTATGTTCTTATGTTCTTCACTGCTAAGAAGCTCTCATCATAGGTTGATTGGGTGGAGAACCCTCTAAACCAGGGCAAGCCCACAATTTTCCCCAATCCCTGTTCCGTGGAGAACACAGTAGCTATCTGCAGACCTAATGAGGACTGTGTTTATTGATGATTGACAAGGGAAGAGAGGAGATGACAAGTTAAAGTTAGGGGCAAGAGGACGGACTGAGAGCTGTTCTTCAAGTTATGCCAAATGAGATGGGAGGCCATAAATGTGGCTGTCCTTGGGCCAGTTCACACCATGTCCATGTGAAAGCACATCTCCCCTTTCATGTATGATTTGGTGCATCCACTTTGCCTATGCCATCCCTCCCTTTTAATGATGGGTACACACTGATGCTCTGGGTCACATGTGATGGTCTACATGTGTGTGTATATGCAAGCCTGAGACACATGCATTTACTTCTCCAGCTGTAGGTCTCGCATGCTTGGGGAGTTGGATGCTATGTGAATGGGCCCATTTCCCCCCCTACTGTTGCTTCCTGCTCCTCACTTGATCTCCAGTGTGATTGGAAGAAGAAGTGGTAGGAGGAGGAAAAGAATTTCTTTCCAGTCCCAGAGGTGGTGTTCTCAGTCCCTGAACTGATCATATGGCCCAAATGTACAGGAAATGGAGATAAGTCAGACTCACTTCCTGTCAGATATTACACTGGTGTTGAAGCAATTGCACTGGCTACTTATTAGCTACTGAGCATATGTGCTGCTGCTGCTGCATTGTGCCCCCCTCCTTTTTACCATGTTGTGCCCACCTCTTCCCTCATCACATGCCCCCCTTCCCTCATCATGTGCATCCACACCCCTTCCCCTTACTTAATTGCGCCCTTCCCTTTACCACCATTGCCATGTCAGCTCTCTGGAGAGCCACACAGCCAGAAGAAGCAGTTGGCATGGCTCCAATAGCTAAGTTCAAAGTCTTGCTGTTGAGCTAGAAAGCCTTGAACAGCTTGGGACCAGGTTAGCTGGCAGGTCATCTTCTCTGATATGGACCTGTGCAATTGCTAAGATCATCAGACGAGACCTTGCTGGTTGTTCTGTGACCTCCACATTCCCACCTGGCAGCAACCTGGAAGTTGGTCTTCTGGAATGCCCTCCCCCTTGGTATTCAAAAGGTGCCAGCTGTGGCATATTTTAGGCCCCTATTGAAGACCCATCTCTTCATCTAAACCCTTCCTGAATGGTTGTGCTGTCCTGTTAGTCTGCTTATTAATGGTTGTGCTTTTACCTGGGAATTGCCATGCTGGGAGTTACATGACTTTTTTTCTGTCTAAACATGCATAGGATTGTGCTGTTAAACATTTTAACGGATGATTTCTTGTATTTGTAATCCACTTTGGATTACATTCTTGTCTTTGGTACATTGAATGTTTTTGGCTCCTAGCTGTTTAATCTGAAGAAGGAATAAAGAAGGTGGCATACATGTAGTCTAAAAGCACCATCTTATGCATGTTTAGACAGAAAAAGGCCCTACAACTCCCAGGATTCCCTAGCCAGCATGGATAGCTGGGGAATGCTCGTAGCTATAGGACTTTTTTCTGCCTAAACATGCATAGAATTGTGCCCTAAGACACTATGATTACTGCAGGGTTGGGGTTTTTTTTGGACATGGAACATTTCTGTTTTCAAAATGTACCCCAAAATGGTTAAGGTACTTCCAGATCACCCAGAAAGCTGAACTGGGGATAAATGGCTTGGCTTAGTGCTGCTAAGAAGGATTTGGGGGATATTATTGCAGATCATAAGCAGAATAAGATTTAGACATCTGATGTTGCAGTGAAAGAGGCCCAAGCCATTTTTGGAATGCTTTAAACAGAGGAAGTAATGATGACTGTTCTATTTGATTGTAGCAAGGGCCTGAGAAGAAGGTATAAAAATTCATGTAATCTATGAGGTACAACAGAAAAAAGTCTGGGCCTAGAAAATTACTTGGCCTCAAAAAAAAGAAATTAAATGGGGGAAATCTAGCATTTGCCAGGTTTTAAATTGCTGCCATAAAGGTGATGTAGAACACCCAAGCTCCAATGTGGGAAGGATAAGATCAAATTAGTTGTAAGTAGCAGCACCACAGACCAGACTGGATGGCTCCAGTTATTATGTGCATATAGAATTTGCTGCAGAATATGGTAGTCTGTGCAGAATCCTAAGTGCCTCACCTTTGCTACATATGTATCATCCCATGGTCATTTTTCAGCGTAGCCAAGAGATGGGTAGAGCTATGAAGATAAAGGGTGAGTTAGTGGCAGTTTCTGCAGTAATCATAAGGAGGGAGGAAATGAGAGAGAGAGAGAGAGAGAGAGAGAGAGAGAGAGATGTGTGTGTGCTCACTATGGGCTATGGAAGAGGCCAAAAGGTTTTGTTATGGCCTGAGGCAATGACCAGAAGTGGGTTGTTCTTTGTTTTTTTTACATCCCTGGCTCTAGATGCTGCATCCTACTGTCCTTTCTGTGAAGAATTATGGACTATGGCTTTCTTTTCAGTCTCTTCATCCTCCTGAAAACCTGCTCCCAGGGGCTGGGCTTGGGGCTTGGAAAGCATGGGATATGGTGCAGGGGGCTGCAGATGGAGGGGGAAGTTAGAGAAAAAAAACCTTTAGGAAAGTGGAAGAGCAACTTAGGATCCAAGGCACTGACTTGAGAGTTGTAGCCTAGTGAGCTCATCTGACCGAGGATGAGCAGATGACTTATGTAGAAGCAGCTCCCTTGTCAGATGGTGAACGAAGCATCAGCATCCCAGACCACCCAAATGGACCCAAGTCCACTGAGGGGTCACCCTGCCATTTGCCCAAGGCTTATTTTTCACAAGAGATGCCAAATGGGTCCTCCAGCAGAAGAAAGAATGCTAAAGACAGGCTAGACTCCAGGCCAGGTTCCTTTAAGACAGTCTCCCCCAACCTGGCTGCCTCCAGATGTGTTGGACTGCAGCTCCCATCATTTTCCAGTCATTGATCATGCTGGCTAGAGGATGATGGGAGTTGTAGTCCAACACATCTGGAACCCTTGGTTTGGGAAGGTAAGAGATCCCCTCAGTAAAAGGACGAGGCTTGAGGAAGTCTTCAGGGGGCAGTTTTGGTCTGGAGCAACCTACCCCAAACTTGTGCCCTCCAGATCATAGAATCATAGAACAGTAGCGTTGGAAGGGGCCTATAAGACCATCGAGTCCAACCCCCTGCTCAATGCAGGAATGCAGTCAAAACATCCCTGACATATGGCTGTCTAGCTTCATCTTGAATGCCTCCAGTGTGGGAGAGCCCACTAGATATTTTGGACCTCAAGTCCCAGTACTCCTAACCATTGGCCATAGTCCAACACATCTGGAGAGCATCAGGTTAGAGAAGGCTGCTGTAGAGGATGTTGGGATAAGTTCTCTGCCTGGGAGCTGTCCCTTATGCTGCAGAACTTGCATCTGGTTGATGTGCTCTTTGCCTTATGTCACAGTCACACCTCCATGAGGTTTAGCCTGGATGGGTTCTCTGGCTTCAAGACCTCAAGTCACTTCAGCATGTTGCCTTCGCTTGGCCTCTGTGTAGCTCCAGTCAGTCCCCAAACACTGTACCTTGTCCTCTGAGCTTTGGCTGGCCAAGACCAAACAGCTTCCCACTAATCAATAATCTCTGACTTTGCCCCATGAACCTTGTGCCTGGCTTTTGGTTAATAAAGTCCTTTTTCAACAGACAGCAGAGGATTTGGGACAGGGTAATATCATTGGGATGGTGGTGGTGTTGCCATTTCCTAGATGCAACATCGCATCTAGGCAGTTAGGTGATCTGCTAGTAAGAGAGTGCCATGATCCACCCGCCCCATTGGTCTCTTCAGCACTGAAAGGCCAGTAGGCAGAGTGGGCTAGGAGTGCCAGAATGTCTGGACAGGCATATGGCTTGGTGGCTCCTCTAAGTAGCCCTGGGCTATTGCTTGGCTTGCTCAGGTGCTGGCACCAGTCTTGGTCTAGGTCTGTCTTCCCCAACCTGGTGCCCTCCAGATATTGGACTACAACTCCCAGTATTCCTGGCCATGCTGGCTGGGGCTGATAGGAGTTGATGTCCAAAACATCTGGAGGGCTGTAGGTTGGGTAAGGCTGATCTAGGGAAAAAGATCTTCACTTTTCCCCTTCTTCACTTTCAGGTTCCCTTTTCAGGTCCCTTTACACTAAATTTACATTCTCAAAACTGGAACATGATTATAAATAAGCAAGCCCCATTCCACCTGAACCTGAACCTTTACCTAAAGGACTAGGTGGGTGGAGTTTGGGAGAACCTCCTACAAAAAAAGGAAAAAGAAAAAAAAGCCACCCTAATTTATTTCAGTGTTTGAAATAGTGTGTTTTAATTACTGGCCCATGATCTGGGCTGAGATTTGCTGATCTCTGATGTTTAAATTGCTTTCCAGGATTTAACAAGGTCAAGCAAGTTAGTCAAATATTGAGAACGAACACAGTAAAACATCATTGTGTGATGCTTCAACTAGATGCCAGTTATTTAACCAACTCTCTGGACAAATTAAGTGGAACATCTCTTTCATGTCTTCTTCCAACTCACCTCTATTTCTGCTGGAACACTGACATCTCTATGGCAATGGATCTTGAGGAGGGGGAAGTATGCTTCTGAGTTAACCCTTATATATCCAAGGCCCAGTCTTCACATTTTCTTAATGTAGTAAAACATTATCGACACACCAGATGCTGTCCTGTTTGAGTTGGGCAGCCATTTTTTAAAAAAAGCTATCTCACTTTGTCAGGCCCAATGGGGCTTCTGCTAGCCCAGTCCCCCTCTCTGCAACTGCCAGTGAGCTTGAGACCTCAGATTTCAATAAGCTGCTGGCACTCACACACCCAGATCTCACACCTGACCCTTTGTCCCCTTGCCAAGCAAAACATGTGCTAGGATACTCCTCCCTGGACAAATGCTGTCCTAGACAGCCCCCTAGGTTCCCTTGCAGCAAAGCTAGCTTTGCATATAACCAGCAGGGTTCAGGTGTGTGTGTGTGCACACGCGCATGAATTAGATATGGGTTCCATGATTCAGACTCTAAGCACACTTCTAAGATTTGCACTGAATGACAAATTCCACCAGGTGTGGCTTCTTTTATCATAGCAGCACCATGATGGGGAAAACATCTCCCCGCCCCCAGTGCAACTCTAAAAGCAGTGGAAGTTCTCTTAGAGCAGCCTTCCCCAACCTGGCGCTTTCAAGATGAAGGCATTACCCCCAGCCAGCCTGGCCATTGTTTTATTTTCTCTCCTTACAGTAGCATAGATGTCTAGTAATTCCAGGCAGATGAGTGAGTGGGCTGGAACGGGTTGGGTGAGGAATAATATTCTGAAGCATAGATCAGCACAGCACATTTGGTGGCAAACATTGTAGTAACGTAGTGAGCTCTGCACTTCCCTGGTCTTTCCTTTCCTTTCCTTTCCTTTCCTTTCCTTTCCTTTCCTTTCCTTTCCTTTCCTTTCCTTTCCTTTCCTTTCCTTTCCTTTCCTTTCCTTTCCAAGAAAGAGTGCTGGAGACCTATGGTGTAATATTTGCTTTATTTACATACAAGGCAGTAGATCCACTACCCCACATCACATCCCTGGAGAGGGGCCCCACATCTCCAAGGTGTTCCCAGTTCCCAGCTAACCAGTGGAGGCTAGTGGCTCCAGTTTCGGAGGGGCAGTGATTCCGTTCTGGGTTTTAGTTAGAACCAGCCAGAGCTCTAAATGTGCTATCCAAGGTGCTGAACTCATTCTGCTCCCCAGAATTGGAGCCACCAGCTTCCACGGCAGCTAACTCACAAGTCCCTCTTCTTCTCCACTTCACTCTGTCCCCACACTGCAAAGTTCCTTTACATACACATTTTATATCAGCTCCCTCCCCTTAGCTTGGGAAGGGGTCGTCACCCCACCTTTCCCAAGCTCTGATGGCTATCTTCTTCAAACACAGAGAGAAATTTTCAACTATATCCCAAGCATCAGCTCCTATCAGCCAAACAATCTGCTATTAATCAGGAACCTGTCTAACAAAAGGATCCTCAGTCATCTACCATAAAAACAGGGTTGCTAATATTTGTCTGCAAAGCTGGCTGTGCAATGCAGGTCTCATTTGCACAGGAGAAGTGGCAGGCAGGAAGTGGTTGCTCCCCCCCCACTCTACCGCTTTCCCTCTTCAATGGCTCCCACTGCCACTTCCCCCTGGTTTGTTTGTTGGGTGGTGAAAATAAGATGGGAGGGACTGCAGAGGAAAAGTGGTGGGCAATGTATGGGTGAAGCACTCCTCCCTCCTGTTGCTTTCCCCCTATGAATGACCCCCTCATTGCAGCATTGCATGTATGAAAGCATGAGATTGGGAATCTTGCAATTTCTGTCAAGTGTCTCTAAGATGCACATAGCATAGCATGACTCAACTAACTCTCTCTCTCTCTCTCTCATATGAATTTGTACTAAGGCCAAATGCTGTCCTCAGATGATAAAGTGGAAATTTGTATAGATGCACACTGTTTTGTCTGATTGCAGCAACTGGATTTGCATGGGACCAGAAACATTTTGCAAATATTTTCATCTCAGTGGAAGGGGACATCTCACACTTGGTGGACCTCTTTGTAACTCTTCAAGGCAAGGAAGCCTCTCAGGTTCTGGACCTGGCAACCCTACAGAGGAAAGGGATGGCTATGAAAGATGGACATGGGTATAGCACCTTTGCCTGTCAATGTTGACTAGCTAGCTTATTCATTAGCTTAATTAATAAATGTAGGCCCATTTTCACCAGCTGAAAATCTCTCCAGTATGAGGAACACACAGGGCTGGCCCTACCCTTAGACAGAATGAGGCAACTGCCTCAGGTGGTAGATGCTGTAGGCAGCATAATTCCTTCTGAGTCATTCCCCCCTCTTGGAGGACAGAGCTGTATATGCTGTCTTGCCTGCCTAAACTAGACTTCTGTAATAGAATTATGTACATGAATGGGGGTGGCATTATCTTGCCCTTTGCAAAGTTTTGGGCCAGCCCAGGGAAGACGATGAGGGGTGTGAAGAAGACAGAAGCCCTGCCAGGCATGGCCGGAATACACCATATGGTTCCATGTTCCACCCTCATTTGGCACATGGCGTTTGAGTCTCCTGTTCCTCGTGGACTGGGTTACTCACTAGCATGCCTGTACTTTGCCTGATTTACGAGGTGTTTCTCTTGCTCTGGGGAGCAATTGCGCATGCTGGAGCTGCCATTATTTACACTCCCCTTCTCAGCGATGGCTGCACGCCTCACAGCAGGGAAGGCCCGGCTGTGCTCAATAAAGCACGTACACCCTTGTGCTGTATCGACACCCATCAGCTTAGTCCAGTTATTGCCACGGCTCCTGTGAGAAGTGCCATAACCACTGTGCACAAAGATGGATTGCTCAGTCCCACAGCAAGCTGAGCAGTGGCTCAAAGCTGAAATCCTTGAGATTTGGTTCAGATGGAAGGGTAGGGGTTCCATTCAGGCAGAAGAGACCTGATAGGGGCCATTACCCATAATGTCTCTCCATGGCCCATCAGTTCCATCTTTCCAGCTGGAAACTCCCACCCCAAGTTTAAAGGCTTTGTTTTCCATTGGTGATATTTCTCTCTCTTGCACACATTGACATCTCACCCTTTCCCCCAAGCTGCTCAGGGTGGAATATATGATGAAGTGTGTCCCATTTTAGCCATATAACAACCATTTGAAGTAGCCAGTTTCAGAGGCATAGCCATGTCATTCTGTTACAGAAAAACACAGCAAAGAATTTCCTGGCACCTTAAAGACTATGGGTAAAATCCAACGTAAGTCCTCCTTAGAACAGACCCATTGAAATGAATGGGACTCATGTTAGTCATGGGTAATTTTAGTTCCATTCATTTCAATGGGTCTACTCTAGTAGGACATATGTTGGATTTTACCCTAACACCTTCAGTATGGCAGAAGTCAGGGGAAAGCAACATGTTACATTTGGCCTGGACTTTTTTTTTTTTGCAGTCCCCACATCACTGCTGATGAATTTGGTGGTGCATCGACAGAAAGGAAAAATTGTACTGAAATTTGGCAGTTGTGCAAAAAACTGAATTGCCACCCATTTACTTCTGCCATCCTGCCAAATTTGATGGCAAATTCTTTTTGCTTTTAAAGTAGGCAATTTTTCCTTGCTGCCACAAAAGGCCAGGCCATGTTCAACCCACTGAATGTTGGTGGGATGGTGTGTGGCAGAGCTGTGGCTCTTGGTGGTGTCTAGGCAGGCAAGTTTGCACCATTGGCATAAGCTTTTGTGGTCTACAGTGTACATCATCAGCTGCATAGAGCATTATCCCGAGTTACAAGCAACGGAGGCTAGTGACTCCTGATTTAGTGGGGCAGTGAATCTGTTCTGGGTTTCAGCCAGAACCAGCCAGAATGCTAAAAGATCTATCCAAGGCTTGAACCCTTGGTTAGCTCCTTTAGAGTTCTGGCGGGTTCTGACTAAAAGCCGGAATGGATTTGCAGCCCCACTAATATTGGAGCCCTTCATGGATCACTGCCTTGTTGTGGCGAAGGGGCTTGCGTAACTCAGTGAAGCCATAAGCTATGCCGTGCAGGGCCACCCAAGATGGACAGGTCATGGCAGAGAGTTCTGACAAAATGTGGTCCACTGGAGAAGGAAATGGCAACCCACTCCAGTATTCTTGCCAAGAAAACCCCATGGAACGTATCACAAGGCTAAAAGAGATGACGCCGGAAGATGAGCCCCTCAGGTCGGAAGGTGTCCAATATGCTACTGGGGAAGAGCAGAGGGTATTTCCAAGTAGTGCCAGAAAGAGTGAAGCGGCTGGGCCAAACCCGAAAGGACACTCAGCTGTGGATGTGTCTGGCGGTGAAAAGAAAATCCGATGCTGTAAAGAACAATATTGTTTAGGAACCTGGAATGTCAGATCAATGAATCAAGGTAAGCTGGAGGTGGTCAAACATGAGATGGCAAGATTGAACATCGACATCTTGGGAATCAGCGAACTAAAATGGACAGGCATGGGCGAATTTAATTCAGGTGACCATCATATCTACTATTGTGGGCAAGAATCCCTTAGAAGAAATGGAGTAGCACTCATAGTCAACAAAAGGGTGGGAAAAGCAGTACTGGGGTACAATCTTAAAAATGATAGAATGATCTCAGTACGAATCCAAGGCAAACCATTCAACATCACAGTAATTCAAGTCTATGCCCCAACCACTGAGGCCGAAGAAGCTGAGGTTGATCGGTTCTATGAAGACCTACAACACCTTCTAGAACTAACACCAAAAAAAGATGTCCTCTTCATCATAGGGGATTGGAATGCTAAAGTAGGAAGTCAAGAAATCACCGGGATAACAGGCAGGCATGGCCTTGGTGTACAAAATGAAGCAGGACAAAAGCTAATAGAGTTTTGCCAAGAGAACATGCTGATCATAGCAAACACTCTTTTCCAACAGCACAAGAGGCGACTCTACACATGGACGTCACCAGATGGTCAATATCGAAATCAGATTGATTATGTCCTTTGCAGCCAAAGATGGAGAAGCTCCATACAGTCAGTAAAAACAAGACCTGGAGCTGACTGTGGCTCAGATCATGAGCTGCTTCTTGCAAAATTTCGGCTTAAATTGAAGAATGTAGGGAAAACCACTAAACCGTTCAGGTATGACCTAAATCATATCCCTGATGAATATACAGTGGAGGTGAGGAATAGATTTCAGGGATTAGACCTGATAGACAGAGTGCCTGAGGAACTATGGACGGAGGTCCGTAACATTGTTCAGGAGGCAGCAACAAAATCCGTCCCAAAGAAAAAGAAATGCAAGAAAGCCAAGTGGCTGTCTGATGAGGCTTTACAAGTAGCTCACGAAAGAAGGGAAGCGAAAAGCAAGGGAGAAAGGGGAAGATATACCCAACTGAATGCAGAGTTCCAGAGAATAGCAAGGAGAGACAAGAAGGCCTTCTTAAATGAACAATGCAAAGAAATCGAGGAAAACAACAGAATGGGAAAGACTAGAGATCTCTTCAAGAAAATTGGAGATCTCAAGGGTACGTTTTGTGCAAAGACGGGCATGATAAAGGACAAAGAAGGCAGGGACCTAACAGAAGCAGATGAGATTAAGAAGAGGTGGCAAGAATACACAGAAGAACTATACAGGAAAGATCTGAATGTCCCTGATGGCCATGATAGTGCGGTCACTGAACTTGAGCCGGACATCCTCGAGAGTGAAGTCAAGTGGGCCTTAGGAAGCATTAGTAACAACAAAGCTAGCGAAGATGACAGTCTCCCAGCTGAGCTATTTAAAATCCTAAAAGATGATGCTGTTAAAGTGCTGCATTCAATATGCCAACAAATCTGGAACACTCAACAGTGGCCACAAGACTGGAAAAGGTCAGTTTACATTCCAATTCCAAAGAAGGGCAACGCCAAAGAGTGTTCAAACTACCGCACAATTGCGCTCATTTCACATGCCAGCAAGGTGATGCTCAAAATCCTACAAGCTAGGCTTCAGCAGTATGCGAACCGAGAACTACCGGAAGTACAAGCTGGGTTTCGAAGAGGCAGAGGAACTAGAGATCAAATCGCCAACATTCGCTGCATCATGGAGAAAGCAAGAGAATTCCAGAAAAACGTCTATTTCTGCTTCATTGACTACGCTAAAGCCTTTGATTGTGTGGATCACAACAAACTGTGGCAAATTCTTAAAGTGATGGGAGTACCAGACCACCTTACCTGTCTCCTGAGAAACCTGTACGAGGGTCAAGAAGCAACAGTAAGAACCAGACATGGAACAACCGATTGGTTCAAAATTGGGAAAGGAGTACGACAAGGCTGCATATTGTCACCCTGCTTATTTAACTTATATGCAGAGTACATCATGAGAAATGCCGGATTGGATGAATCAGAGGTCGGAATTAAGATTGCCGGGAGAATTATCAACAACCTCCGATATGCAGACGATACCACCCTAATGGCAGAAAGCGAAGAGGATCTCAAGAGCCTCTTGTTGAGGGTGAAAGAGGAGAGTGCAAAAGCTGGTTTGAAACTCAACATTAAAAAAACTAAGATCATGTCATCTGGCCCTATCACTTCCTGGCATATAGAAGGGGAAGAAATGGAAGCAGTGACAGATTTTACTTTCTTGGGCTCCAAGATCACGGCAGATGGTGACTGTAGCCATGAAATTAAAAGACGCTTGCTCCTTGGGAGGAAAGCTATGGCAAACCTAGACAGCATAGTAAGAAGCAGAGACATCACCTTGCCGACAAAGGTCCGTCTAATCAAAGCTATGGTTTTCCCAGTAGTAATGTATGGCTGTGAGAGCTGGACTATAAGGAAGGCTGTGCGCCGAAGAATTGATGCTTTCGAACTGTGGTGCTGGAGAAGACTCTTACGAGTCCCCTGGACTGCAAGGAGGTCAAATCAGTCCATCCTAAAGGAAATCAACCCTGACTGCTCATTGGAAGGACAGATAATGAAGCTGAAGCTCCAATATTTTGGCCACCTAATGCGAAGAGAAAACTCCCTGGAAAAGACCCTGATGCTGGGAAAGACTGAAGGCAAAAGGAGAAGGGGACGGCAGAGGATGAGATGGCTAGATAGCATCACGGATGCAATGAATATGAACTCGAGCACACTCCGGGAGAGAGCGCAGGACAGGAAGGCCTGGCGTGCTATGGTCCATGGGGTCACGAAGAGTCGGACACGACTGAACGACTGAACAACAACAATATTGGAGCCACCAGTCTCCACTTTTTTTACAAGTATGGTTGTCATAGATTGATGCCCCCCTACATCTCTGAAAGACTAACCCCTCTTTCTGAGCCACCATTTCTTTGATGGATTGCTTCTGTTAGCTTTAGCATAAATAAGTATCCCTCACTCTAGGCTAGTTGTGTAAATAACCCACAAAATTTACATATCCTTTTAGCAGACTAGTAAAAAAACCTTCAATATTGCCTTTTACCAAGCATAGTGGTGGAGCAGGGACAGAGTGATCCATCCATCCTCCACCAGCTCCAGCACATTTCTGTGCTGCTTGCAGAGGAAAAGGATACCCTTCCTCTGCAGCTAGCACAGATCCATCTCTCTTCTGCCTGCTCCCTCTGCATATAATTCTCCTCATCACCTATAGTGATCAGGCGAGCTGTTAAATACAATGGTGCTTTTAGACCAAGGGTGGGCAGAAGGTAGCTCAGGATACACTGGTAGATCTCTAGGTGATTTTCAGTAGATCCGGAAGGGCTCAGGTTTTAGGCTCATGTCAGAAGATTCAGGCATATGGAATCTTCTTTGTTTTTTACAAGAACCTCAAGATCCATCAACTGGAGCTAGGTGCAAAATAGTGGCAGGGCTGAGAATGGATCCAATTACCTACTGCAGCCTTCCCCAACCTGGTATTTTCCAGATGTGTTGGACTACAACTCTCATAATCCCCAGCCAACAGGGCCAGTGGCCATGCTGGATGGGAAGTCTGAGAGTTGCATTCCAAGACACTGGGAGGGCACCAGGTTGGGGAAGGCTGAACTACTGAACTGGGATTTGTTCAAGTACAAATCTACATTCTACAGCTGAGTTTCTACCAAGCAGGGTTTTTAATAGCATAGCTTGAGACCATGAGAGAGTCACTTTATACTTTGGGAAGGGAGCATGACATGGACATAGGAAGCTGCCTTGTACCAAGTTAGACTGTTGGTCCATTTAGCCCAGTATTGTCCACATGGAACCTAGGAGTTCCTGCCCGCAAAGCATGTGCTCTGCCTTGGAGCTACAGACTTCTGTGTGGAATCTAGTACCAGACACAAACGCAAGCATTTTTTTTTTTCAGAATTCAAAATCCAAATTCTAAATCCCATTTTGAATGGATCAAGTAAAAAAACACACCACACAAATGAAAATTTTCCAATTTCTTGTGAATTTCTCTCATGTAAGATTTTGGTGACAAAATGAGTTTTGTTGCTGAAATGGAACAATCTTTCACACATGCCATCATTACATCTAAAAGCAAAAATTCACCACAAACATAACCCACCAAGACTCTAAAAATAACACATGTGAATTTTAAAATAAAAAATTGGAGTGTCTGATTCTAGTGTTTGAACTTTGAGCTTTGATATGAGCATCTTGGATTTTGCATTTGGATTTGAATTTTTAACATTTGCTTCTGTTATAGCACCAGTTCCCCAAGTACCACTGAGACTGATAATCAAAGACGGGAGGCTGCTGCTATGTAACTTTCCCATCTCTGTACTAGCCTTCCCCACCTAGTATCCTCCAGATGTGTTGGAGTACAATCCCCATCATCCCCAACAAGCAGGGCACAGAGGGCACTGGGTTGGAGAAAGCTAATCACTTGCATCAGCAATTTGGTCTGCAACAATGAGGCGGTGATAATAGTTAACGCCATGCCATGAAAAGCTTCACCTGCTGACTTTTGCATATCAGTCTGGCTATTAAAGGGACAGCAGCAGCCTGGCCATTTGGTAACCCTAGGTAGAAGTTATGTCCTAGCCTTTAAAGCATTTTAGAAGCTGAAGTGGACAATTTATCTGGAGAAAGGGGGGAAGGGAGGAAAGGAGACCTCCAACCCTGAGCAGGTTTGTAGCGTGGAGTCGGAACCTCTTCCCCATTTGTCTTAATGCTCAGTTTAACGTTAGAATTTTGTCTGTTTTTAGAAACAGCAGCAGATTCCAGTGCTGAACTGACTTTCTGAAGGGACTTATAAAGCAAACCACTCGCCATCTGCTCTATTGTCCTGGAGTAGCAGCTGGGGGAGGAGGAGAATGAGGAAGTGAGAGAGCACATAAGGAGAAAAGGAGGGGGAAGAGAGGAAGGTGGAAGAAGAACAGAAGTGACAGAGACAGAATCAACGGTGGTGGTGAAGATGGATAATAGAAAAAGAAAGAATTGGAAATAATGGATTAGATCCAGACTTAGCCATGCTTAGAGTAGGCCCACTGAAATCAATGGGACTTAAGTTACTTGTGACATTGATTTCAATGGGTCTACTCTAAGTATGACTAAGTCTGGATCCAACCTGATATTAAGAGGGGAGAGGAGGACTAGAGGAGAAAGAAAACAGGAGCTAAAAGGAATGGACTGTGTGTGTGTGTGTGTATATATATATTTATGCATGCATGCATGCATGCATGTGTGTTGTGTTGGGGAAGAGCAATGGACAGAGAGCTTTTGTGGCATCCACTGGAAGTAATGTGTATCCTGTTCTATATGGAGGAGCAGCATGATTCTGAAAATCAGGACCTAACAGATGAGTCTGAAGTCTGAATCAGCCCCCCCTGTCAGTAGCCACAGATGTAGACAAAACACACTCAAGTGGTGGGCTAAGAACAGACTTTACTGGAGATATAACAAACTTACATCTCGGGGTCAGCCCCATGGTCAGCATCACTTGCAGGTAGAAGAATAAGAGAGTAGAGGGAGGAGACAAGGAAAAGGCAGAACAACCTCTCAGAGATCCCCTTCCACCTTACTCAGGTACGTATTAACCCTTCAAGTTCAGGTTAAGTGACTCATGGCCCTAGTCCCTCTGACACTCCCAACTCCCATTGGCCATGTTGGCTGGGGATGACAGGAGTTGTAGCTTGACACATCTGGAGGCCACCAAGTTGAGGAAGGCTGCCCTAGGCTTTCTATTTCTCAAGAAGGAAGCTCCATTGACCTTAGTGGAGCTTACGTCTCTGAGTAAACCACTTGCTGAGGATGGGGCAGGTACAGAAGACTGGGATGACCAAGACCCATGTGGTGGTTGCATAAAAGGGTATCCCATGTTATCTGAAACTGTGGTGAGGAAGTTGTCTGTAGCTTCTGTGCTTACCCAGTGTTACCGCAGTTCCATAATTAGCTGTAGTGGAAGATTTTCCATTTTTGATTTACTTACATAAGGGTGGGTAGAAATGTTTTAGACTTCATTTCCCAGCATTTGCCATTCTGGCAGGGGCTTCAGGGAGTTGACATCCAAAATATCTGGAGATCTAACTTCTGCTCACACCTGAACATGGTTGATGGCTTCATGTGACCATCAACCCCCATGCTTTCATGAATGACATGGTAAGGTTTTTCAGATTCTAATCTTTAGGGGGTTTAGTTTTATTTTGAATGAAAATGGATGGGTGTTTTTGTACACATGTTTACAAATGTATGTGTCAGTTGTGCACATTTTTGAAATGCAAGCTTTCTTCTCCCATTGATTAAAATGTGTTTCTACACATTTTTCAAAAATATACATTTTTCATGCACATTTTTCAAAGGTATACATGGTGTCTAACTCATCTTGTTTTGGTCTGCGAATCACACTGCAAGCTCAGAAATGTACAAATTTCGACCACAGATTGTGTTTGAGTGTGTGGGTTGGGACCTCCAAATTGGGTAAATTCTGATAAAAAAATGAACTGGAATGAATTTCTCATACATGCCTATGTGTAACATGGTTTATAAAATGTGCAGCAGAAAGCAATCTGGCTGAAGCATTTTTCATCAGCTGCAGTTTCCAGGCAGGCCTTGGGCTGAGCCTGAATTTCCTCTCCACCCAAATAGCTTTCCAGCAAATAGTCACCAGCTTGTTGACAAAAATGCCAACAAAGTGCCAAGGCCATTCCAGGAGTCAAGGGCTTTTATGTATTGATGACTGACTAATTAATGTTCAACATTCTACTGTGGCTAATTTCCCTGAAACTATTCAGGAGGGCTTGCAATAAAAGCAAAACAAAGCCTATTTTGAAACACATACCAACAGAAAATGCACTCTTCCAGTCACACTGAAGAGGTCTGCACAATTTGTGAACCACAAAATACAGTGCAAACGACCAGCCCTGATTGTGGCTTGCTAGGTGCTTATATTTCTGCAGTCCCAGGCAGACAGCAAAACAGGAACTGCATGGAGTCATCAATGAGCAACATAGTTTGGCAGATCACACAGGGGTCACATGTCCCACTTTATAGAAGACAGCCCCTACTTGAAGGGCTGTCAGAGAACAGTCCTCTATTTGAAGGGCTATCTCATCTAATGCCGGTTTAAAGATAATGAACCATAAGAAGGGAGAAATTGAAGTTGCCCAAAACTCTTAATATGGTTTTTATGTGTTTTATTGTTGAACCTTGGGAAGGCTTCTGAAAGGCGGCCCAGAAATATTTAAAATATATTAATAAATAGATAGCATCTGGGCAGCAGACTGAGCAGGCATACAGGTCACCTGGTCAGAGTCTTCCCTACTATGGCGAGATGAATAGTATTTCTATTTTAATTATAGTAGTTCTTTTAAAATGTGCATCTAGACATATAAATTAGCATGTGCAATTTTTATGCAAATCTGCATCCTCTTTTTTGGTGATGCATTTTCTCTTTGTCTTTTTTTTTTTTGCCAATGCAAATGTGGCCACTCTTAAGAACATAAGAAGAGCTGTGCTGGATCAGACCAAAAGCCTATCTAGCCCCTATTCACAAAGTGAAAAGCTTGAGTAAATGAGGCTTTATAGAATATTGTTGCTAATTAATCCCATCTTAACGCTGGCATGAATTTCTCCCTACACTATGCTCATCATCTAAGGCCCTCTTCCAGGTGCTTTCTCCGAAGGAGGCTCAGAAGCTGGCAACTCAGTGGTGGCCCCCAATTATGGAATGAACTCCCCAGCAAGGCTCACCTGGTACCAACATTGATATCTTTTTGGTGCCAGGTTAAGACTTTCCTCTACTCCTAGGTATTTGACAACATATGATAGGTTTTTAATCAGGCCATGGGATATTGTTTGGAGTTGTGTGTGTATGTGTGACTGCTCTGTTTATATGTCTGTAGCTAAACTGTTTTTATGTTATGCATAATACTGTATTCTTAAGGGTTTTAATCTTTGTAAACTGCCCAGAGAGCTTTGGCTATTGGGAGGTATTCCAATGTAATAAATGAAATCTTCGCCCCAACAAACAAACAAAATGAACACCCTACTTGTCCTTCCATCCTGGAAATGCTGAACGTAACCTCCCAAGCTTCTCAGTCCTTAGTAGTGACTGTGTATTTATTTTGAGGGCACAGTGCAGAGAACCGCAGAGTGCCAGCAGTTGTGTGAATGAGATTATTGCCTGGCCTTGGGGCAGTGCCCTGCCTGTGTCCTCAGGGTTGCAGCCACCAGGGCAGCCATTCTTGACCCAACTGTTAACAGTTGGCACAGAGATCCTGAATAGAAAGCAAACAGGAGACAAAGGCCTGCCCAAATCCTTTGTTTCCTACTCCTCCCTCCGCCTCTCCACATTTGGCTAGTGCTGAGCGCTTGCAGGCCAGCAACTGAACTCCAGGCTTGGCAGTAGAGTAAATAACGACAACATTGTCCTCCTCCTTTTGCTCAAGAGGCAGGCAGGCTAGTTTTAATCAAAAGGTAAATAACATCCAGGATCCTCTCTGACCCTTAATCCAATTTCTTAGAGCTAGGAAACAGCTTTCCAGCACAGCCACGTGCTCCCCTCAGCCACTGGAGGGGAACGGCCGCCAATGGGTCGGAGTCCATTCTGCAGCCAGCGATCTGTCAAAGGCAAATCACAGAGAGCCGAGATGGAAATGCTCCTCTGGGTTAGGGAGTCAACATGCAGGGCTCTTCACAGCTGTGTGTGTTTGTCTCCAGATAAAATTTTAAAATTGCCCCCATGCAATCCTTCAGACGACTCGGGAGACACTTCCATAGTCTGACAGTATCTTTGCTGAAAACTGATTCTCAGCATCCCATGGGTCTCAAAACGCTAGGGTGGCCATGTAAGAATCCTCCATAAAGAGGGAATGTATCACCAAAAAGGACAAAACAGGACACAAATTTACTTTACATTTCCTGGTTTGTTTAGCTGCTGGCAAGAACATAAGAACACAAGAAGAGCCCTGCTGGATCAGACCAAGGGTCCTTCCAGTACAGCATTCTGTTCACACAGTGGCCAACCAGCTGTCTCTGGGAAACCTACAAACAGGACTTGAGTGCAACAGCACCCTCCTGCCTGTATTTCCCAGTAATTGGTGTACGTAGGCACACTGCCTCTGATACTGGAGGCAACATAGAGCTATCAGGACTAATAGCCGTTGATAGCCTTCTCCTCCGTGAATGTGTCTAATCCCCCTTTAAAGCTATCCAACTTGGTGGCCATTGCTACACTTGTGGTAACAAATTCCATAGTTTTAACCAGTGGTGGCTGGTCACTCCAGTTCCGGAAGGGAGGTGATACCATTTTGGGCTTTAGTTACCACCAGCCAAAACTCTTAAGGTGCTATCCAAGGCGCTGAACCCTATCCCCAAAATGGGTTCAGCACCTTAGACAGCACCTTTAGAGCTTTGGCTGGTGGTAACTAAAACCCAGAATGGAATTACCACCCCTCTGGAACCAGAGTTACCAGCCACTGCTGAGTTTAACTATGCACTGTGCGGAGAGGTAGGAGAATCCAAGTGGGAGTAATAAGGCCACATGCACCATCATGCTGTTTGAGCTTGATGAGCCAGGGGTTCCCCAGAACCCTGTCTTATCGCGGTGGACCTGTTTAGGGTCTGTTAAAGAATTATGTTATCACAAGCCTTCATCATCGCTGCAGTTAAATAAAAAATAAAGGGTGAGATAAAGCTACACCTCCTTCCCAAAACCAAACAGAGTGAATGTAGGCATTCCATATGTCTAAAAGCATATTGTCTTCATCATCATGCATAGGCACTTTTTTTACGATCTACAACATCTGTTGCAATAAATGTTCTCAGTTGTTGCATGATGGCAGAGAAGCTTGCAACTCTAAATGTAAAAAAAATTCTCTCGGTTTGACAGTAAATTATTTTAACTCAATCATCAGTTTGGACCAAACCATCCAATGATGGCTTAATGAATTTCCTCCTGGGCTCAGTATATAGATCGCAAAGAAGCAAAATAAGGACAAATGCTCTCAGTCATGTGAGCTCCATGGATATTAAGTTATTCGTATGAGGGGGACCATCTGATATTGTCCCTCAAGATACTGTCGGCATGGTTTAGATTCTCAGTCTGAAAAAGGCCTTCCACAGGGCAAAAGATATTTGATTATGAAAATAGCTTTCAAGGTGCTCTGTTTTGATGAAATGAAGATACGGAGGAAGCACAGAAAAGCAAATTGTTTCTTTCTCTTGATTAGAAAAATGTTCTCTTAGTTTAGCTCTGTTAAAGTTTTTATTTGGCCTGGCCCAAATGTTGTTCTGGTTCTAGGTTTTGATGGTTAATGTAACATTTTGACATTTTCTGTTCACAATGAGTTATCCAAGTATTTTTGAATTTGGTTCTGAATTTACAGGTTTCTTACCTTTCTGCTATAACAGAAAGGGATACATTGTGATAGAAAAATTCAAGAATGTTACCCACTACTGGCAAAAATCTAATGTTAGCAGGTTTAGCAAGCCTGGACCTTGGGGAAATGGACCGTATAGGTCTCAGAGAGCCCACTGCTGCTGATGCTGGCCACCATTTGCTTTTGTTTTAATTTTTTTTTTTTTTTTAGCACTCAGCACTCTAAAGAGAAGTGCTGGGCTTCTTAATTTCCCAAGAATGCCCCTCCTTGTGGAAGCCAGAGTATCAGCAGAAGAGTTCTAGACTAGCTTTCTCCCTGAGGTACTTGTTTTCCAGCAGGCAGGGAATTTAACCTAAGACAGATTTCCCTTCTTAACAAATATATCAATTCAGTTTTGTAATCTTGTGCATGGCTGCATCACTCTGCAATGGGGTAGCCCCTTATGCATCTCGGAAAAAGAAGAAATCAGAGAGAGAGAGAGAGAGAGAGAGAGAGAGAGAGAGACAGAGAGAGAACAGAACTAGCATATGCTAATTTATATGTATAGATGCAAATTTAGAAAGAATGACTATAATTCAAATAAAAATACAATCCATCTCACCATAGTGGGGAAGACTGGATCAGATGACCTGTGTGCGTGCTCAGTCTGTTGTGTTGATGGGCAACTTTCAAGGTCCCTGTTGGCTCTCTCTTCTCACAGTTCTTTAGGTTTAAACCAGAGTTGCCCTGGACAGCCCTTCAAATAGTGGAGGATGCCTTCAAATAGAGGACTGTCCTCTGTAAAGTTGGACACATGGCCACTCTACTCTGTACAAGGGAGAAAACAGATCTGTAGCTGGGATGTTTTGAATGCCCCTCCCTAGCCAATCCCACTGCCGAAGTTTCCCCATAACAGAGTGATTAGGCATCATGCAGCCACACTCCTGGCGGTTCTTTTACTATACAAAGGAGATAAAACTTATATCCCCTCTCCTGAATAACAAGAAACAGGAGATGGATGAATCCCACATAGGCACTGTAGGATGCTGCAGAGCAGTGAAGGCTGTTGGCTCGGATGTCAGTAGGGCGATAAATCTCCAGGGTTTGGTCAGAACCAGTCAGAACCCTACAGGAGCTCCTTTAGTGTTCTGACTGGTTCTGACTGAAACCCAGAGCGGTTTCACCACACTGCTGACATTGGAGCCACCAGTCTGCTCTTCTTCAGAGTTTACAGGAATGGTGCAAAAATGATTGATGCAACACCGTGCACTAGTGATGTCTATGCTCTGCCAGTCTCCTTGTTTTGCTTTAACTTGGCATGAAACTCTTTAGAGCTGCCTTGCCCAACCTGGTGCCTTCCAGATGTGTTGGACTACAGCACCCATAATTCTCAGACAGCAATGACCATTGCTGTATGGGTATTCTGGGAGTTGCAGACCAACACATCTGGAGGGCACCAGGTTGGGCATGGTTGCTTTAGAGCCTCAGCCATTAGAGAGTGTCTCTCACAAAAATAATCTGGAGTGTATTTGTTTGCCCTCCAAAGCAAAGACTTTGTTTTATGGGCCTTCCCTCCCTTTGCCCTAAAAATAAATGCTCCACACCCTAAATGCAGCTGCTCTCAAGCTGTAGCTTAGATTTGAGTTATTCTTTGCAGATAAATCCCCTTTTCCATTAGATTTGACATCAGACAACCACTCCGGGTGCCCTTCTTTCTTCTTGGATCTTTCTCCTTTTCGATCTTTGTGATTTGTTAATTCTCTTTCCCCCTCCCACCATTTCTTTCTGCCTGCATCTGTTCTCCTTCTCGCCAGATTTCACCTCCCCCGCAATTTCTCTTTCCCCTACTCTATTTTGCTGGTCTATCACAGTCCCTCATTCACCCATATTTATTTCCTCTATACCCATGTCTCCTACAGTCCCTCTGCTTCCCAATCACACTGTTTATTCCCCCCCCCATTCCTTCTTGCAACCCTGTCAGTTGAATATTTCTAAAGGTGAGTATGTGTGTGTGTATGCGCATGTGCACGCATGAGAGAGTGCGAGAGAGAGAGCGCGAGATCGCACTGTGTCTTTGCCCTAGAGTGCCACACACTGAGATCAGGCGCATTACTCCCAGAGGGGACTGCTTTCATTTGCCATGACATTTATACAACTTGTGGAGCTCAGAAGAACTTGCAGAAGCATTAACCATTTTTTCCCAGGCTGGTTTTCTGCACCTCTATCACTCAGATGTCACCTTTCAAGGACTATATTAAGATGGCAGCCACCATGGAAAATCCATGGATAGGTTAAATAGATTTGTATTTGTGGGAGTTCTGAATACTGTGCTACATCATACTCTTTGGAATTACAGAGGATGTAAAAATAGCCAACATTGGTCATGAAGCACGAAATTGCATGGACACCTTCTGGGCAAGAGGAAGAGGTTAACTTCTTTCCACAAATCCCATGCCAGACACAGAAATGATTTATTTTTGTGCCCATCTGGGGATTCTCCCCATAATCTGCCACTGGCTGCCTCCTCCTGCACAAGCATTCCCCTCTGAAGCCAGTAAGCTCTGGTTAGGTCTGCAGGTGGCTCCTCATATCCCCTTGGATTTCTTAGAACTGCCGTTAGTGGCAAAACCAAGTTGTGTGTAGCGGACACTTTCCCCGATAACTGGACCCCAGGGCTCTTTTCTGCCACTGAGTGGTAATGATGTCTGATTCCCTCCCTTGTGTGCCTCTTTAAAGCCTGGACCATTGGCTGATTTCTCACCGTACTCAAGCAGGCCGATCATATACTATTGTATGAGCCAAAGTCTGTTGATTTCATATTGAGTGGGCCTAGTGTATCAACAGTGTATAGGAACGGCCATCATGGGGAGATCCTGTTTGTTTTTGGCTCAACAGATCCCCGAGGCACCCTCGACTCAGTGCGCATTTGCGAGCCAAGCGGCGGATCAGTTCCTGAAACCTGGGAACTTTTCCACTTTTTTTTAGTATGCACAAGCCATGATTTGCACAAAATCGCAGCCATGAATAGCACAATTTGCACAAAATTGCAGGCGTAAATGGTCTAATTAGACGAATCTGTAAATTGTTGTAACTGCAGTTTTGCACAAATTGAAGCTTGTGGAAGACAGAAACAAAATTCAAAGTGATCTTGATAGACTGGAGCGCTGGGTAGAAAACAACAGAATAAAATTTAATAGGGATAAATGCCAAGTTCTGCTCCTAGGAAAAAGAAACCAAATGCACAGTTACAAGATGGGGGATACTTGGCTCAACAACACTACAAGCGAGAAGGATCTTGGAATTGTTGGAGATCACAAGCTGAACATGAGCCAACAATGTGATGTGGCTGCAAAAAAGGCAAATGCTATTTTGGGCTGCATTAATAGAAGTGTAGCTTTCAAATCACATGAAGTACTAGTTCCCCTCTACTCAGCACTGGTTAGGCCTCATCTAGAGTACTCTGTCCAGTTCTGGGCACCGCACTTTAAGAAGGATGCAGACAAGCTGGAGAGGGTTCAGAGGAGGGCAACAAAGATGATCAGGGGACTGGAAACAAAGCCCTATGAAGAGAGACTGAAAGAACTGGGCATGTTTAGCCTTGAGAAGAGAAGACTGAGGGGAGATAGGACAGTGCTCTTCAAGTACTTGAAAGGATGTCACAGAGAGGAAGGCCAGGATCTCTTCTCGATCATCCCAAAATGCAGTTCACGGAATAATGGGCTCAAGTTACAGGAAGCCAGATTCCGGCTGCACATCAGGAAAAACGTCTTGACTGTTAGAGCAATATGACAATGGAACCAATGACCTAGGGAGGTAGTGGGTTCTCCCACACTGGAAGCATTCAAGATGAGGCTAGACAGCCATCTGTCAGGGATGCTCTGACCTGGATTCCTGCATTGAGCAGGGGGTTGACTCCATGGTCTTACAGGCCCCTTCCAACCCTACTATTCTATGATTCTATGATATATAAAAAACAAAACGGAAGACTGTGAGCTTGTCATGCGACAACATGGGCAAGCTCAGGGATGAGTGAGCTGGAGTCCGGGGAGCCGAGCTGGTGAAAACCCACTAAGCTCTACCCCCAAATGGATTCCTCTGACATCCCTAACAGTATACCATTGCAGAGAGCCATACAACCGATCAGGAGTTCCTTGCAGCAGGTATCCACATTGCTTGTGCTTCTGGAATATAGTAGGTCTTATGTTTTTAGTATGTGTAATGCAAACCAATGATAAAAACCTATAGAGCATAATGCAAACCAGAAAGAAGGAAAACACTGTGGTGCTGAGTGGTAACAGAAATCTTTAATGTAGCTCTAAACGTTTCAGAGTAGAGACTCCTTCAGGAGCTAAACATACAAACAAAACAGAGGCCAACACTGTAAGAATATTACAAACTTGAAAGCAATAAAATTAACTACATAGATTAAATCTAAATCCATACAGGGAATTTACTTTACAGTATAAAAGACCCAAACATCACTCTTTATAAATTGAAAAGCATGTGCTAAAAGACTCCTGAAGAAGGAGTCTCTACTCCAGAACACATAGAGCTACAGTAAAGATTTCTGTTATCATGCAGTGCTGGAGACCTTTCCTCTTTTTGGTTTGCCTAATTGGGGTGCTGTTTTTTTCCTCCCCATTCCACAGAGGGCCAGATGCTGCATTTAAATAAGCACATTAAAATCCCATTGATTTCAATGTGACCATTCAGCATGTGCTTTACTAGCTTCCGTTGAAACCAACAGCACTTAACTTTATACACCTACCTGGGAGTCAGACCCATTGAACACAGCGGAACTTGCTTCCAAGTGGACAATGGATAGGAATGCACTGTAAATGTGCTTAGCTTTGAACGGATCATATCAAGAATGTATGAAGTGGCCTTCAGTGTGTAGCCCGCAGCATTACTTTAATAATCCCTTCCCTGGTGTTAACATTCAATGAAGAGACCACACTTTCATCTGAAGTTCTCCTGCTCCTTCAGAAGACTCTGCTCTTTCTCCACTGGTGCCTGATATGCTTGGAAATACCCCCACCCCAGAAGAACTTCATGATGCCACCTTTCTTACTTACTTCAAATCCCTCCTCAAATGCCACCTTTTTCATGAAACGTTTGGCAGTGGAGGTCAGTGGCCAACGGGCCAGCAGAGGTGGAGCAAAGTGGTCATGAGAGGTGGAGCCAAGGGTGTCAGTTGATGTGGAGCATCTCTGAATCCCCAACTGTCAGCAGCCTATACCACAGAAAGAGAAAACTGAGGCACAACATGTGCGAAGTGTGGGGTGGGGGGATCACATAGCCACGCAAAAGTACTCCTTTGGACCCACATTTTCCTGTTCCAGCAACAACTCCCATTCCACAGAGAATCAAGTGACTTTAAGAGGATGAGTGGGAGGTGAGAATCTACACAGCCATAATAACACTGATAATGACAACAGTTAAAATAATACGTGATATTCTCAGAGCCACACAGAAAAGCAACTTTTGGAACACAGGAACAAGTTATGAAAGCATCCAGAATTCCATGCCTTTGTATATCCAACACAAAGCATCCACCAGAGCAGGTCTACTCAGATGCAGCATAGTACAAAAATTCCAGATTATGCATCTCTCGGAAGAAGTAAGGACTGGATTGCCCAGGAGAAAGTATAGGCATCCCCTTGCATGTAATAATGGTGATGATTATTATACCCCTTGGGAAGCTGGCAGGAACCCTTTGCAAAACACACAGACCCATCCCTCTTACACACACACACACACACACACACACACACACGGAACTGACCTCCTCCCACCCCCAATCAGCAAACAAACAGCAGCAAGAAACATTTAAAAAGCAAGAAAAATATTATCATAAATAATACCAGTATAATCATGAAAACTGTCTCATCTCCTCTGTCTTCTCCACACACATGAACAGCTGGAGTGCAAATGGAGGAGCTGCTGTGCCTCAGAGACATGCAGTCTACCTCCCAGCTCTACAAGTGGCTCTGCTGGGCCACTGACTGGCCTGCCAGCAGAGTCTGCCTACACAGTTGATTGGCTGGCTTGGCTCAGGCATTGTGCCCCTGTGTGATCCCACTGTCCGTCGCCCAAGACATCCCCTCCCTTGTGGAGGGAAGGGGTCTTTCATTTTCTGGCTCAGGCTAAGAGCCTGAGCTGAGCTCATTTTTTGCTGAACTTCCTCCCTTGACGAGGGGTGCTCGCTTGCACTGCCTGGCAATTGGGTGCCAGGCAGTCTCAGAAAGCCTTTCTGCTGCAGGGAAAGGCTCTGAAAGGCACTGCGCATGTGCGTGAGTTCGCACATGAGCAGTTCAAAAGATGACGCTGCCACGCTGGACCAGGAGTTCCTGGTTCCCAGCACGGTACTGCAGCAGCAGCTGGCTGCTGCAATAGGAGAAGCTGGCAGCAGCATGGCAAAACGTTTTTCTTTTTTGACCAGACTGGTGGAGGTGGTGGTGGGGGGAGTGAGTACAGCGGCAGCAGCTGGGTGGTGCCTGCCTGGAGAACCCTCTTAATAGGGCTGTTACTGGCATTTGGCCCAACCGTCTTATTACCTGAAGGATCGTCTCTTCCCATATATACCTGCCTGGACCCTAAGATTGTCTTTAGAGCTCCTCCTCCGTGTCCCACCAAATGAGGTGAGGCAAATGCCTACTAAGGAGAAGGTGTTTTCAGTGGTGGCATTTCACTTATGAGATGCCCTCCTCAGGGAGGCTTGCCTGGTGCCTACATTATGGTCTGCAGCAGGTGATGACCTCCCCCCTCCCCCCTCCCCAAGTTTTAGTCCTTCGGCTTTGTTTTAAAATGTGTTACTGTGTTTTTTAGATCTTTCCCTGCTGCTGGTTTTTAATTTGGTTTTATTCTGTTTTAAACTGTTTAAGACAGCAATATAGTCCCTAGACTGAGTCTAGGGGGCCATAGGATACTTTGGATTCCTGGATCTGAGACAGCATTCTGACCTCAGACCCAGGAGTCTGAGCTCCCTGAGTTTGGAGCCTGAGTTCAAAGGCTTAGGGCCATCCCCATAGGATTGCACCCTAAGTAGTGTATTTTAGGGTTTTAATTTTTGTGAACCATCCAGAGAGCTTTGGCTGTTGGGCAGCATAGAAATGTAACACATGCATTTGTTGTTGTTGTTCAGTCGTTCAGTCGTGTCCGACTCTTCATGACCCCATGGACCATAGCACGCCAGGCCTTCCTGTCCTGCGCTCTCTCCCGGAGCGTGCTCAAGTTCATATTCATTGCATCCGTGATGCTATCTAGCCATCTCATCCTCTGCCGTCCCCTTCTCCTTTTGCCTTCAGTCTTTCCCAGCATCAGGGTCTTTTCCAGGGAGTTTTCTCTTCGCATTAGGTGGCCAAAATATTGGAGCTTCAGCTTCATTATCTGTCCTTCCAATGAGCACTCAGGGTTGATTTCCTTTAGGATGGACTGATTTGACCTCCTTGCAGTCCAGGGGACTCGTAAGAGTCTTCTCCAGCACCACAGTTCGAAAGCATCAATTCTTCGGCGCTCAGCCTTCCTTGTAGTCCAGCTCTCACAGCCATACATTACTACTGGGAAAACCATAGCTTTGATTAGACGGACCTTTGTCGGCAAGGTGATGTCTCTGCTTCTTACTATGCTGTCTAGGTTGGCCATAGCTTTCCTCCCCAGGAGCAAGCGTCTTTTAATTTCATGGCTACAGCCACCGTCTGCGGTGATCTTGGAGACCAAGAAAGTAAAATCTGTCACTGCTTCCATTTCTTCCCCTTCTATATGCCAGGAAGTGATGGGGCCAGATGCCATGATCTTCGTTTTTTTAATGTTGAGTTTCAAACCAGCTTTTGCACTCTCCTCTTTCACCCTCAACAAGAGGCTCTTTAGATCCTCTTCGCTTTCTGCCATTAGGGTGGTATCGTCTGCATATCGGAGGTTGTTGATAATTCTCCCAGCAATCTTAATTCCGACCTCTGATTCATCCAACCCGGCATTTCTCATGATGTACTCTGCATGTAAGTTAAATAAGCAGGGTGACAATATGCAGCCTTGTCGTACTCCTTTCCCAATTTTGAACCAATCGGTTGTTCCATGTCTGGTTCTTACTGTTGCTTCTTGACCCTCGTACAGGTTTCTCAGGAGACAGGTAAGGTGGTCTGGTACTCCCATCACTTTAAGAATTTGCCACAGTTTGTTGTGATCCACACAATCAAAGGCTTTAGCGTAGTTAATGAAGCAGAAATAGACGTTTTTCTGGAATTCTCTTGCTTTCTCCATGATGCAGCGAATGTTGGCGATTTGATCTCTAGTTCCTCTGCCTCTTCTAAACCCAGCTTGTACTTCCGGTAGTTCTCGGTTCGCATACTGCTGAAGCCTAGCTTGTAGGATTTTGAGCATCACCTTGCTGGCATGTGAAATGAGCGCAATGGTGCAGTAGTTTGAACACTCTTTGGCGTTGCCCTTCTTTGGAATTGGAATGTAAACTGACCTTTTCCAGTCTTGTGGCCACTGTTGAGTGTTCCAGATTTGCTGGCATATTGAATGCAGCACTTTAACAGCATCATCTTTTAGGATTTTAAATAGCTCGGCTGGAATACTGTCATCTCTGCTAGCTTTGTTGTCACTAATGCTTCCTAAGGCCCACTTGACTTCACTCTCTAGGATGTCCGGCTCAAGTTCAGTGACCGCACTATCATGGCTATCAGGGACATTCAGATCTTTCCTGTATAGTTCTTCTGTGTATTCTTGCCACCTCTTCTTAATCTCATCTGCTTCTGTTAGGTCCCTGCCTTCTTTGTCCTTTATCATGCCCGTCTTTGCACAAAACGTTCCCTTGAGATCTCCAATTTTCTTGAAGAGATCTCTAGTCTTTCCCATTCTGTTGTTTTCCTCGATTTCTTTGCATTGTTCATTTAAGAAGGCCTTCTTGTCTCTCCTTGCTATTCTCTGGAACTCTGCATTCAGTTGGGTATATCTTCCCCTTTCTCCCTTGCTTTTCGCTTCCCTTCTTTCCTCAGCTACTTGTAAAGCCTCATCAGACAGCCACTTGGCTTTCTTGCATTTCTTTTTCTTTGGGATGGATTTCGTTGCTGCCTCCTGAACAATGTTACGGACCTCCGTCCATAGTTCCTCAGGCCCTCTGTCTATCAGGTCTAATCCCTGAAATCTATTCCTCACCTCCACTGTATATTCATAAGGGATATGATTTAGGTCATACCTGAACGGTTTAGTGGTTTTCCCGACGTTCTTCAATTTAAGCCGAAATTTTGCAAGAAGCAGCTCATGATCTGAGCCACAGTCAGCTCCAGGTCTTGTTTTTACTGACTCTATGGAGCTTCTCCATCTTTGGCTGCAAAGGACATAATCAATCTGATTTCGATATTGACCATCTGGTGACGTCCATGTGTAGAGTCGCCTCTTGTGCTGTTGGAAAAGAGTGTTTGCTATGATCAGCATGTTCTCTTGGCAAAACTCTATTAGCTTTTGTCCTGCTTCATTTTGTACCCCAAGGCCATGCCTGCCTGTTATCCCGGTGATTTCTTGACTTCCTACTTTAGCATTCCAATCCCCTATGATGAAGAGGACATCTTTTTTTGGTGTTAGTTCTAGAAGGTGTTGTAGGTCTTCATAGAACCGATCAACCTCAGCTTCTTCGGCCTCAGTGGTTGGGGCATAGAATTGAATTACTGTGATGTTGAATGGTTTGCCTTGGATTCATACTGAGATCATTCTATCATTTTTAAGATTGTACCCCAGTACTGCTTTTCCCACCCTTTTGTTGACTATGAGTGCTACTCCATTTCTTCTAAGGGATTCTTGGCCACAATAGTAGATATGATGGTCACCTGAATTAAATTCGCCCATGCCTGTCCATTTATTTCGCTGATTCCCAAGATGTCGATGTTCAATCTTGCCATCTCATGTTTGACCACCTCCAGCTTACCTTGATCCATTGATCTGACATTCCAGGTTCCTAAACAATATTGTTCTTTACAGCATCGGATTTTCTTTTCACCACCAGACACATCCACAGCTGAGTGTCCTTTCGGGTTTGGCCCAGCCGCTTCACTCTTTCTGGCACTACTTGGAAATACCCTCTGCTCTTCCCCAGTAGCATATTGGACACCTTCCGACCTGAGGGGCTCATCTTCCGGCGTCATATCTTTTAGCCTTGTGATACATTCCGTGGGGTTTTCTTGGCAAGAATCCTGGAGTGGGTTGCCATTTCCTTCTCCAGTGGACCACATTTTGTCAGAACTCTCTGCCATGACCTGTCCGTCTTGGGTGGCCCTGCACGGCATAGCTTATGGCTTCACTGAGTTACGCAAGCCCCTTCGCCACAACAAGGCAGTGATCCATGAAGGGGAACACATGCATACATACATACATACATTTGCACACACTCCGGCAACTAACGTAAGAACATAAGAAGAGCCAAGCTGGATTAGACCAAGGGTCCATCTAGTCCAGCATTCTGTTCACACAGTGGCCAACCAGCTCAACCAGGAACCCATAAGCAGGGCATGAGCGCAACAGCACCCTCCCACCCATGTTCCTCAGCAACTGCCTCTGGTAATGGAGGTAGCATATAGCCATCAAAAGTAATAGCCATTGATAGCCTTGGCCAACTAAATTAGGCTTGGGGTCCAAAGATCTGAAGGAGGATCACCTCCTACATACTAATCTGCCCATGCATTAAGGTTGTTTCAGGAGGTCTTTCTCCGTGTTCCATCTTTAGGAAAAGTACATTATGCATGTAGAAAAGAGAAGACCTTCTCTGTGGTAACACCAAGACTTTGGGATGGCCTTCTGTGGGACGTATGTCTGGTGCCAATACTGTATTCTTTCTGGTGCCGGGTAAAACCTATTTATTTGCCGAGGCATTTTAAATTATTGTATTTTCAGATGGTTGAATAGTTATTCCTCTCCATTTTATTTATTGCTGTTTAATTGTCGATTTCACATTTTAATGTATATTGCCCTGAGATCCATTTTTGTGGAGACAAATACGCAGTCTATACATTCTTAAAATAAATGAATAAAACAAGTAAGCCTGTAACCAAGTCTAAGCCTGTATAACTGAAACACAGTTGCCCCTGTCTCTACTTCCCTTAGGGTACAATCCTATTGATTGCACCCTTGGTGATAGGAGGTCCCCAAACTCAGAGGTGTCTGATCATCCGCTGTATGTGGGGAGGAACGGTGGAGGCGACCTTGTCTCCCTGTCCACCCACCCCGCAGATTTCACTAGATGGGCTTTTCAGTCCATCTAGCGAGGCCCTTGGGTTGGGGGGAGGAGAGAAGGCAGCTGGAAGAAGCTCAGGATAATTCGTATCCTGGCCTTTCTTGTCTCCCCCTCTCCTTGCCCACCACGCCCTCTTTCCTCCTCAGTTGTTTTTCTGACCTTGGAGGGCAACTGGTGTGGTTCTTTCCGCACTGGCTGTGAGGGGGTGGGGAAGGAGGCTGGGGAAAGGGGCAGATCTGACTCCCTCCTTCCGAGGATGGAGCTCTGTCTCTGACCTTGGAAGGGGGATGCCGAACAATGCTAGTGTCCCTGGGATGCCCACCCAGGGACCATAGGATTGCTCTCTTACTCTGCCAAATTTGTGATTGAAATCTCCCTGGGTCAGAGACCTGTCTTTTGTACTGTGTAAAGCATCATGCATATGGGTGGTGCTATTTAAACAACAGCAGCAACAACAAAACAACATATAGTTGTGGATTGTGATGAAAGCTTGGAAAATTCTTTCTGAATTGTTCATCAGAGTTAGGAGTTTCTGTTCAAACTGGGAAGGGAAGAAACACACACACACGCACACACACACACACACACACACACGCACACACACTTTAAATGCCAGAATATCTAAGAGTCAAAAAGCATCATTAGAAAAATAGGGAGAAGGTATATGTATTTTTGCTGAAGTATTGTATCCCTGCTGAGAAGTGTTCATCATAGGACACTGTAAAGCCTATGCTTATGTATTTTTTACCAAACATTTCATAACCCGTGTTATTCATCACATAGGCCAATAAAACCAGAGAAGATACAAACTTTTAAGTGTAGCCAGGGACTCTTGGGTGTTTAATATTTGATTTTGGTTTGGCTCATCTCTTGTTAAAAGTTAAATAAATCCAATTTCGTTTTTTGCCCCCCCCCCCCTTACATTGCAGCTGGGGGCAAGGAAGAAAGGCAGGTCAGTTTCTCTCCTTTTTCAAGTTAGTGGTTTGTCAATTACATTTTCTGGTTCACCTGAACTAACAGAAAGCTGCTTTGTTAAGGCTGTCCCAAAGGTTACTAGGAAATACTCGCCCTGCTCCTCTAAACAAGCTTTCTCACTGAAAATGTGTTTTTATTTACTCCCTTTAAAATTTTGAAAACATTCCTGCTGATTTTCTTCTCTTTACAAAATTCTGGGTTCAGTTGAACCTGATAGTTTTTTAAATGCCTAGGGGGAAATGCTGGGGTACAATTTGTTTGCTTCCTTTCCTTCAGTGTGTTTGTTCTAGTGGAGTTAGAAATCCTGGATGCTTAAAATTCCTCGTGATAACCAGTTTCAGAGCCACTTGCACTGAAAGGAGAGAAGAAGGCCCTTCAAGTTTCAGTGCTACTATTCATAGAGCATAATTTGTGGGTGGTTTACGAAGCCAGATCCCTACCCATAATTAATACAACAGGAAGTATTGGGGTTCAAATCTGGATTAAATCGGAGCATTTAACAGCCCTAATTAAAGTGGCAAGACAGGTCTCTGCTCACAATGATCTACACAGTTACTTAATGGTGGTTGTTCGTTTTGTAATTTATTATGGTTATATTGTGGCATTATATTGATATTATCCTGTATCCAGACACCCAGGTAGTGCTTTATTTTGGGATTAAGTGTGTGCATGTGTGTGTATTATTGTGTACGTAATTTCTTTATGAAAGTTGATGCTTCAGTTATTTGAGAAAGATGATTTGAAGTTAATTACCTGTTTGCTGATGTGCATTATTTCATCTTCAGAATCAGAGAAAGCATTCGCCTTGTTGGATCAGTGTAAATGAGGATGGACATGAACTCTTTTAACTAAATTTACATAAGAAGATAAAAGAAAGAAGATTCTATTTGTAACATATTAGAATACAACCCTTTGAGGCAATGTTCATCCATGTACATGATTTTCTCTTACATAAGATCACTTTATTATTGCATTAAATTTGATATTAATAAATTATTATTATTATTCAGATATGGAGCGTCAAACTCCAAGTCCTGATTTTTGTGTGCAGAGTGCCCCCAAGACTTGGTGTTTTCACAAGTGTTATTTGATATCTATATGAAGCCATGGAATGAGATCATCCAGAGCACTGGAGTTGAATATAATCAATATGAGGATGAGACCTTTGTATTGTTCCTTTTATTTGCTAGCAAAATAATAAAACTTATAATAAACATCATAGTAATATTGTTAACCTTTATCCCCTCTGAGTTAGCAAAGCCCGTTTCACAGACTGAAATACTGATGCTTTTCCCTCAACACCAATGTTATACAACATCCTTGGAGAGAGGGATTCATTATCCAGCCTCAATTAGCTACTACTGAAGAATCAGATAAAAGAAACTTATCAAACATACCTCTCAGTTTTAGCATTAATTAAGTTTGCTCTCCCAGCTGTTCTAGTAAGACGGTTTCTTAGAACACTTTTATAAATAGAATGATCGTTAAAATCCTTCTGCTCACAAACCTAAATTTGTTGACAGGCAACATATATCCATTTGTCCTTATATTCAAATTCTGTTCCTTTGTTTTATTTATTTATTTATTTAAAATATTTGCAGACAGCCTTTTCCATAAGCTTTTGACGTGCCTGGTTGATAAGGGTTTTTGTTTTGTTTGCTATTTGAATGCACTCTCTCCTTGTTTTTGACGCATTTCAGTTCTGCTCCTTATGGCTTTATTGATAAGTTGGTTTAGCACTCCCCACTGTTATTTGTAAGTGTTTAATTGCTGCTTTTTGGCGCTTTGCTTGTTTATACTTTTCTTGTTCTTATTTGTTGTTGTTAGCTGCTTTGGGAACACTTGGTTGAAAGGTGGGATAAAAAAGTTTGAAACTATCAACCAACCAGGCAAATGAACAAGAAGCTCAAACTGGTTAGCATCAAACAAAACAATTCAAAACCATTTGTAAAGAAAAGAATAGTTTTAAGCCATTGATAATGATAAAGAATAGTAAAGAAAAAGGATCACAAAACAGACCAAAGCACCCACATGCCTTCTGAAAAAGAAAGGTTTTTACATCCTTGCTAGAACCGCCAATAAGAATGTGGATTTCCTACTATCTTCAAGCAGAATGTATGAAAGCTTAGGAGAAATTGCTGTGATCAGTGTAGCCAGGTGTGTGCCCTGTCTAAAACGGCATAAATATACCATGAGGACTAAATGTACCAGGTGAAGATGTATAGAAAGTTAATCCTAGCAAGAACTCCACTTTACTTCTCAAAGAATAGGTCCAGGTGAACCTCTTGGATCTTTACCTGATCCAAAAGGGTAACCCTATTCATCACAGGCATTCTTTAATAGCACCACTTCTGTCATGTCTGGATTCACTTCAACCAAATGTCCACCACATCCAAGCACTACTTCAGGATGGAAACAAGAGCTCCCAAGTGCTCTGCTTAAGAAATATAGAGTTTGAGTTCATCAGCATATTGATGATATCCAACTCCAGTGCTGAGGGTTAGCCCTAGAGATTTTGCTACCTGAGACGCCCCCTCCCATTCCATGTACAAAACCTGACTGGACTGGAAATTTAATATTTCTTCCAAACTGGGAATCAGGCAGCATCCTCCATTGCAACTGAAGGCAGCAGGCTAGTTTGGGGGGCATAGGGCAGGCCGCATGGCACATAGCTTTCTTCTCCAACACCTTGTTGCCACCTCTCAGCATCTTCCAGCTGCCTCACTCTGCCTAATGGTAGGGCTAACCTGCCAGTGCTCTGGATTATCTTGTTCAGTGGCTTCATACAGATATTAAACAGTACTGGCAAAAACACTGAACCTTGGGGCACCGTATGCATAAAATCCCAGGAAGCTGACATGGTGTTGCCAATAGCCATCCACTGTGTCCTACTAGACAAAAAAGAGTGAAACTACAGGACTGCTCGATCTGCCCTCTCAGCCAGTTGTTGTAAATGGTTCAAAAGAAGAATGTCATCCACTGCATGAAAAAGCTGCTGAAAAGCCTAACAAAATCAACAAGCATAGATCTATTTCCCCTGTCAGTCTAAAGACAAAGATCATCCACCAGGGAGACTCTATTATTTGCAGCAGCATCACTTGTGGGGCAAAACTCTATTAGTTACCGGCAGGGCTGAGTGTAGGCTTCCCCCTCCCAGGTATACATGTTCAATGTGTGCTCGGTGGGGTAGTGCAAATCCATGCAAGCTTGGGGAACAGGGATGGTGATGCAACCCTGCTGCCCATTTAGTTGTGTGAAGGGGAATGTTGTGTCATCCTGATCCAACTAATCAACTAATGAGACCTTGAGAAATGAATTTCTCAAGCGTTTCTGCAACTCTTGAGAAAACATTTTCTGCAACTGTTTGCAATTTTTGCCCAACCTTGTGGGAGAAGCTTCACATTTCCTCTTGTTCTGGACAGTGGTTAGGAGAGCAAGGGCTTGCAGGGATGCAGCACTGACACTGTTTTTATTAGCAGGGATGTTGACCTCATCTCCCCCCGCCCCCGAATTCCCTGTTCCCTCTGAACTTAGCTGTCATCCTCACAGTAGCTGGGGAGAAATGAATTTTCCCAGCAATTATATGTTGTTTCCTATTGTCATATAAAGTATTTTGGGTTGGCTTGGTCCCGAATGGGCAATTAGAACCCATTAGCTTTGTAAAAGATCTGCTCCTGGCAGATGAAAATCCTAGAACTGGTTTGTTGATATGGATCAACACAGCTGCTTGCAATTTTGGACTCTCCTTGGGGGTTTGACTGTGAAGACTATAATGATGAGTGCTTGCAAAATTTTACCACTGTTTCTGGAACATTTACCACTACACCACCGGTTCTGGATCCTTTCTGGCTTTATGCCAGCCTTCCTCAACCTGGGAGACTAGCTTATATACTCTTGGAGCAGAAAGGGGTAGGAAAGAGGCTGCCATAGGTGGGAAGGGATCCAAAAAACCTTTGTGAGTGATGCCTTGTCACATCTAGGTAGCAATCCTGGGTAAGCAGGGAAAGGACATGCAAATGCATGCACACAGATTCATCACCAAGTGCGTCTCTGTCTCTCCAAGGATTCCCTGATGTATATCTGACAGCTATGGCTATGTCAGCTGGCTTCTGTGCCACTGATGGGCTCATTTGCACAGCTGATCAGGTAGCAGGCTTAAAGGGGTGCATGGGAGAGACACTCAGGATAAATGCTTTTGCAAAAATCCTGCTGATGGAGACGGGATGCATAGGATTCTCTCTGTAGGCAGAGAGGCAGGATGGAAAACATGCAGGCAAAGGATCTGGCAATCAGGCTAGAGAGACAGCAGGGGGCAGTCCTACATCACCACTCACCCCCAGGCGGCCGCGGTGACTCCTGGATGGCCTTCCCTTGTTTGGAACATGGTGCGTGGGTTCCTTCGCATTTCTTTGGAAAGGGCAATTAGGGCTGATGGCTGGAGGGTATGTGATCAGGATTTCAATATATCAATTCATTTATATCTAAATTCATCCTAGCTTCAGGAAAGATAACAGTTGTTTTAAGACAATTGTATTTTATTGTTTTTTAAAATGTTATTTTAAAAATGTATATATGCTTCCACATAATATGAAAGGTTCTCAGGATGGTTATTGAAAATATCATTTTGTTAAAAGGAAAGATCTAAGACACTTGGGGTTCACTGAATGACTGACGGAATGATTGCTTCATGGGAGCATTGAAATATTTATGGGTACTTCCACATGTATGAGATAGCTGAAGTTTGGTATATGCATAATTCAAAACTTCCTGATTATTTAGATGAGCTTTCCCCAACCTGGTGCCCTATGGATGTACTGACTCACATCATCCCCAGCCACCAGGGCCAACACAGCGGGAGGGCACCAGGTTGGGGAAGGCCATCTGTCAGGGATGCTCTGACTTGGATTCCTGCATTGAGCAGGGGGTTGGACTTGATGGTCTTGTAGGCCCCTCCCAACTCTACTATTCTATGAATCTATGATTCTATTTTTGACAAATCTGAAAACGGGACATTATTTTGTACATTATCCCCCCCCCCCGAAAAAAGGGCTGCAAAGAATGAGAATAAGGCAGAGAGATCTAAAGGCATCTTCTGTTTAACCATGGACACCTTAGGAGTAGTCCAATTTTTAAAAAAAATTTTTTGCATCACTTCTTGAAAATACCAGATCTTTCCTTTTAAGGGATATTCCTTATTTTAAAGAACTGACAGCTACTACAGGAGGGCCTGTAGCTCAGTGGTAGAACACCTGCCTTGTATGCAGAAGGTCCCAGGTTTGATCCCTGACATCTCCAGGTTGTTGTTGTTTATTCGTTCAGTCGCTTCCGACTCTTCGTGACTTCATGGACCAGCCCACGCCAGAGCTTCCTGTCAGCCATCACCACCCCCAGCTCCCCCAAGGTCGAGTCCATCACCTCCAGAATATCATCCATCCATCTTGCCCTTGGTCGGCCCCTCTTCCTTTTGCCTTCCACTTTCCCTAGCATCAGCATCTTCTCCAGGGTATCCTGTCTTCTCATTATGTGGCCAAAGTACTTCAGTTTTGCCTTTAAGATCCTTCCCTCAAGTGAGCAGTCTGGCTTTATTTCCTGGAGTATGGACTGGTTTGATTTTCTTGCAGTCCAAGGCACTCTCAGAATTTTCCACCAGCACCACAGTTCAAAAGCATCTATCTTCCTTCGCTCAGCCTTCCTTATGGTCCAACTCTCGCAGCCATAGGTTACAACGGGGAATACCATTGCTTTAACTATGCGGACCTTTGTTGTCAGTGTGATGTCTCTGCTCTTCACTATTTTATCAAGATTTGTCATTGCTGTCCTCCCAAGAAGTAAAGGTCTTCTGATTTCCTGGCTGCAGTCAGCGTCTGCAGTAATCTTTGCTCCTAGAAAGACAAAATCTGTCACTGCCTCCACTTTTTCTCCCTCTATTTGCCAGTTATCAATCAACTGGTTGCCATAATCTTGGATTTTTTGAGGTTTAACTGCAACCCAGCTTTTGCACTTTCTTCTTTCACCTTCGTCATGAGGTTCCTCAGCTCCTCCTCGCTTTCAGCCATCAAAGTGGTATCATCTGCATATCTGAGATTGTTAATGTTTC
The DNA here is from genome assembly GCF_057233095.1 of Heloderma suspectum. Classification (NCBI taxonomy): domain Eukaryota; kingdom Metazoa; phylum Chordata; class Lepidosauria; order Squamata; family Helodermatidae; genus Heloderma; species Heloderma suspectum. The sequence continues at coordinate 42,021,552 of NC_139464.1, read as the reverse complement.
TTCCAGCGATTTTAACTCCAGCCTTGGGCTTCATCAAGCCCAGCATGTCGCATGATGTGTTCTGCTTACAGGTTGAATAGGTAGGGTGAGAGTATAGAGCCCTGCCGTACTCCTTTCCCAATCTTAAACCAGTCCGTTGATCCGTGGTCTGTTCTTACCGTTGCTACTTGGTCGTTATACAGATTCCTCAGGAGGCAGACAAGATGACTTGGTATCCCCATACCCCCAAGAACTTGCCACAATTTGTTATGATCCACACAGTCAAAGGCTTTAGAATAGTCAATAAAACAGAAATAGATGTTTTTCTGAAACTCCCTCACTTTCTCCATTATCCAGCGGATATTGGCAATTTGGTTTCTAGTTCCTCTGCCTTTTCTAAACCCAGCTTGTACATCTGGCAATTCTCGTTCCATGAATTGCTGGAGTCTACCTTGCAAGATCTTGAGCATTACCTTACCTTACTGGCATGTGAAATAAGTGCCACTGTTCGAAAGTTTGAACATTCTTTGGTGCTTCCCTTTTTTGGTATGGGGATATAAGTTGATTTTTTCCAATCTGTTGGCCATTCTTGTGTTTTCCAAATTTGCTGGCATATGGCATGCATCACCTTGACAGCATTATCTTGCAAGATTTTAAACAGTTCAGCTGGGATACCGTCATCTCCTGCTGCCTTGTTATTAGCAATGCAGCTGGCTCAAAGCCGAAAGGACGGCTAGCAGCCGATGGTGCTGGTGGTGAACGACAAATCCGATGTTCTAAAGATCAGCACACCATAGGAACCTGGAATGTAAGATCTATGAGCCAGGGCAAATTGGATGTGGTTATTGGGGAGATGTCAAGATTAAATATAGACATTTTGGGTGTCAGTGAACTGAAATGGACTGCAATGGGCCACTTCACATCAAATGGCCACCAGATCTACTACTGTGGACAAGAGGACCACAGAAGAAATGGAGTAGCTAGCCTTCATAATTAATAATAAAGTGGCTAAAGCAGAGCTTCGATACAGTCCAAAAAATGACAGAATGATCTCAATTCGAATTCAGGGTAAGCCATTTAATATCACAGTGATCCAAATATATGCCCCAACCACAGATGCTGAAAAAGCAGAATTAGATCAGTTCTATGAGGATCTGCAGCACCTACTGGATACTACACCAAAAAAAGATGTTATTTTCATTATAGGAGACTGGAATGCTAAGGTGGGTAGTCAAACGACACCTGGGATTACAGGCAAGCATGGTCTGGGAGAACAAAATGAAGCAGGACATAGGCTGATAGAATTTTGCCAAGACAACTCACGGTGCATAACAAACACTATCTTCCAACAACCTAAGAGACGACTTTATACATGGACTTCACCAGACAGTCAACACCGAAATCAGATTGACTACATCCTTTGTAGCCAAAGGTGGTGGACATCTATGCAGTTGGTAAAAACAAGACCTGGAGCTGATTGTAGTTCAGATCACGAACTTCTTATTGCACAATTTAGAATCAGACTAAAGAGAATCGGGAAGACCCACAGATCAGTTAGCTATGAGCTCACTAATATTCCTAATGAATATTAGGGGTGTCAGATAATTTCTCGCCGAAACTTCGGGGGGGCCGAGTGCCAATGTATTCGGCCCCCCGAAGTAGTTTCGGGGAGAAATTGTCACGTAGCCTATCACGGGTGACTTTAAAAAGAACAAAAGCGCGTACGGCTAATGGCTGCCCCCATAGGGAGCCGCCATTCGCGTTCCTTATTTGGTCGCTGTAGTCTACGTAAAGATTTATGTAGACTACGGCGAAAATAAGGGCAACGCTATTTGCGTTGCCCTTATTTTCGCCGTAGTCTACGTAAATCTTTACGTAGACTACAGCGACCAAATAAGGAACGCGAATGGCGGCTCCCTATGGGGGCCGCCATTTGCGTACGCACTTTTTTTTTTTTTAAAGTCACCCGTGATAGGCTACGTGATGATTAACGTGGCCTATCACGGGGCGTTTTTTTTTTACTTCTCTGTTGAAGTTCGTGGCCAGGGAGACGGGGCGCTTCTCCCCGGCCTGAATTTCGGCCGGGGGCGAGGCGGGAAGCCTCCCCCCCAGCCTGAATTTCAGCCGGGTGAGGCGGGAAGACACCCCCCGCTCACATGAACTTTGGGGGGAGAAGCGAAGCGCCTCCCCCGCACCGCAAAAAAGCTGCGGGACAAGGTAAGTCCCTTTTGTACATCCCTAATGAATATGCAGTGGAGGTGAAGAATAGATTTAAGGGACTAGATTTAGTAGATAGGGTCTTGGAAGAACTATGTACAGAAGTTCGCAACATTGTTCAGGAGACGGCAACAAAAAACGTCCCAAAGAAAAAGAAAACCAAGAAGGCAAGATGGCTGTCTGCTGAGACACTGGAAGCAGCCCAAGAAAGAAGGAAAGCAAAAGGCAACAATGATAGGAGGAGATATGCCCAATTAAATGCAAAATTCCAGAGGTTAGCCAGAAGAGATAAGGAATTATTTTTAAACAAGCAATGTGCAGAAGCAGAAGAAGATAATAGAATAGGAAGGACAAGAGACCTCTTCCAGAAAATTAGAAACATCAGAGGTAAATTCCAGGCAAAAATGGGTATGATCAAAAACAAAGATGGCAAGGACCTAACAGAAGCAGAAGAGATCAAGAAAAGGTGGCAAGAATATATGGAAGATCTGTATAGAAAGGATAATAATATTGGGGATAGATTTGACGGTGTGGTCAGTGAGCTAGAGCCAGACATCCTGAAGAGTGAGGTTGAATGGGCCTTAATGACATCTCCAGGTAGGGCAGGAAAAAACCCTGTCTGAAAACCTGGAGAGCTGCTGCCAGTCAGTGTTGACAATACTGGGCTAGATGGGCCTATGGCCTGACTCAGCATAAGCCAGCTTCCTATGTTCCTGTGTTCTGAACAGTAGTAGCAGTGGCAATGGCACAGAATTTCTTGTTTCAGAATATCCCAACTCAGTTGCACTATTGTACAATTCCAGTGCTGCTTATTTTTGAAATGCCTATTTGGAAATTCTGCACCCCCAAGAAGGTGTTAGGTGCAAAACTCCCATAAGATGGGGTGACAATAAATACGAGAGCATTATGAAAAGTTTACAGGCAAAGTGGGGTAGACACTTAGTTGCACCTTGTCAGATCTCTTGTATATTCACCAGCACATCACTGGCAGGAAAAGTCAAGCTGTCTCATGTCTCAGATACATATACAGAAATATATTACACATGCTTTCATGGTAGAGACAGTAAATATGAATCTTGGGAACACAATAGACAGCTTTTTCCTCCTCAGCTACAAGATTAAATCTGACGCCAGTTTGGGGAATTGAATAGTTCAGGAGGATTATTGAATGTGGTACAAAATCTCCCTTCATTACCAGGCTGCCATACTAAAGCTTCTTTTCCTTCTGGAAACTATGGGAAAAATCCAGCATAGGTCCTATGTAGAGTGGACCTATTGAAATGAATGGGACTTAAATTAGAACTACTAACTCAAGTCTCATTCATTTCAATGGATTTGCTCAAAGTATGACCCATGTTGGATTTTACCCCATATTTAGGACAGGACCTGAAGATCAGCTTTCATGGCTACAAAGCCCGTTGGCTTATTTTAACTATTTTTTGTACATTTGTATATGGCAGCCTTACCCACAAACATCTGGTGCCCTCCAGATGTTTTAGACTAAACTTCCAGCATTCTTGACCATTGGCCATGCTGGCTGGGGCTGATGGAAGTTGAAGTCCAAAACATCTGGAGGGCACCAGGTTGGGGAGGGCAGGTATAGGGTAAAAAAAGATAAATCATGGATCACCCCCACTGATCCATGACTCACCCCCACTGTGTATTTCAAGAGAGGTTATGAACTGTGAAGAGTGTTTTGTTCACACTGGCAATGCAGGAAGATGCACTGCCTGTGTTAATTCCCCATATGCACTCACCAACCCTGCCATTCTCTTACCTACTTCTTCACTCTTCACATGCTGATTTGTTACTGAGCATCTTAATTCTCTGCTCCCATCTATAGGTTGTCTGCTATATCATTCCTATGCCTTCTTCATCAAATACCTCTTTCTCCTCCTCCTTAACATTCTACTTGAACATTCATTTCTTTTACAAGAGAAAACAATTATAATGTTGTGTTTGTTTCCTTTTGTTGTTGTTGTCAACCCTCCACTACCTTGACCTCACACTCCTTTTTCAGACCATATGCTCCATTTTGTCCTACCCTCTCCATCTGACATGGAATGTAAAATCTCTCTTGGCAGAGAATGTGTCATGTTTTATATGGCATCTAGCACACTTTTGGCTGTGAATAAATCTCAAACAGTAAGAGTAAGCAATATTTATTATTGTGATTGTTGTGTATAAGCAGTTATCTGTCACTTTCTAGTCAGAGGCTCCAAAACTGCTTCAGTGAGCTGTATGCACAAAGAATAATTCAAAACCCCATGGTGTACCGCAACAGGTACAGAGGTTTCATTTCACATAGGATGATCATAGTCCTCAGAAATTCAAATTCTAGGGTCTCTAATGCACCCAGCTGCACTGGTGAAGCCTGGCTAGCTTTCCTGTTACATCAGAGCATCTAAACCAATGCCAGTTAGCTGTGTAGCCAACACAAGCATTTTGTGACATCAGAGCAGGTCAAGAGTGGTGGAGTCAGAGGAACAGAGTCAGAGAAGGGGAAAGCAATGTGAGAGGATGGGTAGTGCACAGTGCAGCCTGGGAGGAGGGAAGCTTCAACAATATATCTCATCCTGTTGTACTAAGGAACCCTGTACTACTAATAATTTGAAAAACAATGCTGCAGACTTGTTTATGTAGCCTTAGACATCATAGAAATGGAAGCTCCTGGAGATATTTGGCAATAACACAAATAGCAAAATCTGGGCTATGAGATATCAAACATTTTGGTGTGACAAACAGATTTTTCACTTATTGTAAACCTTTACAGTGTTATGTTAATGTTAATCACGTGGAGAATGTCAGTTATTGGGTAGTGTAAAAATACTGTAAACAAACAAGGTAGGAAATGCAAATGACTCCCTTGAGGCAGAGGTTGTGTATAGTAGCATACTGCTACCAGCTGAACCACATGCTGCAAAACATACTCCCAGTGGCTGACCCATGCTGATTCAAATGATTCACTGCAGCCAGTTTATGGGGTGAATGGGGAAAAAGATATAATCCCAGCTCCTAGCTGAGCAGCATAATGACATGTGACATTCGGACCAATTGCTACCAGGGCTGCCTGTTGCCCAGTAGGAAAACAGGAATTTGTGGCTGCAGAGCCATGACTGATAGGTTTTTTTAAAAAAGCCATCACTGAAATCACATAAGCTGTTTTGAAAATAAAATGCTCAGGGAGCCAGGAAAGGCTTCTCTCTAGCTATGGACCAACCACCTGCTGTAAGATGAGATATCTTACAGCAAAAGATATACCAAAAACATTCCTGGCAGATGTCCATGTTTTTCTAGAGAAGCTTTAAGAAAGGAGATTCTGTGGTCTCCTTAGGTGGCTTATCCCACCACACCTCAAATGCTCCTGCAATTAGGAAATTGTTTTGAAATCTTTTTAGCTAAGGCAATTCTTTCTTGCCATAATCTTGGTGGACAGGGTGAATAATTTGTTCCCTCCCCGCTCCGCCTCCACCTCCCCCCTGGCTGACATCCTTTTAAACTTTCAGATGATGTCAACAACAGGAAAGAGCAGCAACTATTTGCAAACAATGGTTTGGCAGAGAAAAAGCCTGGTTCATTCAGCAGGGGTGGGGAACCTCTGGCTCTCGACAGATGTTGTTGGCAGTGCTGGCTCTGGTGTCAGTGGGCTGTGAATCTGCTCTGGGTTCAGCAGCTCCTTTGGATAGCTCCTTTAGAGTTCTGACTGGTTTTGACTGAAACCCAGAGCGGATTCACAGTCCCACTGACATGGGAGCCATCAAACTCCTCTGGTTGTTGGATTACAGCTCCCATAATCCCTGTCCATTGACCATGCTGGGGCTGATGGAAGTTGGAGTCCAACACCATCTGGAGACCCACAGGTTCCCTACCCCTGCTATACAAGAATGGACTGCCATTCCGGTCACGGCAGCAAGCCAACTACAAAATGTAGGCAGTTCTGTTGATGCCTCTCCCTCCTTCCCCTCACCTGTAGGTGTGTATATTATATATGTCTTTTGTAAAGCTAATGAGTGTTAATTACTCATTCATGAACAAGTCACCCCAATATACTTTGCATCACAACGGGGGTTGCTCACAACCAGCGCCAGCTCCAGATTTTTGAGAGCCCTTGGGCAAGACACCTTGTGAAGGTTTGAGGTTTACAGAGGCAATGGGAAAAAAGGTCAGGCTTAGAGGCCTGGAGTTTTCTGTTGGGAGAGGGTAACCCTGAGAGGAATAGTTTCATTTCTCCAGTTAAGTGTCAGTGTCAATTCTCCACTTAAGTTTTATTTCTTCAGGTTTGAAGCAGTACTTTCAGTTTTGAGGGGGGTGGGTATATAAAGAGCGGAAGAGAGCCAGTAAGGGGGAAAGATCAGGCTGCAGCCAGAGCAAGAGCAGAGACAACTAGAGCCTGAAGTGAGAGCAGAGTCTAAGGAGTGAGCAAGAAGAAGCAGCCTAGAAAAGTCTAAGGACAGCTAGGGTAAAGGAACTTGTGTTTCGCAACTTTTATTTTCTTTTAAGGCTGTTTCTATCACTCATCTCTATTGTGTAAGTACATTTAGTTGTGATTTGCTGGCTTTAAATTTACCAGCAAACTGTTGTGGTTAAACCCTGTGTCTAGAGTGTCAGTCACCCCACGTCTACAGCCTAAACCCCATGTTAATGGGAAGGGGAAGTTTAAAAGAAGGAGGGTGGGACTCTTAAGGAGGCAAGAGATCCTTAAGGAGTTGCTCAGGGGGTCCAGGTCATAAGGGGAACTCTGACACACACTCCATGGTTCCCTTCCCTCAGTGAGTCTATCTTCTCACTACCATTGTCATGAGCTGCTATTGCTGCTCATCTTCTTTCTCATCATTGTTTGATTGGCGCACACAGCCGGTGAGCAAACAGGTAGTCAGGGGCCTTGACTGCTCCTCCTTCTCACATCCTCTGTTGTCTGGGCCTGAGCAAGAGGCAGGTGGACATGTGGGTTGCAACGATGAAGAAGAGCAAGTCCACAGGGCCCTTGTCAGTGGACCCCTGCTGGGGCATGGGCCCTTGGCAGGCACCCAACTATGCTTACCCTTGATGCTGGCTCTGCTATAGGAGCATAGGAAGCAGTCTTATACTGCGTCAGACTATTGTTCATAGTTCAGTATTGTCGACACTGGTTGGCAGCAGCTCTCTGGGATTCAGGCAGCATTCTTTGGCAGCCCTAACTGCAAATGCCAGGGATTGCACTTGGGAGGTTCTACAAGCAGTTTGCAAAGCATGCGCTCTTCCACTGAACTATGGCTCTTCCCCATAAAAGCAAGGTTTCAAGAAGCAAGACTGTGAGATGTTGGGTAGCACAGTGGGAAAGAATAAGGCAAGGAGAGGCAGGATATGTGAGTTTGGGTTTCACCCCAGGAGATGGCAAAGCGACCCCAGGACAAAGCTTTCCTTTGGGTGTGTTGCTGCTGGCAGTAAGTTTACATGGGGGAAGGAAGGCAGTAGGACTAAGAGCCGTACCACCATAGGCCCTTGTAGTTTCCCAGGGGCCCATGACATGACCCTTTCCACACACAAACCCCTCTTCAGACCCGTATGGACCAGGATTTTTTAAAAAATTAATCTCTCATTGTGAATTTTTACGAAACAAAACAAACTGAAAACATTACAAAACCTAAAAAAGAAAAAAGAATGAAATAAAAATAAAAATACAACAACATGGACCAGGAGTTAAGGACTTGTATATGGAGTAGAAACGCAGCGGAAATATGCAGGTTAAGTGCCCAAGTGCTCTGAACTTTGATCCTGGGGCATAATCTCCCAGGTGAAAGGTCTTGGGAAAGGTGTGAACAGCTAAGCGGGGCAACAACCAATGGTCTTGCACCCTGGCAACTGTTTGCTTGGAGGGTCTTCTACAAGGCTGGACCTACCATTAGGCAGAGAGCGGCAGCTGCCTCAGGCAGCAGTTGCTGGGGGCGCAGCATTGGCAGTCCCTCAAGCCATTATTCCTGTGGTATAATGGCAGTTCAGAGGGCCGAATGCACTGGCATTCGGCCTCACCGAGATCCGTGGTGGAATTCTCTGACATCTCTACTAACAACAAAGCTAGCGGAGATGACAGTATTCCAGCTGAGCTATTTAAGATCCTAAAAGATGATGCTGTTAAAGTGCTGCACTCAATATGCCAACAAATTTGGAACACTCAACAATGGCCACAAGACTGGAAAAGGTCAGTTTACATTTCAATTCCAAAGAAGGGCAACGCCAAAGAGTGTTCAAACTACTGTACCATTGCGCTCATTTCACATGCCAGCAAGGTTATGCTCAAAATCCTACAAGCTAGGCTTCAGCAGTATGCGAACTGAGAACTACCGGAAGTACAAGCTGGGTTTCGAAGAGACAGAGGAACTAGAGATCAAATCGCCAACATTCGCTGGATCATGGAGAAAGCAAGAGAATTCCAGAAAAAGTCTATTTCTGCTTCATTGACTATGCTAAAGCCTTTGATTATGTGGATCACAACCAACTGTGGCAAATTCTGAAAGAGATGGGAGTACCAGACCACCTTACCTATCTCCTGAGAAACCTGTACGAGGGTCAAGAAGCAACAGTAGGAACCAGACATGGAACGACCAATTGGTTCAAAATTGGGAAAGGAATACGACAAGGCTGTATATTGTAGCCCTGCTTATTTAACTTATATGCAGAGTACATCATGAGAAACGCCGGGTTGGATGAATCACAGGTCGGAATTAAGATTGCTGGGAGAATTATCAACAACCTCAGATACGCAGATGATACCACCCTAATGGCAGAAAGTGAAGAGGATCTAAAGAGCCTCTTGTTGAGGGTGAAAGTGGAGAGTGCAAAAGCTGGTTTGAAACTCAACATTAAAAAAACTAAGATCATGGCATCTGGCCCCATCACTTCCTGGCATATGGAAGGGGAGGAAATGGAAGCAGTGACAGATTGTATTTTCTGGGGCTCCAAGATCACCGCAGACGGTGACTGTAGCCATGAAATTAAAGGCACTTGCTCCTTGGGAGGAAAGCTATGGCAAACCTAGACAGCATAGTAAGAAGCAGAGACATCACCTTGCCGACAAAGGTCCGTATAATCAAAGCTATGGTTTTCCCAGTAGCAACATATGGCTGTGAGAGCTGGACTATAAGGAAGGCTGAGCGCCAAAGAATCGATGCTTTCGAACTGTGGTGCTGGAGAAGACTCTTACGAGTCCCCTGGACTGCAAGAAGGTCAAATCAGTCAATCCTAAAGGAAATCAACCCTGAGTGCTCATTGGAAGGACAGATACTGAAGCTGAAGCTCAAATATTTTGGCCACCTAATGCGAAGAGAAAAGTCACTGGAAAAGACCCTGATGCTGGGAAAGATTGAAGGCAAAAGGAGAAGGGGACGGCAGAGGATGAGGTGGCTAGATAGCATCACCGATGCAATGAATATGGACTTGAGCACACTCCGGGAGGGAGCGCAGGACAGGAAGGCCTGGCGTGCTATGGTCCATGGGGTCACGAAGAGTCAGACATGACTGAATGACTGAACAACAACAACAAAATTGTTATTTTACAAGGCTTTAACAATGGCTCCAATAAAGCACTCACAAAAGCTCGGACCTCCAAATTGAACAATGGGATGTTTGTGCATCCCTCAATTGTGCTTTAATAGTCTTTATAGAGTCTGGACTAGGGGTGAACAACATGCAGCCCCCAGCCATTTTTGTGGGCCCTGCCTATTCCTCCCAGAAGTGCAATTCGGCTTGTAAACAATGCACCCCATCTACCTTGTTTCACTGCAAATGTTTTGCTGTGGAAGCAAATTCAGCAGTAGTGGGATGCTGCCCCTCATGGGATGGTGATAATGCAGCTTCTGACTCCAGAGGTTGCCACTTCTGGTTTCAACCCTTATTACCCTACACCAGGGTTGGGCAGAAGATAGATCTTGATGAACTGGAAGATCTCTGGTTGATTTGCAGTAGGTTGGAAAGTATTTTCGACTCCCAATTATTTAACAATAGCAGCAACAAAATGATTCCATTCCTTCCCTGAGTTATAGTGATGAAATAAAGAGAGCTTGAGTACCCTGAAGTGGATTTTGTTGTTGTTGTTGAAGGACTGTGAGCTCCATTCAGTTTTGGTACTCAAGACAAATTCATGAGCTCAGAATTCTCGAATTCCAAGCGTATATCTTTTGCATGAGGCTCCAGCTGGTGGATTTCAGGATTCTACTAGAAAACAAAATAAGACCCTGCAAGCCTGAAGTCTGCCCATCCCTACCCTACACAGCAATTTCAGTTTTCAGAGTGAGTATGACAAACAAAATAACAACATTATGCATTATATTTTCTCACAGCAATTTACTCTGATTAGTTTATTTTTTAAATATACTTGCGCTTGGTCTCCGCTGCTTCCAGCAGCTTGTTTTCTTGAACACATATTTTTGAAACTGTGAAGGCAGGACTGATTAAAGATGGTTCTTCAGACATATAATTTTGCCTTCACCAAAACACATGGACAAATGTCGTGCAGAATAAATGTTCTACTTATCATGGAGAGGGCATCTGAAATATGGACGATCCATAAAGATTATGAACAGGTGGGAACACTACATGCATGATGCAACCTAGATAAGTTACAGAGTTTTGGATGCCCTCTAGTGGTATCTCTAATTGGAATAATTAGTACAGGAAATTGCTTCTGGGACAAAACTACCCAGAATTCATAGTAGTAAATTGGGAGTATGCCCTAGAGAAAAGAAAGAAACACCAATATAAGCAGTATGCTTGCCTTGTAATAAATTGCATATATAGTCTTCATTTTTAGGAATGACAACAACAGCAACATTATTGTGTTAGCCTTTGCTGTGCTCAAAGAACTTCACATACATTATCTCAGCAATTCTTACAACAACCCTATGAGGCCAGTATTATTAGGGGATAAGCCTAAAAAATAGTGGCTTGCCTAAGGCTACCTAGTGAATTTGTCATGGACCAGGACCCCAACCCACAGTGTGGTGTAGTGGCAAGAGTGTTGGACTAGGAGCTGGGAGATCCGGGTTCTAGTCCCCACTCAGCCATGGAAGCTCACTGGGTGACTTTGGGCCAGTCACAGACTCTCAGCCCAACCCACCTCACAGGGTTGTTGTTGTGAGGATAAAATGGAGAGGAGGAGGATAATGTAAGCCGCCTTGGGTTCCTTGCAAAAGGAAAAAAGGTGGGGTATAAATGCAATAAATAAATAAATAAATAAATAAATAAATAAATTCTGACCCCTAAGAAGAAGAGGCTCCTGAGTTAACTGTTCAGGGAGAAAACTTGGTTACAGAAAGGTACCATTCAGGACCTCTAAGGACCAAGTTCTCCAGGAGCACCCCGGGGACCTGCCCCCACCCCCTGCATCCAGAGGAGGTCATATTGCCATACTCATAACTCCAGCCATGAAGACACCATGCCACATCCACTCATCTGTCATTGCAGTCTGAGGCTGCTGAAACAAATCAGGCCCTTTTAACAGAAAAGACTTTAGTCAGTGTGCAAGTGGGGCTAACCAGCCTAAAGGAAGCCAAACCCCTACTTAAGGCTCAGTCGATAAAGCTGCTGTTGCTTGTTGGAGCCATGTGCAGACAAGCTTTGGTTTCCAGCCCCAGCACCACTCAGAGCTCTCCATGGTGCTCTCACCCTACTTCTGTTTCTGCCTCCTTGGGAAATCTGACTTGTCCCAAATCCTGGTATAGACCCCATCCATACCGGAAGCATGTAACCCAGGCCTCTCCAGCACCCAACAATGCCAAGTCCTAGCCACAGCAAAGGCAAAACAGAACAGTTTATGGAAGAATTACGATTTTAATCAGAAACACCCCAGCTCATTCTTTAAACTCTTAGCCACTATGCTGTACTAGTATACACCCATGTACTGTGTAGTACGGGATGAATCCAGACTTAGACATGATTAGAATAGGCCCATTGCAATCAATGAGACAAGTTAGTCACAATGCATCCAAGTCCCATTGATTTCAATGGGTCTACTCAAAGCATGACTAATTGTGGATCCAACCCTAAGTGTGTAATAAAATGGATGTATTCAAAATGTTAAATAAGTAAGGAACAGACCACACATTACATGCAAACACATGTAATAAAATGGCAAAAGCACCTCTGTGGGTGGGGGGGCAATCTGGAGAAAAGGAGCAGTGGGGAGGGACCACCTTCCTCACCTGTTGCTTTTCGGTTGTAACTCCTCTCTCCAAGCTATCCACCCCCGCCAATGTGGTTTCATCCAGGCACATGTTTTTCATAGAATTGTAGAGTTGCAAGAGACCTCAAAGGTCATCTAGTCCAACCCCCTGCTGATGTAGGAAAGCTGCTGCTATAGTGCCCCTGATAGGTGCCCATCTAGTCTTTCCTTAAAAATCTCTAATGAAGGAAATTCCACCACCTTCTGAGGGAGTCTGTTCCACTGCTGAAGAGCTCGTACCATTAGGAAGGTCTTCCAAATATTCGGTTAAAATCCCTTTTTTGTAATTTGAATCTGTTGGTTCAGGTCATATCCTCTGGTGCAACAGAAAACAAATTTGCTGTCATCTATGTCACAGCCCTTCAAATATTTGAAGATTACTGCATGTTGCCTCTTAGGGCGCAATCCTATGCATGTTAAGAAAGAAACAAATGCTACAACTCCCAGATAGAAACAAACACTACAACTCCCAGCATCCCTCCAGCCAGCCATGCTGGCTGGGGTATGCTGGGAATTGTAGGGCCTTTTTTTGTCTAAACATGCATGAGATTGTTCCCATAATAGTCTCTTCTCCAGGCTAAATCTACCCAGTTCTTTCATCCTTTCTTTTGCTCCTCTAAATGGCACCATTCTAACCTACTGCCCAATCTGTCAGGAAGTGAATCAGTGGGCAATTTTTTTATGAGGCTCAGGGAATCTGCCCTGATGATTTTTAAAAATACAAATAGGGTTGCCTGAGAGAGTTCTTGTACCTTTAAAAGATTCATGAAAAGAAGAACTTTGCTGGATGTAACGTTCTCTGTTATGGTGTTGCTCATCTATTTAACTCTTAAAGATTCAGCAGTTCTCTCAGGGTCTGGATGTGCAAAGTCTAAAATGGACTTTTCTCTAACACAGAAAACTAATCTGTACATTTAGGAAGTTGCCTTATACTGAGTCAGACCACTGATGCAGTATTGCTGACACTGAATGGCAGCGGCTCTCCGGGGTTTCAGGTAGGAGTTTTTCCAGCCCTATCAGGCGATGCCGGGGTTTGAACTTGGGACCTTCTGCACCCAAAGCAGGTGCTCTGCCACTGAGCTACGGTCCCACCATTTACCTGATGTAATGATGGAACTACCTGTTACCTTCGCAAGGTGTGTTCCAAAACCTGCATGGGTAAGCAAAAGCAAGATCAGAGGGGACGTCACTGGTTGACTGGGAACAATGTTTAAGAGCCTGCTTTGGACCCTCTGATTGAACAATTACATGCTGTTTTCCAACCTCCCCTTCCTGGCCAAGCTGGCAGGACAGGCAGTAGCTTGGCAGCTCCAGACACTCTTAGTTGAAACCAGTTTTCTGGATCCATACCAATCTGGCTTCCAGCCAGGCTTCAGGACTCAATCTCTGTTGGTCACCCTGCTGGGTAATCTTTGCCAGGAGGGAAACAAGGGAGTGTGTCTAATTGACCTCTCAGTGGCTTTTAGGGTGGCCACTTGTGAATTGCCAAAAAAGAGGACATATATTTGCATAAAATGTGCATATGTGCACACACACACACACACACACACACACGTCTGTCTGTCTGTCTGTCCGTCCATCCATCCATCCATCCATCCACACACACACACACACACATACATATACACACATACATATACATACATACACATACATATATACACACACATATATATACACATACACACATATATACACACACACATATATATACACACACATATACACACACACACACTTAGAAATAACTATCCTAATTTCAATAGAAATATGGAACATCTTACCATAGTGTGGAACATGTGAGCAGGTGGCCTGTGTGCCTTGCTCAGCCTGCTGTGCAGGTGTTGTAGCTGGGCAACTTTAAGCCCCCTGCTTTACCTTCTGATGGCTCTTTATCTTTAAACCAGACTACACAGCCTTTCAAATAGAGGATACCTTTAAAATAGAGGACAGAACTCTGGCAGCCCTTCAAAGAGAGGACAGTCCTCTGTAAAAGAGGACATGTGGCCATCCTAGCTTTCAATACCATGGTATCCAAGCTCTGGATCATCTGTGCATGCTGGGAGTTTGAAATGCTGCTTTGCTGTGGTTCTGCTCCTACGTCACAGGCGGATTCCAGAAGGTGTGCTGGGAGATTACTGTTTGGCTCCTCTGCAGTTGTGCTGTGGAGTTCCATGTGGCTTAACTTTAACCCCTATGCCAGCCAATGGCCGTGCTGGCTTGGGAAATGGGAGTTGTAGTCCAACGTGGCTGGAGGGCATCTGGTTGATGGAGGCTGTGGTATGCTGTTCAACATCTCCATGAAACCACTGGAAGAAGTTGTCCAGTGTTAGGGGTGAGGTGCCACCAGTCTGTGGATGGCACTCAGCTCTATTCCTCCATTTCATCAGACCCAGGTAGATCTCTGAATGCCTGTTTGGACTAGGTAATGGACTGGATGAGAGTGGCCCAACTGAAATGGAATTTAGATAAGATTATTATTTATTTTATTTTATTTATTTACAATATTTATATACCGCTCCTCATCAGAAGATTTTGGAGTGGTGAACAACATGATAAGAATAAAACAATGGTTAAAAGAGTTAAAAAAAATTAAAACATTTTTTAAAAAGACAAATCCCAATGAAGTGGAGTTCAACAAACCACGGCTGGTCATGCAAGGAAGGCCTCTTGAAAGAACAACATCTTCAGGAGGCACCGGAAAGAACACAATGTTGGCGCCTGCCTGACCTCTAAAGGCAGGGAATTCCACAGGAAGGGGGCCACCACACTGAAGACTCTTCTCCTGGTGGACTCCAACTGGGCCATAGGTCCATGTGGAACCACCAGGAACATGCCCTCTGATGACCTCAGTGACCGGGCAGGTTGGTAGGGAAGGAGGCGCTCTCTCAGGTATCCTGGTCCCAAGTTGTTTAGGGCTTTGTACACTAGTACTAATACCTTAAACCTGGCCCGGTAGCGAATAGGCAGCCAGTGCAGTTCCCTCAGCAAAGTAGTTACACGCTGAAAAGGGGCAGCTCCCGACAACAGCCGAGCTGCTGCATTCTGCACTAGCTCCAGCTTCCAGACCAGCCTTAAGGGCAGCCCCACAACATAGAGCGCATTGCAGTAATCCAGTCTTGAGGTTACTAATGCCTGTACCACCATGGGCATTATGTGGGCATTTCCCCCCCTCGTATTGTCGGAAAGTGTGGAGTAGGGCCACGTGCTGACATGCACTGTGCTCAACCTCTGCATGCATGCTGGCTCCACCCCAGGTTTCCCACACTGAGTGGGAAGTTCTGAAGGGGGATTCTTCATGTGTTCAGCTGAACATGCATAGATCCTCCTCACGACTGGGAATGCTGATCATGCAGGGCTCCAAATCATTGGGAGAATTCTAAGCATGTTCAGCTGAACACATGAAGAACCCCCCTTCAGAACTTCCCACTCAGTGTGGGAAACCTGGGGGGGAACCTTGGGGTGCACATGCGGGGACATATTTCACATGCTGAAATATGAGGCCCCACTACTCCCTCCATGTGTTTTGACAGTGTGTGGAGGCAACACCTGCATAGGACTAGAGTTGCTTATGGTTGGGGACTAGGGAACCTAGGATGCAGTGGATGTATCATTTTTGAATGGGGGTGTCACACTCCCCTGATAGATTAGACTGGCAGCTTTGGAGTCCTGTTTGATTTAAACCTTGCTTATCAAAATGTTCGACTGTTGCACCAGTTGCGCCCCTTTCTGGGTGACCAGGGTCTTGTTACTGTATTGTGTGCCCTAGTAAATTCTCAACTTGACTGTTGCAATTCACCCAACATGGAGCTGCCCTTGAAGACAGCCTCAGAATTCAGCTGGCCCAGAATGCAGTGGGTCCATTTATTGTCTGTGGCTTCCTGTTTTTCCCTCCAGGACAAATGCAATATGCTGGTTTAGACCTTTAAAGCTGTAAATGGCATGGTTACATAATATCTTGGGGAACATTTTCTTCTTTTTGAGCACTTCTGAGAACTACATTCTAGTGATAAGGTCCTGTTACAGGTCCCACTGCCAAGGGAAAGAGTGTTATCTACCAAGAATCAAGCCTGCTCAGTGGTGGCTGCCATTCTGTGGAATGCTCTGCTGAGGGAGAGAAACCTCGCAGATTCGTACCCCTGGCTAATTTAGAAGAAGGAGCCGTAGCTCAGTGGTACAGCACATATTTAGCATGCAGGTTCAATCTCCAGCACCTCCAGGTAGGGTGGGAAAAATGCCTGCCTGCAACCCTGGAGAGCTGCTGCCAGTCAGTGTCAATCATACTGGGCTAGATGGACCCATGTTCGGACTCAGTATAAGGACAGCTTCCTATGTTCCTATGTAAGAAAAGTGAAAACAGCTGTGTGTGTGTGTGTGTGTATCTATCTCTATCTCCAATCTTTTAAAGTTGTTGATATTGGCTCTCTATATTTATTCTACCTCCTGCTGTTTTCAAAATTTGTTTTGCGTTGTTGCTGTTTTTGTGGCATTATTGTTTTATTGCACTTTCCTGTGTGACTTTTTGTATAGCACTTACTGTAAAGTTGAAGAGCAGCTTCTGTAACTGTAAAGTTGAAGAACAGCTTATAAATAGACACAAACAAACCAAACTCCACTAGTAACCCTCCCCCCCCCACCCTACACATACATTCTCCCATACAACTACCCCTACTCTGCCACTGGGCTGGCCCCAGGTTGAGAGGGGACTCAGCAAGGTGGACCATCTCCTGCAACAGTGGCCTCCCGGCTGCCATCTTAAATTCTATCATGCCCTGGAGTACTCAATGCATCAGCAAGGGGGCGCTGCTGAGGCACTTGGGCCGTGGCAGCTGCCCAATGATGCCAAGTGCTGACACCGGCTCTGCCCTGCTGGTTTCTCTCTTAGCCTGGCTTGCTTTTTGTTTAGGACTTGGTCTGTGTGCCATTGACATGAGAGAATCAGTGGGAATGGTTAAGTATCCTCCCTCTCATCCAGTGGGCATTTCCCACAAGTGCATCCCCTGGTGTGGCTACTTATGCATCGCCAAAAGAGGAAATACACCACAATTTGCATAATATTTGCATGTGTTAATTTATATGCATAGATGCAAATTTAGAAATAATTATTATAATTTCAATAGAAATACAAGACAACTCACCATAGGAGGCAGAGTGTGACCAGGCAACTTGAGTGCCTGCTCAGTCTAGGTGGTAACTGTTGATGGGCAACTTCAAAGTCCCTGCTCTCCTTTCTTAATATGAAGTTCTTTTTAAATCAGACTTGGACTGGACAGCCCTTCAAAAACAGGACTGTCTTCAAATAGAGGACTATAAACTAGAACACATGGCCACCTTAGTGCCCTCCACTCCACAGTCTTGCCTTATGATGAAAATGCTTACCCCATAATATATAGTTCCACCCATACTTTGCACATAACTTCAAAGTTTTGTTATAAAATATTTCTCCAGTTAGGACACTGAAAGATGGGATAGATTTTGCCGCTGATGAACACTTGTGAACGAAACACATATGGCACTTAATATCAGAATAAATCTTTGAAAGTACCCGAGGCTTTGTTCTTCTGCCTGAAATAATAATGTCAATATTTCGGGATTTGGATCATATTAATTTGTTGTTGTTGTTGTTGTCGTCATCATCGTCATCTTTCTCCACAGGATTAACTGCCAGCCCAGAAAAAAATCCAGTAAGTTTTCTTTCCTCTCCTAGAATGGTCTTTAGATCCAGTCCTCCAGATGGGCTCTTGAAATCTGACTTGGGAAAGACTGAAAGGTAACAACAGGCATGATAGATGGTATTTAAATTTCCCCCCCTTTTACTTTTGCAGTTTGGCTAATTTATAATCTATAAAAGTCTCCGCATAATTGTGTCTTGATTAAAACGGTATAATTAGGCGCTCTGGATCTCTCTCCCCTTTCCCCAAGATTATTTCTGTCTAATTGCTTTAATCTGTGTTTTCACGCACCCACTAGAAAATCAAAGCGTGTTCCCCGGAGGATGGGAGTGTGAGTGAATAAAGCTGACGACTCATTAAGCGCAGAGGAGAGAGAAAACTGCATGTAAATCACAAATATGATAACGAGGGGGAAATAAAAATAATGAAAAATATATTTAAGAGGCCCCACTACAACGTCTATTTTAATATTAGGGACACATTGGAAAGCAAACAGTCCCTTGTAAAATCCAGAGTTATGCATAGTAGATGGAGAGGAGGTCAGGCCTATTCTTAGGGATGTTCTCACAGCACCTGAGAGGACAGGTAAGGGTTCCAGGGAACCAACTGCACACAGGAAGGCCTCCCCTCCTTCTGTTGCTAAGCAGCAAAGGACAGGGAGGAGAGGGGGTATTAGTTCTTTTGCCTGCCAGGTTATGCTCAGGGAGCTAGATCCAGTAGGGAGAAGTACTGTGTCAAAAGTCCAGGCTTATATGGGGTAGGTTGTTGTTCTCTCCTCCCTGTGCTGGCTCCAGGTTTCGGAGGGCCCTTGGGCAAGACACCCTCAGTGGGCCCCCTCCCTCAGTGAGCCTGTCTTCTCACTGTGATTGTCACCAGCTGCTATTTCTCCTCATTGTTGTTACCGCTTGCTTGCTTGCTTGACAGGCAGAGAGCCAGTGAGCAAACAGGTAATGCAACCTACTGCTCCTTCTTCTTGGCACCATCACTGTCTTGTCCAGAGTGAGAGGCAGGTGAACAAGCAGGCTGCAATGCTGAATAGGAGCCAGTCCAGGGGGCTCTTGTCAGTGGGCCTGTGCTCAGGTGTGGGCCCTTCGGTAGGTGCCCAGCCATGCCTACCCATGACGCCAGCCCTGTCTTCTCCCTTCAGACTCAGGCCTAGTGTCCAGAAGCAGCAAATGAGGTGGTAAGCCTGGGTCTTTGGGCTGTGCCACCTCAGCATGCAGGTGGGGGAATCACAAGACTGAATATATTCTTCCAAACACACACAAAAAGAGTTCCTTGCAAGTTATTTTGGCACCCGAGGCAGAAAACCCCACAAACATCTCTCCCTATCCATGTCACCCAGCCTGAAAGGGCTGTCTTGCTTTGCCTAATGGTAAGGCCCTCAGAAACGCCAAAACAGCCCAAAGCAGACTGAGCATGCTCAGTGGCCATGGAATACTGACTGACTGTTGGCCGTGGTGGCAGCAGTGGAGGTGGCAGCAGGGAAAATGGAAAATATGGCAGGAGTGAGGAATGGAATGGAGTGGCTGGAATCCTCCTGAACAGCATCACTCCATACTGCAGCATTTTGTTGCTGATCCCACTTGTGCTTTGGCTCTTATCTAACAATTCTGATTGTGTATAACTAATCTGTGTTTAGAGAGCCAGTGACTTAAAATGGCTGGCATGCTGAATTTGGATATGGGGCATGCAGTCTCAGATATCTGCACAGCTATGAACCCTTGGGCAATTCTCTGTCTCCAAGCCAAGCCTACCTCGTAGGCTTGTTGTGAAGGTAAAGTGAGATCACTTCATGTAAACCATGGCAGGAGTGTGGGATACAAATGTAATAATAGATCGATGTTTTTTGGGTATCTGTTTTAAGAGTTGGCTCATATGTATGTTTCTGAGATGGTCCAGCCCTCACACTGGGACTGTACCATCTCACTTTGCCACGGAGAAACATTGTCCTGATATATCACATCTTGAAAATTGGGGAGCCATGCTAGAGAGCTGTGTTGACTTCTGCAGTTTTCATGCCAGGGTGATTTCACACAAAACTAATATGCATTAAAAAAAATGCTGAGATGATATGGTATTCATGTGTGGACTAGGCAGCCTCAGAACCATACATCTGAGTCAGCCTGAAGGGAATGTGCAGAAATGCTGGACAAAAGAGCTAGCATACCACAGCCCGAGATGCAACTATTTGTGATGGAGCTGGTATCGCTGTCTTAAAATATAGGTTATTAGCTTAGGTAGCTTAGTTATAACCTTAACATCAGTAAGTGAGACTTGTAATGGGTAGCCCTGTGGGTGTGCAGAGAGAGAAACAGACACATAATAATAATTGCATTTTTTTGGTATAGCGACAAAAGACTCCTGCCGCTTTCAACAGAAGCCCTTTTATTATCCTATAAATCTAAATACATGGATGTTGATGGTTATTATTTACTGCAAGGATATATAACTATCTCTCTGGTGTGACACCTAGCAGAAGGGCATCTGGGTTTTTTTAAATTATTGTTATTATGTTTATTATATATGGTTAGTACACCCAGTGTGGTAAGCATCTTTCAGACAGATAGAAAAATATCTCTGTCTGTCTCTGGTGTTTGTTTCCCACCCCACATCCCTTGCTCACAAAAAGTATATATAGCTGAGATTTGTAAGTGCCATATCATTTTTCTTCCAGTTCTGTATTTTCTTTAATCAAACATATCTTATTTAATACCTTCTCTTTCTTTCACTGAGCACCGACCACTCAATAGCCTCCCAAAGAGTGCCGGAAAAATAAATTAAAGCTAGCTCTTGCTGCTTTTGAAATCAATACGAATTTTGCTTTTGACTTCTGCAAATTGAATTTTTAACCCCTATGTGGAAGAGAGTGTGGGGCCATCTCACCATTCCCTCTTTCCCCAGCCTTTCAGCATTGCCTCCAGAGTTAATGTTGGCCCAGGCCAAACTCCTCAGCAGGATCATCCAGCTCTGTGACTCACTATGGCCTCATCTATTATTCCCTGTGAAATTCCATCTCAGGGCAAGCCTTCCTGAGGATCGTCCTCCTCTGAGGTGCCTCTGTAAACTGTGATTGGTGAAGGTAAAAGGGAAGCTCTGTAGGAAGCATTCGCATGAATAATAATAACAATAATACTTTCGCGCTTATATAAATCATGACAAACATTAGCTAATTAAGTCTTGCAACCACCCTCTGAGGTAAGTATTATTATTCACATAATTTGACAGATGGGGATGTGAAGAAGACGTGAAGTACCCTGCCCAGGGCTCCCGAATGAGGCAGTTTTCTGTTCAGGCTTATAGTCCAGGGGAGGGGACAAATGGTTATGTGAGCTTGTGCTCATAGGATGTGGTATGCTTTGGTTCCTGATGTATTACGCTTGCTCAGGGGCTCAGTTTGACCCATGGCTCATTCTGCAAAAGGCAGGCTCATCTCTTGCTAGTAGGGCCAGACCAAGGTATTTTGCTGTCTGAGGGGAAGGACAAGATGGCGCCCCCTCCACCCCAGTTCTACATACAGAAGCCAGTGGAGGCTGGTGGCTCCAGTTTCAGTGGGGCTGTAAATCTATTTCTGTTTCAGTCAGAACCAGCCAGAACTCTAAAGGAGCTATCCAAGATGCTAAACCATACGTGACAGAAGCTGGTCTGGAAGCTGAATCTTACTTCAACAGCCGCGATGGGACACTGTCCTCAAGTGCATCTGAGGGCAGCAGGTTAGCTTAGGGCAGGGGTAGGCAACATGGTGCTATGGGTGCTAATGTACCCCTGGATGCATTTATTGGTGCCCACTAGAGTGCCCTACCACTTCCACTTCTTCTTCTTTTTTTTTTTTTTTTAAAAAGAAACACATTTTCTTACCAGCAGCTGGAATCATTTCAAATCCAATGGATACATGGTGTGTGTGTGTGTGTGTGTGTGTGTGAGTGAGTGCATCTATGTGTGGTGATCCACAGTGAGAGAGAAAGAGATGTGGGGGTGGGGGGATGAGTTGGGTGGCAGAGGAGGAGGGAAGTGGGGGGTGAGAAGAGAAAAAGAGGTTGCCTTCTGTGAAATAGGTTTCTGCTGGTGCTAAAAAATGTAGATTCAGTTAAGTTGTTTGGAGTGACGGGGCTCAGACTCGACCTCTGCCTTGTACTTTTGGGCAGGTTACTTGTCCTTTGCTACACCTCCTATGGCAGCCATTTTTTGGTGGTGCCCAGGACAGTTTCTCAAACTGCCAGATGTGTCCACATGCCACAAAGTGTTGCCTACCCCTGGCTTAGGGGGCACAGGACAGACTGTGTGGTGCACAGAGCTCTGTCCTCAAACACTTCACTGCTGCTCCCCCCCTTCAGCATCTGCCACCTGAGGCAAGTGCCTCACTTTGCCTAATGGTAGGGCTGGTGGCCCTGCAATGTTGGAATTAATACTGGAGAAGGAATTGCTTCTGAGCATATGCAGGATGCCTCTCCTTCACCAATGGATGCCCACAGCCTGCTACCATACTGAAACCCGCAGCTTCCTGGGCTTGTCTACCTTTCCTCTTTCATTCTAGTGAAAAAAAGACTGACATTTAATTAACAATGGTATATGCAGGGTTCTTTTCAAACCTTATGAAGTATGGGCGTAGGTTAGCATGGGGGACCTTTTGACATAATTCCATCTCCCCATGCATGTTTATCAAAAGTTCAAAGAATATCTGAAAAAGGTTTCTATGCTTTACTTGCTTTGCAGCTTGATATGAGAAGATACTGAACCATTTGTATATGAGGCAGAAGAGGGCCGTAGTCTGTTTCCCTTGTAACTGTTAAAAAGGCTTTACTGGTGCTTCAAGTGATGGCAAAGCTGCAATAAGCACTAGCAGCCCAATGGTGTTCCTCATAGGGAACAGCCCAAGGGGAGCGATACTATGTCATCTTATAGTATTGTTCCCAGGGGCATTCTTGGTACTTTTTTTCCTTTCTTAAAATTTGTCCTCACCTGCCATTTTGCCCACCCTTTGAAAGTCTCTGAAAATTCCTTGTGATCGTGTAAGTGTGTGTATGGAGGTTGGGGCTGGGATTTTTGGGCCAGCCTTGCTTTGTAAAACTGCACATGTCACAGTTTATGGGTGTAAGTGAAATGTGTCGCATCTCCATTTAACAATGTAAGTTGTGAAGCACATTTAAACTCAGGCAAAATGACCTGATAACTGCAGATGGCTTACTTGGATGTATCTCTTCCCTAGCATGAGCAAAATAGCTATATGAAAAAGGGAGGAACTGAGGCGTAAATAGGAGTGTGTTGCTGAAGGCACCTCAGAGTGGTATGTTCAATAACTCAGTGAAGAAGCTTGTTTAAGGAAATCTGAAAATTGTTTTAATGGCCCTCAGTGCTATCAATCAACTCCAGCCCTAAAGTTATCCTGGCCATTTTGGGATAAAATAGCATTTTGTCTTCTGGTCCAGTGAATGTATCCAAAACATTGGAGGGTGTATGTGTCAGGAAACAACTTTCCCTCCCCAGTCCCCCTTAGAAGGTCACTTTTAAAAACTGAAAGTTGTGGTTCTAATTTCAGCTATATCTATATTTGCAGAATTTGAAATTTTAGGCTAGGATAAGAGCAAGAGAGGAAATGAGGGAGGGCATTGGTAGGGTTGTGTGACAATAAGTGATTACTGGCATGACTGAGACCTTAGAAAAAGCAAGGAACTATTACAAGTTCAGGGCCCATATGCATTGAAATGCCTCACAGCTCTCAATGGTTCTCAAGTCCTTTTCAATGTAGATAGAAATAATGAGGGCTAGAAACATGTATATGTTTAATTAAACTGCTGAAATTGTCATATTTTGTGAGATAAATTCCGCAGCATGATGATAATGATGATGATGATGATGATGATGATTGTATACCCATCTTATTGCATACATTTCAGGCAACTTACAGTCAGTTTAAAGAATACAACCAATATAACCATGCAGTGCAACAAACACAAATCACTGATACAGAATACTGTGACTCTTTAGTGCTTTAAAAAGGAGATAAATATAAGAAAAACAAATAAAGAAGCTAATCATCATCACTATCACTGAAGGAGGACTTTACATTATCTTTCATTACATATTTAACAAGCAAAAAATAGGAAATGTCTCTTTTCTGTACTACCAAGGGGAAGAATCCAGTGGTGTCTGTCCACTAGCACTATTGATGTTGTGCTAGTGGAAACCAATGCTTGAGCAATGTCAGCAGCGGTAGCGCATGGCCACCACTGGATCCTTTGCCATGAAAGGTTTTTTCCCCTCCTCTTTTCTTTTTTTGGGGTAATTCCTGATGTGAAATGTCAAAACAGAAGTGTAAATGATTGTGTGATGTGGATGTGACGGAATTTGCTTTCCCTAACTGGATCAAAAATCTGGAAAAAAACCCATTCCTTTCTGGGTCTCTGCCCCACCTCCCCCAGCTCTCCTCTGTACCAGTGTTCATCTTGTATTGATTTCCCAAGCTCAAAAGGACTGTTGAACTGAAGAGTCAACATAGGAGGCTGTCCACCTGAGACTTGATAGGCTACATTCATATATTAGCTCTTCTGCATGGATGCATTCCTTAACTTCCCCCTTCATGGATCACTGCCTTGTTGTGGTGAAGGGGCTTGCATAACTCAGTGAAGCCATAAGCTATGCCATGCAGGGCCACCCAAGATGGACAGCTCATGGCAGAGAGTTCTGACAAAATGTGGTCCACTAGAGAAGGAAATAGCAACCCACTCCACTATTCTTGCCAAGAAAACCCCATGGAACGTGTCACAAGGCTAAAAGATATGACGCCGGAAGATGAGCCCCTCAGGTCGGAAGGTATCCAATATACTACTGGGGAAGAGCAGAGGGCATTTCCAAGTAGCGCCAGAAAGAGTGAAGCAGCTGGGCCAAAGCCGAAAGGGCACTCAGCTGTAGATGTGTCTGGTGGTGAAAAGAAAATCCGATGCTGTAAAGAACAATATTGTTTAGGAACCTGGAATGTAAGATCAGTGAATCAAGGTAAGCTGGAGGTAGTCAAACATGAGATGGCAAGATTAAACATCGACATCTTGGGAATCAGCAAACTAAAATGGACAAGCATGGGCGAATTTAATTCAGGTGACCATCGTATCTACTACTGTGGGCAAGAATCCCTTAGAAGAAATGGAGTAGCACTCATAGTCAACAAAAGGGTGGGAAAAGCAGTACTGGGGTACAATCTCAAAAACGATAGAATGATCTCAGTATGAATCCAAGGCAAACCATTCAACATCACAGTAATTCAAGTCTATGCCCCAACCACTGATGCCGAAGAAGCTGAGGTTGATCGGTTCTATGAAGACCTACAACACCTTCTAGAACTAAAACCCAAAAAAGATGTCCTCTTCATCATAGGGGATTGAAATGCTAAAGTAGGAAGTCAAGAAATCACCGGGATAACAGGCAAGCATGGCCTGGGTGTACAAAATGAAGCAGGACAAAGGCTAATAGAGTTTTGCCAAGAGAACACGCTGATCATAGCAAACATGCTTTTCCAACAGCAAAAGAGGCGACTCTACACATGGACATCACCAGATGGTCAATATCGAAATCAGATTGATTATGTCCTTTGCAGCCAAAGATGGAGAAGCTCAAGCTGACTGTGGCTCAGATCATGAGCTGCTTCTTGCAAAATTTCGGCTTAAATTGAAGAACGTCGGGAAAACCACTAAACCATTCAGGTATGACCTAAATCATATCCCTGATGAATATACAGTGGAGGTGAGGAATAGATTTCAGGGATTAGACCTGATAGACAGAGTGCCTGAGGAACTATGGACGGAGGTCCGTAACATTGTTCAGGAGGCAGCAACTCAATCCATCCCAAAGAAAAAGAGATGCAAGAAAGCCAAGTGGCTGTCTGATGAGGCTTTACAAGTAGCTGAGGAAAGAAGGGAAGTGAAAAGCAAGGGAGAAAGGGGAAGATATATCCAACTGAATGCAGATTTCCAGAGAATAGCAAGGAGAGACAAGAAGACCTTCTTAAATGAACAATGCAAAGAAATCGAGGAAAACAACAGAATGGGAAAGACTAGAGATCTCTTCAAGAAAATCAGAGATCTCAAAGGGAACGTTTTGTGCAAAGACGGGCAAGATAAAGGACAAAGAAGGCAGGGACCTAATAGAAGCAGATGAGATTAAGAAGAGGTGGAAAGAATACACAGAAGAACTATACAGGAAAGATCTGAATGTCCCTGATAGCCATGATAGTGTGGTCACGGAACTTGAGCCGGACATCCTAGAGAGTGAAGTCAAGTGGGCCTTAGGAAGCATTACTAACAACAAAGCTAGCAGAGATGACAGTATTCCAGCTGAGCAATTTAAAATCCTACAGTGGCCACAAGACTGGAAAAGGTCAGTTTACATTCCAATTCCAAAGAAGGGCAGTGCCAAAGAGTGTTCAAACTACCGTACAATTGTGCTCATTTCACATGCCAGCAAGGTTATGCTCAAAATCCTACAAGCTAGGCTTCAGCAGCATGTGAACCGAGAACTACCAGAAGTACACGCGGGGTTTCGAAGAGGCAGAGGAACTAGAGATCAAATCGCCAACTTTTGCTGGATCATGGAGAAAGCAAGAGAAATCCAGAAAAACATCTATTTCTGCTTCATTGACTACGCTAAAGCCTTTGATTGTGTGGATCACAACCAACTGTCGCACATTCTTAAAGAGATGGGAGTACCAGACCACCTTACCTGTCTCCTGAGAAACTTGTACGAGGGTCAAGAAGCAACAGTATGACCAGACATGGAACAACCGATTGGTTCAAAATTGGGAAAGGAGTATGACAAGGCTGCATATTGTCGCCCTGCTTATTTAACTTATATGCAGAGTACATCATGAGAAACGCCGGGTTGGATGAATCACAGGTCGGAATTAAGATTGCCGGGAGAATTATCAACAACCTCAGATACGCAGATGATACAACCCTAATGGCAGAAAGCGAAGAGGATCTCAAGAGCCTCTTGTTGAGGGTGAAAGAGGAGAGTGCAAAAGCTGGTTTGAAACTCAACATTAAAAAAACGAAGATCATGGCATCTGGCCCCATCACTTCCTGGCATATGGAAGGGGAAGAAATGGAAGCAGTGACAGATTGTATTTTCTTGGGCTCCAAGATCACCGTAGACGGTGACTGTAGCCATGAAATTAAAAGACGCTTGCTCCTTGGGAGGAAAGCTATGGCAAACCTAGACAGCATAGTAAGAAGCAGAGAGACATCACCTTGCCGACAAAGGTTTGTATAATCAAAGCTATGGTTTTCCCAGTAGCAACGTATGGCTGTGAAAGCTGGAGTATAAGGAAGGCTGAGCGCCGAAGAATTGATGCTTTCGAACTGTGGTGCTGGAGAAGACTCTTACGAGTCCCCTGGACTGCAAGGAGGTCAAATCAGTCCATCCTAAAGGAAATCAACCCTGACTGCTCATTGGAAGGACAGATACTGAAGCTGAAGCTCAACTATTTTGGCCACCTAATACGAAAAGAAAACTCTCTGGAAAAGACCCTGATGCTGGGAAAGACTGAAGGCAAAAGGAGAAGGGGATGGCAGAGAATGAGATGGCTAGATAGCATCACTGATGCAATGAATATGGACTTGAGCACACTCCGGGAGAGAGCGCAGGACAGGAAGGCCTCGCATGCTATGGTCCATGGGGTCACGAAGAATCGGACATGACTGAACGACTGAACAACAATTCCTTAACTTCACTTCCTTCCTTCTCCAGGAAGGAATTCTGTTTGCAGTACTCATTTGAGTCAGATATCTGTGTGGATGACAGCATTTCCTGGATACTGTGTGTATGCTTCCAGGTATGTCCTGCAATGGACATGTGCATTTTGTATATGTCATGTGACATGACTAGGATTTGGAAATTTTAGGAATAATAACCATGCCAACAACAACAACAACAAAAATCTTGTTTCAGAATACACATGGATCTTGGAGTGAAGGCTGTTATCATGTGATTAGGTCAGTTCAGACTAAATGGGCACAAAGGAGTATTAACAGAAGATAAGAAGAGAATGCTGGACTAGATGGACCCTTGGTCTGATCCAGCATGGCTCTTCTTATGTTTTTCTTATATTGGGAGACTAGAGGTGGATGGGTTTTGCTGGTGAAACCAGAAGGATGTCAGATGAAAAAAGTATATCTAGAAAGATAGAAACTGGGAGAATATAATGTCTTTGTATCATGAATAAGAATGTCCCTAGATCTTCCAGGATAACAGAGAAAACTTGATAGAAGCACTGAGGATTTTGATAAGGGTGTGGGAAAGTTTGGAAAAATAAAAAAACTATGGTCAGGGAATTATGCCTCTCCTGTAACAACTAGCACACAATGCTAAACAACCCAAGGGTGGAGTGGGGGTGATTGGTCAGCATGCTGAATGGGACCATTGGTCAATTGCACCAGCACATGATGAGGAAACCTGGAATCAAAAGAAACTGGGTTTGGATCAGAAGATTTAGAGAACAGTGGGCAGAAGGTAGATCAGGATATTCTGGGTGATTTGCAGTAAGTTTGCAAGGGGTTCTGACTCCCAATTGTTCAACAAGAGCAACGACAAAAGCCTCCCCTCCAAATTAGGCTGCTGAAATGAAGAATGTTGGGAGTGGGTGGGGGGTATGTGCTCAGAAGCACCCTGTGTCTTAACTCTACTATTTGTATATCTGCCCTGAGCCAGTATTTTACACCTGATTCTATATGGTGGACTTTAAGGTCTTAGTAAAAAACAAACAAGATCTCCAAAGCCTGAGATCTGCCCACCTCTGCTGTAGAGAAGAGTTGGATAGAAGGCATTGGTGGACCATTGGCTTATTTGATACTGGTGGGCCATTGGCTCATAATAATAGAACTGGGGTCATCCAATGAAGCTGATTGCTCGGAAATTCAGGACAGGTAAAAGGAAATACTCCTTTACCGAGTGCATAGTTAAACTATGGAATTCACTACCACAAGATGTAGTAGTGGCCACCAACATGGATGGCTTTAAAAGGGGCTTAGACAAATTTCTGGGGGAGAAGGCTATCAATGGCTACTAGGCCTGATGGCTATATGCTACCTCCAATAGCACAGGCAGTAAGCCTATGTACCCCTGTTGCTGGGGACCATGAGCAGGAGGGTGCTGTTGCACTCGGGTCCTGGTTGTGGTTTTCTAGTCAACAGCTGGTTGGTCACTGTGTGAACAGAATGCTAAACTAGATGAACCTTTGGTCTGATCCTGCATGGCTCTTCTTATGTTTTTATGGACCATCTAGCACCTGCTGGTTACTGGGATTCTTGCAAAGAATGCTGGACCAGGCAAACCTTGGTCTGATCCAGAAGGTACTTTGCCTTGCCTTGCCTTGCCTTTCCTTGTATTGTATTGTATATTTGGTTTTGTGTGTGGGAGAGTTGCACTGGAGTTTTAAGATTTATTGTTGATTTTTAATCAGTTTTGATTGATGCCTTGTGAACTTGTTTATAAGGCATCTAACAAGTACAACTAATAAATAAATGAATATTCAAGAGTGCATACTAAAGAACACTTGGCAGAGATTAATTAACACTCTAACTGTTAACAGTATATACACTCTTGCTTAGTAATTTTTTTTTAAAAAAAAAATTGATGGATTACAGGATTCTAGCAAAAGCAGAAAGAGTAGATCAAGCAAAACTGAAATTAGCCCACCCGGGCATGTACCATCATTGCTGTGATCCTGTAACTAAAGCACAAGCAAGCGCTGCTCTTCCTGAAGTGCTTAACCTGGATTGAATTTGGATATGTAAAACTCCTGTACATCTTGTAATGGTTGCACCAAGGTAATTCAAGCTTTGTACCTTGACTTTAGGAAATACCATTGATATTAAGCCAAAATTCAATAAGCTTACATTTGTTTGTGTATAATTTTGTGCCCATATTTGTTTTTGTAATCAAATTTGTAATTTGTGTAAATTTGCATGGGAAAGAGGTTCTAAATATGCTTGCTCGTTGTCTTGCACTGGGGGTGCGATTTACAGCAGGACTGTTCACACATAATGCTAAATCACCATGGCTGAATTAATCCACGGGGCTTTGAAGTGTGTGCTGGCTGCTATTTTGAATATGTGCCGTGGTTATTTTGACACGTGAACCCAGGCACCATGGCTTTTGTGAGGGTTAAACAACCCTTGGTTAACCCTAGAACAGACCATGGGTTATGTGAGGGTTATCAGAGCATTGTTTAACCCTCCCATAATCCACTCCACCAGGGTTCTCACAACACAAGCGATGTCCCTCCCCCAGCTTACATATTCAAAATAGTGGCTGGCATGCTCTGCAAAGCCCCCGTGGATTAATTAATCACGGCTTGCATATTCAAAATGGCAGTTGGTACACACCGCAATCCACCATGGTTTATATAAGCCTCAGTGGGCTGCAGTGATTGTACAAGCATTGAGCAGGGGGTTGGACTCGATGATCTTGTAGGCCCCTTCTAACCCTACTATTCTATGATTGTATGATTCTATGAAACCCGACTACTGTTTAAGCCAGTGGTGGCCAGGTTGTGGCCCTCCAGATGTTTTGGCCTGCAGGACCCATCTGATCTTGCCAGCATAGTTAGTGATGAGGGATGATGGGAGTTGTAGGCCAAAACATCTGGAGGGCTACAAGTTTTCCACCCCTGGTTTAAGGAATGGTTCGAGTGAAGCTGAATAGAAACTGGGCTCTAGGAGCAGAATTGGGACACAGACCTATGAACATAGGAAGCTGCCTTAACATCAAGTCAAACTGTCCATCTGTCTAGTCCAGTATTGTCTACTCTGGCTAAAACTCTCCACGGCTCTGGCTAAGGTCTTTCCCATCACTTTCTACTTCATCCATTTAAGGGGAGATACAAGGGATTGAAACAGGGACCAGTGGAGTCTGGTGGCTCTGATTTCAACAGGGCTGTGAATCTATTCTGGGTTTCAATCAGAACCAGCCAGAACTCTTAAGGAACTATCGAAGGTACTGAACCCCATCCCCAAAATAGGCTGGTTCTGGCTGAAACCCAGAATGGATTCACAGCCTTACCAAAATTGGAGCCACTCCCTGGGCCCTTCCACATGATCAGCTACTGAGCAATAGGCCTTTCCTGTAACCAGAGTAATTACTCCACTTCCTGGCTTAAAACAGGAGCCTAATGGCAATGAATTCCAACTTCTTTTTATTGATTTATCATTATTCTAACATCTCTATTTTTATTTTTATTTATTTAATTTATTTATTGGATAAAACCAGTTTACAAGGTTTATTGCAAATTAATTTGAAATAAGAAAGTGATCTTGTCAACAGGCCATTAGGATTCTTTAAGTCACCCCTCCCCTTCTCCTGATCCTGTTCTGTTCACACATAAAAGAAAACTGACAGTCCCTCAGAGGAGCAGGATGTATATTGCTGTTTTAAAATGAAGAACTGATGCCTTGAAGCAAGTTACAGTTTTCAGTCCCCAGTTTGAGTGAACATAGCTCAAATTACTATAAACTGTGGCAGCTGAACCAATCACTGCTTGGTTTTTGTCGAGTCATTTTGCATGTTCAGATTCTGTTGGTTGGAAGGGTCCCTCAGTAGGAGAGCCTTTAGGGAAATGATACAATGTAGTATCAAGTGTGTTCCTGGGTTGCATTTCACCTTGCAGAATTCCTAATTGCATGCAATCCACGTTTGCAGTTGAGCTGTCAAACATAAAGATCTACATGCAGGTTGACCATGATTTCCTGCATAGAAATGCCTTCAGATTTCTATCTATCTATCTATCTATCTATCTATCTATCTATCTATCTATCTATCTATCTATCGAGAGGTTGTAAAGTGGCACAACAGCAAAACAACAAGGAGGCTCTGGATCCACTGTGGATGCAGTCAGTCTTAAAGTAAAATGTACATAAACCACATAAACATTAACATGCCCTTCAACTTATGTTCTTTATGTAATTGAATGTTAAAAATGGATGTCATATGCAATATGTAGGAAAAACTACAATGGACCTAAGAACAACATTCAATAACTACAAATCTGCAGTTCTTACCATAACCTGGAGCAGCCTGTTGCAAGAAATTTCAACTCTCCTGCACATAGTCTCTCGGATTTACAGTTGGTTCCAGTAGAACAAACAAAAGACCCTGATATGCTTGAAGAAGGGGAAACATTCTGGAATTATAGACTCAGAACTCTTAGTCCAAATGGCCTTAATCTGGAGGACAATTTGTAGGCATTATACCAATCATTATACCAATCTGTGCTTTCTCCTGAGGAACTTTCATATCCAGGCAATCCAAACTGCCACTCCTGATACCCATTTAACAGCACAGCTACTGATGAGGGCAGAAGCCAAAATGTTCAGCTTAAATTTATCTATCTATCTATCTATCTATCTATCTATCTATCTATCTATCATCTATCTATCTATCTGGTAATGTGTGAACAGCAGTCTCACTAGAAAAAAATGGAACTGAAGAGGAGTTACATCCCTTTGGATTCTAGTCTAATTTATTCGTGCATCAACAATGGCTAAATATAACAGTTTTATACGATGCTTGTCATCTTCTGAACACATCCTGGATTCCTAGTCAATGAATTGTGGAAGATAAATAGTCTGTGGCTCTCTGTGCAGGGCACTTCATGTGGAATAAGATGCAAGTATAGCATCCATTAGAACTTTGTTCTTCTTGCTTTCCTTGAAAAAAGAATCCTAGCTACAGGTTGCAAGAGTGGGAGCACATCTTTATGCTAACATTCTTGCTCTGCTTTTCTATTCACTTGCCTGTGAAGAAGGTTTAAGGAGAAGAATGAAATAAAAGCCAAAGCCCAAAGAAAGCTGATTCATTCTCAACCCAGGGCCAGCGGCCGACTACCAGCGGAGCTGTGAAATCAATCTGTCACTGCTCACCGCATTATAGATCAGTGGAGAGATTCTGACTGCAGTGAGAGATGCTGCATGTAGTTGCCATATTGGTCTCTTCTTTCCAGCCAGATCTAGAGTGGAAAGATAGAACTGTGGCTTGGTGGTGATCAGGGTGGATTGATTTCAACCTAGGTGATTTAAATTGCTAAGAAAAAGGGCAGGTTTAAATCAAGTTTCTAACTTTCTAATCTGGTTATTTTCTGATGAAGCATGCATACAAATTGGTTGCTATGACAAATAAACTAAATAGGGCATTTCTACCACCAAGGACCATAATTCAAAACCTTTTGTCACACAGCCCACGTGACTTTTGCACTACAGTTTTTTTTAATTTAATCTGCTGAGGGGAGCAATTATGTAATTAAGGATTTCTCTTTGGTCCTTTCTACACATATGTAAGGACACTAAGCAAGATCACTAATGTGAAGACATAAGTGTCCAGAACTTTCCAGGACTGGTTGTTATTGGGTGGAGCAGTGCTTCCTTGTCATATGGAAAGTAAATATCCATGTCTGGTTGACAGAGTCTAAATATTTCTCATTTGAGCTGTAATAAACAAAACACATGGCCTTTTCTATCAGAGTATAATCCTTGATCTCAAAAATCACACATGGTTCTTTTTTTTTTTTCATTGAAAAGCAGGTTTTTAACTCACTGTGTTTGATAGAGAGTCATAGATTCAGTTTTAAGAGATTATGACTGTAAACATTAATGTGTTCATATCACATCCAAATACTATTGTAAACCAGGTTGTTTTTAACAGGCACTTGATATATCCGTTTTTTACAAATCTAATTAAAAATAATATTAACACTTTAAAATTTATTATGTTAAAATCCAGTTTTTACAATTAAAAACATTATTACTTTTTATACACCCTGATGGGGCTCATGTGCAGAAACCAGAGAAGAGGTGGAAAATGTTGGCTGCCACTAGTTATATTAGTGCCTTCCTTACCCAAGGCCCCCATTCCTGCCTGACCATGCCACTGAAAGCCTGCATATCCAAATTTGAGGCTAATGATCTGTGTTATTCATATGAGGCCTGAATTGTGTTGGGGCAAATATATATTGGGGCCAAAATGAAACTGCATGGTCAACGTTCACTGTTCCAGCATGCTCAGAACCTGATTATTTTAAATGTCTTATCTGGTCTCACTGAGAAACTGCCCTTCCTTCTTGATAGCTCCATTTTACTCCAGTCTTAGTATTCCCATTGTGGGAACTTTGGCATCCCAGTGCCAAAGTTTGAATTGCCAAGTCCTACCAACTGTCCCCATGATTCCTGCTTCCACCAGGAACACTTGCTGTAACTTGGGAACAGGTTCCACTTCCACTGAGAACAGTGGTGCAGCTAGGTAATTTTAGACCCTGGACTTAATGGTCTTACTGGGGTAGGCGGGAGGGGGGCTTTAGAAAGCCATATGTATTACTTCCATTGTGAAGCATGCAACTAACATTTCTCTTCTGCCCCCACCATTCCATATCCCATGCTTCACAACTGCTTCTACATTCCTGAGATGTTGTGGCAAGGAAGCAAAACAAAACTGTTTGCCAACCCTGATAAAAAAGAAATACTCTTGAGCATGTGCATTTTTGCATTTTAAACTCACTTGATTCATGGTGCCATCATGATTACAGGAATAAAATGGAGTTTGCTTCTGCTACCCTGACACTAAACATATTTACCTGGGAATAAGCATCATTTTTGTGTAGAAAAGGATAATATATTTTAAAAGTTAAAACAATAAAATAAAATGAGCATCTGTAGCCATGTACATGCCCAGCTGGTTGCTGCCTGACCATAAAATGTTTCTAAAAATAAGAAGAAAGGGTGCTGAGGCAAGCTTCTGCACCTTGGATAGCTCCTTTTGAGTTCTGACTGAAACCCAGAGCAGATTGATTGCCCCACTGACATTGGAGCCACCAGCCTCCACTGCCCCCACCTTCTGGGGGGAGATGAGTGGCAAGCAACCAGGGACAAGGTCTCATTGGTTGTGGCTCCCTGTTTGTAGAACTTCACCCTGTCCATTAACACGGTAGCTTTTGGATTTTTTCATGGACTTTAGATACCAGTTGAAGGCACTGCTGGAGTGGGGGGTGGGGAATAGTTTTTTTAATCATTTTTGTTTTAAAATGGTTTTCTGCCTGCTGCTGCTGTCTTAATTTCATCTTAATGAAATTAATTTTGAGATCGTGCTTTGTTTTTATTTATCTGCTGTTATTATATTGTGTTTTTCCAAGGCAGGGATGCCTTGGAAATCATGATTGGCAGGTAGGCTATATATTTTTTTCTGACTACAGTAAATTAATAATAGTATGCTGGGAACTTACTTTGGACCTTTGTCTAAGAATCCCAGCTAGACTAGCAACAGCTCATTTTTTTTTATTTCTTGATGGTGCTATTTGATCCACATGTTCTTATTCCACATAAATGCATTTACTAAGAAAACTTACTTTTTGATTCATATAATCAGGCTTCAAATGTTGCTGGTTAAGGAGCAGGGAATGGAGCTTCATTAATTAGTTTATGGGGTGTCTTGTCTCTACTGAAGGGGCACTCCTCTTTAAGTTCTTCTCATGCAGCAAAGGAGCAGGCATATGAAAGAAAAACCAAAGGAGAGTTTCCTCATATCTAAGAGTTTCCAGTTAACTGGTTATCACAATACTCTACTACTGGGAGAAGTCACAGCTTATTAGTTAAGATGGCCACTTACATATCACCAAGAGGAAATGCATTAATATTAATATTATTTAATATTAATATTTCTTGGGTGCCTTTCCAGAGCAGAAGCCC
This sequence comes from Heloderma suspectum, assembly GCF_057233095.1. Taxonomy (NCBI): domain Eukaryota; kingdom Metazoa; phylum Chordata; class Lepidosauria; order Squamata; family Helodermatidae; genus Heloderma; species Heloderma suspectum. Next base: position 41,985,775 of record NC_139464.1, on the reverse strand, counting down.
TCCCAGATTGGTGTACAATAATAAAACATATGCTAAAAAATGATATGGTCTTAAAAAGCAATGAAAACACAGTAAACACAGCAAAAAACACAGCAACAACAGGTTTGGCAAAGTGCTTTACAGGCTTTAAACTCTGTAGTCAGTTCAGGGGGATCTCTGTAAATTCTGATGTGAGCAAGCTTCATTGAGCACAATGGGAGTTACTTCTGAGTAGACACTAATTGGTTTGTGCAGGGATGGGAAACACCCCTTGACTGGGGTGACAGTGAAAGGCACACCCCTGGGCAGGTCTAGCATACCCGAGGTAAATGTGGGGCTTGGGGCACACAACAGCTATACCACAGAGAACATGACTTAGGGAAAAGAATCGGACTTTAAGTGGTCTCAGGAAATCCGTTTTTTCCCTGATAAGCTCTGGGGTGGCTGCTGGATGGCTACGACGTCATGTATCCCTAACAACCTCAGCATGGAGCTTGGAGTAAATCACTGGTGGAGACAACCCCTGGTTGCATAATAAAATGTCTTTAGTGTTTAAACATCCTGAGTCCATTTTGTGTAGTATCATGTGGGGAACTAGAATAGCCTTTCCTGTTCTTGGCCAGTTTATTAAAGAAGCTAATCTACATTTTCCAGCTCGAAGCAGAGAATTTGGTTGTTTTCACAACTGGCATTTAACCAGCACTTGCATTGTTGTGGGTGGAGAAAAATGCTACACCTAGTAGAGTATTAATGATGGCTCTACTCTCTTTTCTACACTGCATTAACGTTCTCAAGTGACACATTCAAGACTCAGAGAAAACCTTAGGGCCACTTGGGAAAACACCCTTGACTTAGATTTGGAAGAGGTGAATTCAAACTGCACCATAGCCATTCACATTAGTGGTCTTGGATACACCAACTTCCCATGGGTTCATTGTGGTGGGGAAGAATTAATGAAGAATAATAAAGCTATGTGCAAGTGAACAATATTTCAGATATGATATGCAGCATGGTCCTAGGGATGTTTTCTCAGACTAAGTCCCAATGGTATTCAATGGAACTTACTTCCTAGTAAGTATACTTAGGATTGCAGCCATGCAGCCTGATTCTGTGCACACTTACTCAGAAGTAAGCCCCAATGAATTTAGTGGGCCTTTAATTTAATTAGGATGAACACAGGATTGCATTAACATAGGATTAATTGGGCATAACATAGGCTTGCAGCCTGAGGATACCTAACTTGAACAAAATCCTGCTCTTTGATACTGACTGTTCCACCCAGCACAGTGAATTTGTCTGATTGGTAACCAGTGAATGTGATGGGTGTATAGGACATGTTAGGTCTGTACAACTTAGGAACATAGGCAACTGCCTTACACGGACTCAGACTATTGATCTATCTAGCTCAGTATTGTCAACGTGACTGGCAGCAGCTCTCCAGGATTTCAGGCAGGATTATTTCCTCACCCTACCTGGAGATACTGGTGATTGAACCAGGGACCTTTTGCATGCAAAGCAAGTGCCCTACCACTGAGCTATGGTCCTGAACTTGGAATGCACTGAGTGGAATGCAGCCCACCAGAAATATATAGTGGTCTATCACTATAGCTGATAAAACTCTTGGTTGTGCTTGCCTGCCTACTTGCCTGCCTGGAGTAGGGCAGCCACTTGCACACCACTCCAAAAGAGGAAATGCATCACCAAAATAGAGGACACAGATTTGCATTAACACTGCATGTGTTAATATGTACATTTGGAAATAGAGATGCAGACCATCTCACCAAAGCGGGGAAGGCTGTAACCAGGTGAGCTGTGTGCCTGCTCAGTCTGCCGTCCAGGTGCTCACTGTGGATGGGAAACTTCAAGGCTCCCTTCCTATGCTTTGTTATCTTTAAAATGGACTTGGACTGGACAGCCCTTCAAATAGAAGACTGATCTCTCTAAATTAGGACACATGGCCACCCTAGCTTGGAGGGTTAAGAAGTACCTGGGAGACCATGATACAAAGCTGGTGGGCTGTATTTGGCCTGATGAGTCACACAGGCCTGGGATACGTGGAGTGGCATGTTCATATGAGGGGTGCTGTGAAATGTTCACTAGATTTGATACACACTTGTGCATGGGTCTAGGGGGAAAGAGGAAGGAGGAAGGGAAGAAAGAGAGGTGCCTTAATTCCACAGCAGCTGTTACAAGTATTTGTGGATCTCTCCAGCTGTTGTTTGTGTGTGCATCTAGGGAAGGCAACTAGATGAGTTTATTTGTACAGCTGTTGAGAAAGAAATGAAGTTGCTTTTCTACAAGTATGATATGTGGATATTTGATGGAAGGTGTTGGCTCATTTCCCTTTAGTGGCTGGCTGCGTGGTGCGCATACATGATGGAGCGCAATTGCAGTGTCTGTGCGTTCAGATGTGGAGTAGTGGAGAAGTTGCAAAGTTTGGGACTTTTTAGCTTAGAAAGAAGGTGTGTGCGTGCAGACATTATTAAACCAGTTTAAGTGTGCTGTAGATAGATACATCTACCTCCACCCATTTGTAACTATTGCTTGAAAGTTGCCCACTGTCTTCTCAAACACAAACACACAACAGTCACCGGGGAAATATCCGCATCGCATAGAATGCACCACTACTTCTGATACATTATGTAGAACAGCTAAGAAACTACAAATGTGTGCAGCAGCATAGGCCACTGGTCATATCTCTGTTACCTGCACACAGGCCTGGAACGGTTTTGCTTTTGCCGTCTCTTGCACATTCAAGCACACATACACATGCACACGTACACAAAAACAGCTTATATAGAGCACCAGCATGGTGTAGTGGTTAACTACAACTCCTATCAAACCCAGCCAACATGCTGCCTGGGAGTGATGGGTATTGCATTCCAACACAACTGGAGGGCACCTGGTTGGGGAAGGCTGGCTTCCTTCAGAATAAGACTATGGAGACCTGGGTTCACCGGGTGACCTTGGGCTGCTTGCTGTCAGGCTAACCTACCCCACAGGGTTTTTCTGTGGTCTTCTCTGGCAGAGAACTGGCTACTGTCCCCCTAGAGAACAATTCAGAAGTCCAGGAATTTAGTCTGGCTGTGACTGGGCCTACCCAAAAACAAAAAGTAGCAGCAGAGACAGAAAGACAGGTCTTATTTCATATCCAACAAAAGGTGTGCGTGTGCTTTTTCTGAATTTGTAAAAGGAATCACCATGCCAATACCAATGCAGATAAAAGCCCTTCATTATTGTACCCAAGTTCCATGGGATGGGGCTGTGGCTGGGAAAGTATGGGTTACACCAGCTCTGCAAAGTAGTCCAGTGTCGTTATAGGGGAGAATTAGAGTAGTGTATGAAACCCTGCAGTAAAGTCAGTGTTCTTACCCAGTCTCCTGGCATGTTTCATTTTGTCCTTTAGGGAAATGTAGTGGTGGTGGTGGTGGTGGAGGCTGTGAAGCTGATTGCAGCAGCAGTGCAATTAAGTAACGGCTGGAGGAAATGAAGGTAGCTACAAATGAGGGTTTCTTCTGGGGTAGAAAGTTGCAGTTAGGATGCCAAATCTACCTACTGACAGACAATGGATCTATTTGCAGAGAAACAGCAGAGGGGTAGACATTTCTCCAAGGCCGGGTCTACCCAGGTCAATAGATTTGACCTCCAGGGGGTTTACCACTCAGTCACCAGATCTGTCAGAAACAGTAGCGCTGTCCTCTCACACTAGTTATACATGTTTATACTGTGCTTCCGCAGTCCTGGAAAAAATCCTGCAGTTTCCCATGAATCTTTCTCTCTCACATACACACTTGTACTTTCTGCAGTGATGGTTGCTACTTGTATTCTTTACGCCCACACCAACATACATATGAAAGTACCATCTTCTAAGAAAACAATGTGCATCTCTTCCAAAAATATGTGCATGCCCAACAGTTAGGCTCACCACCTTTTCCTCTGGGGGAGACCCTGTACCTTTCACAGAAGCAGGATAGACAGAGGAATTCAGTAGTAACAGCTTTAGCCTTATCACTCCCTTTTGGGGGGAGCCGTACCTGTGGAATTTGATCACTGTGCTGCTAGTAGAGGGATGGAACCTCTGTCCACTAAAGAGATGGAACTTTATTAGCATTCCCAACAGTTTTTGTTTCACTTATTTTCCATGCTGTATCTATGCACATACCAGTAGAAAAACACAAGTACACATCTTCCCTCATTCAGATCTACACACACACAGAAGTTTTGGGAAACTTGACACCTCTGACTGCTAGGAGGGAGATCCTAGTATCCATTGGCCATGCTGGCTGAGAATGATGGGAGTTGCAGCCCAACACATCTGGATAGTGCTAGGTTGGGAACGCTGACATGTATGAGATTTCCCAGCACCAGTTGCTTACATGTAGGGTGTGTGTGTATATGCCAGTGGGTCTGGTGGCTCTGATTTTGGTGGGGCTGTGAATCCATCCTGGGTTCCAGTCAGAACTATTCAGAACTCTAAAGGAGCTATCCAAGCTGATGGCCCTATTTTGGGGATAGGGTTCAGCACCTTGGATAACTCCTTTAGAATTTTGGCAGGTTCTGACTGAAACCCAGAATGGATGCACAGCCCCACCGAAATGGGAGCCACCAGCCTCCATTGGTGTATGCAGATGGATGCTGCTGGTGGTAGATTTCTGTAATGTTTAACCCCCCGCCCTTTACCTTTTCGTCTGCGATGAATGCATTCTAGGAGCTTTGGTATGCATCTGGGAGTGCACATAAGGTATGGATACTCCCCGGGATGCTCTTGTAGGTCCGGCTGTTGCAAGGAATGTTTGCCCGCAGCTGTTGCTTGCATATGCCTGTGCTTTGGGTGTGCACGAGGAAGAGGGCTTGCTGCTTGGGTGGGTGAGGGTACCCGCCCAGCAGCTATCGTTGTGAAGGGGTGCCACTGAGCAGTTGCTTTGTGTGGATGCAAGTGCACGGAGGAGGGATGTGAAGAGCTCTCCAGCTGTTGCAGCTCAGCCCTCTGATTTGCCATTGCACATGGACTGCCACAACCAGCTGTTGTGCGTGTGTGCGTGTGGATGCGTGCACATGGGATGTGTAGATGTACGTCACATGTTAGTCCATGAGGGATGAGGATAGTTTTCCAGCTGCTGCGAGAACAGCTGGAAAATCGCCACATCTCTCTCCTAAATGCATTTTCCCAGCTGTTCCTTTTAGGGGTACCTCCCCAGCAGCTGTTGCCTATGTGGATGTGAGGGGGGGGGACCTCTCCTAACAGCTGTTGATGGCATGCCTGTGTTTTGGGTTTGCATGCGGGAGATGCTGGGTGGGGGGAAAGCTGCTTGGATGTGGCTGAGAGTACCTGCCCGGAAGCTGTTGCTTATGTAGGTCGCCCGCTCGCCCGCTGATCTTGGTGCTTCAAGGCTGCCATTTATTGCATATGTGTTGCAACAACCAGCTGTTGCACGTGTGTGTCGGTCACGTGTGCACATGAAAGGTGTGGGTGGATGGATGGATGGTGTGCCTCAGTTGGAGGAGGCTCTGCTGGGGGTCCCTAGCAGGGGCCCACAGCCCCTCCACATCTGGAGAGCTGGGAAGAAGGCGACATCAGCCCCTTGCCTGGCCCAGCTCGCCTTCCTAGCTAGCCGCTCGACTGGCTCCAAAACCCTCTCGGCCAAGCAAACTAACCAACAAAACCCCAAGCCGAGGCTTGCCGGAATTTCCTCCCTGGGTTGGCGTTGTAATGGTAAATGCCTCCCCGGCTCGCTCTGGCTTGCCCGCCCGCCTGCCCGCTTGCCCTTTTCTCCTCCCCAGTGATGCGGCTGCGGTAGCGACAGCAGCAAAATCCGCCTCCCTCCGCCTGTTTCTGCCCTGCCTGGCTCCATCATCACCGCCCAAGCTCTGCTGGTCCCCGGTGGGCGGGCGCGCGCGCGCGCGCGATTTCTTGCATCTCCGGGTGCCTTGGTGGTGGAATCGTACACGAACACGAAGACTGCCGAGGGCTTTGGGTGGAGGGAGGGGGTGTCGAAGACGGGGAACCATTTCCAAGGAGGAGGGGGGCGCGGGAAAGGCGCGCGCTTGTCACACGCACCACACACACCGAGCATCCCTCTCCCTCCTTTCTCTCTCAGTTCCAGCCCTCCCATCAGCAATCGCTAGGAATTTGAATGAAGAGTGGTGCTCCGCTGCCGCCTCCTCCCCCTCCTCCCCCTGCTAGATCTCTCGTTGGGATGCAAAACCTGAACTTGGAGAAGCATCGCTTGCAAAGAAGCAGGTATGCGCTTTTGGTCCATCCCTTTCTAGAGGCATCCACAATGGTGCTGGATCTATCTGTCTGTCTATCTATCCTCTATCCTCCCTCTTCTGTGTTGCCTTTCATAAAGCTGGCGGGCGGGCGGAGGGAGACAAGCCCCTCTCCTTCCTCCTGCCCTCCCCCTGCCCTTCTTCTCCCCATTCTTTGATGTCTGGGGCTTAAGGTGGAGAAGGAAAACGAGGGGCGCGTGGGAGGTGAACGATGAATGTCTGGGGGCGCGATACAGGTGAGGGAAGAGCAGGGGTTGAGGGAAGAAGGGAGAGCACCTGCGAAGGAGGGAGCAGAGATTTGCCTGGATGTGGGGAAGCGTGGGCTCTTCTTTTTCCCTCCCCCCCCCCCCCGCTTCCCAGTTCTGAATAGATCTTAAGCTTGCTGTGTGCAGCTGTGTTTGGCAGCGTCTCTTATTCCGGTCTCTGCAAGAGCATTAGCAGCAGGAGGGAGGGGTAGGTTTCAATTTTTTCATTTGCCACCGAGGCGGCGGCGGCGGCAGCAGGAGGAGAATCCCATCCCTGCATCCTTCTTCCTCCGCTTCTGTGTCATCAGAGCAAACTTTGGCAGGGGCTCTTTGCGGAGACTGGCGGGATGTGCGTGGGCTCTGTGGCGGAGGGAGAAGCGAGTCTCCGCTGCTCCTTGTCGTGGAAGGCTTTGGCGGATCGGCTAGGCTTGGCTTGGCTGGATGCAGACGTGTGCGTGTGCCCTGTATATATGAGATCAAAGCGGAGACCTCGGTGTACGCGGAGTCAGATCTGGCCATTTGCACAGGAGTCGTGCGCGCGTGTGCAAGTTGCGAGAGGGTTGGGTGTGAGTGTGTTTTGCGTTTTTCAGGTGTGCGAGCGCGAGGGGGTTTTCTGTGGGAACAGGTGGGTTTGCGTACTTCTTTTGTACTTAAGCATCATCCAGCTTTGGGACACAAGGCTTGGGGGTGGGGTGGGGGGAGGACAAGCACCCCAAAGAGCAGGATCAAGAGAAGCAGGCGAACAATTGCATCACGCCCGCACTCCAGGGTGTACGGAGCAGAGCTGGCGCTGCTGCTGCTAGGTGGTATTATAAAGCCGCGGTCTAGCCAGGGATCAACGTAAATCTAAATGCTGTAGCAGCTGGCGTGCTCAGGAGCTGCTGTGTACAATCCTCCGTGTGGCTCCCTGAACATGTGTGCTTGCATACATGTATGCAAAAGTGCAGATGCAGGCATAATATATACATTGGTTTGAGCACGTACAAGTGGGCACATGACACATATGCAAGTGGGTACAGGCCACATATCCCAGTAGTTATGAATGGCACCTACCATGGATTTGTGCGCAGGTGTATCGTCCAGGAAATCCTTTGATAAATCCCAATTTAACCTTTGTAGATTGTTAAATGAAGAACGCAGGCATTCCACCCAATAGGTTTTAAATTAGGCAGGAAGAATTTGAACAGAGAGAAGACAGAAGCAGAGAGATAGTAGTGCAGGTTATAGTATGTGTATCAAACATATATGATCATGGAAGTCTGAGTATATGGGCTCAGGAGATGGTAAGCCTATCTGCAATGGATTATGTTAGCCAAACAGTTTGATATGCACCAGGAGACCATAGGAGTAGATGGGAAATGGGGTACCTTGATTGTTCTGGGTATTATGCTCCCACCACTGCACCCTATTTCAGCACTGGAGAGGTTCTCCAATGAATGGCCCCTCCTGGCGGGTCTAGGAAAAGTGCAGCTTGAGAGCATTGCTAACATTTTCAAGCAAAGCCTCATTTGCACAAAGTATGCATTATTAAAACAGAGTACCCCCCCTGCCCCAATCTCTCTATGCTTCCCCCACCTCTTGCATTTCATGTAGCAGGAAGGCCAAGTGATGAAACTGCAGGAGACAGGAGTTGTGATGGAGATATGGTAGGGATTGGGAGAAAGGAAAAAGAGCAGTCTGCAGCTCTCCCCCTTGGGGAGCTATTAAGGGCATCAGCATCAGAAACATGGTCACTCTCTATCGGACTGAAAGCCAAAGTACAACAAGATGGGGTCCTACACTAGTGTTTGACTGATGTATAGGTGTCTGGCAACCAATCTCCTAGAATGATGGGATCTTGTGTTCTTGCTCTATCCACTTTTCAGTCACTGGTTACCAGAATCCAGATGACACAAACATGCTTGCAAGAAATGTGGGATGCAATTAACAGAGTTTCATGACAGTGCACTAGAGAGATGAATGGCTGTGTTACAGCGAACGTCTGAAATTTGGTAAACGTTGACACGTAAAATGTCTGCCATCCCAGACCACCTTTTGTTTCGAAGTCTCCAAACTCAGAGATTCACCAATGAAGGCAGACAGTCACTTATGCATGAATGCCAACAACCACTTGTGTATGTCTGAAAAGTGAGGAAATATATGGATGCATTTGGGGGCATTCACAGAATTCATTTGGGATTTGGCACATGCAAGTGGATGTTGATACTCACCCCAAAGTGGACATTCATTATAAGAACTTTCTTTTTTTCCTCTTCTTATTAGTTGTGCTACATTGATCTCAGTTCTTAACATGTTGCTTGGGAAGTATGTCATCTCTATCTCCCCACCTTGGCAATGAGGACTTGCTTTCATTTAAATGTGCTTAAGGTTGCAGCCATAATAGAAGCAGCCCTAGAAAAAGAAACTTTAAGGTGCAATCCTATACATGTCTACTGAGAAATAAGTCCCATGGAATTTGATGGGACTTATTCCCACATCAGCGGGTATCGCTCTGCAGACTAATAGGTGCATCAAAACCAGCTGCATAAGAACGCCGTCAGTAACTAGAGTCAGGAGCAAGCATTGGATATGGATCTAGGACAGCCTATCCCAACCTGGTGCCCTCCAGATATTTTGGACCACAACTCCTGGAATTCTTGACTACTGGGCATGCTGTCTGGGGCTGATGGGAGTTGAAGTCCAAAACATCTGGAGGACACCAGATATGGGGATGGCCGGTCTAGAAAATCTGGATTCAAGTGTCAATTCTGCAATGGGTTTCTTAGGAGGTTCTGAGCACGACACTCTCCCTCAGCTCCTGTAAAATGGGAGTCAGTAATGACCATTCTCACAGTATTGAGTATGTTGATTGATTAAAATATGGGCACATGAATAATAAAAACAGGAAGAGCTTGGTAGTAGGGGCAAAAATAATAGTAGTAAAATAGTAGTAGTAAAATTGCCCCCACAGAAAACCTGACACTGATGTATGGTGAGATGTGTCAGAAGCTTTAGTATTTTGTAGGAACTACATCAGGGGCAAATGAACCATGGAAGGTGTGCGTGGCCACAGGTGACCACCTCCTAGGACAGGGGTGAGGAATGTGTGGACCTCCAGATGTTGCTGGACTGCAGTTCCTATCAGCCCTAGCAAGTAAAGCCAATGGTGAGGTATGAAGGGAATTGCAGTCCAACAACATCTAGAGGACCACAAGTTGCCCACCCCTGCTGCCCTAGGAGGAAAGAGAAGATGGCAACTTTCCTTTGAGAAAGGCAGCTAGTAGATAGCTCAGAACTTAAAGACAACAACTGCATTGGGAAAGGGGGGTTTGCTGTTTGCCCCTGACAAACTGTCTTCTTTGCATTTGGGTTGGAATTGCTGTTTGAGTCGGAGGAGGCATAGTTGAGGTCATTCACAAGGGATGGACTATAGCTAAGAGCTGTAGTGCATATTTTGCCCATAGAATGTCCCAGGTTCAGCTCCTGTTATTTCCAGTTAAAAAGATCAGATAACAGGTAATGGGAGAGATGTCTCTCTGCTTGGAACCTCAGAGAGCTGCTGCCAGTCAGAATGGCAATATTGGGCCAGATGGGGAAACAGTTTGATCTGGCATAAGGTAGCTTTCATGTGCCTGTACTCAGCAGGTGACAAATGACAGGGTGGGAAACCCAGAGTTCTGTCTCTCCAGGGATTTGCCCAGTGGAGGCTGGTGGTTCCGATGTCAGTGGGGTGGTGAATCTACTCTGGGTTTCAGTCAGGACTCTAAAGGAGCGATCCAAGGCATGAAGCACCTTGGATAGCTCCTTTAGAGTTCTGACTGAAAACTGAAATGGATTCACTGCCTCACTGACATAGGAGACACCAGCCTCCACTGGATTTATCAACAGGGTAAATAGTTACATCAAGCTGATAGCAGCATTTCGATATCTTCAGAAGTGCATATATGTCACACTCAAGACAACTTATGGTGACATGCGTAGTTCGTTGCATTTGTGTCCTGCCTTTCTTCTGGGGAGCACACTGAGTGAGCACCATTTGATCTTCACAAGATCTCCAAACACAGGTGAAGTGGAGAGAGTCATGGCTTGTCCAAGGCTACGCAGCAAGCTTCACAGCAGACCAAGGATGTGGAATTTGAGGTTTTCATGTCCAAGCCCAATGCTTGGTTCTCATTTCTCATTCAAACTTGAAAGTCCTACAGGATTGTGTTTGCTGGTGGCTTTCTGACTTTATCTCCCTTCCCCTCTCCCCAAAAGGAACCTTTTTTCACCTCAGTTTGTCTGCCACAGAACTCAATCAGGTTGCAGAAGATTCTGGATCATCTTCTAAAGCAGCCTTACCCCAACCTGGGCCAGAACTACACCTCGTGTCATATTGATGTGATCCCATCATGGTGACGCTATATCCGTCTTGCACATTTGTACCTCATAGTGCACACAATGACATCTGTTGTGATATTTTGGATAATACGGAATAAAAAGAAGGAAATAATGTTAGGAAAGCAGTACAGAGGATGTGTAATGTGCCCCAATGGTTATCTGAAGGATCGCCTCCTCCCATATGTGCCTATCTGGACCTTAAAATCATTGTCAGTGGCATTTCTCCGTGAGCCCTTGCCAAAGGAAGTGAGGTGGGTGGCTATTAGGAGGAGGGCTTTTTCTGCTGTGGCACCCTGGCTGTGGAATGAACTCCCTAGTGAGGTTCACCTGGCACCTACACTGTATTCTTTCCGGTGCCAGGTGAATACCTTTTTATTGTCCCAGGCATTTTAGCTTTCTAGACTTTTAGCTTTGCTGTTTTAAATCTGTATTTTAAATCCCTGCATTGCTGCTAGGTTTTATTCTGGTGTATTGTTATACTGCAGTTTTAATGTTTTATATATTTTGTATTGTTTTATTGTGTGCTCCTTGGTTTTAATTTTTGTGGACCAGAGAGCTTCGGCTATTGGGCGATATAGAAATAAATAAATAAATAAATAAATACTCAGTGTACTTCGTTACCGACAAAAAGCACTAGTGTAGATCTAGCCCAGGTACCTTCTGGATTTAGGGACATCATGCAGTCTGTGGATGATGGGAGTTGTAGTCCAACACATCTGGGAGACAATGGGTTGGGGAAGGCTTGTCTAGATGTACCCAGTATTCTCTTGTAGCTGAATGCTCCGAGTGAAGATCAAGCAAGTCTTTCAGGAAAGCTTATCCGCTGTTACAGATCTTTTCACCGACGAATGCCTGATATAGCACTGGGAGACAGTTTGAATGAAAAACACTGGTTTATGGTTCTCCCCAGTCAGCGAAAAGATAAACTATTAGATCTTGTGATGTGTGAGTAGAGAAGGGATAGAAATCATGTGCTATATCTCAAGAGGTGGTATCTAACTACAAGCTGAAGCACAGTAGATAAAAGGCTATCTTCTTAAGTAATGATTTCCAGAGGGCTAGCAGTCTTAGTCTGTTCCAGCAAAAACAACAGACAGACTTCAGGCACCTCAAAGACTACAAATATATTAGGTTATAAGCCAAGGGTGGGCAACCTGGTGCACTCCAGGTGGTTTGGACTAGAACTCCCATCACGTCTAGCCAGCATGGCCAATGTTCAGGGATTATGGGAGCTGTAATTCAGATGTAAAACATCTGAAGGCCACTGGGTTGCCTACCCCTGGTGTAAGTTTTGATGGACTATAGTCCACTTGGCCAGAACAGGACAGGTTTTCTTGGTGTTGGCCTTTACCAGTAAAATCTTAGGATTAGATTACTAGTACTACCAATGCAATGAGTCATGAAATGTTGGAGCTGGGACAATTCCAGAGAAAGACAGGGTTATTCAGGAGTTAATAACAATTTTTGCTGGTTTGGATAAATGAATTGTGAATGGATATTTACTGCTGTAATTCTAGCTTTGTTGGTGGTTGTTACGGTTATTTGACACTTATAAAATGCCTAAATTTTTAAAGTGCTGTATAGATATTAAAAGATAAGACAGTCCCTGCCTGCAGGCTCATTATTTAATGGGCATGATACAAAAAGAAAAAGGAATGAGGAGGGAAGAAGAAAGCAAGCATTGGGCAGCTGCTCCTTTACTGGCCAATAGATGGGACCAGGTTGGTCTCTGTTCTAATAGGTGTTCTTTTTGGTGGGGAAGGGGTGAAGCAAGCTCTCTGCAGCTGTTCCTTCTCTGGATGATTTATGGGGACAGGTTGGTCTCCCCCTCCAGGTGAATCTTGGTCTCCTGGCTGGTGACAGAGTGTGTTTCCCTTTAGTTGAGCAGTCCCAGGGCAATAATAATGAATTGTTGCTAGGAATTGAATATTATTGTACTGAAGATTGAAATGGTTTGTTCTGTGGTTTTCATAGTTTGGATTATCTTGGTAATGAACTTGATTGTTAATATTGTTATATTTAGATCTATTGTGAGCCCTATTTTGAGTGCAGTAACTGAAGAAAAGGGGTATATAAATAAACCTAATATGGCTTGACTTGGTGCACTCCTGTGGACAGAATGCTGAATTTGTACTTGGACCCGGGAAACCATGCCTGAATCTCTTCACCCCTAGCGTGGACCTGGACAAGTCATTAAATTTTAGCTGCATGTCTTCTCTGTCATGGTTATTGTGAGGCTAAGCAAGGTAAAGATGGTGAAGCAGTTTGCACATTAAAATCCTCCACAAATGAATGATAATCTTAATAGGTAGGAGGCTAGGCTTCAAGGAACAGCTGTGTCCTTATTAGCAAAGGACTAAGCTGGCGAGAAGGTTTTCCATGAGATGGTTTGTTCCTGTTTCTAAAGAAAAAAGAGGCTGTGACATCAGCACTGAGGATGATGGTTGATGATCGTCTGAGGACCTGCTCTCATGGTTATCTCAACCCATGGCAGCTGCAGGGAAAATCTGTGTGAACTTTCAACTGCATTAACTAGTGCTGAAGTCATCATGAGCATCCACTGACATGTGCACAATTTGTACGATCACTGCAAATGCTGCAATACTTGCCATGCTGTGCCAACACCCAAATCTCAGCTCAGTCCCGTGTGCTCACCACAGTCTGCATGGTTGCCTCCCCACACGGCTTCCAGCCTGACAGAGGCAGAGATGGTTATGTGAGGATGTCATAATTTGACAGTCAATATCATAGCATAAATAATAGATTTCCCAGCCTGCACATCTGAGATGAAAGGTGGTCTTATGGTTAATATGGAATGCCCCCCTTGTTACAGTCTTCAGGAGAAGTTGCCCATTTCAGGGCTGTATAAACAAAAGCAAGTAGAATAGATGCAGAAAGAAGTAGGTCCTTCTCGGTGATGGCCCTGAGATGTTGGAATGCAGAGGGGCCCACAAGAGCAGTTGCCAGGTCACTAATGGGAGAGGAAATTTTAATTCTGGATAGCAGGGCCATTTTCTAGCATTCGATGTCAAAGAAGTATTTTTTTAAAAAAATGAGCTACCAGCAATACAGAGAGGCAGGCTGTGTCTTGTGTTGGGCCCATGTCAAGGATCAGAAAGGAGCCATGCTTGAATTAGGAGAAGACTAATAGGGTCTTCTATTAATTAATTATTAATATTAATAAGAAGTAGGGTGGCTACTAGGAGGAGGGCTTTTTCTGTTGTGGCACCCCGACTCTGGAATGAGCTCCCTAGTGAGGTTCGCCTGGCGCCTACATTGTACTCCTTTTGGTGCCAGATGAAGACCTTTTTATTTTCCCAGGCATTTTAGCTTTCTAAATTTTTATCTTTGCTGTTTTAAATCTGTATTTTAAAGTCCTGTACTGCTGCTAGGTTTTATTGTGGTTGTATTGTTATATTGTGGTTTTAATGTTCTATATATTTTAAATTATTTTATTGTGTGTTGTTTGGTTTTAATTTTTGTGAACCGCCCAGAGAGCTTCGGCTATTGGGCAGTACAGAAATAAATAAATAAATAAATAAATAAATAAATAAAATAAATAAGACGGTAGCAGACCTTTTATGGAATCCAGTAGTCTCTCCCTCTGACTCCCACCAGTTTTAGCCAAAACTGTGCCTTCCTTTAGTCTTCTAACAAAGAAAAAAGCAAAGCGGCTGAGAAGACCTTCAGGAAAAGTTTATGTCTGTCTGTCTGTCTGTCTGTCTGTCATCTATCTATCTATCTATCTACTTGTACACCACTTGATTCCAAGTTCTCTGAGTGGTTTACATAAAACACAATATAAAAACCAATGTAAAAGCGATGTAAAATAATAAATACATTAAAAACGTTACACAAACTGTAGAACAGAGCAGTGTGATTGCAAGTCAGGGAAACACTGAGTAAACAGACATGCCTTCAATAGCTGTTTAAAGCTTGCCACAGTTTCTCTGTCTTGGACCACACATGGGAGACCCTTCCAGAGGGCCACTACCAAGAAGGCCCACTTACGTGCTGTTACTGGGCAACATACTGTTGGCTGTGGGACAACGTATCAGGGGTCAATGTAGCGTATAAAGGGGGAGACAGTTGGCTAGTTTGGGGGGTCTAAGCCCACTCTGCCCCTCTTTAATACACACATGCTGTCTGCAACATCTCCCCTGTAAACCCTCCTTTCTCATCAGGCAGCACGTTCAATGATAGGGTGCATTTCTTTTGCATCTGTAAAGAAGGACACACGAGAGCCAGGCCTCGGTGGCTAGTAGAAAAAGTGGCTGGCTACTAAGCCCAGCCACAATTTTGCACTTCACAGCGAAGAGCCTAAGTGCATGACTTGGCTGAGCCTCAGGGCAATTGTAATATGTTTCTGTTCTGACAAGCTTTCCAGGGAATTTGGGGACCAGCGAGTGACATTATTGTTGCTGTGATGCATTGCCATAGGGAGTTATTTTGTATGATTGATATGGTGGTGTTTTTATTTGGTTTTGTTTGTTTTTTCTTGAAAATTGCTTTGGGTTTTTTTTAAAAAATATTTAAATGAATACACTGGAGTTGGCGACTCGGGAGACTGGTTATGACCTCTTTTACATGCACTCGTTGTGCAACCAGACTATGACGAGCTATTCGCTGTCAGGGCTCGTGCCACGTCTTGCTGTCTGTAAAACGGGGAATCATCCTTCTTCTCCTTCGCTGGGGTCTTCCCTGTGCAAAGATGCCTTAATTCTTTTTCCGGGCAGCATGCATATGCAGGCCTTGAGTATCTAGGTAGAATATCCAGGTAGATAATATATGTAAGTGAATTGTCTGATACTGCTGTCAGGGCACCGTAATGTTTGCATGTTTACAGATCTTATGAGTCACAGATGGCTACTGCTCAGGAGAGGGAAATGGTGCAGCTTATACTGCCTGACAGTAAGTCTGACCATTAGTCCATCTAGCCCTCCGCTGTCTCCTCTGATAGGTAGAGGCTCTCCAAGGTCTCAGTCAACAGTCCTTCCCTGGAGATGCTGGGGAGTGATCTTGAGTCTGTACACTATTCAGCTATGGTCCCTTTGAGATGAAGTGGGCAGAATCTGTTTTTTTTTTTTAAATTTCTTTATTAAATTTATTAATTGCCCATCTGGCCAGTCACCCAGCCACTCTGGGCAATGTACAAAGTGTATAATCGTTTTAAACCATAAAATTCTGCAGTAAAAACACCATATTTCTAAAAATACCCTTTTTGTTGTTGTTTATTCGGTCAGTCGCTTCCGACTCTTCGTGACTTCATGGACCAGCCCACGCCAGAGCTTCCTGTTGGCTGTTGCCACCCCCAGCTCCCCCAAGGTCGAGCCCGTCACCTCCAGAATATCATCCATCCATCTTGCCCCTGGTCGGCCCCTCTTCCTTTTGCCTTCCACTTTCCCTAGCATCAGCATCTTCTCCAGGGTATCCTGTCTTCCCACCCCAAATGCCTGCCTGAGCAACCACGTTTTTAATGCGTGGTGGAAGCTGATTTTAATACTAGAAGAGGTTGTTGAGTTTTGTGATCAGTCTGTAGGCCAGTAGCTTCTAGGCTAAGTTTATACTCAGTTTGCACTTGATTAAATATTAAGACATCGAGTTGGAAAGGCATTTTTGCCAACTACAATTCCAACTATAACATGTTCTGGGGCACCCTGGCAACGTGTCTGGTTTTACATGGACAACGCCATGTATCTATCCTCCCATGATTCACAATATATCAAGGATTGAACCTTCTTCATGGGATAAATATGTGCAGAGATAAGTGTGACAATATCCAGTTTTAGGATTGTGTTCATCTGCTACATTTGTCACAGATCACAGGCCAGTTCATGGCTCCAGTGCCTTACAACCCTGCAAGTTTGTCAATGGTTGTGGAATTTCAGTTGCACCCTGTTAACTCTGTTAACTTTCTGCAGCCTCATGATACAGTTGATGATAAAGTGTGTGTAGCATGACCTTACCAGAATTTGTGAAACTGTTCTTGAGTGGTTCCACTTATTCCTGACTAGGAAGCCCCAGAGAGTGGTGATAGACAGTGGCTTGTCATCTCTCTGTGACCCTTTTTATGGTGTCCTGACCCCTTTCCTGTTCAACATATATATGAGGCCACTGGGCAAGTTTATATGGAGATATGAGGTTGGGTGTCGCCAGTATGCAGATGACACTGACCTCCATTGCATCCAGTTCAAGTACTGTGGCCTTTGGCCATGGTGAGAGATAATGCAGGTGAGGTGAGACAGAAGTAATGATGGTCAGCAAACCTTGTGACCTAGTGGGACATGATGGGGCTCATATCACAGATGGGGTCTGGAATGAGCTTCCTAGCGAGGTTCGCCTGGCACCTATATTGTATTCCTTTCGGTGCCAGGTGAAGACCTGTTTATTCTCCCAGGCATTTTAGCATTTTAGCATTTTAGCTTTCTGAACTTTTAGCTTTGCTGTTTTAAATCTGTATTTTAAACTCCTGCACTGCTGCTAGGTTTTATTGTGGTTGCATTGTTATATTGTGGCTTTAATGTTCTATATATTTTAAATTGTTTTATTGTGTGCTGTTTGGTTTTAATTTTTGTGAACCGCCCAGAGAGCTTCGGCTATTGGGCGGTATAGAAATGAAATGAATGAATAAATAAATAAATAAATAAATGGGGATCTTTAGCTGTGCATGGAAACCCAGGCTGCAGTGGTTTTCAGGAGCACCTTCCATCTGGCAAGAAGGCTGTTGCCCCTTCTATCTAATGAGAATTTGGAAACCATTCCCTTATTGGGATCATGGGAGTTGCAGGCCAAAACATCTAGAGGGTCACACGTTGCCCACCCCTGCCTTATCAGCTCAAAACTACCATAGTGCAGTCTATGTGGGGCTGCCCTTGTAAGCTGTTCAGACATGGCAGCTGCTGCAGAATTGTTAGCATGCTGTGTTGTGCTATCAGTATACATGCAACCGTACAGAGTTACATTGTAGGCAAAAGCCTGGCTTTTAACAGGAGGGCATTGTTGGAAGCATGTTACATCAGTGCTCCAAAGTCTGCATTGGCTCCTTCTTTTCTTCTGGGTACACATTATCCTGTTTATACATTATCTGCATGTCAGTGTTGCTGCCATCTTTATGGCTGTCCCTGTTGGGCATTGGCAGCATATTGCCTACCCATGTGGTCCAACTTAATCATGTGGGCAGAAAATATTGATGTCACCTGGAGTGGCATGAAAACGATCATGCTTCAGAGAGTATACAAATGGGATCTTAGACCCAACACATTTTCTAGAGATCACATTCTCCCAAGTGCCTGATTGAGATCTGTGACATCCAGCAGGGGCACCCTGATGATACTATCTGAGCATCTGATTTAGACAAGGATGCAAAGACAAGTTGCTGAGTCAATGCCCCTGTTATGGCACTGGATCTTACAAAGGACTTGTGAAAAAAGCCTGAATGCTTTTTTGAAAGCATCACAAGACCATTTGATTTGGGCTGGTTTATGGGGTTCCTGACTTAAGTCAGCTCAGGATGAGAGTTGGAATGATATTACTTTGCAATTAATTTTGTTCTGTTTTGCCAGGTATTGTTTTGTTTTGTGTTTTGCTTTCATTCCTTATTCTAAGCCGCTGTGGATGGAGCATCTGTATTTCCAAATAAATAAATAATGACTTGTACTCGGGATGAAATGCAACAATATAAGAAACACATTAATACAATTAGAGAGCAATCCCATGACCTGTAGACAGCATCTGAGGGGCCATAGGGTACAGTGGATTTCCTCCCTCCAAGGGCAGAGACAGAGCTCTAACCTCAGAGGGGGTGATCTGAGGATGGGAGAGGAAATGGGTGTACTGTGGAGGAAATGGGTGGATCAGTGGGTGGGGAGGGATGAGGCCATGTTTCCGCTGGATCCAATGGCTTCTCAGCCCCCATCCCCAGCAAAGAGAGCTAGTTAGATGGGCTAAGAGACCTGCCTAACAAAACATGTTCAGACAAAGGATGGATTTAGCCTCCATTGCTGGAGTTAGGGCTGGAGTTAGAACCCACACTTAAGAAGCAGAGTTTGCTTCAGTACACCCAGATCATAATGCTATGATGGGTCCAGTGAAAGTATGCAGGGATACATACAGTGTTTATGCTGCTCCTTATCTTGCTTGGGTTATGCCTATCAATATGAAATCATCCAGCCTGTGGATTTGTCCTTAGCAGGAGTCACACAGAAAGACATCTCTATTAAGGTAGGGGTGGACAATTTGTGGCTTTCCTACAAATTGTTTTGTAGTTTTGGCCTACAACTCCCACAATCCCTCTCCACTGATTATGTTGGCTAGGGCTGATGGGAGTTGTAGGCCAAAACATCTGGAGGGCTACAAGTTACCCACCCCTGTCTTAAGGGCCTGTTCTAAATGTGATGGTTGTGTGTGGATGGTGTTATTACATGGCGTAGTCAATAGATGGTACTGGACTTAGTTGTATCTGGGTAGAGTTGGGAAGTTTCACCTTCTCTAACCAGGTGTCCTCCAGCTGTGCTGGTCTACAACTCCCATCATCACCAGCCAGCATGGCCAGCACATTGGGGAAAGCTTCTGTACTTGTTTGAGAAAGATAATACAAGTTCTTGTCTAGCTTCCTGACTGGTGCGTTCTCTAAGCCTTCCATGATAGTTGGCAGCTGCATTGGTTTGTTTATATATCTGCCTTGTTCAGATATAAAGCAGGACAGTGTGTGTGTGTGTGTGTGTGTTTAATTTTAGCATTT
Organism: Heloderma suspectum; assembly: GCF_057233095.1. NCBI lineage: Eukaryota > Metazoa > Chordata > Lepidosauria > Squamata > Helodermatidae > Heloderma > Heloderma suspectum. Next base: position 41,966,182 of record NC_139464.1, on the reverse strand, counting down.
AAAGGAGACCCTCCCCACCTTACTTGCCCACAGTCCATTACCCCAGACACTGTTCTTCCTACTGAGCTCACTTCTAGTTTCAGAACTAGATGGGGGTGGGGGTAGTAAGGAATTTGGATGACAGGCTGCTTTAATGAGGACAGACCTCTCTTTGAAGAGCTGTCAGAGGACAATCCTCTATTTGAAGGCATCCTCCTCTACCTGAAAGGCTGTTCTGTCAAAGTCTGGTTTAAAGATAAAGACCATCAGAAGGAAGAGGAAGCAGGGGCCTGGAAGTTGCCCATTAATGTTCAGCGTGTGGACAGCAGACTGCCTGAGCAGGCATACAGGTCATCTGGTCACAGTCTTTCCTATTATTGTTTTCCAGGGGTGGAAAATCTGTGACGCTCCAGATGATATTGGATTCCCAGCTCCCATCAGCCCCGATCAGCATGGCCAATGGCCAGGGATGATGGGAGATGTAGCCCAAGAACATCTGGAGTGCCACAGGTCCCCCTGACTCAAATTAGAGAAATTCTTCCTACATTTGCATCTATACATATCTATTAGCACGTGCAATTTTTATTTAAATTGATGTCCTGGGTTTTTTTGGTGACACATTTCCTCTTTTTTGGCAATGTGTAAGTGGCCACCCTAGTTTCTATACACATGCATATCAGACTAGACATATTGGACATATAGGCCTATTGGACACCTGCATATTGGTTAGCCTTGTCTCTGCATCTGTCACCTGCTTTTCCTGTCAGAGATAGCTCCAAAATCAGGGCCTTTGCTTGACAAGAGAGAGAGAGCAAAAGCTCTTCAGTTTTATTCCCCAGTGTCAAATGTATGTAATGAGGTGTCTCTGTATGACAATATCCAGAGACATTCTGTCTGGTGCCTGGAGGTAATAGTTCCCTCTATAGTGCTCTGGTGAGACTAGGCTTAGAAATTGCATTCGACTCTAGGCGCCTTGCTAGCGCAGAGATGTTGACAAATTGGAAGGAATAGGGAGAAGAGCAACAGAAATGATTAAGGGGCTGGAGAGACTGATTTATGAGGGGAGATTAAAAGAGCTAAATATGTATAGCTTGGCTAAACAATGACACGATAATGGTCTACAAGTATTTGAAAGGTGTAAACACCAAAGAGGGAGATGGGGAAGAATCATTTCAGGTGGTGCTCAATGGTATATAACTCAGAAGAACAGCAGGATGAAATGGAGCAAAAGGAGAATTTTGACTCGAGCTCGGGATGGGTGGGAGGAGATGACATTTCCCTGATAGTGTGGAACTCGGAGGCTGTGGAATAGTCTCCCTGGAGGTGTGCCAGAAAGGATGTTTGGGATGGTGAAATCGATGCTGGTCTAGTGTTGAAGAGGAACCCAGTGGAGCCTTGGCCGAAATCCAGTAACATGGGATCTGGGAAATGTTTACAATTGTTGAACTTCTCCAAGGGCATCTCTGTATTTACATGGTAGATTCTCATGCCCTTGGCTCTGCATTTCCAGCCTTTTCCGTTTAGCATAGAAGTGATCCAGACAAACTGATGATGAAAGAAAATGTAAAAAGTAGTGGCATGTCGGCTTGATAATGTGAGAAACATCTTTTTATTGTGAGCAAATTGAACAGTGGTGTAGTGGTAAATTCTGAAGTGCAGGCATTCACCATGTCAGTCCCCATAGCCACACCCTCAAGGAGAGCCCCAACGTTCAGGCAGCTGTCTTGATCCACATCAATGGAACAGTTCTAGCAGTTTTCATCTATCCCCACCAGGAGCGGGTCTTTTGTACAGATATTGCTTTTAATTGCCCACTCAAGACCAGGCAAAATACTTTGCATTACAACAGGAATAGCTCACAACAATATATTGTCGCTGGGAAAATTCATTTCCCCCCAACTACTGTGAGGATCGCAGCTAAGCTCAGAGGGAACAGCGAAGCCTGAGGAGGCGGCAGAGGACCTCAGTGTCCCTGCTAATTAGGGATGTACGAAAGGCACTTACCTTTCGCGGATTATGTTTATGGTTGGGGGGGAGGTGTTCCATCCCTCCCCCCAGAATCCTCACTGGGGGGGGGAGGCGCTCCATTCCTCCCCTCCCAGAATCCTGGCCAGCTGGCTGTGCTCTGCAGGGATTCTGCGGAGCCACAGGCCGGCTCCGCCAGCAGCCGGACATCCGGCTGCTGGCTAGCAGGGATGCAAATGGCAGCGGCCGTAGCTGCCGCCGTTTGCGTCCTTGCAGTCAGCCGTGATAGGCTATGTAAATGTTTATGTAGCCTATCATGGCTGACTAAAAAAAAAATCAAAACGCGTGTACGCAAATGGCGGCGGCCATGGCTGCCGCCATTTACGTTCCTTATTTTGGCACGTCTTAGTCTACGTAAACATTTACATAGACTAAGACGGCGAAAATAAGGGGAACGCAAATAGCATAGCGGACATTTGCATCCCTGCAGTCAGCCGTGATAGGCTACGTAAATATTTACGTAGCCTATCACGGCTGACTAAAAACAAAATCAAAACGCGCGTATGCAAATGGCGGCGGCCATGGCCGCCGCCATTTGTGTTCCTTATTTTGGCACGTCTTAGTCTACGTAAACATTTACATAGACTAAGACGTGCCAAAATAAGGAACGCAAATGGCGGCGGCCATGGCCGCCGCTATTTGCGTACGCGCGGTTTTTTTTTTAAAGTCAGCCGTGATAGGCTACGTAAACATTTACGTAGCCTATAACGTTTTTTTAAAAAACCTAGCTGTGATAGGCTACGTAAATCTTTACGTAGCCTATCACTTTTTTTTGGTTTGTTTTTTAACTGTAAATGGCGGGCAGCCGGTCAGAAGACCGGCCGCCGCCGCCGCCCCGCTGCCGCCAGGAAGCGCCGCCCCGGAGCCGCCGCCCGAGCTGCTGCCGCCAGGAAGATCCGCCCAAGGTAAGTCTCGTCCCGGAGGGGTGGCAGGCCGTTCCGCCACTGATTTCGGGGGGCCAAATGCGCTGGCATTCGGCCTCCCCGAGATCCGTGGCGGAATTTTCGTACATCTCTACTGCTAATCAAAAAGGGCCAGCGTTGCATCCCTCTGAGCCCTGACTCCACTACATCACTGAACTTGTGTGTTGCCTTGTGTATATTATTTTTAAATGTCCCTGAAGAAGAGCGCATGCTTGAAATGGTTACATGTTGCCTACTCATTTTGTGTGCTGGGGAAGGGGGTTGCACCTTGGATTGTTTTTTCTCCTCTCGCCCCCCCCAACTGCATCCTGATGAAAGGCAGGAGTATCTTTTCCTGGGCTGAGAACTGGAACCTGGTGACATGGACAGCACTACCTTCACTTATCCTACAGTGGCCTGCATCTGCTGTATGGACTGGGGTGGCTGAATCCCCCTATTTGCCTGGCTTACTAAGGTTGGATGTACATTGGAGGATCTCTTCTGATCTAATGTATGGCAGCCTTCCCCAACCTTATGCCCTCCAGAAGGGTTGGACTACAACCCTCATCACACCCAGCAAGCATGGCTAGTGTGGATGATGGAAGTTGTAAACCTACCCATCCGGAGACTGCCAAGTCATATGGCATAGCTAAGATCTTGCCCCTAGGGAGAAGAGTTATTAGGTTCAACCTATAGACTAAGGCTTGGTAGAATGCTAGAGAATGAATGCGCCATGGCTCAAATTGTGCATAGGGGGAGAGCTTTAAAGAAATCCACAGTCCCCCCCCCCATCTCCAATTATTGTCAAATCATGCCCCTTCTGTAGCTTTGTAAAACCATCAGCTAATTGGGCAATCAAAAAAAGTAAGAGGGGGGGATCCCCCCCATCCCTGCCCCCCTCATGTAAATCACTTTAAATCTGTTGGGCTATGCATCACGTAGCCCTGGGAACTGAACTAGTGAAAAGGCTGAAGTTCTCTAAGAAAAAGAATTCTCAGGATATTCACAGACCTATAATTTCTGTGAATGAAGCCATGACAATTTAACCAGTTTGTGCTCCATGCTTTCAGTATGTGGCCACCCAGAGAGTAAGCAAATATTAAATGTTGCAATTCTCTTAAGGTTCTCTTACGATGTGACAGCTTTCCTATTCACAGACAGCTTGGTACTGGATGTAAAGGCGAATGCTGAACTCTGTAGCTATGCTGGAACTCAAGTATGAAGTGGCTGATCTTCTAACCAAAATATACAGCATGTCCCTAAGATAAGCCTCTATACCAGAGGACTGGAAGATGGTCAATGTAACATCAGTTTTCAAAAAGGGATCCAGCGGGGATCTGGGAAATTACAGGCCAGTTAGCGTCTGTTCCAAGTAAATTGGTTGAAGGCATTATTACAGATAAAATTAGTAAGCATATAGAAGGACAAGCCCTGCTGAAAAAGAATCAACACAGCTTCTGCAAAGGTAAGTCCTGTCTCACTAACCTTTTAGAGTTCTTTGAGAGTGTCAATAAACATGTAGACAGGGTGATCTACAGTAGACACTGTTTACTTGGACTTCCAAAAGGCTTTTGACAAAGTCCCTCACCAAAGACTCCTGAGCAAACTTAGCAGTCATGGAATAAGAGGACAGGCCCTCTTATGGATCAGTAACTGGTTAAAGAACAGAAAACAGAGAGTAGGAATAAATGGTAAATTCTCCCAATGGAGGGAAGTAAATAGTGGAGTCTCATAGGGATCTGTATTAGGACCAACGCTTTTCAACCTGTTCATAAATGATCTGGAATTAGGAGTGAGCAGTGAAGTGGCCAAGTTTGTGGATGACACCAAATTATTTAGGGTAGTTAAAACTAAAAAGGATATTGTGAAGAGCTCCAAAAGGATCACTCCAAATTGGGAGAATGGGCATCTAAATGGCAAATGTGGTTCAAAGTAAGCAAGTGTAAAGTGATGCATGTTGGGGCAAAAAATCCCAACTTCAAGTATAGCCAGATGGGATCTGAGCTAGCAATGACCAACGAGGAAAGAGATCTTGGAGTTGTGGTGGACAGCTCAATGAAGATGTCAGCCCAGTGTGCAGCCACTGTAAAAAAGGCAAACTCCATGTTAAGCATAATTAGAAAGGAATTGAGAATAAAACTACCAAAATCATACTGCCCCTATACAAATCTATGGTGTGGCCACACTTTGAATACTGTGTCCAGTTCTGGTCACCACATCTAAAAAATGATATTGTAGAGCTGGAAAAAATACAGAAAAGGGCAAATAAAATGATCAAGGGGCTGGAGCATCTCCCCTATGAGAGAATGTTACAACAGCTGAGATTGTTTAGCTTGGAAAAAAGGAGGGTAAGGGGAGACATGACAGAGTTCTACAAAATTATGCCTGGTGTGGAGAATGTGGATAGGGAGACATTTGTCTCCCTCTCTCAAAATACTAGAACCCCGGGGTCATCCTATGAAGCTGATTGGTGGTAGATTCAGGACAGATAAAATGACGTACTTCTTCACACAGCACATAGTTAAACTATGGAATTCGCTACCACAGGATGTAGTGATGGCCACCTATGTGGATGGCTTTTAAAGGGCGTTGGACAAATACATGGAGGAGAAGGCTATCGATGACTACTAGTCCTGATGGCTATGTGCTACCTCCAGTAGCAGAGGCAGTGAGCCTATGTACACCAGTTGCTGGGGAACATGGGTGGGAGGGTGCTGTTGAGCTCATGCCCTGCTTGTGGGTTCCCAGTCGGCATCTGGTTGGCCACTGTGTGAACAGAATGCTGGACTAGATAGACCCTTGGTCTGATCCAGCATGGCTCTTCTTATGTTCTTACAACATCCCATGTGTCCATGAAATGGAACTTGTTACCTGGTAAGCAGCTGGCAATCTGAGAATGTTGGTTTTCTTTTTCTTATTCAAAATAAAAAGCAATGTTCTAGTCCTCAAGGGTGCATAGGAAAACAAACAAACCCCTCACACCATGATATTGTCAAAAATGTGGAAGGCTGTATGGATCATGTGAGAAACTGATGCCCTAGAGCAGGGGAGGGCATACTTCATACTTGTGGGATCTACTTTGTTTTTTACTGGAATCTTGAGATCCACCGCAGAGGCTGCTGCATAAGACATGTAGTGTGAATTAAAGAATCCTGAGTGATTGGGTGACTGGGAGCCACCACACTTATTTGCTCCCACTTTTTCACAACTACCCAGGTTTTTAAAAAACCCTGGGCAGTCGTGACATGCATATTGGGAGTATGTTTTGACCGTTTAGTTGATCCAAAAAAAGTATTGCCCTACTGTAGGCTTTTTTCCCCCCTAATAGACCAAGATGGCTCATTTTGCTTTTTTAAAGCATAAAATCAGGCTCTGACAAGAAGGCATCCTATTTATATAGGACTGCTTACTTATTCTTATATGGGTCACACAACTGCCTGACCTTTTGGGTTTATAAAAATGCCAAGTGAAATGGAGTTCCAATATTGTCCAAGCCACTGCCATAACTGCATCGAGAGTTGCATAAACTATCTAGTAGGATATACTTGGATAAATTCATGCCCAAGGTGCAAATTTGAGAGGGATCTCATGACCAGTTAATGGTGGGTCAAACATTGCATGATGCAAGGGAAATAGATTGGGCAAGAGCCAAGTGCTGAGCCCAGCTTTTGCTAGTAATTTATAACTGGAGTTGTTGTTCAGACACAGCAGTGGTGGCCACACTTTTGACAAGGGAGCTGCAAGTCAAGCACAAAAGCTACAACCTTGGAGAGGCAGGTAGGAGAGTTGGCCCAGCTCTGTGCCATAACTAGCTTTGCCCTACTGTTCAAGCTCCATACCTATCAGGGCATGCCTGTAGCAGAGGCAGGGTTCACAGGGACAGGGTACTGGGACTTTTCGATCAGCAGGGATGATGAGATCCTCTGCCACCCTCTCAGGATTCCCTGAACCCTTTGAGCTTAACTGCAATCCTCACAGTAGCTCGGGGAGAAATGGATTTTCCTGTCCACAATATATTGTTGTGAGCAGGGACAGCACCAAGGGTAGGCATGGTTGGGAACCTGCCAAGGGCCCACATCCTTGTGCATGCCTGCTGGCAAGCCCCCTTCCCCTTACCATTGCAATCTGCTTGTTCACCTGCCTCTTACTCTGGCCCAGGGAATGGTGGTACAGGGAAGGAGGAGCAGGAGATGCCACTGCCGACTTGCTCACTGGCTCTCGGCCTGCCAAGCAAACAAGTGGGAGCAACAATGAGAAAGGGGATGAGAAGCAATCAGTGGAGGCTGGTGACTCTGATTTGGCAGGGCTGTTAATTCATTCTGGGTTTCAGTCAGACTGCTAAAGGAGTTATCCAAGGTGCTGAACCTATTGTGGGTTCAGCCTCCACTGGAAGCAATAGCAGCTTGTGACAATGGTGGTGAAAAGGTAGACTCACTAAGGGAGGAGCCCATGGAGAATGACTTCCCCAAGGGCCCTGAGAAACCTGGAGCCAGCATTGGTTGTGAGCCATCCCTCTCATAATGCAAAGTATACCGGGGTGGCTTGGATGAGTAAATAACACCCATTAGCTTTTAAAATGACATATTGTATTTTATATACACTCAGCTGCCTGCCTTTTTGGTCTCTCCTTGGGAGTGTGGCTATGGGGACTGTAATGGTAAGCCCCTGCACTTCAAAATGTACCACTGAGCCACTGGGCATGTCACCTTCTCCTTCCACAGGTCAGCCGCCCATGGCACACAGCTTCTTTGTCATAAAGTTTGCTCCAGTTGTGTGTTGAAATTTGAGTCCACAGCAGATCATCTTTGCTTGTTTAAGTGATTGGTGCCATGCATCTGGATAAGAGAGATGTATGTTGACAGCTCTTGTGCTTTTAGTGTCTGGTTGCAGCTGGATTGCAGCTAGCCAAGCTTCTGTGTGTGAAAGCAAGCAAACAATCCTGCAACCAAACAGCTGGAAAGATGGGCAGTGTAGCCATCTCTGCACATATTTATACAAGCATGCAGAGCCAGACCCCAGAGGAGGCGGACAACTTTGCTTGCTGTTGCAAGTGCAGCTGGGGTCCCCTGTCTTTGCTGCTTCCAGGTTGTATCTTAGACGGGATTTTTTTCATTTTATTTATTTATTCACTGCATTTTTATCCTACTTTTAAGACAAGGATTGTCTCCTGAAGCAGCTCACATCAATCAAAAAAAGAAAAAAAGAAAAGAAAAAAGAAAAAAGAAAAAAGAGACAGGCTCTGCCATCAGGTTTACAAACTAAAAAGACAAGACATGCAAGGGAAAGGGGAGTGGATGGAAAAGGAAGAGGAGGGAGATCAGAGGCCAGAAGAAAGTGCTGAGCTATAAGCAGGCATTTACATGTCCTTGGGCCAGGCTGTCTTCCCTTGCTGGAGAACTTGCTTAAATGAGGCTCTTGTTCCTTGGGCCAATGGCTGGGGCCAGAACATTTTTTTCTCCTGACTTCTGCAGTCCCAGGGCAACTGTCAGATGGAGCTAAGTGTTCTTTCTGGCAGGGAGGGAGAAGCAATCCCCTTGCAACTGCTTCTTCTCTGGCCAATGGATGGGCCAAGTTGGGTCACCCCCTTGGCTTGATGTCATTCCTGGGAAGCAGTTGGAATAGCCTCCGTGACCCTAAGTCCCCTGGCTTTTTCCTGTCTCCTGTTTCTCCTCTGATATGATCTCAGTCTTATGTGAATATAGCCTTGAAAATCAATATTTTCCTGCCATTTCAGCTTGGCTTTCTTTCATCATGTTAAATTTTACTCCATAGAGTCATAGGATTGAAGATCTGAAGGCAATGCTAAGCTGACCTTTGTCTACTCTCCAGCAAAAAAAGAAATGAAAATCCATCTAGTCACTCCTGTTTCTAAGCATAGAGCATCTGGATGAGCTAGGCCTCAAGCTCATGAAGGTTTTCTATATGGTCTGTGTGATAATGAAATCCTACCTTTCCTTTTTCTTAAAAAGTAAGTTTCCAGCCTTCATGTTTTTATGTGGGAACATCTGTGATGACTTTGAAATCTAGAGGGCAAAACTCAGATTTACTATGCTTCCTAAGCCTTTCTGGTTTTGGGAAGGGATGAAGTCACTGACTTAAGATTTTGAGCTATAGAGGTAAATATTTCTAGAATATATATTTTTTTCATTGCTAGTATCACAGGTCAGTCACAAAAGCTGCACCAGTTCTGCACTGGTACCCACCAGGCCCATGTAAATAGAATGAAGTGTGTAAAATATGTAAATTTCTCAAAGTTCCATTATATGCTTCCCATAAACTCAATCCTAGTTCCCATTTTTTTCTTGGTTCTGACACTTGCATAATGTAAGTTCTACTGAGAACAATGGAACTTGATAGGAAGCAAATGTATTTAGCTTTGGGGTGTAAGAGCACTCAGCACGGATGAGGAGCTCATCTAGGCAGTGGCAGGAAAGAACAGTACTACAGAGGTGTGAAGACTTGAAGGCTGCAGCAGCAGATGCGAAGTTTAGAAATCAAGATCAAGGTCAACATCTGTATTATAGAAAGACTAGTAAAAGAAGGAGGCCTTACGGTTGAGGAAATCACCTTGGCGTTGGAGAAACACTTCTGTCTTTGAAACATCTGAGATGAAGGAAGCTAATACAGAATTGCATGCTTATTAGATCAATGCAGAAGATGGAGCTGGCTAAAGAAACTTGCAGCTATGTATCAATGAGTGTGAAAGCCATAGCTGTGGGCTGGGATTCTTCAGGCTTGCAGAGGGTGTTAGACACACATTTCCTATTGAAATGAATGCATGTTGAGTTGTTAGCTAGCCAGCTCCAACAATCACAAACTGGAGCTTAGAGGAGCTTAGATGGCTGAGTGTGCTTGCATGTGTCATTGCCTGAGCACATGTTTTCAATTTTCTTCATTGGCTTCCTTTTCCACTTTGCATCCAAGACACAAACCTTGTTCTTTCCTCCATGGCATCTCCTTGCCCTGTTTTTCAGGTCTGTATTTTCCTAAGACTGTTGCTCTTTCAACTCTTGCTACCCTCTCTCCATAGTTTCATGCTCTCTTGATTGACTGTACCAGTCCTCCAGGGTTAGAACTTCTTCTCCAAATACTTATGGTCTCCTCTCCTCTCCTCCCTCCCCCCCCGCCCAGTAATCTTATTACTACTGAAAAGGCTTCCTTTGAACATTATTAATACTCTTCCTGTAGTTGCACTAAAGCTAAATCAAGGTTAAAGTAAGTACACAGCATTCCTTTTGGTGCCCAGTGACCTAGAGTAGCTCCTCTGTGCCCCCACATGAGCGCAATAGAATCCCTCAAGTGCCCACTTAGAGTGCAGGATCCTGGGCAGACTGTTTTGGGGTGCTTCTAGATGGAGAGCTCCTAGTGCTACCAATGATTGCTCTGCCAGTGTAAGCTACAAGCAGAATTTCAATTGACCTCCCACACTTTAGCTGTCTAGCGCTTGTTTTGATTTGTTTGCATCTCAGTTCACATGGTGGGCATGGCATAGCTGAGTGGACAGTATTGTCCCCTCACCTTTTCACATCTCTCACTGGTCACCACACACATCCTGCTCCCAACATTTTGAAGCTGGTGCTTCTCAGTGCCATTTTACTACTCTTATGTTTTATGTGTGCATCTCTCTGTGTTTACAGATTTTGAAGCAGTGCAATGGCTAAAATTAAAAAATAAATGTTGTTTTTAAAATGACTACCTGCAGCACAGGGCAAGAGGATTACAGTTATGCTAACTTACAAGCAAACATGATGGAAGAGTGGGTTGTGAGTCACATTGTGAGAATGGTGATTTCTAGTCTAGTCAATTTCACAACCAGATCTAACCAGACAACCAGATGCAGTCAATTTCACAAATCATAGAATCATAGAATAGTAGGGTTGGAAGGGGCCTACAAGGCCCTCGAGTCCAACCCCCTGCTCAGTGCAGGAATCCAAGTCAGAGCATCCCTGACAGATGGATGTCCAGCCTCGTCTTGAATGCCTCCAGTGTGGGAGAGCGCACCACCTCCCTAGGTAATGGTCTAGTCAGTTTCACAATCCAGTTAGAAAATGTGTAAGGATGATTTCCTTTACTTGTTAGAATGGAGCAGGTCAGCAGAACTCACAGAAGGGAGCACTGCTGATCTCTCTCATTCCAGAAGCAAGTGTTTTGGCTTATTTAAATGGTTGCATTAGGAAGGACTAGCTTCCTGTTGCACTGGCTGTGGCTCCCGCCGTGCAACGTCATCAACGGAAGCACACAGGCAGCATTGGATACTGTTCCTGGTTTCCAAGGCACAGGTTTGCTATGTATGTATAATTTGGTTGTAAGGCTGGACAGTCAATAGTTGCTGTTTTTTTTTTAAAGTTGTAGGGTGGTGTGATAGAAGCTCTTTTTCTCATTGTATACCTGCACTTTTCTTTTGTTCCACTGTCATCTCTGGTCAAACAGGCTGTGCAGGTTTTTTTAAATCACATCCATGCAAAACCTGTGAACAGAGATGATATTGGGATGAGCAGGCAACAACACAGGGAAGAATGCCTCCATCATGTCACCTTCACATCTCCGAAAAATGCAGTCATGTACCTCTAGCCTCAGAGACCTTTTTCTAATCCTTAACCAGAGTTTCCTCTAATTAAGACCCATTGCTTTGTGTCCTGTAAATTTATTTTCCAATGACTAAACATGCTTGGTTTATCTCCGTGTAAATTCTTGTAAAATAAGCATGGGGTGTATTAAGATAAATAAAAGGAGGAGGTTAGAGAGAAGAAAAATGTCAGTTAGAAACAAAGGCACAAAACATGGCGAAATCCCACAAAAAATCAGACAAATATAAGTCTCACTGATTTCACTGGCAGAGTTCAGCACATGCTTAACTTAACAGCTAAGATTTATGAGGGCTTAGCTTTGATTGGATTGCAACTATCGTTTTAATCTAACCCTCAGATACCCATTTCTTAACAGTTTTCACTAGCATAGTGTTGCACACTCCCCATGTCCCCAATTGATGAGAAGCTACAGTAGCAGTGCTACCTGGGACTGGTTTCCTTTGGATGAGAGAGTACTGCAGAAGCTTAGAGCATTTTCTTTTGGTAATATCTGTAGAGCATAAGTGGAGGCAATCCACATACACACTCCTAAATATGGAGCACATCCTCTACCCCATATCAGATCCTGAGGTGTCTTCAACTAACTCACACCTTGCTCACTCTCTGCCTCTGTCTGACTCTTCCCAGGCCTGGCTCTACCATTAGACAGAGTGAGGTGGCCACCTCAGGTGGCAGGTACAGAGGTGTGCGTGCGTGTGTGTGTGTGTGTGTGTGGCAGCGAGGTGTTGGAGGACAGAACTATGCATGCTATTGGCCTGCTCTGTGCCTCGTAAGCTTGTCTGCTGCTCTCAGTTGCAGTGGAGGATGCTGTCCTGTTGCAAGCACTGGAGTAAGATTCAACTGTCAGTCCAGATGTACATGGAATGGGAGGTGGGGCACCATCTTGTCTTTTGCCATAGACTGTAAAAGGTCTTGGGCTGGCCCTGACTCTTCTGAACTGCAACCCTCCCTCCCCCCCACATCTCCCCACTCTCCTCCACTGGAGGGGTGTAGTCTTCTTCAAACTCTGATGTGTTTCTTCTTCAAAAACAAAAACACAGAAAAGGGGTGCTCAACTGGCAGAAAAAACAATACAAAGGCATGAGAATGTCTTTGACAATATTAGTCCAAGCTAAAGAATCTCCGTATTGAGGGACCCCAACATTGCTTGTGGAATTCCATTTTGTTGTTAGTGGTTTGTTCTGCGATTGTTTTGTAATTTGTTCACCATCACCTTCATCGTTGTTGTTGTTGTTAATTGGGTGGAAATTCCCTAGTTCTACCACCCTCACCCCATCACGTTTACCTCACTTATAGGGAGAGACACATTTTCCTATATGAGTTATGGATTTCAGCTTGATAATTAGCCCAGGTCATTATTTGCTGAGAGACATAACAAAAGGTTTCTTCAACTCCCGCCTGAAGTGTGGTAGAATTGCAGAAGGATAAAGAAGACACAAATGACTGGGGGCTTATTCCAGTCCACTATGCTCCTTGGCCTCATGAAAGCCATGTAAGGATCTCCACAAAGATGGCTGCATCATTTGGTTTTCATGAAGCTCTATCACCACTGGTGCTTTTATTTGTGTTATCTGGGACTAAAATTTGGAGGAGCTGAGTAGGGGAGATTTGGTGTTAACTACTGTCATCCAAAAAGCATACAGTAAACATTAATAATAAACATCAATGTCTTCCTTCCTTTTTATGGTCTGTTTTGTTATCCTTGGGGCTGAACCTCTTGTCTCTGAAGTCCACCATGTTTGCATATTCAGAAAAATAGAGAACACCTTATATCAGGGGGTGGGCAAGTTGTGGCCTTCCAGATGTTGTTGGACTGCAACTCCCATCATCCTTCACCATTGGTTATGTGGTTAGAGCTGATGGGAGTTGCAGTCCAACAAACATATACATAGAGAAGGGCAAGTCCTGCTGAAAAAAGAATCAACATGGCTTCTGCAAAGGTAAGTCTTGTCTCACTAATGTTTAGAGTTCTTTGAAAGTGTCAATAAACGTATGGACAGGGGTGATCCAATAGACATTGTCTATTTGAATATCCAAAAGTTTTTTTTTTTTTTTTACACAAAGTCCTTTATCAAAGACTCTGGAGCAAATTTAGCAGTCATGGAATAAGAAGAGAGGTTCTGTTATGGATCAGTAACTGGTTAAGGAAGGGAAAGCAAAGAGTAGGAATAAATGGCAAATTCTTGCAATGGAGGGATGTAACCAGTGGGGCCCACATGGATCTGTGGGCTCCTTCACACGGAGCTTTTATCCTGCTATTGAGATTGCTCACTCATGGAAGTTTGCAGGTCCTTTTCATGATGACATTAACCTCCAGTGCACATCCAGAGGTATTTCCTGGTTATTTCGCTCCAAAAAGATCTGGAACTAATGAACCATCTTTTAAAGTTGGATTGTTATGCTGTTAAAACAGCCACTAGATGGCATTCTATGGAACCTTGACAATTAAAAGCTTCCCCTCTCAGCAATCACGTGGTCGCTGCCTGGGAACCTGTGATAAATGTGGAAAGGCTCCAGAACAGGAGGACTGTGGGGGTTTTCTTTGGTGTAAAGGCAGCCTGTATTAGGACCAATGCTTTTAGTCTTGTTCATAAATGGTCTGGAATTAGGAGTGACCAGTGAGGTGGCCAGTTTTCTGATGACACCAAGTTATTTAGGGAGGTTAAAACAAAAAGGGATTGTGAAGAGCTCCAAACTGGGAGGATCAAAATGGCAAATGCAGTTCAATGTAAGCAGCTATAAAGTGATGCATGTTGGAGCAAAAAATTCCAATTTCACATATATGCTGAAGGGATCTGAGCTAGTGGTGACTGATCAAAACAGTTTTTGAGGTTGTAGTGAACAACCTGATGAAAATGTTGTCCCAGTGTGTGGCTGCTGTAAGAAAGGCAAATTCCATGTCTGGCATCATTAGGAAAGGAATTGAAAATAAAACTGCCAATATCATACTGCCCTTATATAAATCTGTGATGTGACCACGCTTGGAATAATGTGTACAGTTGTGGTCACTGCACCTAAAAAAAGGATATTGTAGAATTGGAAACAGTACAGAAAAGGGCAACTAAAATGATCAAGGGGCTGGAGCAACTCTCTTATGAGGGAAGATTACAATTTCTAGGACTGTTTAGCTTAGAAAAAAGGCAAGTACTAGAACCCGGGGTCATCCCATGAAGCTGATTGGTGGGAGAGTCAGGACAGATAAAGGGAAGGATTTCTTTACACAGCATATGGAATTTGCTACCACAATATGTAGTGATGACCACCAATTTGGATGGCTTTAAAAGGGGATTGGACAAATTCATGGAGGATAAGGCTATCGATGGCAGCTAGTCCTGATGGCTCTATGCTACCTCCACCATCAGAGGCAGCATGCCTATGTATGTACACAAGTTGTGGGGAAACATGGGCAGGAGGGTGCTTTTGCACTCATGTCCCGCTTGTGAGTTTCCAGTGGACAGTTGGTTGGCCACTGTGTGAACAGAATTGTGGACTAGATGGACTCTTGGTCTGATCCACCATGGCTCTTACATTCTTACTGCAAGGGCCACAAATTGCCCAGCCCTGCCTTATATCAAGTAGCAAATGGAGTCCCCATTACACTCACTGAGCTTTTCCCCATTTGTTTTTCCTTGTCCTTTCCTTTCTGTTAGATAGAGATAGTATCAATGTACCCCACCTCATTGCTCCAACTTTCTGTCTCAGTTTTTCTCACTCCCCCCCTCAACATACACATGTGGCCATTCGCCTCAGCAACAGCTGGTCTTTGTGTCTGTTTTTCCTTAATCCATATTATGAGCAACTAATGATGATGGGCCCTCTCTGTAATTTTTGAAATCAAAGGCCTTTATCTTGAGCTACACAAAGTCAGGAAAGAACCTTAAGGGCGCAATCCTATCCAGATAAGTGGCCACCTCCAAACTCAGAGGCGACTGCCTATCCAAAGCAGGGCAGGAGAATCACAGAGGGGATTGTTCCCTCTGTGCTCCTCCTGCCCTGCTTTTTCGGCTAGACAGCTGATTGCAGCTGTCTAGCCACAGGAGCACGGAGTGGGGAAGCAGGCTGCTGTATGACACATTGGATGTGTCGTACAGGCAGCTACAATCTCCCTGCCCCGGAATGCCCCCAGCCACGCCCCTTTCCGGCCCCTCCGCACTCGTCTTGCAAGTGCGGAGGTTGGGGCTGTTTTGCGCTGCCTCCAAGACAGCACAGAAGTAGGGAGAGGTCGGTTTTCCGGGAACCAACCTCAGAGCTCTGAGGTCAGCTCCTGGAAAACACCACATCCTATGGTCGTCTAGCTGCTGTCTAGAGGCCATAGGGTTGCTCCCTCAGACACCAGTGAATTTTCCTTCTCTTCTTCAAAACAAGTTAAAAATGGCTCAACAGGACAAGTAAAACAGAAAAAAGAGGCAGATTAGAAAAATGGATTTGTTGGGCGCTGGGAGAGCCAAGCCCAGCTTGGTCTGTTTCAGTCCCCCTCCTAAGGGACAAAACAGACATTATTTTAAATGTTTGTCCAGCAGCTATAGCTTTTTACTTTTACTCTAGAGTATGTGCAGGGGGCCTGATCGAGACCTTAATATCGCCCTGATCCTCAAACTTGGGTCCATATCAGGGACTCTGTGTCTACTCTAGCATAAAAATAAAAGTAATATCCTGACTCTCAGAATCTTGGGAAGCTGAAAGTTCCTTGGTGGATGGGCTAGACGCCTAAAATTGTGAACAAAAGAGCCTGGGTTAAAATGGGAAAACTATCCACATTCAGTTGTAAATTAGGAAAACAGATGATACAGTAAAGTGATTAGCTTTAGAGGTGCCTCTGGCCCTCCATGACACTACATGACTGTAATCATCATCATCAATCATCATCAAATATTTCTAACCTTATTACCTATGAAGGGACATTTGAGAATTGCTTGAGTAGGAGAAACCACCCATGCACAGGTTGGACAGGGGTCCTACTTTACAGATGATATTCCTCTATTTGAATGTGTCCTAATCTCTTTGAAGGGCTGGCTAGTCCAAATCCAGTTTAAAGTTAAAGAACCATAAGAAAGGAGAGCCAGGGCTAACCCGATGTTCTCTTTTGTGAATCACGTAGACATTCAGTTACAGTAATTTGTCTTCTTACTGTAGATCTGTACCCCAGTTCTGTATATCCCACCACTACCAATATTACACATTAGTAATTACTGGGTCACATACTAAGATTAGGGTGGCTCTGTGTCCTGCTTTATAGAGGACAGTCCTCTATTTGAAGGATTGTCAGAGGATAGTCCTCTATTTGAAGGACTGTCTAGTCCAAACCCTGTATAAAGATGAAGCTGCCCATCAAGTGTTAGTTAGCACCTGGACAGCCAACAGAACCAGGTATACAGGTTATCTGGTCAAAGTTTTTTCCCCCAATAGTATTTCTATATAAATTATAGTAATCAGTTCTATGTTTGCATGCATCTGTATAAATTAGCAAATGTTTATGCAAATGTTATGCAAATCTCTGTCATCTTTTTGGGTGATCCATTGGCCTGATTGCCACAGCCCACTGTAGCTTATTTAAGCCACAGTGGGTTGTGGCATGTGATGGTGGCCATTTTGAATATTCAAGGCAGCTGCTATGGCTTATTGTGATGTCCAAACCCAGCACAGGGTGGGTTGTTGCTGTGGTTAACAAACCACCCCAACCCAAAAATAGCCCATGGATTGTGGGTGGTATATTAACCACAGCAAGAACCCACCCTTGCTGGATTTGGATGTCATGGTAAGCCACAGCGACAACCCACTGTGGCTTGAATATTCACAATGGCCACTGGCATGCTCCTCAATCCACCGTGGCTTAAATAAGCCACAGTAGGTTATGGTGACTGTGCAAACTGGCCCATTAAGTGGTCAACCTTTATACGGAAGGGAGGGACAGAGGAAGAAATGGGTAGGAAACAAAAGTTGAGCAAAGCCACCAGAGAACAAAAAGGAAGGGTTGAGTTTCACTTGCCCACCTACTGAGCAATAAGCCATTTAAAAAGCTATATTTTCATATATCTGTTCACAGTTTGGTGGGCATCTTGTTAATATTATTACAATATTATGGAGGCACTGAAAGATGTGGGTTTGGTTTGGTTACTAGTGGCCTCTGATAAGAGGGGTTCTTCCCCATTTTTTAAGCTGCTGTTTTTTAAAAATGATAATCGATTATGGATAGTTTTATAATGTTCAAATGTAGCTTTTTGTATACTGCCTTGAGCTGTTAAGGCTAGCAGTATAAAATCACCCCCCAAAAGTGGATTACATATTATGGGCTGGCATTTTCCCTTTGGATTCTGTTTCTAGTCCCTTCCAGTTTTCAGTTTTGTATTTCTAAGAAATAGAACAGCACATTCCTTAGTCTGCAGTAATAAGCCCTGATCCAGGTTGCCTGCCCCAAGGGCTTTTGTCCCTTCCACACAAGGAAGCCGAGAGCTGAGTTTTGTTCTTTAACCAGCAGAAATGCAACTTGTGCTGGGAAGTGTGAATAGCAGTGAGGTCACAGTGGAAGCAACAGTTTCTTCACTTTACAGGTCAAGCATCTGGGAATGTTTGTGGGGTGCATGCTTCTAGGTCCCCTCTCATTAGCTCATTGTAAAGCAAACAGATGGCACTACAGATCTTGATCTAAGCTCCTGGAAGCAAAATGCTCCTTTGTGCTTATATTCAAGAGTTTCAGATGAGGTTGCTGATCTTCCTGCTTCTGATTGAACAGCCCTAGGCATTCAGGGGCTAGGAGGACAGGTATGATTACTCTTGGCGGTGGAATGATGACAGCATCACTGCCATGGTATTCGTTGGACCTGATGTTGTGCCTCAGCCGTCACAGGGAAGCCAAGCTGCATTACCCCCATCTCTACCCTTGGCATCTTACACAAGCTTCCTCGTGTGTTCCTGTGAGCAGCAAAGCTCCATTGGCGCATGCCAAGGTGTGAGGTGACACTCCAGAGGTGCCAGAGACACACTTTCACTTCTATATGCTGCACAGATATATTTCAGGGCTCGTTGGCAGTGTCCTTTTGTTTTGTGTCATCTGTTTCCTCCTTAGTAGGAGTGAAGGCCTGATGCACATGAAAGCAAAACACTGAGATCACTGCTCTGGAGACAGGTACAAAGTGTGCAGGCACTGCACATAACTGAGTGATGCTCTGTCAATGCACATTCTTCCATCCTGATCTACAAGCCCTTCTGCTGCTTCAGCCTGGATATGAATGGGCAGAAGTGGGCATGCAGGCTGGTGAGAAAGGTACAGGCTGGTTCAGCTCATTTTTCTTGTGTCTCTGAGGGCCAAGATTGTCTTCATTTCCAAGCAGCAGCGTGTGTGCACACACTAGGAGTGGGCTGAATTTTTCTATCAGTTTATTTTCAACCATTTGTTGAGGGGAGGGGTGAAAAGAAATCACATCCAAAAATTGAGGGGAGGGGTGAGAATTTTGGAGAAATTTCTCAATGTGTAGGGCTTCAGGGCTTACCTTACTGTAATGAGGTGGCTGAGGTGTGTGTGTGTACATGTGCTTTTGTTTTTCAACTTCAATCCCATTCTCCTGTGCTTTTGCAGCCCCCTGGCTGTTTGTATTTTCTGAAAGGATCCCTTTTAGGACTTAACCAGGACTTCCTCCCTTGGGGCTTTCCAGTTTTGCTGCCTACTGAGTGCCTGAACCACTCCTCACTCAGCTTTCAGGCTCCGCACACTGAGAAATTTCTCCACAATTTTCACAATCTCTGCAAAGGAAGCAGAACAACAACTGCCTCTTTTGCAGGAGAGTCAAGAGGCTGTGAAAGACCAGGAGGAGATTTGGCACAGCACTAGTGCACGCACACTGTTTCTAGGGATGGATCCTTGTCCATTTCAGTTTCTCTCATTTTTTTCTAACCTTCAGTTCATTCTGTCCCACTTCTATATTAGTTCGCAACTTTAAAAAACCGCATGGAAATTGGTAGGCAATTCTCGTAATGTATGCATTTTGCTTTGGTGAATTTCACTGCAACATACAGAGAAATACAAATATTGAAGGGTATCTGTGTTATGGTTCACATATTGATTTGGGAAGTGTGAATTTAGTAACCTTGTATCAAAATGCAAATGGAATGAAATTCTCCCCCATCCCTAGTTGTTTCCCTGATCTAAATTGCCCCCACTCCCAAGCTGCTATTATCCCCAGGGTAGAAAACATACACTGGGTTTACCTTCTTCCCCCAGTTCTGTTGCTCCAATCAGCCCAGCCTCCCCGTCCCATGCAAACTGCGCACTTCCCCACATTGACTAAAGTGTGAAAATGCTTTTTTTTTTTAAATGTGCATTTCAAAGTGTGCATTTTCAAAACAACAACAGCAACGTATTTTTCAAATGTCATGACAAATCCTAGAATTTGTAAAAAAATCCTCGAAAAAGTCCTCGTGCTCATGTTCATTCAGGGTTGCAAATGGGACATGTTTGCCTGATTTGCAAGCAGAAGCAACACTCTCATACATCCCTAGTCTTGACAGCCAAATCATTACGTTCTACCTGCCACACCCAAATCCGGTCATAGTAGCCCTGACACTCTCCTACTAACTGAGGAGATAAAATGGCTGTGGATCCTCCTACCCAGTTCCTTAGTGGTCCTGACGTCTGCCCCCATACTTGCTATATGACACAGCTGGAGACCTGCTGACCACAGTGAGTGAACTAGGGGTCGATGACAAGACCATGGGAGACCCATTTAACAACCATCTTTGCTGTGGTCTTGTGGAAGCTACAATCTCCTGGCCTCAGTCCCCAGTCTATAAAATAGGTATAATATCGACCTGATCTATTTAGTAGTGATGTTGCAGGGACAGACAAAATAAATGGTGTAAAACTGAAGGTGCTTTATTAATAATCAGTAGTGTTATGATGCAGAGAAGAGACACTTATATCGCCTCATTCACCCCTTATTGCCTTTTTCTTCTCAAGGCAAGTCATCATATTAATGAAAGTGGTAGCTAGATATCATTCTCCACTCGTTCCTAAATGTGAAGGTCTGTAAGAAGCAGCTATATCTAAGAGAGGAATGAATGTGAGGAAATAGAACACTGCAGAAAACATCCCTGAATCTTTGTTCCAGATTTCATATCCCTACGAGAGATGCCCTTCATTATTAGTCATGGATCTAAAATACCCAAAGATATTTGATTATTTCACTTGCAGTGGTGAAGCCTGATTGGCAGAGTTCATGCGAATACTTAGAGTATTCAGCTGCTCAGGGAACAAAGGAGATTGCAGTCCAGCTTCTGTGAGGGATGGGAAAGTTGTCCATGCATCCAGGATTAACCAGGCTGAAGACTGGGAAGGTCCTGGGATGTAGGAAAGCTAAGGGATAAGTATCCCAGAGTCAAGGAGGCTGAAATGAAGCAATGGACTAATCAATGGGCTGAGAAAGAGAAACCTAAAGGAAGGATAAATGGAGAATGAGGCTTGAGGTGAGAAAGAACTGAGGCTAAAAGGGACTGATTAGTAGAGATATTGGGGAAGTTTAAGAGGCTTTTTGTCTGAGAGCTTAGGCCAGCCTTCTCCAACCTGGTGCCCTCCATGTGTTTTGGACCACAACTCCCAGCATTCCTCAGCATTGACCATGCTGGCTGGGGCTGATGGGAGTTGAAGTCTAAAACAACCGGTGGGCACCAGGTTGGGGAAGGGTGTCTAAGGCTGAAAAGAAGCTAAGGGTTGGATCCAAGGGGCCATGAGAGTCTGAATTTGCTGGACTGGTGAAGTAATTAAGACAAATGAATAAAAATCAGGCTATGTTTCAAATCTAGATCGTGACAAGGGGGTTCTGGCAGTTGTGACTTTTGCTATCTCTGACAGTAGCTGGCAACCTTAGGGGAGTGATGAAGGCCACGAAGTAGTGGCGTGCATGTGTGTGCATACACACACGTGCATATGTGCATGCTGAATTTCACACGCTTATTTGAACTAACCAACCAGTACTTTGGTTGCACGCTTCTAGTACACTTCTAAGGCAGAAATTCTCAAAACTTTGTGAGCTTCTGTAAGCAAAGGGAGGGTTGGGAAAGTTGTTGAAATCTCCCTGTGGTTAACTGAATCAAAGCAAATGCTGACAGCTCAAGTTCTCCACTTCATTTTCATTATTTCGGGGGCCAGCGAGCTATGAGAGAATAGGGGAGGGGGCGGAGCAGCCTTCATCTGACGACCTGTTTGTTGCACACAAAAAAACTGGGTTATAGAAGGGGGCCAGGGAGTGCTTTAGGCCCCCCCTAGTAACAGTCTGTGCCCCGCTGAGAGAGACGCATCCCACATGTTAACAGCTTGTGAAGTCTGACATACACTGAGGGCCAGCGAGACGGGGCTGAGGTGTCAGACTCTTGTTATTAACACTGTTCCTGAATAGCTTTATGGCAATGGAGACAGCCAAACTGACAGGACCAGCTGGCTTTCTGCTTGCGCTTAGGGCAGGGCAGAGGCCCCCACCTGAGTTTCGTGGATGTCTTTTTCTCCTGTGAGGGTGAGGTGGGGAAATTCTGATACCTCTGTTGGGGTGGGTGAAAGGACTTTGAGAGGGTTTGGGGAGAGTTCCGTTACTTATAATTGGGGAAGGTGGCCAAGGGGTCCTTTATTTTTTCCCCTTTAAAAAACTCATTTTAAAGCTCCAGGCCCACTCAGCTTCTGAGTGAAAGTGGCCTGGTGAATATGGCCACTTTCCCAGGAATGATGTAGGTAGTGGAGGCTGGTGGCTCCCATTTCAGTGGGGTGGTACATCCGCTCTGGGTTTCAGTCCAAAGCAGTCCGAACTCTAAAGGAGGTATCCAAAGTGCCGAACCCTACCCTCAAAATAGGTTCAGCACTCTGGACAGCTCTGTTAGAGTTCTGACTCTACTGGATGCAGCAATGTTGTGTTATTGCCATGGCACTGTGCGGGGGGAAAGATGGCTGCCCCTATGGCTGCCCATGGAGGCAGCCATCTACCCTCTCTTTACAATGCCATGGCAAGAACACATCATCATCACCGAGCATCGTTTCCAAGGAGTGATCTATTCACCCATACCTTTTCAAGGTATGCAGGCTTAGGACTTTAAAACGGGTATTTAAAGGGTGTGGGGGGGAATTAAAGGAACCTTGGCTACCTCATCCAGTTAAAGAACACTTCACTGTGAACGTTTGCCTCCCCCCCTGCCCGAACCTTTCATCTCCTGATCTTCAGGGGAAGGTTTTCATGGTGCCAAAATCATTAGACTGAGAATGTTCTGCGCAGCCGTACCAATGCGGTAGGTCTGTGGGCGACGACAAGCAATGAGACAATGGTGCTTCCCTGTGCAATTTAGTAATTTAGCCACATCGCTGTTTGTGCTCCCTTTGCCCAAGGCACCCCCCTCTTCTCAGCTGGTGCTGCCCTTTGCAACTTCTTTCTCTGAAGGGGATTTGCATGTGCGATGCAGGAAGGGCACAGCTTGATTATTTTTAACATCATGCATTATTATCTTCGTTATTAAGGCAACCTCTGCCTCACATGCCAATTAAGATGCAAGGATGTTAATTTAATCGGGAATTCGGGCAGAGACCACATGGAATCAGGTGGATTAAGTTAACCTCGTGCACTATTTAATGTGTCTCCTAGAGGGACACTTTGGAGTAATGAGAATCCATCTTGAATGGCAATCAGGGACTTGCTCCTGTTTAGGAGGAGGGCAGAAATAGCGGGGCAGGCAATTTGAAAGACACGGGCAGGATCATGGCTAGAAACGCTGGCTGGAAGAGTTAGAAGAGGGCCAAAGTGTGAATGGCAGAGCTGGTTTGGGGATCTGGATTAATTAAAGAACAGAAGGCTTCTGGTGAGTGGTGAAATGTGTTCAGAAGTGGAATGTATTATCCAGTGCTAGTGGTAACCTTTGAAGGGCAGGTTCTCATCTAGACAGCCCCCCCCCACCTTTAGGAGAGCCCCAAAATGCAGGCGTATGTGTCTTTTATAGGCCTTTTATGAAGCTAATGGGTCTTAGTTACCCACTGAAGACCAAGCAGCCCCAAAACACTTTGATTGGGTTCACACAATGCACTAACTCACGCTCACTGGTTGAGTGTGGGTTGTTGTTGAACCATGGGGTAGCGTGTTGTCTGAACCCAGGACATTTTCTGCAGGGTGGCTTGTTAACTATGCAGTGTGACTTATTTTTCCTGAACAATCCACCTTGAGAGCCCATGGTTTGTTGTTGGGTTGTTCAAGGTGGTTAACATGCCACATTGCATGGTTAACAAGCCACCTGCAGAAAATGTTATCAGTTCAGACAACACGCTAACCCACAGTTCAACAAACAGCCCACTGTTCAACAACAACCCACACTCAATCACTGACCGTGAGTTAGCATGTTGTATGAACAGCAGTGACAGATTTTATTTTCTTGGGCTCCAAGATAGCCGCAGACAGTGACTGTAGCCATGAAATTAAAAGACGCTTGCTCCTTGGGAGGAAAGCTATGGCAAACCTAGACAGCATAGTAAGAAGCAGAGACATCACCTTGCCGACAAAGGTCTGTATAATCAAAGCTGTGGTTTTCCCAGTAGCAACGTATGGCTGTGAGAGCTGGACTATACGGAAAGCTGAGTGCCGAAGAATTGATGCTTTTGAACTGTGGTGCTGGAGAAGACTCTTATGAGTCCCCTGGACTGCAAGGAGGTCAAATCAGTCCATCCTAAAAGAAATCAACCCCGAGTGCTCATTGGAAGGACAGATACTGAAGCTGAAGCTCAAAAATTTTGGCCACCTAATGCGAAGAGAAAACTCCCTGGAAAAGACCCTGATGCTGGGAAAGACTGAAGGCAAAAGGAGAAGGGGACGGCAGAGGATGAGATGGCTAGATAGCATCACCGATGCAATGAATATGGACTTGAGCACGCTCTGGGAGAGAGCACAGGACACGAAGGCCTGGCGTGCTATGGTCCACGGGGTCACGAAGAGTCGGACATGACTTAGCGACTGAACAACAAATGAACAGCCCCATTGTACTGCAGTAGCTCACAACAATATGTTGTTAGTGGGAAAATCCATTTCCCCACCACTTACTGTGAAGATTGCAGCTAAGCTCGGAGGGAATAGGAGGGCAGCAGATGACACCATTTCAGCTAATGAAACAGACCTGGTGCCTCAACCCTTTGAGCCTTGGCTCCACCACACCGCTAGGAGCAGGAGCACATTGGGATGGAGATGGCCTTGTTGCCCAAATCCCGCCCCTGAGTCATATTGAGGACCCATTGCTCAGTAGGTGACAATGCACCTTACTTAGTTGTTTAAAATCATTTATATCCCAGTCTTCCTCCCTGAGGAGAGAATGGTAAAACAATATAAAACCACAAAAGCAAACCACAAAACTCACAGCAGCCAAACTATCTAAGAGGGCTCAAGAACATGATCAAAAAGAAAAGTTTTAACTGCCCTCCTAACTGGCAACAGTGGAAGAGTCATACTGCTCTCCCAGGGGAGGAGCTCCAGAGCTGGGGGGCCTCCACAGAAAAGGCCCTTTCATGCATTGTGTCACCTTATGAATACACGGAAGGACAGAGAGAAGGGCCTCTGTGGAAGTTCTCAGGTTGGATTATATGGAAGAAAGAGGTCCTTTAGGCAATCTGGTTCCAAGCTGTTTAGGGCAGCTTTCCCTACACTGGTGTCTTTTAGATGTGTGGAATCTACAGCTCCCATCCTGATGATGGAAGCTGTAGTCCAACACATCTGGAGGGCACAAGGTTGAGGGAAGACTGGTTTAGGGCTTTATACATAGAAACCAGCACTTTGAATTGCATGTGGAAATGTCATTACATTGTGTGCATAATCTTGTAGGTTCATTCCCTGAATCTTCTGTTAAAGCAGGGATGGGCAACTTGGTCAGAGGGCCACCTTGCCCTTCCAGAACCCACCAAAAGCTACCCCCCCCCCGAATTGGTTGCTGCTGCTGAATTTGCTGTGGTGTCAGCAAAAATCATGTTGATTTAGCAGAGAAACTAGGTGCATGGGGAGCACACACTTTGTTTCCAAGCAGAATCGTGTTTCTGGGAGGCTTCTGGAAGAGCAACTTGCTTTGGAAACAAGGCTCAAAGCTCCCGGTGCCCTGTGTTTCCCTGTGAAATCAACACAATTATTCGTGCCACCACAGCAAATTCAGCAGTAGCAACAGTGGGAGGGGAACAAAGTGGGGGCTGCAAAAACTGTGCCTGAAGCGCATGTGCGTGGGTGTTGTCCGCCCCTGGAATAAAGGATGGCAGAACCCAGAGCTAGGCAGCACACTACTGGGCGAGATGCACCAATGCTTTGACTCCACATACAGGGCACCTTCATATATATTCAGATGGCAGGTACTGAAATTCACAAGCCAGCAGCAAGAAGGAGCTCTGAGGGTCTCCTAACCTTGTTGTTTCCAAACGGATATCCTTCATTAGCTACCTTTCATCACAGCTTCAGTCAAGGGCTTTGCACTGTGAACAGCCTGAAAGCAAAGCATCTGGTGGTGTTGGAGGTCAGCCTTGTGTGTGTGGGGGAATCAATTGAGCCGTATGTTTAAATATTAACCTAAAGAGATGGCTTTTCCTGTGGTCAGCCTGTCAAATGGGGAAATGTTTGTAGGTTTTATATTTTTGTCAGAGAGAGAGACATCTTGAAAAAGGATCAAAAGAAACTCAAACAGGACTCCTGAAGTGGATTCTGGGGGCAGGCCCTTTGGAGAAGAGGGGACAAATGTAGCGGATCCTTACGTTCAAACCACAGGTGGGCAACAAATCAGGCATTCAAATTAACTAGCCATTGTGAAATTTTGCAAAAATAGATGTATCTATGGATCCTGCAGGCACTGTCAAGTTTTGGCGTACTCTTGCTGCTGCTCCTGCAGAAGGACCTAGCCATTTTGTGAGGTCTGTGAAACAGGAATCCAAGAATTTCCAAAAGGAGCATTCTGAGATTTTTATGAGATAAAGCAGTGAGAGTATAGGGTGAGAGGTAGGGCTGGAATCAGGCCCACACTTATGAAGCAGAGTTTGCTCCACTACATACAGATCATCATGGTATGATGGGTCCACTGAAAATATGCAGGGATACATGCACGGTTTATGCTGCTCCTTATCTTGCTTGGGTTATGCCTATCAATATAAGATCATCCATTCTGTGGATTTGTCCTTAGTTGGAGTCACATGGAAAGACACGTCTATCAAGGCAGGGGTGGGCAATTTGCTGTTCTCCAGATGTTGTGGCCTACAATTCCCATGATCTCTCACCACTGGTTATGCTGGCTAGGGCTGATGGGAGTTGTAGGCCAGATCATCTGGCAGGCCACAAGTCGCCCACTCCTCTTTTAAACAATAGTTTGTTTCAGATACAACACCAAACACTGGTTTGACGCTATAGAAATGAGCTCTGTGTTTGCATGCTCCCTTCTCCCCTCATACACTCCACTTCAATTAGTTTCTCCCAACTTACTGAAAATCGTAGTTTACTGTTAGAGCCACACCAGCAAACTTTGGTTTGTACTTCCCCTCCAAAGCAGGATTGCAACCCATGGCTTGAAAGTGATTCACAATCCTGGTTTGGAAAAGACAAACCATAGTCTATTGATTCAGACAGATCTTACAGGAAGAAATAAGTGAATGAATGTACTAGGGGAAGAGGGAGGGGGAGCGCAAGCCTAACTCCCACAATGCACATGTATTTAACTTGCATGCATTTACCTTACACTAACTATGGTGTTATCAAACACACCTGTTCTGTAATGCACACTAATAGCAAAAAATACCAGATGCAACCTCTTTTTTCTTCCAGTCTTGCATCTTTCTGTTTTGCAACTAGACAACAGGAAAAATTCCAGCCAGCTGGGAACCCTGTTCATCTTGGGCAGGGGCCAAACATAACAATGGCTTTGACTTATCTTCCTTTCATGCTGTGTTAGTAAAGAAGTAATTTGGTTAGACATTGGTGGGTTCACTTGTCACGCTAATCCATGGTGGGTGGCAAGCTATGCTGGGTAGGTGTTATGCAACAACCTACAGTCCTCCCATCAGACAATCAGGCAAACAAGCTACACAGAGTAGTTTATTTCACCCCCCACCCCTCCTCCTCCTGTTGTCCTCCTACCCAGCTGGGCAGGTATCCCAGCTTTCTTTGCGGCAGGAATAGAAATCACTTGAGTGGAGCAGAACAGCGGCAGCATTTTTGGCTGCTCTTGCTGAGCAGCTCTGTAAGCAATCTTTGTAGCCCACACTGGCCCGACAGACAACACACTAACCCACCATAGGTAAAATAACCCTTACTGCTGACCACAGGTTCTCAGGGTGGCTTATTTGGGGGAAATAACCCACTGTGTGTGTGTGTGTGTGTGTGTGTGTGGGGAACATCCCACAGACAACATGCCAGCCCATCCTGGGTTGTTCTGGAAAATAAACCATCATAGGTTAGTGTGTTGTGTGAACCCAGTCATTGTGTTTGTTCTATACCTCCTATCTGCCTTGGCTTCACACTATTTGTGAACCAGCCCAGTGCCACTTATTTTAGGATTGGCCCTTATTCCAGAATGTCACAGCCTTAGAAAAATAATAATGGGAATTCATGATTTTAGATACCATAGCTCAAAAGTATGTGCTATCTTTTAAATGTTAGTCTGGTATCACTATAAGGAGGAGAAGAGATTTCAGGTTTCCTGGACTGGAGTCTGGGTACCACTAGTGGAAGGAGGGCAAGATCCAGAACAATGTTCTTGTATTCCTTCCAGTGAACACAATTTCCCAAAATAACTGAATACATCATTATAAAATGAAGTCTGCGGAATCCCATTAGGAGTTTGAGGTCAGAGGAGGATTTCTAAACCTGGTGGCATCTGTAGGTCTGCAGAAGGGACCTTATTTCAAGCCTCTTGTGCAATCTGTTCTGCCACTTTAAGCAGTGGCTTTAAACTCTGAGCAAAACCTACAATTACATCAGTGCTCAAATTGGCGAGATGGCTGGTTGCTCAGCTCTCCCCTCCCACTTCTGCAAGACCCCCCTTCATTGCTCTGAGCGGGGGGGGGGGGGAGCGGCCAGGCAGATGTGTCCTTCTGGCATTCTGCAATTGCCCTTCTTCAAAGGCGGTGCCAGTTAAGGCCATTGTCCATTGTACAGGTGAATTTAATGTATCCAAATTGAACATTGGCAACTGAGTACCAGTGTGGCTAAGCTAAAAATAATAGTTAAGAGCAAACCAAGAAATCGGCAGGCAATTATGCCCCCCCCCCGCCCATTTACAAATGGCCTCTTGGCAGGGTTTTTACAGGGAACCAGCTAGGCATGGCTGCTTCTCCTTCCATGCAGTTCATTGCTTGCTTGATGCATGGCAGCATGGTTAGATGTTGACCACTCCTGAGCAAGCCCAAGAAACCAAGAGTGTTAATCTGGTATAGCTATGGTTGATCTGAAGCACATGGACACCTCTTCAGAGAAGTGACTCTCCACACAGTTCATATTCTCTGTAGCCCCCACACTCCCAGGGTAACATGTGCTGTGGGCTAGAGGGAATGTATTAGAGGAGGCCTTTTAATGTGGACATTGCATCTTTCCTTTTCCCAGTGGTGAACAGTGAGGTATTTGAAAGCAGACTGGAGGTATTAATGCATGCACAATATTTAACCAGCTGACTTCTTTACTAACACATAGTATGAGATGAAGATGGAGTCAAACTGCAAAAAAGGCGTTGATCTTTCTTGAGCTGATCAGGGTTCCCAGTTAGCCAGGATTTTACTTGCTCCAGCCCGAATGTTATCCTATTAGTTAATCCTGCTGGTCTGCAAAGCTGGGGTGTGGGTGGGGAGTGCATGCTGGCCATTTTTGCTGTTTTTGCATGCACACATGTCTCTGTGTTAAAGTGCTATGGAAAGAGGTTGTTTGATAATGGTCTTTCTAGTGTTGAGTGAATGCATGCACATGAAAGGCATGTGCATTTTGCTGTCATGTGGCAATCATCTCTGTATAAGATTCAAACAGATCTCTTTAAGCTGACAGATATTGACCCAGTTGGTGAGAGCCAGAGCCTCAACCCATCATCCCTACCTCTCAGCTGAGCCAATGCAGAGTTCATGGGGCCTCCAGACAAGGGGTTACGTCCAGATTTAATCCCACTTCGAGTTAGTCATGATGGGTGGTGGCTGGTGGCTTCAATTTAGGTGGGGCTGTAATTCCATTCTGGGTTTTAGTCAGAACCAGCCAGAACTCTAAAGGAGCTATCCAAGGGGCTGAACCTATTTTGTTTTGGCTAGTTCTGACTAAAACCCAGAATGGAATCACAGCCCCACTGAAATAGAGCCACCAACCTCCACTTGTTGCAACTAACTTAATTCCCATTGATTTCAATGGGTTAACTCTAAGTAGGACTAAATCTGGATCTAGCCCTAGTTGAGGAAGCAGACCCTGTCTTCCACTTCCTGCCTGGAATGTGAAGACCCTAACGGGTTGGGTGGGACGTAATGTCCAGGTGTCCTTTCACAGAGGATATTCTTTTATTTGAAGGGCTGCCAGAGGACAGTCCTCTATTTGAAGACATCCTGTGTTTGAAAGGCTGTCCGGTCCAAGTTTAATTTTTTCAGTATTTGGATGGTCTGAGAGAGAGAGAGAGAGAGAGAGAGAGAGAGAGCGCATTCTTTGCACTCTAGATGTAGGTAGATCCAAGCAATTCACTGAGAATGAAGACTCACAAATTTATGGGAATCTGAGATCAGTGAAAGCTGGACCCTTGAGAGAAACTGATGGGTTTGAGGATAGATTTAATGGATTCAAGGAAGTTAGCTGGGCACATAAGGTGGAGGAAAGAGAAGCTGTATGAATCATAGGGAGCATTGCAGAATAAGGTACAAAGGCAGGAAAAGGGGGAAATTGACCCCCAAAGCAGGTGAAGGGTCACAGGGAGCAAGAAAATAACAAAGTAGGATGTCTAGCTATTTCTGGCCTTGCTGCTTCTGTGCTTCTAACAGCAGCCTGGCATGTAGAAATGTAGCAGCCGAAACTGTTTTTGGCAGGGAGACGAAATGATATGAAAAGCTCCACTTGCTTGATCTTTGTGTGCCAAGTTGCTGTTTAAAATGCAGGTGCAGGGCCAAGAGAAAGGTGGCAAGTGAACAGAAAAACAAGCCTGGCCTACTCCCATGCCTTTAACTGCAGTTTCATATGCAGCAATCAGCAGATGAAGGTTTGAAAAAAAAAAAAAGAAAAGAAAAAAAAGGAGACAACCCTGAACTAAAAGACTAGTAGTCTGGAGTTAATGTAGGAAGCTATAGAACAGGAGTTTTAAGACCATATTCTGGGAAATGCCAGGATTCTTTAGAAGCTTATTAAGCACCCTTAATTGAGAAGATCTTTAATGGTCAACAAGTGTGCTTGAAAGTCAGCTTGTCCAGAACTACTGATCTTCCCTGCAATGTGCAATCATAGGATAGTACTGGGTGTAGTCTAGGTCAGACTCTTGTGTCATTCTGGGTGATAGCAAGGTGCAAAAGGCTTGGCCAGTGTCCCACATGAGCTGTATGTGCTCTAGAACAGTGATGGGCAGAAGGTAGAGCTCCAGATGTTTTGGACTTCAACTCCCAGAAGCTCCTGCCAGGAAGTCCCTGGCCAAGGTCAGGAATGCTGGGAGTTGAAGCCTAAACAATCTGGAAATTTATTTTCTGCCCACCCCTGCTCTAGAACATAGCCCACAGTACATATTCCCTGGCAGAGATTTATGAAGAAAAACAAACAAACATGATGTAGAAACTGTAGGGATTTTGTTCAGTCTGTCTTTCAAAGCAAACTGATCCAATCTGAACCTCCTTGAAAAATGTGCAGTCATCCTTTGGATTTTGCACTTTTCCAAACGTTGTGATACAATTCCCAGCTGTATTGTACCAAAATGTGTATAAAATGTGTATTTTATGATAAAATAAGTTTAGAAATTTGTGTTTTGTGAGCAAAAATGTGTATTTAAATACACATTTTCATGGAGAGGTTTGTTTGTTTTTTAAAAAAACTGCAGACTAATGCAGAAATGGGATAGAACAGACATATGAATGCACACATGTGAAACTGACATGGGCCAAAAATAGAATCCAACAAAATGCAAACCCCCAGAAAAGATGCCAAAAAGCAATGGGGTAAGAAAAAGAGGTGTTTTATTCCACAAAAATAAACAGTTCCAACATGTGCTGTGCCCCCCCAAATTGCCACTTTTTTTTTTTTTTTTTAGCATTCTCATTCAATTTGATAGAAAAGAGATAACTTTCAAAAAGACATTCAACGGTGAAGAAAATGTTGGAGAAATGGTCATGGATTGGGTTTGGGTTCCTTGTGCTTACCTTACTTAGGAGGTAGCAAAAGTTTGAGTGCAAGTGTCCAGTTTTTCATTGTACAATCATCTCTCCAGCAGCCTGTAGCCTCCTCAGCTTGCTACACTTCAATTAAAGCCCAGGGGAAGACGGCATGAGGTCATTCCTCCCATAGGGCTTTTTCATATCAAAAAGCGCAGGCAACTTGGGAGGCTGCAAAGCAATGGAGAGATGTGTAATAGAAAGAAAACACATACTCACAACACCCTCGGCCACCTCACAGTGATTAAAAAAAAGGTGTCCCCAACCAGTCGTGTCCGACTCTAGGGTGCGGTGCTCATCCCCGTTTCTAAGCCGAAGAGCCAGCGCTGTCCGAAGACGCTTCCGTGGTCATGTGGCCGGCATGACTGAACACCGAGGTGCACGGGACGCTGTTACCTTTCCCGCTGAGGCGGTACCTATTTATCTACTTGCAATTTCTTGCTTTCCAACTGCTAGGTTGGCAGAAGCTGGGACTGAAGACGGGAGCTCACTCCGTCATGCAGCACTCGGGTCTCGAACTGCTGACCTGCCAACCTTCCAGTCTGCAGTTCAGCGTCTTAATCACTAAGTCACCACGGCCCCTATAACAGTGATTACGTAAGCTCAAAAACACCACAAATATAAATTACAAAGCATCCTGCGAATGAGGCAGAACAACGGAAGCCTCTTTCATAGGGAAAGAAAATGTTCCAGGAATTGGAGGACAGATTTTGGCTCAGTGCTGGTTCCACCTCTTCCCTGGAGCCAGACATCACATTGCCCCCTCCCCCCACACCTGCATTGTGGTTAGGGATGGCCATCGCAGGGAAATCTGGCCCTTTTGGGGCTCACCAGATTTCCCTGCTGGCTCCGGCTTGGCTTGCATTTGCAAGCCAAACTGGGTTTTTTTCCTGGAAATCTGGGAACTTACTTTTTAAGTTTCTGTGGGTAAATTTGCACAAATTACAGAGGTAATTTGCACAAATTTACCCACAGAAACAAACAAAAACATTCCTGCCACCACCGAGCAACTGTCCCTCTCTCTGCCAGTGTGGGCACCAGCAGAGAGAGGGATGGTTGCTCGGCGACAGTAGAGTGGAAGTCAGGAGGGGAGCGCCATGGCACTTCCCTCCCAGCTCCCATCCTTTCGGTGCTGCCGAGACACTGCACCTCTCCCTGCCATGGCGCTCCCCTCCCAGCTCCCACCCCACTGCTGCCACTGAGTAACCGCCCCTCTCTCCACTGGTGCCTGGCAGTGAGAGGGCCAGTTGCTCAGCGGTGATGACAGAGTTGGAGCTGGGAGGAAAGCACAGCTTCCTTCCCAGCTCCCACCCTTTCGCTGCTGCTGCTGCAGTACTCAATTCCTCATGCTCTCCTTGTCACTATCACCATCAGCAAAGAACAGTGTGAGGGGTTTTGCCAGCAGTGGAAGTCCATGAGTTGGCCTGACTCGCACAGGTCTAGTCAGGCCAGCTCGTGAAGAAGCGAGCCGAAGTTCAGGAGGCCGAGACACCAAAAGCTTGGTGGACTCGACCCGCTGGATGGATTCCTCCACCATCCCTAATTGTGGTGGATGCAAAATGAGGGCCAGCCTGTCTTTCACTGACAGCACAAAAAACCCACAACATCTTACGAAAAAAGAAAGAAGCTGTGCTACAACCCCTGCCAATGGTGAGCCCTACCTGTGAGAAACTGTTGAGAATTTCTCCCCCTGAGGAAATTCAGCAAAATTGTACCCCACTTTATCTGTTCAATGGGGTGGAGAATTTTGAGAGCCCATTTGTGCACATCTATAGTTTCAGAACACAGGTTGGTCCTTCTTCAGAGAAATTCAGTCTGCCCAAATTCAATAGCACTTGCTCTTCAAATTCCACAGGAGAATGGACCTATTAGTGGTCCAGAACACGTTGGAACTGTTTATTTTTGTGAAATAAAACTCTTCTTTGCTTACCCCCATGGCCTTTTGTTTAATGGAGCAAAAATGGCCTGATCCCTCCATCCATTGTAGAATGTGATCCCCAGACACTGAAACATTTAAACCCATTACAGCAGAATGCCAATGCAAAGTGGCAAACATCCATTGTTGTTTTTCTAACAAAGGTCCCTGTTTGAACAGGAAAATGAAAGGATGTTTGTTTCCTGTACTGCAGCTTGTTAAGCCTGATTTATTTATTTTTTGAGGGGTGGGTGGGAACCTCGGCTCAAGGAAGATGCTTTGTGAGTTTGTTGTTATGCTAAACTTGTTGCAAGGCCATGTAATTAACACACCTTATGTAATCAAGATACTTTTCATACCTTTTCAGTTGTTTATTTGCATCTGTGACACATCTATAAACATCTGTATATTATCGCTTCCAAATTATGATAGGCATGTATTGTTAAATCAGTGTTTCTTGGGATTCCCCCCCCCCCGTTGAAATGTGAGCCATTACAAGAAGATGGCCTTGTAGGCCCCTTTCAACCCTACTGTTCCATGATTCTATGAAGTCCTTTGTCATGCTAAAATCTGTTTTCCTGGCTGCTGGGAAAACTTTGTTCAGTCACTTCCAGAGCGAATTATAGGTGCTGAGCACCAGCCATTTCCTACACGTGCAAGCAATTTTCACAGTTTCTACTTTCAAGGGAAACCTTTTCCATGTCAATTTGCCTTTTGAGGAGCCCTGCATGTCTGCCAGGTATGCCTGCACATTGCAGGAAATTATGGGGCATATCTAGGCCACATACTTAGTTCACTGTGGGCACTAGCTAGTAGGGATGTTGGAGAAATCCACAACGAATTCAGATGACTTTGGATTTCTATCTCCAGATTCCGCAGCAGACTGACTTTTTCCAAGTCACATTGATTTTGTGGATTGCGTACCAGCTTTTCACTTTGGGGGAGACTTGTACTAATTTGCATTAGCTGTACTGTGCACTTGTGCAAATTCACATCAGTTAATGCGCATTAGCGCTACTGTGCACTTGTGCTAATCTGAATTCGATAATGCGCATTAGCACTAATTCACATTAACTAATTTGGATTAGTGCATTTGCGCAAGTGTACAGTAGTGCTAATGTGAATTAGCTCAAGCAGAACACAATTCTGGTAAAAAATTAACAAAATCCGTACTTCCCTACCAGCCAAGCCTATTGGGCCCACGAATATCGGTCTTAGTGAAACTAGAGTATGACCCAGAAGAGGAACTATTGCTCAGTGGTAGAGCACATGCTTTGCATACATTCCCTGGCATCTCCAGTTAAAAGGATCAGGTAGCAGGTAGGGTGGCCATGCACCCTACTTTTACAGAGGACAGTCCTCTCTTTGAAAGTGTCCTCTGTCTGAATGGTTGTCCCATCCAAGTGCAGTCTAAAGATAAGAAAGCATAAAAAGGGAGAGCAAAGGCCTAGACCATAGCTATGCTGGCTGGGAATTATGGGAGTTGCAGTCCCAACACATTTGGAGGGGCCAGGTTGGGGAAGACTGGCTTAGATGTTTCCCATCAGGAAATCTGGGGCGCAGACTGAGCCAGCACAAATTGCCTAGTCAGAATCCACTTCTCCATCATGGTGTAATTCTATTGAAATTGTCATTAATCTAAAGGTGCATATATACATCAGTGTATGCAAATCTGTGTCCTCTTTTTTGGTGATGAGTAAGTGGCCTGGAGAATCTGAGACCCTGGAGAAGTGTGGCTACTCAGAGTAGACTGACATGGTAGAAGACAGCTTCCTATGCTCCTAACACAACCAGAAGCCAACACTGATCCTTGAGGTTAGGGCTTAAGTGTGCTCTCAAGCTCATTCTACTTTATATTCTGGCTGCTGTGTTCTGGGCTGGCTGAAGTTTCCAAACCATCATCAAAGGGAGTCCCATGTACAGCACAATATGTGCCCAGGCCTTTCATCCGATTGACCAATGGCTGATACTTTTATCATGGTTATTTCCTGCCCTGCATGGTCTCCTGGTGGAGCCAGGTTGGAAGGGCCCATCACCTAAGGAATAAACCCCAGAAGGTCCAGGAGAGGTGTTGCTGACTGAGTCCCATCTACTATTTCTCTGGGTTTTGTCTAGCAAATTAGTTAGAAATGATGTAGCAGGAGAAAGTAATAGGGGTTGGCTAAGCACAGTGCCTGCCTGAGTCTTGAGTTCACAACATGTGAGGAACACATGAATAGAGCTTTGATGGCATATGCAACCCACACAGATTATACGTCAGTTGCCTTCTGATGCAAAGCACAAGGATCGTGTCATCTCTCCTGTCCTGGAGCTATTAGGATAATATCGACTCTGGACACAAGTGTGCATAAAACATTTGCTTTTATTTTGTTAGAACATGTACGTTCCACCCTGCTGGTGAAAAAGCACCGCTCAGGGTGGCTTGCAACACTTAAAAATGGCAGTTGTATAAATTGTATAGTCTTTGTATAATGTTATATTTGTATGGGCATATACTCCATATACAGTGTGTACTGCCTTCCCCAGTACTGACCAACCTGGGATTTAAGATTGGCTAGGGAGGTGTTGCTTGCGGTGCCCTTGAGGAATATGGCCTGTGGGGCTACCATATATGGCAGAGCCTTCTTGGTGGTGGCATCCCAGCTCTGGAACTCCCTTTCAGCAGAGATTTGGCTGTCCCATACTCTGTTGTCATTCAGACATCAGTTAAAGACCTATATATTTGTACAAACTGTTGGGGTATAGACAAATGTTTCATCTGTTTTCTGGTATTGTACTGATGGTTTTATTGCCTTTTATATGTGTAATTTTAGAGTTTTGATTTTAATGATGTTCATGTGTTGTATTGTTTTTGTGTGGGTTGTTAGCTGCCTTGGACTCCTTGAGAGGAAGAGAAGGGTATAAATATAAATAATAAAATAAAATACTGTTTAGTGTTCAGTAAAATGCTGTACAAAACAGCATTTAGGCAGTCCTACATTTCCTCCTCCTCCTCCTCCTCTCATCCTATGTGCATAACAGCCCAGGTGCCTCTGCCTGTGTCTGTAAAGTGCAGCATCAGATGGAAAGATGGTCAGAGGGGGAAGGGTTGGCTGGGATGGGGCGTGAGGACAAATCCCAGGTCTATTGCCAGCACTAGGCTCCACTAAAAGGTCAATGTAGCTTCCTCTTGAGAGAGGACTTTGATTCCATATTGCAGGAAACTCTAAGTACCAGTGGAGGTGAAGCTCTTTGGATAGCTCCTTCAGAGTGCTGACTGGTTTTGACTGAAACGGTTGAAACCTGGTGGGGATTCATCGCCGCACTGACATTGGAGCCACCAGCTTCCGCTACTAAGGCCTTACAAAGTGCCCTCCTGACCCAGCGCTGTAACTGGAGTAGCTGCCAGCGATATGTCAGGGTGCAGGGACAGCCACCCAAGTTGGAAGTCCGTGTGTCAGCTGCATTCTGGTTGGGGCTGTGGCTGTGTGCAGTTCTGCATCTCTGTTGAGCTCTCTTTCATTCCCCTCCTGCCCCACCCCTGCTTCCAGTCTACATTATTTAAGGAGCATAATGCAAAAGAAGCGTTCCTAAGGAATGTGAGGAGGGGAAGCCAGGCCCTGGGCTTAGAAGAGGCTGTCCATTTGTACAGCTAATTCTCATCCAAAGGAGTACATCATGAAATCCCTCTTGAAGTTAATGTGGTGGCACTGGGGAGACTCCAGAGAGCTTAATTAAAGGGAAAAGGAGCCAGTTTGGATGTTGCTCTGGTTGTGGGAGGCTTATTTAGCTGCGCTCTCCTTGCTTTCCCTTCTGATAAGGTGGCCACATCAGCCTCGCTGGAAAAAAGGAAATGTACCATCAAAATGGCTGGGGGGGGGGGAACAGAGGACACAGATTTGCATACAGCTTACAAGTTCTAATTTATATGTATAGATGCACATTTAGAAATAGTTACTACAGTTTAAAAATAATTTAAAAAGAATAAAGTACATCTCACCATCGTGGGGAGGACTCTGACCCAGTGACCTGTGTGCCTTGTTCAGTCAGCTGTTCAGGTGTGAACTCTTGATGGGCAATTTCAAGGCCCCTCTTGCTCTCCCTTCCTCTTATGGTTCCTTCATTTGGATTGGACTTGGACTGGGCAGCCCACAAATAGAGGACGCCTTCAAATAGAGGACTGTCCTCTTTAAGCTAGGGCAAATGGCCATTCTACCTTCTGAATCTATGTAATAGATACACCTTCCCCAACTTGTTGCCCTCTAGATGCTTTGGGCTACAACTTCCAGCATTCCTGGCCATTGGCGATGGCTAGGGCTGATGGGAATTGAAGTCCAAAACAGTTTGGAGAAGACTGCAATAGATGCTACAACTTGCGTGAAAAGGTGGGAGATCAACGTTGTCTTCTGAACGAAGCTACTGCAGGAATATGCTTACATGGACTTCCCTTAAGCAGCCCCATGGAAAGTAGCAGGAGCCCCCAAACTGGTCATGGGTATCAGAGGAAGTATCCCCCCCCAAATTTCCACCCCCCATGTGATACATGCTCCATATCAATGCCCCCTCCTTCGAAATGGCCATAATATTCAGATGTCCTCCCGAATGGCCATAGGAATGCATCAGACTGAGACAAACAGCCCCAAGAAAAGAACAGGAGCCCTCAAACTGCTCATTGGTACACCAAGGAAGTACCCCCAAACATCGTGAGAGTCCTGATCCCATGCACACTCTATAGCATGGTCTCTCCTTCCAAATGGCCATAATATTCAGTTGTCTTTCCAAATGGCTATGGAAATGCATTATACTGATAACACCTCACAGGTAACAGCAGGAGTCCCAACATTCCTCAGTAGTGAACTGGAGGAGTACCCACAAATATCCAGAAGCATCCCAGTGCCACTGCACTTCTGAAGAAATGGCCCCATCTTCCAGTGTTCAGATGTCCTTCCTAATGGCCGTAGGAATGCATTGGATTAATACAAACAGCCCCAGAGGAAGCAGGAGAAGCTTCAATATTCCTCATGGGAGGTGTGTGTGTGTGTGTGTTCACAGCTTTTGTGACTGTGGTCATTGCCTGCATGTTTTTCAAATGCATTTTCGTAACCATAAGGGCTAGAAATTTGAATCTTTAAAGCACACACTTGGCACTGCAAATCTCTGGAATCAATCCCAGGTCCCATGCTGAATTTCACACATGTCCAGTTTCAGATGGTAATTAGCTCTGTGCGTGTGTGCGTGCATGTCTGTTTACCATCTAAAACTGCATGTGCGTGGAAATTAGCATTATGTATGTGTAAGTATAAGTGCATGTGTATGGATGGATAGATGGATGGATGGATGGAAAGATAGATAGATAGATAGATAGATAGATAGATAGATAGGGCCACTGTACACTCTGCAGCAGTTGCATTTGCTGTGGGTACACTGATGTTTCCTGAAGCAGTCAGCTAAAGTGTGAATGGCAGATGCATGCCTCTAAACACCTGTATACAAATGGCAGAAAAACACTGTGTCATCAGAGGTTCCAGGCATGGGCACATGGGTGCTTAAGGATATACATCTGATTTGCTGCAGGAAACACCAATTTAAGACTGGCGTTTCCACAGCGAACAAGGTTGCTGTGGAAAACATGAAGTAGCTCAAATACAGTGTCACCAGGAGCGCTTCTTCCATCTTCCCTGAATCTTAAACAGGGTGAGTGAGACACATGTCCCTGGTGACAGTGTGGTGATAGGAAGCGTGGCTGTACCAAGGAAGACGGGAGGGGAAGCAGTGTCGTTCTTTTTTTCCTCTTCCCTCCCCATCTCTTTTTCCTTGCGCACCATGTCTTTTTAAGCATGAGGGCAGGGACTGTCTTGTTTAATGCACTGTATGCAAGCTGTTCTGGAACCCTTTTCAGGTGAGGAGCAGGATAAAAATATTTTAAACAAATGGACAAACCAACCAACATGAAGGGCTCAGTTATGACCAGTTGTATCGAAGTGCTATTAACCAAGGTTAGCAGCACACAAGACATGCCCTTATTATAAACACCCATGTGTCTCTAATACAAAATCTTGATGGTATCTGTGTTCAAGAGTTCTTTGACAGTACTATTGTAAATAAAAAAAGAATTTATACCCGTGCCTTCTGCCATAGGGCATTGAGAGTGGCTTCACAGCACCACCAACACAAAACAAATACAAATATGGACCTCCCTGCCTTTGCTCAGGCAGGTGCCAGCACTGGGTTGTTTCTGGAGCCTCCTCAAAACAGCTCTTTTCCAGGAAGCCTTCCTTGGTTAACCAGTCTCGGTTTTATTGGCACTCTGTTTCTTAAAGAATAATTTTAGTATCATGTTTCATTCTTCTTATCTTTTATTCATTTTATCTCTCATCGTTCACTGCTCTGGAATCTGTTTAGATGTGGAGCGAGATACAAATGTTGTAAATAAATAAATAAAACAGAAAAATAGACCTCTAAAGCCAAACTACATACATTAAGGGTGCAACCTTATGCATGCTTAGACAGAAAAAAAGTCCTACAACTCCAAGCATTCCGCAGCCAGCATAGCTGGCTGGGGCATACTCGGAGTTGTAGGACTTTTCTTTTTCTTTTTCTTCTGTCTACGCATGCATAGGATTGCACCCTAAGAACACTAAAAAGCAGCAATCCAAAAACCCAGATTCAGCAAAACTTTAAACATTAAAAGCCTGTTCAGTAAGAAAAGTTTTCAGCTTGGAGTGAAAAAAAGGCCAGAGAGGGACCCTGACAGATCTCCAGAAGAAGGTGGAGTTGTGGTGCTGCCACTGAAAAGGCCCGGTCTCTCATGTTCACTTGCTTAATGGCCTGGGCTGATGCTATGGAGAGAAAGACCTCCAAAGTTATCTCAAGGCAGGGGTAGGTCCATACGGGAGGAGAGGGTCCTTAAAGTAACTGTGTCCTAGAGACCATTTCGTACTCTAAAGCCCAAACCTGTACTTTAAGTTGAGCCTAGGAACAAATGGGCAGCCAGTGACATTGGTACAGAATATGCTCTGATCAGGTGCTGGACAGACGTTTGGACCAATGGAAGTTTCTGAGCTGTTTTAAAGGCAGGCCACATAGAGAACATTGCAGTAGTCTAGTATCTAGATTTGAAGAGGGCTGACTGAACAGCCTTCACACAGAGGTAGAACACTTGCCTGGGATGTGTGTTTGCACTCATGCAAACCCCTATAGAAATGTAAATGGATGTCCTTTTATGTATGTGCATTTTCATTTGCTCATGCTAGCACTCTCTTACACACACATGCAAAAATGACCTTCTTACACCCACTGCAGTGACCTGGGGTCATTCTGCCTTAGCTTACTGTTAAGGCAGGCTTCCATAACATTCCCCTTGGCATCCATCTCACTTTGCCTCTGTCCTCCTCTCCTCCTTCCCATCCCCCTCCTTTGACCTGGGGACTTCTGCTTGTCCTCCCTTCCAACTACCTGCCTGCCATCAGTTTATGCCTTACTTCACTGTGTTTAGGATTTGCAATCACGTCTCCTGATGTGCCGCTATCAGCCAATTTCACAGCACTCGGGGCTGGTGGGACCTCGGACACTTCTTTGCATGCAAATTATGCATCTCCATTGCCAAAGGGAAGGAGGGCAAGAGGAGAATTAGGAGGATTTGTGTCTGCAGAGGATGCTTCTTTTCTGGACATGCAGTCCCTGAATTCTCTCGTGGACACTTGGGGCAGTTTATGATGGGCAGGAAGGGGGAAGGCTAGGGTGGACGAAGAATTGGCCTAGTGGGTATGGATCTACAGAGCAGCACATGGTCAAATGGAACACAAAATGCAAAGAACTGTTGCTTATAATTCTTTCTATATGGCTGTTACAGAATATAGGCAAGTACAGCTATTTCCAAGCAGTATGAAAGTAGCTGTGATTTGATATGAGACAGAGTAGTGAGGGTGGGTGTTTGTGTATTTTGGG
The DNA here is from genome assembly GCF_057233095.1 of Heloderma suspectum. Lineage (NCBI taxonomy): Eukaryota > Metazoa > Chordata > Lepidosauria > Squamata > Helodermatidae > Heloderma > Heloderma suspectum. The sequence continues at coordinate 41,924,521 of NC_139464.1, read as the reverse complement.
GCCTGCAGTATGTGTTTTGTATTTGCTTATAGGTAGGGATGTTGGAGAAATCTGCAAGGGAATCAAGTGAGTTCAGATTTCTATGAATCAAACGTATGGATTCCACAGCGGAGTGGCTTTTCCTGAGTTGCAAGGATTCCACAGACTTGTGGACCATTATTTTTACTTTCCGGAATTTTACGCAAATGTGGTTGTAGAAAAATACACAAAACAACAACACCACAAGCCAAAAAGTGCATTTCCCCATAGATGAAAGCTTGAAAATGCACATTTTGGGGGGATTTGCACATTTTTTGGGGGTGTTGTGCATGATCACAAGTGCGGATTTGCACAAATTCGGGGAATGGGGAAAATCCAATTCCATCAATGAGCAGACAATGGAATTAAAGGCATCTGACAATTTGTGAAACACTGACAGAAAGGATTTTATAAGATCCATACATTCCCTGCTTATAGGTATCTGTACATTACGGCCAAGTTTTGCTTTGGTTGTAGGTTTGTACCTGTGTGATGCTGTAACTTGTCAGAGTGTGTGGTTTCTGTGTATTGTTGCACTTGCCTTTTCTGTATTGTATTTGTTTATTCCCTCTGTTCCCCTCCCTTTCTCTTAAGGAATTCAGAGCATTTTATTTATTTACAACATTTTAAATCCGCTCTTCAGCTGAAAAAGGCTCCCAGAGTGGCTTACTATGATTAATATTAAAGACAGTCCTGTCCTCAGGCATGCAATCTAAAAGACACATTACAAAAGGAAAAAGGATTGGGAGGGAGGAGGAAAAAAGCAGCTCAGCCACCACTTCTTAGTTTCAGAGTTTATATAGGTGTTTCATCCAGTGTTTTTAACCTCACAGCAGTCCTGCAGGTAGGGAAGTATGGATTGTGTAAAATCCATTATGTCTGTGTTTCATGGATTGTCAGACACCTTTCATCCTGCAGTCCGCCCATTGATGGAAATGGATATTTTTTAGTTCCCAAATTAGTGCAAATGTGCATTTGCACAAATTTGCACATGCAAAAATGTGCAAATACCCCCCAAATGTGCATTTTCACACTTTCGCCAATGGGGAAATGTGCATTTTGGGGCAGGTTTTTTTTTTTTTTGGTGTATTTTTTGATGACAAGATTCAAGCAAAATTAGGGAAGTTAGAAAATGGTCCGCAAGTTGGCAGATTCCACCCGACAGTGGAAAAGCTGGTCTGCTGAGGAATCTGCTGGTTGGATTTATCAAAACCTGAACTTATTTGGTTCCATTATAAATTTCTCTGACATCCCTACCAGCAGGGTATGTTGGCAGAAGAATTAGTGACATGTCTGGTGTAAGCCAGTGAACTATGTGGGAGCTGAGCTGGGATCTGTGGCTGAGTTTCATTCATTTAAGCTAATTCTGGCCATAGCACCCCACTGACTGTCATACCATATTGACTTTATGTGCCCTTCTTGTGTGATATGCACATCAGTTTGTACGAATGTGCCTATCAAAGGGTGGTGCTAAGTTTTTTCAGGTTACATCTGTGGGCTTGTATCTTTGTATGAGATATAACTGATGTGCATTTATCATTGCATTAAAAATACACAATTGTAAGTGGAATAGTTAACATGAGGCATGCTGTATGTGTGAGTCTTATTATTTGTTTATATGATGTTTGTGGTCATAATGTGTGGAGAAGATACGAGAATTACCTGTGTTTGTGGGTAAGAGAGAAAACATTGTATTTTGCATTATGTGTACATAAGATGTTAGTAGTAAGTGTATCTAGTGAGGGACCATTAATATAAAATGTGCAGTATGTGATAGGGCACGTTATTTTATCATATTATGGGCATGTATTTTATCACACACTCTGTACATTTACACCAACTTTCCGCAACCTGGGTCCCTCCAGATGTTTTAGACTATAATTCCCAGCAGCTCCAGCCTGCATAGTCAGTTGTCAGGGGTGATGGAAATTGTAGTCCAAAATATCTGGAAGGTGTAGAAGGCTGAGTGTCACAAAAAGACTGCTTGGCATGTAAATCCTGGCAGCCGTGCATGTGAACATTGTAGCCCACTGAGAAGTACTGTATTTAATTAAGCAGAGACTGGGTGGTATAAGAGTTCCATCTGTGGCATTATACCTGTGATGTCTGTTTCATACATCGATGCCATTGCTTGCAGTTTTAGTCATCGAGTGCTGGATGTGCATGTGGGAAGCCAGCCTCCTAGGTTTTACAACAGCATAGTAATATTATCTGGAAATGCCATGGGAAGTGTGGCAGGAAATGTAGAAGAAGGCAGAAAGACTGGAAGAGGCAAGGGAAGGTAAAAGTTTTTGCAGCTAGAGGGATCTCAGAAACCAATCTCTGTGGCTTTCCATTTATGTGTCTTACAAAGCATGCATAGCCACCGTGTGGCCCTAGGATGCATTGTATCAAGAACCGCAGGCCTGATGTGGCAGGCTCAAAGTACACCACCCGTCTTAAACACCAATGATGTAGCATGGGTTGATCCAGCATTCACGCCCTGGAGAAGCCAGCATGGTCACTGCACTGGCGAGTGCATACTCCTCTGCTATACAGATTGCTCAGCTCGGTTTGCGCATGGGCACATATGCTCTACCATAATCTTCATCAAAAGCTGAGCTGGTGTGGGTGTTCTCTGAGAAATGCATGGAATACTACATAGTCACTGTACGGCAGACTTTATTTATTTATTTCATTTCTATACTGTCCAATAGCTGAACCTGTCTGGGCGGTTCGCATTACGGGTGAGAGAAAGGTTACATTCAAATGATGTGACATTCCACAAGGGTGCTGCTCGCAATGGATTCTGTGTGGTAGCCAGTGGAGGCTGGTGGCTCTGATGTCATTGGGGCAGTGTGTCCGCCCCAGGTTTCAGTCAGAACCAGTCAGAACTCTAAAGGAGCTATGCAAGGTGCTTCGGAGCCACCAGCCTCCATGGGTGGCAGCGCTCTTTGTGGTTGGCAGCAATGTCTGAAAGCTGTCTTCCATGTGGAATTGCTCAGAGACACGATTCAACTGAGCCACACAAAGATCATGAAGAACATGATCAGGTGGAGGCCTTTTTAGTCAGGTTCCACATGTAGGTGCCTGCTTATGTGGTCAGCCTAAGCTCAGAGCATGTGTTCTTTACAGCAAGGTGCTGTTCGAAGCTATGCATGTGATGGATGTTTTTGTGGGGGGTGCATGTATGTGTCTTCATGAAGCTGGGTGGGGAGTCATGTGCATCAGGTACACGAGGCAACTGGCCTCTTGAGGCTCTGCGGTCATCTTTGTTCTCATCGCCTTTATTTGGTTCACACTGGCGGCAGACCAAGTCTTCTTGCACACCTCATGTTTCCTCCTGGACTCGATGGCCTTGTAGGCCCCTTCCAACCCTGCTATTCTATGATTCTATGGTCCTTTGACATACCAAGAGGCGCTGCGTTCACCACGATGCAGTTACAAGCCTACCTTTAAGGCAGGAGTGGTCAGCACATAGCCTGTGGGTTGCATACACCCCCAGAACTGTTTTTGCACCCCCCAAACTTGCCCCTCCCCCTGCCACTGAATTAGCCACTGTGGCGGCAATGGCAACAAAGAACATGGTGATGTTGCAAGGGCGTTGTCTGCAAACAGAACTGTGCTCCCAGAAGTGTGATTCCACCTGCAAACAAAGCATTTGCTCCTCCCACACCTTGTTTCCTTGCAGAATTGCCAGGTTTTTCTGCTGCCACCACTGCAGCGGCATGTCCAGCAGCCATTTCGGTGGCACCAAGTGTGGAGTGCAGCTTATGATGGGTTCCCGAGAGGGGGGATATGGCCCCTTCAACCCCTGGAAGATGCTCACCTCTGATCTAAGAGCCCCTTCACCTAATATCTTTAGGTTCATGAGAGTCATTACGCACTGGATCGCTCTTTGCCACTGTGCAACCCTGGGTGCCTGAGGCCTTGTGGGATGCGGCTCCTTACCACACCAACATTATTTCACTTTCCAGGAAGGACAAAAGTTGTCTGGGGAAGAGCTGTGGCATACCTTGCGACCCTGACGTTACCAAGTGGTATGCAAAAGGGGTTGCTGCACCACATTTCCAAAGGGCCCTAGGATGCATTGTGTCAAGAACCGCAGGCCCGATGTGGCAGGCTCAAAGTACACCACCCGTCTTAAACACCAATGATGTAGCATGGGTTGATCCAGCATTCACGCCCTGGAGAAGCCAGCATGGTCACTGCACTGGCGAGCGCATACTCCTCTGCTATACAGATTGCTCAGCTCGGTTTGCACATGGGCCTCATATCTGATGTGAAACCAACCTGCCAATTTTAAAATCCTGCCTCCACAGCCTGAGAAGTGGCTGGGAATAATTCACCAAAGCTGAGCAAGAATGTGCTGAAATCTTGCTCCAAGAGGAGAATGGAGATAACAAAACGGAAGAGAAAATATTCTCAGGTGCATGAAAAGAACATTTATGTCCAACGCATTTCGAAAAAGGACTGTCCTTCATGGGGGCACTTATCTTTCTCCATATGTATTGAAAATAATCTTTCCAATGCTTCTTCAGTCTTAAAATGCTCGAAAGCTCATTTGGAGAAAGTTAAGTAGCCCCTGAGGAAGGAGAGTCCTTTCTGAAACGCATTGGGCATAAATACAAGTTTTTTTCAGGCATCGGAGAATATTTTCTCTTCTGTTTTGGGACACATAAGTGCCTTCCTCTCTTGCTGTTTAGAGAGTTAGCACCCCATGGTAAACCCTGCCAAAAATGCAAATGCCTGCACATGTTTCGAGTGCTCCGCCTGCCGCCAGGTGTTGAGCCATCAGATAAGACTCATCTTCACTCCGGGCTTGGCAGCTGCTTCCATAGGTCCGTCTGTCTCCTTTCCTATGTACATCCACTTGTCTGTTCCCATGATGGTTGATATGCCCTGCTGGCTTACACCCCACACTGCTGGTGGCTAGGCAGCTGTGCGCCCCCCCCCCATATACATGCACTCGAACGCGCTCACTATTCATTTGTGGCATATCCTGTTGCCATTGGAAACCTAAGAAAGAAGTGAATATACCCTCCAACTCTCCGGCTTTTTCTTCCCCCTTTGCCTTGCAGAAGACGGAGAGCTTAGCGATGAATCTGTTGACGCTCTGATCCATCAAAGAGCCCGTCTGACAAGTCACAGACCGTTCCTAAATGTGATTAAATATCCTTTTCTTCCAAAGCTCAGAGGGAACACGGATTTACCTGTCCCGGCTTCTTCACAATTGGGTGTTCAAAAGCACAGCATCTTGAGGTAAGCAAACCTTCTCATCTAGTTCCCCCTACTGCCCCTGCCACCTACCCTCTCCCCTTTCCTTGTTTGTTCTCTGGGTCGAGGTGCATGAGAGGGAGGTCTTGCTCACTGCACACTGTCTGCTGGACTCATGCTTTGCTTGATACCAATCACCTAGTAGAGAGGCTGCTTCCCAGCCTCTCCAGGGGCTCAGCATGGAGCTGCTGTTTGGAAAATCGGGATGTAGGAGGGAACCCTGTGCAGTTTTTCTGCCTGCAGTCCAGAGCTTTCTCCTTCCTCCCCCTCTCCCCTTTTCTCTTTTTTTTGCCTTCTCTCCATTTCTCTACTTCTCATCCCTGCAGTGCACACCTCTCTCCCTCTTTCTCCATTAAACAGCAGCGTTGTTTATGTTTGATAAGCAAAGGGATGGCCTGCACCCCCTCCCCTCCCCATTCAGCGAAGCTGTAGGCACCTGCTCAGACCGTAGCACATTCTTAAGTGTGCGGCAGGCTAGAGAAGGTACCCTTCATGCAGCACTTGCTTTGTGGGCCTTGATGTTGCAGGAGATGCTGTCCCATCAAGGCATCTGCTGGCATTACCGGTCATAAGCTGGGTATGTGCTTGGGACCATCTGATGTTGAGAGTCCTCTTCCCTATGTCCCATCACCCCAACATGAACTTGAGCTGGGTTGTGTTTCTAGGCATGTCAGGTATTTGTTATCTGATCTCGTTCCCCTTTCCTAGGGAAGTCTGAGAAATTCATTTCAGTTAGTTTTTGATCAGGATTTACCCTTCCAGATTGAACATAGACTCGGACACAGTCTGCAGTCGAAGTCCGTACATTTCTGAGCTTGCAATGTGATTTGCGGACGCCCCCCCCCCCAGCATTTGACAGCATAGGTACATTTGAAAAATGCGCATGAAAAAATGCGTACTTTTGAAAAATGTGCACAAATACACTTTAATTAATGGGAGAAGAATGCATACATGTCAAAATGGTGCACAATCGATGTGTACATTTGGAAAATATGCATGAAAATATGCAGATTTTCGTGTGAAAAGAAAAAAAAAAACAAAGTTCGCAATCTGATACGGACTCAAGTTGGAATGAGTTTCAAGATGGAATTCAGAGAACTTTGGTGAGCTTGTTTTGCTGATCTGCACATCCCTACCTTCTCCCAATGTTCAGCTTAGCATGGGAAGAGGTTGTGTATTAAGAGAAGTATGGACCGTCTTACAACTGCTAGGCTGCAGGGTGCAAGAACTTAGCTTAGGGAAGAAAAATGGGAACAACCACGTTATTGTGTGCGTGTGTCCTAGCTCAGTGGTAGAGCACATGCTTTGCATGCAGACGGTCCCAGGACCAATCCTTGGTATCGCCTGCTAAAAGCATCAGGAAGCAGACGATGAGAAAGACCCCTCTCTGCCAGAGGACCCTGGAGTACTGTCACCAGTAGACAGTAGACATTACTGGGCTATATAGACAAATCGTTCATCCAGAAGTGTGTGTCCCCAAACACGAACACATAAGAACATAAGAAGATCCATGCTGGATCAGACCAAGGGTCCATCTAGTCTAGCATTCTGTTCACACAGTGGCCAACTGGTTGTCAACCAGGAACACACAAGCAGGACATGAGCACAACAGCACCCTCCCGCTCATGTTCCCCAGCAACTGGTGTACATAGGCATACTGCCTCTGATTCTGGAGGCAGCATAGAGTCATCAGGACTAGTAGCCATTGGTAGTCTTATCCTCCATGAATTTGTCCAGTCCCCCTTTAAAGCCATCCAAATTGGTGGCCATCACTAAGTCTTGTGACACGGGGTTCTTGGGATAATGGATAAAAACTGATGTATCACAGCCTGGAAGTTGGCCCACAGATGTGTTAAGTGTATGTGTGCCAAATTTGAGCATATGGTGTAATGGGCATGTGACTGCCTTATGGTACACCCAGCTCTTGATTTTTCAGTGTGTATCTACTACCGTACTACCATAAAGGCTATCCATAAGTTGGTGGTGGCATAGTGGGAGTTCACAATGCTTTGAAAGAATGGGGCTTTGCATACCAAGTGAAGCAGTCCTATGAAGTTGCGTTATAGTGAATCAGGCCAATGGTCTACCTAGCCCAGTAACCACTCTGGCTGGTAGGAGCTCTCCAATTTTTCAAGCAAGGGTGTTTTTTTTTAATCCCCAGCTTTGCTGTCTGAAATCCTGAGACCTTATTGTATGACCACATGATCATGAGCTCAAACCTGGCTTGCTACACACTCAAAAAGGGAAGGTAAAATGGGACTGAGCAACCTGCAGACTTAGGTTTGCATGTGCCCCCGCCCTCCCTGGGCCCTATTTCAAAAGACATTTGCATTTGATCAGTTGAGACATCTGGCAAGAATGATCTGTCTTTCCCTTGGCAGTCCTCTGGGTGGGGAGGAAGAGGGAGAGACAAACAGGAGTGGTAGGGAGAGAGAGAGAGAGAGAGAGAGAGAGAGAGAGAGAGGTGCATTGACTGGGATTCCTGCATTGAGCAGGGGCTTGGATTCAATGGTCTTATAGGCTCCTTCCAATCCTACTATTCTATGATTCTATGATTCTAGGTGCCCCCACTCAATTTTGGCTCTGGCCTCACCCACTGCCCGCATGTGGCCCCCAGCACATTACCCCTGAAGGACCATGGTGCTCATCAGAGAAAAAGGTCCCCCATGTCTGGCTTAAGATAACTTCTCCATGTAAGATACTATTTGGCTGCTGCCCTAGCATACATTATTCTCTAGGCCGGCCTTCCCCAACCTAGTGCCCCCCCCTGATGTTTTGGACTACAACTCCTATCACCCACAGTCAGCATAGCCAATGGCTGTGAATGCTGAGAGCAGTAGTCCAAATCATCTGGAGAGCACGGGGTGGGAACGGCTGCAGTCTAGGCTACTGAAATGAGTTCTGCTACAATTTATTGTCGCTCATTCTCAGGAGTGGGCAGAATGTAGATTGCAAGGTGATTTGCAGGAGATTGTCAAGGGTTCCTGGTTCACAACTCTTTAAGCAATAGCAACAGCTAAACAGCTCCTCGCCACCCACAAATTGGGATGTTGGAATCCCTCTAGTAGCTCGCATGTATATTTATACTTGTATCTGCAGGTCATGGCAGTGTTTGGTTCCTGGGGCGCTGGAGGCAATTGGTTCCACCAGCCTTGTAACCAAGCTCATAACAGTTACTAGTCTGCAAACAATTTTACTAACCTGCAGGGGTTGGCAGTGGAGGGACTGAGAGCTCAACCCCTTCTGCACCAGCTTGCTACATTTCTATACTGGTTGCAGAGGAGGGGGCTTCCCCCCTCTGGCAGTCTACTTGGTTCTGTGTTGGGTGCAGAGGAGGGAAGTTTTCTGCCCACTTGCCTGTGTGATGGAATACGCATTGTAATGTGTGAAGTTAACATGAATGTATTGTATTCGGTAGAAATGATTTGTTCTATGTGTATTATGAGCCAGCTTTGAGTGCAAAAATGTGTTTTTGGAACTGGGGCAAAGGACCTTGCCACATTTGGGTTGGTTAATTCTTGGAAGCAACAAGCTTCTTGGCTTAGGAGATGGACTTTCAGAAGGGTACTTCTGAAGTCAGTTGTACACCTGGCAGGGCTGTGAAAAAGTTCTCTTAGACAGCAATCCTATGGGGATCAACGGTCGCCTCCGAACCTGAGGGCGACCGCCTATCCGCTGCAGGACTATCCACTGCTTTTGAGGCTAGACAGCCAATTTTGGCTGTCTAGCTGTGGGACCTTGGAGCGCAGAGTGGGGAGGCTGGACGACACATAGGAAGTGTCATACCGGGACTTCCGACCTCCCTGCCCTGGCCCGCCCCTAGGCATGCCCCGTTTCCCCCGCTCCGTAGTGCTCTTACAAGCACAGAGCATGGGGCCAAACCACGCTGCCTACAAGCGGCATGGGAGGGGGTGCAGGTCGGTTCTCCGGAGACTGACCTTGGAGTGCAGGCTCCAAGATCGGTTCCCGGGAACCAACCAATCCTATGGCTGTCTAGCCACTGACTAGCAGCCATAGGATTGCGCCCTTAGGGTTAGATGCTGGAACTGTGTGCAGGAGTTATGACTAGGCCTGAAGCTCCTGTTTGAGTCACCTACATAGATGCATGTTAAGGTAAGGAACTGGAGATAATGTTAGAATGTTTAAAAAGGTAAGATTTTTGACCTGGTTGAGCAGAGAGATCCCGGGAAAACAAGAAGCCTGTCAAACTTGCTCATGTTAACTCTGTCAACCATGCCTTCTATTTAGGTAAATACAAAATGTTGATATTAACTGTTAGATTGAGAGGAACTTAGTTTTTATTTTATCAAGAGTATGCTTGCTACTATTTCTATTGTACTTTAGGTGATTATAACCAGTGTGTATTTGGGGGTGTTTGTGATCTGGCATATTGTCATAAAAGCATGTTATTCTCTTACATTGTTTGAGCAATAAATATGAATTCTTGGTATCAAGTTTGCATTGTCTGGCTTTGGAGATGCTTCAGGGACCACTACCCATATGTTAATTCTTGAAGCCCAGAACACTCAGGATTAAAACTGTTGCTGAGTGAGGTCTGTCCTTAAAGTTGCTGTTTTCTCTCTTGATGAGGTGAGTCACAGACTAGCTTCTTCCCCTATTCAGGTAAGGGGAACAAGCTAGTCAGATGGAACAGGACTAAACTACTCGTCTCACCTGTGCTTAATTCCTTGTCACCAATGGCTACCAGGCTAATTTTGCACTTAACTCAGGTTGATGGATATTGGGGGCAGGGTGTGTGTGTTTCTGTTACCCCCCCAAGTACATCCAGCAAGCCTGAAATCTGCCCCATACCTGCTCTTAATCTCCCACATTTTTAAACAATATCCAGACAAATCAGCCATTTAGTGATCTTGCTATTTGCAATATAGCAAGAATTGCTTGCAGTAATGTTTTTTTTCTTCCTGTGTAAATCACTGTGAGTAATGCTTGGAGCGGGGGAGGGGCCGGCTTTAGGCTTGCAGGATCTATTTTGTTGTTCACTAGAACTCTGAGGTCCACCAGTGGGAGCTGGGAGCAAGATACTGGCTCAAGAAGGGGACATAGAATTGAGGAACAAGGTGTCTGAGTGCCTGCTCAGCCCAGGAATTTTTTTTCAGTCCCAGAGCTGGAGCTCGCATACAGATAGTTTCGCACATGCATCTACCCTTGTTTTCCCTGCAAGCTTTCTTGATTTCAACAGCCTAATTTAAGGGGGGGGGGGAGGCTTTTTGTTGTTGCTATTGTTCAACCATTGGGAGTCAGAACCGCTTGCTGTTCTACTGCAAATTGCCTAGAGATCTACTGATAGATCCCAATTTACCTTCTGCCTGCCCTTGGCTTAGAGGAGGCCTGAGGATTGTCCTACCTGATGAGTCAAGGCATTCTTAATAGATTGATGCTGCACCTGGGTTTAGCAGTGGGTCTCTGCATGGATCCTCTCAACTCTCACAAAAGGACACATTTGATAAGACAACCTTCCCCAGCCAGGCGCCCTCTGGATGCGTTGGGCTACAGCTCCCATCATCCACACTCAGGGCCTGCTGACTGGGGATGGTGGGAGTTGTAGTCCAACACATCTGGAGGGCGCCTGGTTGAAGGAGGCTGTGATAAGAGGAGTGTTCTCTTGGTGGGTGGTAAGTACCTGGAAATGTTGATCTCAGAACAGTACTATAAATGGAGTACAGGTGGAGTGTGCCATGGCAGTTTTTATTATGATGTTAGGGAGTTCTGGGTTGCTGCGCTTGCTATTTATATTTTTCAGAACTGTGAGTTGAGGTGAATTACTAAGCCACGGGGGGGGGGCGTAGCTCAGTGGGTAGAGCACCTGCTTTACACGCAGAAGGTCCCAGGTTCAATCCCCAGCTTCTTCAGGTAAGGCTAGGAAAGAATCCTGCCTGGAGAGCCACTGCCAGTCAGTGTCAGCAACATTGGGCTAGATGGACTCATGGCCTGCCTCACTATAAGGCAGCTAGGCAGCTTCCTATGTTCCTATGCCTAAGTATTTGCAAATGACCATTCTTCCCCCATCACCCTCCTGTGTGTCGAATTTTAGCGTAAGCTGCTTGGGGCAGAGACCTGCGTTCTTACTGTTACTTGGTAAAGCACTCTGCACATTGATGGTATAACTAATAACCCATTGGCAAATCACAACAGAATATAGTCTTCCTGGGAGCATTCAGGCTGGGATTGCCTCTCAGCAGGATGCCTCCATTTGCATGTTCTGGCTTTTCCAGTGGTCATCTATTTTGAATGACTAAGGGTTAAGTAAAGTCTGTCTGGCCAATGAGTAGTTCCATTGAAACATCATCTAAAGCCCTGTTCACGAGGCTGTTTCAGCCCATGGCAACCACTGTTTTCAGCCAGTCTGTGCAGCATCACCCTGTACTGAAACATCATCAATGCGCCATGCTGAAGTCAGCTTGGAAACTACAGTTTGCAACCATGTTCCAAGAGCCTGCCCAGGAGTCCACAAACAGAAAACAGGGGTGCGGAACGTCTTTCATCCCAACAAGGCCTGAATTCCATTTTAGAGAAGCTTTCAGTGGTGGCTGGGGCCCAAGGCAAAAGGTGGTAGGGCTAAAATGCTGAAAATATTAGCATATTTTTGCTTAAAGCCCCTATATCCAGAAACTAAGGAGAGGCATTTCAACCATTTAGAATGAGGAGAAAGTGCACAAAATTCTGGGAAAACACCAAATAATGAGTGCTTGCTGCAAAGGGGGTATGGCTAGGGGAAACGGGCCTGGCCATCTGGAGAACCCTGAAGGGCTAGATTGGGACCCCAAGAGGTCCGAATGTGGCCCCTGGGTCTGAGGTTCTGCAGCCCTGCTATAAAAGATGACAGCAGTGGGCAGTGGAGGCTGGTGGCTCTGATTCTGGTGGGGCTGTAAATCCATTCTGGGTTTCAGTCAGAACTCTAAATGTGCTGTCCAAGGTGCTGAAACTTAGCCCTAAGATAGGTTCAGCACTTTGGATAGTTCCTTTAGAGTTCTGGCCGGCTCTGACTGAAACCTGGAGTGCATTCGAAGCCCCACTGAAATTGGAGCCACCAGCCACAATTGGCAGTGGGTACGGAAGGCAAGGATGGAGAACCTGGGCCCCTCCAGATGTCATTATTTATTTTATGTCATTTATTTCAGAATATTTCTATACCGCTTCCCGTATTAAAAATCCAGAAGCCATCCACCACAGATTACAAAACAATACATCATTAAAAGCATAACAGCATTTAGGAAAGTTAATAGTCAGAAAAAGATTTGGATTGCAAAAAGATTTGGATTGCAACTCCCATCATCCCTCACCATTGGCTATGCTGATTAAGGCTGATGGGAGTTGCAGTCCAGCAGCACCTGGAGGGCCACACATTCTCTGTCCCTGGCCTAAGGTCTCACATCCCTCAGTGTAGGCTAGTGCTTACAGCAGGGGGAAGCCAGGGTGGGAAGAGGAAGGTTGCTCAGTTCAGTGCTGTACCGAAAATTTTGACTTCCATTTTTGGCATTTCATGGGGTGGGGGTAGGGATGTACGAAACCCCTACCTTGCTCCGCTCCGGGGCATCTGCGGTGGGGGGGAGGTGCTCTGTCCCTCCCCCCGGAATCCTCCCTGGCCGGCTTTGCTCTGTGGCAGCTCCGCGGAGCCACTGGCCAGGGCCAGCCACCGCTGAAGTTCCAGCCGCTGCTGAGCCCGCAAATGGCAGCCATCATAGAGGCCACCATTTGCGCCCTTGCATTAAGTATTTACGTAGCCTATCACGAACAAAGTCAGCCACGCAAATGGCGGCTGCTACGACGGCCACCATTTGCGGCCGCAGCAGCCCGGCAGTGGCTGCGAGACCAGCTGGAGCCGCCTCCGCCTCCACCGCCTCCGCCACCAGGTATGCTCCCTCCCAGGGAGATTCTACTGGGTGGCGGGGCGGGTGGAGGCCGTTCCGCCATGGATTCTGCGGGGCTGGATTCTTTAGACAGTCCATGGCGGAATTCTCTGACATGGTGGGGGAAAACTAAACTCTGGAGAAAGAGGCTGGGAGAGGTGAGAATTTCAGAGAATTCTTGGGGAGGGGAACAGGGTTTCCGCATGCCTTTTGAAGTGTAGGCAATCCTTGAGGGATCTTCTTTCTGTTTTTTATTTTTGTAAAAACAGCCCCTGCACTTCCAGGAGGCCAGGCCTCTTCTCCAGCCTGGCAGTTCTTTCTGAACCCCCAGGAGACCATGTGACCTCGCCCTCTGCAATGGGCAGAACTCCTGGCTGGTGAAGAGGCCTCAGCCCCTCAAGAATCACCTACACTTAAAAAAAGGTATGTGGAAACCCTGCCCCCTCCCCAAGGTGAACATTCTCCTAAACTCTCCCCCTCCCTGTGGAAGATGCAGAAAAAACAATGCCTCTTTCGCAGGGAGAGAACAAGTTCCCCCAAATAAGGGGCAGGTTTCGGCACAGCACTAGCTCAGTTTGATATCGGCCCTCTGCCTCATCTGGTTGCCAATCACTGGGTTGCAACCTGGCGATGCTGTCTCCTTTCTATCAGTGGTGTAAGTGGTCAGTTTGGAAGTGCAGGCACTCATCATGACCATCCCCATAGCCATGCTCTCAAGGTGAGTAAAAAAACGCAGGCAGGTGTGTGGTCCCCCCGCCCATCTTTTGTAAAGCTACTGGGTCTTAATTGCCCCTTCAAGACCAAGCCATCCCCAAATACTTTGCAGTGTAACAGGGTTAGCTCACAACAATATGCTGTTGCTGGCAATAATCCATTTGCCCCCGAGCTACTCTGAGGGTCACAGCTCAGCTCCGAGGGAACAGAGAAACCTGAGTGGGCTGGCAAATGACAGTATTGCCCCTGCTAGTCAAAAAGTCCTGGAGCTTCAACCCTGTGTGCCCTGACACCACCCTGACACCACTACACCACTGTTTTCTGTTCCCGCCTCCCAACTCAGGTGAAGCCAAGGACTCAATAGATGTGGCTTCTCTCCCACTTATTTTCCCCCAGTCCCATAGTTTGCCTTCTCACACATGGGCTCCTGCTTGCTACAGTCAGCAGGGGAGGAGGGTAAATTAAAAAGCTGGGGAGGAAAACGGAGAAGCCATCGCTGCTGCATCAGTAAATGGAGCATCAGTCTCTGGGTTGCACGCTGGCAACCCCAAATGGGAGTCTTCCAAAGAAGCTGAAGGAGTTGCAGGGGGTGTCCTGATCCTCCCATGGAAGAGATGCTTCTGGGGAAGTCTCCCATCCATCCTGCTTAGTGGGCCAGGCCAGCTTAGCTTCAGCAGCAGAACTGCATTGTCTGTCTTCAGACCATTTTCTGTTCTGTTATCTGTTGGAGGCAAGGTAGATGTTGCCACTTTTCTGGGCTTCTTTATTTCAAAGTTCTTTTCTCCCTAGGTTTAGGGCAGGGGTGGGAACGCACAGGCTGCATGGGGCCTGCTGTGGATGCCCAGTGCCACCCCCCACTCTCCAAATTCCCCTGGCCACCAATGCTAGGGATGAGGGTACATGGGGGTGACTCCCCATGTTTCCCTCTTCCCAAATGACTCCCAGCGACCCACTGAATGGATCAGGGGTCTGCTGATGCTGCAAAAGAGGGTGCATGAGGGGAGTCATCCCTGTGTGCCTTTTCTACCAGCAGGAGCAGGCTTGCTGGGTGCCCGGGAGAGTGGAGCTAAAGCCTCTCCCTCCTCCCAGCGACCTGGATCAGGATATGAGTGTGTGTAGAGAGTGTGGGTGTGTGCATGTGCATGTGTATGTGTTTGGAGTGGAGGCTGGTAGCTCTGATGTCAGTGGGGCAGTGAATCCTTTCTGGGTTTCAGTCAAAACCAGTCAGAACTCTGAAGCAGCTATCCCCAAATAGGTTCAGCACCTTGCATAGCTCCTTTAGAGTGCTGGGTGGTTCTGACTGAAATCCAGAATGGAATCACAGCCCCACTGACATTGGAGCCACCAGCCTCCACTGTGTCCATGCATGTCCATGCATGCGTGCAGATCCTATCCCACTACCCAGCACCGTGTGTGACTTGGGGGGTGGGGGGGAAAACGATTACTCTGGTTTCAGGGAACACAGAGGGGTTGGCGTCCTTACCATGGGTATGCAAAGCATTTCATCCCATCTGTGGAGCTATGTATTCACCTTTCACCAGAGCCAGGCTGCTGATGCAGCGCTATTGTCTTGCATATCATGTTCAGCATCTCATTGTGGCTGAAGAGACTTTTCCTAGAATTAAGAGTTGTGGCTTTGCCCGGGTTGCTGCTCTCTCGTACTTCGAAAACACATCTTGCCTCCCTGTTGCTAGTAAGTGAGCTTTGAGTCACCATTGCACTCTGCTTCCGCTGTTTCTAGCCATGTTCATCTGATCCAGTTCCACCCTTCACTTCACTTATTAGTCATAGGCATGCACACGCCACACACACACTCACTCACAAATGTCCTAGACCTGCAATTCTTGCTTTTCAATCTTTATATAATGCAGAGGAAATGCTGGAAAAGTTCCCCTCCCCTTATATCTAGAAGATCTTACTCCAGGGGAGGGAATACATTCTAGGGGAACAGCTTGAACTGTACAAGGCTTTACCGCAGCTTTGTGCTCTTGCACGAGCCTTCCGGAGCGATTGCCGCCCCCTTTCTGTGGTGCACTTGCTGATCTCTGCTGGTGGTGCACTGCAGACTGGACTGCTTTGGTCAACGATGCTCAGACCTCTTGCACTCTGCCTTGCCTGTCCGCCTTTGTTCTGTCTGGACCTTGAGCAGGGACCCGCCTGGCCTCTTGAGGGTGGGGCAGGCAACTACCAGAGTTGCAGGACTTCTGGGAGCTCCAAGTGAGCCACTTCCCCTGGCACTGTCTGAAGTTCACATGAAGCCTTTACACCTCTCAGCCCAGACTGCGCCTCTCCGACCACAGCAGCACGGCAGCAGAAGGGAGCCCATTTCCCCTTGTTTTAAGATGAAGAAGTGGCAGTTTGCCACTGAAATTCAGTGTTAGGGCAGCAAAAAAGGCCTGTTTCTTCTTCCACATTTTAAGGAAAACAACAACCCTATTTTGCTGCCATGCCGCTGAATTTCAGTGGCAAACTGCTGCTTGTTTACCTTAAAACAAGAGTAAATGGGCTCACTTTTGCTTTGATGCTGATGAATTTTGGTGGCAAATTCAGTGGTGGGGGTTGCAAAGAAGGTGGGCAGGGTGGCTGCATGTGGCCCATGGGCTGTGTGTCACCTGCCCTTGGTCTAGCTCTTTTGTAACCTTTGTTGCTGGTCTTGTTGATGTAGTTGGTCTTCCTTCATCTAGGCTGGAACCCAAGCTACTATCTGGGCTGAGGAATCATGACAGCCTTGTTGGTCTAAGCCAGACTTCCACAACCTGGTGCCCTCCAGGTGTTTTGGACTACAACTCCCATCATCCATGACTAGGCATGGATGGATGCACCTCCTTCCGCTCCCTTCAGGTGGTTGACGAGCCATCCTCACTGCCCTCCCACACGAACTGCGTGGCGGGAACTGCAGGATGGCTTGGCAATTGCCTGAAAAGTGCTGCAGGGCTGCCCGTCCCCTTACTGAGCTGCGATTGTGTGCAGAAATTGCAGGTCAGGTTAATTCCACATATGTAAAGTTTGTTTGTTTATTTATTTATTTAAAACATTTGTATCCTGCCCCATATCA
Organism: Heloderma suspectum; assembly: GCF_057233095.1. Lineage (NCBI taxonomy): Eukaryota > Metazoa > Chordata > Lepidosauria > Squamata > Helodermatidae > Heloderma > Heloderma suspectum. The sequence goes on along the minus strand of NC_139464.1, from coordinate 41,907,610 downwards.
TTAAGATCTCAGGGCCCTTTACACTGTAATCCTGAGTAATTGCCCCTTTAAGGCAGCCATAGACTCAAATATGCAGAAGTAACTGAGCCGCAATTGTGTGCACAATCGAGGCTCAGTAAGGGGATGGATGGTCCCACAGCACTTTATGCTAGGGATGTGCGAATCCACCCCCGTCTGGGTTCTCCAGGTGCTCACTCAGCTCCTGCCTCTGCCCCTGCTAGCTGGTCCCCAGACCTCGCTCAAGCCCCTCCCGCACTCAGCGAGCAGCCTACACTCACCCCGGTGGCTTTGTCGAGCTCTGCGTTTGCCATTTTTGAAAAATAAAATGGAGATTGCACAAATGTGCAAATTTGCACATGCGCACATATGCGCATTTTCACACATACACAAATACATGCCTTCACGAAAATCCGCATTTTTGCACATATGCAAATATGTGCATTTTTGCGATCGCCATTTTTTTTTTTTTAAAAATGGCAACTATGGAGCTTGACAAGGCCACTGGGACTGGGGTGAGCGTGGGCCTCTCACTGAGCTCGGGCAGGAGGCAAGCAGGGGCAGGGGCTCAGTGAGCGGGGCTTGGGGGTGTAGGCAGGGATGTTTCTATCAGGTTCCTGAATGGAACTGGGTGCCTGCACCATTCCTACTTTCCACCAATTGCTAAGCGGGTAAGCGGGCCCTCTCATGCTGGCAAGTGGGGTCTGGGAGGCCAGATGCAGGGGGGAGTCTGTTGGACTCCACCCCCTCCTTGGACTCCCAAGCCATCCCTATCCCTGACCATTGGCCAGGGATGGAAGTTGTAGTCCAAAACATATGGAGGGCACCAGCTTGGGAATGGCTGGACTAGTTATACGATTCTTGCTTAGTGCACAAGAGGTCCCAGCTTCAAGTCCTGGACAAGCCCTGCTTGGTGTGTGTCTGTGAGGCTGGCTGTACCATACAGGAGGGATCGCAGCTCAGTGTCAGAAGGTCCCAAGTTGAATTTCTGGCATCTCCAGTTAAAAGGATGATGTAGGAGGGGATGTGAAAGACCTCCATCTAAGATTGTGGACAGCCACTGTCAGTAGCATGTATGGATTGTGTAAAAATCATTCCGTCTGTGTTTCGTGGGTTGTCAGGCATCTTTTGTTCTATTGTCTGCCCAACAACAGAATTGTTTTTTTTTTTAGTTTCTAAATTTGCGCATATTCACATGTGCAAAAATGTGCAAATCCCCCCAAATGTGCACTTTCACACTTTAGCCTATTGGGGAAATGTGTATTTTTGGTAGTTTTTAAAGTTTTGGCGTATTTTCTATGATCAAATTTGCACAAAATTCCCAAAGGTTAGAACACATTCTGCAAGTCCAGGGAATCCACCTGACAGGGGAAAAGCTGTGGAATGTGTAGGTTGGATTCATAAAAATCCAAACTCATTTGGTTCTGCTGCAGATTTCTCCAACATCCCTAACTGCCAGTCAGAGTTATTTTGTTATTTTATTTATGATTACATTTAGAACACAGCTTTTTTTCACAGACCCCATTTGATTTGCACAGTAACCCTGCAAGGTAAATTAGGCTGAGAGAGTTGGGATTTGAACTTGGGTCACCCCAGTCTTAATCCAGCACTCTAACCATTATGCTATGCAGGTGCTACATGGACCAGTCTGAGCCAAGACAGCTTCCTAGGTCCCTATCCTATCCCTTTCTAACCTTCCACCAACCAGCAAGTCAGTGCACAGAGAGTGAGACAACAGGATATCAAAGATTCCTCCAGCATAGCCTTCTTCAGCCTGGTACCCTCCAGATGTGTTGGGAACTGTCAGCTTGGAGAACCTGCATCAGATTGGACTTCTACTTCCTTCTCCTTGGATCTAGAGGAGAACCTGGCTGCAGGGCCCAATAGCTCCTGGGGCTGGGAGGGGACTCTGAGACAGCTGTGATGGAGCACAGCCCACTCCTGTTCCCTGATACATCCAGGGACCCAGATAGACACCCAGTGTCCTAGTGCCAGGGCTGAGCTGTAGGTAGCTATCCAGCTGGAGCCAGGAGTCAGACTATGTCAGAACCAGGAAGATAATTGTTGGCTGGGCAAAGTCCCAGCCCCTTTCTCCTAAGGAGAGCAATAGCAAGTCTGGGTGGGCAGAGCCAGTTCAGTGCCAGGGAACCTTTCACTGCCCAGGCAGATATTCCAAATTGGAGCCCTGATGGCTCCTGGAGCACAGAGCTGTGGCCTCCTGGTTCTAGCCCTGGAAGATCCTGACCCCTGTTCCTGGGATTGTCCTTCTACTACAGCCACCCCCACCCCAATGATCACCTGCTGAACCCAAACAACAAAGTCAGTGACAAAGCCAGGTAGAAGTGAAACGTAGAAGGTTGAGCATTTACTGGGAGCCTCCCTTTCCCAAATACATCTCTCAAAGAGTGTTTCCAGGATCAGAGCTACTGAAGGTGAACCAGGAAGGCTGGGCCTTGGATAATGATTCTCACCATGTGCCTGTCTGGGCAGCTCCCCGAATGTTGACAGCTCCTTGTTCAGGGTCCCTGGCCGGACAGCTCCACTGGCTTTTCAGCAGTGTTGCCCTACAATGCTTGTTGGACAACCAACAGAGGGCAGAAAGTAGATCTCTGGGTGATTTGCCATAGATCAGCAAGGGTTGCTGAATCCCAACAGTTTAACAATAGCAAGTGAAAACCCAACTGAAAAGAATTCCTGGCCATGGCTTGTCTTGTGCTAATAACTTGTGTCCCAGCCCCAGTGTTCTCACCAGTAAAGCAGCTGCCTTTGGTCAGGTCTTCATGCTGTTCTGCTGGCCAATTTTAGAGCTGTGTTGGAATCCCTGATCTAGCGTAACTCAAATGTAGATCTGGATATGGAGGTCATCCCAGTCTGTAGCTCATGTTTTGCAGTAGATAAGGCTTCCCATCCTGGTGCCTTCCAGATGTGTTGGGTTACAACTCCCAATATCCCCAGCCACCATAGCCAAGAACTCTAATTATATTTCTCAATTGAGTGCAGAAGCCTTCCCCAATGAGATGCCCTCCAGATGTGTTGGACTACAATTCCCATCACCCTAGCCAGCACGGCCTGCGATGGCCATGCTGGATGGAGGTGATGGGAGTTGCATTCCAACACATCTGGAGGGTCCCAGGTTGGCGAAGGCTGCAGTAGATGATTGGCTCACTCCTTTAATAAGCATTTTGTATCCAGCTCCTTCCCCACCTCCCCTCTAGCCACTATTTCGCACCTGCCTTTGTTGGGTAGACTTTGGGATTCTGGTAAAAAAAACAAAAGCAGAAGTGAATTGCACAAGGCTTGAAGTCTTCTCACCTTCACTGTAGAAACCTGAGTTCATTTCCCTGCCTTGCCCTGCTGGACAGCTCTGCTGTCTCACCAGTAAGACCCTGCAGCCAGTTCACCAGGCTTTTGGTAGCTGAGGGCAAAAGGCCAGCAAGAACCATTTTGCTACTTGCACAGACAAATGGGCCAGCCTGGTCTGGAAGTGTAGAGGTCTTGAATATCTCCTGACCTGCATCCAGAGTGCCACCTCCCCCACCCCCAACTGCATAGATGTCTTTTATCCCACAGAGGACCTGGTCGGCTGGTCCTCATCTTGGCAATCTAGGCTCATCTGTAAAGGACTGTTGGCTGGAGACTTTAGGACAGGTGTCCTTTGGCTCCTCTTAATTAAGGAATGAGAGAACATAGTTGAGCTGAAGGCTGTATGTGTGATCCAGGTATTGTTTAGGGCTGTGCGCTGATTTGGCCCGAACCCTGAGGCACATCAGGGTGATTTGGGCTGAAACGGTCTGGTTCTGGAGTGGGTTGGGAGCAGCCCAAAGAGGCCTGAAGTGGGTTAGGCTGCTCCCAAAGTGCTTCAGGCTGCTTTGGCTGGATCAGGACAGCCACCTACCCAGCCACGTGAGCCCCCTGCTCTTTAGCTAGACTCGTGGGGAGTGCCCGCAGCCATCGCTGTCTTGGAGGGAGTCACCATGGCGACTCTTCTTCTTCCATTAAATAAATGGTGCATAGATTGTGGCTATAAAGGGGCCATCTATGCAATATTACAGGTGTAAATGGTCCATTTACACCTGTAATAGTGCGTAGATGGCCCCTTTACAGCTGCAATCTATGCACCGTTTACTTACCGGAGGAAGAAGAGTTGCCATTTCGGAAGAAAATGCAAGACGGCAGCTGCTGCAGGCGCTCCCCACAGGTCAAGTTGAGGAGGAGCAGGGCGCTCGCATAGCTGGGTGGGGTGTGTGGGGGCTTGTGCGGCTAGGCAGGGGTGGGGGTGTTCTGGCTGTCTGTATCGTGCTTTGGATCCAGAGGCTGAAGCGGGTGGTCCCCACTCTGGATCAGCCCGAGGTGGGTTGGGGCCAATTTGAAAGCTCTGAATCGGCCTCTGGAGCGGGTCGGGAGGTCCCTGCACAGCCCTAGTGCTGTTGCACATTGTGTGCAAAATCATTTATTTTTATCCCATTAACATTGTGAGGAAAGTGGTTTTGAAGTATAGCAAAACCCTGAAAAAGCTGTCTGACCAGAGCTAGTGGTGGGATGAGTGGGCACATCACAGGCAACAGCTTGTGGTCTGCCACACTATTATCTATCTCCCCATTCAGTCAATCAACCAAAAACACACTAAAGCCTATGTCATCCTGGCTGGGACAAGGGTTGATCCAACACCCCATCTCTGTCAAATGTGTGCACACAGGTATGGCACAAGCCCAGTTCTTAAGCAGATTCTCCTTATCGAGTCCCTTTTTACTCTGAGAAAATCAAGGTTGTTGTTGTTTTTCAGTCGTTAAGTCATGTCTGACTCTTTGTGACCCCATGGACCATAGCACGCCAGGCCTTCCTCTCCTCCGCTCTCTCCCGGAGCGTGCTCAAGTTCATATTCATTGCATCGGTGATGCTATCTAGCCATCTCATCCTCTGCCATCCCCTTCTCCTTTTGCCTTCAATTTTTCCCAGCATCAGGGTCTTTTCCAGTGACTTTTCTCTTCGCATTAGGTGGCCAAAATATTTGAGCTTCAGCTTCAGTATCTGTCCTTCCCATGAGCAGTCAGGGTTGATTTCCTTTAGGATTGACTGATTTGACTTCCTTGCAGTCCAAGGGACTTGTAAGAGTCTTCTCCAGCACCACAGTTCGAAAGCATCAATTCTTCGGCGCTCAGCCTTCCTTATAGTCCAGCTCTCACAGCCATACATTACTACTGGGAAAACCTTAGCTTTGATTATACGGACCTTTGATAGCAGAGAATCAGGGTAGCCATCTATTAATACATTGATATGATACATTTGCCACTTCGGGAGATCGTATCAAAACCTGGAAGTAAAGGCTGCTTTTCTGTACACATGAGCAGGGTGGGTGGACAGCAGACATAATTTATCACATGTTGTACTTAGGACTTGATATTGTGGGGGGAGCAAAGGGCTATTCAACTTGGTGTGGTAAAGTCAAAGGATACACAGTAGTTTGGGATTCTTACCTGTGACCATTAATTATTTACCATTTATTATTATAATGGAAACTTAACTTCCTGAGTTACACAGCTTACCAACTTACCCATTCAGTCTCCATCCTAACATCTTCTTAGTTCTTAAAGTAATACCTATTTATCTTTTTTATAAGTACACTAAAATGCAGAGATAATAGGAATCTAAGTTAAGTTAGTTATATATGTTAAGCTATATGCCTAGAGTTATAGTGTACCACATAGGTAGGAAAATGATTTATCAGATCTAATAAAGGTCTCTGATTAGTTGTAAATCATTACCTGCAAATTGTATTATCAGCCAGCGAGGCCAAATCTTTTTTCTGTTTTTGCTAAAGAAGATGATAACCACAGTAACCATAGAAGAGCAGATGAACGTTGATGGGTTAAATGGAAAGTTTCTAGTTGGTGATTTAAATCAAGAATTCAATTACAGTCATGGATGCAAGTCTGTTACTGTTGTGACTAAGTGTTTCAGATAAAGCAGAGTTTTAAAACCCTTGCAGTTTTTAAAATGACAAAATGGATTTTAAATCTGGGGAATCTTGATCTCTGGAAATTTCCATGAAAATCAGCAATGCAGGTTTCAAGATGTAGGTTTTCCAAAGTATGGGGAGAGAAGACAGTTTTTCAGTGGAAAAGCATTGGCATCAACACTTAGGGAATCAAATGTGTCACTGATACATAACTTGAATTTTGGGTATAATGGCATTAGGGCTTAAGAAGATCCATACTGGATCAGAGCAAAGACCTATTGAGTCCAGCATTTTCTTCCTGAAAGGGTCAACCAGGTGCTGATGTCCAGAAGCAGGACATGAGCACAATAGCACCTTCATGCTCACATACCCCGGCAACTGATATTGAGAGGCTTACCCCCTCTGGTACTGGAGGTAACGTATAGCCATCATCAGTCATAACCATTGATAGTCTTATCCTCCATGAATCTGTATCTTTTAAACAAAATAATAATTTTCAAACACAACAATAACAAACAAAAAACAAAAAAGAGGGAAATATGATGTTCTTCCTTGTTTTTTCCCCTCCTTTCCCCTCCTTCTCTCTTTTGTGTCTTTCTCCCTTTGAATTTGTATTTTAAATAGAAATTCATTTGTATTTTTTAAAACCATCCATTTTAAACCATCCTTTTAAAATCATCCAACTTGGCAATCATCACTACATCTTCCGGAAGCAAATGCCAGAGTTTAACTATGTGCTGTGTGAAGAAGTACTTCCTTTTATCAGTCTTGAATCCCCTACCATTCAGCTTCATTGCTTCAGCTTCAGTATGGGTTCTGGTATTATGAGTGAAGAAGAGAAAAGGTCCACTCTCTCCATGCTGTGCATAATTGTATGGATCTCTATCATATTATCTGGTCCCCATTATGATTTTTTTGTTCACATACATAAAAAATTCAAGATCCCCTGCTTGACCATATCACATTGCCAAAAAAAGAAAAGAAAAGATTGTGTGAACAGAAATTCCTGAGAACCCAATCCTACTCGGAAGTAAGTCCAGCAAAGTTCAATGGATCTGGCTCCCCAATTAAGCATGCATAGGGATTGTAGCCTAAATCTGACATCAAGACAAAACCCCATGTCCATTCCTTCTTCTTCTAAAGATTAGATTGTGATGGTTTGGGTTGTTTTTGTCTTGATTATAGGTTGTTCGATTGCTCAAATTACAGCCCCAATTGTCTTTATGATGAGCAATAAAATAGAACACAAAAGGAGCAGGTGCACATGCTACTGAGAATGCATAAGTGTTGCCAGAGATTTATGGAAACAAAAGGGGGCAGATATAGGAGGGTGACAGAAACCAAAATTCATGGCCAGCCCAAAATCATACAAGAAATCCAAGCACATGTAGACACATGATGTATTTATCATATGGGAGCATTGCAGGGGTCCGCCAGCCCGATCAGTGGTGCAGCTAGGGTTGGACCTTAGGGCCAACATTTGGGGCCTTGTAACTAGGGATGTACGGATTGTGTGAAATCCATTCCATCTGTGTTTCACGGATTGTCCAGTGCCTGTTGTTCCTTCATCCACCCGTTGACAGAATCAGATTTTTTTGTTTCTGAATTTGCGCAAATTCGGGCATTTGCAGAAATTTGCACATGTGAAAATGCGCATTTTCCCTCCAAATCGGCATTTTCACGCTTTAGTCTATGGGGAAATGTGTGTTTTTGGGCTCTTTGACATCCTTACTCCCAGCCCATGCCCCCCCCCCAGATGAGTGGCAGGCAATGAGGGAACTGGCAAACAGGGCCAGCATCAACACCTGGACATCTCAGGGTCCACCAGGGCTGACACTGCTTGGCTGAGCATCTCTTCTTATTTTTTAAAAAAACAATGTTATAGTCAGCAGTGATCAGCTGGGCATTTAAAAAATATATCATTCTTTTCTGCAACAAAATGGTGTTTATTTCCAAGTGCGTATGTTTACCATCAGGGCAGGAGAACCAAACTCCATTTTATTCCTGCAGTCATGATGATCTCATATGATCATGATGATGTCACTTGTCATTCAAATGAGTTTAAAATTTGAAACTGCACATACTCAGAGTATTTCTCCTTCCCCTTCTTCTTCAGGTTAGGCAGGGTTAAATTTATTTTAAACATTTAGGCCACCTTTGGTGTTTGCTGTTGCTCTAATGTATCAGGAATGTAGAAGATGTTGCACATAGATGGCAGTGGGGGGTAAGAAGAGAAATGCTAGGTATGTGCTTCACAAGGGAAGTAATAGTCATGGTTGTTTAAGCCCCCTCCCTCTCCACACACATGCGGCAATTATATGTAGTGTCTAAAATCACCTAGGTGCACTAACAGACCATACTGTGTGTGTGTGTGTGTGTGTGTGTGTGTGTGTGTGTGTGTATGTGCTGGAAGCAACAGTGGTCACAATTGCAAGGGAACCCAGTGAAACCCAATATCACACAGAGCCAAAGAACATAAGAAGAGCCATGCTGGATCAGACCAAGGGTCATCTAGTCCAGCATTCTGTTCACACAGTGGCTAACCAGCTGCTCACGGGAAACCCACAAGCAGGACATGAGTGCAACAACACCCTCCTCTCATGTTCCCCAGCAACTGGTGTACACAGGCATATTGCCTTTGCTACTAGGTATATAGCCATGAGGACTAGTATCCTCATGGCTACTAGCCATTGATAGCCTTATCCTCCTTGTCTAATCCCCTTTTAAAGCCATCCAAAGTGGTGGCCATCATGACTTTGTGTGGTAGCGAATTCTATAGTTTATGCACTGTCTGAAGAAGTACTTCCTTTTATCTAAGAGACAATGAATGTGAAGAGCTGAAAAAGTCAAAGAGGTACACAGGGGCTTCTTGGTGGGGCTTTTACTGCAAGTCACATGTTAGAAAGCTTAGAACTATAGCTCCATGACTCTCTTAGGTTTTGTTGCTGCACAAACACTTGTCACGTTTCATTTCATTTCACTATTTAGTCTCTAGGTGGTTGGAAATAATCTTTGGTGTGTTTCCCCTGCACGTGTGTTTCCCCACCCCATACTGGAATTAGAGGCTCAAGGGTTTATTAATGGGGAAAACCAAGAATAGGAGCAAACATTGAACAAGATCCTGGTGGTCCAAGATTGTCTTACCTGTCTTTTGACAGATACCAGGGACAGATTGCATGACAAAACAGCTGGTGCACATATATACATGTGTTTGAAACACATGTAAAAATATGCTCTGCACCTTGGATAGAGCCCCTTTAGAGTTCTGACTAGTTCTGATTGAAACCTGGAGTGGCTCCACTGATGTTGCAGCCACCAGCCTCCAAACCCCCTTTTGTTGTTGTTGTTCAGTCATTAAGTCGTGTCCGACTCTTCGTGACCCCATGGACCATAGCACGCCAGGCCTTCCTGTCCTGCGCTCTCTCCTGGAGCATGCTCAAGTTCATATTCATTGCATTGGTGATGCTATCTAGCCATCTCATCCTCTGCCGTCCCCTTCTCCTTTTGCCTTCAATCTTGCCCAGCATCAGGGTCTTTTCCAAAGAGTTTTCTCTTCGCATTAGGTGGCCAAAATAGTTGAGCTTCAGCTTCAGTATCTGTCCTTCCCATGAGCACTCAGGGTTGATTTCCTATAGGATTGACTGATTTGACCTCCTTGCAGTCCAGGGGACTCGTAAGAGTCTTCTCCAGCACCACAGTTCGAAAGCATCAATTCTTCGGTGCTCAGCCTCTCACAGCCATACATTACTACTGGGAAAACCATAGCTTTGATTATACGGACCTTTGTTGGCAAGGTGATGTCTCTGCTTCTTACTATGCTGTCTAGGTTTGCCATAGTTTTCCTCCCAAGGAGCAAGCAACTTTTAATTTCATGGCTACAGTCACCGTCTGCGGTGATCTTGGAGCCCAAGAAAATTAAATCTGTCACTGCTTCCATTTCTTCCCCTTCCATATGCCAGGAAGTGATGGGGCCAGATGCCATGATCTTAGTTTTTTTAATGTTGAGTTTCAAACCAGCTTTTGCACTCTCCTCTTTCACCTTCAACAAGAGGCTCTTGAGATCCTTTTCGCTTTCTGCCATTAGGGTGGTATCGTCTGCGTATCTGAGGTGGTTGATAATTCTCCCGGCAATCTTAATTCTGACCTGTGATTCATCCAACCCGGCGTTTCTCATGATGTACTCTGCATATAAGTTAAATAAGCAGGGCGACAATATGCAGCCTTGTCGTACTCCTTTCCCAATTTGGAACCAATCGGTTGTTCCATGTCTGGTTCTTACTGTTGCTTCTTGACCCACGTACAGGTTTCTTAGGAGACAGGTAAGGTGGTCTGGTACTCCCATCTCTTTAAGAATTTGCCAGAGTTTGTTGTGATCCACACAATCAAAGGCTTTAGCATAGTCAATGAAGCAGAGATTGATGTTTTTCTGGAATTCTCTTGCTTTCTCCATGATCCAGCAAATGTTGGCGATTTAATCTCTAGTTCCTCTGCCTCTTCGAAACCCAGCTTGTACTTCCGGTAGTTCTCGGTTCACATACTGCTGAAGCCTAGCTTGTAGGATTTTGAGCATCACCTTGCTGGCATGTGAAATGAGTGCAATTGTACGGGAGTTTGAACACTCTTTGGCGTTGCCCTTCTTTGGAATTGGAATGTAAACTGACCTTTTCCAGTCTTGTGGCCACTGTTGAGTGTTCCAAATTTGTTGGCATATTGAGTGCAGCACTTTAGTAGCATCATCTTTTAGGATTTTAAATAGCTCTGCTGGAATACTGTCATCTCCGCTAGCTTTGTTGTTAGTAATGCTTCCTAAGGCCCACTTGACTTCACTCTCTAGGATGTCCGGCTCAAGTTCAGTGACTGCACTATCATGGCTATCAGGGACATTCAGATCTTTCCTGTATAGTTCTTCTGTGTATTCTTGCCACCTCTTCTTAATCTCATCTGCTTCTGTTAGGTCCCTGCCTTCTTCATCCTTTATCATGCCCGTCTTTGCATAAAACGTTCCCTTGAGATCTCCAATTTTCTTGAAGAGATCTCTAGTCTTTCCCATTCTGTTGTTTTCCTTGATTTCTTTGCATTGTTCATTTAAGAAGGCCTTCCTGTCTCTCCTTGCTATTCTCTGGAACTCTGCATTCAGTTGGATATAAATTCTCCTTTCTCCCTTGCTTTTCGCTTCCCTTCTTTCTTCAGCTACTTGTAAAGCCTCCTCAGACAACCACTTGGCTTTCTTGCATTTCTTTTTCTTTGGGATGAATTTCGTTGCTGCCTCCTGAACAATGTTATGGACCTTCGTCCATAGTTCCTCAGGATTCTGTCTATCAGGTGTAATCCCTTAAATCAATTCGTCACCTCTACTGTATATTCATAAGGGATATGATTTAGGTCATACCTGAATGGTTTAGTGGTTTTCCCTACGTTCTTCAATTTCAGCCGAAATTTTGCAAGAAGCAGCTCATGATCTGAGTCACAGTCAGCTCCAGATCTTGTTTTTACTGACTGTATAGAGCTTCTCCATCTTTGGCTGCAAAGGACATAATCAATCTGATTTCGATATTGACCATCTGGTGATGTCCATGTGTAGAGTCGCCTCTTGTGCTGTTGGAAAAGAGTGTTTGCTATGATCAGCATGTTCTCTTGGCAAAACTCTATTAGCCTTTGTCCTGCTTCATTTTGTACACCAAGGCCATGCCTGCCTGCTATCCCGGTGATTTCTTGACTTCCTACTTTAGCATTCCAATCCCCTATGATGAAGAGGACATCTTTTTTTGGTGTTAGTTCTAGAAGGTGTTGTAGGTCTTCATAGAACCGATCAACCTCAGCTTCTTCGGCCTCAGTGGTTGGCTGAGGCATAGGCTTGAATTACTGTGATCTTGAATGGTTTGCCTTGGATTCGTACTGAGATCATTCTATCGTTTTTGAGATTGTACCCCAGTACTGCTTTTCCCACCCTTTTGTTGACTATGAGTGCTACTCCATTTCTTCTCAGGGATTCTTGCCCAGAGTAGTAGATATGATGGTCACCTGAATTAAATTCGCCCATGCCTGTCCATTTTAGTTCGCTGATTCCCAAGATGTTGATGTTCAATCTTGCCATCTCATGTTTGACCACCTCCAGCTTACCTTGATTCATTGATCTTACATTCCAGGTTCCTAAACAATATTGTTCTTTACAGCATCGGATTTTCTTTTCACCACCAGACACATCCACAGCTGAGTGTCCCTTCGGCTTTGGCCCAGCTGCTTCATTCTTTCTGGCACTACTTGGAAATTCCCTCTGCTCTTCCCCAGTAGTATATTGGACACCTTCTGGCTCATCTTCTGGTATCATATCTTTTAGCCTTGTGCTACGTTCCATGGGGTTTTCTTGGCAAGAACACTGGAGTGGGTTGCCATTTCCTTCTCCAGTGGACCACATTTTGTCAGAACTCTCCGCCATGACCTGTCCGTCTTGGGTGGCCCTGCACGGCATAGCTTATGGCTTCACTGAGTTACGCAAGCCCCTTCGCCACAGCAAGGCAGTGATCCATGAAGGGGAAACCCCCTTTTAGAGTTGCTTAAGACTACGATGTTGTCATATTTTTGTGACAAATTCCAGAGCGGTAGCCATGTTAGTTTGTAGTAGCAAAAAAATCACAAGGCATCTTAGGGATTGATACATTTATTGTGGCATAAACTTTCATGGGCTACAGCCCACTTCATTCAGTGCCGGCTTTTGTGTAGCTTTTAGACTTCCAGAAAATGTAAACTATTTGTAGTGTTTAGATAATAAGAGACAGAATGCTGAATTTCTAGTAGCTTTCAAAGACTGGTAGAGAGTCTACCTCTACTGCTTAAAAGCTGCCCGTGCCGTGAGTGTCTGTTCATGCCTGTTCTGACATAAACATCATACTTGATAATTGAACCTCAGGTGGAGGGGGAGCCTATCACTTGAAGGGACATTTGTCTGCAGAGACTTGGCAGGGGATGGAATCAGGGTAGAAGTTCTTTGTTCCTGTCATTCTACTGTCTTTCCTGGCAATGACAGACATGCACACTCACTCACGCAAGCACGTGCACACAATCATTGTGTGCTAGTGTGGTGTAGTGGCTAGAGTGTTGGACTGGGAGCAGGGAGATCCGGGTTCTAGTCCCCACTCGGTCATGGAAGCTCACTGGGTGACTTTGGGCCAGTCACACACTCTCAGCCCAACCTACCTCACAGGGTTGTTGTTGTGAGGCTAAAATGCAGAGGAGGAGGATAATGTAAGCTGCGTTGGGTTCCTTGCAAGAGGAAAAAAGGCGGGATAAATGCAATAAAATTGGCTAGCATCAGTATACATTTTTCTTTGGGCTGTAAGTAACATTTAGGCTGCAGTTCTGGGCATCTAGCTGTAAGCCCCGCTGAACACAGTTTGACTTTCTTCCAAGTAAACATACATATATGATTTTGTGGTTAGTCAGCTTCATAGGCTAGATCAGCCTTCCCCAATGTGGGGCCTTCGAGATGTTTTCGATTACATCATCCCTGGTCATTGGCCATGCTGGCTGAGGCTGATGGGAGTTGTCATTCAAAACATCTGGAGGGCACCAGGCTGGGGAAGGCTGGGCCAGATTAATCACAAAAGGGCCGCTCATTTAATCAGATAAAACCTTTCAAAACATTATGTTTGCATATAATTAACTAATACAAACTGCACATAGGTTGCACCATCTAAGAGCCATTCCGCCTCCTCTCTCACCTTAGAACTATTGCCTCTAATAAGATGGTACCTCCAGTGATACATACATGCATTACCTAGGGATGATGGAGAACTCCACTGTGGACTCCAATGAGGCCAAATTCCCAAGAATCCAACCTCCGGAGTCCACACCAGATTGCCCCTCCCCTTACCTGCACGTCTTTGGATTTCGTGGGATGGCTCTCCATCTTTCTGAAAGGCACGATAGGCTGATGGTGGCTGCCATTAGCCTATCATGGGAAAATTACGGCCGTAACTGGTGTATTTTGTGCCATTTGCAGCCATAAAGTACTTACTTCTGGCTTAATTTCAGCATAAATGGCAGCAATTGGTATGAATGGGAGATCTTATTCCAATGCAAATAGCTAACAAGTGGGGACCCTGGTCTGGATTGGGACCATAGCAGAAGGAGCGGGGAGAGTTAGAAATTAATGTCCCCCTCCCCCAGCTCCCAATCTAGATTGAGCCCCCCCCACACTTAGGAGTTTAGATCTAGGCATGTATAGACAGAAGAGCATCTTACAACTCCCAGCATTCCCCAGCCAGCCACTACTTTTAAAAAGCTATTCACACATTTGCTAATTGTGTGAATAGTGTCTTGTCTAGTTTGGCCCTAATATTTCTTTAGCCATGTGACAGGTGCCATTTTTCAGTGTTATGTTAATCACACATCTAAAATGGGATACGTGCTGCAACCCCTTCTATGGTACGAGGCAGTTTCCACATCAAATCAACCTTAGTTCCCTTGGGGAGTTGCCTTCTGAATGTTTCTTGCTTTTAGAGGGCTTCTAAGGGAAGGTCCTTTCCCATGCACGCAATACTGCTTTTGCTTAATGCTTCACTAATGCTATTCATATCAAGCAATATCCCTCTCCTCAAAGAGCCAAGGGGGCTGGGATAGCGAAGTGAACAGTCTGGGAACATTCAATCATTGTGCATTATGTGTGAGTGGATGGGTGTGTGAGTGTGTGAATGTTGTGCATGAGAGATGATGGTGTGTGTTTTTATATTGTGTGGATGGTGTGCATGAGGGAGAATGGCATATGTGTGCGAGGCCGGTGTCAAGGGTAGGCATAGTTGGGCACCTGGCAAGGGCCCACACCCCAACAGGGGCCCACTAACAAGAGCCCCCTGTGTCAGGAGCACCTTAGCTGCCTCTTGCAGTCCCCACCAATAGCCAACTCAGGACACAGACGACGAGGAATTCTTTCCAAGACTTTATTCCTTTATTCCTTTATGTCTCTTTCACAATACTAATCGCGAGCGCCAAAGCACTGGGGAAAGATGGCAGAGTAGCCTAAGCTCCAGGTAAGGCAGCTGGTCCCCGTTTGAAGGAGAACCATGGGAAGACCCTGGACTTATGGGCTAGGGAGAGATCCTCCCTTTTTCCCTTGAGTCCTCAGGACGCGACCGTTGTTTGCGTGCCAAACGAGCGCTATGCCTCCTTTCTGCACCCTCCATCGCTCGTCACTTCCTGCGTCGGTGCCGAGCATCCAGCAAGCCCCCCCTCCAGCGCTCTCTCGCTGCCAGGGTCACTATCTATCCCAGGAATGCTGGCAGGAGGAATCTCTGCCAGCTGCTGTGCTTGTGAGAGATGAGCAAGCTCCTCTCCCATGGATTGCTGTTCCTCCTCAGAATCAGAACTGCTCTGGGGCTCTATGGACTCAGTTTCCACCCTGACACCCTGGAGTTGCTGCTCCTCTTCAGCACTGGAACCTGCTTGTTCATCTGTCTGTCACCTTGGCCCAGACAACAGTGGTGGTGAGAAGGAGGAGCAGGACATGCCACTGTCTACTTACTCTCTGACTCTCTGTCCGTCAAGCAAGCAAGCGGTAGCAATTATTAGAAAGAGGAGAAAGCGCAAGAGCAGTTGGTAATAATAGCAGTAGGAAGATAGACTTGCTGAGGGAGTGGGCCCATTATGGGTGTCTTGCCCAACAGCCCTCCAAAACCTGGATCCAGCACTGTATGCTTGTATGTTGTGTGGATGGTGTCATGAGAGAGAGCGAGAGAGAGAGAGTGGCGGAGCACCACCCATTGCCACCACTGGCTCCACCCACTTTGGGGCCCACCCCCAGCTGGCGTTGCCACCAAGGCAATGTGGTCTGTAGGCCAAAAAAGGTTCCCTACCCCATGCTGTAGCATTGATGAGGCTAAACATGTGTGGAATGAACCAGTGGAAGATCGTTGGGTATCCCACATACGTCACTCTGAGGTTTCCAGGTAGGTTGAAATATCAATGCAATACCTATTCTTATTGTTATTCCAGGGGAGTAACTAGGTTGGCTTTCTTTTAATTGTTAGGAGCATCAGCATGTGGGTAACCACCCAGTTTCTGAAGCTGGGGTGTGTGTGTGGGAGACCTCCCCCCCCCAAGCTGGTCTAAAGCAGGATAACAGGAAATGAAGCTTCTTTGAGCAACCTGAGATTTTAGCGAAGGGCAGTGTCCGTCTCCTTCTCAGTGATTCAGGAGGACCCTGCTTAGCAATTATTCCTTATGAAAGGCCAGCAGAGTACAAAGGCCAATTAAGGATTGTGCTTTTTGAGCCTCCGCCAATGGCATGGAAAATTCTGGTCCCCAACCTGCCTGTGATGAATTAAAGCAGCTGAATATCTTAACAGATAACAATGGGTAGCAATTATTTTCTCACTTCTTTACAATTTCTTCCAGCTTGTTTGCTTTTGTGCCCTCCCACCCCCACCCAACCCTCCCACTCACAGCCTCATTTTTGCTCCTTTTTATCTCTTTGTCTTTGCTTCCCTTCCCTATATTCCCCTCCAAAACACCCCAGTTCTCTGCCTCTCCCTTCATTGCTTCTACATGCCCACAGTAAAGACCTGCATCCTCCTCATAGAAGGGAAGATGTCTTCCTTCACCTAGGCTCCAGGGCTGCGTCATGTATGCTCCATGGGTTCCTCAACCTGGCACCCTCCACGCTAGGTAGGAATGATGGGAGTTGAAGTCCAACACATCTGGAGGACACCAGGTTGGAGAAGGCTGATCCATGGCTTCCCCACCCACCATGTAACCACAGCCGCCCATCTCACCTCAATCCCTAGAGCAGTAGCAAATGACATGGTTGATTTATCATACACACTACTCGGGATGCCCTACATTTTCCATTACAAATCAATGGTCTCACGGAGTTCTGAATCTTGATTGTGTACTTTTTTTATCACACTTTTATCCCCCACTTCCTGCAAGTAATTCAGGGCAGTGTGCATCCATTGTATCCTCGCACAACCTATGAAAGAGTTATTTGGTTGAAGGCCATCCTGCAAGCTCCATGGCTGAGTATGGAATTGATCCCAAGTCCTTCAGGTCTGAGTCCCCTCTCCCATTGTATCCCATCAGGGGCACAACCACTGTTTTCTTTTGGGGTCTTGTTTTGTTCAATGACTTCCTTAAAAAAAGAACAGAGAAGTGAGAAGAGAAAAGGTTAAACAAAAAGATGACATATGGAGAGATAAAGAGAAAGTGAGGGGAGAGAGAGAGAGAAAGAGAGAGAGGGTGGGGAGGAATTAGACAGAAAGATGTATATTTTAAAAAGTGGGTGATTTGCATGCTGGGATGAATGCAGGGGTGGGGAAGCAGTTTTAGGTGGGGGGCTGAATTTCCCCTCGCTGTGTCCTTCATGGGCCAGATGACATCACTGGGTGTGGTCATAGCCACCGATGGCATTGATCCACCCCTGCCAATTTCTCTGTGCTGAGAGACAACTCCATGCCCCCTGAGAATGGGACATGGTTGTAATGGGAGAGGCAGCCCCTTGATTCATGGAGAGCATGTTGTTCCCATGGGGGTGCCATGTGAATGGACCTGGCCAGCGCCAGGAAGAGGGGCCACTCCTCCCAGCACCTGCTGAGTCCTAGGCTTTGCCCAGTGTGAATTGTCCTCATGGGGGGGCAGTGTGTGTTGTGTGCCTGGACTCAACCACTCCTCCCAGTGCCAGCTGAATCCCCCATTGCCCCTATCCCTGCTGCCACAGTGGTGCACCAGGGAATCCCTGCTATTCATCAGGGTTTCCTCTGGGAGGCGGATTCCTCCAGGGCCCCGGAGGTCTAGCCCTACTCCCTGGAGGAACCCAAGGAAGCTCTATGAGCCAGATTAGGTCCATGGGCCAGAGGTTCCCCTCCCATGGGTTAATGGTAGGTTCCTGGTAGGGATGTTGGCAAAATCTGCAATGGAACCAAATGAGTTTGGATTTTTATGAATCCGACCTGTGGATCCCGCAGCAGATTGGCTTTTCCCCATCGGGAAGATTCCGCAGACTTGTGGACCATCTTTTTTACTTTCTGGAATTTTATGCAAATTTTGTCTCAGAAAAATACTCACCACCCCGGTGAAAAATGTGCATTTCTCCCTTTGGCTAAAGTGTAAAAACATGCATGAGGGGGGGATTTGCACATTTTATGGGAATGTGCACATTTTTTGCACATGTGAATTTGCACAAATTTGGGAACTACCCCCCCCCCCGATTCCATCGATGGGTAGGTGATGGAACAAAAAGTGCCTGACAATCTGACGGAACGGCTTTTACATAATCCCTACATCCCTAGTTCCAGGACTAAAAAAATTGCTTTATCTGCAAGTAAGCGCCCAGCATACCAGGAGGGAGGGTTGTGCCACCCAGATTGCAGTTTGCCATGTCCCCGCTCTTATTGCCTTTGAGAAGTTTCACAGTGGCTTGTTGAGTCCAAATCTAGGGGCACAGTGAAGCGATTGGAGGAACACTGACTTAGGCACAGATCATGACTCGAGCACCAGACGTGCGTTCACCCACACTCTCCTGCATGCACGTGCTCGGAGGAATAAATTGTGTTGCAGGGGAAATGGCATTCTCCTGTCCCATGATTGCAGAAATAAATCAAATGTGAAATGTTCACTCACTGCCTATGGATGGCAGAGCAGCAGATCCTGTGGTTCTGTGGGCAATTGCCTGTTTCTTTGCACACCCAAGGCTGCATGTAGCTTGCAAATTAAAAACGAACAAAAATCAAAACCCACGAGAGAGAAGGCTGGATTCCATTACCTGTATATATTATGCAAAGTTTTAATTTACAAAGGTTAAATTTGTAAATGCTTAATTTGCATGGATTTAATCCGCATCTGCTAGTTAATAGGGAAGGGTAAGAAACTGGGCTCCCCAATGTGGAGCCTGTGGACACCTCCCTTGGCACCCCTCAGTCTCCCTGCCCCTCCTGATTTTAATTTTATTAAGATTTTTTTTTTTAACTGGGAGGCTGGCCTCCTGTTGGTGGATGGGGCGGTGGTGATGCAGCAGCAGGGCTTGTAAATAATGTGAATGGCAGGAGAAAGACAATGGCTAATAGTAAGGCTTCTGCATGCCAGGGCTGAGGCAACTGTTCTCTCTCAAGACACTGTTTGTTTGCAAATAGAAAGGGAGTTTGTGGCTTCCCATTCTGGAAACAGAGTGAGGATTCAGTGGGAAGGAATGGGCGGTTTTGTTAGCTAAACAGAGCAGCCATGTAGCATGCCAGGAGCGCAAAGGGAAGCCTGGTACAAATCCCACCCTTGTGCCTGTTGATGGAAAGGAACGGAATTCATAGCAAAGTAAACGACTGAGAGGCACAGTGCAGAACTGGTTGCTGGATGAGAGAGAGAGTAGGGATGGGCAAACGAGTAACGGTTGAGCTCGCCAAGATTTTCCCAAACATCAGCTTGGTGCTCATCTCACGCTCGATCTGTGTTCGTGTTTGCGATTGCTGCTGTTTTTTGATAAATGGGAAATTGTGTGAAGCAGCATGTCGAATGTGAAAGTTGTGCAAAAATCTCCACATTTGCACAGTTTCCCAAAGTTGTGCAAATTTCCCCCCATAGCCTAAAGCACAGCTGATTTTTAAATTTGCACAAATTTGGAAATTTGCGCAAAGTGAATGTGAGCACATGTTTGGAAATGTGCAAACATTTTTAGGGGACGCACTCTCATGCTTATGTCTGAGGTTGCAAACAGGGCATGCTTGCATGTTTTGTGAGCCAAAATGAAATTCTTGTACATCCATAAGAGAGAGAATACAAAGGAGATCACAAAGTGATCTTCATAGACTGGAGCGCTGGGCAGAAAACAACAGAATGAGATTTAACAGGGATAAAGGCCAAGTTCTGCACCTAGGAGAAAGAAACCAGATGCACAGTTACAAGATGGGAGATACTTGGTTCAACAATACTACAAGCGAGAAGGGTCTTGAAATGGTTGTAGATCACAAGCTGAATATGAGCCAACAATGTGATGTGGCTGCAAAAAAGGCAAGTGCTATTTTGGGCTGCATTAATAGAGGCATAGCTTCCAAATCCCGGGAAGTACTAGTTCCCCTCTCCTCAGCACTGGTTAGGCCTCATCTGGAGTACTATGTCCAGTTCTGGGTGCCACACATTAAGAATGATGTAGACAAACTGGAGAGGGTTCAGAGGACGGCAACGAAGATGAACAGGGGACTGGAAACAAAGCCCTATGAGGAGGGACTGAATGAACTGGGCATGTTTAACCTTGAGAAGAGAAGACTGAGGGGAGATATGATAGCACTCTTCAAGACCTTGAAAGGATGTCACAGAGAGGAAGGCCAGGATCTCTTCTCAATCATCCCAGAGTGCAGGACATGGAATAATGGGCTTAAGTTACAGGAAGCCAGATTCCAGCTGGACATCAGGAAAAACATCCTGACTGTTAGAGCAATACAACAATGGAACCAATGACCCAGGGAGGTGGTGGGCTCTCCCACACTGGATGCATTGAAGGCGAGGATGGACAGCCATCTGTCACTTGACTTAGATTCCTGCATTGAGCAGGGGTTGGACTCGATGGTCTTATAGGCCCCTTCCAACCCTACTATTCTATGATTCTGTGGTTCTATGATTCTATGAGATAGTCATGTACCCACCCAGAGAGAATGACCTGGTGGATGAGATATAGAGATGAGAAACTGAAAGGAAAAGATACATGGGAAAATGGAGGGGAGTGAAACACCGAGTATGTGAGACATGGCAGAAGAAGGTGGTGGTGGTGGTGGTGGTTATTTTGAGAAGAACAAGAAGGAGAGGTGGTGAAGAGCAAACCTGAGCAAATTAATGGCAAGGAGAAAGAGAAGGGTGCCAGGAGATGTGGACTGAGGAAATGAAGAAATGTGGGCTCTGAAAACATGAGAGAGAAAGAAATGAGTAGGTGGACTCACAGAGAGGGAGGGCGTACTGCTGACTTGCCATCAAGCTATTTCAGTGAAGTAGGAAAAATTGTAAGCTCCTTCTGGCAGGGAACTGTTCTTTTGCTTACATTCCTCTGTAAAGTGCTATGTACATTGATGGTGGTGGTAGGAATAAATGAATAAGAAAAGCACATCCTCGGATTTTTTATTCAGTGATGGGTCACCTTGCCTTCTTCCCACTGGTAAAGCGGTTGGACACACCAGTTTATTTCTATATTTCATAACAAAGGTGAGTGCCCTGAGGTCTTCAGGTTGCAAGAAGGGCTTGCAAATACTTGAAACCCAGCTGTTGAAACCACATTGGTTACTCTCACAAAAAAATGAAACACAGAGGAGATAGAACAATGGCTTGGGTACTGAGATGTTATTTTAAGGAAGTTTACAAAAGGATGTTTCCCATCCCATCCTCCTTCCAGCACGCATCTGTGCCCTCCTAAAAGCTTCTTTAGTCTCTGGTAGGTGGTGGCGGCATGTGGCGGTGGGCGGTGGGGTCCTGAACAATGTGGGATGAGGTGGATGTGGGATGCTGCGCGGGAGGAGATGTAGAATTTTCCTTCTGTAAACTCCTTTAAGGGTGCAACCCTATGCATGTTCAGTCAGAAAAAGTCCCATGACTCCCCACATTCAATGGGACTTACTTCTGAGTAAGTGTGCATAGGATTGCACTGTACATTCACTTCTTTTAGGACCCAAGCCATTGTATTTTACTGTACAAAACTAAGGTTTTAAGCATGGGAACCTTTCAAATCTTTTAAGCTCCTTCTTTAAGTGCAGACATTCCAGGCAACCCACCACTCTTTCATTGTAATAGAAATAGCTTTCATATTCTGGGAAATTTTCAAAGCAGTTTGCAGTACACTCTCTGTGAGTGCTTGTGCTATTAAACACATGCACAACAAACATCCCACTGACCCTGGAGATGTAGCTATGTACTTCAGTGAACCACTTCCTACACAGTCAAAATCTTTCTCCATGTGGCAGCTCCTGACGGTCGCTGGAGGGGTGCACTGGCCCAGAGAATATAACACATGGCCTGGACATCCATGGATACAGCTGCCATTTCTCCAGTGTGATTCCGATCAGCAGCTGCAAAAGGTTGTGCGGAGGGATCACAGAAATTGCTGCTGAGATGCTTTGGCTGTATCTGTGGAAGCCTGTGTCATTGCATGTCACATCATCCATCCAAATGTAGGGATGTCAGAGAATTCCGCGATGGATCTCGGTGAGGCTGAATGCCAGTGCATTCGGCCTCCCAAAAACCATCGCAGAACGAAGCCCCCTCCCCCCCAACCCATGAAAGGCGCGCGGGATGAAGTGCCCGCCGCCCCCACCCCACGAAAGGTGTGCGAAACGGAGCACTTACCTGCTCCCGTCTGCGCTGCTGTGCGAATGGCGACCATCCTGCGGCCGCCATTGGCTTCCTCCTTCTTCAGCCATGATAGGCTACGTAAATACTTACGTAGCCTATCACAGCTAACACAGGGACACCATTTCCCCCCTGCCGTGATAGGCTATGTAAATATTTACGTAGCCTTTCATGGCTCACTACAGGGACGCAAATGACGGTGGCTACGACAGCCGCCATTTGCGTCCCTGCAGGGCTGCCCAGCAGCCGGATGTCCAGCTGTGGACAGCCGGAGCTGGCCGGCAGCTCCGCGGCTGGCCAGGATTCCGGGGGGAGGCACAGAGCGCCTCCCCACACCTGCGGAACCCGGCGGACCCAGGTAGGTGGGGTTTCGTACACCCCTATGCAAATGGACAAAAGTGCACTGCATAGAGGAAAAAATTGGCAGTGTGAATTGGCCCTAGACCTCTGAACAAGAACAGTACAGCCAGTGGGACAAAAGCTAAAGACAGATGATAGTTTTTTTCTTTTTCTAGACAGTTGAAAGTGATACGAGTTAGAGGCATCATTGCTCATGGCGTACATGGTCACTTGTTGTGTCCCACTGCTGTCTCTGGCTTCAAAACACCCTGAAAACCCTGTTTGATCAGAGATGACCATGGAACAAAAGAGAGTTCTGTTTACATCACTGGCAACAATGCCTCTAATATACCACCTTCAACTCTCTGAACAAAAAACAAAAAACAATCGCCTGCCTCTGTTCTTGAGAAGAAAATCTCCCCTTTTGTCTTTCTGCATTCTCTTCAGAAATGAAATCTCCCCCCTAAGCCAGAGGCAGCATAAACCTGTGCAATAGAGCTTCGGTTCTGGCCCAACAGTTGCCATAAAATTCTGACTAGCCACCGTCTGCTGCCTGCCGAAGGCTGTCAAGTCCTCGGTGGGCATGGATTTTTCACAATAATCCTACGCAGATGTTGCCATTGCCAGCCTCTCTGCCTCCAGATAGCTCCGCTAATGCACAGGGCTGTATTAATATACATCATAATAGCCTAAAGTGGATGAGTGATAATAATGGTAATTGAGGATAACACACAGAGCAGAGCCTCTGAAATCTTAGCTTCATTCCATCCTTTCAGAGGGACAATCATGAGGACAATCATGAACCCAACCCAGACATATCAAAGGGGAGGTTAGGTACTTGTGTGTTGTCAATATCCAAGCATGCAAGTTAATGGGGCAGACTGAAGCTCTTTCTAGTATGTGTGTGTGTGTGTGTGTGTGAGTGTGTGAGAGAGAGAGAGAGAGAATGTGCTCACAAATATAGGACTTACAAATTAACTCCAATTGGCTAGAGGTGTGTGCCTGCATGTGTCTGTGTCAGGATCCTGACTAGCCTCAGATTACTGCTGCTAGTTAACATGTATTCTACAACAGCACATGAACTCCGGAAACTTCAGCTGGTCCAAAATAGGGCAGCAAGATTGTTAGCAGGGACTGGCCAACGAGCTCATATTATGCCAGTACTTTTCCAGCTGCATTGGCAGCAAGTCCATTTCCGGGCCCGATTCAAAGTGCTGGTATTAACATTCAAAGCCCTTAACGGCTTGGGGCCAGGTTATCTGAAGGATCGCCTCCTCCCATATGTGCCTGCCCGGGCCCTAAGATCATCCTCAGTGGCCCTTCTCTGTTTTTATATTTTATATTGTTTTACTGTGTGCTTTTTGGTTTTAATTTTTGTAAACCGCCAAGAGATCTTCAGCTATTGGGCAGTATAGAAATGAAATGAAATGAATGAATGAATAAATATATGTTGGCAATTCCGACAAGATGTAGTGTTCACCCCCAACTTGGATTGGTTTAAAACAGGGGTGGGTAATATGTGGCCCCTGCTGCCCAATTTGGCAGTGGCAAAAAATGTTTTTGGGGGAGGTGGGAAAAAATGGTCCCTTTCATGATACAGTGCACTAAAAGGGACAAATTAGCTTGCAAGCAAGTGAAATTTGACTGTTTTGAGTGCTCTGTAGCCACTGCTGCCCCATTTTGTGGCAGCAAAAATGGATTTTGGGGGTGGGTGGGAAAAATGGTTGCTTTAGCACTACGGAGCACTAAAATGGACAAATTAGCTTGCAAACAAGCTAAATTTGATCATTTGCATGCTCTGTAGTCCCCACCGCCCTCTTTGCTGGTGACAAAACTGTTTTTGAGCGGGATGGGAAGAAATGGTCCCTTTAGCACTACAGAGCACTAAAAGGGTCAACTTTAGCCTGCAAACCTGAATTAAGCCTGAATTTAATCTTTTTAGTGCTAAGGAGCAGGTTGCCAGTGAAATCTGGTGGCAAACCCCAACTTCTAAGAATGGTGTTGTTTTTTAGGGCACCCCATGGATTGCATGGGGCAGTGGTGGTGGCAGCAGTGAGGGCTGATAAAATGGACCTCCTCCAGTTGTCCACCCCTGGTTTAAAAGGAAATTAGACAAATTCATGGAGGATAAGGCTATCAATGGCTATTAGACATGACAGCTGTGTATTACCTCCAATATGGAGGCAATGCACTCATAATACCATTTGCTAGGAAAAACAAGCGACAGGGTGCTGCTGAACTCCTGTCTTGCTTGTGGACTTTCCACAGACAGTTGGTTGGCCACTGTGTGAATAGAGTGCTGGATTAGACAGGCCTTTGGTCTGATCCAGCAGGGCTTTTCTTATACTCTTATGCATAGAACAAAGATTTTATAGGAGCTTTAGTGTAAGCTCTCCGCAAGTAGGGACCTGTCTATGTAAGCTGGTTTGCTGCTGAAGGGGAATTTAATTGACTTGGGGCTTTCTCTTTCTTTTTAGTGCCATGTTTTAAATTGCATTTTTAATTGATTTATTTGTACATTTGAGATTGCTTTTACGATTGTGCCTTGAGCACCATCTTTGGCCGAATGTCTGGATATAAGTTTAAATAAATAAATAAATAAATAAATAAAATGTCACACTGCAAGGTATTGTGTACCCCAGTGGTACAGTCTATGTTATGTGCTCCCCATTTTCCTGAGCGATGAGAAGTTCGAGGGCGGTATGACCTAGGTTCTGTTTTCTTTGAAAGAGGGGGAGCTGGTAATTTATGGAGTTTTTGTACTATTTGGTGTGTTTTCTTTTACAAATATGCAAGGACAACATAAGAGGAGGCAAGCAGCAGTGCACTCCTGAGCAGCAGATCCACCACCCCATATCAAATCCCCACAGAGTGGTATCTTGCATCCACTGGGTGCCTGTTTGCCAATTGTTTTGTCAATAGACAATGGTCCTTTTTGGATTATCCAAAAAATTATTGAACACACCAGTGGGTGAAGGAAAGAAGTTTATTTCGGTAAAATAGGCTAACGAAGCAAGAAAAACCAAGACAATAAATTAAAAGGGTGACCAGCCAGATGGGCGATTAATACATTTAATAAATAAAATTAATAATAAATAAAAGCATAAAGCATATGTTTGTTAAGTCACTGGGAACCAGGTGTGCCAGAGAAATCTGCAATGGAACCAAATGAGTTTGGATTTTCATGAATCCAACCTGTGGATTCTGCAGCAGACCGGCTTTCTCCCGGTCTAGTGGGTTCCATGGACTTGCAGACTGGTTTTCTAACTTGCAAAATTAAAATGCAAAATTAAAAAGTCAAAAATGTGCATTTCCCCCATAGGCAAAAGCATGAAAATGTGCATTTGGGGGGAATTTACTCAGCTGTGCATTTGTACAAATTTGGAAACAGCAAAAATCCGATTCTGTTGATGAGCGGACAGTGGAATGCTGGGCAGCTGACAATCTGTGAAACACAGATGGAACGGATTTTACACAGTCTGTACATCCCTCCTGGGAACTCTACTCTTCTCAGATCAGAAATCAGATAAGAGCAATAATGAGTGGCTCCAATGGCCTGGCCCGTAGCACCTGTTGACTCGGCCTATGGAGGAGTTCGAAGTCTCCAACTTCGCCCAGAGATCTATATACACTTAGTGGGCTCTTTCTTCCCCCCTCCCATGGGGAGAAATGAACTAGCCTATGTCAGTGGCAGACAGCCAGGTTTCTTGGGTTTCTTCACTAAAGATAAGCTAGAAACTGGGAGAAGTGCATACTGTTGAAGAGGCATTACATAGAAGGCCCACTAGGCCTGGGAGAGGAATCCAGGCACAGATGTGAGCAAGGCTCTCATATCAATTAGGGCATGAAAAAGGGCAATTGTAACACACCACTAGCTTCTCGATATACAATGATCTTCCACATTTCCACTACAACTAACAGCTTCCACATTTCCACTACAAACTTCCATATTTACACTACAAACTAACAGCTTCTACGTTTCCACTACAAGCTTCCATGTTTCTACTAAAAGCTTCCACGTTTCCACTACAACTAACAGCCTTCAGCTAACAGCTCAGCTCGCTCCCGTTCTCTCCTTCTTGCAGCTTGATTGTTCTAAAAAGGCCATTTCTTCATGCATGCACACACGTGGATACACACACATGTGCACACACATCTCTGATAGCTCTCACATTCCAAATATTTGACAGATGATCTCTGGGTATTTCCCTACAATTAGGCCCCATTGAGGAAACATTCTTCTGGCCACACTGGTTCATTAGCAGGCAGGCCTCCGAACAAAGAAGGATGCACAGTCACTCTTATCAGTATAAACAGATAAATAAAAATATATGTAACCTCCCACCCACCCACAAATGAGGGGGGAACTGCACGAAAACTGGGAAACCACTGAACGATTGGTAGTTGGGGGAAAGAGGATAGGATAAGGGGATGTGGCCCTCTGGGAAACCCCAGAAGGCTGGATCAGGACCCCAGAAGTGCTGGATTTGGCTCCCAGGCCTGAGGTTCCCCACTCCTGGAATAAATAGTGTTCATGTTGGAGGGAAAGCAAACTGTGCATTTCCTCAAGTATTGATATTGGGATGGTTGAGGCTGGTGCTATTGAACCTCTACTGGTGATCTCGATTCACGAGTGAACAGTCAGGGACCTGCTTTTGCAGATGATGTAAATGACATCCACCATGGACAAATCCAAATCAGTCTGTGAAGGCTCTCTCCACACACAGCAAGGAAACAATTTACGAGGTTGGGATGGGAGCTGGGAATCCCAGGTTCCAGTACTGCCTGAACTATAAATCTCTCCCCTCTCACATCCTAAACTAGCCCCCAGGGATTTCATGAGACAAAAATGCTGTTCTGGGCTCCTTGGAGGAAGGGTGGGCTGCAAATGTAGCAAATATATCTGGGGGGACATCTTATTATGTTTTGTACCAGGGAAACGGCAACCCACCCCAGTATTCTTGCCATGGAAACTAAATGGATCAGTACAACCAGAGATATGTGGTATACCATCGGAAGATGGTACTCCCAGGTCGGAAGATGGTCAAAATGCTACTGGGGAGGAACAGAGGATAAGTTCAACTAGCCCCAGATGTGATGACACAACTAGCTCAAAGTCAAAAGGACGGCTAGCAGCCGATGGTGCTGGTGGTGAACGACGAATCCAATGTTCTAAAGATCAACACACCATAGGAACCTGGAATGTAAGATCTATGAGCCAGGGCAAACTGGATGTGGTTATTGGGGAGATGTCAAGATTAAATATAGACATTTTGGGTGTCAGTGAACTGAAATGGACTGGAATGGGCCACTTCACATCAAATGACCACCAGATCTACTACTGTGGACAAGAGGACCACAGAAGAAATGGAGTAGCCTTCATAATAATAAAGTGGCTAAAGCAGTGCTTGGATACAATCCAAAAAATGACAGAATGATCTCAATTCGAATTCAGGGTAAGCCATTTAATGTCACAGTGATCCAAATACACGCCCCAACCTCAGATACTGAAAAAGCAGAAGTAGATCAGTTCTATGAGGATCTGCAGCACCTACTGGATAGTACGCCAAAAAAATATGTTATTTTCATTACAGGAGACTGGAATGCTAAGGTGGGTAGTCAAACGACACCTGGAATTACAGGCAAGCATGGTCTGGGAGAACAAAATGAAGCAGGACATAGGCTGATAGAATTTTGCCAAGACAACTCACTGTGCATAACAAACACTCTCTTCCAACAACCTAAGAGACGACTTTATACATGGACTTCACCAGACGGTCGACACCGAAATCAGATTGACTACATCCTTTGTAGCCAAAGGTGGCGGACATCTATGCAGCTCGTAAAAACAAGACCTGGAGCTGATTGTAGTTCAGATCATGAACTTCTTATTGCACAATTTAGAATCAGACTAAAGAGAATAGGGAAGACCCACAGATCAGTTAGGTATGAGCTCACTAATATTCCTAATGAATATGCAGTGGAGGTGAAGAATAGATTTAAGGGACTAGATTTAGTAGATAGGGTCTCGGAAGAACTATGGACAGAAGTTCGCAACATTGTTCAGGAGACGGCAACAAAAAACGTCCCAAAGAAAAAGAAAACCAAGAAGGCAAGATGGCTGTCTGCTGAGACACTGGAAGCAGCCCAAGAAAGAAGGAAAGCAAAAGGCAACAGTGGTAGGGGGAGATATGCCCAATTAAATGCAAAATTCCAGAGGTTAGCCAGAAGAGATAAGGAATTATTTTTAAACAAGCAATGCGCAGAAGCGGAAGAAGATAATAGAATAGGAAGGACAAGAGACCTCTTCCAGAAAAGTAGAAACATCGGAGGTAAATTCCAGGCAAAAATGGGTATGATCAAAAACAAAGATGGCAAGGACCTAACAGAAGCAGAAGAGATCAAGAAAAGGTGGCAAGAATATACGGAAGGTCTGTATAGGAAGGATAATAATATCGGGGATAGATTTGACGGTGTGGTCAGTGAGCTAGAGCCAGACATCCTGAAGAGTGAGGTTGAATGGGCCTTAAGAAGCATTGCTAATAACAAGGCAGCAGGAGATGACGGTATCCCAGCTGAACTGTTTAAAATCTTGCAAGATGATGTTGTCAAGACGATACATGCCATAGGCCAGCAAATTTGGAAAACACAAGAATGGCCAACAGATTCGAAAAAATCAACTTATATCCCCATACCAAAAAAGGGAAGCACCAAAGAATGTTCAAACTATCGAACAGTGGCACTTATTTCATATGCCAGTAAGGTAATGCTCAAGATCTTGCAAGGTAGACTCCAGCAATTCATGTGTGTCCTCTTTCACAAAGTCTTCTGGCAGCCCTTCAAATAGAGGAGTGTCCTCTGTAAAAGAGGGCACATGGCCTACCTGGGGTTTGTGTCCTTGAGGCTTCATCTGACAGGGAGAGTGCCTGGCCTGGCCAGGCATGACAGTTAGGCTGTGTGGAGAGGAAGGCTTATTGGCTGCAGAAGGGCACAGAAAGGGCAAGCAGCGCCGTCTCCGGGTCTTTGAGGGCCCTTGGGCAAGACATTTCAGTGGGCTCCCTCCCTCTGAGTCTGCCTTCTCACCATCATGGTCACCAGCAGCTCTTGCTCCTCCTTCTCCTCCTCTTTCTCATCGCTGCTGCCACTTGCTTGCTGGACAGGCAGAGAGCCAGGGAGCAAATGGGCAATGGCATCTCCTGTTCCTCCTTCTCACCACCACTGTTGTCTGGGCCAAAGCTGGAGGCAGGTGAACAAATAGGTTGCAGAGGAGGAGCAACTCTGTGGGGCTCTTATCAGTGGGCCCCTGCTGGGGTGTGGGCCCTGGGCCAGCATCCAACCATACCAACCCTTGATGCCAGCTCAGAGGGAGAGGCTTTGTTGACTGTGTGATGGTATTAGTTAGTGCAGCTTTTACTTTAAAGAAACACAATGTTGGGGAGCTCTGTGACAGCTGCTGCATATGACAGCTGAGAAGTCAGATCTGGGACTCCAAATTGATAGTTACGTTGTGCGTTAGCTCTCAGCTAATGAAGTTACTTCATTTTATTTTGAACATACAGTTGTCGCCTTGATACAGAGATTCAGCATTACTGGTTCAGGAAAGACTTTGTAGGAGAACTGGGTTTTAATTAAACCTTTGAAGTTGGCGAGGGAGCAGCTAGATGGAATGGGAAGCTGTTCTAGGCGTCAGGGCCGTTGTGGCAGGAGACGCGGAGTCAAGTGAGGGGAAGCAAACAAATGCTCAAAACTGAAGAGTGAGGCCACCTTTTGATTAAAATTCAAGCAAGCACTATTCTACAGTAATATAAAATAGAAAGGTCCCTTCCAGAATGACTTACAGTCTAGTAGACATGATGCTAAAGAACAAAGGGACAGAAGGAAGAGGAAAATAAGCAAATTCAGATACATTAAAGTTACATAATGGCTGAATGGGATGGTTGCTGATGGAATAGTGAGCACATTTTAAAATACATATCCACTTTAAGCTCTAATAAAATAAGCTGTTTTTTAAAATGTGCATGTGGGGGTGTCTTCAGTTCTAAATCTCCAGTCCCAGGCACACAAATGGATTTTAAAATGTGTTTTAACCCTAATTATGTGTGGTGTGATTATTTGCTTTACTCTGTGTGGTTTTTGGTATGCTTAGTATATAAATAATTTTGCCTGCATTTGCAAGGCTGATCCAAACTCCAGTGTCTCATGACATCACAAGGAGAGCAGTGGGAATCCCATTGGTAACACCAGAGAGGAATGTTTGGCTAATGGGACTTCTTTCTCGAGTTCCCCAGTGTTGCTTTCCTGCTTTACGTCCGCTGATTCAAAGCTGAAAGGCAATCAATGGAGTTAATGGCTCTGCATTGTTCACCTCACCTCAAAGGTTTGATTTACTCCTTTTCCTTCTTGCTGGGACTCTCTTATCCTCTTGGGTTCCCACACAGCCTGCAGGATTCAGATCAGTGAAGTATATACAGTAAGTGTCCCATCCTCCCTTCCACCAAATCTTCTCTCAGTATGTCAAAGAGGGAGCTGGGGTCAAGAAATGGCTCACCAGAGGGCAACTTCACCCCCAGAAGCAGCCCGTCCTGGGAGCGCCTTTCTGACATTGAGGCAGAAGATGTAGGATGGAATGCTTTATTTCTGTGGGTCAGACCTGAAGCTGGACCGGACCTTACTTTGCTTGAATCCAGAACTAAATGAACTGGTGTGACTTCCTGTTTTCCCTGAATGTGCTGGTTGAAGGGCTGTGTGAAATGTCGCTGTTGAATCATGCTGAGTTGCAAGGTGGGTTGTGGTTTGCAGGCTCTGTATTTTAAAGTCTGGGAAGCATTTAGGGAAGGCTTCTCCAACCTTGTGCCCTCCAGTTGTGTTGGACTACAGCACCTCTGGAGGGTGCCAGGTTGAGAAAGGCTGACTTACGGCTTCTTCACACAGAGCTTTTATCCTGCTATTGAGATTGCTCACTCACCAAAGTGTGCGGGTCCTTTAGATGACGTAGTCAACCTCCAGGGCATCTCCCACACTAAATTACTGTTATTCCATTTTTTAGAAGATTGGAGATAATGAGCTCTCAAATTACAGCGCTTGAGTTCCACTTGGGATCCCTAATGTAAAAGGAAAAGTCACAATAAGAGGAGCTAGACCACAGCGCCATCTAGCAGCTGTATAATGAAACATATGGAAGACTCAGATAAGGGGGACAAGGAGGGGGAAAGGGGGTTGGGAAGAAAGCCCGTGTAAAGGGAGTCCATTGTGATCCTGCATTTAAAATGGAAGCAGAAAGTCCTATTTTGAATGTGGATTTCAGGCTGGTGTAGAGATGCTCTTAGGGTGTATATCAGTGGAGGCTGGTGGTTCCTATTTCAGTGGGGTTGTAAATCCAATTCTGAGTTTCAGTCAGAACTCTAAAGGAGCTATCCAAGATGCTGAACCCATTTAGGGATAGGGTTCAGCACTTTGGATAGCTCCTTTAGAGTTCTGACTGGTTCTGACTGTCAGGGTGGACACTGAGCCAATAAAGCCCCAGAGCAGTTCTGATTCTGAGGAGGAATAGCGATCCATGGGAGAGGAGCTTGCTCATCTCTCACAAGCACAGCAGCTGGCAGAGATTCCTCCTGCCAGCATTCCTGGGATAGACAGTGACCCTGGCAGTGAGAGAGCGCTGGAGGGGGGCTTGCTGGATGCTCGGCGCAGACGCAGGGAGCGACGACAGATGGAGGGCGCGGAAAGGAGGCGTAGCGCTCGTTTGGCACACAAACAATGGTCGCGTCCCGAGGACTCAAGGGAAAGAGGGAGGATCTCTCCCTAGCCCATAAGTTCAGGGTCTTCCCGTGGTTCTCCTTCAAACGGGGACCAACTGCCTTACCTGGAGCTTAGGCTACTCTGCTATCTTTCCCCAGTGCTGTTCCTTGCTTTGGCGCTAGCGATTAGTATTGTGAAAGAGACATAAAGGAATAAAGGAATAAAGTCTTGGAAAGAATTCCTTGTCGTCTGTGTCCTGAGTTGGCTATTGGTGGGGACTGCAAGAGGTGCTCCTGACACTGACTGAAACCCAGAGTGGATTTACCACCCCACTGAAATAGGAGCCACCAGCCTCCACTGGTGTATATACACATACCTGGAGCAGTTGTGGGCTTTTCTGCTGTTGTGTGAACTCTGCTACCTCTGCCTTTGCTCTAAGGACACATCTGCAGCCTTCAGGTCAAATCTGGAGTGCCTTTTCCTGTTTGCTCCTCCCTACGTGCTTCAGGCAGGGACACTGCTTTTGTTAGCATTTTCTGTGCATATCTGATTTAACAAAATTGGTGCCCTTTTTAAAGCTTCTTTAAACTCCCCCTCCCCAGTTTTCAAATTGCCTTTAAAAGGTGGGGGAGGTGGCATCATGATTGACGTTATGGTCAGCCAATCAGTGCCATACTCAGCCTAGCTCTGAGAAAGAGTTGAGGTGGTTGCTTACAAAGACCAGGCAATTGGTACAGTGCAGATTCAGCTTCTGTTGCAAACTCTATGTGAGGGAGAAAGTTGTATATATGCCTCAGATGAAGTACCACTAAAATTGTTTATGCCTGTACACAGCCTTAAATTATGCTTAAAACTTATTCACGAACTATAAGCAACCACTGTTGTGATCCTCCCTTTCACGTGAAAGCCATAGTGACTTTCACTTTACTCCACGATTTCTCTTCCCTATCCACAGGACATTTCTGTGTTTGCCTTTGGCTTTGCTTCTTTGTGGCATAGCTAGAAAGCAAGCTTATTCTGTCATTAAGCATCTATGTTGGATGCAGAAGAGCTCTCCACTGTGACCACTGGTAAAATAGCCATTGAGAGTTTTAGAGGCAGTCTCCACATTTTAATTCTTGGGCAAAAGACTCCATTAGGGTGAGGTTAGCTGAACCTCTCCCCCTGTGTCCAGCTCTGATACAAGACGTGAGCCAGGCTGGCAAGAAATGCGCTTGAAGTGATGGAGTGTAGGTAGGTAAGGCAGGGGAAGGATCAGCTATCCACACCCACATCATCTTTTTGTTGTAAAAAGTAGACCCCTCCTCCATTGTTTAGATGTAAACAGGGCAGAAATGAATAAACAAATGTGCCTGCCACCATCACATCTAGTTTGTCTCCTGTTATTCCCATTTTACAGGTCGCACAACTGAGGTTGAGTGGTAGTGAATTGCCACCTGGACTGGTTTTCACAGTGCCTCATTTATCTGATAAAAAACAGTCTGAACAAGACAGAACACGTTATAAATGGGAACTACAAACATGGAAGCATTGGAGGAGGAGGAGGATAGATGTCTGTGGAGCAAACTGGCAGGGCACAACAGACAAATCAAGACCCTGTTCTTTGTCCCCAGCATGTATTCCTATACATGGATGTTTCATTTTCAGTTCACTGGGTGAATAAACATTGATGGAACTATCCTCCATTAATATGTTTAATCCTCCATATAGAAATATACCTGTAATTATGCACGTTGCACTTAGAAGTCTGAAAAGTGCTTTATTGCTTTTAGTTTCAATTGCCCAATGGATTGTATGTCACAGAAATAACCAGTTTTCCCCTCCTCCTTCTCTCTCCCCCCCCCTTTAAGGTTACATAACTGAAAAGATTACATAAGTGACGGAAGGGATAGAAGCCCTTCTTGAACACTTTGGGCCATGATACTAATATCTGGTTTGCCATTTAGCACATAATCTACTGCAATTTTTAAGAAGACCAAGTTTCTAGTCCTAATGGTGGAAAGCTTGCCCTTCTCAAACCACTATTGTGTTGCACATCTTTATTTCAAAATGAGAAAAGCTGGAGAACTTGAGGCTAGTGCTTGCTAATGTCCAGAGATGGAATGTGAGGTTGTTTATTTACTGGGAGTTTCCTCTGTAAAAGAACAAAAAAGGAGGGTTACTCCTTCTCTGTCTCTATGCTTGTGTCACTTGGGGGGCGGGGGGCAAATGCATATTGGCCTACCATGTCTCCCTATTCTCTCAATGTCTCCCAAGAAATGTCAAAGTCTATGAAAATCTAGATTTTGCAGGAAGTATAAATGCGGGAGGGGAATTAAAATATATTTAGTTTGATGAAGGACTTTTGATTTTTGGCTGCAGAACGTGGAGATTTTTAGCGTAGAAATCTCCCCCTTTAGTATGGGTCACTGAATGGTGAAAAATCTCAAGGAGCACATTCTCCGCTGGTGGAAGTCTGTGCTAATTTTATAGCTGCTGAGGTTCAAGGCCTGCAAATTCAATTAAAATGATTATCGAAAATAAATTGGATTTTGCATGTGAATTTTCTACCCTGCAGGGGCTAGCACCTGAGCTGGAAATCAGAGTCAAGAGGTTATTTGTTAACTTTCTTTCTAATGGCTTCTAAAGTCTCTCTCAGTGAGGCAGTCCTGCACTCTGCACTGCTGAAGAACCACTATATATTAAGTGGTATTCAAACATCTCCTCATGGTAATAAGGGCAACAAAGGTGATCAGGGGACTGGAAACAAAGCCCTGTGAAGAGAGACTGAAAGAACTGGGCATGTTTAGCCTTGAGAAGAGAAGCCTGAGGGGAGATACGATAGTGCTCTTCAAGTACTTGAAAGGTTGTCACAGAGAGGAAGGCCAGGATCTCTTCTCGATCATCCCAGAGTGCAGGACATGGAATAATGGGCTCAAGTTACAGGAAGCCAGATTCCAGCTGA
The DNA here is from genome assembly GCF_057233095.1 of Heloderma suspectum. Classification (NCBI taxonomy): domain Eukaryota; kingdom Metazoa; phylum Chordata; class Lepidosauria; order Squamata; family Helodermatidae; genus Heloderma; species Heloderma suspectum. The sequence goes on along the minus strand of NC_139464.1, from coordinate 41,872,331 downwards.
ACATCAGGAGAAACGTCCTGCCTGTTAGAGCAATACGACAATGGAACCAATTCCCTAGGGAGGTGGTGGGCTCTCCCACACTGGAGGCATTCAAAATGAGGCTGGACAGCCATCTGTCAGGGATGCTCTGACTTGGATTCCTGCATTGAGCAGGGGGTTGGGCTTGATGGTCTTATAGGCCCCTTCCGTCCCTACTATTCAATGATTCTATGGTACTGGAGAGAAAGAGAGAGAGAAAAACACATCTCGTAAGGTTGCAGAAGTCAAAACTAGAGAAAACAAAACTGTAGAAATATTCAATCCTTCTTGGAAAGCTTGGTCCTGTTTTGTGATGGCTCAGTGTGTATATTTGACCTGACCCATTTCTCCCAAGTCATGGGGTTCTGGCAGTATGTATTTACTGAGCCCCCAGTCCTTGAGGAATAAAGGGGCCAAGGACTCTTCATAGCTAGAGTGAGGATGGAGAAGAATAGCTGTGCAATGAGGACATGGAGCTTGGGTTATCAGGCACTTGAATGGGACATTTTAGGACGATTACCAATTATGTCATCTTGAATATCTGTCTGTTCTGTACACTTCAAAATATTATTTAATTCTTTGATGGCAGCCTGCAGGCTTGCCTGTTTCTTCCATCTTATTCGACATGTAAATAAATGAAGGACCAAACAGAGAGAGGTTTAAGCAGGGGCAGCCCTAACTAGCTGCCAGCAACTGGCGCCCTAGGCGAACCATGCAATAGCAGATCTAGGCTGAGGTTTTTGGTAAACTGGGAAACATTTTGCCCCTATTTTCCATTTAATGAAGAGGCAATCCCCCGCTCCCACATCATCTTCAGAAGCAGAAGTGTATCACTTATAATAAAATGCACTCAAAATGTTTTAAAAACACACACACACTAAACACTGCATCAGCACAGAGGGTCTGATAAAAACAACAAAGGAGATGACCACAGCCCTGGAAGAAGGGTCTCTGGAAGAAGAGTCCCAGTTGTATTCTCGGGGTTACATGGCCAGCAAAACTCAGCCTTCAGATGGCAAAGAAAATGGCTGCTCTCGGGGTGCGTGCGTGTGTCTCTCACTCCCTGCCTCCAACGGGGAGCAGCAGTGGAACAGGAGGATATCCTGCAATGCCCGAGGGAGGACCAGGTCCCAAAGGCAGGCGGGCGGGCAGCCTGACTTAGCCCCACCATCCCCAGTCAGTCCCTCGCTCACCTCCAGAGCCTCCATCGTATTCCCTCTGCATGCACATGGGAACTGAAATAATGACACCTTTGTTATTCTTTTCTTTAATTTGTATTCTCTCTCCCCCCCCCTGAATTTCATGCCCCACTTAATTTGGCACCCTAATCAACTGCCTAGTTCACCTATATGGATGGGCCGCCCCTGAGTTTAAGATGGCTTCAGTATAAAGATGTGTATATAAGGCTGGCTGCAAAACAGGAGTGGGGGTGGTGAATATATGGGGGGAATTCAGGGCTGGGGCACCCAAACTTACTGGTACTTCTGTGGCTTCTCTGCTGCCTGAAGCTGTCACCCCTACCTATGACCTGAAACAATGCTACTTCATAACCTAGTGCAGCCTTCCCCAACCCATATGTGTTGGAGTGAAACTTTCATCAAGCCCAGCCAGTATGGCGGATGAAGCGGCAGTGGTGGTGGCCGCTGCAGGGGTGGTTCAGACGCAAATGGTGGCTGTTGTAGAGGCTGCCATTTGCGTCCCTATGCTAGCCCATGATAGGCTACGTATATATTTACGTAGCCTATCACGGCTAAAGCAGGGATGCAAATGGTGTCCCCTACGCAGGACGCCATTTGCGTCCTCAGCAGCCTGGCAGCGGATGGAGGCCCTGCTGTGGATCGGCCTGGCTGGCAGCTCTGCGGACTGGCCGTGGAGTGCAGCTGGCCAGGCAGGGTTCCAGGGGGGAGGACAGGATCGCCTCCCCCCACATCGAGGATTATGGGGGGAGGAATGAATTGCCTCCCCCCACCCGCGGACCCCAGTGGAGCCAGGTAAGTGGGGTTTCGTACAGCCCTAGTCAGGATACAAAAAAGAAGAAGAAAAGCTCCCCAAGTGGAATCCCAAGGGGGGGTACATTGGAAAGAAGAACTTGGAGTGGGAGATTTGGAGCAGAGAAGAAGTGACAGCCTGGGAAAGTGTTAAGAATGCTTCTTCATTGGGTCTCTAATTGCCCTTCCCAAAAAGAGGACCCACTTCCTCAAACAAATATCCCAGGGCCCATCAGGGTTTGGTTACAGATAGTGTTGTGTGCACATTTCTACAATGGGAAGGGAGGGAAGCAAAGAGTGACCGTGTGTAAGTGCGCACATTTCATTTCAGTAGCTTCAGAGGAGGGAGTTTCCTTGGGACCACAACAGGAGAGGAAAGGGCTAAATCCACCCTCTCCACCCCTGCCATGACCCTATGAATTATCAGCCCAACCCCCCAGCTGATGCAATTTGCATTTCAAAAAATGAAGATGCATTTGACATTGCTGTGTAGTTTGGCCCAAGGATGTTAAGCCATAAGCTTCACAAAAAAGGTAGATGTTGAGGAAGAGGTGACACCATGTAGGTAGGTGTTCTGCAAGGGGGTTCCAGGCACATAGGACAACAAGGGGGATTGGGTGGCTGTATGATACCGCAAATCATTTGCAGTCATTTTCACTCTATGGGCAGAACCTAGACATTGCAAGAGCTTTAGGACCAAACTCTGTGTGGCCATGTGTTCTCCTACACAGAAGACATCCCTCTGAAGGGCTGTCAAAGGATGGCTCTCTATTTGAAGGCTGCCCAGTTCCCATCCAGGTTATAGATAAAGGCCCATAAGAAGGAGAGTCAGCAGGTATGTTGAAGTTGCCCATCTTCCAACATCAGCACCTGGACTGAGCAGGCAGACAGGTCACCTGGTCACTAGGGCTTCCCCATTATGGTGAGATGTATTGAATTTCTTATAGGAATTATAGGAAGTATTTTTTAAAGTTGCATATATACACATATGCTAGTTTTATGCAATTCTGTGTCCCTTTTTTTGTGCTCTGTAATTGGCCATTCTGGCCTAACCAGATGTGACCTTGGAGATCCATGAACAGGATATCTAGCAGTTTTGTCTCTTTTAAATCAAAGCAACAGTGGGGGGAGGGAGGTAATTGAGATTGGGAACACAGCACTGGAGGGGGGGGTTAACCTTTTCACTGTTGCACTGTTTTTCTGATTAAAATCCTGCACGCACGCACGCACGCACACAGACACAGACACACACACGTTATCTGCCCCTTGGGGGAAGACACACAGGTACCATTTCACAGTATCCTGTGGAACAAATAACCACTTTGGAGTGAGAACCATTTAAATTGCGGGAAATGGCACAGTGGAAATGGTTAAACCACCAGTGCTGTAGCCCTGATGTGAATTTGGGCCCCAGCAGCTCCTTTTGACCTTTCTTTAAAAATAAAAATAACGGGACCTTGTTCACATCTCTCCCACATCTTCTGTAGTTTGGCTCATCAAAATAGATACCATCATAGGAACAAGTTATATTTGCATACACGATAGCAATAATCACATTTTTTAAACAACATAAGGGCTGGTGTGCTGCAGTTGTTTGTTAAAACGTAATAGACACAGTCCAGCAAAGGTTAGCTATGGCTAAGCCCTTGGAAATCAATTGAACTTAATGAGTTGTGACTGAGTCTCATTCTATTAATTTCAGTGGAACTTAGTCACAATTAACTTTTGCTGGATTTTGCCCCTGCCCCGCTTAAAGGTCACTTGCCCTACACATTTTAACCAGAGGTCTTCTTCTGCAGCTCCTTTTTGATGACATTCACTATAGATCTTTCAACATAACTGTTTTATTGACCTAGGAATATGTTGTTTTAGACTTTATTATTTTGGAAGTTCCAGGCAGCTTTCCTCCAACTACCATTGCTGTTGTAGAAAAATCCCTCTTCTTACTATTCAAGCTGTAATATTTTGTTGCTGGAGAAATATCGGTATCTATATATCTATATCTATATCTAATATCACCATTAGTGCCTCCACTACTTTTAGAAGGGCCAAGTGAACTGTGATTGTATGAATGTCATGGGCATCTAATAGTTAGTGCCCATGACAAATGCAGACAGAACAACTAAAAATTCTGCAAAACAAACATTGGAGACTTCAGCTTGGAGCTCCACTGGGTGTTTCAGCAGCATGTGGAACCACTAAAGTTGGCTTTAAACCCGGCCAATATCCAATAATATAGTTCTCTATTACTCAGTAGGACTCTGTGGACCACATTGAGACACGAAGCCTTGGCCTCTACCCCTCTCGAGGGGCCTTATTATGGTGCTGGCCACAGGTCATTTCAGAAGAAGACAAAGTAAGCACTTGGGGCAAGATTTCAGTACTGAGGAAGGTGGTGATCATAATCCCTTGTGGATCCTGAATCTCTTGTTTTTGTAACTTTTTTGCTCATGTGCCTTTAAGGGACAGTCTTTAGGGGAAGCTACATCCCTGGGGAAGTCACATAGACCTGCCTTTGACATGAAAGAAAGGTAGATATGTTTGAGGGGTCAGGTCGTAATATACCTGGCTACCATCAATGGGATGCCAAAAGATCTTCAGGTTGTTAGATCATGGAATAACTCTCAAGTTGCTTGATGCAGTGCAGCAAATCTCCCCTGTGGTTGCACAAGAGAGAGAATTTAGTCAGGCGTAGCTTCTACGACTCCACGGGGATAGCAGGAAATGTACCTTTGTACTTACAATTCAAAGCACAATGGTGCTGCTATTTTGACTCTGGTGCCTCCTACGCCCAGACTTTCCTGATCTCTGGATGAGTCCTTGAACTGTTACCTTTCTGCAACTTTCTTGAATGCTTTGTTGATTCCAGTGGGGCTGTGCTGGAGTAAGTGGCTCTGATAATTACATCCTTAGCTGTGATCCACAAATCAGTTATTGCTAAAGAGCTTCATTGAAAGCTACAGGACTGCCTCTGTAATTTGTAGATTGCAGCCTTCGGTAATTTACATTGCAGCACTTGGAAGCAGCTGGAGCAGAGATGCAACCGCATTGCTTCCTGTAGGTTACGGCACTTGGCTCCTCCAAGGCCAAGATATGTCTGCATCATTCCTGTATTAATACACTAGTCAGTAATCTGCCTCATTTCCCTCTTCTAGCTGCATTTCCTTGGCTGTCTCCCATGCTGTCCAGGAAATCTCCCTGAACGAGGAGGTCTAGCCAGACAGTCTCTCCACTGTTTCAGTACCTGAAAATCTGCAGCAGGCAGATAAGGCTGCATCACCTTTGGTGTCTGAGATACTCAAGCCTTTGTGATGCAACCATGTCACCTCATCTGCTTTGGCAGGAAACAAGTCAATGAGAAAGCTCTGACATAGAAGCCTTAAGTGCATCATTTCCTCCACATTACAGCACTTGGGAATCTCCAGCCCCCAAAGACAATGGCATCTTGCCTGCGACCCTGTACTGTAGTCTCAGCAAACCTCTAGCACAGAGGTTTGGCAGCTGAATCACAGTGTGATTCACTGTGATTCACTGGGGTGGGGAAAGGCTGCCCAGAGCCCTTGCAGATCAGCAGCTGGAGCTTACTGTCAGAATGGGGAAGTCACACCCATCCTGTTGTGATCCTGGCATTTAGGATGTACAAATGTGTGGTGTAGTGGCTAGAGTGCTGGACTGGGAGCTGGGAGATCCAGGTTCTAGTCCCCACTCAGCCATGGAAGCTCACTGGGTAACTTTGGGCCAGTCACAGAGTCTCAGCCCAACCTATCTCATTAGGCTGTTGTTGTAAGGCTAAAATTGAGAGGAGGAGGAGGAGGAGAATGTAAGCTGCCTTGGGTTCCTTGCAAGAGGAAAAAAGGCGGGATATAAATGCAATAAATAAATAAATAAAATAAATAAATAAATAAATAAATAAATTTTTTTTTGCAAGCACCCAAGAACTGGAGTTTGTCATGTAACAAACCTGGCTTTGTATATTCAGGGGAAAATTCTAAAAGCTTTTGGTAATAGAGGTTTAGGTTTAGTGCATTTAATGCCGATGGAATTAAAAGTCCCTAGGTGCTTGCTGCAAATGGATTTACATCATAGAGATTCGAAATGGGGGGGGGGACTGGTGTCCTGGAGACTCGAGGGATCAGCTGTCAGCAGGTTTCTGTGGAGGATTCTACAACGTAGTGGTTCGATGGTGTGCCTATGGCATCTACAGTCACATCTTCAGACACATGCACATACATACCTGGCCTGCACACTCCCATTCCTCTTTGCAGGCAGCTGAAACCATGTTCGAGGGCACTGTTTGAATTACTAAGTCATACGTTGGGTGAACTGTATATAGTAAAAGGACAAGGCTTATTGAACCAGTGCAGATTAAAGCTGTGTGCAAATGGCCTTATGAAATTCTCCACCCTATTTATGGACAGAGAAATTGGGGGAACAATTTCACTGAATTTCTCCCGGGGAAGGAGAAATTCTCAAACAGTTTCTCAGAGGTGGAGTTCATCATTAGCACTGGCTGTAGCCTGTCTTCTTTCTTTTTTCCTCAGGGTTTTTACTTTTTGGGCTGCCCCTGCAAAGGGCAACAGCAGCAAATGTGGCTGGTTGCCATTCTGCATCCTTCATCATGTCCCATACCTAGTGTCATTCAAGGGCATTGTGTGTGTGGTGTTTTCCTTTTACCATACACTTTTCCATTGCTTTGCATTTGCAGCCTCCTAGGCTGCCTGCACTTCCTGATCCAAAGAAGCCCAGTGGGAGAAATTACCTCATGATGTCTTCCCCTGGGCTTCAATTGAAGTGCAGGAAGCTGAGTATGCTACAGGCTGCCAGAGAGTTGAGCATACAATGAAAGACACACACACACACACACACACACACACACACTCCATCACCTCATAAGTAAGGTAAGCACAAGAACACTGAACCCAACCCATGGGAATTTATCTGAAATGTTCTTCTCCTTTGACTTTCTTTTCAAAAGCATTTTCTTTTCTATCAGATTGAATGAGAATGGTCTAAAAAATGTGGAAGAAATTTTCGGCATCAGGAGATGTAATGTTCCTGATATTTCAACCACGGTTATGAGATTGCAAGAGGGGGCACAGACTGTGTACTCCCTCTCACTGGCTCCAGTGGAGGCTCGGGGCTCTGATTTCAATGGGGCTGTGAATTCACTCTGGGTTTCAATCAGAACCAGCCAGAACTCTAAAGGAGCTATCCTAGGTGCTGAATGAATCCTAGATCCAAAGTATGTACAGCACCTTAGATAGCTCCTTTAGAGAGGGCTGGTTCTGATTGAAACCCAGAGTGGATTCACAGCCCCACTGAAGTTGGAGCCCCCCAGCCTCCACTGACTGGCACGAGAATCTTGCTGCCCTGCCTGCCTTAACTACAGTTTTGTGTTGCATCAGCATTACTGTTAATCACAGTTCAGCAGCCTTCTATCCTAGTTTCAGATCATAGATATGAGGTATCCAGGTTATGGCTGGCAGGAGAAATTTGAGCAAGAGGAGAGAAGAAGCATGCCGTCCCACCATGGCTCCCAATCTTTTACTGAGTGATCCAGTACTTAAAAATACTCATTTTTAACTGCTGTTGGTTTTGTTTTAGTTTCTTTTGTTTTTAGGCTTTATTTTTATCTTTATTTTGTTTGGTGTTGATCTTGTGTAAGCTGCCTTGTGTATTTTTGTAGAAAGATGGGTGGTGGTGGTGGTGGTGATGGTAATAATAATAATAATAATAATAATAAAATATACATGAGATCAAGGCCCTCAACTCGTGGTAATTGCTTTGTTGATTTTTTCCCCTGCCCCTTAGTTCCATTACTGTGGAACTCACCTATGCAGACACAGCCAATAGAGTGGTTTTAATATTTCCTCCAAGGTCATGGGCAATGCATGTACAGGCTGTCTCTCTATGCATGTTCTTTGAAACAGATCTGGTGGGGCTTCCAAGGCATGGGGGTGTGTGCTTTGGGGAAAGCTCATAGTTCAATGGGAGCATCCATAACACACATTAGCAATGGCACTGATCCATGTTTTGTCTCTGCTAATTACCCCCCCCCCCAAAAAAAAAAAACCCAACTTGGCGATTAGCAGGATCAGTAGGGCTGGCACAATCTGAAATTACATTTCTAGCATAAAATCCCTCTACTTGAGGTACCTTTTCTCCTCTTCCAATTTAGTGGTAAATCCACTGTGGGGGAAGTTCTGGACACAGCTCAGAACAATGGCGGACTTGTGAATTCTAGAAAAACAAGACTCTCCTAATACAAAGGGGGTTGGAAGTGTGAGGTGGGCCTCTCCAAGGCCCTAATTGCCCCCTAAACAATTGCTAGGAGAGGTGCCCAATTCTCTCCCTTTCTCTCCCCCAAACCTCGCCCTTCACAGACCACTTATATTGTACCTCTTGACTGGGCAAAAATCTGTCCTACTCCTATTGCCCAATCAATGTTATGGTCATTCTGCTGTCTTATGATGATAATGATGATCATAATCATCCTTAGCATTTGCTTTCCCGAAATGCTCAGAGCACTTTACATACATTGTCCTTGTAATCCTTCCAAGAACTTTGTAAAGTAGGCCACTGTCATTGTCCCCATATTACAGATAGAGGGCTGAGGGTAAGAGCGAGTGTGCCTTGTGAGCCACCCCCCATCAGTTAGCTCATGGCTGAACTGAGATTTGAACTGAGGACTTCTTGCTCAAAGCACATGCTCTTATAAACAATAAATGAGAGTGGCCAAGGAAGGAATGCTTTGAGACCCAAAGCACAGGCTACTTGAAAGATGTAGCAAGCAGCTACATCTCTCCCCCCACCCCTTTTAACTCTAGAGCAAGCACAAGGGTCCCAATCCAGAATGGGACCTAAGCATGGTGGGTAGAGGGACTTTAAGCTTTTCCCCCTCTCTGCGGTCCTGATCAGGATTGCCTCCTCCTGAGGCAGGATTGCCTCCTCCTCCGCCCTCCATACCTGCAAGTTGTATTGCCAAATAGTGATCAATTAAAGCAAATGGATTGCTAATTGGCAATATATATTGCAGGTGAGGGGCCCTGATCTGGATTTAATGTTTTTAAGAGCATGTGCTTTGAGCAAGAAATCCTTGATCCAGATTAGGACTGGTGTGTTTGTGTGTTAAATGTGGCTTGCACATTTACAAGCTGGGTTTTTGGAGGAGGCTTTGAAAGCGTCACTCAGGTTGGCTTGGATTTCCTTTACTGAGCTGGGAGGTCACAGCAGCATTATATAGCAAAGACATCAGTGTTATCAGTAGCTTCTGAAATCGAGAAAGGGGAGTCTTTCTGATGAGGGATAGAATGGAGATTTCCTGAGCCATATCGTTTGTTTAAAGGGGCTATTACCTGTTGGGCAAGCGTGGGGATTATTACCATTCCCTTGCCTTTGGCTCTTATTTCTTTGCATGCCCTTGGATCCTGTTGCCATTTCTTTATATTATGCAGAGATGCCGCAGCATAATAAACTCAAGCTTTGCTTTAAGTGGGGTGACCTCAAGTGGAGGAGTAGCTCAAATCCCCTTTCAACAGTTTTTATCCCCTCTTCAGGCTGGGAAGATTCAGCTTGAAAAAGGAGGGAGGATTTTCCAGAGTAGGGAGCACTTTTTATTCAGTACTTTCCAGCTGAACCACTGTCTCTCCTAAAACTTACAAGGTCTGAGGGCTGTGCCTAAATTCCACTGAGAGAAACAGGGAAAATAACTTCAATATCATTCCCCTTCATCTTTCATGATACTATCCTGGCAAATGGGGCCTGTTTTAGAAGCTATATTCACTTTGTTCACTATGATTTAAGAGCTGAAAGATTTGCTTCCTAGAATTCTCATCTGTGACTATTTTCCAGCATTTCAGTACTCACCAAATATTTGATGCTGGCATTTCACATCCATAGAATCATAGAATAGTAGGGTTGGAAGGGGCCTATAAGACCATCAAGTCCAACCCCCTGCTCAATGCAGGAATCCAAGTCAGAGCATCCCTGACAGATGGCTGTCCAGCTTCATTTTGAATGCCTCCAGTGTGGGAGAGCCCACCACCTCCCTAGGTAATTGGTTCTATTGTTGTATTGCTCTAACAGTTAGGAGGTTTCTCCTGATGTTTGGCCAGAATCTGGTTGCCTGCAACTTGAGCCCATTATTCCATGTCCTGCACTCTGGGATGATTGAGAAGAGATCCTGGCCTTCCTCTCTGTGACAGCCTTTCAAGTACTTGAAAAACACTATCATATCTCCCCTCAGTCTTCTCTTCTCAAGGCTAAACAAGCCCAGTTTTTTCAGTCTCTCTTCACATGGCTTTGTTTCCAGGTCCCCTGATCATCTTTGTTGCCCTCCTCTGAACCCTCTCCAGCTTGTCTGAATCCTTCTTAAAGTGTGGTGCCCAGAACTGGACACAGTACTCCAGATGAGGCCTAACCAGTGCTGAGTAGAGGGGAACTAGTACTTCCTGGGATTTGGAAGCTATACTTCTGTTAATGCAGCCCAAAAGTGCATTGGCCTTTTTTGCAGCCACATCTCATTGTTGGCTCATATTCAGCTTGTGCTCTACAACAATTCCAAGATCCTTCTCGCTTGTAGTATTTTTGAGCCCAGTATTCCCCATCTTGTAACTGTGCATTTAGTTTCTTTTTCCTAGGTGCAGAACTTGGCATTTATCCCTATTAATGATAGAATGATAGAATATTTTAGCATTTCATATATTTAAAGTATTCAGTAGTCATCAGGCAATTGTATGTGGAATTTGGCTGACATGCAATTGTACTTGTTATGTGACAGAATTACAGAGCAATCTTAAGGTGGTGGTGGGAGATTCTGTGGAAGAGGAACCACCACTTCCTAAGCCTGGTAAGCTCAGGCTTAGGTGTAGTAATGGAAATAACTATGCTGACTCCAGGCTGGTGTAGTTTGCAAACCTGATACGTGAGCATCATTGAGGCTGGTGGCTCCGATGTCAGTGGGGTGGTGAATCTGCTCTGGGTTTCAGTCAGAACTCTAAAGGAGCTATCCAAGATGCTTCAGCACCTTGGATAGGTCCTTTAGAGTTCTGACTGGTTCTGACTGAAACCTAGAGTGGATTCACTGTCTCACTGACTTCACAGCCACCAGCCTCCACTGGTGAGCATGCTGGGAGAACAAGGGGGCTTTAGATCCTGTGGTTCCAAGGCCATCCCAGACACACCCCTGACATGCTCTTGGAACACTGCGTTTTGGGCCCTGCTGGCAGCAGGAACATGGTCAGCTGTACATCTGTGCCCAAGGAGATTTCAGTGGGGGGCCTTTTGTTGTATCTAATGGCACTTTCGCTGGTCTTTGGCCAGCTTTAGGATTGTTCTACCTGACAGCTTATAAGAGTTCATATTTGGGATCTGCCAAAGTCAAATCAACCAAGAGATGCCAAGAAGTGTAAAGCACGTGACTGTGAAATTTTGAGGAAAGTTTCACACTCAAAATTCAAATTAACTTTAACTAGTTAAAATTCAAACTAACTTTCAAAGTTTGAAGGAAGTTGAAAAAATTTGCTAAATTTCAAACTTTTGGAACATTTAGTTTTTGCTTTACTCTGCAGGACAGCGGGGGATGCGTAGTGAGGTTTTCTTTTAAAATCTTTTATTTCAAAGGAATTTTGCATCTGTACCACATGGAGCAGGGATAGGCAATAGGGATATATGAGAATTCTGTTCCTGTTGACAAATCACGGCAACATGTCCTGCTCACAACCCCAAACGCAAACATGAGCAGGAACCCAGTTCTTGGGAAATTTTCACTATTTCCTGAACTTGCATTCATTTTTGAAAGTGTGCACTTGTGCAAGTGCACACTTCCAAAACATGCATTTGTGCACTTCAACAAATGCACAAATCCCCCCCCCCCATCAATCCACATTTTCACCCTTTAGCTTATGGGGAAAATGTGCATTTTCGATGGGGGGAAAATGCTCATGTTTGGAAATTCAAATGAAGCAAAATCAGCTTTGAGGAAGAATTCAGAGAACTTCAGTGAGGTTGAACATTGCACGTTCACTCATCCCTGGTAGGCAGCCTCCTGCCCTTCAGATGCGTTGGATGATTACTCTTATAAACTCCAGACAGCATAGCCAATGGTAAGGGATTATGGGAGATGTAGACCAAAACATCTGAAGGGCACCAGAAGGCCTACCCATGATCTAGACTTTACTAGGTTTGCACAGGAGGCCCAAGGAATGGAGACGTGTGTCTGTTTCACAGACAATGAGCAAGAAGAGTAAGTGGCTGGCTAAAGATCACTCAACAAGGCAGAAGCAAAAACCAGGATAGTCCCAGAGAACATAATCCAAGGTGGGTAAGTGCAGCCTTAGGGCTACATGCAGCCTTTGGTCTCATTCCAAAAGGCCTCTTGCATGCAGTCAGTTCACAACTCTGGCAAGAGCAATCTGTTCCTCCCCTGGCATCTGCTTGGTGGAGAAGGAAAAGGAGTTGGCAGAGAGAGGAACGGGGAGAGAGGATGGTGGACACTAATGAATCTCCAAAAAAGAGGACATGCGCCACCCAAAAAGAGGACAAAAGAGGACACCAATTTGCATACGCTAATTTATATGTATAGGTGCAAGTTTAGACTTAATTATTATAAGTTAAATAGAAATACAGTACATTTCACCATAATGTGGAAGACCATGACCAGGTGCCCTGTGTGCCTTGCTCTGTCTGGTGTCCAGGTGCTGTTGATGGGCAACTTCAAGGCCCAGCTTGTCCTTCTGATGGTTCTTTATCTTTATACTGGACACTGACTGGACAGAACTTCAAATAGAGGGTGCCTTCAAAATAGAGGACAGTCCTCAAATAAAGGACTGTCCTTTGTAAAAGAAGACACATGGCCACCCTGAGAGACGGAGGGAGAGAGTAAGGGAGGGAGAGAGGGAGAGAAAAGGGTGGTCCCTCCCACTGCTGGCATGTGGCCACCAATAGGATACCTCTGAGGGAATGTAGCCCCCACAGAAAAAAATTTCTTCACCCTGCCACAGCCCCAATGAATCTGGTGGGAGGCCATGTGCCCTCTTTTACAGAGGAGAGTCCTCTGTTTTGAAGGCATCCTCTAGTGGAAGGCCTGTCCAGTCCAAGTCCAGTGTAAAGATAAAGAACTGCCAGGAAAAGGAGCCAGCAGGGGCCTTGAAGGTGCCCATCAACAGCATCTGTTGATTTATGTATCTATATATGCACAAATTAACATAACCAAATTTTATGCAAACCAGTGTTCTTTTTTTGTCCTCTTCTTCGGTGATGCAGTTCCTCTTTTTTGGCAATTCACAAATACTTTCTCCCACATAATTTGAGCCCAGGTTATTCTGGTTTTAATGTGCATGTGAATTCTGTAGGTGACAATAACTATCCCAGACATATCTATATGGATTCTCTATTGATCTTTCACAATGCACAGTACCAAAATTAAATTAAAAAATTGGTGACTTCATAACAAACTAAGCTTCCACTATACAATGTAGCACTAGCACTAAGGTGAGCAAGATCTTGATGCCTTGGGAGATAAAATATACAAGTTTCATTGAATTTAGAGGTATATTTTGCTCATAAGGCAACCACCAAAACAGCTGCTTGTGTGTGAAAACATTTTTTTTTTTTTTGCTGTATTGTTACTTTATTTTGTGGGTTCATACCACTTTTTCTCACTTCTATCTCATCCTGAGCCTTGGTATTCTTTAGATTCTCCTCATTCTTTCTATGTCAAATATAACCTTCACCTCACCTCTTTTGGTTTAATTTCTCTAATTGAGTATTTTTCTCCATTGCTATTTCTCTTCTTCACACTCTGCCTAGAATTTGTTTAGGGTTATTCAACCTTAGAGCTGCTCAGTAGGGATAGGGGAGAAATTCGTTTGGCAATACAAACCAATCTAATTTGCACTTTTTGAATTAACTGGAATGTGAACTGGAATGCAATTATCCTTTGGTTTTTGCACTTCTCTGAATTTTGTGATGCAGTTCTCAGCTAGAAAAATGTGTAGAAAAATGTGTACATTAGGGAACATTGCATACAAAATGGTGTACATTAGGGCAAATAGTGTAGAAAAGGGCAAATGTTGGAGAAAATTGCTTACAAAACTGTGTATAATAGGGAAAGTGCATACAAAAATGCACACAAATTTTCATGTGTATGAAAATATGCATGGAAATGTATATGAATTTTCATATGGATGTTTGAGAAAAACATTTTCAACTAATGCAGAAAAAGGACGGAATTTGTGCTTGAAAAAATGCAAGCATTGTAGAAAGTGAAACAGACATATTTTTTCCATCTATGCTGCTCAGTCTTTTCTGTAGCACAGATACTGTTGTGACATAAACTTGCTCCTGTGAATGTTCCAGTACTAGACTCCAATAAATATTTTACCAGGCCTTGGGGCATGACAAAGGCCTCATCATGTTCCACAAAGATACTTTCCACATGAAAGAAAAAAATAATTATTTCCGAAAGTTGTGTCACTTCACAACTTTAGGTTGCGTCACTTTACAACTTCACTTTCCTGGTTTTCCCCCATGCAAAATAAAATGAATTATTTAATTGGCATCCTTTTTGGACAGCAGTACCCATTTTCTATCCTTTGGCTGTACCCTTCCTAGCACTCATTATTTACCAGTATATGTAGAAGCCACTGGGTATCAGAGAAAATGTCTGTAAATCCCAGAAGGCTCACAAAATTTTTCACACCACTGCAAATGCATCCTTGAGGGTGTATTGTTTTGACATTTGCTGTCTTTTGCCTGTGTCAAAAATGTTTCCGTGTCATCCAACCAGGGAGCTTAAAGAGCAGCATGTGATCTCTGTCGCCTCATCTCTGAGAAACTGCTGAAGGCACATTTGTAGAAAGGGTCATCATGTGAGTTTATAACCTCAAACAAGCCTCTATTTTTTTCTAAAGGCAGGCCAGGTAGTTACTTGAGGAGATAACAATTGTGAGGAAGTTTCCATCCACCTCTGTCTTTGCTTAATTTTACCCCTCCTTCTAAATCCATCGGGGTAACAGAAGGATTGCCTGTGTGGATTCGTGAAATCGAGCAGCCCTAAACCAGATGCTCTGGAAATCTGCATGCCCTAAATTGCAAATAATGATATTTAATTTAAATCACAGAATCATAGAATTTTAGAGCTAGAACTGACCTTGGAGGTTACCTGGTTCTACCCTCTGCTCAATGGAGTAATCCTGCAGTTACAACATCCCTCACAGATGGCTATTCAGCCTCTGCTTAAACACCTGCAACAGTCCACCACCTCTGAGGCAGTCTGTTCTACTGTGCAACTCAGCCTCCCCAACTTTGCACCCTCCAGAAATGTTGGACTGCAACTCTCACCATCCCCAGCCAGCAGAGCCAATGCCAGGGATGCTAGGACTTGTAGTCCAACACATCTGGAGGGCACCAGGTTGGTGAAGCCTGGTGTAACAGCTCTTACCATTAGGAAGTTTCTCCTAATGTTTAGAGAAAATCCACTTCCCTGAAAATTCCACCAATTAGTTCTGGTCCTGGCCTCTGGAGCAACAGAAAACAAGCCCGCTCCATCTTCTGTGTGACAGCCCTTCAGATGTTTGAAGGCATGAAAACTAGTAGCCTTTGCCTGATCTTAAGCACCACAACTTCTGCTGCCAATGATGAAATGTATTCATTTATATGGGTGGTGTCCTCCAGGCACAACACTTGGTGTGTAGATTTGGAGAACAGCACTAGTAGCAACTCAGCTAAGGGAATAAGCTTCCTCCCACCTCTTAAGATCTTATTTTGAGCATAAGGCAGCATAGCTCTGAGTAAGAGAATTATGGGGAGGCACCTCTGAGTTCCTTTTCAGCTGCTGTTTTTCACTAGTTAGGGAACTTCCTTCCTTTCCTAAAGAGAGAAGCTGTGTTTATTTTTAATTTATATTTTTATAGTTTAATCTGCATTGTAGTTTTTACACCTTTTGATGATAGTCTCCTGACTAGGATATTAAAAAGTCACTTACCTTTTATTCTTGTTAGCAGATTTTACTTCGAGACAATGGAGGCTGGTGGCTCTGACGTCAGTGCGGCGGTGAATCCACTCTGTGTTTCAGTCAGAACCAGCCAGAACTCTAAAGGAGCTATCCAAATTGCTTCACACCTTGGATAGCTCCTTTAGAGTTCTTACTGGTTCTGACTGAAACCCAGAATGGATTCACTGCCCCACTGATATCGGAGCCACCAGCCTCCACTGCCTCAGGAGTACTTTACTGTTTGATCTGTTCTTCTTATTTATCATTTTTAAAGTGCCTGCAGTAACTTCGACCTGTACATAAAACAAAATAAAGACACAGGCCATCCCCCTAGCTTACAGCCAAGATAGACATAGTAGGAAAGGGAATGAAGGAGAAATCAGTTTGGGAATGCTTGAGTGGAGAGGTGAACTTTAAACAAGCATTGAAACCCAGTTTAAGCCAAGCCAATGTTTCTCTTGATGGAAGTGATCTCTCTCCCTCTCTCTCTCTCTCTCTCTCTCTCTGTGTATGTGTCTCCATGTGTGTAACCTCCAAGTAGAGATGTGAAGGCCTGGAAAAAATGTGGAAAACCCAGGAAAATTCAAAAACAAACACCATGTTTTCCTGATATTTTCTGCTTTTCTTCCAGTTTTCTGGACCTTCGCACCTCTACCTTAGGCTGGCCACCTATGAATTGCCCCCAAAGAGGAAATGGATAATAAAAAAAAAAGGACAGATTTGCATACTATTTGCATATTCTAATTGACACATATAGACGTACATTTAGAAATAATCTAAATAGAAATACAGTACATCTTAGCATAGTGTGGAAGACTGTGTGCGTGCCTTCCTGTTCAGTCTGCTGTTCAGGTGCTAACTGCTAACTGGTTACGGGAAACAGTTCTAATGGTTCTTTATCTTGAAATCATACTTGAACAGGCCAGCCCTTCAAACAGTTGCCACCTTCAAATGGAGGATGGAGGGCACATGACTACCCTACATCTACTTCCAAGCAGTTCTGGGTCCCCCAGCCACCAATGATTGAGGACAGATTGTCCTTCCTCTCACTGCAACAGCTCTCATTGCCAGATACTCCTGCCTGGCTTTTGGACAGAAGTTTTGTACAGAATTTATATGCTTTGATTCCTTCACATGGAAAGGTGTGATCATGTTCACTGGCCTTCCAGCTTGGGGGTGAGGGAGATTTAATTGTGCTCCAGCACACTATGTACACAGTGTTCTTCTTCCAAATGAATGCTCCAGAAGCAAGGACTTGCACCCTGGAGAAACAACAAAAGTGGTGAAAGGTCCTGAGGGACGTGCTGGGAAGAACCTTCTGTCAATGCCGCTGTTCCCCCTCCCACTGCCCATGTTAGAAAGTTTTGGTCATAATAAGCAGGTGGCCACATAGGTATAGCCTTTACCCACCAAGGGCAGGGGACACCTTGCATGGAACAGGCACATGATTCAAAGTTTATATCGATTTTAAGCAACCAACCTATGCAATTTATGCAAAATATTGGGATATTTCTAGAGCCAAAGTAGGTCACTTTCCCCAAGTGCTTCCTGGGCAGTGCTGAACAAACAGATGTTTAATCTCTGTCACAAAATACCCCTCAATTAAGGCTTTCTCATGCATCCCCCATGCTTCAGTACTGTGTGGAACAGCTCTACTCAAGCTAGAACTGAGGAGTTAGGTACCCTAATTCTTGAGGGAACCTTATTGCAAGAGCACGTTATTCCAATTTACTCCTAGAGGGTGATCTGTCTGCCTCTATTTCCCCTGCCCAGATTAAATCATGTTCATCTGAAGAGCTCACAGAAAGCGCAAGCCACCATGGCTGAATCCACACCAGAGTAGGGATGTTGGAGAAATCTGTTTGGGGGGTGGAGTTCAATGAGTTTTCCTAGGTTTTCCCAGCCACCTGGAGTTTGTTTCAGTTCCTGCTGTGGCTCTGACTTGATCTGCAGCGAGTTGGGCCAGTTCATGGACTGTCAAAGCACTTTGCACATTTTTTCACAGGTTCCACAATTTGTGCAAATTTCGGGCAATTTGAGCAAATTTGGCCATAATTTGCTCAAATTAGGCTGCAACTTGTGCAAATTGCTCAGAAATGTGTGCAAATTGTGGAACCTGCAAAAAAACAGAATGTGCAAAAAAGTCCGCATAGTTCAGGGAAAAGCCCTCAGCTCAGCTCGCAAACATAAATCAAGCCTTACATGCTGAGGAACTCCAAGTCAAAAAAGAAGTGGATTTCCCAGCGATGGATATCCCTGCTCCAGAACAAGAAGAAGCAAGGGAGAATGCATGTTAAGGCACTGAGACTCTTTGATTCATTTATTCATTCATTACATTTCTCTTCCACCCAAATGCTGAATCTCTCTGGGCATTTCACGTGTAGCTTTCCTCCTTCAGTTCCTCAGCAAATGTCTGTCTTTCCTTGTGGCTGTCTTTTGGCCTCCTCTTCCCTGTTCCCTTCCATCCCTCTCCTAAAAATCACAAACAGGCCCTGCCTCTTCACTCCCTAGTATCAGATGCCTACGATTCATCCCTGCCTTGCTCTCTGGGTTGCTGGAGCGAAGTGTGGGGAGGCTGTATTTACTGCCAGATGCCTGTAACTAGCTAGCTACCATGCTGGAGTTGCCATGGGAGACCCAGGGTGGCAGTGATGGGAGGTGGGGGGATGAAAGAATCTTTACAGCCATGGTGGAGATAGGAACCAAAACGCCTCCATTGAACAGAGAACAACCCCGTCTTGTCTTCCTCTTCCCCCAGACCTCCCTTTAAGAACGTGTGCTGCAGAATGCCGCCTTTGAAGGCCCCTAATTAACGTCCCGCATGTCCTGAACAGAGCCCTTCATTACTACACAGGAGTGTTCAGGAGGCACACATTAGCATGTGTTTTGGTGTGGGATTGGTGCCAGAACCCTCCCTCCCTTACATGGCAAGGGGGGGGCATTTCTGCCAAGAAGAGATGCTGCCCCACAATCCCATTCTCTTAGCATGGAAGGGGAAAAACACAGCCCAGAGAGAATTTAATAAAGTAAAGGGGTGGGGGAATAAACCGCAAATAATGCTTCCTCCTCACTCCTTCGGCCTGCACAGCAATATTATGGAGCGTTTTGGGACTGGTTTTCCCCTTCTCATCCTGCAGCATATGTGCACACAGGTTGGGGGTCATTACCGTCTCCACAAATACCTCTGGAAGCCTGTGTGTGCACTCGGAGGGTGTTAATTAGCGAGAGGAGGGCTGATTAGATTGGACATTAAATGTTTGTTTTCTCTTCTTCTGGTATTCATAATTGAGCAGATGGAGACTTTGGAGTCACGGGACGACAGGCGGCCAAGAAGCCTAATTGGGAATGGAAAATCCTTTCCACCCTCTGCTTTGGTGCAAGTCAGAGGGCAGGCAAAATGTTGTAGGCTGGAGCTCTGCACACGTGCCCTGGAACATCCATCACTCACTGCGCTGTGTGCATATAGAGGGTGGGTGGGTGGGGGGTGCCCCTCACTTATGCCTGCCCATGCAGCAGGATGAGGAATAGAACAGTCTGTACCACTGAGGGCTGCGGGTGAGGAATCACAGTTTTGAATGCTGCCTTCATTGTCAGTAGTACAGATGGCAGAGAGGTATGACTGAACCTTTCTCTGTGCTTTGCTAATTTTTCATTTGCTGCCACCTCCAACCTAGTGCCCTCCAGAAGTTGTGGACTTCGACTCCCATCAGCCCAAGGCAGCAGGACCAATGATCAGGAATGCTGGGAGTTGTAGCCCAAACATCTGGAGGACACCAGGTTGAGCCTCTCTCCAGTCACTACTTGCCTAACTTCAGAAGGCAGGGGTGACCCCATGGAGGCTGGTGGCTGTGATGACAGTGGGGCAGTGAATGTGCTCTGGGTTTCAGTCAGAAGCAATCAGAACTCTAAAGGAGCTGTCCAAAGGAGCTATCCAACTCCTTTAGAGTTCTGACTGAAACCCGGAGCAGATTCACCACTCCACTGACATTGGAGACACCAGCCTCCACTGGGGTGACCTGTAGCTGGGCCTCTGAGGCAGGCTTATGTGGGAAGAGGCAGCCTTTTAAATAATGCCCCCAAGGAACAAAGAAAGCTGCCTCATACCAGGTCAGATTATTTGTTCTTCTGGTCCAGTAGCACTAATGCTCCCCAGACATCTTCCTTGCTACCCACAAAGGTGCCCTACCTGTCCCACTTAAACAAAATAACACCTTTTCTTATGAGCAGTTGGGATAATTGTGAAATAGGTTTCTGTTGGTGCTGAAAACTGTGGGTTCAAAGGAGTTATTTCATGTGTTGGGGCTCAGACCCCACCTCTGCCTTGTACTCAGTCTTTTGGGCAGGTTAATTGCCCTTTGCTATGCCTCCTTTGGCAGCTATCTTGTAGTGATGGCCAGGACAGTTTCTAAAATAGCCAAATGTGCCTACAGGCCCCAAATGGTTGCCTACTCCTGTTCCACACAGTGGTGCAGCTAGATAATTTTAGACCCTGAACTTGAAGGTCTTATGCCTCCCCTGTTTGGGCAGCCATGTGTATTATTTCAGTAGTGAAGCACCCAGCTAAAATTTCTCTTCTCTCCCCTGCCCCCCTTCAGCATTCCATGCTTTATAACTGCTTACATATTTCTAATATGTTAGAGCACCCCCCCACTATTTGCCAACCCTGATTTTTTAAAAAAGTGTAGTTTTGCATTTCAAATTCACTTGAATCATAGCAAGTCTCAACTGCACAAATAAAGTGGAGTTTGCTTCTGCTGCCCTGGTGCTAACACATTTGTATGGCAGTAAGCACCATTCTGTTGCAGAAAAGGATAATCATAGAATCATAGAATCATGGAATAGTCGGGTTGGAAGGGGCCTACAAGACCATCGAGTCCAACCCCCTGCTCAGTGCAGGAATCCAAGTCAGAGCATCCCTGACAGATGGCTGTCCAGCCTCGTCTTGAATGCCTCCAGTGTGGGAGAGCCCACCACCTCCCTCGGTAATTGGTTCCATTGTTGTATTGCTCTAACAGTCAGGAAGTTTTTCCTGATGTTCAGTTTAAATACACTTTTAAAGCAAGAATAAAATGTCCATGTGCAACCAAGTACATGCCCAGCCAGCTGCCCCCGATTGTTTCAAAAAATAAGAAGAGGAAGGGATGGACGAGCAGCGCCGGTCCTGTGGGCTCTGGCATGTTCATGCCAGTCCAGGTGCTGATACTGGGCCTGTTTGCTGCTGCCCCATCACCTGCTTCTGTGGGTGGGCATTTAGGGGGCCTGTGGGATGAAGGACCCTGGATTTTGGTCTTGAAGTCCAGTCCTAGCTGCACCACTGTGTCTATTTTGACTGGCAGCAGCAGTCCAAGGTTTCAGGCAGAGCCACCTTTCTCATAATCTTCTGCCTGATCTGTTTAACTGGAGGTGCTGGGGATTGAACCTGGGACCTTCCCCATGCAAAGCAGGTGCTCTATCACTCACGTATAGTCCCTTCCCAGAAACTGTAGGTTTTGGGGGAAAGCATGATGCAAAACCTTGTGGGGTATGCAAACCAGGGATGTATGAGACTTTTGTTTTTGCTCGCACATGCCCCATTTTAAGCCCTGAATGCGAGTGCAAGTGTGAGCATGTGTTCACCAAAAATATCCACAAATTGTCAGGCCCATGCTCATGTTCATCTCCTTCCTGATTCCCAGTTTGATTTGTGTAAATTTCCTAATTTGCACACATTTCCTCAGTAGACTGATTCAGCCCTGCTGTAGCCTATGGAGGAAATTTGCGCAAATTAGGGGAAACTTGTGCAAATTGGGGGAGATTTGCACAACTCCTCTGTTTGATCATTGCTCGATTTCTGTAAGTTTCCCATTTGTGCAAACCAAGCAGCAATCACAAACTCGAATGGGAATTGGGCACAAGATGAATGGCAAGATGACGTTGGGAGAATCCCAGCTGTCCTGAACATCGCTTGTTTGTCCATCCCTAATGCAAACACAGGGCTAAGCTATGTGCTAAATTTAATGTGTTTTATTCTGGTTTTAGTCTGGTTGTATTGTTATACTGTGGCTTTAATGTTTTATATATTTTATATTGTTTTATTGTGTGCTCTTTGGTTTTAATTTTTGTGAACAGCCCAGAGAGCTTCAGCTATTGGGCGGTATAGAAATGAAATAAATAACTAAATAAATAAATGTGTGGCTTGTTGTAGCTGATCCTAACTTTTGTTAAAATTTTTAGTGTAAGTGTTCCAAGCCCTGATCCAGATCAGGACCAATGCACATAGGTAGGGTGTGTGTGTGTGTGGGGGGGGAGGAGAATGAAAGAAAACTCAATTGGCACCTGTGGAGTGTTTCTCTTTCTTTAGCCCCTGCACTGGTACGGGCATGAATTTAGTGGAGGAGAGTGGAGGGGTGGGAAGATTTAACTGGTCCTGGTTCAGATTGGAGCCTTGCATGCTTTCACTAAAGTAAAAAAGAAGTTAGGATCAGCTACACTGTATGCATTTAACATAGCATGTATTTTAACCCTGAAACCTAATGTTATGGCATCTGAATTAATCCATAAGACTTTAGATACTTTGTGCCCCAGAAAAGATTAATTTGAAAATGTTTGGAATATGAATTCTGTTTTTTCTCCCAGATTTTGTATTGTGTGGAAATTTCACTTCAGAGCTCATTTCATATCACTTTTTTTTGTTCTGGATTAATTAATTATTATTGCACTCTATTACTTAATCAGAACACAAGCCAATATTTTGGATCAGTTTCTCAAAATCTCTTATTATTTACTCTTTCATCATTGATTTGTTTACACAGTAAGGCTGGGAAAAATGAGATTTTATTTTTCTACACCTTTTCAATACATGAGAGCTTCACATAACAATTTTTGTTTATCAGAGCCTTTAATTGCAGGTTAATTAACTCAAGATTTTTCTCAGAATCACCACTGCAGCTAAATCAGATTATGTTATGAAAGCCAAAAGCTGTAGCAATGAATGTATGGAGGTATATAAATAAAACATAGCAACCAGAGTATGCAAGTCAAACAAAATTGTGCCAATGATTAACAGATATACAAGTGATTTACAAACTCTTTGCACCATTCAGCATTATGAAAGTTAACAATAACCACCCAACATTTTTCATATGCTTTGGAAATGTCATAAAAGTCCTCTTTCTTATCACAATTTAACCACACTGATTGTGAAACAAAGCAGAGATACAAAAGGCCACTAAACTATCTTTAGTGTTCTCGTTAGGCCTCTCTGAAGTTAGTCCTAGGATGGCTTGGGGTTTCTTTTTACTCATAAGTGCTCGGCATCTCAGGAAAAGGCCTGTCACTCAAAGAAGTCAATATCATATTTGCAGCTCCTGAAAGACCTGCTGTGGTACCATCTGCCCAATAGAGGAAGAAGAAGAAGGGCTGAGTGGGCAACTTCCCTTATCTCCAGTGAGAGTCAGTATCAAGGGTTTGTGCATGAAGTATCATGAACTACTTCTGTTCTGGCATAGATTGGGCATGGCAAATCTTTCTGGTATAACTATTGGAGATGCCCCTCTCAACAACCTACCTGGCAGGAATCCGAGCTTGAACCTGGCATGCTATAGGCGAATGAAAGGGCAAGAATACAAGTCATGGCAAGAGTAAGGGCACAGGTGTATACAGATGATGTGTGAATCATTATTAGGAAAAGTAGGCATTTCGAATGGGGAATATGCACATTTTCAAAAGAGCACACCCTAAACATGAGTTTGGGGATTTGTGAGCATTTTTGGAGAGCATGCTCTCCTGCTTACATTCATATTTGGGGTTGGGAACATGGGATGCTTGCATGATTGGCGAACATTAATGAGATTTCCATACGTCTCGAGTTCCATATTGTGTTAAGTGTTTTAATAGTTCTTATGATCATCTTAGCAATATCCCAGTGATGTAGGCCATGATTATTGCATTGTACATAATAGGAACTACAACTGAGAGAGTGACTTGCCCATGCCAATTCATTTGGTCCATTGCTGAACTTGGATTTCAATTGTTTGTCGGACCACCTTGTGGGTCTTCCTCCAACACACCTTTCTATTAAGTGCTACACACATTCATATGAATGCTGAGCCAGTACCATGGGGCTAATACTGTGGCTTACCCTAAAGGGAGGATAAACTTGTGGTGGGTGTGGTAAGAGCAATATTCTTGTTGGGTTGTTGTTGTTGTTGTTGTTGTTGTTGTTGTTGTTTTAAAGCCAATATTTGACTATGCTTGAGCACTGGAGAAGGGAAGTATACAATCTTTGAAGATTGAATTTCAACAAACAAAAGAGAAACGTTCATAAAATGACAGCACATGAGTGAGGGAAGAGGTAAATGTGCTGGAGTGTTTGTTTTTTGTAAGGACTACATGAGCATTCCTGTGCTTAAGTGGTAAAAGGGGAGCGCTCAGCTGCTAAAGAGGTAATAAATACAACTTTTTAAAGACCACAAAATGGTGTGTGGGCGAGCAGTGTTGCTTGCCAAAGGAGCTGTCTAAGACGTGCCAGTGAAACTCACTCAGCCATATTCTACATGGTCCTCATGATGGGTATGATAATTGGGGGATTGGGTGGGGTGATGTTTTACCAACCACAGTAATTTTGTAGTTTGAATGCTGGAAAAATATGCAAATTCTGTAACAGAACATGTACATCGAGGAAAGACAGCTAGATCCCATGCAGCACATGAGTAGCAAATGTGCATTTTTAATCTGTGGAAGGAAGTACAATGGCCTGGCAAGACCCTATGCATTTGTGTACATTGTGGCCCATGTGAGCTGAAAATAAGATGAATACCAACACAGCCATTATACACCTTCACTGGATGTTGTGCACAAATGAACAGCATACATGGGATTTTACATATTACCCAGTTAATGTGCATAGGCTCCAAATGATATGGGGGAATATGCACAACTTGCCTGCATGAACCCAGTATAGATTGTATGACCACTACGCATAGCTGCTTCAAAATTATATATGATAAGGCAGAATGTAACTCTGTTTTAAAAAATCACTTACATCTTCTCTTTGTCACATGCGAAATTCTCACAGTTTCCATTGCCTCTTGGAGATTATGCATATGGATAAGGCAATGTACATAAGGTGTGTATGTGGGGGGTCATAGCTCAGTGGTAGAGTACCTGCTTTGCATGCAGAATGTCCCAGGGTCAATCCCTGGCATCTCTAGGTAAGACTAGGAAAGATTCCTACCTGAAACCCTGGAGAGATGCTGCCAGTCAGTATCTACAATACTGGTCTAGATAGACCCATGGTCTGACTCACCATGAGACAGCTGCTTCCTATGTGCTTTCCTCTTCATGCTGCTAAGACCAAAAGAACAGCTCTAGATCAGAGCAAAGGCCTATCTAATTCAGCATCCTGTTTCCCACGGCGGCCAGCCAGATACCTCTGGGAAGCCCACAAGCAGGACACAAGAGCAACAGTGTTCTCCAGCTGTTGTTCCCCAGCAACTGGTATTCAGGAACATGCTGGACATATAGCCACCATAATTAGAAGCTCTTGACAGCCTTAAACTCCATGAATTTGTCTAATCCCTTGTGTGAAGAAGTACTCCCTTCTGTCCATCTTGAATCTCCCACCACTCCACTTCAATGGATGACCCCCTGAATGACCCAATAATTCAGGTATTCTGAGAGAGGGATAAAAACGTCTCACTATCTGCTTTTTCCACACCATGCTAATATGTGCTCACTGTACATCTCTTTGAGTGCATGAGCACAATGGCTGTGATGCACATGTAGAGCTCGGCCAGATCTACACTGCCTGTCATAGTGATATGACCCTATTATGGTGATGCTGTATCCCTTTTGCGCAATCATACCTCATAGCACACGCAATGGTAGCTGTTGTGGTATTTTGAACAATAGGGAATAAAAAGTGGGAAACGACGCTAGAAAAGCAGTATGCAGAATATGTAATGTGGCCCAACGGTTATCAGTGCACTTCAGTACCAATTGAAAGCACTAGTGTAGAACTGGCCCTGGTTATGAGTTAATGGTCTCAGTGGTTTTTACTTGTCTCTTTCCCTGTACCCCCCCAAAAAAACCGCCAAACAAGCAAGTGCCCTAATCTCCTATTTGAACTGCAACAGAAGATGAATTCCTGATTTGAATTCTTTGTTCATGTTGCCAAGGCAATGGAAGAACCAGCAAATAAACGAAAATATCCTCCCAGCACTCAACACCCCCAAGCAGCAATAAAGTAATGGCAGAGTAGAAATCTAGCTTGCTCCACCCCCTTCTAATTCACTTGAGACACCCTCCCTCTCCCTAAAAAGCAATGAAGTGTCTGACAGTCTCAGTCTGATGAAAAGAAGAATTAGGTTGAGGGGTGGTGGTGGTGATGGATATAGTCTGAAGTGACTAGCCGGGCCACTGTTCTTTTGCTCTGACTGTACACAGAACAGCAATCTGCTCTGTTTTTCCGGAGTCTTATGCATCAGATAGGTCACACAGCCAGGGTCAACTCCAGGTTTTGGGAGGCCCTTGCACACGTTCCCCTCAGTGGGCCCCTACCTGAGTGAGACCACCTACTCCTCGCTTCTGTCCCCAGTGCCTGTTCACTTGTGCTTTCCCTCTGGACCTGACCTGTACAACTGCCCAGAGGGAGAGCACAAGGCCAATGAAGGATGCTGCTGTATCTCCTCACTCTGGTCAGTGCTTACATGCTTTGAAAGGGGAGGTGAAGAAGGACTGACAGCAAGGAGCAGTAGCAGGACCAGGAGGGTTGACAGTGGACCCCTTCCAGGGATGTGGGCTTTGGCAGGTGCCCAGTGATGCCTTCCTCTGACACCGGCCCTGCATACAGTTCCATGGTGTGATTGTGGTTCCAGCTAACCTAATCTCTGATGACATTTGGTTGACCAAGACAAGTAGACTCTGACTCTGTGCTCCTCATGGCAGCCTGACACGTAAGAACTTAGCTGGTAAAGCTTTCCCCATCACTTTTATCTTCATGCCAGAAAAGGCTTCACCTGCCTAATTCTTGCATGTCTGGCTGCTGTTAAAGACAAGCAAGGCCTGCTTTTGTTTTTTAAGTCCTACTGATGGGAGAGGCAGGCTTTCGTTCAGAATCCCTCTTCAGATGAATGCCCAAATAGCTTACTTAGAAGTTAGAAAGCTGTATTGCTCAAATGGCAGTTTGTTGTGTGGGAATGAGTCAGGGCTGGCTCCATCTTTGAGGGACCCCTTGGCAAAGTGTCCTACAGTGGGCCCCTGACTGTAGGCTTACTGGTGGCAGCAACTGTGGGCAGCCATTTTAATTTCCCACAATGCTCCCCTGACATAATGTCACTCTGGGACATTGTGGACAATGAAAATGGCTGCATGCTACTGCCAGTGCCAGGGAAGCCCACCACCACAGGTCCAAGGCAGATATGACTTCCAGGTCCTGGCAGATGTCCAAGGGTGCAGGTCTGGAGTGAGGTCTGCATGTGAACTTAAGCCAGGGCTCAGGCTGAGAGCTGGTTTTCAGTGCCAGGCTTCTGGTGTGGAACATGATAAGCAATAAATAATAAAAGCTGAGAGTTCCTCTGAGCATATGCTGGCTGTGGTTTTCTTAACACTGCATAACCACAGCATGCTCCCAAAAATCTAGGATCAGTGGGTGGGGCTTCAAGGTCATAGGGATGGATCTTCCAGAGCCTGGACAATCTATCCCCATGACTTTGAAATGTCACTTCCTGATTCCTCCAGGGTCCAGGGCTTGGAGGAACCCAAAGAGGCTCTGTGAGCCAGATGTGGAACCTCTGAAAGCTGGATGAGGCCTGCAAGCCGGAGGTTCTGCATCTCTGCTCCAGACAGTCTTCAAGCCCTGCACCTGACCTTTTAAAGAATAAAAATAAAATGTTAACCAATAAATGGCTCTTTCTGGAGCCTTTGGCAAACCAACGGTCACCTGGGCAGAGCTGGAACATGCTGTTCTCTATTAATGTGGGGTTAGAGATGTTGCATGCCCTAATTTCTCTGAGGGTGGCCTGGTTTCAAAACACTTGGGATATGTTTTAATTTATTTTTTGGCCAATGGGAGAAAGGGCCCATAGCAAGAATGGCTCCTGCTAGGGAGTCTGCCAACAGCAACATGAAAACAGGATGTGCAGAATTTGTCAGAGCTCTTGGCTCCAACGGCCAGCGCTGCTGCCTCTCCTGGAAAATGGGAGCAGGGAGGAGTTAATACATTGGAATTGCTTCTTGTTTGCTTCATTGCTTTCAAGCCAAATTTGCTTTGCTCAGGCAGCTAAGAGCATTGACATGCTGGGTGCAAGCATCTGGGAGAATGGCTCCTTGCGCAGTTCCTGGATTGGCAGGATATGCCTTTCTTGCTGGAGAGAAGCTGCAAATTTTAGTTAGGGTGGCCACTTAGGCCCTGCCAAAAAAGAGGAGATGCATCACCAATAAAGAGGACACAGATCTGCATGACATTTGCACATGCTAGTCAATATGTATAGATGCACATTTAAAAATAATTGCCAGGATGTAAATAGAACTGCAGCGCACCTTGCCACAGAGGGGAAGACCAGGTGACCCGTGGGCCTACTCAGTCAGCTGCTTTCCCAGTGCTGACTGTTAACAGGCAACTTCAAGGCCGCCCTGGCTGTCCCTCCCTTCTTATGGTGCTTTATCTTCAACAGGCTTCCGATTGGACAGGCCTCCAAATAGAGGGGGATGCCCCCAAACAGAGGACAGTCCTCTGTAAAGCAGGACACATGGCCACCCTGACCTTAGTATGTAACCCAGTAATATGAAATGTTGGTAGAGGGGGATATGCAGAACTGGGGTACAGCTCTCCAGTAAGAGGGCAAGCAACTGGAACTGAATGTCTACGTGTCTCCTAAAAGGGGCCTCCTAAAAGAGGAGCACCGCCTCCTCGTTTTAAAAAAAGAAAGGAAAAAGTAAGCACTGCCATCACTCCACTGCTCTGGGCAGCCTTCTGAGAACAGCCCAAAATTTTAACACCTATGTTTATGATAGTACTCCATACCACTGTTAAACCTTATGCTGGTTCTCAGCACCTGACTGTACTTGCTCGATTTCACAGCTGATGCTGTTATTGCCATTCCACGAATGGAGCATTGAAGCAAAAAGATGCTGACCTCTTCAACGCCACTGTGTGGGTTATTGGCTATGCTGTGATTTGCTTGCTTGACTCCCAGACCCAAGATCACACTCTATTCTCCAGGTTCTCCAGGCTTTCAATGCAGCTCTAGAACAGGGTTCGGCAGAAAGTAGATCTCCAGATATTGTGGACTTCAACTCCCAGCATTCCTCACCATTAGCCATGCTGGCTGGGGCTTCTGGGAGTTGATGTCCAAAGCACCTGAAGATCTACCTTCTGCCCACTAGAGGACCACTAGTGATCAGGCTGTTAACAATTTATTTTTGCCCTCTACAATAAAGTTGCTGCAGCCCAAATGCTGGTTTCTCTCTCTCCAGCTAGGTACCTGAATTCAGCATGCCTTTGGCTTTCCCCCAGGAATTCATTTCTAGGCTCCCCAGTGACTGCTGATGTGTAAACACAGTGTGTGTCAGCATGGCAATGTGACAACTTGAGTGGTTTGCAATTGTTAACTCTTCATCTGCCAGATATAGCTGTAAGATAGAGGCTTCCTGCCTTCCTAGCGTGCCTGAAGGTGACAATGCAGTCTTACACCTAGTTGCCCAGGCACCACTGAAGTTAAGGCATAACCTGTGGTAGCATTGCACCTGGATGGGCATTTATATAGGCACAGGTAGAAACAATTTGGTGATTTAAATCCAGAATGCAGCAACCATGGAAAACTATATATACATATATCACAAGTGTTAATTAACACAAGTGAAAGGGGAAAACACACGTTTGCAAAGATTTCACAGAGGCTATAAACCAGTGGCAGTGAAAAAACTAATATATGCAAATTAATGGCATAAATTTAGGGTTTATTTGCAAATGTTAACAAGCTCAGTAAAAAGTGGTTCTTTCTGCTATTGCTATATGATTCTTTTTTTCAGAAATAATTGCATTTTCAGTGTTTTCATTCCTAAATTAATTTTTGTTCCTTCTTTCACACACAATTTTTTATCCTTTATTCCCTCCCAAAGAAATGCAAGTCATACTGATTTGCATTTTGTGAATATGTTTTTTTCCAGGGGCAACTAAGCTTTTCTGAAAACTAACACGAACACATATTTACATTTAGAAGGATGTTTCTGAAGGGATCTTTGCTGCATGTAGATGAGGAGTGAGCAATTTGTTCAGTACTGAGGGCTAAACTGGAGTTTTTGCCATCATTGCAAACGAAAGGGCTAGAAATTTAATTTAAAACAGAAAACTGGCATTCTTAAGAGTCTAAAAAAGAACCTTGAATTCTAGACAAGAACCACGGTGGGGGTGTTATTAATATAGCTCTTTATAAGCATAATATCCTTTGCTGTGTTTCTTTTATGTGTACTCAAAATAACCATGTGAAACTGTTCATGATTGCTCCCATTTCACAGATCAAAACAGAAACAGAGATGTCACAGAGTAAATTTGTGGCTCACAATTTGGTCCAAGTCCAATATTTTACACACTGGGCCACCTATGGATCTCATGTTGCACCATTCTGATATATAGGTTATCATCAGATAGTAGATGAATGACACTTTCCATGAGGTGACTTATCATCTGGCTATTTTCTACCCAACCTGGGTTTGATGGGTGTGAAATTAGTGGCATGAACTCAGAGCTAAGCTATGTATAATATTTAGTGTAGGGTTGTGTGTGTTGATAATTAGGTTCCCATGTATGCTTCATTGTTATGCACACAAGGTGTGGTGGTCCAGTGATTAAAGAACATGGCAACCTTTGAACAGTCATAGATGTCACTTAGCTAGGTCACAGACCTTGTGGATGCCTCAGGTTGGAACACGGTCCCCTAAAATGGAGAAGCCAAAGTGAGGTGGACAACCTTTTTTTGAGCCTCTGAACCCGCCAAATAGTAGGGACCTCATACACAGGTCCACCAATAGGACATTCTTTGCATTTTAACTAATTTCAGTTGAGCTAAGAAACTATAGTGATCTTAAACAAGGGCCATTGTAGAGAAACAGTGAGCACACTGGTAGAAAACAATATTGTTATGGCTGCTGGCTGATCATTTGTTGTGATAGGCAGATTACTGGTTAATGGCCCAGGATGGTTGGCTGATATTTCCTCAATTGGCACGAATGGTTAAGAAATAGTTGGAGATCCTTCATATGTGTTTGAATGGGAGAACTATCAGAGCCTGGAAGGTGACATAGCTCCCTCTACCCAATGTAAGGACAAATGGAAGGTGTGTGTGTGTGTGTGTGTGCAGGAACAAAAGAGGCAATTTTGGGAGTGGCAGAGACAGAAGCAGAGAGAGATGAGATTCGGTTAAAGGTTGGCAGCATCTTAGGGTGCAGGTTACCCCTTTCTCTGGGGATCTGATGTGAAGTAGCAGTTCTGCTGCCTGGGAGGGATGGACATGCTGCTTGCCTCCACTAATGCTCTATTTGTATACTTGTAAATAATGAAAATGTTACTAAAACAGTGCCATGAGCGCCAGTGCTTTCTCCTCCAAAGGAAGCCAAAATCCAGGCTGGAACGTCTCATTACCTGGGTAAGGGCGGCGGCGGGGGAGGGGGGATGTAACAAGATTTCAAATGCTGTAATCCACTTTACACAGATCCATCTATCAGCATGTTTTGTTTCACCTGTTCAGCCCATCACTCTTGGTGATGCACCAAATGGGAAGTTCCCTTGGAATACCCTTGGTAGGAAAACGGGCTGATAGCTCCACCTTCTTAGCCCAGGAGTAAACTGTGTCACCCAGGGACTCAGAGACAGACTGAATAAATGTAGTGTGCTATGTTGTTTCCATAATCCGGGGGTAAAGTGCATGTTTTGTATCTGCGAGTTCTGCTCCTGGCACCTCTGCTGAAAGGCTTTCAGAGCTGGGAAGGACTTGAGATGGGTGCTGCCAGACAATAGCTGGATTTGGATGTCATGCTAAACTATGGTTTAGTGAGATATGAATGAGGTTATCCTCCTGTGCTCATCTGCTCCTCTTCCATGTGGCCAAGGAGAGGAAAAGTACCAAAGCTTTTGCTCCTACTTATAGTTAACTGCAGTTTGTCATGTCATCTAAACCTAGGACTTTGCTTACCGTTGGGTGTTTTCATTGGCTTTTCCTGTGCAACCATCCTGCCTCATATACAGAATTGTAGGGGGGTCCAGACAATGTCTCCTGTTTTTCTTACCACAAAAAAATCCATTAAGGAGGGAAAGACAGACTAACTGCACAATGCTTTTTTATTGGTTGTGCTAGGAGCTGTCCATCTGGAGGCACCTATTAACTATGGTTAGTTTAAACAAGCCAGCTTGAAACTATGTTTTCTGAAATTGGCTTGTGTGAACTAACCGTAGTGAATGTTAACCACAGCTCCAGGTTCAGATGACACAGCACACTATGGTCAAACAAAAGCAGAAGCAAAGGCTTCCAGACTCCATGGGAAGAGGAGAAGTAAGCCTCCCTCATTCATTTCTTGCTAAACCATAGTTTAGTGTGAAGCAGTATCAGCTTAGATATGTTATTGGTCTGAGTCAGTGTAAGGCAGTATTTCTATAATTATTATTTATTCAATGGATGAGTCGCCCTATAGCTGAAGCTCTCAGTGTGACATACATAATAAAAAATAAATACAATAAAACCTATGATAAAACAGATAAAAAATAATCTAAAAGCAGCAACAACAAATAATTTAAAAATAATTTGAAAAGGAAGCAGCTAAAACATGAAAAAGAAGAATTGTAACATGCATGTTTAAATGTATTATTACAGTTAAACAAGCAAGAGTAAAAAAAAAAATATTTTAAAGGCCTAGGAGAATAAAAAGGTATTTGTCTGCTGCCAAAAGGCAACATAGCAGGTGTCAGGTGGACCACTTTAGGGAGGCCATTTCACAATCTGGGGGCCACTATAGAAAAGGCCCATCCACGAGTAGCCACCCATTGAACCTCTGTATGTGGGGGTCTTGGAGCAGGGATGATGATTTCAGGGCACAGGCAGGAACATATAGGAAGGAAGGCCCAAGCCCATGACGGGCTTTATAACTAGGACCCAATCAAATCAGTTTATTGAATAACCAATCAGATGGCATACTTATGATCCAGCAAGAAGCACTGGGGATAATGACTTCTTAGATGTCAATGAATAAATTGTGATCCAGATCTAGATGGTAACCTGCTAATTTTGTTGTTAGGTCCAGGCCTGGTCAAAGATGGATGTGTGTCACTGTAGCTGATATCACTCCCATATGTCATAAAGCAGGTTTTCCTTGGCCACTCTGGCCTTCAGCTACCAATGTAACAAGGACTCCAGTGCCCTCAAAAATTGTAAGTGCTGTACTCATTTGGGAAAGCACCCAGGTTGAACTTTTCCTTGCAATGGAGCTGCTAATAGGACAGCAGTGTCCTTCATGGCCAAGCATTGGCCATCCTACCAGAGTTGGAAAGAAAGGGGCTCAAGATGGATCGTCTCTTGGCTGTGTTTTTTTTGTAAAATTGGCTGTTGAATGCTTTATTGTTTCTTCGTTGGCATGCTGGGGGTTGGTCAGATGTAGTGGATAGCATGGCAGGGTTGAGAAGGGGAAACCCATCCCCAAATCTCTACTCAGGTTACTGCTGAAGCTTACCAGGTGGCTCTGGCAAGTCACTCATTGTCTCAACCTAACCAGCCTTGTAGGCTTGTTTCGAACTTAAATTATTAAAACCCCCAGGAGTGGGGACCCTCAGGCCCAAGATCCAAATTTGGCCTTTCAAGGTTCCCCAGATGTCCATGTCCACTTCCCCGGCCATTGATCATTTGGTTGTTTCCTAGCTTTAGTGCATTTCCCCCCCATTCTAAAAGGCTAAAATACTTCTCCCAAGGTGTAATTACTGGCAGTGAGCACTTTAAGCTACAATATGCTGGTATTTTTTTGTATTTTGGGCCCTGCCCCTTTTGCCTTCAGCCCCACCCACCCCTGGAATTCTGCCTCTGAGAGCTTCTCCTAAACTGAATTCAACCCTCGGGCTGAAAGAGGTTCCCCACTCCTGCTTTAGATGGTAAGATGTAAGAAGACCATATTGAAGGTGGGCATCAGTATTATGAACAGGATGTTTTCCCCACTCTCCCAACATATATTTATTGTTTTCCTCTCTTTCGCTTTGATTTGTGGCATGTCATAATCTTTATATCTGGATGTTATAGGATCCAAAGTCCCTCAGATTTTCTGCTTATTTTTTGGTTTCCTCTACCTCCTCTTTTGCTCCATCTCTCTTCCCTGGCTCTGTAGAAGTCTTCAGACATCCAGCCTGGTAATGGTGTACGCAGCACTGCCAATTTTCAAACATGCATTTTCCCTACTACAGGTCGCCCAGCAAGGCGAGGAACAAATTAAGTGGTCATCAATTGAACAGCTAGACTTGTTTAACCACCACTTAGATTGCTTTTGGATAGTATTGAGAAGGGAAGGGAGGGAGGCAGAAAGAGTGAGTAAGAGAGAGAGAACAAAGGAGAAGACAGACAGACAGAATAAGGAAAACATTAAGATAGCTATCTAGGGAGATGAGGATAAATGCATTTGCCCAGTGATGGGTTTGTTAGACAACTCCTTCTGTTTCTCACACTGTCCATTCTCTCACACATGCTCTTTGACTCCTTACCCATACTGAGCTGTTGATAAAGAGGAATTTTTCTCTTCTTACTGAGACTAAGCTGTCCAACCAGGTCATGAATGTTTCTCCATCTGTTGCTTTTCTCCTCCTTGGTCTCTTGAATGCCACCTGCTTGGTTTACATTTAAGAACGACATGCTTTAAAAGAAACCCCATCCTCCTCTCAGCCCAGCACCAGCAACCTCACAGTGAAAGAGCACCCCCCCTTTGCTATGCCTCTTTCAAAAGCAGCAGCCCCCCCCCCAATCTGTAATGTCGCTGCTGATGTGTAGATTTCAGTTTTCAGGCAGCAGTGCTGGCAGCTGGGAAGGAAAAGTAGAATCTCATTTCGACTTGTAAAACAGAGTTGATTGTAGAAGTGCCTGCTAGGGGAATAAACATCCAAGAGGGAGTTGTCATTTTTAATGGTGATTCATGTTTCTGGCCATTACCGAGTGCACATTACGCCCCTGGAGACCTGGACACCGGTAGCCTTCCCATCATCACTGTTCCATTTCAGCACCATGGGCAGCATTGCCCTGACACAAGCTTCCCATTTTGAGAGAACATTCCATATTTTTGGCATAACTGGGGGAATGAAACATCAGTGTTTTATTGATCATGGGACCCTAAGAGCAGGAAGGTGAAATTATATACCAGAGTGTCCATTCTGCAGTAAAAAGAAGAAAGAAAAGCAGAAGGAGACAGCAATATTTTAAATGGGAAGATGAATGACTAACACCATTCAAGATGGTGATTAGAGAATATCAAAAGAACTAAAAGCGGACGTCATGTCTGGGGCCTGGATTGTTTTTTTGTGTGTGGTAGTGGTAACATCTCTATTAAAAATAGGAGGCATGCTGCTCTCATGGTACAAAGAAAAACAAACAAATCTTGATCCTATAAGCCAGGGGTGGGCAGAAGGTAGATTGGGATCTATTAGTAGATCTCTGGGTGATTTGCCATAGATCAGCAAGGGTTTCTAACCTCCATATGTAACAATAGCTGCTAGCAGCAACGAAAAAGTCTTTTCCCCCTAAATTAGGTTGATGAAAAAGAATGCTTAGGGGAAAACCAGGAGACAATTTTTGTGTGAAAGGACTTGTGGAATTGGTTCTGATCAAAACTGATCAAACATTCCTGGGCTCAGCATGTTTCAGAGGCACCATGTTCCTTTAATCTTAGCATATGTCTGTCTTCCTGAGCAACTATTTTGCATCTGGCTCTGCTTGAGGGATCTTGGGATTCTAGTAAAAAAACAACAACATGTAGTAGATCCCAGAAGCCTGAAATCCTTACTGTAAACAATAGCCCAGACCCTGCAATCTGCTCCAGTAAAATGGGATGCACATACAAAATTTTGCCTCCTGCAAGGGCAGCCCCATTCATTCCAGTGGGGAAGCTCTGGATGTTCCCAGGAAGTCACATGTGGACCTTTCCCTCCCTGAATTGAATGTGTTGGTCCATTGAGGGAGAAGCATTGTATGAGCTGCAATGCAGAAACAGGACATTGGATTGGATGAATGTCTACCAAAGACTCAAAAGCCAGAAGCTGTTTATGTGGAATGCCTAACAGTTGAGGGGAAAGATGTCTTAAAACCACACATCTTTCTTTCCCTCCTGCATGAACTTTGGCTTGCATCCTGAATGCCACTGCATTGTGCTGTCCATCCATTTTCAGTGAGTCATTCCACTCCAGCATGCTGACCTTGGCAAAAATCCATTTTTTAAAGAAATGTAAATCTTTTGCAACTGGAATGAATTGCGCAAATAAAGTGAGTTAATACAACTGTGCATAATAATTTATGTAGCTACAGATGTTTTGTATTCTTGGTAACACTTAAAAAATAATAATACAAGGATTCAAGACCTTCTGGGAACTAGCATTTAAAAGAGATGCTTATAGCTAATATCATGTGCCATTTCATGAAAGCTCTCATTTGCTTAAAGAATGGCTTGGTTTAAGTGTGACAACACAAACAATTGACCTGTAGCATTCCCCATGGCTCACTTCATGAGTAAATGGATCCCACAGTTGCTATGAAGATAGTTGAAAGCACATATGTGCAGACACACAACCTAGAGCTCAGATCCTTGCCATTCTAGTGCTGCACTGCACATGGTGTGAAACATTGGGCACATGGAATGCTGCATGGGAAACTTTTTCATGTGCAACTAGTTGAATCAGGCATTAGTATGTGTCTGTGCTTGGTGGTATCTCAGTAGTGAATGCACGAGTCTGAAAAAAAAAAAGGATAACATATTGCAACCTTTAGCCATTACATTGAGCAGGGGTGCAGAACCTTAGGCTGGTGGACCAAATCCACATTGCCTGGGGTCCCAATCCAGCCCTCTGGGGTTCCCCAGATGGCCAGTTTCTCTTCCCCTGGATCACCACCTTTCCCCCAGCCACCAACTGTTTGGTGGTTTTCTGGCTTTTGCACACACACACACACACACACACACACACTTTAAAAGGTTGCTTCTCCTAAGGCTTAGTTATTGGCAGTAAGAACTTTAAGTTGAAATATGCTGGTATTTTTGGTAATTTGATTCCACCTTCTTTGCCTTCAGCCCTGTCTGACACTGGAGTGTGGCACCCAAGAGCTTCTCTGAAATGAGAGGGTTCAATACCCCTTGGACTGAGAATGGATCAGTACCCCTGACATAGAGGCACATAGTAATGGATTTATGCCATAGGCAAGCTGAAACCCTAAACCCATCTATATGCCTGCAAGTCTATTTTGCATAGGCCTTTGGTATCCAGCTTCAGATGAGTCAGGCAAGAAGCCCGGTTCTACATCATGAAGGCTGCATTCCCTTGTGGCTAACCTTCTGGGGGGAATGCAAAAAAAGAAGCTAGTTCTCAGAAGGGCCAGCAATGAAAATTTGTTGCAGCCCAACGCGATTTGGAAAAATTGGTTCCTTTTGTTCCAAAGTACATTTCTGTTTTGTTTTTGCATACTCTAGTTTTGGTGCCTCTCTTCTAGATTTTGCTTGTAATCTGGGGGGGGGGATCAAAAAGTGGGGGGGATCAAAAAGTGGGTGGGATCCCCACCCCACACTTTCCTGTTCTCATGCAAACACACACATTTATAAGCATACTCACAGATAGACACACAGATACATCCATATACATCCACATGCAACACATGGAAACCCCTATTCATTTATTCACATGCACATGAAGACCCTCCTTGCCATGGAAATTGGGGGTGGGGTCCTTTATGGGTGTGTATGGGTGTATACTGTGTGAAAATGGATGTGTGTGTGTGTGTGTGTTTTGTATGGATCTGTGGATGTGTGTGGGGGGTATATGAATCACAGCATTAGGAGATGGGGGCTCCCTTGCTGTCTGCAGGTGCAATATCCATGAAGATCCTCACCACCAGTGCAGAAACTAGGCTCAAAAAAGGCTCCCATTGTCTTTAGTGGGAGCTTTCTCTCTCTCTCTCTCTCTCTCTCTCTCTCTCTCACACACACACACACACACAAGCAGAATTGGTGTGTGTGGGTGGGGGGCAGAGGAGAAGAAGCTGCAGGCCAGATCTAGCTCATGGGCTGGTGGTTCCTCCCACCTCCCCATGTTCGGCATAAAAGATGCATGGTAGTCATGTCTGTCTTGTTTTTTATGTCTGGTTCAAATAAACCCAATAAGATCAACTGATGGCCCTATCTGATGGATCTCGGTGTTTCATCCATCTGACCCTCAGAGAGCAGTACATGCAGAGCTTTGAGCTTCTCCTTAACCTTAAATACACTTAACTTCCATCTCCATTTACTTCCATTTATTGTTACATTACAGATGGTTTTAAACTGCCATTTTCATTCTCTCCTCTTGTTTTTATTCTCAAAGAAATGGCAGCCTGCTATAAATTAATAACCCAGCACAAATATCCTTAAGATCAAGGCTGAAGTCACTGCCGGCACAGTAGCAGCGGTAGTACAACGATAGCTGTAGAAGAAGAACAGGTCCAGGAAGAGAGGTGTGCCATTCAGTGCTCCCATCTTTCTGCAGACCTAGCAAATAACCTAACAGCTGTAGGCTCCACATCAGGGGATTTACAACCAGGGGATGTTAGACTAACCTTTCCTGGCATAGTTTCCACTACAGCTGTGAGCCAAATGTCCTCTTGGAATTCTCCACCCAGTTTGTGGGCAGAGAGATGTCACCAAATTTCTCCAAGGGAAGGAGAAATTCTCAGTTTCTTGGAGGTAGAGTTTGCCATTAGCAGTGGTTGTAGCACAGCGTCTTCCTTTTTCTGCAAGTTTTTGGGGTGTGTGTGTGTTTTGTGCTGCCATTGTAAGTGGCAACAGGAGCAAATGTAGTGGCATCCTGGTCACCATTTTGCATCCTTCACTATGCCCCATACCTAGCATCATTCAAGGTGTGTGTGTGTGTGTGTGTGTGGTGTTTTCTATTATACATCTCTTCATTGCTTGCAGCCTCCTAGGCTGCCTGCACTTCCTGATCTGCAAAAGCTCTATGGGAAGAATCGCCTCATGATGTCTTCCCCTGGGCTTTAATTACAGTGCAGGTAGCTGAGAAGCCTGCAGGCTGCCATTTTGGTGATAGGGTTCAGCACCTTGGATAGCTCCTTTATAGTTCTGGCTGGTTCTGACTGAAACCCGGAATGGATTCAGAGCCCCACTGAAACTGGCGCCACCAGCCTCCACTAATCTAATCTGTTTGCTGCCTCACATAGTCTATCGTTGATAGAATAGGTAGCACTGGGAAGAATCAATTTCTCGAATGCTTGTGGAAGGGGATGTGGGCACAGTGACTAGGCAATCCTTACTATGAGGAAGGGGAAATGAATAAGCATGTGTTTTAATGAATAAGAGAGACTTCCAAATGCTGGAAAAGTGGTGTATGAGTCACTGATTAGGAAGCTGTTGTAGCTGGATGAGTGAACAGGATAGCACAAAACTCTGAGTAGAGAATATTATTGAATCAAAAGTGTGCGTAATGAGAATGAAAACAAAAAGTGGAGTACCTGAAAGAACAGGAATACCTGACTCAATAAACAGAGCATCCCTAAGAGAGAATGTGCCAAAGTGAGAGGGAAATCATAGAATCATAGAATAGTAGGGATGGAAGGGGCCTACAAGGCCATCGAGTCCAACCCCCTGCTCAATGAAGGAATCCAAGTCAGAGCATCCCTGACAGATGGCTGTCCAGCCTCGTCTTGAATGCCTCCAGTGTGGGAGAGCCCACCACCTCCCTAGGTTATTGGTTCTATTGTAGTATTGCTCTAACAGTCAGGAAGTTTTTCCTGATGTTCAGCCGGAATCTGGCTTCCTGTATCTTGAGCCCATTATTCCGTGTCCTGCACTCTGGGATGATCAAGAAGAGATCCTGGCCTTCCTCTCTGTGACAACCTTTCAAGTACTTGAAGAGTGCTATCATATCTCCCCTCAGTCTTCTCTTCTCAAGGCTAAACATGCCCAGTAAATGCAACACTGCAGAGGCACGGTAATTTTTGTAAACTGCCCAGAGAGCCTTGGCTATGGGGCGATATAGAAATATAATAAATAAAATATAATAAATGAAATGAAATGGTAAGGCAGAACCCCCCATGCAGAATTCAGCTTCTGGCACAACAACAACAACAACAACAACAACATCAACATCATTTAATTTGTTTGCCACTTTCCCACAAAATGTGTCCAAAGTAGCTCACAACACAACAACAATACAAAATCAAGAACGCATGCCTATACATCGATTGCAATAGTACGTCATTGCAATAATAAACAACCTAAACAATTCATTTCAGTAATACTAACATCATAACATTTCAAATTATTTACATAATGGGCAATATCAACCATTACAACACAACACTTCATACAGTGCCAGACCCACAAGACTTCCTTGCCATGGGATGATGTGACTGGGGAGTCAAAATAGGGAAGTGTTTTTCTTCAGCAACCAGTGCACACAGGGATGTGTGAATTGGCACTGGCTGGGGCAGCACTGAAATGGGTCAGGATGGGACATCCCAACAGGAAGGCCAGCTCAGTGTTGCACCACTGGGTACAACTGATAGTGCTGCCTGCAGCAATATTGTATCATATTGGCATCATAGTTTGATCCAAGGATGCAAATGTTTAGGATTTAAGGGACACACTTGAGGGCTGTAATTATAGTTTGTGGGAGAGAAGGAACTGGGGGGTGGAACTGTAATGACTTCAGTCATTTAGGAGGGCCTGGGACTAGAGATGTTGAAGAAATCCACAATGGAATCAAATGAGTTCAGATTTTTATGAATCTGGATTCTACCGCAGACCAGCTTATCCCTAGTCGGGCAGGTTCTGTAGACTTGTGGACCATTTTGCTAACTTTGCGGAATTTTGCACAGATTTAGTAGTAGAAAAATATGCAAGAAATTTAAATAATGGCTGAAAATACGCCTTCCCCCCATTGGCTAAAGTATGAAAAGGCACATTTTGGGAGTATTTGCACATTTGGGGGGGAGATTGTGCATTTTTGCAAGCACAAATTTGCACTAGTGTGAATTTGTACAAATTCGGAAACTCAAAAAAATCTGATTCCGTCAATGGGTGGATGATGGAAAGAAAGGCGTCTGACAATCTGCAAAACACAGATGGGATGGATTTTACATAGTCAGTCCATTCCTACCTGGGTCCATAGAAACTGAAGGGATTAAAAGGCTGTTTCACTGGATCCGGGGAACATTTTTGCCAGGTTTTGAACTAGGGACTCTGCCAAAGGAACCTTGGCCCCTGAGCCATTGGGGCAGCTTTAGGTCAGGGTGAGAAACCTATGGCCCTCCAGATGTTGTTGGACTTCAACTCCCATCATCCCCAGACAACATGGCTGATGGCCAGGGATGATGGGAGTTGTAAAACAACAATATCTGGCAGGCCACATGTTCCTCACCCCTTTTGTAGGTAGATGGACCTGCTTGGGGGTGGGGGTTGATCTCTACTGCTCTGCAGCACCATCACTGCAAATGGCTGGAGCAGGTCATTACCGCTTCTAGGCCCAACAGGATCAAGTGGCCTAGGTGGTGAATAGAGACCCAGTTGGCCTCATATAACAGCTGACTCTGGCCTTTCTCTTTAAAATGAGCAAGTGTTTGGCTTAGTGCAGGTTGAGTTGCTACAGACTGTCTGGAAACTGTCTGAGCCTGCTGAGCTGTTGGCCTGGCTCCCAAGCCTCAGCCAAGTCAGCCCTCTCTTGCTGTCTGTCTTTTCCACATGGCCCAATCTGATTGGCAACATAGTGCTGTGACATCATCCCATTCATTATGTGATTCCTGAATTTTCTGGGATTGCTGATGGGGCTAATCCAGAAAGAAACTATACATAGGGGGGAAATGCTATTGATGTAGCAGCAGAGACAGTGTTCAAGAACAGTGAACATTATTGGGTTGTGTGTGTTAATATTCTCACAGATAGTTTTTTGAGATTTTTTCCCTATCCCTAGAAAGCACTGTGTTTGGCTCAAAAATCAAAATGGGAAGTATTCAGCAGATCCCCTGTGGGAGCTACCTGTTCCTGTTCACCAGTCCACCTACACAATCCAGACCAATGCTGACATCCACCCAATTCCTGTCTCAAGAAGAAGAGTTCCATAGATGACATGAAGTTCCTAGTTCAAGCCTCAAAGTCCTGCCAGTGCTGTACATAATTCATATTATGTAGATTTCAATTCTCTGTATCCTCTTTTAGGGAGCAGCCATCGCTCAGTGGTAGAACATCTGCATTAAATCCCTG
Source organism: Heloderma suspectum (assembly GCF_057233095.1). NCBI lineage: Eukaryota > Metazoa > Chordata > Lepidosauria > Squamata > Helodermatidae > Heloderma > Heloderma suspectum. Next base: position 41,829,887 of record NC_139464.1, on the reverse strand, counting down.
GCATCTCCAGTTAAACTACTGCAGGAAAGACCTCTATCTGAGGGCTTGGAAAGCCACCCCAGTCAGAGTAGACCAGTCTTCTTAAACTTGGTGCTCTTCAGATGTGTTGAATGACAACTCCCAATAGATATGGGACCTGTAGCTTCTGCTAGCTGTATTTTAATGGGTCGCCTAGCTTCACCGCCTCAAACAACATTCAGGGGATGAGAGATTCATCCAAGGTGTGTGTGCACGTGTGTGTGTGCGTGCACCAAATGTCAGTTGTTAAGCAGAGAATGATAGAGCCTGCTCCCACCCTAAGGCCTCTCACTTTAGTTCAAGAATTCTTGAGTACGACTTGTTCTAACCAGAGGATCAGATTCAAGGACTCCTCAACGAAGATCTCTTATGTCTAAAAAATCACAGTGTAAATTACAGGAGTGAACGATAGAGCATACCTGAGAACAGCTGTTTGCATTGAGTTGAGGCAAGAAGGATATTTGTACAGGATGGAGCTGTGTTTTTAGTTTAGCAGTGGAAGCTTAATAGATCAAGGACATGGCAAGTGGATGTTGTAGTAGTCTGTTAGAAACTGAATTGATTTAGGTGGGTGGAGAGACAGAGTAAGGGTGCAATCCTGTGCACGTTTAGACAGAAAAAAGTCTGGCTGGGGAATGCTAGAAGTTGTAGGACTTTTCTCTGTCTAAACATGCATAGGATTGCATCCTAAGACTATGACGAAGATGATAGTGATGATAATGACAATGACAACAACATGATACATAGCCAGTGGTGGGTGTACTCTGCAATTAAAAGAAATAACCAAAATTCTGCTGTCAGGCAACCCAAATTTGGTACCAAGAAAAGCATATTTCTTTAACCTATTAATTTGGTACCAAGAAAAGCATATTTCTTTCTACATAAATATTTGGGTGGTAATGCCTATGAAGAAAGAAGGGCATTGAGATGTTTCCTGAAAGGCAAGAATGATGTTGGGCATTCAGAAATAGCCTTTTTGGTGTGGGGAGTAAAGGACAGAATTGCTTGATGGAAAAAGAGCTGGGGAAAGCTGTAGATAATCACTGAGAAAAGTATTCATGGCAGAGCTATTGTATTTTTTAACAATCAGAGGGCATGGGATATGTAGGTGGATGCTGGGAATGCTGTTGCAAACATGCTCTTTGCATTTGCAAAATGTTTTTCTTTCAAAGCTTTTGTCTAGTTTGCTAGCTGAAGGTGCTTGCTTAATGACCTTTGATGGCTGGCAGCTACCAGACGCCCCCACATGGCAGGTAGGGGCTGATGGAAGCAATTTAGTTGTTCGAGTGTAATCAATGAAAGAAAGGGAGGGCTAAGGTTTGCAGCTGGCTGGCAAGAAGCTGCAGGGGCATGCTGTAGATTTGAGGGACTGATACTGCTTTATGGATTAGCACTGTTTTCTGTGTTCCTGGTTGCGCCCCTCTTTTCTGTCTGTCTATCTTATCTGTCTATATCTATCCATACATGTTACGTTTCCAATACTCTCTTGTAACAATGGAGTTTACGGAGTCAAGGGTTGCCCTGAGACCTCTTATCCCTTGGAGGAAGTGAGGAAGATGAAACCGAATAAGGGCAGGGAGGTTTGATGGAACAAGAGATGGAGTAAAGAAGTGGATAATGGCCAAGAAGGGTATTAAATGGCAGATCTATTATTTTAACAAGCAGAGGGCATTGGATCGGGGGCGTGAGGAATACATTCAGTGGGATCAGACAGTGAAAAAGGCAGCTGTTAACTAAGTGATGCCTCTGCTTATGTGCGATGGAGGTCAGGTATTGATGTCTCCCCGCAAGGTAAACAGTCATGTCTCCAGGTGGCAAATTGAGTTCAGCCTGGGACCTGAGTCGCCTTGCTGTTCAGCGCAAAGCGTCACAAGGAACCTTCTTTCTGGAGCAGGGCTTAGTCAGGCTCAGGCCTCCATTGCCTCACCATCCCAGAACCATTTGTGCTTGTGTTAACTGTGATGTTGACATTCCGGTTAGCAACCACCATTTTCTTGCATAATGAAAGAAGAGAAATTTTATTTATTTTTTATTTATTTTTAAAAATGAAACGGAAGATGCCAGCAAAGAGCGAAAGCATCCACAGTGCCCTTCTAGCTGCAAAGAAATAACTGACAAGGGGAGAAAGAGGGATGGAAAAAGAGCAAGAGAGGGTGGGGGGAGAGAGTGGGGGAGGGAGAAAGAAAGAAAGAATGTTAGTGAGTGAAATATTCTGGAGCTGAAAAGAAATTACCATACGCCAGGATCCTGTTATTCAACCTAATTTTCAAAAGGGCTGCAGCTGTCGCGCTGAGATAATCTGTTAATTATAACAGTCATTGTGTTTTGGCAATGGAAGGAGGGGAAAAAACAGGCTCTAAAGCAAGCTGAGGTGTGCGGGGGGAGGTAGGACTGTGTCAAAACATGTGTCAGGTGCTCACTTTCTGGTGGGTGCTGGGAGTACACATGACGGGGAGTCCTTGAATGGTGTACAAGCTCTCGCCATCCAGGTGTTGAAGATGGCGGACAGAAAGGAGGGGGAAGACGGCATGTCTGTCGGCATTAATAGCATTACTTTGGAGCACAGATGGAAAGGTGGATAGATGTTACATGTGGGCTAGCTAGATGAGGTCCATCAGCATAGTAGCCTACAATTCCCCCTGATTCACAATACTTTGTTGCACTCCTATACATAGTTTGGAACAAGCTCCATTAAACTCAGTAAGGCCTACTTCTGAGTAAGCTGATAAAGTCATAGGTCAGGGGTAAACATCCTGGCACCCTAGATCAGAGGTGAGCAACTTGTGTCCCCCTGGATGTTGTTGCACTGCAACTCCCATCATGCCTCACCATTGGCTAGGCTGGCTAGGGCTGAAGGGAATTGCAGTCCAACAACATCTAGAGAGTCACAGGTTGGCCATCCCTGCAATAGATGTTTTAGATGATGAGTCCCATAATCCCCTCCCATTGGCCATGGTGGCTGGGCTGATGGGTATTGTAGTTCAAAACATCTTGAGGCCACCAGGTTGCCTAACCCCTGTCATAGATGAATGGGATGAAAAGACTGTATGTTCTTACCCTCAGAAGCAAGACAGGATTAGACTTAATATCCAGATTTGCTCTAATGATGAATCCACTTACACAAATGAGCATCTAAGGGTCCTGTGCTATCTGCATTTTTATGATATTTGAAGCTTTTCATCCCTGGCCATCTGTAGACATGCAGTCATTTAACCTGCTCATGCTGTAGGCATTCTCAGGATGTTTTCACTCTGTTTGCACCAAACCCAGGGAGTGGCATGATCCTGGCAGATTTTGCACATGCCTGGACAGAACCACCCCCAGGTCAGCCTCCCACATGGGCCATGGCTGGCTTGCAAGAGTACCACAGGAAGGCACATGCAGAACAAATGGCTCTGCTTAGCTCAAGAAGGCAAGGCAAGTAGCATGCTGCAATGGAGGACTGATCTTTTGGGCAGACTCCCCCAACTGTTTGCCCTCCAGATGTGTTGGACTGCAATGCTGGCTGGGAATGATGGGAATTGCAGTCCAACACATCTGGAGGACAGTAGGTTGGGGAGGGCTGTCTTCAGTGGAGGCTGGTGGATTCGATTTCAGTGGGGCTGTGAATCCACTCTGGGTTTCAGTCAGAACCAGTCATAACTATGAAGGAGCTATCCAAGGTGATGCATGCAATGGGTTCAGTAGCTTGGATAGCTCCTTCATAGTTCTGACTGGTTCTGACTGAAACCCAGAACGGATCTACGACCCCACTGAAATTGGAGCCACCAGCCTCCACTGGCTGTCTTAGAGTAGCTCCTACCTACTCTATTTCTTACAAGCCTATCCCTAACCAGATTTAAAAGGATGGCATTACATATAGTTCCATAAACTTTTTTCTCTCCCAAGGGCTTCCTTTTCTAGGTAAAGCAAATGTGGCTGGCTTCAGATTTACCAGAAAACCAATGCTGGATGTGTGTGTGTACGGGAGGGAGGGGCTATCCTTTCCATCCCAGCTGTGTGTTGACCCCAAAGTAATCCCCCAGTTGCTTTTCTCCTGGAGAGAGAAAAGATAACATGACCACATCTTTATCTCCCAGGGGTCGGGGGAAGCTGCTTGAGGTACACATAATATGCATTTCCACCTCAAACAACTCAATATTGCACTTAGTTTTAGACCTAGAAACATTAATTTGATAAATGTAGACTGCAGTCCTATACTCACTTACTTGGAAGTAAGCCCCATTGAACTCAAGGAGTCTTACTTCTGAGGAGACATGCATAGAATTGCATTGTAAATCACCGTCTTTGGTTAGTATCCTGCCCCTCTGTAGCCATTTTATCCGGCCTCTTTCTCTGTCACATTTCTCTGTCCCTTGCCAGTATTCCTGCATGGTTCCTTCAGACTAATTTCCCATAGGTCATTCAGTAAAGCTTTGTGTTATGGTTACTTGTTTAGAGCAGAGGTGGCCTGGTAACTTGTCTAGACTAGAGCAGAGATGTTCTGGTTATTTGTCTGCAGCAGAAGGTAGATTTCCAGATGTTTGGGACATCTGGAACTCCCAGACACACCTGCCAGCATGGCCAATGGTCAGGAATGCTGGGAGTTGAAGTCCCAAATATCTGGAGATCTATTTTCTGTCCACCCCTGGGCTAGAGTGCTCTTGATCACTGTGAGCTATATGGAACTTATCCATGTCCCAAACCAATCCCCACCCACCCACTCAGCAAAATGCCAGCACCACATTGCTGTCCTGACCTACAGCTCTATGTACACTTTCATGTGCATGCGCTTTAGCAGGTTCCCCCATTCTTATCAACAAAGAGGGCACCTAGGTGTGCATCGTTTTGTGTCTATGGAGCTTCCACCTTTACTGAAGCCCCTGCAAATGGAGGAGTTCCATGTGTTCCCTGGTGCCACATCTGCAAGAGTTTCTTTGATCAGGCTAAATCTCTCTTTTTGTGGATGCTGTTTCCCACACTTTTGGTATTGCACTGCAGGGGGACACTAGGAGTGTGGGCACCTTCCACACACGCCCATGGCCTCTGCTCTTTCCCCATTCCTCACACATTGCCCATTCCTTGTTCCTTTAACTCAAGGGTGGGCAGGTAGATCAGGATGTACGAGTGGAACTCTGTGTGATTTGCAGTAGATGGGCAAGGTATTCCAGTTATCTGAGAGTGTCTGGTGCAGTGGTTAGAGTGCTGGACTGGGACTCGGGAGATCCACGTTCAAGTCCCCACTCAGCTGTGATGCTCACGGGCTGACTTGAGGTCAGTCACTGTCAGCCTAACCTACCTTACAAGGCTGTTGTGAGGATAAAATGGACAGGAGGAGGGCCATGTATGCTGCCTTGCGTACCTCGCAAGAGGGAGAAAGGTGGGATATGAATGTAATAATAAACAAACAATAGCAACAACTGAAAAGCCTTTTGACCCTAAATTAGCTCGTTGAAAAAGAATGCTTGGGGGGAAACCAGGAGTGGATTTTTGTGTGAAAGGACTTGCAAGCTTGGTTCTGGTACCAATAAAAAAAAAATCTTGGGCTGAGCATGTGTTCAGAGGCACCCTGTTCCTTAATTCTTAGCATATGTGTGCCTGCCTGAGCCACTATTCTGCACCCGGCTCCAGTTGATGGATCCTGGGGTTCTTGTATAAAACATAATTGAGCCTGCAAGCCTGAATTCTGCCCATCCCCTGCCTTAACTTTGCTCTCATGAGCTCCCCTTGCTTAGCCGACTAAACCTTTTGCCAATCTGTTCTACTTCCTTGGTGGGGGCTGCTGCGAAGGACAGAGCAAGCTTGCTAAGTACCCTGCTCCCTTCAGGGAGAGAGTGACGCACACTGATTTATCACTGATAATGGTGGGGATGGATTCTGTAATCCCCTGTGATCCATCCTGCCCCTTCTCCTGCTCTCCCTTACCACTCGCCTGCTGACAGTGGCTGCAGGCACTGTGACTGGACCAGGACAAATGCAAATCCTCTTTCATCTTTAAGAATGATATTAATATGCATGGCACTATTTTTGCTTTGTAAAACAAAGGGGTACCTCCCTCTGCCCTGCCTGGGAAGTGGCTGACACTTTTCTCTCCCCTACTCCCTGTCCCCCGTCCCCGTGCCAGTGCTTATATGTGCCACAAATGAGATTTTCCCTTTTAAAGCTCTTGCTTCTGTTCCATGGCTCCGGATCTATCTCCTTTGGGCTTGTGCTCCCTTTCTCTCTTCCTTGCTGCTGAACAAATTAGGGATCTAATCATTATAGGGGACTTATTTACATGATTGTGTTGTTTTATGTGCAGTTACCTTTGGATCTGAAAATCATGGGTTAGCAATGATTTTCTCCTAGGCTCAGGGGTGGAGTGCATATTCCTTGTTATGCCTCCAGCAATATGTGCGTGCATGAAGAGGTGGAGTTAGGGGGGTGGGGGAAGGAAGTCTTTCCCTTTGAGGCAGGTCATTGTTATGCTTGTTTTGCAAATGGAGAACCAAAGTTGAATGACTTAACCACATGCCTCAGGAGTAACAGCCCCACCCACACCCAACCCTCAGGTAACTCCAACCTCAGTTCTCCATCTGCAAAATAAGAAAACAGTGACCTGCATCAAAGGATTGTTGTGAGGGCAAACACAATAAAAGATGATGATGATGCCCTGTGCAGTTGTTGTTGTTTTTATTAAAAAAAAAACTCACTCTAAATGAGCAGCAGTGATAGTGCTGATGCTTGTACACAGACTCTCAGCCCAACCCACCTCACAGGGTGGTTGTTGTGAGGATAAAATGGAGAGGAGGAGGATAATGTAAGCCGCCTTGGGTTCCTTGCAAGAGGAAAAAAGGCGGGGTATAAATGCAATAAATAAATAAATAAGTTTTTAATTAGGGTAATATTTCACCCTAAATTAGTGATCGGCAACTAGAGGCCAAAGGAAGTCCCATGGCAGAGATGGACTTAACAGCAAGTCTTCCCAAACCCGAGCCCAAATTTCTATTCAGTGGCTCTGTTGTCATTTTTTGAATGGGTGTGATGTTTATGGGATGTAAAGTCTATGAGTAAAATTATCCCCTCCCCACCCCCTGGGCAAAAGTTGAGTTTTGCTACCTCTCCAAATGCTGGTGTGTGTGTGTGGAATGTTGTGCCCATTGATGTAATGTAATTCAGAGGTTGTAGGATAACTTCTGGTGTGTGTGCGCGCGCATGTGTGTTTGTATTATAGCATGCAAATTTGCTGATTCAAATGCTGTTTTATTTTTATTTCATTTTTTTTCAAACTCATTTCTGCTCTGAAGATTATCCTTGCAGCAAGGTGAGAATGCTGTGTCTTCGCAGAACTGCCTTGCTTATGCAGCATGAATCCTAATGCTGTGAGTTTCCCCATGATCACATCCTCCAGCCACACTGATCCCATGAGTTCCCAGTAGGGGGGCTGTCTCACCTGGCCTGGTACCAGCACATGGTATGTTTGGGCAAATGCTATGGATCCAGGCCCCACACATGGTCCAGTGCTACTGACACCAGCTGGGCCCAGTCTAGGCCTTCCTCTTTTTACTTGTCCAACACGGATAGGAGCACTGGCCCCATGCAGCTTGACTCACCACTGCCACCATTTTAATTCAGTAATGTGGGGCACTGCATATTGGAGGAATGAAAATGGCAAGCGCAGGGGGGATTCCAGCTGTGTGAAGTCAATGATCCTGTCAGTGCAGCTGGGCTGCCTGCTGCTGCTGGGCCATCCCTCACTAACCAAGGCTTGATGAGCCTTCTGGGGATATGCACTAGAGGGGCATGGCCAACAGAAGCTGGTGGCTCCGATTTCAATGGAGCTGTGGATCCATTCTGGGTTTCAGTCAGAACCAGCCAGAACTCTAAAGGTGCTATCCAAGTTGTTGAACCTATTTTGAGGATAGGGTTCAGGACCTTAGATACCTCCTTAAGAGTTCTGGCTGGTTCCGACTGAAACCCAGAATAGATTCACAGCCCCACTGAAATCAGAGCCACCAGCCTCCACTGGGCATTCCCCCCCCCCCCCAAAAAAGAAGGGGATCCATGGGAAGTAGGAATGGCAATGAAACAACAGAGATCAGGAAAGTCTGGAAAGGCAGTCCAACTCTCAGGAGACAGAATTTCCTGGTTCTTTTTGATGCTAATTTTCTTTTCTCCATCAGTATGCTGATTATGCCCTGCTCTGTATATCAGTCACTATCTCTTCTAAATCAGAATTTCAAGCTGTGATCAGTTGGATGAGGGTAAACAAAGCTGTCACTTCCACTGTGGAGGAGACCACAAAATAGTGTTCATAGTCAACCCAGAAGCTGGGCACTGTGTGTTAGTCTGAATAGTGTATGTCTATATATGATTCCTGTTGAGGCTTGCTCTGGGGGTACTTGGGTAGGTCACCATGTCCTTGATTCCTTGTTTGGAACCATCTTAATTCAGGCAGGTGGCAATTAGGGATGGACAAACCTGTCCATTTCGGTTTCTCTCCATTTCTCATTTTTCCAGTCTTCAGTTTGGTTCATCTTGAACTTTCTGAATTTTTTCAGTCTTAAGTTCTCTTTCATCGTAAACTTTGAGAATTTTGGTTTTTAAAGTTCTTATGAAAATTCATAAGCATTTTTGTGCACGTTTCTCTGAAAGCCTGCATTTTGGTATACATTTTTGCCTAATATACACATCTGTTGCAATCCGTTTTCCTAATACGGTGCATATTTGAACATTATTTTCTCTAATAGATAGATTTTTGTATGCATTTTTGATTGGAGAACTCCCTTGCAAAATTTAGAGAAGTGCAGATTTTGAAGGATAGCTGAGTTTTGGTTCACATAGTGATTGGAAAGTGCATAATTAGGTAAGTTTGCATTAAAATGTGAACGGATTTAATTTCTCTCCCATCCCTAGCACCAGTCAGGGAACTTGAAGCTCCCAATTGAGTAAAACCCTGGGAGGGTGTGGCTGGAGCCCCAAAAAGTCCCTCTGCATCAGGGGACTCCAATCAGAGTTGAACATTCAGCCTCCTATCCCAAATATTCAAATTCTAGTTCATTCTCTTCAAGGAAGTTCACTGGGAATGTGGCCCCCCTTCAATTCACCTTCATTCCATTCAGCTACAGGGACTTGGCTTAACTGGTTGAATTCAAATGAGCACAACTCATCTGTTCCAGCTTTTGTCTAGCTGTAAACATGTCATCTGGCCCCCATTTTCATAAGAAAGTTGCATAATGGAGAAATCGCAAACACTCATTGACAAATTGTTAGAAAGGGACATGCACATCAAGGCAAGGCAGAGCAAACCTAAGTGGGATGAAAGGGAAGATCTGCCATGGAGCATCCAGTGCCCTGCCAGCAAGCAGCCAGGACGGAAGGTGGTGGTAATGGTGCCAGTTTTTCTACCACCAGTTCTCCATTTTTCTTTTATTTTACTTCCCATTGAAATCAATGAGAGGGAAAATACCTACACTAACATGAGGCTGGCATATGTAAAGGACCCAATCATGGGGCCTTACATGGGACTAGAAGGGGTTTGGATTACACTCTTGTTATACATAATCCTAACTCACTATGCAGTCTGGGAGTTATGACTGCATTCCTGTCTGTCTGTCTGTCTGTCTATCCATCCATCCATCCATCCATCAGTGGCAGTGGGTCCCCAAACAGGGGGCAGCTTTGTATTTATTAGATCCAAAGCGCCCCCCGCCCCCCAGTTTCCTTCATCCCAAAATATTCAGAGTAGGTAGAGATGTTGGAGAAATCTGCAATGGAATCAAATAAGTTTGGATTGCTATGAATCCAGCCCATGGATTTTGCAGCAGACTGGCTTTTCTCAAGTTGCACAGATTCCATAGTCTTGCAGACCACTTTTCTTACTTTCCAGAATTTTACACAAATTTAATTGTAGAAAAATATGTAAACTTAAATAAAAATCAGCTGAAAATGCACATTTCTCCTATTGGCTAGAGCATGAAAATGCATTTTTTTTTTGGGGGGGTGTTGCACGTTTGGGGGGATTTGCACATTTTTGCAAGTGATTCCTTCAATCAGTGGATGACAGAATGAAAGGCACCTGACAATCCGTGAAATGCAGACGGAACAGATTTTACAAAATCCGTACATCCCTAAGAGTAGATTACGAATAATTGACAAGAAAACTGTATCTAAAATGGTCATGAAAATCAGGCTTATACAAAAAATAATGATACAAAAAGTAAAGGGAACTGGCAAAAAACAGTAAACAAAACTGCCCATGGACTGATCAAGTATAGCCAATTCCATATAGTCAGTTATGGTTAAGATGAATAATGACCACAAATTACAAGTTAATGAATTGACTGATAATCCAAATCAAGTTGGGAATTGAGGAATAATAAATACAAGGATGGGAAAAGGTGAATGGCAATGAATATCTGATAGCATATTCTGAATGGGAAAATAACAAACTGAAAGCTGTTGTATGAAGCAAATTATAGAACCCTGAACTGAGAAATGGTCAGTTAAACTGATCACAGATAAAGGTCGTTTGATGATGATGATGAATGGATGCAGTGAAAAGTTATGAAATAGTACCACTCTAAATTGAATAGGGTCTTCCATGTCCTCCATCCCACAAAAATCCTTAAGTATACCCACCCAACTTGTATTCTGGATATAGGCAAATTTTGTCTGGGGACAAAATCCATCCCCCACCCCCAAAGCCTTTCCCATCTGGTCTGCAGCGTAGACCCTGATCTCAACGACCTGACATGCATATGTGCACTAATGTGTAACCTCAGTTGCCTTCTTCCAAGCTGACACACATGCAAAGAGCTCTTCAGTCTCCTCTCCTCAATGAGAATAACCAAGGTTCTGTAAGAATTCTGTCTGTTGTGTATTCACTCCTTTGTGCAAGCCAGGATATAGGTCAATGATAGTGAGCACTGAGCAGCCAAAAGCCTCTGCCAAAATCTCTACTCTTTTGCACTGGGATGAAGAGAGTTAATAAGACCCTGTGTCTTGGCTTATATGAGAATGAATCAGAGAACTGCACCTATTTTGCTGGTCCATCTAGCCCAGAGCTGGGCAGATTTTAGGCTTACGAGATCTACCTTGTTCTTCACTAGAACGTGTCTACTCAGAACTATGTCCAGTGGGGCATATTCCATCCCAAGTAAGTGTGTGTAGATAGGATTGCAGTCTCAAGAGCTTAACTGTGCACTGAGGTCAATGGAACTTAAAATATCCATGCTTCTCTAGAAAAACCCATCAATAGTGAACTGCAGCAAATTGGTGAAAACAAGGCTGCTGATGAGTTGGAAATTTCATACCAATGAATAAAGAACAATGCACTGACAAATAGGAAGGCACCAATAATGAATAAACAAACAGTACTTTATGAAGTGATGTATTTATTTATTTTTAAATTAGAACTGACAAATAGCAAGGTAAATACTATGGTTAGAATTTCCAGAAGTCGTTATCTTCAGAGCAAAACCATTGGCAAATTTGGGAAGCTTGTAAAACTGCCAGAGACCTGGCATCACAGGTGGTATAGCTGTGCTATAGTGGGAGAGGATCTACAATGCAGACAGCCTGCCCTGAGGAAGAGAGACCCAGAGAGTATTAGGAGTCAAGGATCCAGGTGTCATCCTTCGGTAGCCTGTAAACTGTAGATCAGGAGTAAGCAGAAAGTAGTTTGGGACAGTGGAGGCTGGTGGCTCTGATTTCACTGGGGCTGTAAAGCCATTCTGGGTTTCAGTCAGAAACACCCAGAACTCTAAAGGAACTATCCAAGGTGCCTGACCCTATCCCCATAATAGGCTCAGCACCTTGGATAGCTCATTTAGGGTTCTGGCGGGTTCCAACTGAAACCCAGAATGGATTCAAAGCCCCACCAATATTGGAGCCAGCAGCCTCCACTGGATTGGGATCTACTGGTAGATCTCTGGGTGATCTGAAGTAGATCAGCAAGGATTTCCAACTTCCAGTTGTTTAACAATGGCAACAACAAAATGACTCCACAACAAAATGGGTGCAAGGACTGTAAGCACAGTTCCTTTCTGGTACTCCAAATAAATTCATGGGCTCAGAATGCTTTAATTCTAAGTGAATGTCTTTTGCACCTAGGCTCTGTGTTGGTTGATCTTGGAGTTGTAGTAAAAAACAAAGTAGATCCCACAAACCTGAATTGTGCCCTCCTCTGCCATAGGTGACATCGCTGCCCTCTAGCACTGGCGGCAGGTGTGCAATTTGAGAATGGGGTTGGAGCAGAGGAGCAGAAGGAAAGAGCGTTGCTATCTCCTTGCTTGTTTTGACATTCCTAAGGCATCCATTGAACACTGGGCAAGTTTTGTCAAGCATAAATATCTAATAGGGGGGGTCTTAGCACCATTTATGTGATGGTAGAATAAGTGCCTGTTTCCTAATGCTTTGTTCCCTGGGGGGCAGAGACGCTGAAAGCTGCATGCAAATAATGCACTTCCAAATGTGCAGGTCTTCGATAATGAGTTTAGTCTCCATAAGCTTCCCCAACACTTGTGCCATTGAGTTTGTAAGGGATGGGATATATTGAAAGGCATCTCTCAGTAGAAGCATCCCATTGGTCCAGGTCTTTGGCACCTTAGTGCATGCTTGAAAGTTCAGGAAGTAGTACCAGAAAGGAAGGAAGGGTGATCTGTCACATGGAGGGTTGTGCATCCATCCACTGCACACATATGATTGCCCCCATCTCCTGGGCAATTGGTGGACAGGTATCACACGGTGTTTGAAGATTCCAGAAATTTAAGATATCAAGTAGGAGCTGTTTTATTCTGTTCTAAGCATCATGGCTTCCACTCCTGCAAGGAACTATGGAGATTATACTTTGATAAGGAAATTAGAAACAAATCATGAAAGATTTGGCCCCCAGACTTCCTTGGGAGAAAGCCTCAACACTTCCCAGGGGTTAAAGCTGGTTTCAGTGAGCTATGTAGGTAATAGGGTGGCCATGAGTTCTACTTTACAGAGGGCAGTCCTCTGTTTGAAGGTATCTTCCTCTATTTGAAGGGTTGTCTAGTCTAAGTCTGGTTTAAAGATAAAGAACCATAAGAAGGGAGAGCCAGCAGGGACCTTGGAGTTGCGCACCAACAGTTAGGTTGCATCTGGTCTGGACTAGGGATGTTAGTGAAATCCGCCATGGACTCCAATGAGGCCAGATTCCAAAGAATCCAGCCTCTGGAGTCCATGGCGGAATGCAGCACTCACCTCTGTCTCCCTCTGGAATCCATGTGAAGCTGGACGCCGATCCCATGGAGCCGGCCACTGGCTCTGTATCGCTGGTGATACGGCCGGCCGCCATTGCCATGTCATATAGCTGGCTAAGTGAGGGCTGACTCTGGATGCAAATAGTGAATGCTATGCCATTTGTGGCTGTAAAGCTCTTTGATTAAGCTAAATGCAGCCATAAATGGCTGCAATTAGCTTAAACTAAGGGCTTTATGGACACAAATGGTGTCCGGTACGCCATTTGTGTCTGTGGTTTTTCCCACGATAGGCTAGCCTAGTACTCACTATGGCAGGATTTATTGTATTTCTGTTGAAATTATAGTTATTCTTTCTACATTTGCACTTTCACATATAAATTAAGCATATGCAAATTTCATGCAAATCTTTTGTCTTTTGTCTTCCCTTTTGGTTATATGTAAGTATCCAGCCTGGTAGGTAAGCCCCCAAATGCATTGCTAACCCTGGTCTTCCAGCATGAACTTAACAGCTTGTTGTTACTGAATCATATCAACCAAAATACTGAAACCAGGGCTGGTGTCGAGGGTAGGCGTGGCTGGGCATCTGCCAAGGGCCCACACCTGAGCAGGGACCTGCTGACAAGATCCCCCTTGTTCTTCCTCTTCACCCTTGCAACCTGCTTGTTCACCTGCCTTTCCCTCTGGCTGAGACAACAGAGATGGTGAGAAGGAGGAGCTGGAGGTGCCCCTGCCTGCTTGCTCACTGGTTCTCTGCCTGTCCAGCAAGCAAGTGGTAACAATGCTGAGAAAGAGAATGAGGAGCAGTAATAGCTGGTGACAATGGTGGAAAGAAGGTAGGGTCACTGAGGGAGGGGGCCCACTCAGGGTGTCTCATCCAAGGGTCCTCCAAAACCTGGAGCCAGCACTGGCTGATACCATGTCCATCAAATCACCCCCTTGTACTTGGTATTAACCCGGAATTGTTGACCTTTTGGTTCTTCATTCCACATCATTTAAGGTGGATTACCACCCTTCCTTTACCCATGAGTTTGCACTGCATTGAAAGCAAAAATCCAGCACATTAAATTTCTGGCCTTCACCGGGCTCCATCTTCTTCCCTGGCCTTTTGGGATCTACAGCTTGACTTTAATGCAGGGGTGGGCAACTAGTTTTTTGTTGATGGCTGCAGTCCCTCTTGGGTAATCTGTTGGGGCCCATGTAGGATGGAGCCAAAGTCAGCAATTGGACAGGGCCAGAGCCAAAAGTGGATGAGTCACCCCCTTTCTCTTTCTGCCACCCCCTTTTCTTCCTCTCACCCTTTTCCTTCCAGCCTACTGAGCTGCCAGGGAAGGGACAGATCATGTTTGCCAGAGGTCTGAATGGATCACATGCAGAGGGGAGCCCTACCTTAACGGGAGGAAAGCAGTCTTGGAACGGAGGGAGCTGCTAAGCTCAGATTCTTCTATCCTACACCCGGAGAGATCAGTTTATGGGCAGCTTCACAGCTGTGTCGGGCCTGGCTCATATTTCGCCACAGTAAGCCTTGATCATGTTCACGTTCCCTGGAATGGAGACAGTTGCCTTCCCACCTCCCACACTGCCTATCAATCCCTGCCAGCCAGTGGCTTCTGGGAAGCGAGAGAAAGGTTGTCGCAAAACGCAGGAGTCAGCATGTCTTTCCTGGCCAGTACTAAGGGCACCGGCTGCTTCCTCTTATTACCAGTCTCTCTCTTTGGCTGGCTGATGATTTATGGCAGAGACTCCACTGTCTTGGCTGGAGGAGGACTGCAGTGCTCTTCCCCCACTCCCCTGCTTTCCTTCCTCTCCCTCAAGTGATGGATGGTCTCTGAGCTGAGGCAGGATGCTCCTGCAGGCCTCCATCTCAAAACTCAGCCCAGAGCGTGAGGAGGGTCCAGGTCACTGAGGAGAATTGGGATGGTAAATGAGGTTTGCCTCCCGGATGTGCTGATTCACAAAAGTTTGACTGGCACTGGATAAGAAATCTCTGCAAGTCAAGCAAGAGAGGAATTGGAGAAGATACCTTCTTTTGTTTATTCCTACCTCACCCCACAGAACCAGGGGCCAGAGGAAAAGCAAGGTGTAGTAATTTGGACCTGGGGTTCAAATTCTGCCTCAACCATGAATTCAGTAGCTTTGGAAGATAATCAGAGCATACTCCTATTATGACTATATACAGCAGAGCTTTCCAAACTTTTCATGTTGGTGACACACTTTTTAGATATGCATCATTCCGTGACACGGTAATTCAGTTTTACTAGCAAACCAGAGGTTAAACTAACCCGTTATAAGAGATACAGACACATACATAAATTGTAATAATGAAATGTATGGGGATAGAACATATCTCATGAAAACCTTTCTTTTATATTTTAAAAAATATATGATTTGTAAGATAATAACATACCTTGTTGTCATTCATGAGTAACAGTATGTAAATAAGTGCAAGAAAATGTGAAAAATAAACAAAATTAACTAAAGTATTTACAATACATATTAGGACACATAGGCCCAGGTAGGAGCTCAGCTGCAAAAACACATGAAGTAGAGAAGCAAAAGTCCAACAAAAATGTTGTAAATATATATGTCTCACTACAAGGCTATATTGCTGTAAATATTTGCAATGCCTATGTCCAGAGTCCAGTTCCAGCACTCTCCGGTGGTACACTGCCGGTGGGTGGTTAATCCACAATTACAGCAGAGTAAAAATAAAAATAAATGGCAGAAATCAAATTATAAGTGCCACGTGGTGGGTGGCTTGCTGTTTGCCACATTGGGTTTGGGAGGGTGGCCTCCCTTCAGCCAGCAGCAGGTGGGTTGACTGGGTGACAGCCTGCAGCTGCGCCCGCCCGGGTGATTGGGAGCACGGTGATTCTGAGGCTTCTGGCCTCCACTGAGCTCTGTTCCGACTGGCCAAGATGGCGGACGGCCTGCTTGGTGCAGTCCCTGTCCCAGGCGGCGTTTCCACCCGCGCGCTACTCTGGCCTGGCCGTGCAGGAGCGTGGTGCAGAAGTCCGTGAAGGGCATGCTGGAAATCTCGCAGGGCTGGTGGCTGCTGCCACTTTGCGCCGGCATCAGCCAAGCTCTGCTCCCAGGGCGGTGTCTCCCCTCCCCTCTCTTTGCCCCGCGCCTCTACCTTGCCATACTGCTCCAACACTGCCAATCATGTGCGACCTTCTGCATTTCGCGCGACACACCTACACACTGCCGCCGACACACTAATGTGTCGCGCGGCACACAGTTTGGAAAGCTCTGATATACAGGATCAAAATGCCCAAGAACAGACCGGCTCTGCCATTAGGGTGAAGCAGTTGCCCCAGGCAGCTGCTTTTTGGTGTCACGAAAAAGCAGCACATTCTTAGTTACTTAATTTATTAGTATTGTTACATTTTTCATGATTGGGAAAAGGTGCTTGTGGGATTGTTCCCCCCTCCGGTGCCAAAGTAACTTAGCCTCTGCAGCTTGACAAGGATGGGTGAATGGGTTGTATTTTCTTCTCAGCAAGGAGGGCCTAGAAACGAGGTTTGAATGCAAATGGAACTTCCCTTTATTTCTAAATTCTTATTTACTATGTTTTTCCTTCCAGTCACTTCCTCTTCCTTTCTCCATCATCTCTCTCTACCTCCCGCTTCTTTTTCCTGGGCCACCTAGGGACAGACCTTCCTACAACTCAAAACAAAGAAGTGCCAATATAAAGATACAGAGGGTGCGTGCGTGTGTGCGTGTGCATGCCTTCTGCTTGAGCTGGCCTGGCCCGAGAAAGCACAGCCCTAGTCAGACCCACAGGGCCTCAGATACAGGCACTGCTGTGTAGTTATTTACTCCATAACTGCTATGAACTTTTCCCAGATGACTTACTGGGATAGAACAAGGGAGGAATTACCTCCATCTATTAGTCTTGGCTGAAAACCAGCAGGGAAGGGTGAGCCAGGGGAAGGTAGACACGGGTCTCTTGGGCAGGTGTGACCACTGGAAGGTCAGGTATGGAGTTACATAGGCAGGTCCCCATCTAGGCATTGCTTCGCTCAGCTCCTCTCCCTGCTTCAGCAGTTGAACTGTATCATATGCCTTCAGGCCATTTTGTAGATTTTGGCCAACTACAAGTCCAAGTGTCCTAGTTTACAGAGGACAGTCCTCTCTTTCAAGGGCCTTCCAGCCCAAGTGCAGTTTAAAGATCAAGAACTATAAGCAGGGAGAGCCAGCAGGGGCCCTGAAGTTGTCCATCAAGTGGTCGCACATGGACAGCAGATTGAGATCACAATTTTCTACACTATGGTGAGAGGCAATGCATTTATATTTAAATTATAATAATTATTTCTAAGTTTGCATCTATACATAAAATAGCATACTCAAATTTTATGTAAATGTGTAACCTCTTTTGCTGTCTTTTTTGGTGATGGCATTTCCTCTTTTTTGGCAATGTGTTGTGGCAACCCTCTGGCCAACATGAACTGCTATGTCATCAAACCAGGTCCCATCACATATGTAATGATTTTGTCATCCTTAGGATTAGGAATCACAAGGTTTCTTGTGACCCTTCTTGCTGGGTTCAATCTTCCAATCTCTCCTGATCTATCTATCTATCTATCTATCTATCTATCTATCTATCTATCTATCTATCTATCTATCTATCTCCTCCTCCTCCTCCTCCTCCTCCTCCTCATCTCGGGTCTCTGTTTCGGGTTGCTGAATATTCAACTGCCTCTTTCTCCAGCTTGATCTGTGATCCTTTAATCCAGCTGTCCTAGTAATTCTACAGCTCAGATTTCTCTCTGCACAGATTAATTTAAGTTCCTCAAGCGCCTGCATTCTTCTCTCACCATCCATTCCTTCCTGCATTCTGTTCTCTGCCTTTTGCATCTTTATATTGGGATTTTATTTTATTTTTTGCTATAGCAGAAAGGGATTTAGTGATAGCCTTAGTAACAGCCCTTCTGAAAACAAAAGAAGTCAAAAGAGTCATAATGAGATCTACATTAAGCAACTAAAAAGAAACATTCCATTTTCTTTATAAATATTTTTAAACTACTTTACATTGACAATACTTCCCTATGATCAGTAGGGGGTTTGCTTTTCAGGCAGGGTTGCATTGGAACCACAACACAGATGTTTAAAGTGTAAACCTTGAACTATGGTATTTTTGTACTCTGGGATCCCATACTATACACACTCACCACATGTTACACTTTTTTCTGTGGCTACCCTGCACCTCTCAGCCCTTAGGTCCCCCCCCCCCCGTTCTTTAAAGGAACATTTAAAAAGTCTTTTTTTAAAATGTGAAGTTTCAAATGAAGTTCCTGAAGCAAGGACCTCTGGGGAGATCACACCTTGACATATGCGACACAATGAGGGATGTAAAACATTTTATAAATAAGTTGCATAAACTTATCACAAATTAAGGTGATATTTTATGGAGCATTGTGAATAAAGGCGAACCAAATTAGTGACATTTTAATTCCCTATTCAATTGAAAAAATATTCCTTTGTCAGTTCCCCAGTTTTGTTTTTCTTTTTGCAGCCCTCCTAGAATATTTTACTGTTATATTTTATATATTTATATAAAATTTATATATTTTATATGTTATATTTTAAATAACAGTATCTCCAAAGAGCATTCAAGCTGCTTCCTAGAAAGTATGCAGTCCAGGTGGGTATCCTCATCTTGGATCATGTGTTTCTACACACCCAGTCAGATACACAGGCCTAGTGTAGGCACCTTAGGAAGTAACTTGAATGCTCCCTTGTGCATCCTGACTCAGTGGATTCTGCTGCTGACACACTGCTGCTAATGCAAGCAATTTTTCTGTCTGTAAAAAGCTGCTCATGTCAGCAGCAGCAGTGGAGGTGCCTATGGAATGTGAAAACCCAGGACAGCATTCAAATTGTTCTCCTGGGTTTTGACTCGCTTCCATGGGCATGCTTACCTTGGATGCCTCCATCTCTGATTGGCTGCGCAAGCCCTCATGATCTTCTGAGGCTGAGGATAGTCTTAGAACAGATATTCAAAAATGGCATAATGAAAACGGTTTGAAAAAATCAGCCCTTAGCACTGTTCTCCAAGTAATTCCCACCACTAATCATAGAATCATAGGGTTGGAGGGGGCCTACAAGGCCATCGAGTCCAACCCCCTGCTCAGTGCAGGAAGCCTGATTCCCAGGTGGTCTCCCATCCCAGTACTACCCAGGGCTGACCCTGCTTAGCTTCCGAGATCAGACAAGATCAAAGAAATGAGTGCTGTGCTGAAAATTTCTCCTACACTTTTTTCGACCATTCTCATTCAATTTGATAGAAGAGAAATCCGGAATCCGTGGTGGAACGGCCTCCTGCCCCCCCGCCCCCATGCGGAAGCCCCCCGGGACGGCACTTACCTGGGGCAGATGCGGAGGATTTGGTGGCGGTGGCAGTGGATTCGGTGGTGGCGGCAGCTCCGGCGGTGACTCCGGCGGCGGCTGGTCTCCTGGCCGGCCGCGACTGGGCTGCTGCCGCTGCCATTGCCATCCTTGGACCATGATAGGCTATGTAAGAATTTATGTAGCCTATCACGACTAACGTAAAAAACCCCACAACAACATGCAGCGTACGCAAATGGCGGTGGCTATGGCGGCCGCCATTTGTGTTCCCTATTTTTCGCCGAGTTATCTTACGTAAATATTTTTGTAAGATAAAACGGCGGGAAAAAAGGGGAACGCAAACAGCGTAGTGGACGCTATTTGCATTCCTTTATTTTTTGCTGTTCTAGCCTACGCAAATATTTTTACGTAATTTATGTAAATAAATTCTTACGTAGCCTATCACTGCTGTCTAGCTGGACGCAATGGCATCTGCCATAGCTGCCACCATTTGTGTATGCTGCGTGGTTTTTTTTTTTTTTGATGTTAGCCATGATAGGCTACGTAAATTCTTATGTAGCCTATCACGGCTGTCTAGCTGGACGCAAATGGTGGCCGCTATGGCGGCCGCCATTTGTGTCCGCACCAGGCCGTCCGCGGCTGGAAATCCGGCTGTGGATGGCCCTGGCCGGCTGCTCCACAGCCTGGCCGTGGAGCGGAGCCAGCCATAGAGGATTCCAGGGGGGAGGACCGGATCGCCTCCCCCCCCGTCGAGGATTCCGTGGGGAGGGACGGAGCAAAGGTACATGAGTTTCGTACATCCCTAGACTAGATGGACCCTTGGTCTGATCCAGATGGCTCTTCTTATGTTCTTATTAATTTATTACGTATCTCTACCACTCATTAGCTGAAGCTCTCTGAGCAGTTTACAAGACAAAAGTTAAAACCATAAAATACAGTAACATAGTAAAACCTAATATGAAAACCATAAGTTTCAAACAGAATAAAAACAATGCTTGGGAAATAAAAAGGTCTTCACCTGGCTTTGAAAAGACTACAATGCAGGTGCCAGGAGAGTCTCTGGAGAGGGCATTCTATAACCAAGGTGCCACCATTAAAAAGGCCCTCTCCTTAGTAGCTAATTGCCTCACCTTGGCAGGGGCATCCAGAGAAAGGCCTCTGAGGATGATATTAGCATCTAGGCAGTTAAGTGTGCAAGGAGACCGTCCTTCAGGTAACCTAGCCCCAAGCTGTTTAGGGCTTTGTAGGTTAATAACAGCAGTTTGAAACTCAGGACTGCAATGTGTATACCAAGATCTAAGCCTCTCCAGGCCTCAGGACCCCAGGGGCAATGCATAATGCAATAGCTCATATCCTTTTGAGGAGACAACATTATTTAAAGCAGCACACACACCACATCCTGGCAACATTACTTTACTCTGGTGTACACTAGCCCATGGAAGAATTCAAAACAAAACCCTTCTCATTGAATTAGCCTACTTTTCCTTGTCACTTTTACTGTCACCCAGAATTCAGAAGTATTACACATAAAACAAGCCTGAATAGAAGATGCCTGTGGAATCATCATTAACATGCTTCATGAACACCTTTTCTACCCGGCCCTCCCTTTTCGTGTTAGAGAGGTTGAATTCCTAGACGATACAAGATCTTACAGCCCCTGTCCTCAGTTGTTGGGTGGAGAGGGGGAAAGAAAAGCATGACATGAACTTCATGCACGACTGAACTTGGAGAAAGAAAGACTCTGCCATGTTGAGTCTGATATTTGTTTACCAGCATTGTGGTTTTTACTAGAGCTGTGCCGAAAATTTCTCCCATTTTTTTTTTTTTTTTTACCATTCTCATTCAATTTAATAGAAAATAAATTGCTTTCAAAAAGAAATCCAAAGGAGGAGAAATTTCAGAGAAATTCTCATGGGTTGGATTTGGGGCTCTTGTGCTTACCTTACTTATGAGGTGGCTGTGGAATGTGCATGAGTGTCCTGTCTGTAATTGTACAGTAATCTCTGTGACACCCTGTAGCATCCTTGGCTTCTGCACTTCCGTTAAAGCCATCATGACGAAGACGTTGTGAGGCAATTCTTCCCATGGGGCTTTTTCAGTTCACAAAGTGCAGGTGGCCTGCAGAGCAATGAAAAGATGTGTGACAGTGAGAGGAAACACACACGGCACCCTTGGCCACCTTGCAGTGATTAGGTAAGCTCAAAAATATCACCAAAATAAATTCAAAATTCTGCCTCAAAAAAGTGGAAGCCTTGACACAACACAGTTGATGCTTTTGCCACCTACAGAAGCAATACACTTCTGCAGTAAACCCAAAACCCTTAGGAAAAAAGAAAGAACCTACAACCTCTGCCAATAGTGAGCCCTATTTGTGAGAA
The DNA here is from genome assembly GCF_057233095.1 of Heloderma suspectum. Lineage (NCBI taxonomy): Eukaryota > Metazoa > Chordata > Lepidosauria > Squamata > Helodermatidae > Heloderma > Heloderma suspectum. Next base: position 41,807,956 of record NC_139464.1, on the reverse strand, counting down.
ATGGTTGGAGAACTTCTCCTGCCCTAGAAGAAATTCGGTGAAATTGTCCCCCCAATTTCTCTGCCCACAAATAGGGTGGAGAATTTTGAGAGGCCATTTGCGCACAGCTCTAGGTTTTACCTCAGTGTTTTTTTTTATTATTTTTACCAGCATTGATGTCTAAGAGAGCACTCTGCTGCTTTGAGGGGGAGAGGAGGAGGTGCCAGTGGAGAGGAGCTATGCCGGGCTTCCAGTGCGCCTGTGGAAAGCTCAGCGGCATAGATTTACTGGCAATAATGTTTCACCAGCAGTAGCACTTGAAACAGGGCATTCCGAGGACTGAACAGGGGCAGCCTTGGATCTGCTGGATCCACCGCCCTTCCATTCCACCCAGAGGCCCCAGGATTAGGGCCATTCTCTACATCAGGCAGGAGCTGGCAGAGGTAATCCGGTTGGTCCCCCCACCCCCCAGGGCTAACTGACACTTCAACTGTCCTGTGGGAAAGAAGGAGCTAGGGAGACTGGAGGAGGCAAAGGAAATATCAGGGCCTGCTCCAGTTGGACTGCCTGCCTCCCACTCCCCGTCCCCAGGAGATGAGAGGGGAAGCAGGGCCATTCCACCAGCCTTGCTGGCAGTCTACTTATTTTTTTCCTTTTCCCTCCCTGTTCCCTTCATTGTATGTCATGTCTTTTTAGATTTTAAGCCTGGGGGCAGGGACTCTGTCTGTCTGTCTGTCTGTCTGTCTTGATTGTAAGCTGCTCCTGGAGCCTTTCTTTGGCTGAGGAGCAGGATAAAAATACTTTAAATAAATAAATAAATAAATACTTAAATTCCTTTCCATTGAAACTAATGGTAGGGAGGGGGAGATGGAGGGAGGGAGAGAACTACTGGACAGCTCTCTCTCTCTCTCTCTCTCTCTCTCTCTCATTCTCTCTCACCCCCCCGCCCCCGGCATGAACTGGCAGGGCTTTGGAAGTGGTGGATTATCTGCCACTTCATACACATACACACACACACACCACTCTGCCCAGCTGCAAGCCTACACTCACTTACCTGAGAATAAGCCCCATTGAACTCAATGAGACTTAATTCGCAGTAGGTTGGGTAGAATCCAGCTGCAAAAATCATAGATCAGATCCTTGTCTCTACAATCTGTTTAGGAGCCACTTTTTGTCACTGCTATTGTTTTGGCTTTTTTAGGGTGAAATCCTATGCATGTTTAGACAGAAAAAAAGTCCTACAACTCCCAGCATTCCCCAGCCAGCTCTGATTTTTTTGTGTCTAAATATGCATAGGATTACACCCTTAAACTCTTGAATTAACAAAGGGAGAAATTAGCTTTGTAGTATAGCTAGGGTGATCAAATACAAATTACAATGTGTTTAGAATAGAGGTTTATAATGCATGGTGAGGAGAAAGCGGAGAGGAAGAAAGAGAGAAAGAGAGAGAGAGAGTTTTTTCCTTTCACTCCCCAAACGCTAGAACCTGGCTGAACCCCATGAAATTGATTGACAGCAGGTTCTTCTGGTCAGACAGAGAAGCAAGTCATTCTTCAGATAAGGCATCATTTATGGAACTCACTGCTACAAGAACTGGAGATGGCCAGCACTGGCTTGAATGGCTTGAATAGCTTGAAAGAGGGTTAGACAAATTCATGGAGGAGAGATCTATCTGTGGCTATTTTCCCTAAGGGCCAAATGGAACCTCTCTGTTCAGTGGCAGTGTACCTGCTATAGGTACTGTAGTAGAGCCTGTGCTTTGCATGCAGAAGGTCCCAGGTTTGATTCCCAGCATCTCCAGGTAGGGTTGGAAAAACTATTGCCTGGAACCCTGGAGAGCCGCTGCTGCCTGTCAGTGTTGGCAGTACTGGGCTTGATGGGCCAATGGTCTGACTCAGTATAAGGCAGTTTCCTGTGTTCTTCTGTACCTCTCTATACCATCGTGGAGGCATCCTGTTGGGCACTATGGAAAGCAGGCTGCTGGACTGAGATGGACTTTTGATCTGATGCAGCGGGGCTCCTCTTATGTTCTTGTCATTTTGTCTCACAGATCAGTATGACACAGTCAAAGTCCTGGCACCAGGTTATAGTTTGGTGTTTGGAAAACAGTGGCATAGTTAGAGCTGTGTATACTCGGCACGTCAGGAAAAGAAATCAAAATTCTGCAGCACGGTAACCTAATTTTGCACTCAGAAAACCTAGATTCTGCAACCTGTCCCAATTATGTAAGTTAGCACATTTCTGTAACCCATCCTGCTTCTGCTAGGAAAGGCAAAGTAAAAAGAGCTATTCTCAGTTCACTGAAACCTCACCCCTGACCACTGGGAAACTTCTTCAGCCCCTGTAGCTCTTGCTCTAGCTCAGCCTTCCCCAACCTGGTGCCCTCCAGAAATTTGGAGTTCAACTTCCATCATCCCCAACCAGCATGGTCAGGAATGTTGGGAGTTGTCTGGAGGGCACCAGGTTGGGGGAGGCTGCTTTAGCTTTCCAGATTTCACCAGGCAACACTTATGCCATTTCAAATCTATCTCTGCAGCCTTGAGGGCTAGAAACATGGGATTTGTTTGTCTTTCGATGAGAAAAGCTCAGGTCCTCAGCATGCCAAATTCTGCACCCAATACCAAATTCCACACTGCTGTAGCATGATCATCACCAAATTTCTAAAATACAGATAGCCCTGGTCTAATGCATGTGGATGAACTTCTGTGACTCACCTGGGTAAAGCACACATGCGCAAATGACGGTGATATTCTTGGTTCCAAAGGGGATAAGTCGAGCCGTAAGGAAAGCTAGCTATGTACCTTGACACAACCTCTCTGCTTCAGCATGCACCCAGCCCAGCTGTGACCATCACAGCTGTATGGTTCTCTCTACCAATTAAAGATGACCCTCCTCTCTAGTCTGTACTCACCAAGACCATAGTGCTCCCCCCACCCCCCATCGCTGCTAAGGCGAGAAAATTATTTTCAGAACAAGAGCGGTTACACAACAAATGAATTATTTATCTTTTTTGCATCAAGGAAGAGAAAAGCATTTTGTTAGGAGCCTTATTTATTTATATTGTATGTGTGCATGCACACACAACCGAGAGAGATTGAGAGAGAGAGAGAAAGAGAGAGATATTTTCTTTATAGGGAGAGCTGAAAATCCCTGTTGAAGGGAGAGGGTATGCTAAGCTGATCGAAACACAGCTGTACATCCTCCTTTTTTCTCCTGCTTCTTCCACGTTCTCCACTCCCCCTCCTCACAACAAGACTATGACTTTATTACATAACAGAACCCAAGTACCCTTCTGGCTATCACTGATACACACAATTATGTTAAAAGGGCTCCCTCTGCCAAAGCTTGTCAACATAGCAGCCAATACTAATGCAACACACGCCCCCCCCATTCCCACTGCTCTCTGCTCAGCTTCCCCCCATCCCTGTGAAACTAACAAATGTAGCTGTCTTTTTTCATATTTCAAAGCCCCCCAATTGATGCTTCTTCTTGTCTCTTGTGTGTTTCCTTTCCAGATTTCAGCGACAGATGGATCTCTCTCTCTCTCCCTCCCTCCCTCCCCACCCCACTTTCTACTCCTCTCCCTATATTTTGTGTGTGTGTTTGCAACACATTTGATCTGAAGTTCTGAAGCATTTTGGAGGGAACCTGCGAGAGGAGGAGGAGGGAGCGGCACCCGAGGAGTGTTAGCAACACCAAGGCAGTTCTGCCTTGTTCTCCCAATCGCGTCATGGTGTTGTTGAAGGGAGGGTGTGGTGGAGGAGTCACACAAAGAAGATTTGTTGTCCAGTGTTTTGCTTTTGTTTGGCTTTAAGGAGAAGCACAACTATATTCCACCGCCAACCCCACACCAAGTACAGTTTTCACCCTGATTGATCACCAGAGCCAGTCAGTTTCATCACCATCTTGTGTGTATGTGGAATGGGGCACATTGTGATGATGGTGCCATCACATAGAACTGGGATTCATTTGCCCTTCAACTGCTAAGCTGCAAGGAGGTCACTCACCCTCTAACCATTTCTCCCCACATATTTTTGTGCTGCATTTTTTCACCTCTTTTGGCCTAAAGGGGGCACCCTAGCCCAACATGCTCCGTCTGGGACTCTGGGTGGCTACCCTGCTCTGTGTTTTCGGCCCTGGCATTGTCCGCAGTGACTGCTGGCTGATTGAAGGAGACAAAGGTTATGTGTGGCTCGCGATCTGCAGCCAGAACCAGCCTCCGTACGAGACTATCCCCCAGCACATCAACAGCACGGTGCATGACTTGCGGTTGAATGAGAACAAGCTCAAGGTGGTGCTCTACTCCTCGCTCAACCGCTTTGGGAACTTGACCGACCTCAACCTAACCAAAAATGAGATCTCTTACATCGAGGATGGCGCCTTCATGGGGCAGTCCAACCTGCAGGTGCTGCAGCTGGGCTACAACAAGCTCACGAACCTGACGGAGGGCATGCTGCGTGGCATGGGCCGCCTCCAGTTCCTCTTTGTGCAGCACAACCTGATCGAGGTGGTCACCCCCAATGCCTTCAGCGAATGTCTCAGCCTCATCAGCATCGACCTGTCCTCCAATCGCCTCAGCCGGCTTGAGGGGAGCACCTTCACCAGCCTGAGCAATCTGATGGTGTGCGAACTCGCTGGGAACCCTTTCAACTGCGACTGCAACCTTTATGGCTTCCTCATGTGGCTGGTGGCCTTCAACAACGTCACAAAAAACTATGACCGCCTGCAGTGCGAGACTCCCCGGGAGTTTGCTGGCTACCCACTTCTCATGCCTCGGCCACACCACAGCCGCAATGCCATCACCATCTTCAAGTCAATGTGTGGGGATGGCACTTTCCCGCCCATCTCCAGGATCAAACCCACACAGCTGATCACGGATCCTCAGAGGGACCCAGATGACAATGCAGAGAACTCGGGCATTAGCCCAGGAGACTTCCTCTCTGTTGAACCTCCTGCGTCTTCCACCACGGATTCCTCCTTCAACCCCAGCATCAAGCTCCAGCAGGTGACTATCACCTCAGCTGCCTTGGTGGTGACAATCCCATCACCCTTCAGTAAGATGTATGTGCTGGTCCAGTACAATAACAGCTACATCTCTGATGTAATGACTCTGAAGAAGAAAAAGGAAGTGGTCACGCTCACTCACCTGAAGGCTCACACAGATTATACCTTCTGTGTGGCTTCTATACGCAACTCCAAACGCTATAACCACACCTGCCTCTCCTTTGCCACCAGGAGCAAAGGGAAACCAGAGCCAATGCCCAACACCTCCACTACTACCCACTACATCATGACCATCTTAGGCTGCCTTTTTGGGATGGTTATTATCCTTGGCATCGTCTACTATTGCCTGAGGAAGCGTAGGATGCAAGAGGAGAAGCAAAAATCCCTCAATGTCAAGAAAACAATTCTGGAGATGCGTTATGGCTCAGATATCGATACCAGTTCAATTGTACATCCATCACAGAAGTTGGGAGAGCCCCCTGTCATCCCTGTCTCACGGATGTCCTCTCTTCCATCCATGATTGGGGAGAAAATGCCTTCATCCAAATCTATGGAAGCTGGTATGGAGACTCCCAAGGTCACCACCAAGGGAAATTACATTGAGGTTCGGACAGGTGGTGGGGATGGGCTGGACAGGTCACAGCGGGATGATGACCTGCATGAACTGGACAATGGGCAAGGTTCAGCTGCTGAAATCTCGACAATTGCCAAGGAAGTGGACAAGGTGAACCAGATAATCAACAACTGCATTGATGCCCTCAAGCTGGACACAGCCTCTTTCTTGGGGGGAGGGGGTGGTGTTGATTCTGACATGGGTTATGAATGCCAGTCCATACCAGCCAGTTCCTCTGGTGGGTTGGAGCGGCCAAGCTTCCTCTCACCACCCTACAAGGAGAGCTCCCACCATCCACTGCAGCGCCAGCTCAGTGCAGATGCTGCTGTGACCAGGAAAGCCTGCAGTGTCTCCTCTAGTGGCTCTATCAAGAGTGCCAAGGTCTTCAGCCTTGATGTACCTGACCACCCGCAACTGAGTAAGGCAGACTCCAAGTACATTGAGAAAGGAAGCCCACTCAACAGCCCCTTGGATCGTCTTCCCCTCGTGTCCCCAGGTGCCATCCACCACCTGGAGGTGAAACCTTCCTATCACTGCAGTGAACACCGGCATTCCTTCCCAGCTCTCTATTATGAGGAGAGTGGTGACACCTTAAGCCAACGGGTGTCCTTCCTTAAGCCGCTCTCCCGTTCCAAGCGGGACTCCACATATTCTCAGCTCTCACCTAGACATTACTTCTCGGGCTATTCCTCTAGCCCAGAGTACTCCTCAGAGAGCACCCATAAGATCTGGGAGCGTTTCCGGCCTTACAAGAAGCACCACCGGGAGGAGGTTTACATGGCGGCTGGCCACGCCCTGCGGAAGAAAGTTCAGTTTGCCAAGGATGAAGATCTGCACGATATCTTGGATTACTGGAAAGGCGTCTCTGCTCAACAGAAGTTGTGACTCTCTCATTAAAAGGAAGAAAAACCAACCATACACACACAAATATACCCACCTGACTGTGAAAAAACAAAACCCCGACAAAAGAAACTGAAAACCATTTCTTAAAGTTTACAAAAAAAGAACAGGAAAAAAACCCAAGTGAAATGAATTGTCTCTACTGTGTTATGGGGACCATAGTTACTCCTTCAGATGGTGGGGAGGAGACACTTGCTTTTATACTGTGGTGAACAGAGGGAGATGACTGTTAGGGGAGATACTGGGCTTGTAGGTAGCATAGGTGGGAGGAGAAGGATGCTAACCAGGTATAGACTAAGACACTAACCACCACTTTTCTCTTCCTTTTAGTTTGTCCTGGAAAGGGAAGGGATTTTAGAGGACTTAAGGGAGTCCTCTAAATGTTATCCTTGTGCATGAGGGTTGCTTTTCCATGAGTGGTTCACACATAGCTGGGGGTAACATTTAAATGACCCAGCCATGCTATCAGGGGCCAATTGTGTGGGTGCCAAGTATGGAGTTAGCACTATGCTGGGAGCACAGGTGCCAAATTTACAGCAAAGACGAACAGGGCCCATGGTTCAGCCATATGAATGTTATCTCAGCTGCAGTGGAGCTGCTCATAGAACAATGGATTGGATCAAGTCTTTAAGCCATTCTTAGAGCAGACCCATTGAAATCAATGGGACTTGTCATGGCTTAAGTTGGTCATGAAATCAAGTTAACCGTGGCTACCTTCAGCCACATGGATTTCAATGGGTCTGCTCTAAGTATGACTAAGTCTGGATCCAACCCATTGACCCCCATGCATGTGGGATAACATGTAAAGGACCTCAAAGTCAAGAGAAAGAAGTGGCATCACCCAAATGAATGTCCCCCTCTGTGCTCAGGGTCTCCCAGGCCTACTCCCAGGCTCCCACCTCCCCCATATCCTTGCTGAAATCTGTGCAAGAAAAACAAGAGCAGAAGTGGGAAGTTTTCTTGGCATATCCTCAGCTGCCCATGAACATTGTCTGCCGCAGGACACACTGGCTTCCTTCACTGTAGAGGGGGCTGGGAGATGGAGTGGGCCGATAACAGGGTCTCCTGACTTTTCTGTAACCCCATTTGTCAGGAAGAGAGAGAGGGAGCACTAGCACTTGAGGAGTCTCCCCGAACCTCAGTAGAACGTTCAGTTGTCTTCCAAGAAGAGAGGGGGACTGTGCTGTCTAACTTAGGGGAAAAGGGACCCCCAACGTGAGGGACAGTAACTGCAACCACCTCTGAGATCTCAAGGAGTCCTGTCCTGACCTCAGCACCATGACTTAGGAAGCAGCACACAACTCCCTCCCAGCATACATTGTGCGCCCTTGTGGATTAGAGTCTCGTGACAGACCAGAAGGCAGGCTCTGATCCATGGATCCTTATTTTGGAAGGATGGATGAAATCCATGATGAGTTTGGCCCAAGTGGGGAGAGAGGGAATGAGAAAAATCTAACACTTTTGGGAGCTGGGACTATACAGTTTAGGAGAGTCTTGCCACGGAACAATGGGACGGCCCTGGAGAAAAGCAAAGAGGAGGTGTAGTGCTTTAGGAAGGCCTTCAGGCAAGGTGGTTGCAATGGGCAATGCAATGTATAGTGGACTGGCTTGGAGACTAGCTAATGAAGCATCAAAATAGCAGTGGGGTCGAGGGGGGAAGGCATAGGCATCAGTGACCTACATTGGCAGGAAAGCCAGCGTCACCCCCTGACCTGCAACTTTGGTGCCAGTGCCTGCCTGCTGCCCATCACTTCTGTGCACTGCTGATGTCTCACACCTGACCACCATACTTCCTTACGCAGCTGGGAGAAGGGTGCCAGTGGCCAATGTGAGCGGCAGAGAATGATCCCAAGGTAACGGTGAAGGGACAAAAATGGCAGAGGCTTGGTGAGCTAGTTGGAATTATTCAGCAGCTCTGATGGGGCCTCAGGAGGCCATACGAATAGGGATTATAACCAAGGAGCTGATATAGGTCAGGGAGTAAGGATTGGTTACCTGGGGTGGTAAGCAGGCATAGTACCACATTATAGGCAATTTGCTAATCTATATAACAGAGCTGCCCTATGAGGACTCTGATTTATAGAGGTGATAACAGGGAGCTGAAAGTTTATCACTCATTTGGCTGGGAAGGCATAGGGTTGGATCCAGACTAAATATGATGTACTGCATTCTAGCAATGAGTAAGAAATTCATTGGGTTCACATTTTAATGCGAACTTACCAAATTCACTCTTCCTGAACCAGAATGCAATTATGTGACAATATTTGCACTTTGCAGAATTTTGTGAAGTAGTTTGCAAATTTTTAAAAAATACATGCAAAAATGCATAAAATTGGAGGGGGAAAGTGCACGCAAAATGTGCACAATTGGGGAAGTGTGCACAAAAATGTATATAATAGGAGAACGAGCCCCCGCATGTGTTTTATGAGGGAAAATCATTTAGAAAAATGTATATATTTGGAAGAGTGCATACAAAAGTGTGTGTATTTGGAAAAAAGTGTAAAAATGCATACATTTTGAGATATGTGCACAAGAATACATACAAATGTCCATGCAGACATTTTAGGAAAAAGATTGCCAATGGATACAGAAATGTGATGGAATGAATGTAATGTTAGAAAAATAAGAAACTGAGCCGAGTCGAACTTGACACATTCATCCATCCATACTTAGTTCCCATGGAAATCAATGGAACTTTAAGTCATGACTAACTTCCCCCATTGATTCAAATCAAACTAGGGATGTACAGACTGTGTAAAATCTGCTCCGTCTGTGTTTCATGGCTTGTCGGACACCTTTTGTTCCATCGTCCGTTCACAGACAGATGCATTTTTTTCATGTGGAAAAATACGCAAATAATTACATAAGAGGTTTCATAACAATTTACATAATTTACCTTAGTAGGTAACATTTAGTGTATTGTCCCGCATTCCATGCAACTTTTCCTCAGCAGATACTTGCATATTTTCCTATGAATAAATAGGTGTAAAAGTTGGGAAAGTTAAAACACACACATACAAACACATCCAAAACTCCATGGACTCTGCACAGCCTGAGGGGGTTGCTCTGCAGTGGATTCTGCAGGTTGGATTCTTAGAAATCCGAGCTCATTTTAGTCCATTTCAAATTTTTCCAGCATCCCTAATTTCAACAGGACCAAAGTGCAGCTAAGTTAGTCTGGATCCAACCCCTATTCTTGTGCCAATCTAGAAGGAGCTCCACCCTCCTAAAGCTTCCTCCTTCTTCCCACTCTCTCTGCCATCTGATATGCCTTATCATACCAACTGATAAGGCATATCCTCCCTCAGCTCACCATCCTCCTGCTTCTTCACATCCCTGTCTTGCAGCAAAGATCCATAGCTAGCAGTCCCCCTCTCTGTGCCTGCCTGTCTCAGAACACACCAACAAAGCACAAGCTACTGCAGCCATGGAATACACTAGCTATTCTTCAAGGATTAATGATGCCAGGGCAAGGGCCATCACTGGGGGAAACTTCTCTTCCCAAGATTTTTACCTTGGTGGAGTTGGCCTGTGAGTACAGCTGAGCCGAAGGAGTTTTAGTTCCAAGACTCCAAACCAGCTCCCCTTTCCATGGCAAGAAAAGATGGCAAGAAAAGACACCTTGCTTCTCCCAACAGGGGGGCACAGATGTACATAGTCTAGGTGAGGATGAATGCTTTGCAATCAGGGCTAATCTTTCTGTGTCTTGTGGCATTTCTTCTTCCCAGTTGTCTACCTGCAGGAAGGAACAGTAGCAGGAATGTGTAAATCTGGACGGGAGGAAAAGAACCCTGATCTAGGGTACCTGACAAACAAAGCAAGAGGCTGGTAGTGTAGTGCCACTGGGTTTGGGTGCGGTTGATGGTCTTTTACAGAAAGATCCTTCCTGTGAAAAGCCAGCAGTTAAATGCTCTGTGTTTACTGAGTTGCTAGGATGCAGTGAGCAGAACTCTTTCCTCCACCCTGACCTCTGGTATACACTGAGCTTTCTGCAGCAACTACAGAAGAGAAGTTTCCTTCTTCTCTTGCCTGAACAACAACGTGGATAGCAAAAGTAGTTTGGGTTGGTAGCAATTGGCCATGCCATCCAAATCTCAGGGATTTGTTTGCTATGGAAAACCAGAGGAGACTGAGATCCTAGAGATGCGTTCCTGGTGGGAATCAGGGCGAGATGTCAAGGAGATTTTTTCTGTGGGGTCCAATTGGGAAACCCCAATTGAGGGTTCCCAGAAGTGTATTCCTGATGGGGGGAATTCTGAAGGGAAATCCCAGGAGTAAATACTTACTTTGGATGTGGAGATCCTCTCTGTGGATAAGAGAAATACTAGAGGTAGATCCCCCTTAGATTTCCAGCGGAGATGTTTAGAATGTGTTCTTTCCGAGAATTAGCCGGGAGTCCCGAAGAGGAAAAGGTGACCATAGGGGCATGTTCACGGTGAGAATCTTACCTCATGAGAGAAACCTGAGGAATCTTAAGCAAAAAAAAAACAGAGAGGGATCTTCAGAGATTTAGGAGGGAAATGTACATATTTGTTAGGGATCCCGCTGGAGGGAGACAAAATCCATTCCCAGTGAGAGAGACCCTGAGGCTAGAGTCTCAGTGATTTAGAGAAGAAAACCCAGACATCTTGCAAAATTCCTTTTGCATGCCACCATATTTCCTGTATTGTGGGCTGTTTTGCCATGCAGTGATCCTAGACAGACATAAGAGCAGGACTGAGCACGGGCTATGACTCCCGCAAATCACTCCAGCCTGAGTAAAGATAGGGACCATCACACCCATATTGTCCTTAAAACAATGAGGGAGGTGGGAATTTATTAGCAGGAGGGAGATTCTCAGCATGCCTCAAATGTGGTGAGGGATGTGTGCGCTGGATTTTCTGGGTTATTGAGGGTCTGAATGATGATCCCTCAACCCCCATAGAAGGGTAGGGTTGCTGGATCATCCCAGTGTCATGGGGTTGCCCAAATCCATCTAGGATAGGGCAACAACGCCTTTAATATTTGTATAGATGGATGAGTTTTGGCAACTTCACCTGCACCGACCAAATCCTTCCATTTTATGTAGCTATTAAAAGGCACATGAATGCCATTCCCAGATAGATTCCCCCCACCCCCTTGCAACACTTGGAAAATGTGATAACTTGCTTTTTGACTCGGAATCAGGGTAAAGAGTGGTGAAGGTGGCAGGAAGGGGCAAACAAACACGTCTATTGCTTCCCCCAGTCTCCCCCTGCCATCCCATGATCTCTGCTGAGGAACAAGATAGGGTTGAGAGTGTGCATAAGAGGTTGGGGGTTGTGTATTGACATTGATCTCTGTTCCCTCTCCCCAGCTTGATGCAAAGGGAAGTAGAAAGCAGGATCCAGAACACAGGTAGTGGTGGTACTTGTGGTGGTGGTAGTGATGGTGGAGAAATAGCAAGCCCAGGTTCTTCCAGAGTTGATGGAGGGGAGGGGTGTTTAGAGGGCACCAGTGATCCATGACCGTCCTAAGCCCTACAATGTCTACCTTAGTCTCTTGATGAAATTTGCACAAGATAGGACTGTTCCAACAGGGGAGGAGTGGAGAGGGGAGGAAATGGGGAAAGAAGGCTTGACTCAACTCCCTTATCGACCCCTTCCCTGCAACTAGTTTGAGACTCAGAACAGTGACAGAGTACACATGCCCATGCACCCACACAGTCTGAAAAGAGGACATTTAAGCGTTATATTTGCATGATGATTTTACTGTATTTTTCTGAGCAAAAACATCTTTTGTGTATGTGCTGGTTTGTTGAGACTAAACCTAACCACGCTCCTTTGCTCTTTCCTCCCACCTTGCCCCCCCAATTCCCCATACTCCCCTGACCACCATTGTGATCTGAAAATGTTGGGAGGGAGCGGACTCCAAAGAGAACCCAAACCCAGTGCCACCAGCAAAACAGCACATCCTCCCCGTTCCAATCCAGTCCACCTTTACAGGCAGGCTGCCCTGCCCTTTTGTGAACACCTATGTGCTGGTTTGGGCCTGGGTGGCTTCCTGAGGTCTAAGTGATGGCCCCAGTCCTTCAACCTGCACTCATCCTGTGGTGGTTATTCACCACCTTGAGCCTTGAACTCAAAGAAATGCTTAGGAATGCTGTCAGACCAAGGGGACTCCAGCTTCTTGGCCAACCACTGACTGCTCGCCCAACAGTCAGTGGGTTGGCTGTTCCAATGTAGAGCCAGAACTTCTGTTCAGGGATATCATAATAATAAAATAAACCCTTAGCTTTAAGGGCACCTTGAGAATTTGAAAGTCTCATCCCAAAGCAATTTGGTTTTGGTGAAAAAAAATCTCCTCTTGACTCCAGAAGGCTCTGGCGAAGACACTTCCCTCATCTGTTTGCAGGGCACTGGGTAACAAAACTACTGGCCACTGTGTAGTTGACACAATGATCTTGACAAGTTCTTTATAGTCGAGTAATGCACTAAATGAGCCTCCCTGGAGTAATCTGACCCATCTCGCATTCCTATAGTTCTCACCCCCTGAGTCCTGAAAGATCTCTGGGGACAGAATTTCAGGCAAGAAGAAGCCAGATGTTTATTCTGGAGGAATTCTTGCTTGCTTGCTTTGCTGGGTGTGAACCTAGCAGTCATTGGACTACAGAGCTATCCCGCTCATCCACTTGAAAAGAAGAGGGAAAGCCAGAGTTAGATTCCGGTTCCCTTCTGATCAGGCCTCTGGTTACTTCACTAGAAGAGAAGAGCCTAAAAGAGATAGTGTAAGAGACTCTTCTGAATATAGCACTTTGGAAGGATGGACTCTTGTGCCCCATGGAATGGATTCTGGATACAGCCCATCCTCCTTTGGCTGGCTTGAAGATGAACCAGAACCTGAAGTATATCACATTGACTTGGGGAGAATCTCCAAGGAGGATCAGGAGGATCATGGATGACGTGGGCTTTCATACTGAACCTACAACCTGTGAAAAAGACAATGCGCTGAAATGTTGATCCCACTGGAAAATGCCATAGGCGCAGCCGCTGCAAATACTGCAGTGCTGTCCCTGCCTCACTCTCTGCTATCTTGCATCTGATGGCAGATAATTCCTCCTGAGGTGGGTGTGAAATATTCATGAACGACAAATGAAAATTTATGTCAAGGAATCTTGGCGGAGGCAGTGGCGATGTGTTTGCAATGCTAATGAGCCCAAATCCTTACTGGAGGCTCGTTGAGGCAGTGGGGTAGGGTGTGGGAAAGAGGCAATAGGGAAGGGACCCCACAGAAAGGAGGTGAGGCAAGGTGAAGGTGAAGGAGAAGGAGAAGGGTGGTGGCAAAAGAAAAGGATGGCAATAGAAGAGGAAGGAAGGTGTATGAAAGAGGGAAAGGGATTGTGGGATAGGACTAAAACTGCCTCCCCCAACCCAATGCCTTTCAGTTGTTTTGGACTGCAACTCCAATCACCCCTGACCATTAGCCATGCTGACTGGTGCTGATGGGAGTTGTAGTCCAAAACATCTGAAGGGCATCAGACTGGGGAAGGCTGGAATAAAGTAAGGTGGAGGTATGGATATGTTGAACAAACAACAGGAGTAAAGCTAGATGCATGGCTGTTACACAGCTGTTCAGTAGTGAAGTCCTGGTTAGGTCTCCTGCTCCCCAAACCAGCATCAGACAACTTCCCAGTGCCCTTTTCTGGGCATCAGCTCTCTGATCATCACAACTCTGAGCTTCCTATGATAGTAAACTGAAGGGAGTTTGTTAAGGATATTGGAAGACAGGTGGATAGGATAGGATAGGATAGGATAGGATAGGATAGGATAGGACAGGATAGGATAGGATGCAAGGCAATGCAACAGCTGCACAACAAAATGAAACTTTTAAAGTGCAATATTTTCAGACAACACGCTAACCCACGCACTCACTGGTTGAGTGTGGGTTGTTGTTGAACCATGGGTTGTTTGTTGAACTGTTAGTGTGTTAACAGTTAGTGTGTTGTCTGAACCCAGGACATTTTCTACAGGGTGACTTGTTAACCATGCAGTGTGGCATATTTTTCTCAAACAAGCCACCTTGAGAACCCATGGCTTGTTGTTGGGTTGTTCAGGGTGGTTAAGCCACACTGCATAGTTAACAAGCCATGTCTTTGTCTTTTGTCAACCTCTCTTTTCATCAAAGCACTTTGTTCCAACTCCTCTCCTGCCAGCCAGGTCAGATACAAACATGGGATGAAATGCAGACTGCTTTGCCCCACCTTGCATATGCCAAGTTTTACATGTTCATGGGCTAATGGGGAAGGCCTGATGGGAAGAAAAAAAATTTCACCCGATCACTGAGAAGCCAGGATTAATTCCTGATCACCTAAAGGTGTGTGGGGTGACAGAGAGATATAGGGGAGGTTTGGGAGGTAGTCAAGGACATCTGAGAAACAGAGAACAGATAACGTAGAAATAGCAAGGATAAGGTCTTATTAGACCACAAGGAATCACTGCAGCCATCCAGCCTAATTCATTAGCCCAGGTTGAAAATTCACACGTGGGTGAGTACTTTCAAGCTTGCCTTGAATTAACTTGGAAATTATTTGAGATCTTTGGGGGGTGGGGGGAGAGATTGAAAATCCCAGATCATTTTTTTCAAGCCAGTCCAAGAGCTCAGAAAAATCCCCACCAGCCTTTGTAGCCCCCCAAAGCCCTTCTCACCAGCCACCCCTCCAAACATACCCCCTCCTTCCCTCCGATTATCTTTTAAGTGGTGGCACATGGGAAGAGGAGATAAGGGAGGAGTTTCCCTTCTCTCCCTTCTTTCCCATCACCCTGTCGCATTGCACTTGCAGCAACCCGTGGGAGACCTGCATCTCCCATGCCCTCTGGGTGTTTCCATCTCAGCGCACCACTAATCACCATGTCCGGGTAACAGAGGGTGGGGGAACCTCCTCTCCTCTCCCTGCATGCCACCACTGCTGGTGCTCCTGCTGCTGCTTCAAAGAGAAGCAAAGGGAAGGCTGAAGTGTGGGTGTTTTGTGGAAGTGTGGGTGGGGAGCTGGCTGAAGGGCATTTCTTGTGTGCAGGTGCTTGGGTGGGTGGGCAGATGGAAGCTGGGAATTCTTCATCGGCTTGGTCTGAGCCAGACAAGAAGTTCAGGACTTGTAAATCTCAGCTTTTCTTTGAGTTGGCCTTCTATGAGTCCGCAAAGGTCATTTCTGAGCCTAAGCCTGGAGAATTTCATCAACATCCCTACTGTAGATTTCCCATAGTTATTACTATGTCAGTTCTGGGGATGGATTAATACTAAGAATAGTAAAATGTGAGATTACCAAATATAATGGGAGGGGATAATGACAAAAGAGTGAGACGGGTGGAACGAAGAGGGCGAAATATAGAGGAGATGGAAAATGTCTGGAGAGATGAATGGATGGCAAGTACAATGGACATGGATGTACTTATTCAGAGCATATGATCCCCATAAGTGCCGATCTGTTTGCTGAACCCCACACCATGATACCTTGGGAGAGTAACATCGGTGCCAGATGTCTACACAGGGGAATATTGTATAATGTGTCAGCCCTCTGGGTGGTCTCTGCTGTTAAAGTGTCAGAATATCAGAACTGGGAAGTTCCCCTTTAATAAGAGCGCCATGGGAAAACTGGAAAGGATGGAGTGTTGGGGAGATGAGGTGATGGAGGAAGAGACTGGGAGGAGAAGAAGATAGGATCAGGAAAATAATGAAACAGAGTTTGAGAGAACAAGGGAACAAGCTGGAGCAGAAGTTACTCTTGAAGGCCAGTGGCCAATTCTGGACACTCCTTAAGTATAATCTCATCTGTTGACCATGGTAGCTGGAATCAGCATTGCATGATACAACACAAAGGTTAGTATGCAAGACCATATGCCAAGCAGAACATTCCTTGAGCTAAGCACCAGAAAGTCCAATTCAGCCAAAACTCCTTGAGAAGAAGGCAACCATGGAAGGAAGTCAAGAACCATGAAGTCTGCTCCATCTTTCTTGGCCTGAGATATAAAGGAGGAGCAAGGGTAGTGTTCACAAGTCCATTTCTCAGCTGGAAGTCCCTTTTTATGTCGTGGCCATCACCCACTGCTCGACAGCCATGACACTGCACATGGATAAAAGTGCAACCCTTCCAGGATCAGGGACAACAGCCTCCCTAGTCATGGTGTATAAACTACAACACTGGGAAGTTGTTCTTTAATGAATCTCACTGTGAAATGTTTTGTACTGAGCTTTCCCCCCCCCCCTTTTTCCAGAGGGGTTTTTGGGGGGGCTTTGAGGAAACTTTCATCCTCCACCATGCTCCTTGCTCTTAAAAAAAATCCCACTTTTAAGATACTTTGTGGAGCTTTACTCCATGAAGCAGATCCTATCCACCATGGAGTCTCTTCATGGGTGGTCCTTTCTGCTGCAAACCAGGGGGAAAGGGCAGCTTCCATCCCTTTCCATCTGCTGTATCTCATTCAGGAAAAAGGTTAACCTCCATATACCCCAGGGCAGCAAATCTACCCTGGAAGTAGACTGCAAATGGGAGGTCCTTCCTTCCTAAACACACACACTCACACATACACACACCCTCCCCTTTCCCATCCTTTGGAGGTATGAACATCCTTAGATCCTACCTTATCTGCCCCATCCCCAACGTCCTCCATTCTTGGCCTTTGATTCCAATATGAGGCCTTGCTTTCAGGTGACTCCTATACTCCCAACCCCCTACATGAGGAGGAGGAGCCAGTTGTATGAGGGGTGGAATCTCAGCTTAGTCCTGCCACCCACAAGCACAGAATTGGGGTACATGAGTGGGGGGTAGTACCCCTCCCCCCCGAGTCTCCTTCTCAAGTTCCACTTCTGCTCCCCTTGAATGTAATACACACTTGGAGGCAGCTGCCGGTTTGGGTCCTCACCAGCCACTCGGGTTCCCTCCTCCTGTAACGATCCTGTGAACCTTGGTTGTGTATGGAGATTTATTTTTGAAGTTTGATTTTATTTTAGGTTTGATTTTGATTTGATTTCTCTCTTTTTCCCCTTTCCCTCCACATTTTAAACTGAATGGCACGAAATTGTTTTCCTTGAATCGGAGATTCCTGTATGGAGAAAATCAATTTCTATATTTGCAATAAATTTCTTATTAAAAAAAAGATAGCTGATGAAGAGTATGTCTGAGATTGATTGCCATTTGTTGCTGTCCTTCCTCTGGCCAGGATTCTTCTCAGTAACTTGTGGGAGATTCAAAGCAGACAAACGAAGGGACTTCTTCACACAGTGCATAGTTTTGTTTTGTTTTGTTTTGTTCAGTCATTAAGTCGTGTCCGACTCTTCGTGACCCCAAGTGCACAGTTAGAACTATGGAATTTGCTATGACAAGATGTTGTGATGGCTACCAACTTGGACAGATTTAAAAGGGGATTAGACAGATTCATGGAGGATTAGGCTATCAATGGCTACTGGTCATCATAGCTATATGATAACTCCAGTATCAGAGGCACTACACCTCAAAATACAAGTTGCTGGAGAAGATGGATGACAGGATGCGATTGCACTCATGTCCTGCTTGAGGGATTTCTATAGGCATCTGGTTGGCCACAGATATAGGCATCTGTGGAAACAGAAAGCTAGAGCAGACAGGCCTATGGTCTGATCTAGCTACTCTACTCTACACACACAGATACACACACACACTTGATCTTCCAAAAATTATTCACAAAATGGAAGGATCCAATCACACAAATAGATGTTATCTAGATTCAAGCTCAACCAGTACATGATGGCACTCTTCAAATCCCTGAAGGGCTGTCACACAGAAGAGGGCAAAGATCTAATCTTTGCCAGAGGGCAGGAATTGATCTAATGGGCTTAAATTACAGGAGGATGGATTTTTGTTGGACACTGGGAGAAAATCCTTGATCATAAGAGCAGTTTAACAATGGAACCAATTCCCAAGGGGTGTGTGTGTGTGTGTGGGGGGGGGGGTTGGACAGGTTGGGGTCTCATATTTTGGAGATCTTCAAGGAGAGGCTGGATAGACATTTCCTGGGGATATGCTAGCTCTGGATTTCCTGCACCGAGCAGGGGTTTGGACTGGATGGCCTACAAGGTCCCCTCCTGCTCTGTGATTCTATGATTCAATCTGAGAGGCAGTGGCAGGGATTATCTTGAAACAGAACTCACCAGGGCATAGCCTTCTGTTGAAAGTGCACTGCTCATCCCTAAAACACATCAAGTAGCAATGGGGTGTCTCTGAGCACAAAAGTGCTCCCCCCCCACACACACACACACTGGCTTCAGCAAATGTCCACAAACAGCACATGCATATTTCACACTAGAGAAAATGCGCCCAAGTCAGAGAACACGAAGAAAGCTTTTCTTGGGATGATAAACACTGAATCTGGCCTTGCACACCAAAAACCATTTCTATGATATACAGGAGAGCATGCCATGGGCACTTCTGGAACACACTAACACCAGGGCCGGCCCTACCATGAGGCAAAGCCAGGCAGTCACCTCAAGCAGCAGATATTGGGTGTCATGAACAGACAGCAAATTTTTAGTTATTTACTTAGTTATTGTATTTCTACTGCCAGGGATGGGGAGAGGTGCTTATGGGATTTTCTGCCTCATGAACCAAAATAACATGGCTGGCTTTGGAGACTATGCACCTTGATTTGGGGTGGAGTGTGTGTGTGGGGGTGACATTTACTGCTCCACTTCAGGCAGGAAAATGTCTTGTGCCTGACACACAGAAAGACACACAGCAATAATCGAAACCAGCCTTCCCCAACCTGGTTACTGCTCCAGATGTGTTGGACTACAACTCATCCCAGCCAAGATGGCCATTGCTGGCTGGGGATGATGTGAGTTGGTAATGGGAGGGCAACAGGTTAGGGGAGGCTAATCTAGCATTTCAGTGGCAGACTTGCTCGCATCAATGATGGCACAACCAGCTTCAGTCTGAGCCCCAGTATAAGCCTTATGCTGATCCAGGTGGCTCAGGCCTCACTTTGCAACACAAAACTGGCCTCTTGCCTGGATACAGGCAGCCCTGAGCTGCCTTGAGGATAATCTCACCAGGTCTGAAAAGTCTTTTGGTTCCAGGCCTATGTGACAGGATTTAGAAATGAGGGTGGAAGAGCTTCTATGGACAGCTTTTTGGGAAATGCTAAAAAGAGTGTGCCTGTGTGACTTGCACATCCTTTCCCACTAGCTGGCAGGCACATCCCCAGTGTGTAGAGATGTGTGAACTAGATGCACATCCCATAGTAGGTTAACTGAGTCAACACTTCCTCTGAGGCAGGCAATGCCGGCTCCAGGTTTTGGAGGGCCCTTGGGCAAGATATCCTCAATGGGCGCTCTCCCACCTTGCTGCTACTGCTCTTCATCATTTCTCCTAATTGCTACCACTTGCTGGCTTTTTAGGCAGAGAGCCCATGACAAAGCAGACAGTGGCATCCCCTGCTTCTCCTGCTCACCATCATCATTGTCTGGACCAGAGAGAGAGACAGGTGAACAGGCAGGTTGCAAGGGTGAAGAGGAGGAGCAACTCGAGTGGACTCTTGTCTGTGGACCCCTGCTGGGGTGTGGGCCCTCGGCAGGTGCCCAACCATGCCTATCCTTGGTGCTGGCCCTGGCAGGGGTGGGCAATTTGTGGTACTCCTGGTGTTTTGGCCTACATCTCCTAGCCAGCATAGCCAATGGTGAGGGAGTAGGGGAACTGTAGATCCAAACATCTGGAGGGCCACAAATTGCTCACCCCTGCTTAAGACCAAAGCTTCTCACAGTGAGCGAGAGACTGGTTTTCTTCTGCTTTTGTTTCTGTTCCCTCCCCACCTCCAGAGAAAACAAGCACCTTCAGCAGTAGTCTCACCTATGTTTTCGTGAGACCTTTTCCTTCAGTCATTGGCATTCAAATTGGAGACAGATAAGAGCTTAAGAGTAGGGTGGTCCCTTGTACATCACCCAAAAAGAGGGCAAAAAAGGACAAAACTAGGATCAACTGACATGTGCTAATTCATATGTATAGGTGGAATTTCAGAAAGAATTACTCTAATTTCAATAGAAATACAATACATCTCACCAGAGTTGGGAAGACTGTGACCATGTCTACAGGTCCTCAGTGTTGATGGGCAATTTCAAGGCCCTTGCTGGCTCTCCCTTCTGATGGTCCTTTATTTTTAAACCAGGGTTGGACCAGACAGCCCTTCAAACAGAAGACTGTCCTCTGTAAAACAGGGCACATGATCACCCTACTCAAGAGTTGAGAGTGTTCTGAGAGAGGCTATGGGATATGATCAAATTTCCCTTGTGGCACTATCATCTCTACTCGAGCAGGATTTTTAAAGCAATACAATTAATATAATGTATTTTAAATGGTTTTAAGGATGCCATTAAGGGTAGAACCCACTCAAGGCAGCATACAAGATAGAAACAATACAAGGCTATAGAAAGCAAACACAGTTCAAAACAATAAATATATATCCAATGAAAACATTATTAAATACAGGTAACACCAAAAAACCAGCAGCCCACAGACTATGGGAATGCCAGTGAAAACAGGTGGGTCTTCAGACTGCGTCCTGAAGGCCTGTAAAGAAGGGACCTGATGAACCCCTGATGGAAGCCAATTCCAGAGGTGTGGGACCACCACTGAAAAAGCCCTCTCCCTTGTATTCATCATCCTAACCAACCTTGGTGGTGGGAAGGTTAGAAGGGCCTCTGCTGATCACCTCAAGAGTGTGGGCAGGGTGGTACAGGAGAAGGTGGCCCTTCACGTAACTTGGGCCCAAACCATTTAATTCTTTAAGAGTTGAGACCAATACTTTAACTTCGGCTGTTGGGCACTTTAAATTTACAAAACCCTACAAAATGTATATACTTGAACAAATGTGGGAGGTGTACATACTATGAGGAGCCATCCTTCTTTTAAACTCCTTTCAGATCTCTGAAAACATGTCCAGTTGCCTCCAATCTAGCCTAACTTTCTTCTAGCAGTCAGAAGAATCCCAGCAGGGCTTATTTGTTGATTTCTGACATTTGTATCACACCTCTCCCACAAGAATCTTTGGAAGCTCCTCCATACCACCAATTATTCTCTTCAGAACAACCCTGTGAGGTAGGTTAGGCTGAGGGATGCTGACTGGCCCAAGATCACTCAGTGAGAATTTCAAGGCTGGGTCAGGATTTGAACCTGGGTCTCCCTGGTCCTAGTCTGACACTGTAACCATTACACCACTCTTCCTCTCAAGTGTATGTAAATTGTTACTTAACAAATTGTTCTGCAGCCCCATTTCTCTGTTGCCTCTGCTTTTGACAAGTTGTGAGCAGGATTTTGAAAACCACTAAACCGTTCAGGTATGACCTAAATCATATCCCTGATGAATATACAGTGGAGGTGAGGAATAGATTTAAGGGATTAGACTTGATAGACAGAGTACCTGAGGAACTATGGACGGAGGTCCGTAACATTGTTCAGGAGGCAGCAACTCAATCCATCCCAAAGAAAAAGAAATGCAAGAAAGCAAAGTGGCTGTCTGAGGAGGCTTTACAAGTAGCTGAGGAAAGAAGGGAAGTGAAAAGCATAGGGATGGCAGAGAATTCCGCCATGGATTTCAGTGAGGCCGAATGCACTGGCATTCAGCCCCCTGAAATCTGTGGCGGAATGGCCTGTTCCCCTCCCCCCCACAGATTCCCCCCAGGACGAGGCTTACCTGGGGCGGATGTTCCGGACGACGGCGGCTCCAGCGGCGGCTTTGGCGGCGGCGGCTGGTCTTTCGACCAGCTGCCACAGCCGCCATTTGCATTCTGGTCTTTGCCATGATAGGCTATGTAAGTATTTACGTAGCCTATCACGGCAAGTCAAGAAAAAACAACAACAACACGGCATACGCAAATGGTGGCGGCTATGGCGGCCGCCATTTGCGTTCCCTATTTTTTGCCGTTTTATCCTACGTAAATATTTACGTAGGCAATTACGGCGAAAAGAAAGGGAACCACAAATAGCATAGTGGGTGCTATTTGCGTTCTCCCCCCCCCCCGTCATTTTATCATAAGTAAATATTTATGTAGGCTTTTACGGCAAAAAAAGGGAAAGAAACACAAATAGCACCCACTACGCTATTTGCAGTTCCCTTTTTTTTCGCTGTAATTGCCTACGTAAATATTTACGTAGGATAAAATGGCGAAAAATAAGGAATGCAAATGGCAGCCGCCATAGCCGCCGCCATTTGCGTACGCCGTGTTTTTTTGGGGGGGCATGCCGTGATACTTACGTAGCCTATCATGGCAGCCTGGAAGGATGCAAATGGCGGCCGCTACGGCGGCCGCCATTTGCGTCCGCAGCAGCCCGTCCACTGCCAGAAGTCTGGCTGCGGACGGCCCTGGCCGGCTGCTCCATGGAACCACCGTGGAGCAGAGCTGGCCGGGCAGGATTCTGGGGGGAGGGACCAGATTGGCTCCGCCCTGTCGAGGATTCTGGGGGGAGGGACGGAGCACCTCCCCCCCCAGCGGATGCCCAGACCGGAACCAGGGAAGGGATTTGTACATCCCTAGAAAAGCAAGGGAGAAAGGGGAAGATATACCCAACTGAATGCAGATTTCCAGAGAATATTAAGGAGAGACAAGAAGGCCTTCTTAAATGAACAATGCAAAGAAATCAAGGAAAACAATAGAATGGGAAAGACTAGAGATCCTTTCAAGAAAATCGGAGATCTCAAGGGAACGTTTTGTGCAAAGATGGGCAAGATAAAGGACAAAGAAGGCAGGGACCTAACAGAAGCAGATGAGATTAAGAAGAGGTGGCAGGAATACACAGAAGAACTATACAGGAAAGATCTCAATGTCCCTGATAGCCATGATAGTGTAGTCACCGAACTTGAGCCGGACATCCTAGAGAGTGAAGTCAAGTGGGCCTTAGGAAGCATTACTACCAACAAAGCTAGCGGAGATGACAGTATTCCAGCTGAGCTATTTAAAATCCTAAAAGATGATGCTGTTAAAGTGCTGCACTCAATATGCCAACAAATTTGGAACACTCAACAATGGCCACAAGGCTGGAAAAGGTCAGTTTACATTCCAATTCCAAAGAAGGGCAATGCCAAAGAGTTCTCAAACTACCGTACAATTGCGCTCATTTCACATGCTAGCAAGGTTATGCTCAAAATCCTACAAGCTAGGCTTCAGCAGCATGTGAACCGAGAACTACCAGAAGTACAAGCTGGGTTTCGAAGAGGCAGAGGAACTAGAGATCAAATCGCCAACATTCGCTGGATCATGGAGAAAGAAAGAGAATTCCAGAAAAACGTCTATTTCTACTTCATTGACTACACTAAAGCCTTTGATTGTGTGGATCACAACAAACGCTGGCAAATTCTTAAAGAGATGGGAGTACCAGACCACCTTACCTGTCTCCTGAGAAACCTGTACGAGGGTCAAGAAGCAACAGTAAGAACCGGACATGGAACAACCGATTGGTTCAAATTTGGGAAAGGAGTACGACAAGGCTGTTTATTGTCGCCCTGCTTATTTAATTTATATGCAGAGTACATCATGAGAAACGCCAGGTTGTATGAATCACAGGTTGGAATTAAGATTGCCGGGAGAATTATCAACAACCTCAGATACGCAGACGATACCACCCTAATGGCAGAAAGCAAAGAGGATCTAAAGAGCCTCTTGCTGAGGGTGAAAGTGGAGAGTGCAAAAGCTGGTTTGAAACTCAACATTAAAAAAATGAAGATCATGGCATCTGGCCCTATCACTTCCTGGCATATAGAAGGGGAAGAAATGGAAGCAGTGACAAATGTTATTTTCTTGGGCTCCAATATCACTGCAGACGGTGACTGTAGCCATGAAATTAAAAGACACTTGCTCCTTGGGAGGAAAGCTATGGCACACCTAGACAGCATAGTAAGAAGCAGAGACATCACCTTGCCGACAAAGGTTCATATAATCAGAGCTATGGTTTTCCCAGTAGCAACGTATGGCTGTGAGAGCTGGACTGTAAGGAAGGCTGAGCGCCGAAGAATCGATGCTTTCGAACTGTGGTGCTGGAGAAGACTCTAATGAGTCCCCTGGACTGCAAGGAGGTCAAATCAGTCAATCCTAAAGGAAATCAACCCTGAGTGCTCATTGGAAGGACAGATACTGAAGCTGAAGCTCAAATATTTTGGCCACCTAATGCGAAAACTCCCTGGAAAAGACCCTGATGCTGGGAAAGATTAAGGCAAAAGGAGAAGGGGACGGCAGAGGATGAGATGGCTAGATAGCATCACCGATGCAATGAATATGGACTTGAGCACACGCCGGGAGAGAGGGCAGGACAGGAAGGCCTGGCGTGCTATGGTCCATGGGGTCATGAAGAATCGGACATGACGGAACAACTGAACAACAACAACAACAATCTGATCATTTATCGTACCCATCTTCAAAGAGGGCAGGGCACCCTACACAGGATTATTCCATTTTATTTCTACAGCAACCCTGTGAGGTAAGTTAGGCTGAGAGATGGGGAGTGGCCTGGGGGTTGCCCAGTGACATCCATGCCAGAGTGGTCATTTGAACTCAGGATTGCTCTAAATCCAACATTCCATCCCCTTGACACCACATTGGCTCTCTCTATCAATAACTGTTGATCAGGTCATGAACCACATTTTCATATTAAATTCAATTTCATTTATGCCATGAACAAAACTTTAACATTTCAGAGATTGCAGTACTGGACCCTGTGACATGCTGTGCATATTTGAGTGGCTGGCTAGGAGGTACTTAACTCTCTTAATCCCACCTGAAGCAAAGTAATCGTTCTGTTACCCAGTCTGTGCTGGCACTGAAACTGTGGCTGTCAGTCATTTGGCTGAAGGATTGCTTCCAAGAAGTCAGTAAGGGAGCAAGATGGATGTGGGATACTGCAAAGCAGGTTCCTCTTTCAACAAGAATCCAGCCACTTCTTCATGACAGGAAGTGACAGTGGGAGGTGTTCCACTTGACAGAGGACAGTCCTCTATTTCAAGCGCTGTCAGGGGACAATCCTCAAGTCAGACAGTAACATTTATTTGCCAAAAGCCATCGGTCATCACAGACACACAGCACAATCAAGCTGAGAGATACATTTTAGCATAGATAATCCCCAGCACATTGAACCCCATTTTGTATAATAAATGTATATCTATCTGTTGGGCTGCTAGGACAAACAAAGAAAACTTAAATGTAATATATCTATCTCTGTCACCCAATAAGTAACACATTTTCTCCCTACTGTTCAGAAAAGAAACTCTCTCAAGAATCTCTTTCAAAAACCAATCCCTAGGGGAATTATACAAATAACAATACAATACATAATGAACAATGACTTCTACTTCTCCCTGGCCACAAATGCATAAATGGCCATTTACAGGAATTTCATTGTTATTTCCCCTGTAAATGTGCTGTAGGCATTGTTTGGCATCTCAAAGCAGTAAATGCTCCTCATCGCACCAACAGATAATGCAAAAAAGTAATCTGGAAGACCATAATCAGATGTAACAGAATAATAAAATGGTGAAAATTGCATAGTTTGAAGATAACATCTAGTTAACAAAAGGTCCTACTCTTTTCCTTTGTTTTTTTTAATACACTATTTTGCAGTGAAAGGAGTAACAACATTCAGGACATTGTGAATAAATTAATACTTAAGTTATAAGAGTTTCACATTTATTGCCCAATTTTGTACAAATCTTAGAAATATGCTCCAAATATTTAAGGGTCCATGTTTGTTTTAAAGAACCATCAGAAGGGAGGCAGAGCAGTGGCCTTGACATCGTCCATCTCTAGTCAGCACCTGCATGGGCAGCAGGTTGAGCAGGCACACAGCTCACCTGGTCACAGTTTTCCTTGGGACAGTGGGATGTATTGGATTTAAATTATAGTAATTCTGTCTAAATTGGCATTTACACACATACATTAGCATATGCAAATTTATGCAAAACTGTATGCTCTTTTGTTTTCTTTTTGGGTGATGAATTTCTACTTTTGGGGACTATGTCACGTCCACTCTAGGAGCTGCCCAGTCAAGTGCACCATAAGAAACCTGACTCACAATTTGAGAGCTGTTTGTATATTGCCCTGATGAGCTCAGAATGAAGAGGATGACCATGGGTTTGTCAGTAGGCTGCCTTTGCGAGGCCAGTGGACTGACCATCTGAGAGCTGTTAATTGGTTCTGCTTCAATATCTCCAGAAACTGCTGCTCTCCAGAGAGCTTGCTGAAGGCCTACCGGAAGCGTACATTTCACCCTACTTTCTCATGAGCTACCCTTCATGGCACAATTAGTACCAAGCATTCCCTTTGGGAGGAGGTCAAAGGTGAAGCCAGCTGCAGAGAGGAAGGGCATCGGCTGAAGGTTTTGATACATCAGTGAAGCAGACAGAATTCTACTCTGGAGACAAAGGTTGCCAACTCCTGACCCAAAAAGGTCTACTACACCTTTAACAGCTGCAAGGTAAGGATAATTTTGGCAGGTGTGGCATTTCAGGCTACATTAACAGAAGTAATTAAACCAAGGGCCAGCCCAAGATATTTCATTGCCTGAAGCAATGAACAAGATGTCATCCCTCTCCCACTTCTTGTACAAAAGCTGATTGGACTGGCAGTTGAATCTTTCCTTAACATTGATGATAGGACAGTGTTCACCACACCTGAAGGCAGCAGGCTAGCTTAGGGGACAGATGGCAGGCTGTGTGACACACAGTTCTCTTCTCCAACACCTTGCTGGCTGCAACCTCCAAGCATCTGCTTTCTGAGGTGACTGCCTCACTTTGCCTAATGGTAGGGCTGGCCCTGGTATCAAAGCACCCTACAGACTGCCACAGTTGGAAACAGTATTCCAAGACAGAAAAAGAAATATGAATGGGATGGTCTGTGTAGATTAACATTCAGGCCTCATTAGCCTAACCACGGTGGCTCCAGATTTAAGGGTCCATTGACAAAGTGCCCTCTGGTAGGCTCCCTCCTATGTTAATGGGCCCAAACAGTACTGTAGAGGTGGGCAGTAGCCTGGGTGGCTTGGAACTCCCATTTGAATTTCCACAATGCTCTTGATATAGCATCAGTGTAGAGCATTGTGGGCAATTAAGATGGTGGCTCTGAGTCACCTGGTGTGGAGCAGAGAGGCAGGATTGGTGTCAATCTAACATTGGGCCTTGATGGAGCCCAACTTTGGCAAGTGTCCAAGCATGTTGCATGCTGATTCCTGGCCTAATATTACAACTTGGCTGGATCACTCACTGCTGTCTCACCTAGGCTTGACTAAGCTCTGAGAAATATTGTCAACACCCCTGATGATGAGAAAGACAACTGTTTGTTAGTCTCCCCCTACACTCAGTGCATTCAACATCAATGGAGATTGTGATGAAGCACATCTTCAATTACCTCAATTGCCTGACAGTTGAGAAGGAATGAATAGCAAATGTACAGTGGTACTCATAAGCAAAGGAGAGAAACTTGATCCTGACTTCTTATATCTATCCATATGGTAAGCACTATTGTTAGGTAAGTTAACAAAGAAACAAACAAAGAGACAAGTCTCAAGGCTAAAGGGTTTAAGGACAAAAGGCAATTGCAAAAATAATTACACTAAGAGGGCTTTTTAAAAAACTATCCATAAATATATTTGCTTCTTTTGATATATTTTGACTCCTGGAAATTTTTCCTTGGTTGTTCTGTGGTTTCTGCCCCCCTTAAATCTCTAAATTTTGTTGATTTTCTTCACAGTTTACTCTTGCTAAATTGTATTTGCAAGAATTGCAAAGATGTCTCAACTTGTGGGGAAATGGAAGAAGCCGAGGCATTTCCTTTGAGGCTCACACAATGTGAAGAACACAGCATTAATAAATTCTTCCACTTTAGCCTCTTTGACTTCGGGAAATGAGAAAGAGAGCAGAAAGGTAGTATTGGGTGAAAGCTCTGAGAGAGTATGGCCTAGTCTTGAGGTCAGAGAACCGGATCATTATCAAGGGGCTTGTGTGCACCTCCTGTTATTGCTACTTTAGCAGCAGGAAGAGTGAAAACACCCTAAGAAGTTATCTCAGTCAAAAGGAACAGAAGGACCTCATAATAATAATAACCAGAAAACTACTTTTCTGTCCTCTCCCTGTACTGGTGTGCAGCTGCAGTCAGTCAGGCTAACTTGCACTGACTGACACAGACTCAGAATCACAATGCTATGTAGATTCAGTGTGATATATACTGCTCTGGAAAATGGAAGATGGTAACTGAGCAAGGGCAGGGGTTTGGACCTCTTTCAACCTAGGGACCATTTTGGAGAAGCTCTCAGGGGTTGCATTCCAATGGTGGGTGTGGGACCAAAAATCCCAACCTATTTTAGCTTGAAGCTCTTCCTGCCAGTAACTAAGCCTTAGGAGAGGCATCTCAACCTTTTTGAATGGGGTAAAGACTGCGCCAGTTCAGAAACCACCAAAGGATAGGCAGCAATG
The DNA here is from genome assembly GCF_057233095.1 of Heloderma suspectum. NCBI lineage: Eukaryota > Metazoa > Chordata > Lepidosauria > Squamata > Helodermatidae > Heloderma > Heloderma suspectum. The sequence continues at coordinate 41,779,030 of NC_139464.1, read as the reverse complement.
GGGAAATGCTGCAGAGCCAGGGGGAAGGGGCATGGCCAACTGGGGACCCCACGGTGGGCTGGATTGGGACCCCAGCCAGGCTGGATTTGGCCTCTGGGCCTGAAGTTCTGCAACCCTGGCCAGGGTCACCCGGTGCGTTTCATGGCTAAATGGAGTATTTGAATCCAGGTCTCCCTGGTGTAAATCTAGCACCCTGCCCACTAAAACCATACCAGCTCTCTTCATTCAGAACACACTTAATTAAGAACTTAACTCCATTCAGTTAATGAACTTAATCAAGTTATGTTCTATGCTAGATAATATTTTGTATTAAATTCATTTCTATATCATCATCACCATCATTCTCCCTGCCCTTTTTCATCTTACAAAGAACCCAAGGTGGCTTACAGGGTCCTCCTCCTTACAACAACCTTGTGAGGTAACTTAGGCTGAGAGTCAATAATTGGCCCAAAGTCTCCCAGTGAGCTTCATGGCCAAGTGGGGACTATAGCCTGGACCTCCAGCCCTCTAACCACAACATCACACTTTCAATTTATGTTGCAAACAGATCTTTAGTATGGAGTGTTTGCAATGGTGTTCCCTGTCACAAGTGATAGACATTTGAATAGTAGGTATTTAGCTCTCTTAAGTCCACCACCCAGCCCTAAAAGCAAATTAGGGCTCATTCCTATGCATGTTTAGACAGAAAAAAAGTCCTACAACTCCCAGCATCGCTCAGCCAGCATCACTTAGCCTGCATGGCTGGCTGGGGGAAGCTGGGAGTTGTAGGACTTTTTTCTGTCTAAACATGCATAGGTTTGTGTCCTTAGTCATTCAGGCTGCAGTCCTATTCACTTATCTGGGAGTAAGCCCCATTGAACTTGATGTGGCTTATTTCAGAATAGTGACCCCATGGACCATAGCATGCCAGGCCTTCCTGTCCTCTGCTCTCTCCCGGAGTGTGCTCAAGTTCATATTCATTGCTGATGCTATCTAGCCATCTCATCCTCTGCCGTCCCCTTCTCCTTTTGCCTTCAATCTTTCCCAGCATCAGGGTCTTTTCCAGGGAGTTTTCGCATTAGGTGGCCAAAATATTTGAGCTTCAGCTTCAGTATCTGTCCTTCCAATGAGCACTCAGGGTTGATTTCCTTTAGGATGGACTGATTTGACCTCCTTGCAGTCCAGGGGACTCATAAGAGTCTTCTCCAGTACCACAGTTCAAAAGCAGCAATTCTTCGGCGCTCAGCCTTCCTTATAGTCCAGCTCTCACAGCCATATGTTACTACTGGGAAAACCATAGCTTTGATTATACGGACCTTTGTCGGCAAGGTGATGTCTCTGCTTCTTATTATGGTGTCTAGGTTTGCCATAGCTTTCCTCCCAAGGAGCAAGCGTCTTTTAATTTCATGGCTACAGTCACCGTCTGCGGTGATCTTGGAGCCCAAGAAAGTAAAATCTGTCACTGCTTCCATTTCTTCCCCTTCTATATGCCAGGAAGTGATGGGGCCAGATGCCATGATCTTCATTTTTTTAATGTTGAGTTTCAAACCAGCTTTTGCACTCTCCACTTTCACCCTCAACAAGAGGCTCTTTAGTCTTTAGATCCTCTTTGCTTTCTGCCATTAGGGTGGTATCGTCTGCATATCTGAGGTTGTTGATAATTCTCCCGGCAATCTTAATTCTGATCTGTGATTCATCCAACCCGGCGTTTCTCATGATGTACTCTGCATATAAGTTAAATAAGCAGGGTGACAATATACAGCCTTGTCGTACTCCTTTCCCAATTCTGAACCAACTCGTTGTTCCATGTCCGGTTCTTACTGTTGCTTCTTGACCCTCGTACAGGTTTCTCAGGTAAGGTGGTCTGGTACTCTCATCTCTTTAAGAATATGCCACAGTTTGTTGTGATCCACACAGTCAAAAGTTTTAGCGTAGTCAATGAAGCAGAAATAGACATTTTTCTGGAATTCTCTTGCTGTCTCCATGATCCAGCGAATGTTGGCGATTTGATCTCTAGTTCCTCTGCCTCTTCGAAACCCCGCTTGTACTTCCGGTAGTTCTCGGTTCACATGCTGCTGAAGCCTAGCTTGTAGGATTTTGAGCATAACCTTGCCGGCATGTGAAATGAGTGCAACTGTATGGTAGTTTGAACACTCTTTGGCGTTGCCCTTCTTTGGAATTGGAATGTAAACTGACCTTTTCCAGTCTTGTGGCCACTGTTGAGTGTTCCAAATTTGTTGGCATATTGAGCGCAGCACTTTAACAGCATCATCTTTTAGGATTTTAAATAGCTCAGCTGGAATACTGTCATCTCCGCTAGCTTTCTTGTTAGTCATGCTTCCTAGTCCTAAGGCCCACTTGACTTCACTCTCTAGGATGTCCGGCTCAAGTTCAGTGAGCGCACTATCATGGCTATCAAGGTCATTAAGATCTTTCCTGTATGGTTCTTCTGTGTATTCTTTCCACCTCTTCTTAATCTCATCTGCTTCTGTTAGGTCCCTGCCTTCTTTGTCCTTTATCTTGCCCATCTTTGCACAAAACATTCCCTTGAATCTCTGATTTTCTTGAAAATATCTCTAGTCTTTCCCATTCTATTGTTTTCCTCCATTTCTTTGCATTGTTTATTTAAGAAGGCCTTCTTGTCTCTCCTTGCTATTCTCTGGAACTCTGCATTCAGTTGGATAGATCTTCCCCTTTCTCCCTTGTTTTGCGCTTCCCTTCTTTCCTCAGCTACTTGTAAAGCCTCATCAGACAGCCACTTGGCTTTCTTGCATTTCTTTTTCTTTGGGATGGATTTCGTTGCTGCCTCCTGAACAATGTTACGGACCTCTGTCCATAGTTCCTGAGGCACTCTGTCTATCAGGTCTAATCTCTTAAATCTATTCCTCACCTCCACTGTATATTCATAAGGGATATGATTTAGGTCATACCTGAATGGTTTAGTGGTTTTCCCTATGTTCTTCAATTTAAGCCAAAATTTTGCAACAAGAAGCTCATGATCTGAGCCACAGTCAGCTCCAGGTCTTGTTTTTACTGACTGTATAGAGCTTCTCCATCTTTAAGTACATAATCAATCTGATTTTGATATTGACCATCTGGTGATGTCCATGTGTAGAGTCGCCTCTTGTGCTGCTGGAAAAGACTGTTTGCTATGATCAGCGTGTTCTCTTGGCAAAACTCTATTAGCCTTTGTCCTGCTTCATTTTGTACACCAAGGCCATGCTTGCCTGTTATCCTGGTGATTTCTTGACTTCCTACTTTAGCATTCCAATCCCCTATGATGAAAAGGACGTCTTTTTTTTTTTTTGGTGTTAGTTCTAGAAGGTGCTGTAGGTCTTCATAGAACCGATCAGCCTCAGCTTCTTCGGCCTCAGTGGTTGGGGCATAGACTTGAATTACTGTGATGTTGAATGGTTTGCCTTGGATTCATACTGAGATCATTCTATCGTTTTTGAGATTGTACCCCAGTACTACTTTTCCCACCCTTTTATTGACTATGAGTGCTACTCCATTTCTCCATTTCAGCATGGGTGATGAGGGGGCTTTTAAGATCCAAAATAGGCCTACTCTAGAGTGAAAATGAAAAAAAGGCATAGCTGCTTGAAAGGGATGTAAAATAATCTCTGTTTTGGCCCTAAGAGGACATGAAGATTGCATGCATTAAAAATCATAAACAAGAAAGACATGTGATGGGCATACAAATCATGGGATATAAAATGCCTGATGCCTGCATATTTACAACACCCTATAAAACATGATTATTGGGGCAAGTCATACTATTAAATCTTTCTGGAAGCAGACGTTAACAATGTAAGCTTGACATTTTGAGCTCTTCTTCTTAACGATAGGTACTGTGTTTGGGGAATCTAGCAGCCTGTTGATAGTCTGCCTGCCTCTAGTAACAACCTGGTGTGTGGACGGAGGAAGTGAGGCATCATGGAAATGCAGATATGGTTTGGGGAGACATGACCATCATGAAGCATGGTTGTTTACAAACTCTGAAGAAAGAAAAAGCTCAGAAGCAGAGGGCAGCTGGTTGTTTCATTCATGTCTTAAGTTTGACTGGCTAATATAGCTCAAGTTTCTTCGAAAGTCATATTGTGAAACTACCCCCCCCCCTTTGAAGTGTGCAAGATATAAAGTCTTTTTAAATGAGTGCCCTATTTGAAAATGACCCAACGTGCAGCTTCCTCAATTATCTGGTTCTTTCCATGTCCTATTTATATTTGCATAAAGACTTCATACACACACACACACACCCTTTGATCTGTTAAAGGCAGAAAATCAAAAGGCTATCAGGAAACACTATCAGAATATCCAAACGAAATACACTGGTCTGGTGAAAACAACTCAAAGACTGTCCTTTACAGAGAATTCTGTTTCCGGAAGGGCTATATTATATTAACATATCATTATTTTCAAATAGTTATAAGCATCAAGACATTACAGGAAATGTGATGGCTTCTTATTTGACCTGTGAGGCCATTGTTCATTTTTGCACACATACACACACACACACACACACGCACTCACACACATTTCCCTCAAGACACCTGTGCTCTTTTTGAAATGAAAGTTGAGTGCCATATAGGGTGGCCATGTGTCTGGCTTTTAAAAGGACAGTCCTCTATTTGAAGGCATCTTCTTTATCAGGGATGAGGAACTGTGGGAAGTTTGTGGCCATTTTTGCCCCTGCAGGCCACACTGAGGGGAGGGGGATATAGAATGACCAGTTGCCAGCAAAATTCAGTGGCAAACGGCTGCATAGCACTCAATAGTGCTAAAAGGGTTAAATTTAGCTTGCTATCAAGATAAATTTGACCCCGTGAGTGCTCTGTAGCAGCTATGAAGCACTGAAACAGGCAAATTTAGCTTGATAGCAAGCTAAATCTGTCCCTTTTAGCCCTCTGTAGCTGCTATGGACAACCATTTTGTTTCTAAAAACAAAAATAATTTGGGACACATTGCAGGGGGCAGCAGGGTGTGTCAGGTGCTACATTTGAAGAGCTGTCCAGTCCAAGTCTGCTTTAAAAGTAAGAAACCACAAGGAAAGGGATCAGGGACCCTGAAGTTGTCCACCAGCACTTAATACCTGGACAGCCGACTGAGCAGCAGGCACGTGTGGTCACAACCTCCCCCACTATGGTGAGATGCATTGTATTTCTATTTAAATTATAATAATTATGTATAAATTTGCATCCAAACATATTAATTAGCATATGCAAATATTATGCAAATGTCTCTTCATTTTGGGGGATGCATTTCCTCTTTTATGGCAGTGTGTAAGCGGCCACCCTCCTGTCACAGGAGGGTTCTAACAGAAGCCGCTAGGCCACTCTTGATTTAGCCTGCTTTGCAAATGAATGTGCTTTATACTGAGTCAGCATCTTGGTCCATTCACCCACATTTTGTCTACTCTAACTGGCAGTGGCTCTCTGGGTTCCTGGGCAGAGAGAGGCCTTTTTGCAGATCTGAGGTGGTTTTTAGCTGGATATCCCAGGGAGTGAGCCTGGCACTTTTGTTGCACAAAATGCTAGTTTCGCCCCCTGGAGGCTAGTCCAATTTGCCCCAAAGAGGAGAGTCAACTTCAGGCTGGGTCCAACTCGATTTTAGTGTTTGCAAACAGTTCGACAAAGGAGCTCACGCTCAAAAGCAGAGTTGACCCTGGGCAACTCCCGCACTACAGTTTTATCACCTCAGCTTGCATTCCTTAGCTAGCATGTCACTTTGATTGGTTACTAGCAGTTTGCTTAGCTACCTTAACTTAGGGTTACTGCTCACTCGGGATGTACAAAAGTTCCGCCACGGATCTCGGGGAGGCCGAATGCCAGCGCATTCGGCCCCCCGAAATCGGTGGCAGAACGGCCCTCCCCCCGGGATGGGACTTACCTTGGGCGGATCTTCCTGGTGGTGGTGGCTCCGGCGGCGGCTCCGGCGGTGGTTCGGCGGCGGCGGCAGCTGTGGCGGCCGGTCTTCTGACCGGCTGCCGCCGCCACCATTTCCAGGTTAAAAAAACAAAAAAAGTGATAGGCTACGTAAAGATTTACATAGCCTATCACGGCTAGGTTTTAAAAAAACACTGTGATAGGCTACATAAATGTTTACGTAGCCTATCACAGCTGACTTAAAGCAACAACAACAACAACGTGCGTACGCATTTGCGTTCCTTATTTTGGCACGTCTTAGTCTACGTAAACATTTACGTAGACTAAGACGGCGAAAATAAGGGGAATGCAAATAGCGTAGATGCTGCGCTATGTGCGTTCCCCTTATTTTCGCCGTCTTAGTCTACGTAAACGTTTACGTAGACTAAGATGTGCCAAAATAGGGAACGCAAATGGCGGCGCCCATGGGTGCCGCCATTTGCGTACGCGCGTTTTTTTTCCCCTTTTAAATCAGCCGTGATAGGCATAGGCTATGTAAACATTTACGTAGCCTATCACGGTGTTTTTTAAAAATCTAGCCGTGATAGGCTACGTAAAACTTTATGTAGCCTATCATGTTTTTTTGTTTTTGTTTTAACTGGAAATGGCGGTGGTAGCAGCCGGTCGGAAGACCAGCTGCTGCCGCCGCCGCTGCACCGCCGCCAGAGCCGCTGCCACCAGGAAGATCCGCCCAAGGTAAGTCCTGTCCCGGGCGGGGCGGGGGGGCAGACCGTTCCGCCACCGATTTCAGGGGGCTGAATGCACTGGCATTCGGCCTCCCCGAGATTCGTGGCAAAATTCTCTGACATCCCTAACCATAGCTACTTCTTTTGGCTTCATCAAAGCATCTAAAAATTTCATGATCTGGGGTCTGATAAGGCTAACTGGTGATATTAAGGCTTGCTTCAATTTAAGAAAAGCCTTTTTTATTTTAATTGTCCACTTCTAGTGGGTAATATTTTTGTTGAAGCTTCATATGGGGGCTTCACCCTTTTTTATGGCTACTATAGCTCTGCCGGGTTCCGCGGGGGGGGGGGGAGGCGCTCCGTCCTTCCCCCGGAATCCTGGCTGGCCGGCTCCGCTCCGCGGGGATTCCGCAGAGCCGCTGGCCGGCTCCGCCAGCAGCCAGACATCCGGCCGCTGGCTAGCAGGGATGCAAATGGTGGTGGCTGTAGCCACTGCCGTTTGTGTCCCTGTATTCAGCCGTGATAGGCTACGTAAAGACTTACGTAGCCTATCACATCTGGGTTAAAAAACCCAAAAAACAATGTGTACGCAAATGGCTGTGGCTATGGCCGCCGCCATTTGTGTTCCCTATTTTTGGTTGTCTTAGTCTACGTAAACATTTACGTAGACTAAGACGGCGAAACTAAGGGGGAACGCAAATAGCATCCGCTTTTCTATTTGTGTTCCCCCTCAGTTTTGCTGTCTTAGTCTATGTAAATATTTACGTAGACTAAGACAATGAAAAATAGGGAACGCAAATGGCGGCAAATAGCCGTAGCCGCCGCCATTTGCGTACGCCAAATAGCTGTAGCCGCCGCCATTTGCGTACGACGGGGGGGGAGCCACCGCGGAGCACAGCCGGCCATCGAGGATTCTAGGGGGGAGGAACGGAATGCCTCCCCCCCCCATAAACATAATCCGTGGAAAGGTAAGTACATTTCATACATCCCTAGCCGTGGCAGACCTCAAAGGCGGTCCGGCACGCCCCACAGGCACCCTCGCCAGTCTTGTCATTCAACCCCAGGGTGATCCAAGGGGACTCTTGACTAGCTTGCCAGATTGTTGCACAAAATGCTAGTTTCGCCCCCTGGAGGCTAGTCCAATTTGCCCCAAAGAGGAAAGTCAGCTTCAGGCTGGGTCCAACTATATTTTATTGTTTGCAAACAGTTCGACAAAGGAGCTCACGACCAAAAGCAGAGTCGACCCTGGGCAACTCCCGCACTACAGTTTTATCATCTCAGCTTGCATTCCTTAGCTAGCGTGTCACTTTGGTTGGTTGCTAGCAGTTTGCCTAGCTACTTTATCTTAGGGTTACTGCTCACTCATTCCAGGCATGCGCAGCTCTTACAATACTACATGCTGCTTAAGACACATACAATGGCTTTTAGGTTACATTTTTATTACACTTCCTCCATGCAACACATGCACTCTGCCCTAGAGCTCTATGGGCCCATCACTGTGTACATATGCATAGGGTCTGGCCACAATAAACGTATGATGCTTGCTGGGCTTTCTCTAGTCACAAACTGGGCTGCTTGGAGACATTAGCCACTCTTCTTTGATTCCAGCAATTCAATTTCTTCCCTCCAGGTCAGAATCAACTTGGCTGGGTGAAGCAGCTACAAAACCCAAAATGACCCTGATTTCATGGTGAAGGATCATAGGATGGTAGAGTTGGAAGGTATCTTGGAGGTCATCTTGTCCAGCAAGTGGAGCCAGTGTGGAGTAGTGGTTAGAATGTTGGACTGTGGAAGCCCAGGTTCAAGGTCCCGCTCAGTTTACCTGGAATGAAATCCTACTAAAAAGGGGGTGAGGCAACAATTTGCTTGCAGAGATCCCAGTGACTGGCACCAACTACTCCATTAACTAACATTGGAAAACTTTATATCTATAGATACAGACATTCCCTGATGAAAGAACAGGTGTGTGTCTTTACCGCCCTCCCTCTCCTGGGATAGTTATAGCATTGTACGTGTTTGACAGTGAATCCCAACTCGAGTAGCCAGTGCCTCAGAAGATGGCAAACCCCAGCACAATTTTCCACAGCATTACAGTGCTTTTATATGTTTATGGTATTTATAAGACAGTCAATTAATTCTAGTAATTAATTCAGTTAATGTAAGGGGGCGGCTCCTGACTTTGGGTCCCCTCTCCCCCTTTTGGTTAATGGGCCTTGGTAGAAAAAACAGTTCCCCACCCCTGACTTGGGGGAAAAGAACGCATTTCCAAGAGTTTATGCAGGCGGGGAAAATACACTCCAAGTCCCAAAGGGCCAACAACATGCTTCGTTGTGGCTTTAAAGTGCTGTCACTGCCAAAGCCTGGAGGCAGTCATGGGCTGGGAGCGTGACACAGACTGGTCAGTGCCGCCGCCTCAGGAAATGAATTGAGAGCATCAGCATTTTATTTTTTTTTAACAAAAAAATAATGAAAATGAAGAAAACCATACCAAACAACAAAATATGTCTAGCCAGAAAAGATGACATTAAGAATTCATTGCTGCGTCTGTACCCAATTTTCCGGCCCAGTGCTCTGTCCTGCTTGCCTCGCTTTTGCTCAGGCTTCTGACTGACGATGCAAGAGGGGAGAGACAGGGATGTTGCCCAGAATGCTGCAGAGGCCAGAGGGTCAGGATATGAATAATTTCAGATGTGCAGATGCGGGTCTCCGAATGCAAAGGGTGTGTGTGGGGGAGGGGGGGGCTGGAATTTAGTGTCTGTGTGTGAATGGTGGGGGGGGGAGGTCTGATTGTTGGACTTCTGCTAGCCAGGGGCTTTGTCATCATCTTCAGCAGCCATCGGCACTGTTTCGGTTATGCAGTTTCTTCCATTTTGCTCATGTAGGCCTAGAGCTTTCCAGCAGAACCTGGAGAAGAAGGAAGGGGAGAGCCAGGTAAGCAGGAAAGAGTGGTCTCCTATCAATTTTTCTACATGGGTGTTTACCCCAGCTTGCACATCTTCAGCGGTGCCAAATGGCACAGGCCTTCCTAAGCACAGTTAGTTACAGGGAAATGCCAAGGCAAGGAGTTGTTTCTTGTAGTCTTGAGCCTGGGAGGGAAAGAGATCCTTGGCTGCCCTTCAGAACTCTCCATGCAGTCCTCATCCGGGTTATGTGCCACAAAGGGAGAGCAGGAATAGACAAGGCTGACGCAGGCCGAGGGCTTTTGGTAAAACTGTTTACATGGCTCAGAGAAGGACGTTGAGCCTCACACAGTAGATCAGATGTATTGGATTGCAACTCCTCCCAGCATCCCCCAGCCAGCCTGGAGGGCACCAGGTTGGGGGAGGCTGCTGTAGATGGGGGCTTTCTGTCATGCCTGGGATGGCTGGGCCATCTGTGATGAAGGGAAGCTCCTCCTTCCAGGCCCCAAACATGGCAGCAGGTCCGCCCGAGGGCCAGAGCATCCAAAAACAATAACCTGCCATAGCAAAAAGGGTCAGAAACATTGTGAGCAAGTCAAAGGTTACAGGTTGACCACTCATATGAATAAGAACATCTCATGGCCTCTATGGAATGACTGCAGGCACCTACCAAGGCTGATGTCATCGCTTATCGGTTCTGCAAGGATGACGCCACCTCAGAGAAGGCTCTGCTCCAGGATAACTGGAGTCATCACCTTCTAACTTGGACCTGGAGATGTTCCTAATGCAGCCAAAAACAAGGCAGCTGTGGCCCCTTTCCTGCCATCTGTCACCTGTCATCTGAGCAGGGATTCAGCACTCCTGAATCCCTGCTCAGCACAGCATGGGGAGGAGGGGGCTAATGGGAGACTGGAAGGAACAGACAGGGGCAAGGATGGCTGCCTCCTTTCCTGTTGCATTAGGAGATGTAAAGGAATATGTCCGGAGTCCCGGTTGTGAGGTGGCAACTCTAGTTATCTTGGAGCAGGGCCTTCTTGTTTGCGATGGGGTCCCAAACCGAGGTCCCTGTGTCGGATCTCAATGGGCACCCATGCGGAGAGGTGGGTGTTGCTTGGGATGTGCAGGAGCCGGGTCCTTTAGAGCTTTATAGATAATCACAGCACTTTGGATTGTACCCAGAAGTCAATTTGTACATTTGTAGACAGCTCAGCAGTGAGGTGGCCTGTTTTTAATGCTGAAAAGCAGGTAGCATTTTTTTCACAATCCGGTCCAAAGTATGATTACTTAGGCATAATATGAAGTGGCTTTAGGACTGCAGCCCGTATGCAATCTAAAGCCTGATGAGTGGACAATTAAAAACACCGTCACCCCTTCACTGCTTCAGTTACCACCTCTGCCAGGAAAAGCAAGGAGTTGTGGACTATGCAGATGTCCAAGAGAGGGTGTTCCACCACCAGAGATGAAATCATGGGGGTGGGGGTGGGGGGTGGTATTTTGCCACGTGGCCATAGGCACAGCAATTGGAGCATACCACCTTTTCCAGTCACCTTTGCCTTTAAAAAAAACCCAAAAAACCCTTACATTTGTTGTATGTAAGTCACCTTGGAGGCCTGCAATCAGAGGTGGGACATCCATATTTTAAATAATAAATGAATAATAAATGTGAAAAATTCATCACCTTTATCCTCAATGTAATGTGTGAAGCAAGTAATTTGCTATTTTTTTAATCATGAAACTGACAGTTTGTCTGGCCAATAGACAACCACTGAATCCTTGGCTGGGGGTGGGATTGAACTCAGGCTGACTCCATCATGATCCCAGGGCTTAATCTGGGACAGGAGTAAATAGGGTTCTGCCCTTCAACTTGCTCTGACTGACTGAAGTCCTTGAAATATGTGAAGTAATGTAGTGCTTTGGAGCAGGTACAGAATATACTTCCAACATAGTTAAGTAACTGCAGCCCAGGTAGGCTTAGAAGGCGTGATGAGGATAGTATACCATACCTTTAAATACTAGAACTCTGAACAATAACATAACGTAACTGAAGAGCTTCCATGTCAAAGGTCATAGCTTCCTGGCAGGCTCAGGGGCTGAATTCTCTCTTTTATAAATAAAACTGACTGGCCCACAATGGCATCCTATTTTAAGCTACCACCAAATAGTTTTTAAAACAGCCTGTGTGTCCTATACAAAGTCAGCCAGAAAAACTGGCCAGATGGATGGATTTAGGAGGGCATGTTTTCAGGAAACCTCAAGCCATTTGGAGGTGCCTAGACTCTGGATACACTGGCTCCATGTGTCCATTCTGTCGATATTCTGTTCCATATCCCCATGGTGGCTGGATAGGATGGCCACCTCCACGATGTCAAAACAGAGGAAATGCATTACCAAAAAAAGAGGACACAGATTTTCAAAAGAATCGCATAAGCTAACTTAGATGTAGTGAATATAATTTACATGGAAATACAATACAGGTGCTCACTGCTGATGGGTAACTTCAATGCCCCTGCTGGCTCTCCCTTCTTATGGTTCTTCTTTAAAATGATGTAGTGGTAAATTCTGAAGTACAGACGCTCATCATGATAGTTGCCACAGCCACGCCCCCATGGAGAGTCCAAAAATTCAGGCAGGTGTGTTGATCCATTTCAGCAATCCACTTGCAGTTTTCATCTCCACCTAGAACAGGTTTTTGTAAAGCTTAATTGCCCATTCAAAAGCAAGCAACCTCATAATACTTTGTATTTCAACAGGGAACAATATATTGTTACTGTGAAAATTCATTTTCCCCAGCTACTGTGAGGATTGCCGCTAAGCTCAGAGGGAACAGAGAATTCTGAGGGGGGTGGCAGATGACATCAGCTTCCCTGCTAATCAAAATGTGCTGGTGTTGCATCCATGTGAGATTTGGCTCCACCACACCACTGGTTCTTTAAATCAGACTTGGATTGGCCTGGCCTTCAAACAGAGGACACCTTCAAATAGACAACAGTCCTCTGACAGCTGTTCAAGTAGACAACTGTTCTCTGTAGTTTAGGACACATGGCCACCCTAAAGGGCTTCAAATCAGAGGGAAAACATACTGTTGGTATTTGACCTTTCTCCTTCCTTTCCCAGGGAGGCAATTGTAAAGTGGCACAAGGCAGAATGGAAGCAGTAGGAAAGCCAGAGGAGGTCAGGACAGGACAGAGTGCTGAGGAAGTGAGAGATCAGCTGAACTGATTTGTCTTGGCCTCCTTTTACTCATTATTTTTCCCATTTGTCCATTTGTCCATCCGCCTGATCTCCCATCTTTCTCTTTAGCACACGAGCAGCCGCCACAGAGATAATTGGTATTTTTTGACACCGTCTGTTGAGTGCTCCGTGACATAGATCTGCCGAAATGAACCTGCGATTCTGGTAATTAGGGCTAATTATAGGCTTCTGGGCTGTGTAAACCACACAGGCTCAGAAAGGATAATACTCCCCCTTTTCTGAACCATTGGGGAGAAAAGGTGAGGTGGAGGAGACAGGAGAACCAAACCTAGAGTCTGAAGGCATGAAAAAGGAGATGGAAGAAAAAGTTCTTTCAGGGCACCTTAAGTTTGTGCCCGATGGGAACACCTGTATGTCAGATGGACGTTCCGTGTGATGGTGGTACCAGGCCAATAAGTTGAACTTGAATCCAGATAAGATGGGGGTACTGTGTGTTCTGAGCTTTTGAGTCCAGGAGGTGGTAAGACAGTCTGTTCTGGACTGGGTGGCATTCTTCTGGAAGGAGCAGGAACATAGCTTGGGGAATCTCCCTAATTCATCATTGTCATGAGGCCCAGGTGGCCTTGGTGGCTAGGAGTGCCTATTTTTAGTTCTGGCAGGTTCACTAGCTATGGCCCTTCCTGGACAGAGATGCTTTGGACACAGTGATCCATGCTCTGGTATCCTCCAGACTGGAAAATTGCAATACACTTTTTGTGGGGCTGCCCTTGAAGGTGGTTCAGAAGCTGCAGAACATAACAGCCTGGGTGTTGACAGAACTGGTAGGGTTGCAATCATAAAGGATATGCACTGGTTGCCAATTTGGTTCTGAGACCAATTCAAGGTGCTCATGACTTGGGTTCCAATATCTGAAAGAGTGCCTCCCCCTCTATAGGCCAGCCTGAGTTTTATGATCAGCACAGAGAGTCCCTGTTATCAGTACTCTGGAACTCCCTTCCCAGGGAGGTGAGAGTGGTACCCTCCTTGGTATGTTTCTGCAGGCAGGCAAAAACTTTTTTGTTCTGGCAGACCTTTGGGGATAGATAGTCTGGACCTGTGAGAATATGATGGCTTGATACTATTGTTTATACTGTTGCTGTCTTTTAAAATTTTGATATTTTATACAATTATAATATTATTGATGATTTAATTATATTTTTAACTTTTGTATACTTCTATTTATATGTTTTACTGTAGAGTTTTTTAATGTTGTAAAGCTGTCTTGAGTCCCAGTAGTAGGAAAAATGTGGGATATAAATATAATGATGATGATGATAATGATAATGATGCCACCCTTGGAGATTTCATGGGGCAGTGACATGCGAAAGGGCCTTTTTTGTGGTGGCCCCATGTTGTGGAATTCCCTTCTGTCTGAGGTGCATCTGGTGCCTTCACTGTATGCATTCTGCCAGCAAGTCTAGAAGATGCAACTCTTTACCCAGGCCTAAAGAAGTGGATGAATGATATGAGATCATTTTTTTCCTCCTTGCGGTGAAACTGTTTTATTGAGTTAAGTCTTTGGTGGGTTTAAGTTGTTGTTATTGTTTTATTGATATGTATATACCCCACTCTGGAACTATAAGGTGATGGTGGCAGTGAAGGAACTAGCCTAGATGGGACCCTCTATTCTAGGGCAATTCTACTGCTAACACCAAAGTGGAGGAATGCCTCTTCTTACTGGGTCATTCCCACTGCTACAGCCACCACTTGTGAAGGGTGAGCCTCAACCACTGGGCAATTCCTCCCTTCCCTTCTACTGCCACCATAAAACTACACCCCTTTATTAATATACGCCTTAGGTAGCTGGTCATTAAGGTACAAGACAAAACAGACAGAGGTACAAGGAAAGTGAATATATTAATTATATATATATATATATATATATATATATATATATATATAATACATATATTTTATATATATAATATATATAGTATATTATTTAAAAGAAATAAAACAAGAAAGCGTATTATTTACAATTGCTGTTACTCTACAGACAAGGTTTCTATACTGTTACTTTAAAAATAGGGCTTCTATATTGCTACTGTTACCACCAATCAGGTGTTAGAAGCCCCGGTTCCTAACCTTAACCAAACTTAACTCACTTCCCTTATCAAGCTCCACCACAGTGGCCTCAAAGGCCTAGCAATGAGGGCTTGAAAGGCAGTCTTCTTTCTGGTAGGGTTTAACTTTTACCTGAAACCTTTAAGGCTGTTCACCAGGCTTCCTCTGAAGTCTTTAGTTTGGTCCAGCAGCTGCTCTGTCTTCAGACCAGCAGCAGCAGCAGCAGCAGCTGACATTCATGGTTCAGCTCTTTCCTCTGAAGGCTGCTCCAGGAGTTTTCCTCTCCTTGCTTGAAGACCTCTTTCAGCTTCAGCCTCATGTGCTCTCAGATGGGCTTCCTAGTCTTGCAGCTGCTCTTCTGCCTGGCTGACATCTTCCTCAGGATCTCCAGCATCTCACAAAGACACCTCCTGATGACTCTCCCTCAAGCAAAATTCTCTAGCCAAACTCTCCCCTCTCAACAGCTCCTTATATTTGCTCCAGTCAGAACCCTCCAGCCAATCAGCCTTGGTGTGGCTAACATTCCATCGTCCATAATCAGGACCAATAGACATCTTTAGAATGTTCAGTTTTTCTCCAATCAACGGGTATCAATTTCGATCCTACCTTCCCATATATAAGACCTGGCCTCATATTCACCTCTCAGTGGTAACAGTAACTGCCACTCCACCAGCAGACCATATTTACACTTTATGTCTCTTCAGGTATAAACTTCTGGTAAGGCACACATTTTTTCCTTCTACTTTTAACCCATTCCTTCTTTTAGTCATGACAAAACATGACAGTTAAACTTTTACCTCAGTTTCTTCACAGTGGGCTATAAACTTAAATAATAAACCGCCCAGAGAGCCTCGGCTATTGGGCAGTATAGAAATGAAATGAAATAAACAGACAAACAATAAATGGCAAATGGACCAGGAGGCAGCGCAGTTGACGTATGCCCAATGTGACATATGTCCAATGGGACCAATCCGACTTCATCCTGGCACTTGGTTCCATTTAGGAGCTAGCTTACTTTTAAATATATAGGACCGGGCTGCAAGTAGGGATGGATGGACTCACCTGCGCTTGGCTTAGTCGGATGCTTGCCGAGCCCCTGCTCATGGCACCACACAATCTTCATCACAGCCCGGCAAGTGCCTGACAAAGCCGCAGGGCCACCCATCCTCCTGGTGAGCCACCACTGTGCGCAACAATGGCGGCTCGGGTGCATCCAGGTTGGTAATGTTGCGTAATTGGCAGCTGTGAAAGGCCCACAGACGCAACATTACAGGCATGAATTCCCTTCA
Source organism: Heloderma suspectum (assembly GCF_057233095.1). NCBI lineage: Eukaryota > Metazoa > Chordata > Lepidosauria > Squamata > Helodermatidae > Heloderma > Heloderma suspectum. The sequence goes on along the minus strand of NC_139464.1, from coordinate 41,762,957 downwards.
TGGCCACCAATTGCACGACATTACCTGCCGAGAAATGCTTGAGCTGCCATTGTGGTGCACAATGGCGGCTCGGTAGGAGGATGGGGCAACTGCTGGGCGCTTGCTGTGAGTGGCCTGCGGTTCAGTGGGCAGGCTACAGGAGGGCAGGCAAGGGGGAGTCTGTCGGACTCCAGTCCCCCCGCCCCCCCCATGGGCTCTCATGACATCCCTAGCTGCAAGTTAAATAGCATTACTCCTAGTACTGATCCTTGGAGGACCTGATTGCTTACTTCCTTTCATTGTGAAAACTCTTTGTTCCTACCCCCTGTTCCTACTGAACCAGCCTCAAACATTCCTGTCATCCTCCTCACATGTGCCTCTCTTCCTGTTTCCATGCCTCTCCATTGCCACATATCCTCCTGCAGACTTTGAAAGTAAGTCCTGGGACTTAAATAGCTGGTGTCCCTTATGTGGGCTCCATGTCTAGGCTTTATTACAGGAAAATCAGTACTGATATACAGTATTGATTGAGTGATTTTTCCTGCACTGTTCTTTGCATAGCCTGGGCAGACACTGTCAACAACATTCTCTCATGCAAGTCCAATGATTAAGTTCTGCTTTGGTTTCCCCCTCCATGTACAGTTTGATCCATGCTTTGGAACCCACTGATTTGGAAATCATGGGTTGGATCCAGGCTTAGCTATACTTACCATATACCCATTAAAATAAATGGGTCTTAACTTATACAAGACTAACTTCAGCCCCATTGATTTCAATGGGTCTACTCCAAGGATGACTAAGTCTGGATCCAACCTCACAGCTCCAGCAGACCTGCCAGGTATCTAGTCTGTACTATTCTGGATATCTGGTAAAGATGTTTTTGTTCTATCAGTCATTTAACTCTTTATACTTTTAACTTCTAGTCTTCACTGTTTGGATTTTCATTTTTACCTTTAGCTATTGCACCGCTTGGATCCTGCTGTGACCTCTAAATATGGATGCTTTGTTTTTATTGCTCACATATTATTACTTGGTTGTTTTATCTGACACTGTTTGTGCTGCTGCCTTGAACGGAGTTTCAATTTATTTTGAACTGAGACGTTATTTTAAATCAGAGATTGTAAGCCATATTAAGCATATTTTTAATGGCAGAACAGCAAGGAAGCTTTTGAGGATTTTTTTTTAAACAAAAACAAAAACTGGCCAACTGAAATGACAACCCTTGAGTGGATTTAGTCACGATGAGTAAGCATGCCAGCCTACTGTTTCAGTTGGCACACTACCTCCTCCCGGGCCCTCCATTTCAAGCAATAAGCTGACACAACTGGCTGTAAGTAATAGGTTGGTACACCACCTACTTGAAAGTGGGTCTACTCATGAACAAGTGCTTCTCAGGCTGTCAAGTGTAGTGGCTGACGTACCCTCAAGCAGATCTGCTCATCAGTAAGCAATTCAACTTGCCATTATAACCAACAGGCTAGAATGCCGAACAGAGGGTATATCCAATGTTTGTCCTACTTAGAGTAGGCCGATGGAAATGAATGGTGCCTAAGATAGGCTAAGACTGGATACAGCCCATAGGATGCAACTCACTGGAAACTGGCTTATACCAGGTCAGACTATTTATCCGTGCCTGTTTTTGTGCATATTTTCCCAAATGTATGCATCATTTGTGCGGTATCTTTGAAATGTACACATTCTTCTTCCAGTGATTAAAGCATATTTGTGTGCATTTTTCAGAAGTACTCAGTTTTGCATGTGCATTTTTCAAATGTACACATGCTGTTGAACATTCTTGGGGGGGGGAAAGGGTCTACAAATCACATTTCAAGCTCTGAAATGTACAGACTTTGTCCACAGATCATGTATGTGTCTCTGTTTGGTCCAGAAGGGGTAAACCTGATAAATCCTGATAAAAAATGAATGGAAGGAAATTTCTCATACATTGCAAGGTTGTCCATCCTGGGGAACTCTGGCCCTTTTGGGGCCTGATGGATCCCCACAATGGACCTGGCCCGGCTTGCATTTGTGAGCCGAGCTGTGCAATAGTTCCCAAGACCCGGGACTTTTACCAAGTTTTTTTTGCACAAAATTGTGGGCCTGTCGTGGCTGAAACTAGTGCAAAATCATGCCTGTAAATTGTGCAAAATCATGGCAGTAAATAGTCTAACTTGCACAAAATTGTGGCTGTAAATGGTCTAATTTGCAGAAATTAGACCTTTTACAGCCACAATTTTGTGCGAATTGCTTTATTTAAGGCTGCGGTTTTGCGCAAATCATGAATTTTACAAAGCCTCCTAAAAAATCTGTGGGTTAGCCCAACTTGTCACATGCCGAGTTAGGCCAACTCACAGATGATCGGGTCGGACTCTGGGGGGCTGAGCTGTTGAAAACCTGCCTAGTTCCACCCCCCAAACAGATTCCTCTGACATCCCTAACACATTCCTGCTCTGACTGGACTGGCAGTGGGTCTCCAGGGCTCTCAGGTAGAGGTCTCTCTATCTTTCCCATCACCTGCTACCTTATTCTTTTTACTGGAGATGTTGGGAACTGAATTAAGGATGGACAAATCTGTCAGTTTCACTTTCTCCTGCATTCAAATGTTTTAAATATCAAGTACTTTCTGTTGAGGATATGAAGACATTTGCAAATATTGGTAAATTCTTATTGAAAACAAACTGAACAAAATTCTCACCCATCTGCACCAGCAGGTACAGCTATTCCCGGTGTGGACAGGGCCATGTTTTACCTGCCTGTCATTTAACTATTAAAGATGAGGAGTCTGTTAGAAAAATGAGGTGGCTACCCTGATTCAGCACCACCTGGTTGAACACACAGGGATTCAAACCCAGGCTTTTAAGAGGTAAGCACTGAAAGCCTTTTTTCTGGATGGCTGAGGGCTTTTCTACATGAGGCTTTTAACCTTTACTGAGGCTTCTGCTTCTGGATTCTTTGTGGGATTAAGACAGTATCCTTTACACATGGTTTCCTCCCCCACCACAGGGTTTTTTCTCTCTCTGTTCCTTTCTATATGTCCCATTATACAACCACTAGGTGGTCATGTGGTATAGTGGAATTGCACAAGTACACTAGGTTTCTATAACGCCATTCAGAAAAAAATACTAGACTTTCCTTGTTAGGAAAACAAACAAACAAACATGGTAATGGTTGCAAAGCACAGGAGAGGACTTGAAAGATGACAACATCATGTAAAGGACCCACAAACCAGCCTGAGTGAGAAATCACAAGTGCACAATAAAAGCCTCGTGTAGAAAGGCTCTGAATCTCTCCGTTTCAGTTTCTCCCCCATTTTTTTTTAATGTCAAGTTCTTTCCACCCCTAATATGAAGGAATTTGCAAATGTTGATAAATCCTTATCAAAACTGAAACAAAATTCTCACCCATCTCTAGATTGAATGTGAGACCTGCTGTATGCAAAGCTCAACTACTGAGCTCCAGACCCTCCCAGAACTCTGAGTATTCCTGTGATTATCTTTCTGCCTGTGGACTGCCAGCTATAAAAAGAGCAGCATAGAAAAGAAATGGAACCATGCTGGGCAAAAGTCAAACAAATAACACAAGGACCACTGGCATGGACACACAACCTTATGGATGTCATTCCCTGTCCCAGGAAGCTGGGAGGTCTGGTTAATTGTTGCTTTTCTTGAAAAGAGCCTAAAGGAAGATGTCACAGAAGCCTGACCCATACCTTTCCACCAGGAGCTGCTGCAACCAGAGCAGATGCTTTTACAGAATGTTAATGCCTTGCTGACAACAGCAAAGGTTCAAGGAAGCAGGTAAAGGGAAGAGGCAGATCTCTGGCTCCCTCCCACCTCTCTGGAGTCACGAGTTAGAGCTGAGATGGATGGTGCTAGCCTTGGAAAGCAGGCTGTGGGATGGCCTTGTCAGAGCCTCATTCCTCTCTGCCACCAACAGGAGCTGAGCTGGGAACATGGGAGCTGGGAGAAAATGCTTGAACAAGGGGAAATGGAGCTTCACTCGTCAGCCACCTTGGGATCTGAGGGAGCATCCAAGTGACCTCCAAAAGTATCTGAGCCAGGCAAGCAGCTGGCGATGGGGAGCCATGCTGCTAACCAGAGTGCACAGAGGCATCAGAAGCTGGCTTATCCCAGGCCAGGCTATTTCCTCCTCTAGCCCAGTATTGCCAGTTCTGCATGGCAGTGGCTGTCCAAGGTCACAGGCAGAGTTGTTTACCATCACCTGCTACCTGATCCTTTTAACAGGAGATGCCAGGCATTGAACATGGGTCCTTCAACCTGCAAAGCATGTGCTCTACAACTGAGCTATGGTAAATAGGGATGTTGGAGGAATCCGGTTGTGGGGTGGAGCTTGATGAGCTTTCATTGGCTTGGCCCTCTGTCTCCATCCTGTCCTCCACGTACTGGCCTGACTTGGTCCACAACTAGTTGGACCAGCTGGCTGATTTTCCTTTAAAAAAAAAATAAATGGCAGAAATAGACATTTGCTCAAATTGTAGCTGCCATTTGCATAATTTGCATAAATTTTGGCTGATTTGTATAATTTGTGCAAATCATGCAAATCACAGCTGACATTTGCCCAAATTACAGAAGTTATTACCTTCGTTTACTCAAATGTTGATTTACACAAATTTTTAAAAACAGAGAGTTCCTGGATTTCTGGAAAACCCTGTGGCTCGGCTTGCAAATGCAACCCGAGTAGGGGGTGCCACGGAAACCCAGCGAGTCCACAAAGGGCCAGATTTCCCAGCAATGGACATCCCTAAAGGTACAACAACTGCCACTTCCTGTACCTGGGGTTGCTCACTGGGTTTTGAAGTGCTTCATTCAGAACCAGAGTATCAGTTCAGTGGAAAGTACTCAAATGTCATCATCCCCGTCTCTGTCTCTCCCTCTACCTCAGTCCTAAAGTAAGATCATTCACATCATCTCTTAAGGACTGACCCACACGTAGCTGGGGAGCAGGAGATAACAAGGGACACAACAATGATAAAGTAAAATAGGGATTTTACTTTATCATTAAAATAAATGATTATTTATTTTAAAATAAATGATTATTTATTTTAAAATAAATAATCACCTCAGCAGGGATGTATGAGAAATTCATTTCAGCTCATTTTTTAATCAGGATTTACCCAGTTCATGCCTTCTGGACCAAATACAGACTTGGACGCAATCTGCAGGTCGAAATCCATAGATTTCCAAGCTTGGAATGTGATTTGTGGACCAAAAAAAAAAAATGTTCTACAGCCTGCGTACATTTGAAAAAAATATGCACAAATACTCTTTAATGAAAGGGAGAACAATGCATATGTTTCAAAGATGTGCACAACTGATGCACATGGATTTTCATGTGAAAAACAACAACAACCAAAGCTCACAATGTGATATGGACTCAAGTTAGAATGAGCTTGGAGCTAGAATTTGGAGAACTTTGGTACACTCAAGTTCCGCTGATTCACACATCACTGGCTCTTAATCATTTATCTTCAATGTGTGCATCACATGACCAGTAGCACCATCTAGGGATGTTGGAGGAATCCATTTGGGGGGTGGGAGGGAGGTGGAGCTCACCAAACTTTCATTAGCTCGGCCCCCCAGATTTTGGCTCATTTCTCCAGGAGGTGGCCTCACTTAATCTGTATTGAGTTGGGCCAGCTCGAGGATTTTTTGGGTTTTTTAATTTTTTTTTTTACATAAATAGAAATGTGCACAAATTGTGGGGTGTAATTTGCATGATTTACGAGAATGTTGGCTGTAATTTGCATAATTTGCTCCCTGCAATTTGCAGACATTTCTATTTACGTTTTTTTTTTTTTTTAAATGAAAAAGTTCCTGATTTTGGGAAAAAAGCCCCACAACTTGCCCCAGGAATGGTAGATGAGTCGGGAGCTCACTGGCAGTCCATCAAGCCCTCATATGGCTGGATTCCACAGCAATGGACATCCTTAGCACCATCACATCCTAAAGATTTTTATTTGAGAAAAGACGAGAAGGAGATGAAGAAAACACACACAGAGTGATAGCTATAGATGGAGAAAATAGTAATATTGTGTCTGGCATTGTATAGCAGTTTTGAAAGTGGTCTGTGGTGGGGATGTTGGAGAAATCTCTGCAATGGAACCAAATGAGTTCAGATTTTGATCAAACCAGATTTTGATCAATCCAACTGGTAGATGCCACAGTGGACCAGCTTTTCCCCTGTTGGGCAGATCCCACGGACCTGCAGACCATTTTCCTAACTTTCTGATTTTGCATGAATTTCGTCATTAAAAAATATTAGGGATGTCAGAGAATTCCGCCATGGATCTCAGTGAGGCCAAATGCCAGTGCATTCTGCCCCCCCCTGAAATCCATGGCAGAACAAAGCCCCCCACCCCACAACCCTGTGAAAGGCACGCAAAATGGAGCACTTACTTGGTGCCATTTGTGCTGCTTTGTGAAAGGTGGCCGCGTCTGCGTCTGCCATTCGCTTCCCCATTTAGACTGTGATAGGCTACGTAAATACTTACATAGCCTATCACAGCTAACACAGGGACACCATTTGCGTCCCTGCGGAGGCCGTGATAGGCTACATAAATATTTACGTAGTCTATCACGGCCAAAAACATGAACGCAAATGGCGGCCGCTGTAGCCGCCGCCATTTGCGTCCACAGGCTCCATACGTCTGCGAATGCACCTGGCTGGCGGCTCCGCAGAGTTGCCGCAGAGTGGAGCTGGCTGGGTTAGGATTTCGGGGGGAGGTGTGGAGCGCCTCCCCCGCACCGCGAATCACCCCTGCGAAAAGGTAAGTGACTTTCGTACATCCCTAAAAAATATGCAAAAAACCTGGCCAAAAATGGGCATTTCCCCATAGGCCAAAGTGCGAAAATGCACATTTGGGGGGATTTTGCGCATTTTGGGGGAATTTGTGCATTTTTGCATATGCAGTTTTTTCACAAATTTGCCCCCCGCCCCCTCGATTCCATCAATGGGAGGACTGCAGGACAAAAGGCACCTGATGATTCATGAAACACAGACGGAATGGATTTTATGCAATCCATACATCCCTAGTTTGTGGGTCTAAAACATATGAATGCTACTTCAGATCACTCAGGCATGAGAGGAAGCAGCACACTACAGATAAGGCAACTCATCCCAGTTAACTGCCGATTCAATCTTGCAATTGATCAGGTCCTCCTGAATATAAACCGCATTCAATGAGTCTCTTCTTCAAAATTTGGATTGTAGTACACATTCATACCTTTCAACATCTTGTCTTCAGGTGTGGCTTTTCCAGGTTCCCTAGAGCAATTGGCATGAACTGCCTCAGCACTGAGTGGTTTATGGGTTTGTGTGTGTGTGTGGCTGAGAAGTCCATCGTCATGTCTCCACAGCCCCATTTGCTAGAAACATAGAAAGCTTCCTTTTATCGAGGCAGACTACTGGTTCATCTATCTTAGAACTGCCTGTAGTAACTGGTAGTAACTCTCCAGGTATTCAAACAGGACTCCTTCCCAGCCTTATCTGTAGATGCCAGGAATTAATGTGGAAGTTCTTGCAAGCAAAGCAAGTACTTTACCACTAAGCTAAGGTTGCTGGAACGCTTGAGTGTCTTATCCAGAATCCTGATGTTTCTTTATATATAAGTCTGCCAACTGCAGATCCTGAGAAGGCTTTGGCACCTTTAAAAATTGCACAGAAGGGACACTTTTGACAAATGCTATGTTTTCCCAGCATAGTGCTGCATTGCAGGATACCTGGTGGGAGTTGTCCCTTACCTTCGACTTTTATGTTGCAGTTCTATGCATGCTTACTCAAACATTAAGTCCCATTGAGATCAATGGGGCTTACTCCCATTGTAAGCGTGTTTAGGATTGCGACCTTAAAAGTACAAAAACAATCTTAGAATCTGGACCTAGTCACCTTCATTAATGGCCGGTGGCCTCCCAGAACATGTAAGCAAGGAGATTTAATAAAGGCAGTAGCTTTTCCTGAATTTTAAGGACACACACGAGCATAGAGGCAAATCACTGATTGTTTTGAGAGTTTATTTTAAAACACATGCCCTGCAATGAAGAGATGTACACAGTTGTTTACGGCAATGCTATCAGTGCAATAGAGTAGCTCTGGTTTTTTAAACCCTATTTAACCAGCAATTAGCAGATCGCTTGATTGTCATACCAACCTAAACTTGGAAAGAATTATATTTTGTGAAAGGCTTACCCAAAATGCAGTGTGCTACACTGATGGTTACCATCTGGCAATTTTTTTCCCTTTCTTTTTTTCCAGACCCAAACAAAAAGAAAAACCTTCCTACATGGCAAAGGAGAATTTTAAATCTGCATTGAGCTAAATGGTGTGACATACATAAACACAAAATGTCCATTTTCCCACTTGTGGGGAAATTGGTAGCTAGCTACAGTATTATTGCTTGTCATTTATATAGAAATTTGATGTACAAAGTGCTTTGCATTCTTTATCTTGTGTGACCTCACTATGACTCAGTGAAAAGGTTTGCCAGGTTGCAATCTGGAGATCTTGTCTTTCTCCTGAGCACTTCTGCAACAATATAAGAGGTTGAACCCATGGATTCTCTTATCCTGTGTAGGGCTGCCAACGGTTCAAGTGGCCTCTGCAAAAGTTTCTTTATGGCAGATTGATCTGCAGGAATTAGCAAATGATGACATTCACCTCCATGCCATAAAAATCTTCACCTGATCATTTTGGCAGATGAAGCTTTCTTGTAAAGGCCGACTGAAACATTGAGAACCCTAGCCCTTCTCCTCCCCTGGTCCATTTGTATTGCCTGCTCCTACCTTTTCCTGTTGCAGTTGGGTTAAACTGGAGCTACTGGACCAGCTGCTGTGGGGGAAGGGATTGGTGTGGTGGGTCAGGGTAGAGCAGGTGCAGTGGCTGTATCTTCTCCCACTGGCTCAGAAATTTTAACAGGCTTGTAATCTGGCCACTTTGTATGTGTGAGAGAAGGGTGGAGGAAGAGAATCATGATGTGAAGGAACAGAACTCTCCTCCACATTTTTAAATTTTGGTTGTAGGATATTATGGGGTCATGTGTGTGGTAGTCAGATTCAGCCAAAAGGTAAGTAGTTTAGTAAACAGAATATAAAGGACAGAAAGTTTTGCTCAGGACATAGGAGATTATAAAATTCAACAGAAGGCGAGAGGAAGAGAAACACATTTTAACTCAGGAAACAGAACCTTAGTTTGCAGAAATGAATGAGAAACTATCCTTCTGATTGGTTGGAGCTGGGGAGAGAGACAAACTATTTTTTAGAAAATAAAAGAAAAGGGCAGAGAGGTACAGGGGAAGAGAGAAGGAAGGAAAGAATCCAGCCACCAACCAGAGTCTTAGAGGAAAGAAAGAGTCAGAGCTGCTGGAATGAGAGAACTGAGCTGGACCAATGACAGTAAGATATTGCTTGGATAAGGGACTTGGATAATATAGGGACAGTCTGGTTAGGTTAGCTGGATGTGTTTATCCCTGGTTGATTTATTACACTATTGCTCATATGGTTTTTTGCTCTGGTTGCATGGGATGGTTGCAGGAAGGAGGGAGGAGATTTTGGTTCTGAATGTGCTGGAGAGGAAAGAGATACCCCACCCCACATACTACATTCCCTTTAAGGATCCACCCCGCTCCTCCTTCACATCTCTAATTTGGTAATGAAAAACAAGATACGCAGCTGCGTGCTACCCGTCTAGCAAACTTCTAGTGTGGCTCTCGGCTACTGCCTTTATGATTGTTGCTTTTGGCTTTCTTTTGCTTTCTTTCTGCTGTTTTATGACTGGTTCTTCTAATTTTATTGCTTACTATTTTTTCTGACTATTATAAACCCACTCAGGGAGTTTTATTGTGGAACTGAAAAACAAGGTAAAAGTATTTTAATTGGCTGGTGGAATCTAAAGTACATGAAGTATACCTAAACCCATTGGAATGGATGGGATGTAAGCACACAATGACATGCTGAAGGCTGCAGTCCTATGCATGCTGTGCATAGCTGTGTGCCGCCCTCCCCAACCTGGTGCCCTCCGGATATGTTGGACTATGACGCCTAGCATTCCCAGTCAGCATGGAAAAGGCTGGACTAGGGAAAAACTCCCATTGAAATTAATGGGCTTGCATCTGAACAAACATACATAGGATTGCACTGTATGTCTCATTTGCTTTTGATGGGGCTTGAGAGCGGCTGTCTTTGGAAAGTGTCCAGTGCATTTAAGGAAAGCATGGGTGCATTAAGTTTGCATGTTCAAGTGAGTGACAGATGGAAGGGGACAGGTGCCCTCCCAGAGTAAGCCACTTCAGCATTCCTCACCTGCATTTTGACCTGGAATGACCCCTCAGGGAGTGAGATGGCAGCAAGCAAAGCAGATGTCACTGTATGTGATATGAACACCCCGGAGAATGGTCCTTGTGATTGAATCAACCAGTTCTGTAGTAGCTGGAGAGAGGGAGCAGCATTTTCTTTTCCATGCAAAAGGCTCTCCCATCAGGGAACCTGCCCTCCTCCAGTGCCAGAGAGATGTCACCTACCGAGGTGCAAGGCAGGTACACTTGATGCCGAGGTGAGGATGTGACATGATGGTCCTGCTCCTTGCTGTGCATGGCTGAAAAGGCCAGATGTCCTTTAGCAACAAGGAGCTAGTTTGCCAGTTTCTTACTTCCACAGCATCACTACAGATGCTGCAGTGACAGAGAAAGAAGGTGGGGGAGAAGACCACCAGTTTCTGGATTGTTGTCATTAACCATTCTAGAATCAGCTGTCGCATGAAAGGCCTACATATCTTCCTGGATATGTGATCACAGAGAAGCCAAGCTGGGGAGATGGGTGTGTGTATGCGTGTGTCTCTCCTGACCCTTCTAACATCTCGCCTACAGCATCGTTTGCCCAGGCTCGCCGTCTCTCAGGAGAGGAGAGCAAATGGAAAGGCTGCTGGATACCAGCGCGTGGATGTTCTTGCGAAGTCAGGCTGTGCTCCTGTAATGGATCCGCCAGCTGCCGACAGCAGGCAAGGTTACTTAATTGTCACACAAGGGAGCTAAAGTGGAGAGCGCTGTACTTTTGTGCTCTTGAAAACAAAAGGCTGGAACTCCTGAGCTATAGGAAATTTCCCCTCTCATCCTGTGGTAGTTGGATCCTTATCTTCCCCTCACAGGCCAGAGAGACATCTTGTGGGCTTTGATAGCAAATGGGGAGGCCAGGCCACAGGAGATAGAAGCCTCCCTCAGGTACAGGCAAGCCAAGTCATGCAGACACCATAACATACTCTCCAACTTTACCTATATTCTCCTTACTGCGTACTCTGGTTTCTGGTGAGTTTGTGTACCAAATGCTTGGTGGCCAGCCATACCTGTTTGGCTGCGTTTAGTTTTTTCTGGTTAACCTGGAAACAGGATCCCACATATCTTCTTAGGATGGCCATGTGCTCTCTTTTACAGAAGACAGCCCTCTATTTGAAGGCATCCTCGTCTATTGGTAGGCTTAAAGATAAAGAGCCATCAGAAGGGAGAGCCAGCAGGGGCTTTGAAGTTGCCCATCAACAGTTAGCACCTTGACAACAAACTGAGCAAGTCACAATTTTTGCCCACTATGATGAGTCGTACTGTATTTCTATTTAAACTATAGTAATTATTTCTTGGCATCTATACACATAAATTGGCACATACACATTTTATGCAAAACTGTGGGGTTTTTTGTCCTCTGTTTTGATGATGTATAAGTGGCCACCCTGCAATTGCTACTGTGTACTAAGGACAGGCTGGAAGTTCCTGCCCCACTGGAATTTGGACCAGAACCCCAGACTCTGAATTGGGGCAGAAGCATTTCTAGAGCAGACTCAGGACTTGGTACAATCTGGTAGGGTTTGTTCCCACTCTGGAGATAGCATGGAAACCATCCCACCACCTCCAAAACACTGAATTTAATGTATGCAGGAAGGTCTAGCATAGCCTAGAAATGCCAAAAATCCCTTGCCATGCCAAAGGCCTCATCGTATATATGTAGTGAGGTCAAGCTGCAATAAGCCTCTCTGTGAATACCCAGAATGGACTGCAGGATCGGTTTTGGATTTCACAAGCTACTCTGGAGTTTGAACAGAGTGAAATGGATTCATTCATTCTTTGATCTTACAGAATTGTCCTGAGCATTGCTAGCATATACTTTACAAGGGAGACATCAAGTGACAATAGAAATTCTGCAGGGCAGACTCATAACTTTCTGGGTAATGTTCTTTTATATTACAGATCCCATGTGGAGATAGCCGAAAAGTGCTTCCACATTTTGTTACTCTACCCAGCTTTCCACATGGTTCAACCTTATCATGTGGAGACTTTGCATGCCAAACTTACACACATCTGATGGCTGCAGTCCCTGGCATGGAGTGTTTCCATCTGATTAGAAATCACATAAAAAGTAACTTCAAATATTTTAGCCACAGCGTGGAATGCCAACATGATGCAGAAGCAATTTTGACAGCCTTCACATGGGGGCTGTAGTACTTAAATCAATCTTAAATGGAACAAGATAGCTTATGGGCTGTAGGGAAATACAGCTTTTTAGGTAATTTCATAAATTGTTTTGTGGGAACATGCCACAAGATGTCATGGAAGCAGTCTCTGGCTAGAAACCTTTGAATGGCTTCTTCAATCTGCATAAAGCAAATGCTCTTTATTCCCCCCCCCCCGGCACCAAATATTGGAGTGTATTGTATAGGATGGGCAGTTTAATTTGTGCCAAATCTAGTATATGTCACAGAATGTAGGCTTTACATTCTGGGATAGGGTCTTAATGATATGAAGATACAACATCACATTCAGTAATCAATGTGTAGGATCTCTTAGTGAGTGACATGCTCCACTGTTCAAGGAACTGAACAAGGAATCAAGGATCTTATATGCAACCTGGGAATAAGCCTCATTGAACCTGATGGGAATTAATTCTGAGTAAACGCACATAGGATTGTGCTCAGCAGATCCCCTTCTTCCTTATTCATGAATCTCCAGTAACCTTATCTCTCTTCCCATATTTCTACTTATCTTCACATACCCATACATCTTTTCTTGACACCAAGCACTGTCCCCTGTGCAAAGATTCCACATTTTGCAAAAACACAACTATTGGGTGTGGAATAAACCTTGCACAAAAAACCTAAGGTTTCAAGCAAAAATAAGTACATTTGCACAAACAGCATTTGATTTTGCACTCCCTGTATTTGAGGGCAGGATCTGAGTGTTCTTCACGTAGCATCTGGGTTTCCTTGGCAACAAATTTGGATTTTGGGAGAGCAAAGAAAATGAGCAACTCTGCATGGAAGCTTGGAGGGGGCTTATTTCACCAGAGATGAGGAAACCCCAGAGGGAAAGGAGAAAGTCGAGCTGAACAATGCCTCAGCTGGTGGTGTGAAGCGCGTTAGCAGTGTGTGCTGATGGATGGCGTCACCTTTCCTGGCCCTACACTTCCTGGGCTTGTTTGATTTAGAGATGGAAATTTCTTTGGACTCAGCGAGAACAGCGATAAAGGTTCTGATGGGCAAAGGTCACATTCAAGGGGCTCATCCACCCTCTGACCCTGCCAGTGCTGACAGCTCATGGAGGACCAAGGATGCAGCCAGGTACTCAGAGACTAATCAGTCTTGGTCAGAGCTTTGAAGCACATTCTCTCCAGATCAAGGAATGTAATCAAAATGCAACAAAAATGGAAAGCAGAGCCTGCAGTATTTCCATGGTCATAGTCCAACATTTGCAGGGCAAATCTGGGCAGCAGTCAGTGACCTGGAATGCTTGCTAGCATCAAAAGGGGCCTGCCTGCAAGAGCGATACTATAGTAGAATAGATCAAGTGCCAGTCCAGGCATTTCCTGTGTTTTTTCTTTTCTTTTGCATATTAGTTGAGAGATCATTAGGATAGGGTTGCTAACTTAGAGGCTCTAAAGTATGTATGATGTACCTGTTTGGTGTATGTTGTGCTTATGCAACTATGCCAATGGGAGCAGCTGACCTGATAAAAAAAAGCACTTCCCTGGGTGCTTCCCTGGGTGCTAGAAGCAAGCCATCTTGAAGTCAAGTTAATTCCTGTTTCTTAGGAGCTGCTACAGTTAAAACCAGGGACCTATGGCTCTGTATGTGGCTGCCCCATGCAAACAGCCACCATGCCTGCAGGTTAGGATATCTCCCTGAATAGTAAGGGTGCTCAGGTTCTGGACTGGCTTTGCTCCTGACCACCCCCATAAGCAGGAAGGCCTATATCAGCTTTCTGTTTAGATTGGGACTTTGGCTGGGCAACATTTGTCTTTCTGGCTTTGCTTTGGAAGTGGCTGACGGCTCACCACTGACATTGTATTAGACCAGGATGATGTTTATTTATGTATTTATTACATTTATATCCTACCTTTCTTCCATCATGGAACTCAAGGTGGCTACATGTGGTTCCCAGGTGGTCTCCCTTCCAAGCACTGACCAGACTCAAACCTGCTTAGTTTCAGCAAGGTGGCTGCCTCATGTGCCTTCAGACCATGCCTTGGGACCAATGTTGCCATGCTTCAGAAAAAGAGCATGGAGCCTGTAGACTGGGGGTGCTTCCAGATGAGGCTTTTATGGTGCCATCACCCTATCTCATTCATGGAAGTTTGCAGGGGGTCCAGATGTTGTCATCTTCTATTCGTGACCCTCCTGTGTTTTCTTAAAGCTTCTTCCATTGTTTCTTTTACTGCAGAAAATCTGGTAAGAAGAAAATGATGGAACTAGTGCTGTGCTGAAAATATATCCCACATTTTTTTACCATTCTCATTCAATTTCATATAAAAGAAATTGCTTTTAAAAGTAAATTCAAAGGAGAAGAAAATTTCAGAGAAATTCTCATGGGTTCAGGTCAGTGCTCTTGCGCTTATCTTACTTACAAGGTGACAAAGGAGTATGTGTGAATGGCCTGTCTTTCATTTCATTCACTCATCTGTCTGGCCACCTATAGCCTCCTCCACTTCCTCCACTTCAGTGAAAGCCCAGGGGGAGACATCATGAGGAAATTCCTCCCATAGGGCTTTTTCAGATCAGGAAACACAGGCAGCCTGGGAGGCTGCAGAGCAATGGGGAGAGAAAAGAAAGAAAAGAAAGGAACACATTAGAACATAAGGAGAGCCATGATGGATCAGACCAAAGGTCCATCTAGTCCAGCATTTTGCTCACACAGTGGCCAGCCAGCTGTTGATCAGGAACCCACAAGCAGGACACGAGTGCAACAGCACCCTCCTGCCCATGTTCCCCAGCAATTGGTGTACATAGGCATACTGCCTTTTACTGGAGGTAGCATATAGCATGGCCACCTCACAGTGATTAGGTAAACTCAAAAACACGACATACACAAAAATCAAAATAAATGATCAAATGCCCTGAGAAGGAGGCAGAAAAATGGAAGCCTCTTTCATGGGGGAAGAAAACTTTCAGATTTTGGCACATCACTAGCTCTACCTTATCACCGAGCTGGACACAACATTGCCCCCTTCACACATGTGCTAAGGACATTTCGGGAAGTAGTGATACTATTAAAGCTTTAAAGCATCTGCTTTAAAGACAAGATGTACCCACAGTCAGCCATCAGACATTTAATGTTTGGAAGACCCTGGTCAACATCCAGAACTGCCCCTCAAATTCCCAGAAGACCTTTTCTCAGTAAAGTTGTGAGATTTTTCCCAATTTCTTATTGCCCCCCACCCCCAAAATAAAATCTTGTTTTGCAGAATTTTCTCAAAATTGTCTTCACCATATATATATGTATTTGGTGGTAGCCACCTTCCGTTTCCCCCCTGCCCCCTGCCCCAGAACAGCGCTAGGTATGGGGCATGTGGAGGAAGCAAAATGGAAGCCAGACTGCCAACGTGGTTGATGTGGCCACTTGCACTGGCAGTACAAAAATCCTTCAGAAAAAAGAAAGAAGCTGTGCTACAACCCCTGCCAGCGCTGAGTCCCACCTGTGAGAAACTGCTAGAAAATCCCCTCCCCGAGAACTTCAGTGAAATTACCCACCCAATTTCTCTGCCCAAACTAAGGTGGATTATTTTGAGAGGCCATTTGTGCACTGTTCTAGATGGAACAGCTGGACAATGTCTTCTGATTGCTATCTCTAGGAGTCCTCCATCTGGAAGCACTCTGGAAATAGCTTTGTAGTGACTTCAAAGTCTTTTGCTTATAGCCACTCATTAATTTGGGAAACATAGGGTAGAGGGATATAGTGATGTTTGGCTTGAATGGGTGGCCCTGCATCCCCTTTTACAGAGGACAGGCCTTTATTTGAAGGGCTGCGAGAGGACTGTCCACTATTTTAAAGGCATCTTGTACAGTCAGGGCCAGAAATATTGGAACAAGGATAACTGTTTTGGCAGTTGGCCGCTGTACACCACTACATTGAAGTTGAAAAGAAACACACCCAGATGGGAGTGAAGTCAGGACTTTCAGCTGTAATTCAAGGGGTTTGACAAAAGTGGGGCACTAACCATTCAGGAAGTACAACCAGTGGCACACACACACACACACATCATTGGTGGCTCATAAGTAATGGAACAAACCAACATCATTTCAAACTTAAGGACTGCCTTTAATACCTGGATGAAAATCCTTTGCAGTCAATGACTGCCTGAAGTCTGGAACCCATGGACATGACCAGATGCTGAGTGTCCTCCCTCAAGATGCTTTGCCAGGCCTTTACTGCAGCTGCCTTCAGCTGCTGCTTGTTTGTGGGTCTTTCTGCCTGCAGTCTTGTCTTCAGTAAGTGAAAAGCATGCTCTATTGGGTTGAGATCAGGTGACTGACTTGGCCATTGAAGAACATCTCACTTCTTTGCCTTGAGAAACTCTTGGGTAGCTTTTGCTGTATGTTTTGGGTCATTATCCATCTGCAATATGAAGCGGCGTCCTATCAGTTTGGCAGCATTTGGCTGAATCCGAGCAGAAAGTATAGACCTATACACTTCAGAATTCATCCTGCTGCTTTTATCAGCAGTTAGGTCATCAATAAACACCAGTGACCTGGTTCCATTGGCAGCCATACATGCCCATGCCATAACACTGCCTCTATCATGTTTGACAGATGATGTGGTATGCTTTGGATCATGAGCTGTTCCTTCCCTTCTCCATACTTTTCTCATCCCATCATTCTGGTACAAGTTAATCTTGGTTTCATCAGTCCAAAGAATCTTATTCCAGAACTGGGCAGGCTTTTTTAGGTGTTTGCTGGCAAAGGCTAATCTGGCCTGTCTGTTCTTGAGCATTACCAGTGGTTTGCACCTTGTTGTGAAGCCTCTGTATTTACATTCATAAAGCCGTCTCTTGACTGTAGATGTTGACAATGACATGCCTACCTCCTCAAGAGCGTTCTTGACCTGGCTAGATGTTGTGAAAGGGTTCCTCTTCACCATGAGCAGAATTCTGTGGTCATCTACTTTAGTTGTCTTCCGTGGTCTTCCAGGCCTTTTCCTGTTGCTGAGCTTGCCAGTTACTTCCTTCTTTTTAAGGATGATCCAGACTATTGTGTTGGCCACTCCCACTGTTTTTGCTATCTCTCTGATGGGTTTATTTTGTTTCCTCAGCCTAATGATGGCCTCCTTAACTCTCATGGACACCTCTTTGGACCTCATGTTGGGAGTTCCAGTGAACAGCTACCAAATGCAAATGTAACACTCAGAACCACCTCCAGGCCTTTTATCTGCTTGATTGGTCATGGGGTACCCAGGAAACAGGCCACACCTGGCCATGTGGCTGCTTGTCAGCCATTAGTTCCATTACTTATGAGCCACCAACGATGGGTGTGTGTGTATGCCACTGGCTGTACTTCCTGAATGGTTGTTGGTGTTGTTTATTCGTTCAGTCGCTTCTGACTCTTCATGACTTCATGGACCAGCCCACGCCAGAGCTTCCTGTCGGCCGTCGCCACCCCCAGCTCCCCCAAAGTCGAGTCCGTCACCTCCAGAATATCATCCATCCATCTTGCCCTTGGTCGGCCCCTCTTCCTTTGGCCTTCCACTTTCCTAGCATCAGCATCTTCTCCAGGGTATCCTGTCTTCTCATGATGTGGCCAAAGTACTTCAGTTTTGCCTTTAAGATCATTCCCTCAAGTGAGCAGTCTGGCTTCATTTCCTGGAGGATGGACTGGTTTGATCTTCTTGCAGTCCAAGGCACTCTCAGAATTTTCCTCCAGCATAACCTGAATGGTTAGTGCCCCACTTTTGTCAAACCCCTTGAATTACAGCTGAAAGGTCTGACTCTGCTCCCATCTGGGTGTGTTCCCTTTCATCTTCAATGGGGTGGTGTACAGACGCCAACTGCCAAAACAGTTATCCTTGTTCCAATATTTCTGGCCCTGACTGTATTTGAAGGGCTGTCCAATCCAAGTCTGACATAAAGGTAAAGAACCATAAGGAGGGAGAGCCAGCAGGGCCCTTGAAGCTGCCCATCCTCAGCTAGCACCTGGACAACAGACTGAGCAGGCACAAAGGTAGGGATGTCGTGAGTGCCCGACTGGGTCCGGGAGTCCAGTGGACTCCCCCACTCCCGGACCCCACCTGCCGAGCCACCTCTAATGTTGTGGAAAGGGCCCTGTATAGTTGCCCTTCTGCACAATGTTAAATATACGGAAATTATGGCGCCCACACCTCCCATAAAAATGGTGGCTTGCATCAAGGAGCGGGCAGCTGCAGGGCACTCCTGGTCCTGGACCACCCGCTGAGCCCTCCAGGGTTCCCACAGCCCTGCAAGCAGGAGCAGGTGGCAGAGGTGACTCGGTGAGCACCCGCACTTGGCAGGCATGGGTGATCCATCCATCCCTACTCACAGGTCACCTGGTCACAGTCTTCCACACTATGGTGAGATGTATGGTATTTCTGTGGAAATTATAATACGTCTTTCTACATTTGCATCTGTACATTAAATTAGCCATCACAAATGTTACGGAAATACTTGTCACCTTTAGAATTTTTCTACAGTAACGCATGTCCTCTTTTTTGGCAATTCAAAAGTGGCCACCCTAGCCAGGGATGGAAAATCCAAATGGCACCTCCTTCTCCCATGCTCTTGCTCAGATCCTAGTCATTTCAAGGAAGCTTGGGAGATAACTTCGCCCAAGAGATTCTCTCTCTCTCTCTCTCTCTCTCTCTCCTGCTCTTCTGTCCTTAATGGTACCCCAAATTCTAGGTGGCCATCTCTTGTATGGGCCAGTTATTATTAAGCCCTTTCTCCACACAGTTTCTCAGCATATTTTAAAGCTGGTGCCTCTCTGCCCTTCATTGTTTTCCATCCTCTTCAGTCACCGCTTTGGGAAAGAAAATAAACGGACAGGTAGAAGAGTGCTCTTGCCTGGGGAGAAAAAAGAGCTCCCTCATTTTTTCCTTCAACAGGAGCCTCCTCTTAGCCTTAGTAATGAGTCTTCTTGGCTCCCTGTCAGTTCTGTCTTAGATACACAGGTTGCTCTGACAGACACGTGTCAGCTCAGAAAGAGCTTTTTGTTGATATTCACCTTAACGAAACTGATCCCTTGGCAGTCTGTCTCCCACCTCAGCTCTGAGTGTTCCCAGACTCTAGCTCTGTCAGTCCTCTCATACCTTGGTTTCTTAATGAGGGGGCCTCCTTTGGGTCCTACAAAAGCTGACATCAAATGGAGTTCAATAGGACAGTGTGCAGGCGTGAAAAGCTGGAGCAGTAGATGAAAGGTGAATTTCTTGTCACCCTTCTCCATGATTTGCTTGCTTTCTCCTCACATAGTGTAGAGCTGAGCAACTCAAATTCTGCAAAAATGTGTCAAGCCATTTTTTTGATTTGGCCAATAAACACATTAAAGTAACACCATAGACACCATATGACATATATGGTGGTTAGCAGCTCACAGGCGTAGGCATGACTTAACAGCTGTTGATAGCTATTATGCAGCCAAAGATTTGCTGAGATCTATTCATTTATTTCCCCTTCTTGGATCACTGCCTTGTTGTGGTGAAGGGGCTTGCGTAACTCAGTGAAGCCATAAGCTATGCCGTGCAGGGCCACCCAAGACGGACAGGTCATGGCAGAGAGTTCTGACAAAATGTGGTCCACTGGAGAAGGAAATGGCAACCCACTCCAGTATTCTTGCCAAGAAAACCCCATGGAACGTATCACAAGGCTAAAAGAGATGACGCCGGAAGATGAGCCCCTCAGGTCGGAAGGTGTCCAATATGCTACTGGGGAAGAGCAGAGGGTATTTCCAAGTAGCGCCAGAAAGAGTGAAGCGGCTGGGCCAAACCCGAAAGGACACTCAGCTGTGGATGTGTCTGGTGGTGAAAAGAAAATCCGATGCTGCAAAGAACAATATTGTTTAGGAACCTGGAATGTCAGATCAATGAATCAAGGTAAGCTGGAGGTGGTCAAACATGAGATGGCAAGATTGAACATCGACATCTTGGGAATCAGCAAACTAAAATGGACAGGCATGGGCGAATTTAATTCAGGTGACCATCATATCTACTATTGTGGGCAAGAATCCCTTAGAAGAAATGGAGTAGCACTCATAGTCAACAAAAGGGTGGGAAAAGCAGTACTGGGGTACAATCTTAAAAATGATAGAATGATCTCAGTACGAATCCAAGGCAAACCATTCAACATCACAGTAATTCAAGTCTATGCCCCAACCACTGATGCCGAAGAAGCTGAGGTTGATCGGTTCTATGAAGACCTACAACACCTTCTAGAACTAACACCAAAAAAAGATGTCCTCTTCATCATAGGGGATTGGAATGCTAAAGTAGGAAGTCAAGAAATCACCGGGATAACAGGCAGGCATGGCCTTGGTGTACAAAATGAAGCAGGACAAAAGCTAATAGAGTTTTGCCAAGAGAACACGCTGATCATAGCAAACACTCTTTTCCAACAGCATAAGAGGCGACTCTACACATGGACGTCACCAGATGGTCAATATCGAAATCAGATTGATTATGTCCTTTGCAGCCAAAGATGGAGAAGCTCCATACAGTCAGTCAAAACAAGACCTGGAGCTGACTGTGGCTCAGATCATGAGCTGCTTCTTGCAAAATTTCGGCTTAAATTGAAGAACGTCGGGAAAACCACTAAACCGTTCAGGTATGACCTAAATCATATCCCTGATGAATATACAGTGGAGGTGAGGAATAGATTGAAGGGATTAGACCTGATAGACAGAGTGCCTGAGGAACTATGGACGGAGGTCCGTAACATTGTTCAGGAGGCAGCAACGAAATCCATCCCAAAGAAAAAGAAATGCAAGAAAGCCAAGTGGCTGTCTGAGGAGGCTTTACAAGTAGCTGAGGAAAGAAGGGAAGCGAAAAGCAAGGGAGAAAGGGGAAGATATACCCAACTGAATGCAGAGTTCCAGAGAATAGCAAGGAGAGACAAGAAGGCCTTCTTAAATGAACAATGCAAAGAAATCGAGGAAAACAACAGAATGGGAAAGACTAGAGATCTCTTCAAGAAAATTGGAGATCTCAAGGGAACGTTTTGTGCAAAGACGGGCATGATAAAGGACAAAGAAGGCAGGGACCTAGCAGAAGCAGATGAGATTAAGAAGAGGTGGCAAGAATACACAGAAGAACTATACAGGAAAGATCTGAATGTCCCTGATAGCCATGATAGTGCGGTCACTGAACTTGAGCCAGACATCCTAGAGAGTGAAGTCAAGTGGGCCTTAGGAAGCATTAGTAACAACAAAGCTAGTGGAGATGACAGTATTCCAGCCGAGCTATTTAAAATCCTAAAAGATGATGCTGTTAAAGTGCTGCATTCAATATGCCAACAAATCTGGAACACTCAACAGTGGCCACAAGACTGGAAAAGGTCAGTTTACATTCCAATTCCAAAGAAGGGCAACGCCAAAGAGTGTTCAAACTACCGCACAATTGCGCTCATTTCACATGCCAGCAAGGTGATGCTCAAAATCCTACAAGCTAGGCTTCAGCAGTATGCGAACCGAGAACTACCGGAAGTACAAGCTGGGTTTCGAAGAGGCAGAGGAACTAGAGATCAAATCGCCAACATTCGCTGCATCATGGAGAAAGCAAGAGAATTCCAGAAAAATGTCTATTTCTGCTTCATTGACTACGCTAAAGCCTTTGATTGTGTGGATCACAACAAACTGTGGCAAATTCTTAAAGTGATGGGAGTACCAGACCACCTTACCTGTCTGCTGAGAAACCTGTACGAGGGTCAAGAAGCAACAGTAAGAACCAGACATGGAACAACCGATTGGTTCAAAATTGGGAAAGGAGTACGACAAGGCTGCATATTGTCACCCTGCTTATTTAACTTATATGCAGAGTACATCATGAGAAATGCCGGGTTGGATGAATCAGAGGTCGGAATTAAGATTGCCGGGAGAATTATCAACAACCTCCGATATGCAGACGATACCACCCTAATGGCAGAAAGCGAAGAGGATCTCAAGAGCCTCTTGTTGAGGGTGAAAGAGGAGAGTGCAAAAGCTGGTTTGAAACTCAACATTAAAAAAACGAAGATCATGGCATCTGGCCCCATCACTTCCTGGCATATAGAAGGGGAAGAAATGGAAGCAGTGACAGATTTTACTTTCTTGGGCTCCAAGATCACCGCAGATGGTGACTGTAGCCCTGAAATTAAAAGACGCTTGCTCCTTGGGAGGAAAGCTATGGCAAACCTAGACAGCATAGTAAGAAGCAGAGACATCACCTTGCCGACAAAGGTCCATCTAATCAAAGCTATGGTTTTCCCAGTAGTAATGTATGGCTGTGAGAGCTGGACTATAAGGAAGGCTGAGCGCCGAAGAATTGATGCTTTCGAACTGTGGTGCTGGAGAAGACTCTTACGAGTCCCCTGGACTGCAAGGAGGTCAAATCAGTCCATCCTAAAGGAAATCAACCCTGAGTGCTCATTGGAAGGACAGATACTGAAGCTGAAGCTCCAATATTTTGGCCACCTAATGCGAAGAGAAAACTCTCTGGAAAAGACCCTGATGCTGGGAAAGACTGAAGGCAAAAGGAGAAGGGGACGGCAGAGGATGAGATGGCTAGATAGCATCACGGATGCAATGAATATGAACTTGAGCACGCTCCGGGAGAGAGCGCAGGACAGGAAGGCCTGGCGTGCTATGGTCCATGGGGTCACGAAGAGTCGGACACGACTGAACGACTGAACAACAACAACAACAACAATTCATTTATTTAAAATATTTCTAGGCTGACTTTCAGGGCAGGAAAGGTGGCTTACAACAATAAAATCCCATATAGTAAAAAATGATACAATGACAAAACAGCAAACTATCATAAAAAAAAAGGTCAATACCAGCAATAAAACATCTGAGCCTCGTGTGGCGCAGAGTGGTAGGCGGCAGTATTGCAACCGAAACTCTCCCCACGACCTGCGTTCGATCCCAGCGGAAGCCGGGTCTCGGGTAGCCGGCTCAGGTCGACTCAGCCCTCCATCCTTCCGAGGTCGGTAAAATGAGTTCCCAGCTTGCTGGGGGAAAGGTAGTCATGACTGGGGAAGGCAATGGCAAACCACTCTGCTATAGTCTGCCATGAAAACGCCAGTGAAAGCAGCATCCCTCTAGGAGTCAGCAATGACTCGGTGCTTGCACAGGAGGAACCTTTCCTTTTCCTAGACAATACTAAAATTGCAGCTACAAACCAGAACTGTCCAATAAAACATAATCAGAGGAAGTTCAGACTGGTGGAAGGGAGGAACTCTAGTCCTCTTGGCAAAAGGTTGCTTGGCAACTGTTGCAAACATCATATCATGCTGGCAGGCAACATGAAAGCAACCAATCAGGAGGGGGCAGGGAACATAACATGATCATGCATGATGTCATGCCCCACTATACAATTCCAAACTACACCTCCCAAGCTGCACTTTGCTATCGCGCATGCACAAAAGCTCATATACACAGAACAAGATCTTATATTAGAGAACTCTCATTTAAGAACATAAGACATCAGAAGAGCCATGCTGGATCAAACCAAGGGTCCATCTAGTCCAGCATGCTGTTCACACAGTGGCCAACCAGCTGTTGACCAGGAGCCCACAAGCAGGACACAAGTGCAACAGCACCCTCCCACCCATGTTCCCCAGTAATCTGCCACCAATCAGCTTCATGGGATGACCCTGGGTTCCAGTATTCTGAGAGAAGGAGAAATCTTCTCCTACCCACAGTCTCCCCACACCATGCATAATTTTGCAGAACTCTACCATGTCTCCCCTTACCCTCCTTTTTTCCAAGCTAAGCCATCTCAGCTGTTGTAACCTTCCCTCATAGGGGAGATGCTCCAGCCCCTTGGTCATTTTAGTTGCCCTTTTCTGCACTTTTTTCCACTCTGAGCTCACATCGATTCCTTTCCAAGGAAATAATGAATTCACACAGTGTAAGTTTACCTATCGCTACTTAAGACTAGGTTATTTTGGAGACTGTCTTGTCCCTTACACACCTGCCTGCTTCATTTGGTCATTAGGGGAGGCCCTTTTGCTCACTTTGCATGCTCCTTGGATACACCTGGCTGCTACCCAAAAAGGGGTGTTTAGTTAGTTGGCCCTGCCCCCTGAAATAATCTGCCCATAGAATGAAGGCATGTGCCAATTATTGTGATCTTTACGTGCATGCCAAAATGTTTCTTTTCACCCAAGCCTTTCCAGCTTGATTTTTGTTGATCGAGTATGCTGCTGGTTACTCTTTCAGATATGTGTATGTTGAAATGGACATTTTATGTTGCATTTTAATTGTCATTGTGTTTTTGTATTGTACACCAATTGGGTAAATTTAAGCGGTAGATAGGTTTATTTAAAAATCCTTAAAAATTGCATGTGAGGAGAACCAGGAGGCTAGAATTCCCCCTTACACCGGCTGAATGTGACATTATAATGTTCTCATTTTGTAGGAGGAAAACTCAGGCTTAGGGGGAAGCACTATGTGTGAACAGTGAATGTGTTGGGTGGGAGCAGGATTTGCGGCAGCAAGCCATGGCTCTGACCTAGGTATGTTTTCCAGCCATCTGTATGGTGCCGACGAACATACAAAATGTGTGTGAGTAGACTGTAAGATGGTTGAGTGAACGTGTGTCAGTTGGGGGGCAGGGGATGCCATTCTAATCCCATTTGACCCACTCGCTCACTTTCACTGTGTATCTGTTGGATTGTCTGAATACAGCTTTCAAAATTCGTCTAAGGCCATCCCAGTGATTCCATAGATGACTAGAGATGTCAGAGGAATCCATCTGGGGAGTGCTGCTCACCAAGCTTTCATCAGCTCTGGCCCTGGACTTCAGCTCACTTCCCAATGAGATGGCCGGACTCAAGCTGCATCAAGGTGGGCAAGCTCGTGGATTTTCCAGGAGGTTTTTTTGTAAATAGGAAGTTGCTATTTTGTAAATAGAAACCTGAAAAAGTGCCTGGATTCTGGGGAAAACCTGAAGCTCAGCTTGCAAATGCAAGCCAAGCCAGGTGGGTAGTGGGAATCCATCATCAGGCTCCCAAAGGGCCGGAATTGCAAATGACAGATATTCCTACAGATGACCAGGATTTTCTGCCTATCATCCCTCTAGCTCTGGCCCAACATTTTGCCCACCGGACAACACTCACTGTGCATATACAAGCTTTTTCAGTTGTTGTTTTTTAAACTATCATGACAACTTTACACCATGTAGAGTAGAGTAGGTATCCACTGGGGTTGTTCCTGGAAATCATGGGTTGAACCCAATCATGGTAGTCCAACTTAGGGCATCTCTTGTTGTTGTTGTTCAGTCGTCAAGTCGTGTCCAACTCTTCGTGACCCCATGGACCGTAGCACGCCAGGCCTTCCTGTCCTCCGCTCTCTCCCGGAGTGTGCTCAAGTTCATATCCATTGCATCGGTGATGTTATCTAGCCATCTCATCCTCTGCCGTCCCCTTCTCCTTTTGCCTTCAGTCTTTCCCAGCATCAGGGTCTTTTCCAGTGACTTTTCTCCTCACATTAGGTGGCCAAAATATTTGAGCTTCAGCTTCAGTATCTGTCCTTCCCATGATCAATCAGGGTTGATTTCCTTTAGGATGGACTGATTTGACCTCCTTGCAGTCCAGGGGACTCGTAAGAGTCTTCTCCAGCACTACAGTTCAAAGGCATTGATTCTTCGGTGCTCAGCCTTCCTTATAGTCCAGCTCTCACAGCCATATGTTGCTACTGGGAAAACCATAGCTTTGATTATACAAACCTTTGTCAGCAAGGTGATGTCTCTGCTTCTTTCTATGCTGTCTAGGTTTGCCATAGCTTTCCTGCCAAGGAGCAAGCGTCTTTTAATTTCATGGCTACAGTCACCGTCTGTGGTGATCTTGGAGTAGGGCATCCCTACACCATCCTAAAATCCTGAATTTAAAATGGGGCTTTTTGCTTCCATTTTAAGTGCAGGATCACAATGACACCCTTTTTCACGTGCTTCCTTTCCCCCTCTTCTCCCAGTATCTGGGCTCCTTCATGCTGGGCTTTTATCTTGCGATTGAGATTGCTCCTTCACGGAAGTTTACGGGCTCTTTACATAACGCAGTGACCCTGCCGTGACCCTCCTGCACTTTTGTTCCATTTTTAAATAGATCGCAGATAATGAGCTATCAAATTACCCCTTTGTGTTCCACTTCAGTTTCCTCTGTGCAAAGAGTTAAAGTGGCAAGAAGAGGAGTGAGCTCAATGAAAGATAATGGAAGACTCAGATAGGAGGAGGGTGGGGGGAAGGAAGTGCATGTAAAGGTAGTCAGCTGTGATCCTGCATTTAAAATGGAAGCAGAAAGCCCAGTTTTAAATGCGGGATTTTAGGCTAGTGTAGAAATGCCCTCTGAGTCTTCCATTATCTTTCACTGATCTCACTCCTCTTCTTGCCACTTTTACTCTTTTCACAGAGGAAACTGAACCCAACAGGGGTAATTTGATAGCTCATTATCTGCTATCTATTTAAAAACAGAACAAAGGGCATTTAGTGCAGGTAGGGATGTATGAAACCCCTACCTTCCATCCTGGGGGGGGTCTGAGGGGGGGCGATCCGTTCCTCCCCCCGGAATCCTTGTGGTCTGGCTCCGCTCTGCAGCAATTCCACGGAGCCACTGGCTGGCTCCGTATAGCCAGTGATACAGCCGCCATTGCCGTGCCATATCGTTGAGGAAGAAGGAATCCAGACGCAAATGGCATCCACTATGCCATTTGCAGCTGTAAAGCTCTTAGATTAACCTAAATGCAGCCATAAATGGAGAGGAGCCAGCTTCAAAGCGGATTCCGGGGTAGTGGTGGAGGTGAGTGCCCCATTCCGCTGAGGACTCCAGAGGCTGGATTCCTTTGAATCCAGCCTCGTTGGGGTCCGCAGCGGATTTCTCTGACATCCCTAAGTGCAGGAGATGCCCTGGGGGGTCACGGCAGGGTCATGGCAGCAGGTAAAGAGCCCGCAAACTTCTGTGAAGGAACAATCTCAACCACTCAGTGTGAAGAAAGTCTTAGAATCGACCCATTGAAATGAATGGGATGGAAGTTGGACTAACATTGGTCATTTAACCCTATATGTTTCTAACCTATATATGCATGGGCTTTGTATTTTATTAATGAGTACATTAGCTTCTATCTGCAACACTTCCAACTAATACCCATGTGCACAGCAAACACACATAGAGGACAATCTGTGGTAAAACACCCCCCATGCCCCCCCACACCTTGACCCATCTTTTACATATCCCCTTTCCCTATTTGAGATCTCCCCTTTTTTTGTTGGTTTATGTTGTTCAAAACATTGTATTTTATTTTAAAAAATAATAATTAAACACACATAGAGGGGAGTAGGGCAACAACAGCAAGCCCTGTTCCTGGCATACACGCTTTCATTTGCACATCAGGAATATGCTTCCATGTGTACAAACTATATGGCTGCAGGTTCACACATGCAGTTAGGGATGCTGCAAAAAGCACAGTCCCTGACAGTGCATTAGAGCTAACACATATACAGTTTTATATGTATGTAGGCATGCTGAAGATGTGCAAAAAACAAAAACAAAAAAAACCCTTGCAGGAAATGGAGCCACAAGTCCACTCCTTTATATGCATGTTTATGGTGCACATGGGTGATCATATGAATAGTGTTTGTATCTTTATTTACCATGCGTTGTGTGCTTTTCTGTATCTGGTGTTAATCCTCTGTCTGTGTGTGCTTCCAAGCAGTGTTAGTGGAGTACCTTACACCTTTTTCTCTTTCCATGTGCTGTGCTCAGGCATGCGCTTACCTTGTTTGCACAGACAGCTTGCCTGACCATTGTCCAGGGCTGACATGACACAGAAAAGATACGACACAAGAGACCAGCCACCATCCATTTTCTGCACTTCCAAACTTTTCCGAAACTATCATTTCTCAAGAAATCAAAAGGAATTACAGCTCAGAAATCAATTTCCTTTATGCTGAATTTTCAGGGGCAAAGCAACAAAATTGAGTAGAGAGCGCAGGAAAGAAAAATGAGGCATGACACACAAGCAAAGGCGCAGACCTGGGTGTTCTCCTCTCCCCCATTGTGGATCTAAGGGGCTGCCTCCTCTCAGAGATAGACTGGGTCATTCTGAGTGCTTGCTACAGAAAGCTCCTACAACAGTGGTTATATAGCTTTTGGAATGTTTAATCTGTGTGCCTCCTGCTATGCACAACCTATATATTTGCAAATTAACTCAAATATGACAAAGGGTGAAATATGTGTGTTTAGACAGAAAAAAAGTCCTACATCATAGATTTGTGCCCCAAATGTCCTAGGCCTCAGTGTCCTCCATCCAAGGAAAACGAAATGTAGGTGTTTTGTCCCATTTGAATTTATTCTACTGCCCCACATCTGATCTCCAGAGAGAGGCTGCCAGCAGCCCAAAATGCTTCCTTAAGTTTCAGAGCCCCAAACTCAGCTCTCTATCTCTGTGTTTCTCTTAGCCTGTCTTTACTCCACACCTCAAAACTGCAGTTTCTCTTGTTGTTTTTCTCAGACAGAGACATCATCCTTAGATAGGAGTGGGGAAGGGATGCCTTTTTGCCCTGTTCAGAAGACTTGAAGTACATCCAGATATCGACAGCAATTGTTCAGCAATCTCCCTAACAAAAGATGTACCTGGCAATTTTGCCACCAAAATACTAAGGAAGACTCAGGTGTCCTTCCATTCACTCTCTTCTGACCAAACCCCCAGTCTTACAACAGTACTAATAAGCTAAATCAGCCTTTCCCAGTCCAGATTGGTGCCCTCCAGATGTGTTGGATTACAGCTCCCATCACCCCATCATTTGGCCATTCTGGCTGGGCATGATGTAGTCCAACACATTTCGAGGGCCCCAGATTGGGGAATGCTGAGCTAAATAACAGACTGTTTGCTGCACTTTATTTATACTGCCAAAAATCTGCTACTTCATGTCAGCTGCTTCATGAAAGATGTAGGCTTCTTCAATATGTAGGCTGTAGGGTTAAAGGTGTCAGCTGTAAGCTTCAAGGTGTAAGCTTCTTCAAGGTGTCAGCTGTAGGCGCCAAGGTGTGAGCTTCTTCAAGGTGTTGGCTGTAGGCTTCAAGGTATAGGCTTCAAGGTGTAGGTGTAGCCTTCAAGATGTAGGCCTATGAAGGCTTCTTCAAGGTGTAGGCTACTTCAAGTTGGCTACTTCATGAAAGGTGTAGGCTTTTCTTTTTTCATTTGCTGTAATGTGAGCCCTTCTTCCCAAACCCACCTTCACTCCTCAGAGGCCACATATCCCTGGCTCCAAACTGAATACATAGCACCTAGAGTCCAGGAGAGGTGCATCTTCCCTGAACTCTAGATGGTTTGTCCACATTGTTTTTCATTTGTTTTCTAAGCACCTGTATTTTAAGGCAATTGTGCAGCACAGACACATACACAACTCTGCTCTGTGAAGAAGAGGGAGTAGCTTGACGATTGACACAAGGGCCAACCAATCACAGTGGTGCAAATCTAACTTCAGCTGGAAACTGCAGAAACAGGTTTCTCCTGAGGTTGATCAAGGGGAGTAGGTTGAACTTCTACAGTGGTCCAAAATATGGTGAGTGTGCCTACACAGTGGGCTGACTGCTAAAATGATGTGTCTCTGTACACACCCTAATATAATTTCCCCAACCTGGTGTGTGTTTGGACTACAACTCCCATCATCAGGCTAGGGATAATGGGAGCTGTAGTCAAAACACATCTGGAGGCTGCCAAGTTGGGGAAAAGCTACCCTAATGGTAAGGCCATTCCTGCCCATGTTTTGACATTAGAATAGCCTCTTATATTGAATGTCACTGTATCGTATCAGCAAAAGCAGACTTTTAGGTTGCTCATGGGGGATACCAGACAGCAAATCAGACCTGAGTTCATCAGTCATCAGGGCAGCAAATTTGGGCTGCTATGTTACCATTAGGGCAGCCTTTTTATTTCTCAATGCTTTAGCAGGCATCTAGAGTAAAACAAGAGGGCATTTGGGGAAGATGAGAAACAAATATGAAGAATGTTTGGCATGAAAAGGACTGATTTATGAGCGCAACGTAAAAGAAGTATATTTAGCTCTGTTATGGAGTGACTAAGAGGACATGAGATAACCATCTGCAAATATATGACAGATGCAAACAATACATTGGGAGGAGAAAGAGAGTGCGATACCGAGAAAACAAAAAAACGGCTCTTCAGCATGGTGGCTCCTCTGGCCATGGTTCTCCCTTCATGTCTGCAGCCTATTGCTGGTCTCCAGTGCAAAGACCAGAAGCCCCGTGGATGCAAGACAATGTGCCATGACTTGCCCTGCACTTTCCCAGTCCAGAGTGTGAGCAAAGCCGACCCAAGTGCAGTGACAGGTGCTCTTGGCGAGGAGGCGGCCCTGCAGTTTGAGGTCTCTGGCTCTTGGTGCATTCTTTCTGTCCCTACCCAGAGGAAAGTTGGGAGGGATGCTGGCCCAGCCTGGATTTGGGCAGGAGGGCTTTGGATGGGAAACAGGCTGCCTGACAATATCTACCCCCCTCCCGCAACCCCCCCCCCAGCCTAATTGCTCGGGTGCCTCTATTTCCTTCTGCATCGCTGCAATCCCCTGGCATGAAATAATTACCTGCAAACAATAAAAAAATAAAACAGGTCCAAATTGCTTGGGGCTTGTGAAAACCCAGCCAGCCAGGAATGAATCAAAGCATCTGGAGCCCTCAGTAGGAGGGAGGGCTGTTGTAGCTAACATAATATCTTGTGCGGTCGGTGTGTGTGTGTGTGTGTGTGGTGCAGAGGGGAGGAGGGGAGAGTTGAGGACTGTGACCAGCAATGCAGCATTACTGAGCAGAGGGGAGCTGGTTTTGTTGCACGAGGGAAGATCTTCTGGGAGCTCCAACAGCTCTGTCTGTCTCTAACGGGGTGGAAGAGGGCGTGGAAGTTGGAAGGCTCCAACTGCTTTCCCTCAAACCAGAGTAAGGCAGGGTGGGGTGGGGGACTGGAGGCTGACTGCCAGCCCCAATGTGTCCACATGCATTTCTGGAAGAGACCTTCTCAATCAGGGCCAGCTCCAGGTTTTGGAGGGCCCTTGCGCAAGACGTCCTCAACGGGCCCCTCCCTCAGTGAGTCTGCCTTCTCACCAGCATGATCACCTTCTGCTGCTACTTGTGCACCTCCTCACCGCTACCACCTGCTTGCTGGCCAAGAAGAGAGCCAGTGAGCCAGTGGGCAGTGGCATCTGCTCTTCCTCGTCACCACCATTGTCTGGGGCGGAGGGCGAGGCAGGTGAACAAACAGGTTGCACTGGTGAAGAGCAGTGCAGGGGGCTCTTGTCCATGGGCACTTGGCAGGTGCCCAACCATGCCTACCCTGTCCTCAGTTCACCCCGACCCCCAAAATAGGGCATAAACAAAGCAGGTTGTGGTCTCTTACAGATGTCCGTGTAACTAGACAATTAATTCTCTCTCTGTGGTATATGTTGTCTCAGTCTGCCCCAATCTGGCACCTCCAGATGGGTTGGTCTACAAACCCCATCATCTCCAGCTAGCATGGCACATGCTGGCTGGGGTGATGGGAGCTGTAGTCCAATGCATCTGGAGGGCACATCTATCGATCCCTTGAAGCTCCTCTCCTCTTCTTTGTCCCTTTCACTGTTTTCTGGGGTTCATTCTCCTCCCCTGGTCTTGCTTTGCTATCTCAGTTTCCCTCCCCTTGCTCCTCCCCTCCCTTCACTTCTTTTCCTAGGCACCCCTCCGGGAAGGTTGATCAACATTTCACTCACTAAAGGTTCAATTTTCCTTTTATTGTGTGGCTGACAAAATCGGACTCCAATAATCATTTGTGAAAAATCAAGACAGAAACAGGCAGCTGCAAAATCACAGCAACCTGTGCTCTCTCATCTGCAGAGAACGAGCATAAAACAGGAATGGGAGATTGTTCCCGTGCAAACCGATTGGGGCTCAGTTCCTGGGAGAAATTGCTAATGCGGGGGGGGGGGGAAGTGGTATTGAGTTGACCTCCAGGTTATATAGAACGTACAGGCATTCTTACCAGGGAGCTAGAGAGTTGATTCTACTGGCGTGTATTGCCGTTGCCTGGGCCACTATACCTATGTTGCATGACAGGTAGTGATTTAATAGGTGCAGCTTTCCTAAGTATGCAGGCACATTGATGGATGAGATCCGTCTACATGGTGTGGGACCAGCAAACCTTATGGAGTGACTTCTTCTCCTATATGAAGCTTTTTATCGAGGCTCTTGGCACCAGAATCTGTCTGTATGTGGAGTGGGAGTTTTCTTGGTTGAAGCACCCCAATTAAGGAATTCCTTCCTTATAAAGGCCAGCTGAAACATGGCTCTGTGTTCATTTAGGGAGCAGGCAAGCCAAAAACAGGGTTAAATGGTTTGTTTTTGGTATCAGCAGGCACTTGTGATTTGATGTTAAAGTTAGCTCCCCATTTTTCCCCTCCCCCTGGCTTCTTGATGGCTTCCATGACCCCCATTGGCTTACCATTATCCTATCTAGACCCCTCTCTTTAAGCCCCCCCCCCAGCCCCAGTTTAACCAGATAAAAATGACAGGCATAACTTTTTTTGTTTCCCCTTCTTTTCCTTGGTGGCTGGGCATGCATCAGCATCTTTCCCTAAAAATGTATCTGAGCCCCATATATACCCTGGAGGCATTCATGGGAAGTAAAGATGGCAGTGGCTAGAATCATAGAATCATAGAATATAGTAGGGTTGGGAGGGGCCTACAAGGCCATCGAGTCCAACCCCTGCTCAATGCAGGAATCCAAGTCAGAGCATCCCTGACAGATGGCTGTCCAGCCTCGTCTTGAATGCCTCCAGTGAGGGAGAGCCTACCACCTCCCTAGGTAACTGGTTCCATTGTTGTATTGCTCTAACAGTCAGGAATTTTTTCCTGATGTTCAGCCGGAATCCAGCTTCCTGTAACTGGAGCCCATTATTCCATGTCCTGCACTCTGGGATGATCGAGAAGAGATCCTGGCCTTCCTCTCTGTGACAACCTTTCAAGGACTTGAAGAGCACTATCATATCTCCCCTCAGTCTTCTCTTCTCAAGGCTAAACATGCCCAATTCTTTCAGTCTCTCTTCATAGGCTGGAGGACCTCACTTTGCTTGGAAGCAGTCCCCATCAAAAGATAAAAAGTGGGAGTGGGAGGGCACCTTGGTGGGCACCAAGAAAGTTGTCAACATTGCCTACCCCACATGATTCCTTCATACTCTGCTAATAGTCTGTTCTATTAGCTTTCAAGTCCTGGCTGCCATTTAAGGAAATGTTCTTGTGTATATACTTTTTCTAAAAAAAGATCACCACATAGGATTGCTGTCTGTTCAAATTTTTTAGGAAACCTTGCTGCAAACATGCTTTGGTAACATGGAAACTTTGAATTTAGTTCCCAGTGTTATCGACAAGATTCCTTATGTTCTATCCTGGGAATTCCAGAATTTTTAAGCCTTATTTAGGTTGTTATATTTCCTGTGGCTGAAGACAATACGGGTGATCCTTTATGAATTTCTACTGAAGATGATGGATTGAAGCCACTGACAGCACCATAATGTGTTTGGCAGTTTTTATTGGACTGAGCTGATTTCTAAAGCTGGATGAACTTGGGAATGCTTGATGTGAAAATATTGTTTTGGAAATTGGTTATATTTGGGATGTATCTATTGACCTATAGCTTTAGAAGGGGGGCATGATTGTTTAAAGATTTAAATTATATTTAAAAAGCTGATCAGTCTGAAATTGTTTATATGTAATTTATATAATTTGATCAATCCTCTCTGTGAACAATATACCACCCTTTTTATGACTCATTCATATTTCAGGAGCTTTGTCAATAATAGGTAGAAAACATACTTATGGAGAGAAAGGATCCTTCCTTCCTTCCTTCCTTCCTTCCTTCCTTCCTTCCTTCCTTCCTTCCATATTGTGTGAAGGCAGAATTGGGTGTCTAGGCAAACTTCAATTAATCCTGCCTTCAGACTCAGTTCAGTTTCAAAAGAAAAAGGAGGTTTTCTATGAGCTCTAGAGGGAAACAGTTTATAGAACTATAAGGCATGTTATTCTTTTTGTCACTCTTCCGCTTCTGAACCCTGAAATTGCTGTGCATAAAAATAAGGGGTTAGAAAGACCACTAGATATTAGTGACCAATTTTCTAACTTTATATTTAAGTAAAATGATTCACATAGGATTATAATGTGGCTTCAATGAGCCATCTAGTATTGTACTTGTTTCCCCCCACTGATGCAGGAAGACACACAAGGTTGATAATTTGACAGCTTAAAAGTTGGCAATCTACATGTTGTCTCAGGCTTAGGGCCCAGCCTGCCTTGTAACCCCAGCCCTCTATCCTGTCCCATTCCTCCAGTTAAAGTATCTCTTGGGAGATCTTGCTGTCTTTGAAAGTTTCAGATCTGGCCAAAATTGAAAATGGGGGAATCCAGAAGGGCATCACTTGTGGCCAGGGCTGGTATCCAGGATCAGCATGAAGGGCCACTTGCAGAGGGCTTACACCCCAGCAGGGGGCCTACTGACAAGAGCCTCCTGGACCTGCTCCTCTTCACCAGTGCAACCCACTTGTTCACCCTGGTTTTGCTCTGGCCCAGACGACAGTGGAAGTGTGATGGAAGGAGGAGCTGGAGATGCCGCTGCCTACTTGCTCATTGGCTCTCTGACTGGCAAGCAAGCAAGGGGTAGCAATAATAAGGACAAGGAGGAGGTTCAGCAGCTGGCAATAATGTTGGTAAGAAAGTAGACTCACGGAAGGAGAGTCCCCCCCTCCTCGTCTGAGGATGTTTTGCTCAAGGACTCTCCAAACCTGAAAGACAGCACCGATTGTGGCACAACATTTAGTTCTGCAATATTTGAATGCTAAATGCACCTCAGTTCCCATTGGACAGAGGACATCAATCTAACCATTATGTAGAAAATGGCAGTTAACAGCAAGGATGCTCAGGGAGGCTACAAATAAATATAACCCCACTTCTTTCAACTCTGTGAAATGGTGTCCCATTCTTTATGATCCTTCATGCAATGGGCATTAGTTGGTCCTTGAAGCAGCAGTCATTTGCGTATGCTACAACCAATGAGCCAGGCCTCTTCATTTCCACTGGGATTTGATGCAGAAGGAACAATAGTATGATTAGGAGGCTCACAAATGCATGAACCACTGGATCCCAGGGCCCATTCATATGTTTTATGGGTCCCTGGGGTCTCATTTAGAAATGCCATCATAACCTAATCAAACTGTGAAGCAGCAACTGGGATGGAATGGGGAGATGCAGGGTGTTTAATCTGGATCACCATGGTAACTAGGATGTGCCAGACAGTGACTAGAGATAAAGAGGGTAAGAAGAAAGGTCAAAAGTGAACCCTGTAAACAAATGTTCCCTGTGCATCCTGGCTGCTGATAGAATGATAAAGCGATCAGGCCAGGCAATGGCCTGCCCCCTCCCTTGCAATATCAGCTTGTAGGCCTCCCATCCTGGCCCCAAATGGATTTGACTTGTCAGAGGCAGGCTGTGCTAATCAAATGGGGCAAAGCAAGCTGGCTGAGGGATGAGGTGGGCTGCCCTGGTTGCATTTGCTTTGTTGCCTCCTCATTTCCTCTTCCACCACCACATTGATCCAAGTCAGGTGGAATTTCGATTTCTCTCACATCTGAACAGTTTTCTGCAATGACACCAATCCCTTACTTCTGACCTTGGCCTCTCCCCTTGCATTCTTCATCCCTCCAACTCTCTTTTTCGCCCCATGTCCTTGCATCAAAAAGGCAAATGCTATTTTGGGCTGCGTTAATAGAAGTATAGCTTCCAAATCCTGTGAAGTACTAGTTCCCCTCTACTCAGCACTCGTTAGGCCTCATCTTGAATACTGTGTCCAGTTCTGGGCACCACACTTTAAGAAGGATGCAGACAAACTGGAGAGGGTTCAGAGGAGGGCAACAAAGATGATCAGAGGACTGGAAACAAAGCCCTTTGAGGAGAGACTGAAAGAACTGGGCATGTTTAGCCTTGAGAAGAGAAGACTGAGGGGAGATATGATAGCGCTCTTCAAGTACTTGAAAGGTTGTCACAGAGAGGAAGACCAGCATCTCTTCTTGATCATCCCAGAGAATGGGATCCCAAAGGACACAGAATAATGGGCTCAAGTTACAGGCAGCCAGATTCCAGCTGAACATCAGGAGAAACTTCCTGACTGTTAGAGCAATATGACAATGGAACCAATTACCTAGGGAGGTGGTAGGCTCTCCCACACTGGAGGCATTCAAGACGAGGCTGGACAGCCACTTGTCAGGGATGCTTTGACTTGGATTCCTGCATTGGACTCGATGGAATTGGAATTCTCGGCACTCTCACAAAGGACAACTCCCAGGATACCTTGAGGAAACCATGGCACTTATCATAGTATAAAGCCAATCTGGAATGTAGAGATGCTGCCCTCCCTCTCTTGTATTGGGTTTACTTTCCTCCTCAGCCCCATTCTTTTCTTCCTTCCTGACCTTTCTCGATCTATTTCTTCTCTGATACACATGTCATCTGTACCCCACTGGGACTTTGCTTCTCTCTCAATTTCCCAATTAGTATTTATCTCATAGATCAGGGGTGGGCAGAAGGTAGATCTCCGGATGCGTTGGACTTCAACTCCCAGAAGCCGCTGCCAGCATGCCCAATGGTCAGGAATGTTGGGAGTTGAAGTCCAAAACATCTGGAAATCTACTTTTTGCACACCCCTGCCATAGATGCTGCTTCTCTTCATCTAATCACTGCTTTGAGTTTCATGTTGGACAGCAGCTGGCAAAGGAACTCGGGCGTCATGGAACGGAAGGCATTTATTTATTTATTTGGGATATTCATTTGGGGTATTTATTAGGGGTGTGGATTCAGCCAAATCCTGAATCCCAAACCAAATTGGACAGATTTGGGGAATGTTTCCCAATTCAGAAAGATTTGGAGAAGCAGACTGAATCAAAATCTGAACAACTCCTAAAGCTTCATTAACAATTCAGTTTCAGAGTACCCAGAGACTGTGTCTGCAAAACCAGACACATTTCTTGCCAACCTCTCCAGAGAAGGAAAATACCAGGGTGGGGCAAGGGGGAAGGGAGATGAGGGATTGTAGTTTTGTAACTGACAGCTCTAGCTTCTAATCAGAGTGGATGGCTTTAGCAAGGCTCTTCAATTGAAGCACTTTGGGGCAGGGATGGTGAAGTCATGTGTCACAGGACTGTTTCAGCATTCAGTGCTCTTTGCTAGTCCATCTTCTTGGAGCAGGGATGTTAAAAGAGTTTTTGTGGAGTTTGTGGAAGCTGGGTGGGTGTAGTGTTAGGGGCTTATGTGAAAAATGCCATATGTTCAGGTCCATCTGCCTCTTATACTCCCCTGTCCTATTGCACTTTCTTGTAACTTTGCTGAACTGCAGACCGGAAGGTCGGCAGGACAGCAGTTCGAGACCCGAGTGCCGCATGACGGAGTGAGCCCGTCTTCAGTCCCAGCTCCTGACAACCTAGCAGTTCGAAAGCAAGAAATTGCAAGTAGATAAATAGGTACCACTTTGGCGGGAAAGGTAACAGCGTTCCATGCACCTCGGTGTTCAGTCATGCCGGCCACATGACCACGGAAGCGTCTTCAGACAGCGCTGGCTCTTCGGCTTAGAAATGGAGATGAGCACCACACCCTAGAGTCGGACACAACTGGTTGGGGACACCTTTATCTTTTACCTTTTTATGCCCTGGCCATGGGCTGCTAAGGTTTGGAGGTGCTGAGACAGTGATAAGCCAGATTCAGGTTTGCTTACAAGGAGACTTTACTGAGTACTTACAGCACACAGGCATACCCAATAGTTGGATCAGACAGCTTCTCTGAACCCAGAGCCAAGGGGTAAAATGGGTTTTATACCATACATGTTAGCAGTGAGGCAGCATGACAGAAGCAAGTGTTAATTAGTGTTCATCTGCAACTTTCCCAGCATAAGCTAACAGTGCTTGTTAACAAAACAAAAAGGAAAACAATCATAACTTTCACAGCACAGACACCTGTAGCTTAGGATAAACATAGCCTCACTTCTCAGGTGCATCCTAGGCCCTGATAAGATTCAGAGCTTGTTAGCATGGAATGTGCTGAGGCGGCGATACCGACCTTTGACTAATCTTACCAGCTAGGAGTCCCACTAGCAAGGGAATTGCACCAAAGCAGAAAGCATTATGGATCTCTAGGCCTCTCTAAAACTGCTGGTGACTTGGTTACAGGCCTGGGGCCATTACAAAGAAAAAACACCCCCCCTTAATTGCTTTTCATTCATTATAACTCCCCACCCCTCACCCTTAGCTTTCTGAAATTTTGGAGGTTTCCTGCCTAAAGAAACTTCTATGATGTCATTTTCATGCCCCTCCTACTCCCACCAGAACAGCATCCTGAAGTAGGCAATGCTTCATTTGCTTTCCCCATATGAGTGAATGGCAGCCATTCACCTGTATAGGAGAAAATTGGTGGATGAACTTGGGGATACTATTGGAATAGGGGCTTCATTTGTCCCCTGTCTGTGCAACCCCAGTTTCTGTCAGAAATGGATCATCCTTCCCCCTTCACAATCAACACCACA
Organism: Heloderma suspectum; assembly: GCF_057233095.1. Classification (NCBI taxonomy): domain Eukaryota; kingdom Metazoa; phylum Chordata; class Lepidosauria; order Squamata; family Helodermatidae; genus Heloderma; species Heloderma suspectum. Next base: position 41,723,930 of record NC_139464.1, on the reverse strand, counting down.
AGGAGACAAAGCTTCGGGCTAATACTACTTTATTTTGCTAGAGACTAGTGTCTTTGCAAATGCAGATTCTAGGAAACTCTCAGATTGCCTCAGGCCCCTAAACAACTAATCTGTGATCCCTATTTAGAGAAGATGAACCAGAGGGTAGTGACAGTTTGGGCGTGAACCTCTCTGCCAGACTTGCTCTGCAGTGATACCCCTCCCCCAGGATGGCTCCCTCCTAAGTTGGCTTCCAAGAGTGGCTAACCTGGATAAGGGTCTGAGCCCTGCCACTAACCTTTCCTGTTTCCTTTTTCCCATGCCCTAGCATCTCTCAAGTCATGCCACTCTTCCTTCTCCTCTTCAGAAACTTCAGTTCTTTCGAAGGGGGCAAGGACTCAGCTTGGGCCATCTGTTTGTCAAGGTCTTCGGGGGGATGTATGAAACTCACTTACCTTTTCACGGAATCTTTCGTGGTGGGGGGGAGGTGCTCCATCCCTCCCCCCAGAATCCTCGACAGAGGGGGGAGGCGATCCGGTCCTCCCCCCCAGAATCTGCTCTGCAGCCAGGCCATGGAGCAGCCGGCCAGGGCCATCTGCAGCCGGATTTCTGGCCACAGACAGGCTACTGTGTGATAGCGTCCAGCCGCCATTTGCGTGATAGCGGCTGCCATTTGCATCCAGCCAGGCAGCTGTGATAGGCTACGTAAGAATTTACGTAGCGTATCATGGCTACCCCCCCAAAAAAAACCCAGCGTATGCAAATGGTGGCAGCTACGGCGGCCTCCATTTGCGTTTCCTATTTTTCGCCAATTTATCTTACGTAAATATTTACATAAGATAAAATGGCAAAAAAAGGGGGAACGCAAATAGCGTAGTGGGCACTATTTGCGTTCCTTTATTTTTCGCTGTTCTAGCCTACGTAAATATTTATGTAGGATAAAACGGCGAAAAATAGGGAACGCAAATAGTGGCCACCGTAGCCACCACCATTTGCATACGCTGGGTTTTTTTGGGTGGGGGGGGTTAGCCGTGATAGGCTATGTAAATTCTTACACAGCCTATCACGGCTGCAAGGACAGCAATGGCGGCGGCAGCAGCCCGGCCGCGGCCAGCCAGGAGACCAGCCGCCAGAGCCACTGCCACCAGAGCCGTTGCATCCGCCCCAGGTAAGTGCCATCCTGGGGGGATTCCACGGGGGGGGGGGCGGGGGGGCAGGAGGCTATTCTGCCATGGATTCCGGGGGTTTAGAATTCTTTAGAATCCGGCCTCACTAGAATCCATGGCGGAATTCTCTGCCATCCCTAGAGGAATCTCTCCCAGTGTCTTGGCTCACTAGGGAGGGTCCCTCCCTCAGCCTCTGATCTAGCTGTTCCAACTCTGATTCAGAATTAGAGTTTTCAGACATTTCAAGGCACTTGGATTTATCCCTGACAGTTTCCTACAAGCAGTAGTTTTTACCCCTCCCTCAAGTCTTTTGATATATTGTCTATGAACTAATTCAGTGCTATTATATTCCATTCCCTCAAGTCTTACCAACTGAAACCTGTTTACTTTGTCCCATAGAACTTAATGGGAATCATGCAGAATCTAGTTCAGCCCAATTTGCATAGCCCCACTCTGTTTTACTTATCTATAATACTAGAGCATGACAGTGAGGTAGAGAGATGATAAAGCAGGAGTGAGCAACTGCAGGAGGTCCAGGGGCTTTCATCTCCTGGACCAACCCCTTGCAGGCTACACCCATCTACAGATGACCCCCAAATAAAATAAATGTTTCCTGTAGCATATATGGAGCAACAACATTAGCTTGTTTGAAAGTGAATTTTGACCCTTTCGGTACTATGGATGCCATTAAAAAATCCCTAAAGTGAAGGAATTCTGGGGGTAGTGGGGAGCAGTGAAGTTTGGTACCACATGCATACTGTGGGTCATGTGTCACCCACCTCTGTGACAGATGGTGATCAAAACAGGATAGTTTTCCTCATCCTAGAAATAAGGAGAGTGGTATTAGTATTTATGCATGTGTTTGTTTGTTTGTTTGTTATTTAGAATATTTGTATCCTGCTCCACATCAAAAGATTTCAGAGTGGTGAACAGCATGGATAAAGGAAGAAAACACCAAGTTAAAACAAATACAACATTTTAGAAGAGACAAGTTCCAATGAGGCCGAATTTAATAAACCGCGGCTGGTCACTCAAGGAAGCCTTCCCGAAATAACAATGTCTTCAGGAAGTGCTGGAAAGAACACAACGTTGGTGCCTGCCTGACCTCCAAAGGCAGGGAGTTCCACAGGAAGGGGGCCACGACACTGAAGGCTCTTTTCCTGGTGGATGGCAACCGGGCCATGGGTCCATGTGGAACTACCAGGAATGTGCCCTCTGATGACCTCAGTGACTGGGCAGGTTGGTAAGGAAGGAGGCACTCTCTCAGTTATCCTGGTCCCAAGTTGTTTAGGGCTTTGTTTTGCAATAAATGCTTCCAGTAATGTATGCTACTCAAAATATTGTTTGTTGTTTTGCATTACCTGTATAGAATCTGATGATTTGCTTATGATAGAATGTCAGAAATACTGATTCAATTAAAGAAGTCAATAAGTAGCAAATTCATGGCTCAGTTTACCTCCCAAATCAATGGCAAAACTATTAAATGCAGTTAGTTTCATTCTCTTGTTAGTCACTCAAAATCAAGCATCTGATTGTGCAGAAATGCAATATGTGTTTCACAGTGTGGCAGATGAGCCAACTTTGAGGACAAAGGTGCTGCAAGACAGAGTTCAAGAGTGTAGTGTTGTATGTATTATCACTGGCAGAGGGAGGCTGTGATAACTCAGTGTTCGTTACTGTTTATAAATATGAAACTTCAAAAGCCCTTATGCCACCTACATAAAGTCTTACGTCATTCTCTAATTAGAAATCTTGTACTCTCCAGCTGTAATTAAGAATCTTGCAGTCACTAGTTTTTTAGTTAAACAATCCCATTCGAAAACAGTATTCATAGTTCAGGCTGGATTTAATTTCCATAATAGGTGGGAGATGAAGAGGAACCAGAAAAGGAGGTGGGGAGAGTAAGATATGGTCACTGGCCTCTTGCTAATTGCAATGCTTGTGGTAGATCCATTCCATGAGCCAGGTCAAGAATTCTAGATGTCTTAGCACAGAGAGTCCATTCCAGGATTTATACTAGACTGGCAAGGTAAGGGCCCCTCTGCCTGTGGCTGCCTGCAAGGAAGGAACAATAAAATACACTCTGCATCTTCTAAACCAGCATTCCCCAACCTGGTGTCCTCCAGATTTGCTCCCATAATCCAACACACCTGGAAGGCACCAGGTGGGGAAAGGCTGCTCTAAGCTTTGAGTCCTCACCCCTTGGATCAGCGTAAGGATCTTCATAGAAGTTGCATTCAACCTCGAAGTGCCATTAATTAAAGGCGTTGGAAACAATTTCCCACCTTTCTGTGCTCTCGGCAAATCCTATTCATTTCAGTGGGGCTCTTGATGAAGAATTTCCCAGAGGATTTTGCCCTTTATCCCTTGAGTGACTCTAGGTATTCTCACTATCTAAGAACATCTATTTGTGTGATATCCTAAGATTGTAAGATTGATATCCTACGATGTAGCTTCTCTACAGAGCTCCTCCATCCCATACTAGAACCCAGGACAGGCAGAGGTCACCATGCCTGCCAGCCCCAGTCAAAAGAGCAGATAGAAAAACATCAACTTCTGTTCTATTTCCTGACTCAGTGGAGACCTCTGGGTTCCACCCCACCACCAACCCAAGGCCCCACCCAGGCATCAGCATTTTTGAAATTAAAAGCTCTCCCTATTTAGGCTTTATTTATTTATTTATTTACAATATTTATATACCGCTCCATATCTAGAACAGATTTTGGAGTGGTGAACACACACAAAAAACCCAGTAAAATAATAAAAAGATTAAAACACCACATTAAAATTATACTTGTTTAAAAACACAATGCTAATAAAAAGCTTCAGATCCCTCTTCATGCACAGAAAAAGAATAGGGGTGTGTATCATTGGCTCCTGTGATTGGCAGGCAATATGAAACCTCTGCATTAGTGAAGACAGCTATCCATACTAGAAGCTTGGCCTAATGCCCTTGTCAGACCTTCTGCACTTCAGGCTCTAGCCCAGAGGTGAGCCCCTTGTGGCCCTTCAGATGTTTTGGCTTACAACTCCCATCATCCATTGGCTAAGCTGGCTAGGGCTGATGGGAGGTGTACACGAACACTTCTGGAGGGCCACCTCTGCTCTAGCCCATGCTCCAAATAAAGAAACTGATCCCAGGGACCCTGGATTAGAATACACCCATGAGGTCTGGATTCAGGTACCCGCCCTTAGCCTGGCTGTCCTGATACATGCATTCCTATTGAGTCTTTCAAGTTGGAACTGTGATCAGTATGTAAATTAAAGCTGTGGAAATCTACAATCTGCCACTCATTTACTTCAGAATAATCCTATTGAAGTATATATGGTTACTCTGAAGCAATGGGCTGAGGACTGTGATTGAAGAGTGCTTCTCATAGACAGATGGTCTGTCTGCACTCTGCACAGGGCTGGCCTGGCCCTACCATTAGACAGAGTGAGGCAGTTACCTTGGACAGCTGGTTTGGGGTATCATGAAAGGGCAGCAGATTGTTAGAAATTTAATGTATCATTGTTATTGTGTTTTTACTGCCAGGCAGGGGGAAGAGGGGTTTGTGGGATTTTCTGCCTCAAGTATCAAAATAACTTGGCTACCCTTATGTATTGTGCACATTGGCTACCCTTACGTATTGTGGCACCACTTGGGTGGTGGTGGGGAGCCATTTGTTGCTGTTCAGGTAACAAAATGTCTTGGGGCAGCCCTGATGATCAGTGAGGCTGGGCCAATACTCTTCCCTGATTTGTTTACACATTCAAGGAAGTGAATACAAGGTTGAAGTGAGCTGAAGGAGAGTCAACATCACTGATACTGTCTGGCCATAACTCATAGGAATCCCCTTTTCATTCAAATAGGAGTTGTTATCTCAGGATAACAACCTTGGGATAGAAGAATATCTGATTTGGGCTGAATAAATAAGCCAGAAGAGTTGAAGAAAAACCTGGAGGGGGTTGGGGGAGAGAAATTGCCTTCTCTGCAACCCTGTGGATGATGGAGGCTTTAGTTTCAGTGGGGCTGTGAATCCATTCTGGGTTTTAATCCGAACCAGCCAGAACACGAAAGGAGCTATGCAAGGTGCTGAACCCATTTTAGGGATAGGGTTGAACACTTTGGATAGCTCTTTTAGAGTTCTGGCTGGATCTGACTGAAACCCAGAATGGATTTACAGCCCCACCCTAATCGGAGCCACCAGCCTCCACTGTCACAAGCCGATCTAAATTCACAGCTATCATATTGATTGGAAGGGGAGCAAGAAACACTGTTAACAATAGTTGCCTTCATCTGTACATTGTGTGGAGGGGAATCATTCAAAGAAAGAAACTGCTCCGGCCCTACCCCAATGTGACACAATGCTGTTACCCCACCCCCAATATCCATGCATTAGGAGCAGGGACCTACAGATGTTGTTACATCTGTTCAGTCTGTGTTTCATGGACTAACTGTAGGGATGTTGGAGGAATCCGTTGAGGTGTGGAGCTCGTGTAGAGCTCACTAAGCTTTCATCAGCTGAGCTCCCTGGACTTCATCTCATTTCCCTGGCCTGACTTGATCCGCATTGAGTGGGGCGAGCTCACAGATATTTCTGGGTTTTAAAAATGTATGTAAATGGAAATGTGCACAAATTGCAGGGTGCAGTTTGTGTGATTTATGCAAATTCTGGCCGTAATTGCGTAGTTTGTACAAAGTGCAGCTGCAATTTATATAAATTATGCAATTTGTGGCTGAAATTTACATAAATCACACAAATTGTGCCCTGAAAATGAAATAGACATGGGAAAAGTTCCCAGATTTCAGGAAAAGCTCCACAGCTCAGCCCGCAAATGCAAGCCGAGTTGGGTGCCCACTGGGAGTCTGTTGAGCCCTGAAAGGGCTGGATTCCACAGTGATGGAAATTCCTAACTGTCAGGCATCTTTCATTCCATTGTCTGCTCATTTGAACTGGAACTTTAGGGATGTACAAGAATTTCAGTCCACTGGCACTAATGCACATTTGCATATGACTTGGAAAAAGCTGGTTCATCTCAGAATCCGCATGTCAGATTCATAGAAATCTGAACTCATTTGACTCAGTTGCATATTTCTCTAATATTAGGTGTGGATGTTAGCAACAGGAATTGACGTCCTATTCTGGAACCCAAATCTTACAGGCTTATGCAGGCTTGCAGATGTTCTTTTCTAATGAATGGGTGTTGGGGATGGGGCCAAAGGCACAGTGCACCCCTGCTCTACACATTCCTGCATGTCCTGCTTCACTGCTGGCAAGGGCCTTGGGCAAGGCACAGATAGTCCCAGGACCAGGAGTAGAAGTGAGAGAACAACCAGTTCAGTCCAGGGTCACGCACAGGAATTCCAAGGAGGTTTTGCAGGCAGAGGCGAGGTCAAAGCAATCCAAAGGTCAGGTCACAAGTGTCAGTTTCCTCAAGCAGCAAGACCAGTCAGGGGGCATCTGAAAGTGTTGTGCAGATGGGTAGCTGAGGATCTAGGAGCCTATCAGGTCTGGTGTCTTCAAATGCAATACTGAGGTTAAGGGGCTGTTGTTCACAGCAGAGAGCTGGTGTGGACTGGGCTGATTTATAGCTGGTTGTTAATCAGTACAGCTGGCTAATTAGGTCAGCATGTTGCTTTTAAGGGAGGCCCCACACTGTGACTTCCTTTTCTTTCGCTGCTCACGTCTGATTCTATGCTGTTGAGAGGGATGGATTATCTCAGGCTCTGCTTCCAGCATTTGGGGGAATTCAGAAACTGTTTGAGAGGGCCTGGTTGCTCCTGTAATGTTTCCAGGAGAGGACTGTCAGCCAAGGCCTCCTGTTCCTTGCTTAGCTGTGGCTGGGGCTCATTGTGCTGGCTCTCCCCCTCCTCTTCTTCCTCAGATGAATCCTCCTCCAGGTAGGGCATGACACTGCAATACCTTCATGAAGGGGGCAGGTGAGTAGGTGGCAAAGTTTATGTACTCAAATACACACCCTCCTCCTCTCTAACAATGTTGTGCTCTTGGAGAAAAACATGACACCGTGATGTTGGAATGACATGTTACTTAGCAGACACACCTTCCCAAACTTGCTTTTACTGTGGCAATGGAAGTGAGAGGATGGGAAGGACATTGGTGTGGAAAAATCAGTGAGCAGTGTTTAACACAGGGATCCCCAACATTTTTGGACCCTTGGGTACATTTGGGAATTTTAGAAGGTGGTGTAGTTTTGCCACAAAATGTCTAATCAGTAGATTGTGGCTTTGGTGTCTATCTGTCTTGTTTATGGAGCTTAGGCTGCATCTTATTCAGCAAAAACATTTGTTTCATGTGTACTGAACACCACAATCTCTCTTTAACAAGAGATTGTTTAATTTGGCTAATTGCTGGCAGTGCAATACAACTAATGCTTCTTTTAAACTTAGGCAATGTCCAGTAGGTGCTTCTTTTTGGGAGGAGGTTATTACACAGCTCAATTTTGTACTGGAACAGTCTTTAATATTCACTGATGTACACACTCAAATTATTTACTTGCTTCATGGAAATTAAGAAATGGTCAGTGTGAATGGATTCTCTGTGCCCTTCTGAGAGCTAAAAGACTGATATTACAACATTGGAAGGATAAACACTCACCTCCTATAATGCAGTCGATTGAGGACATTAAAACACTTAAAATATTTGAACGGATGGCAAATAGACACCACTTTCAAATGGATACTTATTTGGATATTTGGTCTGCTTTTGTTGAAGCCTGTGTATAATTGCAAGAAAGTTGTATGCATTTCATACATATTCATTGCTATGGATATATACAAATACAAGTACGTACATTTTTTTAAAAGGGGGTAAATAAACAAACAAACAAACACACACACAAATAAATAAATAAAAGTGTTGTTGTGCCCATGGCATTACATAGAATCATAGAATCAAAGAATAGTAGGGTTGGAAGGGGCCTATAAGACAATCATGTGCAACCCCCTGCTCAGTGCAGGAATCCAAGTCAATGGGGACATTGGGGACACTTTCATGGGCATCATTAGAAGTGCCCATGGGGACCCCTGGCTTAATACTTCCTTTGCCCTCTGACTCTCCACTGCAAACACCCCCCCCCCGCCCAGTTGTCCCCCTCCCAACTATCTTAGTTTCAGCCCTAGAGCCCAAGTGGTGATGGGGGAGGCCTAAAATGGGCTGAGGGCACTTGTAGGGGAGAATCACTGGCCAAGATGAAGGGCTAAGTACCCTGCCAAGTATAAAGGGTGGCCCTGTGTCCTATTTTACAAAGGACAGTCCTCTGTTTGAAGGCATCCCCGATTTGAAGGGCTGTGCAGTCCAAGTCTGGTTTAAAAGGTAAAAACCATCAGAAGGGAGACCAAACAAGGGCCTTGAACAAGCCATCCACAGTGGACAGCAGACTGAGCAAGGCACACAGGTCACCAGACCCCAATCTATATGGCCGGCTGATTTAATGTGGAGGGAGAGCACACTGGGGTCGTTCATGACAGACGCTGCTGTTACCAATCTGCAGCAACCCTGCAGCTTTCCTCTGGAAAAGGTGCATTTTCAGGAAGTTGTTTTTTTAGTGTGGTCTTTTTCCTTAAATGTGGCTCCCAAGTGGTCCCACTGCTGTGTGCCCTGTGCCCCTGCATGAAATCCTGGGTGTGAACTGTGTGACTATTTCTGTGACCTGGCAGTGACCTGGTCAAGGGGTGGAGTCACCCTCCCCCCTTCCCCCTTTTTGCTTTCACAATAAGTAGCCTCCTTTTCCCATTCACAATAGTGCTGTTTCATTCACAATAGCGGGGTAGCCAGCTTTACCTATTCACAACATGTAGTGCACAATAAAGGATACACAGAAGGCAAGGAGAGGGGGTGGCCAGTAGCAAGAGCCTGCAGTATTGGTATTTTGCAGTAGTGTTACTGCAATATACTGAAAACAAAAGAATACACAGAGGGGAGGGAGAGGGAGCAGCCAGTAGGAGCAAGGGAGCATGGTGGAGGAGTGGGGAAGAAGCCTCTCTCATTCACAGGGAAGCATCTCCACGGTTGTTGACGTTCACTTCTACTGGTGGGACTCAGCCCACCCAAGCCCAAAGTGGGGCAGTTTAAAGTGTCTGACTTGTGAAAACGTGTTTTTAGGTGATGTATGTTCCACTTTTCTTGCTTTGTGTGCTGCTGACGGACCAAAGCCAATTTCATGATAACTGGGATAAAAACTGAAAATGCTTCTGCATGCATTTCCATGTAGATTGGGCCCAGGTCAGTCTTTCACACTATGGTGAGATGGATGGCATTTCTATTTAAATTATAGTAACTATTTCTAAATGTGTATCTTAGGGATGGACAGGCATTCCCCTGTCTGGGCTCTCCGGGCACCTGCCAAGCCTTTGCCCTTGCTCGTGCACCCCTGGACCAACACTTGAGCTCCCTACTGCTTGCTGAGCCACTCGTTGCACTCACCCGGGACCCGTCCTCAGGCACCATGATCACCATTTTGTGAAAAAATATGGCGATCCCAGTATGCATGCATCTAGGTGTATGCAAAATGGTGCCGTGAACGGCCATATATGCAAGATTACAGGCCTAATGGCCCATTGTTGCTTGTAATCTTGCGTATATGGGCCATTCACGGTGCCATTTTGCATACAATTAGATGTGCGCATATTGCGATCGCCATTTTTTGCAAAATGGTGCTCACAGAGCTCACGGACAGCTCCTGGGTGAGTGCTGCTGGTGGGTCGGAGAGTGGTGCCGTGTGTGTATGTGTGAATGGAGTGTGTGTGTGTGTGTGTGTGAATGGAGGCAGGGGCTTGGTGGACATGGCTTGGGGGTGCAGGTGGGGGGGGCATCTGCTGGACTCCCAGCCCGAATCAGGTGCCCACAGCATCCCTAGTGTATCTATGCATTAGCTTATGCACATTTTATACAAATCTGTGTCCACTTTTGTCTTCTTTTCTGGCAATGCATTTCCTCCTCTGTGGCAATGTGGATATGGCCACCTGATTCCCCATCCCCATCTAGTTCTGCTCTCAGTTACTGTCACTGACTCTCTTCTGTCTGTTCCTAGGTGACAGCAAAACAGTCAGAAAATTCCATGTCCCCCGCCCCACAAGATAAGAGCAGGAATGTAGTGGCAGTCAGAAAATATGCAAATCACATGTGCTGATTTACTGCAACTGCTTTGCTTAATTAGCATCTTTAATTTGCATACTGTGCAAATTGAATTGCTGGGATTTGGGTGTTCGGATAAGGCAGTCTTCCCGGCTATACAATAAGACCTTTGAGCACCAGAAGGAAAAGGCTGCCACCTTCATTTTTTCTTTTCTTCTTCTTCTTTTTTTTTTACTGCTGTTTGAACTGCAGCCTGGTACAGACATTTTAGCAGATAAAAGCTTTTCCTCGTATGGAGATAAGTAGCAAGGAAAAACTTCATGTGGTTAATTTCTCCAAGTCAGGCTGCTGTTAAAGGTGCAGGAGCAGGGCTGGGGAGAAAAGGTGGCAAAACTCACCAGGAGCTTTCTGCCTTCATGTAATGACCACAGTGGAGGGGAACACAGAGCATTCTAAGGAAAAAAAAAAATCCAGTGCAGTTTCCCATAAGAATCAAAGAGGTGCTCAGGGCTTTATATCTTGCTATAAGCCAGGCTACATCACACAAGTAGGTTTGGGATGGCAGAACATCAGAAGCAGCTGCCTTATGCAGGGGTCAGGCCATTGCTCCAGCTAGCTCAGTATTGTCTACACCAGGGTGGTCAGTTTGTAGCCCTCTAGACGTTTTGGCCTACAAGCCCATCATCCCTCACCATTGGCAAAGCTGACTAGGGCTGATGGGAGTTGTAGGCCAAAACATTTGGAGGGCTACAAGTTGCCCACCCCTAATAGAGACACCTCCCCCCCCCCCGTGTGTGTGTGTGTGTGTGTGAGAGAGAGAGAGAGAGAGAGAGAGGGAGAGAGGCACCGCAGGAAGTACGTAGAACCATTTTGAGATGCTGACACCACCCAGCAAGGGTGACTGCTTCTCTTCACTTCTTACCATGATTCTTTAGGGGCTCTGGAGAAATATATGTGCATAAAATTGAATGGGGCTGAGAAGCAGGTGTTCACCTCGTTACAAAAAAGGGAAGATAATAAAGGAGCTGAAGACAGAGTCAGAGCCAGAAAAAAGGAGGGAGGAGTGAAAGCCAAAACACACTCTTTCCACTGACTGGGGAAAAATGCTGTGACTTTGTGGGGTTTTTAAAACCAACCTTCCTTCCTTCCTTCCTTCCTTCCTTCCTTCCTTCCTTCCTTCCTTCCTTCCTTTCTTTCTTTCTTTTTCTCCTTCCTTCCTTCCTTTCTTTCTCCTTCCTTCCTTCCTTCTGTTTCTTTTTTCATCAAAATGACAAGGAAGAATAAAGAAGGCAGCCAGAGCCAGAGATAAAGAGGGGTGAATCGGCTGTCTGAGTACACAGCCGATTACACATGGCCAAAGGGGCAGGGGAGGCACCGAGTCTGATGGAAGCGGAAATTCCACACACTCCAGCTCACATGTAATGATTGTGCCAGCGCCTCAGACAGCCAACGGGGTAGAGCGGGAGGAAAGCCCCCCCACTTCCTCAGTCCTTTTCTCAGAAGTGTGCTCTCTAGGTCTTCCTCCCGCAGAAGGACAGGGGAAATAGTCAGGAAACAACTGAAAGAATACTGGGGAGATAGTGGGAGGGTTGGCAAACTACCTTCCATTTGAGTTCATGACAGATTGCATAATATGAGAACAAAGTGATAGTGGAGGCCATTGGCCAATGGAGGCAGAGATCTCCCCCACACCCCGCCATCAAGAATGCTCCTGGGAAACACACTGGACCATGATGTAGCATCATTTCCATTGGCATTGTAGCCAAAATTACAATGGGATCTCTGCCAGTTTACTGAGGGCTTTTTTTGTTTTTTGTTTTGTTTTTCTGTCCCTTTATAAAAGAAGAACCCCCCCGGTATCTCATCTTTAAAGGTAAGCCCACCGCTACCCAAACATTCACCCACAAAAGATTTTTGGGTGGTGGTCACATTTGGAATTTTGAGAGAGTGCCATGGGTGCTCTCACGAAATGGCTGCCATGTGGGCCCTGCCCATTCATAAAATGGCTGTTGTGGTGGGCATGGGCAGTCACAAAACACTCATTTCCAGAAGGAAACTGGTGAGACTCTAAGAAAAGTAAGTTGCCCCCAAACCTAAGTATATGTAGGGGTAGGGTCTGAATTCCAAAACACAAAGCCACTGTTATGAACCCCAGTAAAGAGGGAAGCCCTTTGCTTTGCAGCATGCCAGCATCCACATTAAGAATAACAATAAGAAAAAGAACTATAAAAATGAAATAAAAATCAAGGGGAACAGGGAGCCTAGTGGGTGCCAAGAAAAGTGTCTGTGGGCACATTAGTGCTCACGGTCACCACATTGGAGACCCCAGGATTAATCCAATCTTTAGAGGGTCCCCTCTTCACCAGATGTCTTGGCCAAATACTTCAACTGAGCACTAGTCTGTCTGAACAATACAAAAGTTTGTTAAGCTGAAATAACTGTTTGTGTGAATATGATCATGATAAAGGTATTTTGCATTGACTCAGTGGAGGGTTTTGGCATAACAACGCAGTGCAGTGAATGGTTTGCTTAATTGTATGTCGACAGTGATTCTCCACATGTTGCTTAATACATTTTTTCACCCTTCTCCTGTAGTTTCTTATATGTTGGAGTATTGGCTACTCCAAAACCCTATGAAAGAAATCACCTTGTCATGAGTCACCCTAAAAGACAAGGTGAGAACATCACCATGTGAAGGTCCTTTCCATCCATTGGTTATCCATGCAAAGGTCCTTCCCATCCATTGGTTATCCATGGACCATTGGTTATCCATTGGTTATCCATGGTTGTCCATTGGTTATCCATGCAATGGTCCTTCCCATCCATTGGTTATCACCGTGTCATGAGTCACCCTATAGGACAAGGTTGCAGTGATCAAACAATCACTTCAGGATTTGTCTGAGAACATCACCATGCTAAGGTCCTTCCCATCCATTGGTTATCCATTAGGTTCAAGTGCCTCCTGGCTGGTTTCAACATCACTGATTTTCCCCTACAGCTGAGAACACATGGTGGGGCATGTGTAGAAGATGTTATATCTGAATAAAAAATCCTCACAGATTTTGCAAAGAAGGGTGTGAGTGAGTTAATACCTGCCTCTGGGGTTTTTCATTCCAACAATGTTTTCCACAGGCATTCTTCCTGAAGTATTCTGCTGCAAAAGAAAGACTGCCTCAAAATGGGGCCCTTGGTTGTATTACATTTTTATAACAAAGCAGGAAGGTACTTGGATAGCCTGTGGCAAAGCTGAGAATTCAGCACCCTCAATGACCTGTTCTCCTCTTAGAATAATATTCAAGCCAAAGTGAGAATGCTTTCAAATTCAACACTAGCCTTCCTGTCCTCCTCCCCCTGTTCTAAAGTGCCCCTCCCTCACTTCCCTGTGGAGAACAAACCCTGAACAGCAGCCCCTGCTCATCAGCGCAGCTGGTGCTTAGTGATGCCACGACACAAGGCAGCCAATATCATCCTGCGACTAGGTCCCATCCTGGGAGGGATCACATGGGCTGCCAGTGACGTGTCACTGAAGGTGTCCTTCAAGAGTCTGCCCTCCTGAAGATCATCTGCTAGGCTCATCCTCCCATGTGCTGCTGCCTTATCTCAACCTCTTAAAGCTGATCATGCAGACTGTAAAGATTTCATCCACCCTAGCTGTTCAGCATCGACTGCTCTTTGAGAAGATTTTTGGACATGGGTATTCCTTTTGGGTGCATTTCACATGTGCATGGTCACATGACAAATGCACATCTATTCCATTGCATGTATAGCTCATGGGCACGCATGATGGGTTGCAGCTTCCCATTGTGAATGTGTGTATGCTGAAATTAGGGATGTACAGATCATGTAAAATCCGTTCCACCTGTGTTTTGCAGATGGTCAGGTGCCTTGCCTTCCATTATCCACCCATCAACAATCTATTTTTTTGTTTCTGAATTTGTGCAAATTTGCATTTGCGGAAAATGCAAAATTGGTGCATGTGCAAAAATTCTGATTTTTTTTTAGTTTTGTGTATTTTCTAGGGATGCACGAAAGTCCCTTACCTAAACTGAAACTTGATTTGCGGTGGGGGGGAGGTGGCCTGTCCCTCCCGGCCCGAATCCTGGCCGGCCGGGACGCAAATGGCGGCGGCCGTAGCCGCCGCTGTTTGCGTCCCGGCAGTCATCCGTGATAGGCTATATAAGTGTTTACATAGCCTATCATGGCTGAGTGAAAACAAACAAACAAACTGCACGTACACAAATGGCGGCGCAGATGGGCGCCCCCATTTACATTCCTTATTTTGGCACGTGTATTCTACATAAACATTTACGTAGACTACGGCGAAAATAAGGGGAACACAAATAGCATTCCCCTTATTTTCGCCGTAGTCTACGTAAATGTTTACGTAGACTACACGTGCCAAAATAAGGAACACAAATGGCGGAGCCCATGGGCACCGCCATTTGCGTATGCGCATTTTTTTTTTCTTTCCACTCAGCCGTGATAGGCTACATAAACATTTACGTAGCCTATCATGGTGTTTTTTTAAAAAAATCTAGCCGTGATAGGCTACGTAAATCTTTACGTAGCCTATCACATTTTTTTTTTAACTTGGAAATGGCGGCGGCGGCGGCAGCCGGTCGGAAGACCGGCCGCCGCAGCTGCCGAACCGCTGCTGGAGCCGCCGCCTCCAGGGACATTCGCACAAGGTAAGTCCCGTCCTGGGGGGGTGGCAGACCGTTTCGCCACCAATTTCGGGGGGCCGAATGTGCTGGCATTCGGCCTCCCTGAGATTCGTGGCGAAATTCTCTGACTTCCCTAGTATTTTCTGTGACAAAATTTGTGCAAAATTCCCAAAGGTTAGAAAGTCAGTCCACAAGTCTCTAGAATCCTCCTGACAAGGGAAAAGCTGGTCCACTGCAGAATCCGTGGGTCAGATTCATGAAAATCCAAACTCATTTGGTTCTGTTGTGGATTTCTCCAACATCCCTAGCTGAAATACACATGCTGTGACAACATATTCCTTTCCCTCCACAGAAATATTTGTATAGGAAAATCATCTTGCACAATGCACCCATTGCAACACAACTCTAGGTCCGGTGTGCAATGGAGAAGGGGGAAAACACACACTAAAAACCTTGAAGTTAGGGGTTAATTAAAGGAAGGAATGGGGGAATAAATCCCACTCCTAAGCAAGGGTCTAGGGACAAGATGCTGCCCCTGTTATATCCTTGCTGCCCTTTGCCAGCCACCTTATGTACCCCCTTGGATATTACTGGCTGCCACTGCTTTTAGTGTGTGTGAATACATATCACATTTGGTCATTGTACGGACATAGTCATGCCCAACAGCACCATGGCTGTTTTCCTACAGCAGCCTTTTTAAACAAGGTATACACAGTGCATGGCATGCCCAGTACTGTAATAGCATGGCAGAGGTGATGGGACCAGAGAACGACCCAGGTGGGCAGCAAAGAAAACCAGATAGGTGGCAGTGACACCATCTGGCCTTACGGCAGAGGTGGGGAACCATTTTTCACTCAAAGGCCACTTTCTCTCAGGGCAGTGTACTGGGCACCGTGTGCCAGAAGTGGGTGGGTGGGGCAATGTTGGTGGTGGCTGGGGCACATTCAGTTTTTATAGCCAATGGCCAATACAATATAAACACAAGAAAACCTGTTCATAAAACCTTGCTAGGGCACATGTATTCTCTTTGTCCCCTCTTTTCCCCACTTCCTTTGATGCCCTCTTCTCTCTCCCTCTCCACCAGATGGCTTATAGTATCCTACATGGGTGGCTGGAACCCTGAACAAGAGCACTACTTGTAGGGGTGAGGATACAGTACAACATTTAATTGCAGCTCCTACTTGTTAAAAAAATCTCATCAAGGTTGGGATTTAATGCTTTTCTTCATTACAGAAACTTTTTTGAAGTCCTTGTAAAGGACTTCAGAATAGCTTTATTTTTGTTGTGTGTTATTATGTGCAACTTGTATGTCTTTTGCTTCATTGTATAATTTGGGTTTATATTATTCCTATAAATTTTATATTGATATTGCATATACATTTTATATCTAAATTAGATTTCTGGTTTGTTCATTCATTCATTCATTTGGCAAATGGGACAGAAGTTAGGTAGGGACAGGAATGTTCTTCCATGTGCAGACATTCCTCACTTGCAGTGCAACAGTGGCGCCTTCCAGGGTCTCTTGTTCTCCCATTCAGTGGCTTTTGGGTAGGAACCTTGTATAAAATTGTGGCTAGTGGGGGGCAGCATTAACGTTTGCTTTATGCCCAGGTGCCACTAAGCAAAAAAACACGATTAGCAGCCTCATCATAGTAATCAGCTCAAAAGCTACACCTGTGAAGGCCATGATTTGAGGGACCCAGGAAGTTTTGCGAGGAAAAGAAGAAGTTACTGTCCTGAAGTGATGTGAAAATGCTGCACTGCGGGAGAAATCTGAGAGAAGCACTGCAAGTAAATGCAGTTGGGGATTGAGATCGATTGACAGAGGGACACAAGGGTCCTGAAATAGGAATGGATGAATCAGGCAATTTCAGTTCATCTCAGCTTCTTTTTTCCAGTTTTAAGTTTGCTTCATCAGGAAATTTGAGGGCTTTTTGTTTTCTTTTATAGTTTGCATTAATATTTGTTGTGTTCATTTCTCCCAATCCATGCTTTTTTGTATGCATTTTTTTGGACTAAAATACACATTTTGTGCAAGCAGTTTTCCTAATATAATGCATTTTTCAACATTATTCTCACTAAGATACTCATTTTGGGTGCACTTCTATTACAGGTATGTTTGTATGCACTTTTTGATAGGTGAATTCCATTGCAAAATTCAGAGAAATGTGAATTTCAAAGGATAACTGTGTTTCAATCTGCATATTGGTTCAGAAGTGCAACATTTCTCATCCATGCCTGCCAAAGATCACAGAACACACCTGCCAATAACGCTTTGTGAGACAGAGTGCTATTTTAAAGCAGAGCTTAATTCTGAATCTGATCTACCTTTTTATCTGGCCAGTTTCATGAAAGGTAATACTACACAATTTATTTCTTAATGAAGGTTTCCAAAATAAGGAAATTGCATTGACAGGGTAAAGATGTTAAAATGAAGCTTGCTAGAATCAAAGCAAAGATGTCAGCAATGCAAAGGTACTCCAAGACTTCACTTCCGCTGTAAAATAAAGTAATACAAGATTTACAAAGCTTGTAAAGAGCCACGTCTCTTTAACAAAGGTTTGTCAAATTCAGCTAATTGTAATGCAGATAATGCTTCTTTTATTCATATGTTTTGGAAATGCCCAATAGTTGCCTCCTTTGGGGATGAAGTTATCATATGGATAAACTTTGTATTGGAAAGCTCTTTAATATTTACTGATGTACATGTTCTCTTAAACTATTTACCTGCCATTTGGAATGTAGCACACAATCAGTGTAAATGGTTTTTTCATGCTCTCTTGGCTGCTAAAAGACTGATACTACAATATTGGAAGAATAAAAGCTCACTTCCTAGAATGCAATGGATTGAAGACTTAACAACACTAGCAACACTGGAAAGAGTGGTCACTTGAGAACTGCAAATTGACTCATATTTGGATATCTGGTCCTCTTTTACTAAAGTTTATGCATAATCTATTCTCTCTCTCTCCCCCGGCCCCAAATTTTGTAATATTTGGAACTGAGGACTTTAGGGTATGTTATATTTTCAATTTTTTGGTTTTGCTATGTTTTTGTTTGTTTTGTTTTGTTTTGTTGAAACTCAAATAAAAATTGATTTAAAATACACACACCAAGATTTACAAAACTTGAGCTGGGCCAACAAGGTAGAAGTCTTTGCAAGACTTGCAGACCCCCAAAATTGTGTTTAACAACATGTTTTAAACATTTGAAAAAATGCACATGAATAAATGTGCCTTGTTGAAAAATTTGCACAATTACACTTTAATCAATGGGGAAAGAATGCATGAATTTTAAAGATGCACACAATTGATATGTACATTTGGAAAAAAATGCATGGAAATACAGATTTTTACACCAAATAAAAGATCTCCAAAGCTCATGGTCTGATACAGATTTGAGTTGGAATGAGCTTCAAGATGAAATTTGGAGAACTTCGGTGAACAAGAGTTTTGCCGATTTGTGCATCCCTACCTAGAGGTAAAGGGACCCGAAAACAAGAATATAAAGGAATGCCCCTGGAGAACTATTTCCAGCTTTCAGGCATGCAGTAGATGGAGACTTTCCCAATTCTGTACCAGCATATATTGCAAACTCCACAATCTGATCCTAGTGTTGAAGGAAATGGAAGGCAAATGCATTTTCACATTATCCTAGAGTTATATGCTAGAGTTCTGCATTTATGTGTTCAGAAAAGAGAAAAACTGGAATCTAATCAAGCAGAAATATCATAGACTTCTATATCCTCCAGCTGAGCAAAATGTACCTAGAGTAGGTTAAGATGATATCTTTTATTGAATCAGCTTTTGCTGGTGGAGCTGCTACACTGCTCTTCCCCAGGCCAAAGAAATAAAAAAGGTGGGGAGGAGGGAAGAAAAAACAATGTTTTGTTTTCACATAACCAGATGGGATGGGTACTAAATCTGCATCTCAAATGCCTGTAAAACAAGAGAGACATTTCCTGAAGGAAGGTGTTCATTCAATTAAATTTCAGCCAGGAGGTAAACTCTGTTCTTCTGTTGCTTACTGACTAAGGCAGTAATTTTTAACTGCTGGGCTGTGGTCCCAAACCTGCCCATGATGAGACCAGGCCTGGGTCTTCAGAAATAAAATGGTCTGGTAGGCATTGCTTCCATTGGGATGCTTTTAATTAAAGTATTGGTGAGCAAACAGAAGCAAAATAGAGAAGTGAGAGTGGGGAGGTGGAGAAGAAGCACAGAAGGGGAGAAGGAGTGGGTTATGATGGCAAGAGACCACTGCAATAAGTTAGAGAAAGTGTGGATTAATTAAACACATTTTAATGATTGGCAAGTTGCCAATCAACTGGGGGGGAACCCCCCCCCACAACCTGACTGTGTTTGTTTGTTTTCAGGCCAGTTGCTAGAAAAACAAGGAGCAAGGCCATTTTAATCTCCCTCTGCCTTCCTTATTTGTTTTAGCTATTCATATTCATTTCATTTTCAATCCACCCCTTCCTCCAAGAAGTTCAGGACAGTGTGCATGGTTTTCCTGTAGCCACCCTGCCCCCAACCACCCTAGGTTTGGCTGAAAGATAGAGATTGCCCCAGGATTACCCAGTGACCTTCATGGCTGAGTGGGAATTTGAACCTGGGTCTCCCTGGTCTTGGTCTAACATCTAGCTCAGCCTTCCCCAACTTGGTGCCCTTCAGATGTGTTGGACTGCAACTCCCATCATTCTTAGAGAGCTGGCTGGGAACAATGGGAGTTGTAGCCCAATGCATCTGTGTCATGGCTCAGAACCAAAAGCCCTCAGAGACTGAGATTTCTAGTAACAGCAACACTGAAGAGAAGTCGGAACCTGTTCCTGGACCTTCACAAGTGGGGCCTTCTACCTTGAATCCTGCACCCTGTCCTCATGATCCCCATGAGGTGCCACTGCCCTCTTGCTGAGTGGAACTCTGACCCCTCCAGTAATTAGGGACCATTCAACAACCAGCTCCTCACTCCCCAGACCCTCCCCGCCCAGTGACTCCAAGACGGGGCACTGTCTCTTTAAAAACACTGATGCAACACTTGAGAAGGCGGCGCTTCCAGAAGGACTCTCTTGCCCTGGCTATAAAACCCTGCCAGTTGCTCTAAGCCAGTGCTGGCATAACTTGTGAATTCTAGCTGCAGGATTGCTCTCTATGGTCCTGAATTAATTTCTAGTCCTATATTGGGACCTGCTGTGCTGTCCATGGTGCTACCTTCTCCTGTTCCAGCTGCCTTCCCATGTTGGGCCTCCTGGCCTGAGGTGTCACCCAGAGCAGATGATGGAATCCCTGATGGAGCATGAAAGTCTGGAGAGCACCAATTTACGGGAGGCTATTCTAACCCCTGCACCATCCTTGATTACTTCACATCAGGTGAAGAGATTGCTTTTGCTCTAAGCTCTTCCCACAGACCTGCCCCCAAACCATTGGGCTGTGCCAACTCGATACCATTAGGCTCCACCCATAGACCCACTGGTAGGCTCCACCCACTGGATCCACCACTGAACCTTCTCTGAGCTCAACACAGATGTTAGATTTCAAAAATGGGGAACTGTGGTTCCTGACTTACATGACAGTGTGTCGCAGATTTGGCCATCTAAAAATGCATATTTCAAAGTTAATCTTTTGATACTCTTCCTTCTTTCACTCACCCAAAGGATAACAAAGCAGAACAGTGCTCTTTCCAGATTTCTGTGGAGCTGGGCAAGAGATTTCAGCAATGGAGGACACGATTCAGCAGAAGTCCACTCTTGCATAAAGTGAAAGTTAAAGTCATTTGTCGTTGCTAGTGCAGGTGGCAAGAGCATCAGTTGTGCTGGCCCCCATTTCGTATCCACCACAATACAGGTGTGAGGGAGCCAGTGTTGTGTCTAACTCCAGGGTAGGGATGGCGGAGAAATCCACCACAGACTCCAATGAGGCTGGATTCTTTAGAAGCCGCCCCCTCCGGAGTCCATGGCGGAATGGACTATTCCCCCCCCCCTGAAATCCTCCGCAGATGGACCCTACCTGCTGCCAGCTGGTCTGTCTGGGTCCATCCACTGCCTTCCATCTGCTGCCCTGGACTGCGGACGCAAATGGCGTCCAGCGTAGCTAATGCCATTTGTGTCCCTGCACTTTTTGGTGATAGGCTACATAAATATTTTCATAGCCTATCACGGCAAAGAGCAGGGATGCAAATGGCATAGCAGACACCATTTGCGTTGCTACTCTTTTTGTGATAGGCTATGTAAATATTTACATAGCCTATCACGAAAAGCGCAGGGACACAAATGGCATCGGCTATGCCAGACGCCATTTGTGTCCGCAGCCCTGCAGTGGATGGAAGTCCAGCTGCGGACAGGCCCAGCCGGTGGCTCCGCGGACTTGCCGTGGAGCGGAGCTGCCCGGAGAGGATTCCATAGGGATGTTGGAGAATTCTGCCATGGACTCCAGTGAGGCTGGATTCTTTAGAATCCACCCCCCCCCCCGGAGTCCGTGGCGGAACAGGGCAACCCCCTCTGTGGAATCCCCCCGGGACGGAGCCTACCTGGTGGCAGCAGTGGCTCTGGTGACAGATCTGGCAGTGGCAGTAGCTCCGGGTCATCTTCTGGCCGCTGCTGGGCTGCGGCTGCAAATGGCGGCCACTATGCTGGCCGCCATTTGCATCCCTCCCAAGCCGTGATAGGCTATGTAAGTATCTATGTAGCCTATCATGGCAACAGGCATGGATGCAAATGGCGGCCACTATGCCATTTGCATTCCTGCCTTTTGCCGTGATAGGCTACATAGATACTTACATAGCCTATCACGGCTTGGCAGGGATGCAAATGTCATAGTGGCCTCCATTTGTGTCCCTGTGGAGGCCATGATAGGCCACGTATATATTTACGTAGCCTATCATGGCAAAAGGCAGGGGCGCAAATGTAGCAGACATCCGGCTGCGGGTGGCTGGGCAGGATTCCAGGGGGAGGGATGGATCACCTCCCCTCCACCATGGATGCCCATCAGCGGAGCAAGGTAAGGGATTTGTACATCCCTAGGATTCCGGGGGGATGGAAGGATCGCCTCCCCCCCCCCCCGCGGACGCTCTGGATAGGAACGGGGTGAGTATTTCGTACACCCCTACTCCAGGGAAGAGGTGGAGCTTGTGCTGTGCCAACATCTGTTCTACAATTTCCTAAAAGTTTTCATCCCCCATGAAAGAGGCCTCCATTGTCCTGCTTCATTTTCAGGGTGTTTTATAATTTATTTTGATGGTGTTTTTGAGCTTACCTAAGCACTACGAGGTGGCCGAGGGTGCTGTGTGTGCTTTTTCTTTCTATTACACATCTCTCCATGGCTCTGTAATGTCCCTGGCAGGCTGCACTTCCTGGTCTTTAAAAAGTTCCTCGTGCTCACCTTACTTATGGTGTGGCTGAGCGCTAGGCGTGAGTGTCCTGTCTTTCATTGTATAATCACCCCTCCAGCAACCTGTAGCGTTCTCAGCTTCCCATGTCCAGGAGAAGTCATCAGGAGGCAGAACAATGGAAGCCTCTTTCATGGGGGAAGCTAGGCTGGAGTGAGGGGCTGAATTGGGGCTGCCACCTCTTTTTCCCCGACAGACTCCTCATCTTTAATAGCTGCATGGCAGCCAGGTACAGCATGCTTCTCCCCATGCTGGGAAAAGCTCTGCAGAGGCTGGTGGCTCTGATATCAGTGCTCTGTACCTTGGCTGGCTCCTTTAGAGTTCTGGCTGGTTCTGACTGAAACCCAGAGTGGATTTCCTGCCCCACTGGCATTTGAGCCACCAGCCTCCACTGGAAAAGTGGTAATTATTGAATTTGACATATGCAAATGGGCTAGAATTTTGTTTTGGTTCATTTTTGATAAGAATTTACCAAAATGTACATATTTCTTCATATATGGATTGGAAGGTACTCGAGATTTCTTTTTTTAAAACGAATGTGGGACGAAGTGAAACTGGCAGAATTTTTCCATCCATAAATATAAGTGGGTTCAGATAAGCCCTTAGTGGACTGGAAGAATGCACGAAGGAGGATTGCAGGGCCATGCTCCTGTCATCCGTGTATTTGGCCGACGTGTGAAGGAGTTCTATGTGCATGTTGATATATGTGTGAGGAAGGGACTTGTTTGGCCCAGGGTCAGGTAGTGGCAGTCTATGCACTACAGTGTGTGGAGTTGATAAGAATTCCTTGTATTTTTTAGATGTGACTAGTTCTCTCTGTGTGTGTTGTGAGATGACTATGAGTAATGGAATGTATTCTCAGAATTGAAGGAAGGCTGCCATGACTGGGTCGGTTAGGTACTGGAAGCAGCCAGCTGCTTAGTTTAGCAGGGATACCTTTGTCTTGGGATGCTGGAGAAATTTGAGATGGAGTACAATGAGCTCAGATTTCTAAGAATCTGACATGTGGAATCTGCTGCAGAGCGACCCCCGCAGGCCACGCAGAGTCCGTGGACTTCCAGATGATTTTTTTACTTTGCCGAAATTGACGCATATAAATTCGTAGGAAAATACATACATTTCTGCTGAGGAAACATTGAATGGAATGGGGGACAATACTCTAAATATTACATGTTAAGGTAAGATGTAAATACTTACATAAATACTTATGTAAATACTCATGTAATTATTTGCGTATTTTTCTGCACAAAAAAAATAAATTAGCATCTGTCTGTGGGCGGACAATGGAACAAAAGGCACCTGACTATCCATGAAACACAGACAGAGTGGATTTTACACAGTCTATACAACCCTACTTTTGTCTAGGTGTTACTGGTGTCAATGGCAGGCCTGGTTACATCAGGAACAATGTGAATGGTGGTATTACCAGGTTTGAAGCTAAAGATTAGATCATTGATATCATGGGGATTATAAAAGACCAGGGTTTGATTTGTCTGGGAGAGAGATCCTGGGAGAATGAGAAACCTGCCACACGTGCTTAGGCTGGCTTTGCCCACCATGCCTTTTATTTAGGTAAAGATGAAACTATAGTATTGACTGTAAGATTGAGAGGAGCCTAGGTTTTACTATGTTAACAATATGCTTGCTACTACTTGCATTATACTTTTAATGATTATAACTTGTGTGCATTTAGGGATGTCTGTGATCATCTGCCTCATCACAGCAAAAGCTTGTTATTCCCTTAGACTGCTCAAGCAAAACATATATATTCTTTAATGCCAAATTTGTGTTGTTTGGTTTGAGAGACGTTTCAGGGACCATTACCCATATATTAATTCTTGAAGCTCAAAACACCCCAAAAGGTTTGTAAATCTGTCACTGAGTGGGCTCTGTCCTTAAAGCCACTGTATTCTCTCTTGATCTGGTAAATCTCGGATACATCCATTCAGGTTTGAGAAACAAGCTAGTTGGATGGAGCAAGAAGAAGTTATTCATCTCAAGGTCATCGCTACAGTGGTGAAACATTGGTGTACATGATATACCCTTTACACACCAGCTTGGCTGCAGCTTGGCTTGCAGACACAAAGTGAGTCTTACACACTGCAGAACTTGGTTGAGCAAAAAAGAACTAAATTTCCCAGCAACGGACATCCCTACTCACCAGTAATGAAGCCTTAGGAGAGGCATTTCAACTTTTGAGAATGGGAAACCACACAAATACTAGGAAACTGCCAGGGGAAGGAGCTGTGGCCATTTGCAGAACCCTGGAGAGACAAACTTTGCCCTGAGGCCTGATGTTCTACACCCCTGCTTTAAATGCTTCAGAATGTAATTCAGAGGAACCTACTGTTTAATTAAAATCACATGCTAGAATAAGAGGGAGAAGATGAAACTAAGATGGGCTGTGCCATCAGTACAAATCAGTTGAATCCTTTGTCATCAGTTTCTGGTTGCCACTTCTCCTTGAGCGATTAATCAATTTAACCTGATAAAATGCAGCTATAATGGGCAATTCTGGCATTAAAAGTTGATAGGCATGAGATTTATGAGGCGATAGGCTAGAAGTGCTTCCTGCTCTCTTTCCCCCTCAGCTCTGTCATGCTGCTCCCCTGATTCTGAGGACCATGGGAGTTAAAACAGCTCTTGGCGCACTCCCTGACTGTAACCATTGCCCGAAGTGGGAGGGGAGGTGGAAAAAGCTGGGATGGTTTCAAAGTGGGAGATAGCAGGAAGTGGGATGATTAGGCCAGACTCCGCCTTGTCCCCTTGAAAAGAAAGGGGATAACATCCCATCCCACTTTGAGCACCAAATGTAGGGATAAAGGGACATTCATATTCGGTTCAGGACACAGTCTGTACTGTACACTTCCTCCCACTCCAAAGGCACCCTCTGACACTTCACTACTGGTATGGTACAGGGTCCCTCATGATGGAGAAGGTTCTCACAGAGTGTGCTCATTTGAAGTCCCAACTTCTCATTTTGCACTTTTTCCCTTCAATATTGCAACCTTGGGCTGAGTTTAGGACTAAACTTATCACCTGCTCTGAACAGAAATATAAAATTTGGAATTTTATTCAAAGGGGCATACGTTAGAGATTTTATCTATGGAGCTCATCTTCTTTCTTAGATATGCAACATTTTTAAAAACCTGACATCCAGAGGCCATGTTTTTATTTGTAATGTAGAGACTTCTTTTAATTTCTGAATTGACTCCTGCTACCCCTTTCATATGAACTTGAGCACGCTCCGGGAGAGAGCAGAGGGCAGGAAGGCCTGGCGTGCTGTGGTCCATGGGGTCACGAAGAGTCGGACATGACTTAACGACTGAACAACAACAACAACCCCTTTCATGGTCATGACAGGTCATTTAACATTGCTTTGTTACAGTCTCTGGCTAACCTGGAATTTGAACCTGTATTCACAACTATCAGTCTGTCTACTGGTCTACACTCACCTTTGTTGTTATAAGGCATTTCCCTCCTAGGTTATTTACACATTAAATGATATTTATCTATTTAGAATTATTTTTAGGCAGCCTTTAAGAGTAAAACCCTCTGAAGGCACTTTGTCCCCAAATACCCATGCTAGGTATCTGTGTCAATGTGTGTGCTGATAGCATATAGGGTGGCCTTAAGTTGTTAATCCTTTAGAACTGGGATAGGGAACCAGTGGTCCAACAACAACTGGAGGGCCACATCTCCCATCAACTCTGACCATTAGCCATGTTGACTGAGGCTGATGGCAGTTGGAATCCAACCGTTGTTTTTATTTTCAATGTAAAATGCTAGATTGAGGTTGGGGCACAGTTACTATACCTGGTGACATAATTTACCTTGGCAAATGGCATGTTATTGGGAGTCCTTTTACTTGTAGATCTCATAGCTCAACCTTCCCAGGAATGTATCAGCTGGAATAGGCAACTGGATGGCTTCCCTTTGAGAAAGGAAAATTCATTACGGTTGAATCCAGAGTCTCTAGAACTGAAATAATTCTGACAATGGATTTTGTTAGATGTTATCTTGAACCATATTTAAGTGGAACATTATTGCAAGTTGGATATTTCTTATGCATTAATTTTCTAATTGCATTAAGGTTGGATTCATATAGAGTGACATTTCATTTTTCAGTATTCTAATTTATTATAAACTTTATACACATTATAATTTCATATGAGATAATGTCTCAAATTCTTTCTTGTAACTTGCATTGTAACATAATCTTTTAATCAGTCTTACAAATAAGACCACAAAATGTATTAGTCTACACTTTTTTCTTCTTCTTTTTTTACCATGTAGCCTTGCTTACACACACACACACACACACACACACCCCTTGCTGACCATCTTAAATTTCAGGACTGGTGCTTAGGTTCTATATGATAATTATACAGCAGAACATCCATATGTAGAGGCCATTTGCCACAGAATACTATGTGCTGGGGTGGGGTAACAACTACAACTGAAGATGGAGGGGTATGGCAATTCCATTCTTGTGGAGACTGCTGGATTTTTAAGGTCAAGCTTGATTTTTAAGGTCAAGCTTTTGTCCTAGAGTTTGCTTCTGCTGCCGTGAGGTTAAACACACTTCATTGAGAATAAGCAACATTTTGTTGTGGAATTATTTTTAAAGCAAACATAATAAAATGAACATCTCTCACCATGTACATGGCTGGCTGGCATCACTAAAAATCGGTTGTAAAAATAAGGAGAACAGTTGCACCAAACCGCTTTAGCTCCAGCGGGCTTTGGCCTGCCCCTGCTGAAGCCGGGTCTGCTTGCTGCTCCTTCCTCATCTGCTACTATCTGGGTGCTCATTTGTTTGTGTACGTTAGGGATGTCACGAATGCCTGACTGGGTCCTGGAGTCTGGCAGACCCCCTCATGCCTGGACCCTGCTCACCGAGCTGCGGGTTACTCACATGCATGCTTGTTGAGCACCACATAGCCTTGGAGCGCCCTGCAGCCATCTGCTTCTTGATGTGAGCCACCATTTTATGCAAGATCAAGATGGGGGCTCTTTAACGTTTATGTATTTAACACTGTGCACAATGGTGGCTGTACAAGGCCACTTCCCCAACATTAAAGGTGTAAAGGGCCCCTTTATGCCTCTAATCTTGCGTAAATGGCCCTGTATGGCTGCCATTGTGTGCAACGTTAAATATACAAAAATTATGGAGCCCCCACCTTGCATAAAAATGGTGGCTCACAGCGAGGAGAGGGCAACTACAGGGCACTCCTGGACCGCTTGCTGAGCCCTCCAGGGCTTGCATGGCCCAGCGAGCAGGGGTGGGTGGCAGCAACGACTCAGTGAGTACCTGCATTCAGTGGGCCCGGGTGAGTCCGTCCATCTCTAGTGCGTGCGTGCATGTGTGTGTGTTTAACTTCTGGGCCCTGGACTTCAGTCCCAAGCTCCAGTCGTAACTGGTGATGTCAGCAAACCAATATAGTGAGTTTAGCAGATCAATGTATGAGTCCTAATCAATCAGTCTACAAATGGTCAGCAATGTGTCCTGTGCCAATGATTATATTTAGACCTTAAGCAAATCTTAGATCTCATCTCAAGAACATCTTAGCATCTTTTAACACCCCCCCCCTCCCAACACACACACTTAATAAAGTCATGTTCTGCTTCCCCATGGACTATATTGTTCAGGTTATTTCTTCTTACTCATCTCAATGGTTCTCTGCTAATGTCATCAGCTAAGTTTATACATAGATATTTGTTTTGTCACATCAGCAGATGTCATCCCTATGCATGCCCTGATGTGCTGGCAATGGCTTTTTCCACACGATGTGCATGGATAACCTCTGTTAGACAGAGTGCCCCCCACAGCCAGACTCTGATCAACCAAAGAAGAGAAGCTGAGATGAACTGAAATTGCCCAGTTCATCCATCCCTAGTTTGGGGACCCTATTCCTCTGCCAGTCAGTCTCAATCTTCAACTGCATTTACTTGCAATACCTCTCTCCAATTTCTCCTGTGGTGTAGCATTTTCACATCACTTCAAGTATCTTCTTCTTTTCCTTGCACAACTTCCTGGGGCCCTCAAATCATGGCCTTCACAGGTGCAGCTTTGAGCTTATTAGCATGTTGAGGCTGCTAATCATGGTTTTTTGCTTAGTGGCACCTGAGCATAAAACACATGTTAATGCTGCCCTCCACTAGCCACAATTTTATGCAAGGATCCTACCTGAAAGCCACTGGATGGGAGAACAAGAGACCCTGGAAAGTGCCACTGTTGTACTGCAAGTGAAGAATGTTTGCACATGGAAAAACATGCCCGTCCCTACCTAACTTCTGTCCCATTTGCCTTTTGAATGAATGAATGAATGAATGAACAAACAATCAATCCAGAAATCTCATTTAGAAATGTATATGCAATGTCAATATCAAATTTACTAGGGATCGTATAAAAAGCAAAAAATATACACAGAAGAAGATATACATCCCTTCCGCAAGATTAGAGAAGATATACAGATTGCACACAGTTAAACAGAGCAAGAATAAAGCAATGCCCCAGGATCTGGTACAGAGATGAATACTTCCTCTGAAACTGAAGATAATATATAGATACAGGAGATTATACTGCCTTCAGTACTTTGATAATGTGTATTGGGAAGGGGGGGTTGCATATGTTGTTCCTAGTCTCTACCTCCATGTCTCCTTCTGAAGTGTGGAATGGATTCAGGACAGACAAAAGAAAATACTTCTTCGCACAGCACGTATGGAATTTGTTCCACAAGTGGTAGTGATGGCCATCAACTTGGATGGCTTAAAATGAGTAATAGAGACAGTAATGAAAGATAAGGCTATCAATGAGGGCCTTCTCAGTGGCTGCCCCACGGTTGTGGAACACCCTTCCCAGGGAGGCTAGGATGGCTCCCTCCTTGATGTGTTTCCGGAGGCAGGCTAAAACATTCTTGTTCCAGCAGGCCTTTGGGACATAGGTGGAACCTGGGGGTAAGCTGCTAAAATGCTGTTTTAAAATGCTGTTTTAATGTTTTAATATAATTTTAATTGTATTGTTGTTTAATTATATTTTAACTTTTGTATATTTTCATATGTTTTAATTGTATATGTTTAATGTTTGTAAGCCACCTCGTGTCCCAGTACTGGGAAAAAGGCAGGGAATAAATATACTACTACTACTACTACTAACTACTACTACTACTACTAGTCATGATGGCTATATATTACCTCCAGTATTGGAAGCCTCTCCTGGGGAACATGAGTGGGAGGCTGCTAATACCCTCATGTCTTCCTTGTGGGCTTCCCATTGGGGTATCTGGTTGGCCACTGTGGAAACAGAATGCTGGGCTACATGGCCCTTTGGTCTGATCCACCATGGCTCTTCTTATGTTCTAAAATCAAAAATTTACCACCATCTCACTGAGCAGCACCCACCTCTACCCTCTTTCCCTAATAGAATCCTTTCAGGCCTGTTTTCTTCTCCTTAAATTTGGACAAAAACCTGTCATACTGGTTGTGCCAGTGAAATATATTTGAATCAGAAACCTGAAGATAGGAAAGGACCACCTATCCATGAAGATTTGACTGGGGAGAGTGGATGTGGAATGCTTTGGCTTCCTTGCTGCTTTTCTCGTCCATTCTTTCACTCCCGATTTCTCCTAGAGTAGGAGATGCCCCTATTAGCCTTCCACTTAGGTAACCAGTCTGGGGTGAAAATTAATCCAGCAGAACCCCCCTAGCCTCTCTTCTAGAACCTTGTCACTACACATCAGTTTCCAGAACTGGATGTCTGTGTACATTACAGTCTCTGCCTGAGCCACTGAGGACTGCCATCGTGTGAGCCTGTATCATTCACAGTATTAGTGAGCATGGTATTAGTGAGCTAGGGCTGTGCATGGACCCCCCGCTTAGCTTCAGATGCTGCTTCGGACCTTCCAAAGCAGCCCCGCTTCACTTTGGACTGATTTGGACCCCATCCGCTTCGCTTCAGATGCAGATCCGAAGCAAGATTTGGATATCCGAATCAATCAAGAGAGCTTCAGCTATTGGGTGGTATAGAAATGAAACAAATAAACAAACGAACAAACAATATTCTGATATGACGTTTTCCCATTGACTTGCATTGGAAAATAGAAATGTCCATAACACTCAGTTTTCATGCTACATACATTGTCAGCTGCCATGGAGGGGATTCCACCTGACAAATTTCAGACAGTTTGGTCCAGTGGTTTTTGTGCTAGATGCAGGTGAATTTTGATTTTTTCAACAAAAACTCTCAAAGCAAAGAGCTATACCTTTTCACTGTTTCCACAGAAGTGCATGAAATTTGGGGACCTCTCAACGTCCATGGAGGGAATTCCACCTGCCAAATTTCAGATAGTTTGGCCCAGTAGTTTTTGTGCTAGGCACAGATAAAAAGTGCTGTTCTCAGAAATGTAAACCAAAGGTCATAACAGGATACTCAGAGAAGTTACGTGTTTAAGAGGAGGTCTCTATCCCAAATCTCTGCTGCAGGTTTCTTTGAAGTGCAAACAACCCCTCTCCCCTAGTACTACTAAATCTGGTAATCTGGGGCCACATAAAGTTGGCATCCAGGCTGTGGACTGCAATTTGCCACCTTGGATTTAAGTAGGGATGTACGAAAGGGACTTACCTTGTCCCGCAGCTTTTTTCGCGGTGGGGTCTCCCCCCGAAGTTCAGGCGAGGGGGGGGAGGTGTCCTGCCTCGCCTGGCCGAAATTCAGGCCAGGGAGAAGCACCCCGTCTCCCCAGCCACGAAAGAAAAAGTAAAAAACAAAACAAAACAAAACCCCGTGATAGGCTACGTAATGATTAACATAGCCTATCACGGCTAGATTTCCAAAGTTAGCCATGATAGGCTACGTAAATCGTCACGCAGCCTATCACGGGTGACTTTGGAAAAAAAAAAAGTGCGTACGCAAATGGCGGCGGCCCATGGGCACCGCCATTTCCGTTTCTTATTTTGGCACGTCTAGTCTACGTAAAGATTTACGTAGACTATAGCGAAAATAAGGGAACGCTATTTGCGTTGCCCTTATTTTCGCCGTAGTCTACGTAAATCTTTACGTAGACTAGACGTGCCAAAATAAGGAATGCAAATGGCGGCACCCATGGGCTGCTGCCATTAGTGTACGTGCTTCCCCCCCCCAAAGTCACCCGTGATAGGCTACGTGACGATTTACGTAGCCTATCACGGCTGACTTTGGAAATCTAGCCGTGATAGGCTACGTAAATCGTCACGTAGCCTATCACGGGTGTGTGTGTGTGTGTGTGTGTGTTTTACTTTTTTATTTTGTAATGGTGGTGGCGGCAGCCGGTCGGGAGACCGGCCGCTGCCCCCGCCCCCGCCAAACCGCCGCCGAACCGCCTCTGGGACCCGCTGCCGAGAGGGACATTCGCTGAACGTAAGTCCCATCCGGGGGGGGGGGGGCTGGCGGAGAATTTCCCCAACTCTTTCGGGGGGCCGAATGCCTCGGCCCTCGGCCTCCCAAAGATTCGTGGAGAAATTCTCCGCCATCCCTAGATTTAAGAGATGATTGATTCATGCAACTTGTTGTTGTTGTTCAGTCGTTAAGTCGTGTCCGACCCTTCGTGACCCCATGAACCATAGCACGCCAGGCCTTCCTGTCTTCCGCTCTCTCCCGGAGTGTGCTCAAGTCCATATTCATTGCATCAGTGATGCTATCTAGCCATCTCATCCTCTGCCGTCCCCTTCTCCTTTTGCCTTCAGTCTTTCCCAGCATCAGGGTCTTTTCCAAAGAGTTTTCTCTTCGCATTAGGTGGCCAAAATATTGGAGCTTCAGCTTCAGTATCTGTCCTTCCAATGAGCACTCAGGGTTGATTTCCTTTAGGATTGACTGATTTGACCTCCTTGCAGTCCAGGGGACTTGTAAGAGGCTTCTCCAGCACCACAGTTCGAAAGCATTGATTCTTCGGTGCTCAGCATTCCTTATAGTCCAGCTCTCACAGCCATATGTTACTACTAGGAAAACCATAGCTGTGATTAGATGGACCTTTGTCAGAAAGGTGATGTCTCTGCTTCTTACTATGCTGTCTAGGTTGGCCATAGCTTTCCTCCCAAGGAGCAAGCGTCTTTTAATTTCATGGCTACAGTCACTGTCTGCGGTGATTTTGGAGCCCAAGAAAATAAAATCTGTCACAGCTTCCATTTCTTCCCCTTCTATCTGCCAGGAAGTGATGGGGCCAGATGCCATGATCTTCGTTTTTTTAATGTTGAGTTTCAAACCAGCTTTTGCACTCTCCACTTTCACCCTCAACAAGAGGCTCTTTAGATCTTCTTCGCTTTCTGCCATTAGGGTGGTATTGTCTGCGTATCTAAGGTTGTTGATAATTCTCCCAGCAATCTTAATTCTGACCTGTAATTCATCCAACCTGGCGTTTCTCATGATGTACTCTGCATATAAATTAGCGTTCCCTTATTTTCGCTGTAGTCTATGTAAATCTTTACGTAGACTAGATGTGCCAAAATAAGGAACGGAAATGGCGGCGCCCATAGGACAGACCTCTATTTGCAAATTTCAGATTGGAAGGAATTTGTAGTATACACTTAATTAGGTTACAAACTATCAGTGCTGCTAAGTCTTCAAGTTACATAAAGGCTCTTTAAACAGGAGTGTTAAGTGAAACATATCTATCTAGCATTTGTTTTTTTGGGGGAAAAAGGCCATTCCAAGCAAAATGTTTGCTTTCATTCAGGTCTACACAAAAGCAATTTTACCAGGGTCTTAAGATATGTAAATGTAATCAGTTAATTGATAAACCACTTTAAGAAATGGAGAACTATTTTTTTAGAAAATACAGAACAAACTCTGATTGCTGGAGTGCTATGCTCAACCTCAATACACAACCAAAAGATGAGTGAAACCATTGGGTGGGGAGACAATTTCATGGTTTAATCTACACTCCCTAATTTAGGCACCAGATTTATGCAGGATTGTTATACTTGAACTAGAAATGGTTTTAACTAGCAGAGCATTTATTGCAATCTCCAGACTCTGGAGCCTGGAAGTCTCACCAGGCCTGGTCAGTTAGTGATCTGCTGAGCCAAATGCGGCCCAGCAGAACTCGAGAAGCCTCCTGTTTCTCCTGACCACCGACGACTACAATATAAGGGGTGGAGAGGTGTTTGTCAAGCACCTCTATGGCTGCTATACTAGGATGGTCACTAATATATTGCTAAAAAAGAAGGATTGCATCACCCCAAAAGGTGAAAAGAGGATACACTTCTGCGTAAATGTGTAGAAGGTAATTTATGAAGAGAGTTGCAATGTATAAAGAATGGTTATAATTTAAATATAGGGATGTACGGATCACAGATTGCCTGGCACCTTTCGTTCTGTCATCTGCCCATCAACAGAAACAGATTTTTGTTGTTGTTTGCAAATTTGCACAAATCAACATGTGCAAAAATGTGCAAATTCCCCCCAAATACGTATTTTCATGTTTTAGCTTATGGGGGAAATGCACATTTTTGGCTGGTTTTTTTTTTGGCATATTTTTCAGTGACGAAATTTGCACAAAATTTTGGGAAAGTTAGAGATCTAGTCCGAAAGTCTGTGGAATCTGCCCGACAGGGGGAAAAGTGGTCTGCTGTGGAACTCACAGGTTGGATTCATGAAAATCCAACCTCATTTGGTTCTGTTGCAGATTTCTCTGACATCCCTATGGCTAGATAGCATCACTGATGCAAAGAATATGGACTTGAGCACGCTCTGGGAGAGAGCGCAGGACAGGAAGGCCTGGCGTGCTATGGTCCATGGGGTCATGAAGAGTCGGACACGACTGAACGACTGAACAACAACAACAACAACTATCCATCTCACCATAGTGGGGAAGACTGTCACCAGGTGACCTTTGTACCTGCCTGCTCAGTCTGCTGTCCAGGTGCTGAGCGTGGATGGGCAACTTCAAGGCCCCTGCTGGCTCTCCTTGCTTATGGCCATTTATCTTTCAACTAGCCTTGGACCAGGCAGCTTTTCAAGGAGAGGATGATGCTCCCAAGTAGAACACTGCCCTCTGGCATCCCTTCAAATAGAGGTCTGTCCATGTCCACCCTACACAATACATAGCTGTTGGGTTGCTTTTGGCTTGGTGGTTCACAAGCTGGGGCTATGGGGAGGCTTCTGGGCATTGGCACCCATTAGGAATTATGAAGTTGTTAGCTGCCTGGGAAACATGTCATGAGTCCAAAGGTGGGATAGAAATAACAAAACAGAAATAAATAAATAATAGCCTCCTATCCTATCTACTGCCTCTTGGGCAGACAGTGCAAAGTCATAAACAAAGCTGTTGGTAATGAATAACATGAGGGTGAATGGCTGAGTAGATTTGTGTATCAACCCAGTGTCTGCTTCCCTGCAGATCTAACATCATGCTGTTTTGGGGATCTAGGAGAGTTTCATTTTTGCTAGCAAAATGTGCAAGCATGCCCCACTCGAAGCACCAAATGTGAACGTGCATGTGAGTGTGTGTCTACTGAAGATATTTGTAAATTGTTGAACATTCATCTTATTCCCAGTTCCCAGTTGGATTTGTGCAAATTTCCTCCATAGACTGCATCAGCCCCACTTTTGTCTATGGAGGAAAATGGTGCACATTTGGAGAAACTTGCACAAATCTTCTGTTCGATCAGGCTCAGTTTGTGTACGTTTCCTGTTTGTGCAGAGCGAGCTGCGATCGCAAACCTGAATGGGAATCAGGGATGAGACCAGTGGTGAGATGATGTTTGGCAATCCCGAACGTTGCTTGTTCACCCATCCCTATGCTGTTGACCAGCAAGACCAGGACTAGGAGTCAGAACACCTGGGAGGCTGGGGAAGAGGATTTAAACCCAGGGGTAGGGAATCTGGGCCCCTCCAGAGCTTATTGGACTCCAAAATCCCACCAGCCCCAGCAATCATGATTAAAGCTCAGGGATGATGGTTGTTGTAGTTCTGCAACATCTGGAGGGCTGCAGGTTCCCCATCCATGTTTATAACCATTGCCCCTCCCAGCGCCTCCTTAAAGCAGAGAAGAGAGAGCCAAGGGTAGGCTATTGAGCCTCGTGGAAAATCCCTGCTCTCCCCACCCAAGATCTGAAACTTTCAATTAAATTGGGTTGCTTCTGTGGCCCTTCTGAGCACAGTCAGGGCAGCACTAGCAATGACAGGTGGTTTGTCTATTTACAGTGGAGGCTGGTGGCTCTCTTGTCCGCAAGAGCCTCCCTGTGGGAAATCTGAAGGACCTGGAGGTGAGTGGAGCTGGTCCACTGTGGACTCTGCAGGTCAGATTCTTGGGAATCCATTCTCACTGGAGTCCACAGCAAATTTCTCCAGCACCCCTACCCACAATGCCCTGGGTGTTACGTTGTTCTGGGGCACCGAGGGTGGGGAAAATGGTGACCACCACAAGCAAAGGTGGGCCCACAATTTTATTTTACCACCATGCCTGGAACAATGCAATGTCCTGGGAGTTCTGGGTAAATAAAATGGTGACCACTAGGAGGGAGCTTCGAAGAAGACCTACAGTGCCACTGGAGGAGATAAGTGCTCACCACCTCTGAATGGCATGAATTCCTTTCCCCCCTGCATTTGTTTAGAAACAAATGACATCGAACCAAATGGGCAAATTTGATTCAATTAGTCATTAATTCTGAAATGAATGCACAACCGGCTGCTTTGTAGTAGCTAGGATAGAATGTATCGATGCCCAGAGGACAAGCAGAATATGAACTGGGGAGCGGGGGGGGGGGCTTCTTCAGTCCTTCTCTCCTGCCTTCCCTCCTCCAAACATGTGAGAACTAGGGATGTCAGAGAATTCCGCCATGGACTCCAGTGAGGCCAGATTCTTTAGAATCCGGCCCCCCGGAATCCATGGTGGAATGGCCTCCCGCCCCCCTCCACCTTGCGGAATCCCCCCGGGATGGAGCTTACCTGGGGCAGATGCTGCAGCGGCTCTGGCGGCGGGGGCTTTGGCTGGTCTCCCGGCCAGTCGCTGCCGGGCTGCTCTGGCTGCAAATGGAGGCTGTCGTAGTGGCTGCCATTTGTGTCCTTGCAGGCAGCCGTGATAGACTATGTAAGTATTTGCGTGGCTGCCTTTACCGTGATGGGCTACATAAATACTTACGTAGCTTATCACGGG
The DNA here is from genome assembly GCF_057233095.1 of Heloderma suspectum. NCBI lineage: Eukaryota > Metazoa > Chordata > Lepidosauria > Squamata > Helodermatidae > Heloderma > Heloderma suspectum. Next base: position 41,687,535 of record NC_139464.1, on the reverse strand, counting down.
AAAGAGCAGGGGCACAAATGGCGTAGCGGCTGCCATTTGCGTCCCTGCTCTTTCCCGTGATAGGCTACGTAAATACTTACGTAGCCTATCATGGCTGCCTGCAAGAATGCAAATGGCAGCTGCTACAATGGCCGCCATTTGCGGCTGCAGCAGCCCGGCCGCAGCCAGAACTCCGGCTGCGGGTGGCCCCGGGCGGCAGCTCCTGAGAGCCGCCGCGGAGCAGAGCCGGCTGGACAGGATTCTGGGGGGAGGGACGGAGTGCCTCCCCCCCACCGCAGATCCCCCGGCGCGGAATAAGGTAAGTGTTTCGTACATCCCTAGTGAGAACCCTGCAGAACATAATGGAATGCTGACATTCAAAAACATACAACTGTTTTTGCTATTACTTTCCAAAACACTCTTATATGTTATTGACCTAGAAAAAAAACCACATTATAAACATCTTGCCAAATTATGAAAGGGCAATGACAGTATCCTTCAAGCTGTTTTGAACCCTTCCTCCATGCTTTCTTCTCCTTCGCTTTCCCTTCCTTTATTTCTGAACCCTGTCCTCCTTCTCCAGCCTGCCTTTGTGTTGCATACATTCTGGAACCATTAGAGGCCCCACTGTGTCATAGCCTGCTGTGGGCACGGTTAGTGAGCATTAATTAAGACCAATGTGGAACTGCGCTGATGAGCTCGCTGCTGCTGCTGCCAGTTTCAGCTCTGGGCTTCCCTTCTCTATCAAATGGATCCCCAGCAAGAACAGTTATCTGCAATGATCCTTTCCTGTGATGAATATCCAGGTAAAAACGAGACGGCCACTTGTAAGGGTGAATGCCAGATTCATACCTCCATCAAGCAGCTTCCTTGTTCTGTGAGGAATTCTTCCTGGGGAAGTTAGCTAGGGTGATAGAGTCTCAAGGAGAATAAAGGTTCACTCACTTCATCCCGACGTTTGCGTTACTCAACCCATCCCCTCCGGATTTGTGTATACATTAATGTGGGTGGAGTGTGAAGGGGAAACAGAAGGTTCCCCCCACCCCCAAAAAAACTTTCCAGAAATTACATCACATGGGATAAAGCATGTGCCTAAAATGGCCAAATTCTGGACTGTACCACCTGAGGCTGCAGGTGAGATCATTTTTTTCAATACTTTTCTATGTAGAACCACCTTGCTAGTAGAAAAAAAAAAAACACTAGTAGATTAGGCAGAGGGATGTGCCCAACATTCCTCCCTGATTTGCTAGCTTTAGTACATTCAGGGGGTGTACTATGTGGGGGTACTTAAAAAAACAAACAAAAAACAAAAACTTAAGCCAAATCAGGAGAGTGGCAGTCTGCAATGCAAGCTCCAGAGGGTGACAGAAGCCATAATTTATTTGATTTGATTTAAATCAGTCTATTGATTGAACCGCTGGAGGCTGGTGGCTCCGATTTTGGTGAGGCTGTGAATCCACTCCAGGTCTCAGCCAGAAGAACTCTACAAGAGCTATCCAGGATGCTTAGCCTGATCCCTAAAATAGGTTCAGCACATTGGATGGCTCCTTGAGTGCTCTGGCTGGTTCTGACGAACCCCAATGGAGTTGCAGCCCTGCCGAAATCAGAGCCACCAGCCCCCACAGGATTGAATTATTGTTTAATATTGGACTCCACCCCATAGGCTGGGAATAGCTGGCAGATCTCCCTTTGGCGAAGGGCTGTAGCTCAGTGGTAGGACAGATGCGATGTACGCGGAAGGTCCTAGGTTCCATTCCCAGCATCTCCACATAGGCCTTGGAAAGATGCCTGTCTGAAATACCGGTGTGCCAGTAGCTACACTGAGCCAGATGGGCAATTTCTCTGATCACATTAGATGGCAGCTTCCTACATCCCTTTTTTAAAAAAAGAACACATACAAACAAAAAAAGTGGGAACTCTTTGGGATTTCTTCCTGGGAGAAGTGAGGTGGCCTTTTCCCTCTGGCCCATGACTGGGGCCAGTGAGTCCTTTTCCTCCATTCTGCAGCCACAGGGCAACTGGCTGACTGCTGTAGCAGAGCGCTTTCTGATAGGGAGGAGAAAGCAGATTCCCAGAAGCTTTGGCCCTCCAGCCAATGGCTGGGACCAGGCTGGTCTTCCCTGTGAGAAATACAATGAATGATCACAAAGGGAATCTGGGACTCATAAAGGAAATCTGGGACTCAGCTGCTAACTATGCACTTACGGTGGCTAACTAATCACGTGCTGCATAGCACAATCCACTTATATGTTAGGTTAACCAGCAGGGACTGAAAGACAGTTGTAGTAATCCAGGATCTTAGCCCAGGTATCTGTTCAATCCATTGTCCTTTGCTTTTGACAAGGTTATACGTTTTAATTCCCAGGCATGACTTTTTAAAGTACAAGGTTCCCAACAGGCATATGGTCAAGGAACACCTAATTACTTTGAATGAGTTCAAATCTCCAGGGCCAGATAAACTGCATCCTAGAGTAATAAAGGAACTAGCAGAAGAACTCTCAGAACCGCTGTCTATTCTCTTTGAGAAATCATGGAGGACGGAGGAAGTGCCAGATGACTGGAGGAGGGCTAATGTTGTCCCTATCTTCAAAGAGGGTAAAAAGGAGGAACCTGGGAACTACAGACCAGTCAGTCTGACATAAATCCCTGGGAAAATTCTGGAGCAGATGATAAAGCAATCCATCTGGAAGCACCTTGAAAACAATGCAGTGATTACTCGAAGCCAACATCGATTTGTCAAGAACAAGTCCTGCCAGTCGAATCTGATCTCATTTTTTGATCAGGTCACCTCCCTTGTAGACCGTGGGAATGCTGTAGGCATCATATACCTCGACTTCAGCAAAGCTTTCGACAAAGTGCCCCATTATATCCTGATGAGCAAACTAGCTCAAAGTGGGCTAGATGAAACAACGATCCAGTGGATCCACAGTTGGCTACAGAATCGGACTCAAAGAGTGCTTATCAATGGGACCTTCTCAAACTGGGGAGAGGTAATGATTGGAGTACTGCAGGGCTCAGTCCTGGGCCCAGTGCTCTTCAACATTTGTATTAATGACTTGGAGGAGGAGGTACAGGGAATGCTGATCAAATTTGCAGATGATATGAAATTGGGTGGGATAGCTAATACTTTGGAAGACAGAAACAAAATTCAAAGTGATCTTGATAGACTGGAGTGTTGGGCAGAAAACAACAGAATGATATTTAATAGGGATAAATGCCAAGTTCTGCACCTAGGAAAAATAAACCAAATGCACACTTACAAGATGGGGGATATGTGGCTCAACAACACTACAAGCAAGAAGGAACTTGGAATTGTTGTCGATCACAAGCTGAATATGAGCCAACAATGTGATGTGGCTGCAAAAAAGGCCAGTGCCATTTTGGGCTGCATTAATAGAAGCATAGCTTCCAAATCCCAGGAAGTACTAGTTCCCTTCTAGTCAGCACTGGTTAGGCCTCATCTGGAGTACTGTGTCCAGTTCTGGGCACCACATTTTAAGAAGGATGCAGACAAACTGGAGAGGGTTCAGAGGAGGGCAACAAAGATGATCAGGGGACTGGAAACAAAGCCCTATGAAGAGAGACTGAAAGAACTGGGCACGTTTAGCCTTGAGAAGAGAAGACTGAGGGGAGATATGATAGTGCTCTTCAAGTCCTTGAAAGGTTGTCACAGAGAGGAAGGCCAGGATCTCTTCTCGATCATCCCAGGGTGCAGGACACAGAGTAATGGGCTGAAGTTACAGGAAGCCAGATTCTGGTTGAACATCAGGAAAAACTTCCTGACTGTTAGAGCAATATGACAATGGAACCAATTCCCTAGGGAGGTGGTGGGTTCTCCCACTCTGGAGGCATTCAAGATGAGGCTGGACAGCCATCTGTCAGGGATGCTTTGACTTGGATTCCTGCATTGATCAGGGGGCTGGACTTGATGGCCTTGTAGGCCCCTTCCAACCCTACTATTCTATGATTCTATGAAACCCGTTTAAGACAAGGAACTCATTGTGTTAGAAGCAATGTTTGCCCACAGCTGAGAAGATGCATTGTTTTCCTAGCTAGATTTTGAGACTGCTGTGCCATCATTGGAAAATAGCTCTACATTTCCCACATGAACTCCAGTAGGTATGGTTGACTTTGAGCATCCCTTTTCTAGAAAGGCATCCAGATGTGGCATTCAGCTACCATGTCCATAGGTTAGTTGAATGGTGTAACCCAAGGGTTTGGGAACCAGTGGCCCTTGAAACATCATTAGATTCCAACTGTCATCAGTCCCATCAGGGATGATGGGAGTAGTAGTCCAACATCTGGAGGGTGACAGCTCCTTTTAAAAAATATGTACCTTTGAAGCATTATCAGAGAGAGATAACTCAATTGTTGAGTTCCCTGGGGACTGCAGAGCGGAAGGGAAGAACACTCTTGCCTCTGGCATGAGCCAGGGGTCAAGGACCACAGGGAGGCTGCTCTCCTGCCTTCCAGGGAAAACACTGTGGCAAGGTGGAGATCATACTGGGCCCATGCATCAACTAGAGAAGGAGCAGTTGCAGGGAGCTTGTTTTTCCCCTCCCAACCAGAAAATACACTTATAAGAACTTTGTAGCTAGGAAGTAATGCCTGAGCGGAGATAAGAGCAGGGTTCTCCTTTCCCCGCTAGCGGAACGCCACCTGTCTCTAGAGTTGGCTCCACTCTTATCTCTGATGACATCTAGGGGTGGGGAAGGGGAAGGGCTTCAGGAAGGAGAGGCCCACCTTCTGGCATCATCTGGCCCCTGGGCTATGTTCCAGGAGACAGTCTGGCCCCTGGGAATGGAACATTTCCCCCCTCCCTGTGTTAGACAGTCAATGATATGCTATACATGTTACCTCGCAACTCATGCATCGGGATTGACGGACTCACCTGCGCCCTCCAAGCACGGGCACTTACCTGCCTTGGGCCACGTGAGCCCTAGAGGGCTCAGTGAGCAGTCTGGGAGTGACTTCAGCCACCTGCTCTTCTCTGCAGCCACCATTTTTATGCAAGATGGGGTCTCTGTAATTTTCTGTATATTTAATGTTGCGCTCAATGTTGTGGAGATGGCCCTGTACGGCCACCATTGTTCCCAACATTGAATACACAAAAATTATAGAGCCCCCATCTTGTGTAAAAATGGCAGCTTGCATCGAGGAGGGAGCAGGTGCAGGATGCTCCTGGGCTGTGCACTGCTCAACAAGCATGCATGCGAATGCCCCATGGCTTGGCAAGCAGGGGGCCAGGCGCAGGGAAGTCCACCAGACTCATGGACCCAGTCTGGTGCTTGCGACATCCCTAACCGTGCATGGTGACATCAGGACATTTAATCTGTGGTAAGTGTTACTTGTTGTTTTTTTAAAGACAGCAGTTTAATCAATTAATGATTAGGTGTCTCGGAGCTTCCAGAATAAAAAACAGAATAAAAAATAAAAACATGACAATTAGAATCCAAAAATTAAGAGCAAATAGATAACCCACATTAACAATCCATTTCTCCAATGACCAAAAATAACTGAAGTGGAAGCTTCTAATCAGCTTTCAAAAGCTTACAGAAGAGCACACCAGACGCGCCTCCCTTGAGAGGGTGTTCCAAAGACAGAGCGCCTGTGCTGTGCAGCCAAAATCTGGTTCTCTTCATCCATACCTCAGTGAACAAGAGAATAAGGATAGATGGAACTGAAAATCTTAATTTCATCAATGATCTCTGTTTGCTCCTGCTAGGCTTGTTCCAGCCTTGTTCTTCTGGATGAAGCCCCCCCGCCCCCTGTTGCATAGAAATACATATGGATTTTTGTGCATATCTGCCAAATGTATGCATTTTTGTACACATGCCTCCATTGACTAAAGCATGTTTGTGAGCATTTTAGAAATGTACACAGTGGGGTTTGCACTTTTTTCAACTGTGTTCATCTTGTCAAGCAGATTTGTTTTTTTGTGTGGAATGCATTGCAAGCCCAGAAATATATGAATTTCTGACCACAAGTTATGTTCATTTCCAGATTTGTTTCCAGAAGGTAAGGTATGGATCAGGTAAATCCATTAAATCCTCTATGGAGCACATTTCTTACCTGTCCCTACAAGACAAACTTGAGAAGACCCACTTTGTGTGACTTCGAGGCATGTGGGGAAACATGTGGGAGGAGATGCTCCTTCAGATAACCTGGGACCAGCCCATTTGGGGCTTTAAAAGTCAATCAGCACTTTGCATTGGACTCAGGAAGAAACTGGCAACCAACTCAAATATCTAAGGATGGGTATTATATGTGCATGGCCAATGCCCATCAAGAGAGTTGCTGCAGCATTTTGGACCAGCTGAAGTTTCTGAGCACTTTTTGAAGATGGTCCCATGTACAGTACAACACATTGCAGTCATCACGTCTTGGTGTTAATATGGTAGCCAAATCCTTGTTATTCAGAAAAGGACACTGGTGTCCTAGGAAGTATATTGCCAATAAAACCTGTACTCCACTTAAAGTACAAATAGGGTAGAGAATTTTGAGAGGCCATTTGTGCACAGCTCTATACCAAATCATATTTTGAAATGTGCATTTTATGATCAAATATGTTTTGAAATGTATACATTTAGATAACATATGTTTAGAAATGTATATTTTGTGAGAAAATGCATTCAAAAATATATATCTATATACAAGTTTTTGTACATAATTTTTTAAGGGAAAAAGCACATTCATGCAGGAATAGGATGGAATGGACTTACGAACACATGTGAAATCAACAAGGATGGGAACAGACTGATCCATACATCCCTACCCTCAGAGCAATTAGCAGATGTGACTCACCTCAGGTTTTTTTCACTGGAGGAGAACCCAGGGGAGAGGAGAGTCACCAGCTGCCAAACCCCTCTTCTCCTCACTTGGCATGGCCCTCTTATTATTGGGGAGGGGCAAAAGTGCCTCTGAAAATTTGGCAGGGGATTCAGATGGGGTGGGAAAGGTCTGCAGGGTAAAGGCAGGGCTGGCCAAAGACATTTTGCTGCCTGAGGCAGAGCAGCAAATGGCAGCCCTCCCCACAAAGTCCTGGCACATAGGGCAGTATCCAATGTTAGTCCTGCTTAGAGCAAACCCATTGAAATGAATGGAACTTAAGATGGATCTACTCTAAGTAGGACTAACATTGGATACTACCCATAGTACCCAAGGCTGGCCAAGTTATTTTTGGCAGAAATTTTCACAATACGTCTCTTCCCTTCTGGCAGTGAAAAATAAATAAATAACCATTTGCTGCCATTTCATGACACCAAAAATCTGCTGCTGGAGGGATGGCCAAATCTGTCAGTTTTGTTTTCTCCTTCATTTAATTTTCTAAAACAAACAAACAAAACCCTCAAACTCTCTCTCACTCTCGCTCCCCCCCCCCCATATATGATGAAATTTGCAAATTTTGGTAAATTGTTATAAAAAATGAACCAAAATGAAATTCTCACCCATCTACACTGACCAAATTCAAAAAGTTCATCTATTTCCAGCTTGGAGAGGGCCATGATGTTGCACCTGCCTGCCATATAGCTGTTAAAGATGAGGACCTTATCAGAAAAAAAGAGATGGCAACCCTAATTCAGCACCACAGACATGGTTGGATATATCGGGACTCAAACTCGGAATGTTAAGAGCTAAGCACTCAAAGCCCTGGGCCTGGATGGACAAATGTTTCTCCCACATTGGAAAGTTGTTAATATCAAGTTGTTTTTGTCCCAAATATGGAGAATTTTGTGAATTTAGGGAAATACTTATCAAAACTGAACTGATACAAATTTCTCACCCATTCCTACTTCACTCTGCCTAATGGTAGGGCCGGCCTTGGTAAAGGATCGTTCTTCATCCCTGGCAAAAACTGGCCATCAGCCTTGAATTTCCCCCTCCTTCTGAGCAATGGGAAAACAAACAAGCCTGTCTTCGGGGGAACTAGACTGCCACCTGCTGGCAGCCTGTAGGCTGCTGTGACCCTCCATCAGAACTGAACAGTCCATCTTTCCACTCATTCCCTCACAATTGTTGCTGCTTATCAACTACTGCCCCTTCATGGATCACTGCCTTGTTGTGGCGAAGGGGCTTGCATAACTCAGTGAAGCCATAAGCTATGCCGTGCAGGGCCACCCAAGAAGGACAGGTCATGGCGGAGTGTTCTGACAAAATGTGGTCCACTGGAGAAGGAAATGGCAACCCACTCCAGTATTCTTGCCAAGAAAACCCCATGGAACGTATCACAAGGCTAAAAGAGATGACACTGGAAGATGAGCCCCTCAGGTCGGAAGGTGTCCAATATACTACTGGGGAAGAGCAGAGGGTATTTCCAAGTAGCTCCAGAAAGAGTGAAGTGGCTGGACCAAAGCTGAAAGGACACTCAGCTGTGAATGTGTCTGGGGTGGTGAAAAGAAAGTCCGATGCTGTACAATATTGTTTAGGAACCTGGAATGTAAGATCAGTGAATCAAGGTAAGCTGGAGGTGGTCAAACATGAGATGGCAAGCAAGACTGAACATCGACATCTTGGGAATCAGTGAACTAAAATGGACAAGCATGGGTGAATTTAATTCAGGTGACCATCATATCTACTACTGTGGGCAAGAATCCCTTAGAAGAAATGGAGTAGCACTCATAGTCAACAAAAGGCTGGGAAAAGCAGCACTGGGGTACAATCTCAAAAACGATAGAATGATCTCATCTCAGTACGAATCCAAGGCAAACCATTCAACATCACAGTAATTCAAGTCTATGCCCCAACCACTGAGGCTGAAGAAGCTGAGGTTAATTGGTTCTATGAAGACCTACAACACCTTCTAGAACTAACACCAAAAAAAGATGTCGTCTTCATCATAGGGGATTGGAATGCTAAAGTAGGAAGTCAAGAAAGCACTGGGATAACAGGCAAGCATGGCCTTGGTGTACAAAATGAAGCAGGACAAAGGCTAATAGAGTTTTGCCAAGAGAACATGCTGATCATAGCAAACACTCTTTTCCAACAGCACAAGAGGCGACTCTACTCACGGACATCACCAGATGGTCAATATCGAATTCAGATTGATTATGTACTTTGCAGCCAAAGATGGAGAAGTTCTATACAGTCAGTAAAAACAAGACCTGGAGCTGACTGTGGCTCAGATCATGAGCTTCTTATTGCAAAATTTTGGCTTAAATTGAAGAACATAAGGAAAACCACTAAACCATTCAGGTATGACCTAAATCATATCCCTTATGAATATACAGTGGAGGTGAGGAATAGATTTCAGGGATTAGACCTGATAGACAGAGTGCCTGAGGAACTATGGACGGAGGTCCGTAACATTATTAAGGAGGCAGCAACTCAATCCATCCCAAAGAAAAAGAAATGCAAGAAAGCCAAGTGGCTGTCTGATGAGGCTTTACCAGTAGCTGAGGAAAGAAGGGAAGCGAGAAGCAAAGGAGAAAGGGGAAGATATATCCAACTGAATGCAGAGTTCCAGAAAATAGCAAGGACAGACAAGAAGGCCTTCTTAAATGAACAATGCAAAGAAATGGAGGAAAACAATAGAATGGGAAAGCCTAGAGATCCTTTCAAGAAAATCGGAGATCTCAAGGGAACGTTTTGTGCAAAGATGGGCAAGATAAAGGACAAAGAAGGCAGGGACCTAACAGAAGCAGATGAGATTAAGAAGAGGTGGAAAGAATACACAGAAGAACTATACAGGAAAGATCTTAATGTCCCTGATAGCCATGATAGTGTAGTCACCGAACTTGAGCCGGACATCCTAGAGAGTGAAGTCAAGTGGGCCTTAGGAAGCATTAGTAACAACAAAGCTAGCGGAGATGACAGTATTCCAGCTGAGCTATTTAAAATCCTAAAAGATGATGCTGTTAAAGTGCTGCACTCAATATGCCAACAAATTTGGAACACTCAACAGTGGCCACAAGACTTGAAAAGGTCAGTTTACATTCCAATTCCAAAGAAAGGCAACGCCAAAGAGTGTTCAAACTACCATACAATTGTGCTCATTTCACATGCCAGCAAGGTTATGCTCAAAATCCTACAAGCTAGGCTTCAGCAGCATCTGAACCGAGAACTACCAGAAGTACAAGCTGGGTTTCGAAGAGGCAGAGGAACTAGAGATCAAATTGCCAACATTCGCTGGATCATGGAGAAAGCAAGAGAATTCCAGAAAAATATCTATTTCTGCTTCATTGACTAAGCTAAAGCCTTTGATTGTGTGGATCACAACAAACTCTGGCAAATTCTTAAAGAGATGGGAGTACCAGACCACCTTACCTGTCTCCGGAGAAACCTGTATGATGGTCAAGAAGCAACAGTAAGAACCAGACATGGAACAACCAATTGGTTCAAAATTGGGAAAGGAGTATGGCAAGGCTGTATATTGTCGCCCTGCTTATTTAATTTATATGCAGAGTACAGCATGAGAAACGCCGGGTTGGATGAATTACAGGTCAGAATTAAGATTGCTGGGAGAATTATCAACAACCTTAGATACGCAGACAATACCACCCTAATGGCAGAAAGCGAAGAGGATCTAAAGAGCCTCTTGTTGAGGGTGAAAGTGGAGAGTGCAAAAGCTGGTTTGAAACTCAACATTAAAAAAACGAAGATCATGGCATCTGGCCCCATCACTTCCTAGCATATAGAAGGGGAAGAAATGGAAGCTGTGACAGATTTTATTTTCTTGGGCTCCAAAATCACCGCAGACAGTGACTGTAGCCATGAAATTAAAAGACGCTTGCTCCTTGGGAGGAAAGCTATGGCAAACCTAGACAGCATAGTAAGAAGCAGAGACATCACCTTGCCGACAAAGATTCGTATAATCAAAGCTATGGTTTTCCCAGTAGCAATGTATGGATGGGAGAGCTGGACTATAAGGAAGGCTGAGCGCCGAAGAATTGATGCCTTCGAACTGTGGTGCTGGAGAAGATTCTTATGAGTCCCCTGGATTGCAAGGAGGTCAAATCAGTCAATCCTAAAGGAAATCCACCCTGACTACTCATTGGAAGGACAGATACTGAAGCTGAAGTTCAAATATTTTGGCCACCTAATGCGAAGAGAAAACTCCCTGGAAAAGACCCTGATGCTGGGAAAGATTGAAGGCAAAAGGAGAAAGGGACGGCAGAGGATGAGATGGCTAGATAGCATCACCAATGCAATGATTATGAATTTGAGCACACTCTGGGAAAGACTGGAGGACAGGAAGGCCTGGCATGCTATGGTCCGTGGGGCACAAAGAGTTGGACACGACTTAACAACTGAACAACAACAAATCACCTACTGATGCCTCTTGCCCATTTTCTCTGCTGTGTCCCTTTCTGCTTTCCCTCTGCCTAGGCTTGTGAGCCAAGTTTATGTCCTGTATTCTGATGCCCTGGCAGCTGGTAATTACCTGCTGAATATAGGCTGGGTAACAGCTCTGGCTGATTTCCTTCCTTCTCATGAAATATTGACATCAACCTTCATCTCTCCTCCCACCCACCCCCACCCCCTGGTGCCCCTTTCCCTGTCTCCTCACACTGGTTCCATTGTCAATTACTTCTTTCTCCATCACTCCTTTTTAAAAACTCCCTTTCATGTATTGGAGTCTCTTTTTCTCCCCCTTCTATGTTTGGTTTTTTTCATTAGTTGGGTGGGGGAGACCAAAGGGAGAGCCGAATTTGAGGGGAGAGAGGTAAACAGGGCTACCTTGGCCCTCCTGGAAATACAAAGGCTGTTTATCCATTGTATACTTTTTAATTGGTGGCTTTCTGGCACATCAGCCGTTTTCTTGGTGATGAAATGGAGCTTTATAGCTCCTTTACAGAAAGCAGCTTTGTTTTCTGATGTGGGGGATTGGGAGATTATTAAATGGGGAAGCAGACAGAACAGCCTTAGCCAGGAGAGCAGCTCTGTGGTCCCAATTGTTGTGGCTCACTTGCCAGTCCTTTGTCTCTGTCCGGCAATGGATGAACGATTGCTGCATGCACAGCCCCGCATCCCTACCCCTGCATGCCTGGATTTTGCCTGGACAGGTATCCGATTGTACTACATGACTGGGAGGGAGATGGGTGAGTTTATTATTAATTCCTCTGTGTCTAAAGCCAAGCCTGTTTGGGCAAAGAGCAGGACTTGAAGCTTAAAATATGTCTGCAGCAGCTCATTTATCCCAGATCTGTCACTAAAAACAGCAGGAGGAGATGGTGCAGTTCTCAGCTCATCCCATTTCCTGCAACAGATTGTCTCTACTTAGTTCTCTTTTACCTGTCTGCCCCCACCCCCATTCCCTCATGTGAAGGTTTGTTCCTTACCTTCCTTCCTTCCTTCCTTCCTTCCTTCCTTCCTTTATTTATTTATATCCTGCCCTTCCTCACGAAGAGCCCAGGGTGGTTAGCAACCTATATAAAACACAATACATCACACCAACAACATTAACATCCTGGCTTTAAAAATCGCAAAAACATAATAAAGTGCAATTAACCATCAACACAATCAATAAAAAAAAAACAGAGGTATCATTTAAAGAGGTCCCAATCCTCCTACAGAATAGTGTGGACAAATGTTTTGTGGTGTCCCACATTCCAGTAGGTAATCACATGGAGGCTGGTGGCTCCGATGTCAATGGGGCACTGAATCCACTCGAGGTCTCAGTCAGAACAATTCAGAACTCTACAGGAGCTACCTAAGGTGTGAAGCACACTGGATAGTAGCTTTAGGGTGCAATCCTATGGCTGCTAGTCAGTGGCTAGATGGCCATAGGATAGGTAGTTCCTGGGAACTGACTTTAGAGCCCGCACTCTGTGCTCAGAAGAGCATTGCAGAGTGGCAAAAATGGGGAGTTCCTAGAGGTGGCAGGGGTGGGGAGGTCAGAAACTGCTTCCCTCACTCTAAGGTCCCGCGGCTAGTCAGCTGAAATCAGCTGTCTAGCCATGAAAGCAGGGCAGGGGGATCGAGGAGGAGATCCTCTCCTCACCACTCCTCCCACCCTGCACTGGATAGGCGGTCGCCTCCGGGGTTGGAGGCAACTGTTGATCCACATAAGATTGCTCCCTTAGATTTCTGACTGGTTCTCACTGAAACCCAGAGGGGATTCATGGCCCCACTGACATCAGGGCCACCAATATCCACTGAGATGATCACCCCTCTTTCCTGATCAGAGCACAGTATCCTACAGTTGGAAGGGACCTTGGAGATCATCTAGTCCAACCCTCTGATCAAAGCAGGATCTACAATGCAGGATGCAACAGCAGCTTCCCCCACAGGTGGCCATTCAGATTCTGTTTCAATACTTCCAGTGAAGGAGAGCCCATCACCTCCTGAGGAAGTCTGTTCTACTGTCAAACAGCTCTTATCACTACTAGGACCTTTCTCCTAATGTTTAGCCAAAATCTGCTTCCCCGCAAATTTCACCCACTGGTTCTAGCTAGGGAGGTACAGATTTTGTAAAATGCATTCCATCTGCTTTTTTGTGGATTGTCAGGTGTCTTTCGTTCTGTTTCCACTCATTGACCGAATTGGATTTTTTTTTTACTAATTTCCAAATTTGTGCAGATTCGCATTTGCACAAATTCACACTTGCAAAAATGTTCAACCCCCCTCCCACTTCACAAATCTCCCCCAAATGTGCATTTTCATGCTTTAGCCTATGGGGGAAATGCACATTTTTGGCTGGTGTTTTTTTTTTTATTAATTTTTACATATTTTTCTATGACTAAGTTAGTGTAAAATTCTGGAAAGTAAAAACACACACACCAAAAAACGGTCTGCGATTCTGTGGAATCCGTGTGACTCAGAAAAAGCCAATCTGCTGCAGAAGAGAATCCATGGGTCAGATTCATAGAAATCCAAACTCATTTGATTCCATTGCTGATTTCTCAGATGTTCCTAGTTCTAGCCCTGCCCTGCAGGGCAGCAGAAAACAAATCTGCTCCATCTTCTGCATAGTAGCCTTTCAGATATTTGAAGACAGTTATTTTGCCTCCCCTGAATCTTCTCTTCCCCAGGCTAAACAACATCCTCAGCTCTTTCAGCCTGAAAAAAAAAGCCACTCATTTTTTAAAGCTGATGCTGGACATACCAACCCATTCAACACAGGCACTTTGCTCCAGGTGCAAGTAGATATGGTCACAGAAGGACTCAACCCAGACCTGCCAATTCCTCTATAAAGCAGGGATGGAGCAATTTAAAGACAGTATGGGAAGGTGGGAAGGGGGGCTTGGGAAGTGAAGCCTCCACCCACCAGTACTTTCCCCCCTGAAAGCTCTTTTGTTTCCACTGGGAGGGGGGGGGGAATCTTTTAAAAAGTCGTTACAAGGTAAAAGTGCTGTTCAGAAGAGGATTGCATACCCTCCACCCTCCTGCCCATGTTGTGGTTTGTTCCCCTGCCCCACTGCTTTGTAGCAATTTGGCAGCAGATCCACTTCAGTTCATGGGTCTATCATTGTCCTTTGTAGGGATGAGAAAACCAGGGATGTTCGAGTTTGCCAGAATTCGTCAAACATCCTTCCAAGGCTTGGTTTGGCTTGCTCCCATTTTTGTTTTTTGGTTCATTCTAATGTAGGAAGTGTACATTTCAAACAGGAAAAGTGCACATTTCTGTGTGCATTTTTCAAGCATGTACACTTTCCCCCAATGACTAAGGTATGAAAATGCTATTTTTTTGAAAAAAAGAAGAAGTGCATTTCAAAATGTGATCTTTAAAAAAAATGCATTCTTCAAATGCATTTGCAAGGTTGGGAATGGGGCAGGTCGGATTATTTGCATACTGAAACAACATCCTCATACACCCCTAATCTTCAGCTTGTGTTTGATTTATGTATTTAATTCATTTGTGTGTGTGTATGTGGGGGGGCATGTTAATGGAAGGGTGTGTTTTGTTTCCTGACCTTGATCAAATTTGCTACTTCATAGTTCTTGGGAGATATCTCAAAGCTCCTCCCCATCTATCTATGTTCATGTCAAAGTAATTGTGATTTTCATGACCACACTGGCATTTGTGCATACTTATTGTTATTTCAAAAATGCAAGAAGAAAAAGTGTGCGTGTACGCATGCGAAACATGAAATTTAGTACTGAGACAACAAGAGAGAAACTGAAATGCAATTAAATGCAGGCATGGGGGGCTAGTGTATCCCCTATCACATACCCCACAACAGGGGTGGTCAGATTTCAGGCTTGCATGATCTATTTTGTTCTTTTCTACTAGATCCCATAGGTCCACCAACCAGAGACTGATGCAGAAGATATATACTTAAAATTAAAGAATTCTGAGGACACACACACACACACACACACACACTAATCACTCCCTCCTAGCTAGTCCAAGCCCCCCCCTTCATTTCAGCAATATTATTTAGAGCAAGTGAGGGAGAGTCATTTTGTTTTTGCTGTTATTAAACAATTGCAAGTCAGAAATCCTTGCCTCTGCTGCAAATCACACAGTAGGGATGGACGGACTCACTTCCGTCCGTGCCGCTACCCATCTGCCGAACCCCTGCTGGCTGGCCGCGCCTGCTCACTGCACTGTGCAAGTCGCCACAAAGTCCACGGGCAGCTGGTAAGTGCCCGGTAGCCGCCCATTCCCTCGGCAAGCTGCCACTTTGTGAAAAAATGGCTGCTTCCTTTTGTTTCTGTAAATGTTATGCAAATGGTGGCTCACTGAGGGAATGGGCAGCTGCTGGGAGCTCGTGGACCATGCAGCTGCTCAACCAGCAGGTCCAGTAAGCATGGTGGCTCGGTGAACAGGACCCAGGGTGCTGAACAGTGTGTGTGTGTGTGTGGGGGGGGGTCTGCCAGACTCCACCCCCCTCTCGGACTCCTGCAACATCCCTGTCAGACAGAGACATATCAAGATCTACCTTCTTACCAGCCCTGCCAAGCCTCAACAAAGGAGCTACTATCGGAAGTTCTAAGATTTCTAACTCAATACCGATGCTCAGGGGTGATTCAGATGACCAATCTGTTACTTGGTATTCTTGAATAAAGGGATTTCAGAGGGAGACTTCAGCATGAAACCTCTGAATTACAGCTTATCAAGAAGTTCCATTCTATTACTTGTGCTCTTAAGTGAAATGACAGGCTTTTGTTTTGTCCACTGCAGGGGTGAGGGTGCAACGCTATGCCTATTTAGGCAGAAGGAAGTCCTACAAAAGAAGATGACCTGGCTGGGGCATGCTGGGAGTTGTAGGACTTTTTTTCTGTCTACAAGTGCATAGAAATGCACCCTTAATTGATTTAGGGCACAATCCTATGTCGGTTTATACAGAAAAAAGTCCTACGGCTGCTGGCTGGGGAATGCTGGGAGTTGTAGGACTTTTTTTCTGTCTAAACTGACGTAGGATTGTGCCCTTAAAATGGCAGGATGTTTGTATTTTCATCAGTACTACTTTGTGGGTGGTCACTGTCCCAGTTTTACATACATTTAAGCTTTAACATAATTATTGCTAGGGGTGGACGAAAGTCACTTACCTGTCATCGAAGGCCGTTCGCGGTGGGGGGGAGGCGCTTCGCTGCTCCTCCCGCAAAGTTCAGGCCGGGGGGGGGAGGCTTCCCGCCTCGCCCGGCCGAAATTCAGGCCGGGGAGGAGGCGCCTCGCCTCGCCCGGTCGCGAACACGAAAGTAAAAAAAAACAACAAAAAACGCCCCCTGATAGGCTACGTGACGATTCACGTAGCCTATCACGGCTAGATCTGCAAAGTCAGCCGTGATAGGCTACGTGAATCATCACGTAGCCTATCACGGGTGACTTTAAAAAAAAAAAAGCGCGTACGCAAATGGCGGCCCCCATAGGGAGCCGCCATTGGCGTTCCTTATTTAGTCGCTGTAGTCTACGTAAATGTTTACGTAGACTACGGCGAAAATAAGGGCAACGCAAATAGCGTTGCCCTTATTTTCGCTGTAGTCTACGTAAACATTTACATAGACTACAGTGACCAAATAAGGAACGGGAATGGCGGCTCCCTATGGGGGCCGCCATTATCCGTACACTCTTTTTTTTTTTTTTTTTAAGTCACCCGTGATAGGCTACATGACGATTCACGTAGCCTATCACGGCTGACTTTGCAAATCTAGCCGTGATAGGCTACGTGAATCGTCACGTAGCCTATCAGGGGGCGTTTTTTTTTTTTCTTTCATTGCAATGGCGGCGGCGGCAGCCGGTCGAAAGACCGGCTGCCGCTCCCGCCTCGCTCGAACACCCGCCGAACCACCGGCCGGACCAGCCACCGGGAGGGACATTCGGTGAAGGTAAGTCCCGTCGTGGGGGGGGGTGCGGGGGGCAGGGTGTGTGTGGAGGATTTCTCCCTGAAACTTGTTCGGGGGGCTGAACACGTTGGCGCTCGGCCCCCCGAAGTTTCGGGGAGAAATTCTCCGCCGTCCCTAATTATTGCTTGCATGTTTCCTTTCCCTCTAACTTCACTGCTTGCAACCCTACCTGTCAACCATTTGTATATTTATCTGCTTCCTTAGGATATTGCTTTATGTATCCCATGAAGTGGACTCTAGTCCATGAAAACATATGGCATATGTACAATATTTATATACCACTCCACAGATGCCGGAACAGTGAACAATAAAAGATAAAATGTATTATTTATTTATTATTACATTTATATCCCACCTTTTTTCCTCTTGAAGGAACCCAGGGTGGCATACATAATCCTCCTCCTCTCCATTTTAGCCTCACAACAGCAAGCCCATGAGTTAGGTTGGGCTGAGAGTCTGTGACTGGCCCAAAGTCACCTGGTGAGTTTCCATGGCCGAGTAGGGACTAGAATCCTGATATCCCATGGCTGGTCAATCGAGAATATTTTCAGCAGGCACCGAAAACAATACAATGTTGGTGCCTGTCTGACCGCTGGAGGCAGGGAGTTCCATACAAAAGGGGACACCAAATCTAGGGGTGTACGAAACCCTGCTTACCTGGCTCTGCCAGGTTCCGCAGGTGGGGGGAGGCGATCCGTTCCTCCCCTTGGAATCCTCAATGGGGGGGAGACGATCTGTTCTTCCCCCCTGGAATCCTGCCCAGCAAGCTCCACTCCACGGCCAGGCTGTGGAGCCGCTGGCCGGGCTAACGCGCAGCGGGGCCTCCAGCTGCTGCTGGGCTGGTGCGGATGCAAATGGCGTCCTGAGTAGGGGTTGCCATTTGCGTCCCTATAGTAGCCCGTGATAGGCTAAGTAAATATTTACATAGCCTATCATGGCTAAAGCAGGGACGTCCCCTACGCCATTTGCGTTCCCGTTTTATCCGTGATAGGCTACGTAAATATTTACGTAGCCTTTGACGGCTAAAACAGGAACACAAATGGCAAACGTAAATGTAAATTTGCGTCCGCACCAGCCCGGCAGCAGCTGGAGCCACCGCCGCCACCGCCGCTGGAGCCGAAGCCGAAGCCGCAGCCAGGTAGGCTCCATTTCTCAGTGCTTTCGCTGGGTGGAGCGGCGGGGGAATCCATTCCGCCATGGATTTTGGGGGGCCGAATTCACTGGAATTTGCCCCCCCCAGGATCCGTGGTGGAATTCTCTAACATCCCTACCAAAATCTGATGGCCTCAGTGGCTGGGCAGGTTGATAATGCTCTCTCAAATATCCTGGTCCCAAGTTGTTTAGGGCTTTATACACTAGCATAAAGTGTATACTAGTACACTGAAGGGGGTGGAGAACTCATTCAGATCTCATTTACATCACCCACAGGGTGCATGGGGGTGGAGTTTGGTGCTTCCCAACATATTCTAAAACCTAAATCTTGCACGTGTATGCTTGTTGTGAGGCACTGAGTCCTGCTTTCTCTAGCAGGCAGAAGGAAAGGGTTGCAAGGTGTGTGTGTGTGTGTGTGTGTGTGTGTGTATGAAGCCAGAGAGGCATATTTTGCGGCTGCAAAACCCAGTTAAAGAAACTGGAGGCTTCTATAGGTTGCAGCCTAGCAACCTGACATTAATTGAAATTGTGAAGAGCTGTCTTTGAGGAGCCAGGAATTTAACTTGCAAGTGTATATTTTGTTTGCTTGTGTGGAGAAGTAACGAAGCTGGACTCCAGCATGACAGCCCAATCTGGCTCTGCAAGGGGATTCTCTAGTAGCTATTTGGCAGTCAAAAGGATAGCATCATTAGAAGAGACAGCTCAACATGCCCAGTGGTGATGGGGCTGGGTGTTGGTGACAGGCCACTTTGTCTGGGTTTCGGGTTTTGTTTTTGTTTTTTGGTTGCACACACTGAAAACAAACACAATGTTGACTAAGAAGCGTATGGATCAAATTACTTTTTTTTCGGGGGTGGGGGGTGCAAAGCCATCTGTTCCACTGAAAGGACTTGGGTTCCATTTTTTGCATTTGTCATGTTTTTTGTGGCTTGTTCATTAGTGTATTTGTGTGAAGGGGGATGCGGAGTGTATCCATGCCACAGCATAGCATCAATATCACTCCTAGAGAGAAAGACAAAGAACACAGTTTGGGAATGTGGATGCCTTTCATACCAACTCACTTCAGCCTATGATACGGTGCAGCATGCTGGGCTGGCTGCCAAGATGCTGCACACATTATTCCTTGAAGGCTGATGGTGTCATTTGGCAAAGAAACAATTAGCAACTGAACCTTTGTCTTCTAAATCGGGAGAGGAAGCTGATCAGCTTGGAACTTTAGAATTAGGTAGGGATGGTGGAGAATTCCACCACGGATTTCAGTGAGGCCGAATGCACTGGCATTAGGCCCCCCGAAATCCATGGCGGAATGGCCTGCCCCCCCTCCACGGATTCCCCCCGGGACGAGGCTTACCTGGGGCGGATGTTCCAGATGGCGGTGGCAGCGGGTCCGGCGGCTGGTCTTTCAACCGGCTGCCGCAGCCCCCACTGCCATCCTGGTCTTTGCCGTAATAGGCTACGTAAGTATTTACGTAGCCTATCATGGCAAGCCAATCAAAAAAACAAACTGGCATACGCAAATGGTGGCGGCTACGGCGGCCTATTTTTCACCAATTTATCCGTTAATATTTATGTAAGATAAAATGGCAAAAAAAGGGGAACGCAAATAGCGTAGTGGGCGCTATTTGCGTTCCTTTATTTTTTGCCATTCTAGCCTACGTAAATATTTACGTAGGCTAGAACAGCGAAAAATAAAGGAACACAAATAGTGCCCACTACGCTATTTGCGTTCCCCTTTTTTTCGCCGTTTTATCTTATGTAAATATTTACGTAAGATATATCAACGAAAAATAGGGAATGCAAATCGTGGCCGCCGTAGCTGCCGCCATTTGCGTACGCTGGGTTTTTTTTTTCTTCTTCTGGAAGGAAATTGCCCAGTAGAGATGTATGAAACTCCCCTTACCTGGCTCTGCCAGGTTCCATTGGGGGGGGGAAGTGCTCTGTACCTCCCCCCGGAATCCTTGCCAGGGGGGAGGCACTCTGCGCCACCCCCCCCCCCCAGAATCCTGGCCGGCCGGCTCCGCTCCGCAGGGATTCCGTGGAGCCGCCAGCCGGCTCCGCCAGCAGCCGGACATCCGGCCGCTGGCTAACAGGGACGCAAATGGCGGTGGCCATAGCCGCTGCCGTTTGCATCCCTGTAGTCAGCCGTGATAGGCTACATAAAGAGTTATGTAGCCTATCATGTCTGGCTTTAAAAAAAAACCAAAAATCGCGTGTACGCAAATGGCGGTGGCTACGGCCGCCGCCATTTGCGTTCCTTATTTTTGGCCATCCTAGTCTACATAAATATTTACGTAGACCAAGACGGAGAAAATAAAGGGGAACGTAAATAGCATCCACTATGCTATTTGCGTTCCCCTTATTTTCGGTGTCTTAGTCTACGTAAACATTTACGTAGACAAAGACGGCCAAAAATAAGGAACGCAAATGGCAGCGGCCATAGCCACCGCCATTTGCTTACGTGGTTGTTGGGTTTTTTTAAGCCAGACATGATAGGCTACGTAAGTCTTTATGTAGCCTATCACATCTTGTAAAAAAACAACAACAACAACCCCCAAGTAGACTGCAAATGGCAGCGGCGGCAGCCGGTCGGAAGACCAGCCACCGCAGCCGCCGCTGCCACAGCCACCGCCGCAGCCGCCACTGCCTGGAAGATCCGCCCCAGGTAAGTCTCGTCCCGGGGGGGATCCGCGGGGGTTCGGGGGGGCAGGCCATTCCGCCACAGATTTCAGGGGGCCAAATGCACTGGCATTCGGCCTCACTGAGATCTGTGGCAGAATTCTCTGCCATCCCTATTGCCCAGCAGCTGGATTTCCGGCTGTGGGCAGCCCTGGCTGGTGGTTCTGCGGAATCTCCACGGAGCAGAGCCAGCCGGAGAAGGATTTCGGGGGGAGGTGCAGAGCGCCTCCCCCCCACCGCGAATCGCCTCGTCAAAAAGGTAAGTGACTTTTGTACATCCCTAGAATTAGGCTTCTGCATGGTTTGGTATGGGCTCAATTTCTGATCCATCCATACACTGATGACTTTTCCAAAATGTCAGGTCAGGCTCCAATCCTATACCTATGTACTTGGGAAAAAGCTTCATTGAACTCAATGGGACTTACTACTGAGTAGAGATGTGTAGGATTGCATTGTCCAGGCAAGATGATTATTTGAACTGAAATGAATTTGCTTCCCCCATCTCTCTCTCTCTCTATATATCTATATCTATATCTATATCTATATCTATGTCTATATCTATATCTATATCTATCTATCAGACTTGGACAGTACTTGCTAGCTGACATGCAATAGTCTTTCATGTTTAATACGAAAAGTGACATCCAATGCATGCAATAGCATTTCGTATGTGATGTCTTTTATTACACCAATGGTATTTGACAGTTTACACAGCTTAGTACATTTGACATCTGGCAAAGACCAGTCAAGAGACTGACAAAGGTAAAGGACTCACATTTCAAATACTAAATTCAATTTTTGAAAGTCTGAAATTTGAAAAAATGTCATCCCCTGTGCCTCCCCCACCACAATTTTCATATCAGCTCTAAAGGTATACAAATGTACGTGTAATTTCCACTGCCGAAATGAGAAACTCACTCAGCAAATGGAAATGTTGACCAAAATAAGCACTAGGGCTGAGAGCAATTAAATTTTAATATGTCAACTGTCTAGGTTTTAAAACTAATTAATCAGCCAATTAACCAATTATATTTAAATACATTTATGCATTTCAAACCCCAATGAAGTTAGAGACAGAGTGTTGAGGATCCTAAAAGAAGAAGGATAGTTTCTCTTAAATGTGACATAATGTTCACAAAAGGTACTAACCATGGCCAGAAGGAAAATCCACTTTTAATATTTTCTTTTCCATGGCATTTGGGAATGTGGAATATTTCCTGTTACAGGAACACATCACAGTAAAATGGTTTCAAAAAGAAACCATTGGAGGACCATCAGTATGATCGAAAATCCAGGTTTGAAAGATGTATGGGCATCTTTCAACCTAGTGCAGTCGTTAGACAGCTCACATCTCTTGAACAAAAATGTGTTATCGGCAGTACTCCATGAGCAGAAGGTCAACCTCTCTCCAAGGAAGATAATGGAGATCTCTCAGGTCAGGCTATGGGAAATGTGGTGGCTACCAAACTCAGTAGCTCCACAGCTCCTCCTTTTTTCTCATGGGTAATATCTATGAGAACAAAACATGTGGTGTGATATTATTACACTCCAACTTTCCACACCCTCACAGGTGGTAGCCAACAAAGTGGAGCTGGGGTGAGGAATCTCCGAGAATGATGACATCCCAACTCATTTTGTTAGAACATCCTTACCCAACCTGATGCCCTCAAGATGTGTTGGACTGTAGCTCCCATCATGCTGGCTGGGAATGATGGGAGCTGCAATCCAACACATCTGGAGGACACCAGGTTGGGGAAAGCCATATTAGAACATGTTAGCAAGGAAGAGGAGACACAGGGCTGCTGTGAGCATTTTGGATGGAAGTCATGTGCTTCCTTGAACATCTAGTTCCATCATCACACATAAAGCGCCAGTTGGCAGTGGATGCCACAGGTCAGGTTCTTAGAAATCTAAACTCATTTTAGTCCATCTTGAAATTCTCCAGCATCCCTAGTGTGGCATCGTATTCACGTTAGTCAGAAAGAAGCATCTGGACTGACTTTGTGTTTGAGGGGTGCCATGTGTGTGTACACGCAAAACTTGAGTTCATCAACGTTCTCCAAATTCCACATCAAAGCTCATTCCACCTCATGTCTGCATTGGACTGCGATCTTTATTTTTTTCTTTTAACACGAAAAGTTTTGCATATTTTCATGCATATTTTAAAAAAATGTACACATCAGTTGCACACACCTTTGAAATGTATGCATTCTTCTACCATCAATAAAAGTGTGTTTGTTAAAAGTATGCATTTTTCATGTGCATCTGTCAAATGTACGCATGCTGTCAAACACATTTTTTGGATCCGTGGATCACATTGCAAGCTTGAAAATGTATAGACTTGGGCCACAGATTGTGCTCTAGTCCATGTTTGGTCTGGAAGGTGCAAAATGGATACATCCTGATCAAAAATGAACTGAAACAAATTACTCATGCATCCTATGCAGATGTGTCTGTGGTGTAACACTTTGCTTTTGTGTGGCAGGTGACTGGATGCCACAAGCATCACCCATAATACTAGAACCCAGGATCATCCCATGAAGCTGAATGGTGGGAGATTCAGTACAGACCAAAGGAAGGACTTCTTCACACAGTGCATAGTTAATCTATGGAATTCCCTTCCACAATATGTCGTGATGGCCACCAACTTGGACAGCTTTAAAAGGGGATTAAATGCATGGAGGAGAAGGTCATCAGTGGCTCCTAGTCATGTTGGTTATATATTACCTCCAGTATTGGAGTTAGAATCCCCCTCAATACCAGTTGCTGGAGAACATGAGCAGGTGGGTGCCATTGCATCTGTTTGTTGTCGGCTTCCCATCAGTATCTGGTTGAACACTGTAGGAAGAGAATGCTGGACTAGATAGGCCATTAGTCTGATTCATCATGGCTCTTCTTCTTTTCTTATGTCCTACAGCATATGCTAGGGATGTAGGTTAGATTAAATATTTTGTAGCAGGTGCATGTATGAATGTGGTCAGGTTGTGGAATGGATCGGTGGTCGTGTATGCGTGTGCATGCACACGTCTGTGCATGATGTGAACAAAAGCACATCAGCATGTTGGGGTTGGGCAAAGACCTCTGCTGAACCTCAATCATTCATTCCTGCAGCACCTCGCCCCCTCCCCTGACATGCAGCCACCACATCCCCTGCAGCCGCCTTGAGCTCTAATGATCGAGGAGGGTGATGGATAATGACCTCTGCATATCAATTCCTTCAAACCAGAACATGCCGCTCCCCCCTCTCCCCCACACACTTCCAATTCCTGCTTTCTCTTGCTCAAGCTTGGTTGCCATAGTAGCTGACAGACTCACTGGGCCCTGCTTTCACAGGGACAGCAACAGTTCCAGCAGCAAAGAAATCTTTTGTATCTAACCCAGAAAGAAGAGTCCGAAAGCATGGCCTTGATTTTACATGGTTGCTACACAGTGACCATAGAAGAGCCTTCTGGGTGGTTTGAGACTTCCCTCTCCCAGTGTCCCTCCTCTCTGCCTCCCCACAAACCCTGAGAATATTGGCCCAAACACAACAAAGCTTTGCTGGATTTCCTGTAAGTGTTTTTTTAGTATTCAAAGCACTTTGCATTTCCCATGATCTCAGTAATAATGTTTACAACAGCCCTGTGAGGTAGGTCATACTGCAGATGGGAGGACTGAGGCTGAGAGAAGGTGGAATACCTAAGGCCACGACAAAGTTCATGGTTGACATGAGATTTGAAGAAACAGGGATTTCCTGACTCTTTTGCCCCAGGGGTCAGACCTATGGGTGATTTCAGATAGGGCTGTATGAGAAATTCATTTCAGTTCATTTTTGATCAGGATTTACCCAGTTTGCACCTTCTGGGCTGAGCACAGACTCAGATGCAATTTGCAGTTGAAGTCTGTACATTTTTGAGCTTGCAATGTGATTTGTGGACCAAAAAAATGCATTCAACAGCATGCATACATTTGAAAAAATGTGCATGAAACAATGTGCCCTTTAGAAAACTGCACACAAATATGCTTTAATCAATGGGAGAAGAATGTGTACATTTCAAAGATGTTCACAGCTGATTTGTATATTTGGAAAAATATTCATGAAAATACACATGGATTTTCATGTGGAAAAAAAAAAAAAGCTCACAATTTGATATGGACTTGAGTTGGAATGAGCTTTAAGTAGGGATGTCAGAGCATTTCGCCACAAATCTCAGGGAGGCTGAATGCCAGGGCATTCGGCCCCCCAAAATCAGTGGCGAAACTGTCTGCCCCCCCGCCGGGACGGGTCTTACCTTCGGCGAATCTTCCTGGTGGCGGAGGCAGCTCTGGCGGCGGTTCGGTGGCGGTGGCTGTGGCGGCCGGTCTTCCGACCGGCTGCCGCCACTGCCATTTCCAAGTTTTTTTAAAAAAACAAAACAAAAAAACGTGATAGGCTACGTAAAGATTTACGTAGCCTATCACAGCTACATTTTAAAAAGCACCACGATTGGCTACGTAAGTGTAAATGTAGACGCTACGCTATTTGCGTTCCCCTTATTTTCGCCGTAGTCTACGTAAATGTTTACGTAGACTAAGACATGCCAAAATAAGGAACACAAATGGCGGCGCCTATGGGTGCCGCCATTTGCGTACGCACTTTTTTTTTTTTTTTACTCAGCCGTGATAGGCTACGTAAACATTTACCTATCACAGCTGACTGCAGGGACGCAAACAGCGGTGGCTATAGCTGCCGCCATTTGCGGGCCCGGCAGGCCAGGATTCGGGGGTGGAGGGATGGAGCACCTCCCCCCCCGGCCAGAATTTTGGGGGGGGGACGGAGCGCCTCCCCCCCGGCCAGAATTTTGGGGGGGAGGGACGGAGCGCCTCCCCCCCGGCCAGAATTTCAGGGGGAGGGACGGAGCACCTCCCCCCCCACCGCAAATTAAATTTTGTTAAAGGTAAGTGACTTTCGTACATCCCTAGCTTTAAGGTGGAATTTGGAGAATTTCGACAAGCTAAAGTTTTGCTGACTTGCACATCCCTACCTTCTGGACTCTTCCAGCCTTCTGATATTATGAAACCTTCATAGAAAAGCAGCAGCCTTTCTGGGGTCATTTTTGGTATCAATCCAAATTTTGCCTGCTGAGATTAGTTCGAGTAACAATAAGCAGTAAGGCCTTCCTGCTACACAACATGGCTTGCCACTTCTGTCCTCATTTTGCTAGACTACTAAACGTAGGGGGACTGAATTCACTTCAATGCAAGTAGAACTCTCTGCACGATCGCAGATTTTGTCTTATCCCAATTGCATGGTGAGTTCTCCTTGCGTTCAAGGCAAATGCAAGTGGAACTCCTGTTCAGACCTTGCAGCTCAACATTATGAGGTCTGAACTGAGGGTGGGGGCTGGTCTGGAATGCATGGAGACACAGGCTGTGTGGCCAGTGTGCCCATCCCCATCCCAGTACACACTTTGTTCATGCCATTAGCTAAGTCTTGCATGGGTGCAGGATGGGAACCAATTTGTTTTGTGCATTTTATACAGTCTAGCAAAATGAAATCTTGATATGAGATGCATCAGCTATAAATAATGGTTTCTGAGATTGAAGACAACAACCCATTGCAATTAGAAGATGGGAGCTCAGTGCATTGGAGGCTCAAACATATCCTTCCTCCATGACACCAGGCATGTCAATATGAACAGGGTGTGTGCGGGCTGGATGCTCTAAAAGGGACCCTCCAATTCTATAATTCTATGAATTTCTCTCTCTGTGTCTCCATTCCCCATGCAAGGGGAAAAAGAGAACCAGGACATTCAGAATCCCTTAAACTGTTACTTGACTGTTGACTGAGAATCTTCCTCTGAGAATTATTTCCAGGAGCCAGTTCACATGGTTGGAAATACATATTTAGCATACTGGGGTTGTGTAGGGATTGCAAGATCATGGGAATAGGGCATACCATTTGTTAGGGATGGGCGAACTCACCCTATCCCATGCTGTGCACTGCCCGCCAGACCCCCACCAGCTCCCTGCCCCTGCTCACCATGAGTTGCAAGCCGCTAGGCAGTCCACAGACACCCGGCGAGTGGTGCGCAGCTGGCTGCTCCCTCGCCAAGTCACCATTTCGCATAAAAATGGTGGCTTTGCCTTTCTCATAAATAACCATTTACACAAATAGCAGCTGTAAAGGGGACATTTATGCAACATTACAGGTGTAAATGGTCTATTTATGAAAAAGGCACAGCCATCATTTTTATGCAAAATGGTGGCTTGGCGAGGGAGTGGGTGGCCACGCATTTGCCCGAGTTGGCATGCTCCAAGTTGGGCAAATGCGGGGATCCACAGACTGGTGTCCAGGGGGCCAAGCCAGTGAGAAATCACTGAGCTCTGAGCCCCCGCTGGACACCTATCATATAGGTGCATAACCTGGGTATGTGGGTTAGATTACGTATATAGTGGTAGTTCTGCATCCTGACCTATAATGCACCATGCATACAATATTTCTATGCTTCCATGCAACCTGTTGATAGACATCTCCCATTTCCTGATTTTCTGATGTACTTGCAAGTTTAAGTCAATTCAAGTCACAGGTAGGAATGAATGGATCTGTCAGTTTTGGTTTCTCTTATTTTCTCATTTTTCCAGTCATACGTTCAGTTTGTCTCAAACTTCAAGAATTTCTCTAGTCTTAAGTTTGGTTTATCCCAAATGGTTTTTTTTATAAAGTTTTAAAATTTATAAGCATTTTTGTGCACATTTCTCCTAATGCATGCAATTTTGTATGCACCTTTGCCTAGTGTACACATTTTTGCAAGTGATTTTCCTAATATAATACATTTTAAAACATTCTCTGAACCCAAAGCCAAGGGGTAAAATGGGTTTTATACCATACATGTTAGAAGTGAGGCAGCATGACAGAAGCAAGCGTTAATTAGCGTTCACCTGCAACTTTCCCAGCATAGGCTAAGTGCTTGTTCAGGAGGAAAATGATCAGAACTTTCCCAGCACAGGCACCCGTAGCTTCGCATAAACATAGCCTCACTTCTCAGGTGCATCCTAGGCCCTGATAAGATAAATGGTTCAGAGCTCGTTAGCATGGAATGTACTGCGGCGGTGATATCGACCTTTAACTCATCTTACCAGCTGAAAGGCCCACTAGCCAGAGAACTGCACTAATAATGAACCAAAGCAGAGAGCATTATGGATCTCTAGGCCCCTCTAAAACTACTGGTGCCTTGGTTACAGGCCTGGGGCCATTCCAGTTGGCATCAAAATGCAAACTGAATAAAATTCTCCCCATCCCTAGTAATGGGTAGTTTGCTCCTTAAGATAGACATTAAAAAAATAATAATTGAAACACAGCTCCCAAACGGTACACCAGAACTTGTGACTAGATCAAAGAAGCTTTTCAGGCAGCTGCTGATGGATGATATGGAGGCCCAAGCAGCTATGGCACAGAGTTAAGATCAGTGCTTGTGCCGGTGCAGAGTCAAAGGCTTAGCACACATGCACAGCAGGAAGAACCTCCACAGCTCTTGTGTTTGCTGCCCACTGCCAAGATCCAAGCGACGACCATAGCAACACCTTGCTCATTAGCTTGTCTAAATGATCACGTACAAACTAGCTGGCACGTGCTGGCACTTGATTTAACCTGATGTAACCTGGGCATATTGCATGCCAAGCAGATTGATGTTTTTGTCATAACAGAAACAATGCATCTATTTCATGTTAAAATGCCACAAAGACTCAGAAATCTAGCATTGTATTTTTCTATAACAAAAAACATAACAATCATACTTTTTTTTTTTGTCTACCTCTTGATTGTGTGTGTGTGTGGGGCTAATTATCTGCATAATGTTAACATTCATTTACATATCTGCGATGTTATGGGGAGGCTCCTTGGGCAGTGTCAAAATTGACCGCTTGGCAGCCCGGCATGGAATTCGTATGGCTGCAAATGGTGACACATTCCGATGGCGGCGATCATCAGGTTTTACTTTCCTCTGGAAGAGAGAACACTGGAGAGTAGTGCTGGTTCTTCTGGGGTGTTTGCATTATGTACAAATGTAAGTGTGGATTGGAAGTGAATATAAAGAGCCTTTGTACTCCTGCCAGTTTCCACCGCCTTAACCTGTACCCCGAGAGGCCTGCGGCCTTCATCTCTCCTCTCCCCCACCCCCCGCTTCTCACTCAATCCGTCTGTCCCAAAACTGTTTCTTTTGACACCCCCCCTACATCAGCCTGCTATCTTGAGCTGGAGATAGGGTGGCCAATGTGTCCTACTTTACAGAGGCAGTCCTCTGCTTGAAAGACTGTGAGAGGACAATCTCTATTTGAAGGCATCCTCTTCTCCGCTGTCCAGTGCAAGCCCAGTTTAAAGACACCGAACCATAAGAAGGGAGAGCCAGAGGGGCCCTTGAAGTTACCCATCCCCAGTGAGCACTTGGGGACAGCAGACTGAGCAGGCACACACAGATCGCATGGTCGGTCTTCTTCCCCACTATGGTGAGATGTTTTGAACTTCTATTTAAAGTATGTTTTCTAAATTTCCATCTGCACATATAAATTTGCAAGTTTCATGCAAATCTATGTCCTCTTTAATGGTGATGTGTTATGTGGCCACTCTGGCTGGTGGTGGAGGTAGGGGCATGGTGTCACCTTCCAAGCTCTGACAGATCCCCACTCAAGAGAGATCTCCAACTATCTTCTAACTATTCGCTCTCTCCGCTTGGGGAAACATCTACCAAGCACATTCCTGGCCCATTTTAATCTGGCTGACTAAAGCATTGGCTGTCTAGGACAGCTGCCAGGACAGACT
Source organism: Heloderma suspectum (assembly GCF_057233095.1). Lineage (NCBI taxonomy): Eukaryota > Metazoa > Chordata > Lepidosauria > Squamata > Helodermatidae > Heloderma > Heloderma suspectum. The sequence continues at coordinate 41,657,723 of NC_139464.1, read as the reverse complement.
TCACCATTTTCTTTCATTCTGCAGTCCCCCAGCTTCCATGATTGTAGGGAAATCACATACAATGTCATTGCAGTTTCTGCTAGAAATTTCAGCTGTGATACAGATAGGTGGTGTCCAGTGATGGCTCTGATTTTGGTGAAGGTATGATTCCATTTTGGGTTTCAGTTACACAACCAGCCAGAACTCTAAAGGAGCTATCCAAGGTGCCGAACCTATTTTGGGTATAGGGTTCAGCACCTGGGATAGCTCCTTTAGGGTTCTGTCTGCTTGTGACTGATACTCTGAATGGATGCACAGCCCCACCGAAATTGGAGCCACCGGCCTCCACTGTTGGTCTCCATGCACTGAGAGATTTGTACATTGAGCAGGGCTTTCTTCTCACCTCTCACATTGATTGCAATGTGGCAAGGGGCACAGAGGAACCTACAGTTTGGGAAAGTGTGTGTGTGTATGTGTGTGGTCTGTGGTCTGGGGGAACATACTGTGCACACCCATGCATAAACACAATTGGAGTCTGAATTGGGGCCTTCGAAAACAGGAAATTGTCCACAAAAACAAAGGACATCATTCAGCACTTTTACATCCAGCACTTTTACATTTCATTTGTTTTAATAGGAAAGTTTAAGCACATGCTTAATTCTTCCAATGAAATCAGTGGGACTTCAAAGTGCCTGACTGGCTTGATCATGGCCAGAGTGTGTAAAGACTACAATTCTGCTAGTTAAATGTGCCCATTTTATATAACTTAAGGGTGCAATCCTGTGCATGTTTAGACTGAAAAAAAGGCCTGAAACTCCCAACATGCCCCAGCCAGCATGGCTGGTTGAAAGGATGCTGGGAGTTGTAGGCCTTTTTTTCTATCTAAACATGCACAACATTGTGCCCTTATTTTGGTGTTAGCATTGAGGTATTTCAGTTGCAGGCTACCAGGGCTCCTGCCTATAGGGTGAGGAGAATTACGAGACAACAAAAGATAAAATATTTTCTGGTTGGTCAGGCAGCATGGTGTGTTCGTGCATGTGTGTGTTCGTGGATGCCACTAGATGGGTCTTGAATGGGGTGAGGATGGGAACCACTTTCTTTCTCACATTGTATAAAGCCTAGCAAAATGAAATCTTGATATGTGGTGCATCAGCTTTTAATAATGGTATTTGAGATCAGGGAAGTCATCAGCAAGAAATAAAATTGATAGCAGTATTTGGGACTTTTGGAAGTCCATCAATTTCCTTACAATTCACTCTTGTTTCATGATTGCCCCTCCTTCCATTCTTGATTTATGGACAGAGCTTGTGCAATTCCAGTCAAATGAATGGAAGGCTGCAGAAATGAATGGGGCGAATGGGACTGGAGCCTCTTGATTTCGTCACTTCTGACAGGGAGGCAAAACCTACATTCCAAAGAAGGGAATGGGAAGCAAAGGGGTAAAACAGCAAGCCCAGTCTATTAATGGCCACTGTCACAAGTCTGAATTTTAAATCCCCATCTCCAATTTAATAATAATAAAGCTAAGCATCTATATAAGGCTTTTGTATGCTCAGAGCCCTTCACACATGCTGTCGTTGGTCATGCAATGACAACAATCCTGCAAAGTAGACCAGTGTTATTACATCTTTGTATCAATTTTACATTAGCCACACGAACTTCAAAATGTGATGATACTGGACTACTTTGCAGGGTTGTTGTATGAATTATTGAGAACCTCATGGAGCACCTCTCCTGGCATGAAGTAACCCATATACTACATTCAGCTTCTAAGGCCTTCCTCCAGGTACCTCTGCCAAGGGGGCTCAGAGGGTGGCAACAAGAGAGAGAACCTTCTCAGTGGTGGCCCATGATTATGGAATGATCTCCCTGATGAGGCCTGCCTGGTGCCAACATTGTTATCTTTTCAGTGCCAGGTTTAAACTGTCCTCTTCTCTTGGGCATTTGGAAGCAATACAATGAGTTTTTAATCCGGTCCTGAATTGTCTTTGGTTAATGGTTTTAAAAAAATGTTTTTAGGTATATGTGTCTCACACACTATGTTGTGTGCTATCTATTTATATGTTCTTATGTAATGATTTTGTACATTGTATAATGTATTTTTAATAGTTTTAATTTTCTGTGAACTGCCCAGACAGCTTCGGCTATGGGGTGGTGTAGAAATATAATAAATGAAAGGTAATGAAATGAAACTGTGTACAGTATGCGAAGTACACTGAACACTGACATAATATAAATGCTAAGTGTTATTACTAGCCATTGGCTAGAATATCCCCTCTGTCCAGGCTGTGAGTGCTACTGGTTATATGTACCCAAAACGACAGCACCTGCATACAACTTGGAAGTATCAGAACTCTTGGGGAAATCCCAAGGGGGAAAAGCAACAAACGAAACAAAACTTAAGGTGTGGTTGTGTGTGTTGAGGGTGGGGCTGGGGAGCCCCCAAAACAGCTCAATGAGGAATGAGAGCGCTCAGTTATCATGGAATGCTGACTGAAAGTCGTTGGGGTTTTTTTTTGGGGGGGGGACCAGAGGGTTGGAGTGGGAACCCATCATTTGGCCTTCAGGCCTAAGGATCAACACCACTGATCTCATTTCACTCATGAAAGTGCCCAGTGTGTTACTGTGGATTGGTATGACTGAAGATGAGAGAGTGAGGAGGAGGAATGTTAGGAGCAGGATGAGGGAGTGGCAGGGAACGACAGATAAAAAATGGAAGGTAGGGAGGGGCAATCATTCTACATGCACCATGTTTAAACGAAACCTGCTGTCTCCTCCCCATGTTTAGGTGGCTTTTAAGGGAATCTGATTGGAATTTATTAGAAAATAAAAACCCTCTAATTGAAAGCAAGTGCAGGCAATTTGTATTACTAATAGAAGAAATTGTCAAATAATGGAATTGTTTAAAATCTATTAGTTTGCTCCATGCGGAGAGAGGAAGGACTTGATTATCTCGCCATACAGTGCAATAAAAGGAGAGGCCAGCCTGCCAGTCCCATGTGCAGATTAAAGATATAATTTATTGAAGCAATTTATTTTCTGGTGGGAAGTTGGGGAGTGGGGCAGGGGGAGAAAAATATGATTACAGCCGCAATCAAGGCTCGGATTCTTAATTTGAAGACCTGCCTCTTATCTGGCTTGTTTCAATCATTAAAGAATGTATTCATTTCTTGGCTGGGTTTTAAAGCGGCAGGAAGAGACAGGGAGGCTGCTCGGAGAGGGAGCATGTCCCAAGAGGAGGCCTGTTACTCACCTCTCAGAGTTGGTATTATCAGCTGCAGTTGCCGCAAAAATCCACTGTTAGGGACAAATAATAATAAACAGTGGGGTTGGGGCTCAGGAATATGACATGGCCCATTTGCACCCCCATGGGCGGGGGTTAAATGGTGGTGGTGAGAGACATGAGATGAAATCTGGGCTTTTCTATTGGGTCAGAGCCTAACTGGACCTTATGTTACATGCATCAAGAGACATTCAATATGCAGGCTTTAAAAAATGTAAATCGCATCCACTCTGTGTGTATGTGTGTGTGCATGAGGCTGATAATTATTGGAATTGCCACAGGCAGGGGGTACGGGGGTGGGTTTTAAGACTTTCCGCCCTGCCTGCTGAGGTCCTGAGGAAATTCCCTCTTCTGAAGCCTGTATTTGCTTTTTGGTGGGGGGAAAGAAATACCACACTGGCACCAGCATGGGATTTCCTCCAAATCGAATGGCAGCTTCAGAGAACAAATTTCCCCCCAGCGCTGAGTGCCCAAGTCTGTGGGCTGCCATTTTAAATTTCCCACGATGCCTGGAGCAACCCTCCACTCAGGGAATTCTGGGAAATTTAAAATGGCAACTAATAGTGCCTGTGCCAGCAGGTAAACCTGTGAGCAGGGGCCCACCAATGTCAGAGATAGCCCACCAGAGAGCACTTTGCCTCAACCCTGGAGCCAGCCCTGCTTCTTATGTTGTACTACAGGGGCATCGTCCTCTTTGGAGAAAAGAAGCTTGTGGGGGCCACATCCGTGGTGAGTACTAGGGCTGAAGGCAAAAGGAGGCAGGTCCACAATGACTGTTCGGAGGCTTCAGCTGGCATGGCTCAATATGCAAAGTGCTATATGTCCTGACAGAGGTGGGACTATTTCTATATTTATTTCTTTATAAAAGACATATATCCCACTTTCCCAAGGCCCTGCTCTCCCTTCTTATGGTTTTGTTTATGATAAACTTCAGTCTTTACAACAGACTTGGATCAAACAGCCCCAGTGGAGGCTGGTGCCTCCAATGTCAGTGGGGCCGTGAATCCGGTCTGGGATTCAGTCAGAACCAGTCAGAACTCTAAAGCAGCTATCCAAGGTGCTGGTTCTGACTGAAACCAGGAGTGAATTCACTGCCCCACTGACATCGGAGTCACCAGCCTCCACTGAACAGTCCTTCAAAAAGAAGATGCCCTCAAATAGAGCAGAGGTGAGTGGATTTAGGCTTACGGGATCTACTTTGGTTTTCAGTGGAATCCTTTGGTTTTTCTCAACCAGAGCCAGGTGCCACCTCAGGAAGGTGGGCATAGCATTGCAGATCAAGCTGCCTCTGAGCACACGCACATCCCAGGAATTTGTTTTCAGTACCAGAACTGGTGCTTGCAACAAGAAATCCTTTCAAATACAAATCTATTCCATCCCACCTATCTGCATACTCACCCACCCACATTTTCTCGACTTTAGCAGCCTAATTTAGGAGGGGGGGAAAGGCCCCCTCCTAAATTATTGTTGACATTATTGTTAAACAATTGGGATTCAGATACTCTTGCTGGTGTAGTGGTTAGATTGTTGGATTGGGACTCAGGAGGTCCAGGTTCTAGTCCCCACTTGGCCATGAAACTTGCTGGGTGATGTTGGGCCAGTCACTGGCTCTCAGCCTAACCTACCTCACAGGTTGTTGTGAGGATAAAATGGAGAGAAGGATGACCATGGGTTCCTTGGGTTCCTTTCAAGAGGAAAAAAGGGAGCATATAACTGTAATCATCATTATCATCATAATCATCACCATCATCATCTACTGCAAATCTTCCAGAGATCTACCATTAGATCTCGACCTACCTTCTGCCCACCCCTGAAAGAGAGGGCTGCCCTTTGTAAATGTTTCTCATTCCAATGCACTAAACAGCCTGTATCAGAAATCACATTGTAAATGCATTGTTATCGAGGCACTCGACTCCACCCTAAGACCCTTTTTATCTGGGTTGCCTTCTGACGGCCAAAGCGAATGTACTACAACGGAGTGACTAAGATGGGGAGGCTAATGCATGCATGCCTTCAACTGAGATGGGGTGGACTAGACATCAGAAGAAGGAAATCACAGAGAGGGTAGAGCTGCAAAGAAAGAAGAATCTGGAGCAGGGAAAAAGCCTCCCGCCAGGGGCTGTTTGTCACTAAACACAAAGGAAAGCAATTAGCTTTGTGTTTCGTAAGCAGCTCCCTTCAGCGCTTAATCATTTCCCCAGTGATTGAATACCCTAGTTAGCTGTCCACCTGCAGGGGCCTCCTCACCTCACCCCTGGCTGTTTGAGCACATGAGAGAGAGAGGCACCCAGACAGTTCGGTCCAAAGCAGCAGCAAGCTTGAGCTCTCCGGAGAACTGGCAGGCCCCCACTTTTACCTAGCAAAGAGGCTTGGCATGAGTGGAGGAACTGTCTGCAGCAGCTAAAAGGGCCCGCTGTGGAATAAATAAGCGCCCACAGATATTAATCACATCCCACACTGGGAGTGCAAAACAAAGCCCAGGAGAGGCCATCTCTCCAGGAGCCAGTTACCTGCCCACCCCTTTCTATGGCTTTCACAGATGCCGCCTGACGCATGGCAGCCAAGTACAGCGGGGCTCAACAGTGCGCGTTCTTGCAGGCATTGTCCTTCCGCTGTTTTCTTAGAAAGCCCCATGAGGTAAATGAGCAGGAATTGTGCTTGCGTGTAGGAGGGGAGGGGGGGAAGGCTCCAGAATATTTCCCTCCTTCTGCGGTGGCGTGTTAAAATAACGGCAGCTTTGATCGCTCAGGTAATTTGCGTGCTCTCCCCACACAAATTCATTCTTTCCTTTCAAAGCTTCCATTGCCTGGATTTCCCTCACATTTGTGTTTTTTTTTAAAAAAATTAATATCATGGTTATTAAGGCTTTTGAAAGCCAGGCATTGAGAAAAAAAGGGAAAAAAGAAACGTTTCTAAGTGACTGTTTTTTTAGGACTTGCTTGGTGGCAGCACCAGGTGGTGCCAATCAAAGGTCAGGGTTCGGTCTGAATCAACCACCCAACAGAACAAAAGTGGAAAAGAGGCATGCGGTTATGTATTTTTCTACCTTTGCTAGTCACCTCATCCTGATTCAGGGTGAAATCTGAATGTCTCCTGGTTTGGATTGGTGACTGCAGGTTTCCCTTTGTTATTGTGCTTATAGCCTCTGCGGGCTAAGAATATATTGTTACACTCCTGCACCCCAGTCTTGAGAGGGGAGAACTTGCAGGGGCTTCAGTGCTTACACAGACTTCAGTTTCCTGGAAGGAGGATACTGGAGACTTGTGGCGTTTCTTTTATCAAAGCTGTATTCGGAGGACAGGGAGGCCTGGCGTGCTATGGTCCGTGGGGTCACGAAGAGTCGGACACGACTTAACGACTGAACAACAACAGGATGAAGGCTCACAACATCCCAACCTTTCCCCGCTCCCTCTCTCCCTCTCCGCTGCCCAGTGATCTTCTGCAAGACAAAAGCTGCTCTCCTTTTGTCTTCAATTCACCCTTCCCCCAGATCCATTTCCTCCTGCCCCCTCAGGCCTTGTAGAACTAAGGTTACCAATTCACGATAACCTTTGAGCAACTTGCCCAAAAGACTGCATTTGGGGGAAATCCTCAGTCTCTTTGTAAGGTACCTCTAGAGATAATATAGACTGACCCCAAACACATAACAATATGAAAAGCCCCGTTGGATGAGACGAAAGGCCTATCTGATCCAGCATGTTGTTGTTGTTTTTTCCTATACTAGTGAACCAGCTGGATGCCTATGGGAACCCGCAAAAGCAGAACATGAGGGCAATCGCACATTCCCGCTTTTATTTCACAGCAACTGGAAATTCAGAACTGTGCTGACTCTGAACCTAGAGGTAGCACCAGTGGAGGCTGGTGGCTCCAGTGTCAGTGGGGTGGTGAACCCTCTCCAAATTTCAGTCAGAACCAGTCAGAACTCTAAAGCAGCTATCCGCCTTGGATGCCTTTACACTTTGGATAGGTCCTTTAGAGTTCTGAATGGACCCTGGAGTGGATGCACCACTGATATCACCACTGATATCAGTGATATCACTGATATGACCACTAATATCACCACTGATATTAGAGCCACCAGGCTCCACTGGCTGGCACATAGCCATCACAATGAGCATCCACTGAATTTGATAGCCTTATCTCCCATGTGTTTGCCAAGCCCCATTTAAAGCCATCTGCACTGCTGGCCATCACCAAATCTTGTCTCAACGAATTCCATAAACTAATTGTATGTTCACTGAAGAAGAATGTCCTCTTGTCTGTCTCGAATCTCCCACCAGTTTCATGGGATGAGCCCACTTTCTAGCATGATGAGGGACACAGAATAATTTCTCTCTATCCATTTTCTCCACACCACACATAATTTTATAAAGCCTCCCACCTTCCTTGCCGTTCCCCCGCCCCCCAAGCTGAAAAGCCCTGAATGTTGTTGCCTTGCCTTGTTTGTTTAGACAAATATTTTACCTAATTTGGGGCACGCTCATTCAGTGCACAACAATGTGATTTATTTTTTTTAAATCACTGTAATTTAAAGAGAAATACAATACGTCTCACCATAGCGGTGCCTTGGAAATGTGAATTTGGCCCAGATAAAGCCTTGTCGCCAATGCTGAGGCTGAAGGGCCAAAACAGATCTTATGACCTTATGCACATTTCTAATTATGTAAATAGCAGCCATGGGGAGGCCTGAGCAACCTCAGGATTGTGGGGCGGGGATGGGATGGAGGAACTGAACCTTTTTTCTTCCTGCCACAATTCTGACAAAAATCTCCTCTCCAAAGCTGCTGCTTTGGAGCAGCATTTCAGTGTGCTGTTAATTGTGGGATGTGCTTGAGCTGTTCCTGAGTATGTTTGGCACGCAAGAGGTGGTCACTACGCCCTATGCCCCTAGAGTCCAGCTGCCTCTCCGACTGCTGCTGCCACGTTCCTAATTCCTAAACTCTATTTTAGGAGCCAGCAAAGCAGTCAGCCTTAACAGGTATATATTGGTTCAGTTTCCTTTCTCTGAAGCAGTGTCTGTCACACACAGTGAGTGGTCTGTCACACATTTTTTCTTCTTTTTCCTGATGTGGGCCTTGTAAAATGCAGATTTTGTCTAGGCTGCCTGCTCTACTGGGATTCCCACATTTAAATATTAATTCAGTTTGCTACTGAGCAAAAGTAAGGTGTTTTTTGTTTTTGTTTTAGCTCTGGTGCCTGATGTTATCCAGGAGTTGCCAAGCTTTAATTGGCCCAGTGCTTCAGTGAAAAATGGTTGTATGATCTTGTTTCCCAAGGTGGGACTTCAGAGGTTTAAAAAAGAGGCAAGACCAGTAGCAATCTCTCTCTCTCTCTCTCTCTCTCTCTCTCTCTCTCTCTCCAGTTCTCTTCCTTTCTCTTTCTTGCTATCTGGTGCCTGCAGAAGACATATAGCTTAGCTGGGGCTGTTCCAATTTGATGGTGGATGGAGCCCAAACAAGGATCTTTTAGCTGGACATTCTTCCCTTGCGTGTTTTGAATTCCAAGTGACCTAATTTCCTAATAATCAACCTTTTTTTAATTAATTGCATAACTTTGCCTCTGGATTTGAACCTTTTATGCCTACCTGCACACTTAAACTCTCTGTTGTACTATGCACTACTGGAAAATGCATATTTTGGTTTTAGAGGAGAAACTGAGGCAGCCTAAATTGCTCGAAGGGCTAAAACTAAGCATAATGCCCCATTTTGAGTGGTGGCAGTTAATTATCACAATGGTTAATAATTAATGATGGTGATGGTGATGGAACTCTTTTGAGAATGGAGGTCTTGGAGATTGCTAAAAAATCCTTGACCTTCTCACAGGGAGGGATGAATGGACTCACCTCCATCTGGTTTTGCCAGGTGCTCATCGAGCCACCATTTTTACACAAAATGGCAGCTTGCTAAGGGGATAGGCAGCTGCTGGGTGCTCAAGGACCATGCAGGTGCTTGGCAAGCAGGTCTGATAAGTGGCAGCAGCTCAATGAATGGGATCTGGGAAACTGGGTGTGTGTGGAGTCCATCAGACTTGACCTTCTTCTCAGACTCCCATGACATACCTACTCGCAGGGCTATCTCATAAAACTAGAACTCATGATAGTTGGTAGCATCCCACTCCTGGCCACCTGCTTCCCTTATGATGCTATGCAAACATGTTCAGTATCCCAAGAAAGCATGGAGACCAGGACTAGACCACCAGTGGTCACTGAAAAACCAGTAGAAAAATGTGCAAGGATCAAAAGGGATGGGGAGAGGGAATGATTGAGAAGGACAGCTGGAGTGGATCAGTAGGACCTGGGGCATTTGTTGAGGGAGAGGCAGGGTCCCGGCATTTGGTCCTTGATCCAATGGAGGCTGGTGGCTCTGATTTTGGTAGGGCTGTAAATCTATTCTCGGCTTCAGTCAGAACTAGCCAGACTCTAAAGGAGCTATACAAGCTGCGGAACCCTACCCGCCCAAATAGATTCAGCACCTTGTATAGCTTCTTTAGATTTCTGGCTGGTTCTGACTGAAACCCAGATTGGATCTATAGCCCCACCAAAATTGAAGCTGCCAGCCTCCCCTGCCTTGATCTAAAAAAACAGAAGAAGACCCTGGTGGGCCACACCAAAGGTTTATCTAGTCCAGCATCCTGTTTCCCACTGTGGCCACCAGATGTCCACGGGAAGCCCACAAGCGGGACATGAATGCAACTGCACCAGTTCTTTCCCAGCAACTGGCATTCAGAGGCATGCTGTGCCTGAGTCTGACCCTAGGGGCAGCACATCACCAACATGTCTAGGCTGTCCGGGTTTCAGAAGCAAGCAGGAGCAGAAACATTGCTTCTGTCATCTCCCCATGAGATTGAACTTTAGACTAATTGAGGAATGGCATCCCAAATAAGTGTGGCTCTCTGCCCTGATAAAATAGCCTGAGCTCTTACGGTTCCCTTCTGGTGCTGAAGCGGTGAAGCCGCCGCTCTGACAACCCATTAAGTGCCTTTCAGAAGGGCATTGACTCAGGAGCACACACAATTCTCCATCCGGCTCCAGAAGCAGGAGTGACTGGCAGTTCTTCTGATTGAAAGTGCATCAAAGGCGGCTCAGCAGCTGAGAGTGGGAGCCACAGTTCAGGATCCAGGGGGGAGACCTGCCCAGGCTCAGGCTCGATTCACAAGTGGCTCGATTATGGTTATCAGACAGTGGGCAGCCCAGTCCCCCAGAAGGTTTTCTCCAGGAAATGATAGAATGAAGGGCTGCACAGAGAGTCTGCATTTCCCATCTCGGCTGTCTGCTGAATGAGTACCTGCTCCTTCCCTCCCTCCCTCCCTCCCCCTCTCTCTCTCTCTCTCTCTCCCTCTGATTGTCTTATCAAGCAGTGATTGATAGCAAGGTGAAACCCACCAGCCTGACAGTCCCAGCATGACAGCTGATGCAATTAGGGACTTTACCCAAGGGCTCAGTCAGATCCCAGTAAGATCTGGCCAGCTCATCCTGTTAGCCAAGCGGAAAATCTATAGTAAAAAGGCTCTCATGCACACAAGCTTTCATAACACGTGACCGTGCACATTCACAGTGTGTACACCCCCTGGATCCCTGACATTGCCTACCCCTGGTTCTGAAGATGGTTTCTTGATACAGCATAGGAGAATTCCGCCACAGACTCCAGTGAGTCCCTGGAGTCCATGGTGGAACGGAAGACTTATCCCCGCCTCCAGGAGGAATCCTCTTCGGCCGGCTCCTCCAGCTCCGGATTGCCAGCAATACAGCCGCCATGCCGTATCGCTGGCTGAAGGGAAGTGACTGTGGACGCAAATGGTGTCTGGGATGCCATTTGCGTCCACAGTCAGTTCCCTCCCTTCAACCAGCGATACGGCATGGCGGCTGTATTGCTGGCACTTCGGAGCCGGCCGATGGCTCCTCGGAATTGCAGCGGAGCGGAGGTGGCCAAAGAGGATTCCAAGGGGGAGGAACGGATTGCCTTGCCCGCCTGCGCCCCCCGCCCCGGGACGGCAGGTAAGCGTTCCGCCTGTCCCTAATACAGTGATCCCTCTGGATTGGGAAAGACATCAGAATTCAGAAGGTGACACATCCCACCCCTTCCAGCTAAAGAGCAGGGGGAGGTATGTTCATGTGCATGTCTGTGTGAATGTGTGTTATGACAAAAGTAGTTTTTTGGAACAGGCAGAGATAGGGTGGCCAAGTGTCCTACGTTGCAGATGGCACTCCTCTAATTGAAGGTGTCCTCTGTTTGAAGGGCTGTCCAAGCCATGTCTGGTTATGTCACTATCTCCATGTAGGGTGGCCAAGTGTCCTACTTTGCAGATGGCACTCCTCTAATTGAAGGTGTCCTCTGTTTGAAGGGCTGTCCAAGCCATGTCTGGTTATGTCACTATCTCCACGTAGGGTGGCCAAGTGTCCTACGTTGCAGATGGCACTCCTCTAATTGAAGGTGTCCTCTGTTTGAAGGGCTGTCCAAGCCATGTCTGGTTATGTCACTATCTCCATGTAGGGTGGCCAAGTGTCCTACTTTGCAGATGGCACTCCTCTAATTGAAGGTGTCCTCTGTTTGAAGGGCTGTCCAAGCCATGTCTGGTTATGTCACTATCTCCACGTAGGGTGGCCAAGTGTCCTACTTTGCAGAGGACAGTCTTCTATGGAAGGTCTCTCTGATGTAAAGATAAAGAACCATAAGAAGGGAGAGCAGGGGCCTTGAGGACAGTAACTACAGCAGGCACCCAGGTCACCTGGTTTACTGTCTTCCCCACTATGGTGAGATGGATTTTATTTCTATTGTAACTTTAGCAGTTATTTCTAAATGTGCATCTATACATATACAGTTGCATATTATTTTGTGTGTGCGCAAATCTGCCCCCTTTTTTGGTGTTTCCTCCTTTTTTGGGCACAGTGTAAGTGGCCACCCAAGAGATAGTGAGCGAGAGAGTTGTGACCTGGTGGGTGCTGGGTGTGAGCATCTGGGGACAGGGTGCCTCTCTCTCTGGGGATCTGATGTGGATAGTGGCTCTGCTTCTTGGTCGGAGCGTGCATGCCGCTTGCCTCCATGCATGGTCTGCATCATATCTCCCCTCAATCTTCTCTTCTCAAGGCTAAACATGCCCACTCAGTCTCTCCTCATAGGGCTTTGTTTCCAGTCCCCTGATCATCTTCATTGCCCTCCTCTGAACCCTCTCCAGCTTGTCTGCATCCTTCTTAAAGTGTGGCACCCAGAACTGGACACAGTACTCCAGATGAGGCCTAACCTGTGCTGAGTAGAGGGGAACTAGTACTTCCCGGGATTTGGAAGCTATGCTTCTATGCATGCAGCCCAAAAGAGCATTTGCTTTTTTTGCAGCCACATCACATTGTTGGCTCATATTCAGCTTGTGATGGACAACAATTCCAAGATCTTTCTCGCTTGTAGTGTTGTTGAGCCACATATCCCCCACCTTGTAACTGTGCATTTGGTTTCTTTTTCCTAGGTGCAGAACTTGGCATTTATCCCTAAATGTCATTCTGTTGTTTTCTGCCCAGCACTCCAGTCTATCCAGATCACTTTGAATTTTGTTTCCGTCTTCCAAAGTATTAGCTATCCCGCCCAATTTTGTGTCATCTGCAAATCCGCTAGTCAGATGCTAGATGGCCATTGGACTGGTCAGTTCCCAGGAACCGACCTCGGAGCCCGCACTCCAAGGTCAGTTCCTGGAGAACCGACCTCCACCCCCTCCCATGCCACCTCATAGGCAGCGCAGATCAGCCCTGCACTCTGCACTTGGAAGAGCAGTGCAGAGTGGGGGAAACGGGGTGTTCCTGGGGGCGGGGAGGTTAGAAGTGCCAGTATGACACTTCTTGTGTGTCGTCCGGCTGCCCCTTCCCACACTCTGTGGTCCCACACCTAGACAGCCAAGGCTGTCTAGCCGCGAAAGCAGGGTAGCGGGAGTGGGGAGGAGATCTGCTCCTCACCACTCCTCCTGCCCTGCACTGGACAGGCAGTTACCCCCAGGCTCGGAGGCAACTGTCGATTCGCATAGGATTGCTCCCTCCAGCGATTATTGGAAAAGCACCATACGTCCCCAGAGTTCTCTTCTTGAAAGGTAATCAAACCACTGGGACTTTCACCATTTGGGGAAGTGAAGAGCACACAACCCTGGTCTTGGAAGTAGGATTGTGTTTCCCTGGAGAGAAATTGTGAGTAGGTGTGATTGAGCTAAGATAGAGCAAATACCAAAACTGCTAGCAGAAATCAGTGCACAGAATAGAGGCCAACCTCTAATAGCAAACGGAGGCCTCAGAGTGGTGAAACCATAATGATAAGTCTTTTCATAATAATCAGAGAGCAAACTCCCAATACTATAGTTGACTCTTCTCCGCCCTTGTGCCATCCAGATGTGTCAGACTATAATTCCCATCACCCCCAGCCAGAAGGCTAATGATGGGAGTTGTAGTGTAAGACACACATTTCTACAGCGTATAATGTATTCCTTTGTCAATGTTAATATAGTCACACATATTTTCATATGTTACTTACTTAAAACAACACAGATCTATATATCCCAGAAGCACATATGCTTGGAAAAGTGCTTTTACTGGACAGCCACTTTAATGAGGGGGCAGAACAGAGCAGGCTAAAGAAGGGAAACTTCTTTTTTTGTCCCAATGGCCATACTGGCATCTGTAAAACATGTCAGAGGGTACATACCAGCAGTATGTGGAGATAGATCCCCAAATGGATGGGGCCATGCCCACTCCCTCTCTCACCCCCCAATACATGCACACTCGCACACACACATTGTAAGCCTGAGGACGGGGTTAATTTTGTTTATATATACATATATAAATTCTCAGACACACACACCATTCATACACATGCTTCTCTGTGCATGGAGAAAGATGCACCCCTTTTCTCCATGCACAAAGAGAAAATGGAGCACCTTTCTCTGAGGGATGTAGCCTCAGGGAGTGGGTGGGGCCTCAACCAGGTCCTCAGTGGGCCAGATGTGGAGGCTTCATTGGCCAAATCTGGCCTGCAGGACAGAGGTCCAGTAGAAGGCTCACAACAACTAGACAAAGTTGATAGATCAAGTCTGAGAGCTACAGCACTTCTCCTTCCATGTATAGACATAATGGCTGCAGCAACTCCTTACACTGCATGCCTGTATTCAGGGCTAAAGCCAGAAAGCACTGTGCCCCAATTAACTAAATCCATCCACAAAACTGCTGGCAAGGAGCATTCTGCCACTGAGTGCTCCTCCCTGGATGAAACAGAAAGAAGGCAAACTCTCAGTGGTCAAAGTTCAGGGCATGTAGAAGATGCAGTTGACTGTAAGAAGATGAAATTTTGTTTACGAACAGCATCCGAAGCAGGTGAACCATAAATGTGAAGAGTCACAGTCATGCACTTTAACAGCTATAAGGTTTATGCTGTGGTGTTTGAAACTCTCCTAGCTTTTCACACAAGGCCTTAGTTACGCATGGATGAATCACTTCATTTCATTTTCTCTCACTTTCTCATTTTTCCAATCTTATTATGTTCAGTTTGGTCCAAACCTTGAGATTTTTTCCATTATTAAGTTCAGTTCATCCCAAACTTTTAGAATTTTTCTTTAAGTTCGCATGAAAATTCATTGCCATTTTTGTGTGCAGTTCTCCTCATTTGTGCATTGTTGTGCCCATTTTTGCCCAATATAACATTTTCAAGCTTCCCCACCCCTAATATAATGTATCTCACCATTATCTTCACTAATATATGCATTTGCATGCACATCTTGTGCATTTTTGATTGGCAGACGCTATTGTACATTTTTGTGAAATGTAACTTCCAAAGGATAATGGAGTTTCGATTCACGTATTGGTTCAAAAGTGTGAATGGATGTAAATGCATATTAAAATGCAAATCAAATGAATTTCTACCCCATCCCTACTTTGAATACAATGTATGCATGGTAGAAAAGATCAGTGCTTGAATTGTGTTGTCATGGCCCAGGATGAAGAGACCTCAGTGACTGAGGTCTCCAGCAACAGTCACATTGAGGAGGCATCAGAACCAGTCCCTGGTCCATCAGAACTGGAGCCCTCTGCCTCAGATCCTGCATCCTGTTCACATGACCTCTGGGAGGTGCTGCTGCCCTCCGACTCTGAGGCGTGGATCTCAGACTACTCCAATGAACAGAGAAACCCTGAGGAGCATTCTCCAACTTGCCCCTCCAACCTTCAGCTCCAGGAGAAGTCAGTGACTACAGAAAAGGGTGCTGGCCCTTTAGCAACCAGATACTGCACTTGAAGGGGTGGAGCTTCCAGAAAGACTTTCCTCACCTGACTATAAATAGGGATGGATGGACCCATCTCCATCTGGGGCATGGGGGAGCTCAACAAGCTGCTCCCCCAGCTCGCATGGCCCAGCCCCACTTGGTGAGCCCCACTGCTCATCGAGCCGTGCGAGCCACCCCTCCTCTCCATGCCAAGGATTTTGGCTGTCAAGCCTTCGTGCTTTATGTGCACAAGGGCTTGACTGCTGAGTCCTCAGTTTGCTGAGCCCCCAGCACTCTTGCCCTGGCCTCCTCCCGAGGAGAGGAAGTCAGGGCGAGAGTGCTGGGGTGCAACTGAGGCCCTTTCTCCCCACACCAGCTGTTAAGGAAGCCCTTGACAGCTGGTGGAGGCAGGATGGGTTCTGGCACAACCAGCCCCCCATGCTCTTGCTCTGGCCTCCGCTGTTGGACTCCACCCCCTTTTCGGACTCCCACACCATCCCTAACTATAAAACCCTGTCAGTTATTCCACATGCTGGTGTAACCTGTCTGTACTCTAGTTGCAGGTAGAGGTGGATGGACTCACCCTGGTCCGAGCTCGGCAGACACTTGCGGAGGCACTGTTGCCACCTGCCTGTGTGAGCTGGGCTGTGTGAGCCTTTGGAGGGCTCAACAAGCAGTCTTCTCGCACCCTGCAGCTGCCTGTCCACCATACAAGCCTCTATTTTAACACAAGATGGGGCTCTGTATTTTTCATAGATCTAACTTTGCACACAATGGCAATCATGAAGGGCCATTTTCCCAACATTATGTTGGGGATATAGACCTTTTACAGCTGCCATTGTGTGCAACATTAATGCAAGATGGGGCTCTGTATTTTTCATAGATCTAACATTGCACACAATGGCAATCATGAAGGGCCATTTTCCCAACATTATGTTGGGGATATAGACCTTTTACGGCTGCCATTGTGCGCAACATTAATGCAAGATGGGGCTCTGTATTTTTCGTATATCTAATGCTGAGCACAATGGTGGCTGTAAAGGGCCATTTCCCCAATGTAATGTTGGGGAAATGGCCCTTTACAGCCACTGTTGTGTTCAACAGAGGTCTGGGGGCTGAGTGGTCCCCTGGACCTCTGCCCTGAAGTCCTTCCTTGATGACACCCCTGATCACCAGCTACCTGACATTTGTTTACCAGAGATGCCAGGGATTGCACTTGGGACCATGTAAATGCTGTTCTGGCCCCTCTCTATGTATGTGAAATGAGCTGCAAAACCAAGATGAATATACAAGTGGAATAAACCTAAGGGTTGCTGTACTCAGCCACTCTGTACATGATTAGTGGCTTTTTTTTATCCAGAGTGGGAATGGCCAGCTGGCAGCCTGAGTGCTGGATGTGGCCTGAAAAGTGATTTGCTCTGTCCTTTAGTGATCCTACCAAATTTTAATCAATACATGATTTAAAAAAGAAAGAAATCTTGTCCCATTTCATTTGTAGGGAAAGCAAGATGGGGGTAGAGAGGGGAGAAGAGTTTTCAAAAATTGCGATCCAGATGTACCACATCTCTCTTGGTTTGGGGGGTTGTATGTAAAGCCCCAGTAGCTAAGAGCATGTCCTCTACAACTGCAACACTTCTCTCCTTTCTAGAGAAGGAGGATCACCCATGAAGGTGTCAGGTAACACAATGAAAGACGCAAAGATGTCTGAAGAAGGAACTAACCCTTGATCAGCCTTCCCCAACTTGTTGCCTTCCAGATGTTTTGGACCAACTCCCATCAGCCCTGGACAGCATAGTTAATGGTCAGGAATTCTGGGAGCTGTGGTCCAAAGCATCTAGAGAGTGTCACCTTGCTTGAGAATATAAATGTTGGCCATCCCTGGTTCAGATGGCTTGCTTACCATACGTATGGCACAATGTGGACAACTCAGGTTCAGATCCTGGTCAGTTGGAAAGTTTTCTAGCTGGATGGGTAGGGTTGTTGCAGGAATTTTTTTTTTTTAAGATATGGTAAGGATGTCCAACCTTTCAACACTAAGATGGCAATAGGATGCCCTCCAGCTGATGAGTGGCATCAGTCCCAGGTGGCGTGGCCCATGCCCAAAGATGAGAAGAGTTGTAGTCCAAAGCAGCTGGAGAGCATCAGGTTGTATACCCCTGTAAGAGTTCTCTAGAATATGGAATTTCAGTGGGTGCCATTTGCCACATTACAGTGCTGAAGGGCTGGGCCTCCCCAAATTCTTTCATCCTACATATTAATAGCAAACTCGTTATCTGTGTGTGGATCCTTATGTAGCCAAAATGGCACTCGCAAATGAAGCACTGACAGCTGGAGAAAGAACATAACTAAGGTGGCCGGGTGCAAAGAGGACAGGGCTCCTGTGCCATTCATAGTTGTCTGGAAGAGGGAATTTCAGCAGATATTACTGGATTCCACCCACCCCCCTTTTTAAATTGCTCACCAGTGGGGAGGGGGAATGGAATGGAACATTCTGGAAAAGTGCATGGCTGGCTGGATCCCTCAGCAGGACCACTCCATACTGCAGCATTTTGTTGCTAGTCCCTTTTGTCTACACAGCCATTAAAGATATGGGGGTCACAGTGCTGAGAGCAGGGCTGGTGTCAAGGGTAGGCAGGGTTGAACACCTGCTGAGGGCCCACACCCCAGCAGGGGCCCACAGACAACAGCCCCCTGGAGTTGTTCCTCATCTTCACCATTGCAACCTGCTTGTTCACCTGCCTCTTACTCTGGCCCAGACAACAGTGGTGGTGAGAAGGAGCAGCAGCAGATGGAGATGGGTAAACAAGCAATGTTTGAGCTGGCCAAGGTTCTCCAAACATCAACTCACTGCTCATCTCTCCTCAGTTTGTGCTCACGTTTGGCATCGCTGTTCATTTCATGCCAGAGGGAAAATTGAGCAAAACAGATATCGAATGTGGAAGTCACATAAAATCCCCCCAATTCGAGCAACATTTCCCAAATTGCACACATTTCTCCCATAGACGAAAGTGTGGGTGATTTAAAGGCTGAGAATTTTGAGGAAGTTGTGGAGTTTTGAACATGTTTTGTGAACATGAACGCGAGTTCGGGAATCTGCAAACATTTTTGGAGAAAATGTGCTCCCTTTCCCATTCAGGATTGTGAGCAGGGCATTGCCAAGCAATTTGGAAATTGAAACAAAATTCTCATACATCCGTAGCGGCAGATTCCCTGCTTGCTTCCTCACTGGCTTTCTGCCTGTGAAGCATGCAAGTGGTAGCCATGATCAGAGAGAGCAGCTGGTAGCAATGGTGGTGAGAAGGTAGACTCAGCAAGGGAGGGGGACCATTGAGGGTGTCTTGCCCAAGAGGCCTCAGAAACCGGAAGCCAGCACTGGCTGAGCAGCTGGCCATTTCTAGTCTAGGATTCACTAAGGGTTTCTCTCCCCCCTGCCCCATCATTGCATCTCCATACTGGGAAAAGCCTTGCCTTCACTATATATGTATTTATTTGTTAAAATTTCATCCACTCAATAGCACACATTCTCTGGGAAGATTACAAGTTTCTGCTTCTCATGACGGTCTTAAAGGCACAGGGTGCCTTGCCAGAGAAACCATTGGTAACCTCACCGCAGTCCTTCTAACATGAGAAAGGAACCTGCTTGTCTAATGAATTATATATGTAACGATATAATCAAAGTGATGTAATCTAAATTTGTATTAATCTGACTTCGGTGTAATTAAATTCCAATTACTTCTAAATGAACTCAAATTTGAATGCATTGGTTTTGAACTAATTCAAATAAACAGAATTTGAATCAATCTGCATTTATAGTTCAAAATTCTCCACGCTGCTAAATTGTACACTGCACTTCTTTTCAACTTGTCTGAGCTCCAAAACTGTATCTCGATTATTCTGACCCACTCCAGGCAAGATGCTACGATGCCTCCTGACCCTTCTTTTCCAGATCCCCACTATTCCTTCTCCTCCCCCATCCAATGAAGGAAGTGGAACTTGAACTCGTACCCACATCAGGGTGAGTGATGGGACCCTAGAGGAGGCAGGGTGGGGAGGTTTGGCGGGCAGCCACTCCTATTATGTTACTACTGTTAAAGCAGGGGTGTTGAGTGTCAGGCCTCGGGACCAAATCTGGCCTCCTTGGGGCCCCAACCCAGCCCTCCAGGGTTCATCAGGTGGCCATGCCTCCTTCCCCACATGACTAAGTGTTTCCCACTTCTCTCCCCCAACCACCCATCATTTGGTGCTTTCCTGACTCTTCTCCAGGTTTTTTTCCCCCAATTCTAAAAGAATGAAATGCCCAGGAGGGAGGCTGGTGCCTCCGATTTCGGTGGGGCTATGAATCCATTCTAGGTTTCAGTCAGACCCATCCAGAATTTTAAAGGAGCTATCCAAGGTAGTGAAGCTATTTTGGGGAATAGGGTTCAGCACCTTGGATAGATCCTTTAGAGTTCTGTTTGGTTCTCACTGAAACCCAGAATGTATTTATAGCCCCACCGAAATCAGAGATGCCAGCCGGCACTGGAAATGCCTCTCCCAAGGCTTAGTTATTGGCAGTAAGCACTTTAAGCTAAAAATGCTGGTATTTTTGGTATTTTACCAACCCACCCTTTCCCTTTGACCACACCCCTCTTGCCTTCCACCCTGCCCACCACTGGGATACGGCCCTGGAGAGCTTCTCCAGAACTGAATCGAGCCCTCAGGCTGAACGAGGCACAACGTTCCTGCTCTATATCTGTATCCAGAAAGATTACCAAGAATCAGTCTGCTGCAGCTGCTTTCCCCCCTTTCATTGAAGGGGACTGCTCCTCTGGCAGCAAAGAGTACTTCACCATTTCTCAGATGGATCCACCAGCTTTCATTACTCATTCCCTATTCTCTACATGCCCAACCAGACGAGCTGGCTAGGGAAGGACAAATCCATCAATTCTGTTTTCTCCCGGTCTCTCATTTTTCCAGATGTAAGTTCATTTTGTCTTGAACTTTGAGAATTTCTCTAGTCATAAATTTGGTCCATCCTGAAGTTTGATTTCTTTTTTAAAAAAGTTTGTATGAAAATTCATAAGCCTTTTTGTGAATGTTTCTCCTAATGCAGGCATTTTTGTATGCATTTTGTCACATTTTTTTGCAAGCCATTTTCCTATGTAATAAATATTTGAACATTATTTTTCCTGATGCACACATTTTTGTACACATTTTTTGACTGGAGAGCTCCACTGCAAAAATTCACTCTTTGGAGAAGAGTGAATTTTGGAGAATAACCAAGTTTCGGTTTGCATGGTGGTTCAAAAGTGCAACATTAGGTAAGTTAAATGAAAACTGAACAAATCTTTTCCCCATCCCTACCTCTAGCCCACACAGCGGATGTTTAAATAGACCAGTGGTGCCATCTAGTGGCTAGTTTGAGTACTGACTGGAGAGAGGACAAGTGCAAGGAATGCTCCCTGAAGGTCTCGCTCCCGGCTGTATTTCAGGGAGAGGCCATGTTAGTCTGTCGTATCAAAAACTATAAGAAGTCTTGTGGCACCATAAAGACTAACAGATTTATTGTGACCTAAGTTTTTTATGGACAACAACCCACTTTGCCTGATGCAGTGGGTGGGCTCCAGTCCACAAAAACGTTTGCGCCAATAAATCTGTTACTCTTTATGGTGCCACAAGGCTGTATGTTGACCTAATTATATTTCACTGCACACAATTCTGAGAAGCAATTGGAGTTTGAAAGATGTACTCGCTTAAATTGTCTGAAAGTGAATAATCTGCGAACCATGTCCATATATAACAGCTAGGATATGCCATCAGGCAGCTCCTTCTAAATCAGGGATGGGGAACATATGGCCCACCAGATGTTGTTGGACTACAACTCCCATCAGCCCCCACTGTCTATGTTGGCTAGGGCTGATGGGAGTCGCAGAGCAGCAATATTTGGAGGCCCACATGTCCCCCGCCCCTGTTCTATATCAAATGTTTAGAAGTGTGGAAAGTCTTCCACAAAATGAAAGGCCAGGAAAGATGAGTTTTCAGCTAAGAAAAATGGGTATATAGTTGAAGTGTATATGTAAACTCAGACAAAAAATGATTAAATTCTTGGAATACAGGAATATCAGTGACTCTACAAAGCTTGTGTAGGCATCCAGACAGATGCTTCCCCCACCATAATGTATGGGAAGTTAGGAATGAACAGCAGGAAACTGTTAACTTTATTAATATGCAACTGTAAGTTTTGCAACTGCTGGAGACAGGATACTGGGTTGGGTTAGATTATTTATACAACCAGTAGGACTTCTGCTTTGCCCAGCATAAAGGCATTCTAAGCCAGCAAACGCATGCATGGATATACTCACTGGAGGACCTTTATGTTTCTTTTTCCCTACCTGAGATTCTGCTCCCCAACCTCAAATATGCCACTGTCTGATGTTTGTGCAATAGCACTTCTTTGTAGGGATGGGGGAGAAATTTGTTTAGTGTGCACATTAATGAGAACATATCTAATCTCATTTGTTTTCATTTCTATACCACCCATTAGCCAAAGCTGTCTGGGAAGTTTACAAAGATTAAAAACTGTAAAAATACAATTTTACACATTATAGATACACACACACACACATACATATATATACACACATTTACATGCAAACATATACACAATATAAACACACACGTCTAAACAATCTTATCAACAATAAGACATCCCAGGCATATGCTGCCAAATGCCTGAGAGTAGAGGAAAGTCTTAACCTGCCACTGAAAAGATAGTGTTGGTGCCAGGCAGGCCACACTGGGGAGATCATTCTATAATTCAGGGCCACCACCGAGAAGGCCCTCTCCCTTGTTGTTGCCATCCTACAAGCCTCCCTCAGCGGAGGCACCCAGAGGAAGGCCTAGGATGCTGAGCATACTGTACAGGTGAGTTCATGTCAGGAGAGGTGCTCCATCAGGTATTGTGGTCACAAGCCATTTAAGGCTTTACAGGTCAAACCCAAATTCTTAAATTGAGATCGGAAACATACAGGAAACCAGTGCAAGTGGGTCAGAATCAGTGTTATATGTTCAGAACTTCTGGTCCCTGTTATCAGTCTGGCCACTGCATTGTGCACAAGCTGCAGCTTTGGAACCATCTTCAAAGGCAGTGCTGCATAGAGCACGTTGCAGTGGTCTAACGTGGAAGATACCAGAGCACAGACAACTGAAACCAGGTTATCCCTGTCCAGATAGGAGCATAGGTGGGCTACCATCCAAAGTTGGTACTTCATGCTACTGAGGCCACCTGAGCCTCAAGTGACAGAGATGGCTCCAGGAGAACCCCTAAGCTATGAATTTGCTACTTTAGGGTGTGTGAAACCCCATCCAGTACAGGATGAAGCCTATCCATTTGGTCAGAAGAACCACCCACTAACAGCATTTTGTCTAGACTGAGCTACACTGTGCATGTTCCAAACCAACAGATAAACTGAAACACTGTTAGACCGTGATAGTTGCACTTTTCCAAATTTTATGATGCTTTTCTTCAATAAAAAATGCATATATTAGAGGAAAGTGTGCACAAAAAATGAATATATTTGTGAAACTAACATACAGAACTGCATTATGTTAGGGGAAATCATTTGCATTCATTAGGAAACATTGTGTACAAAAAGTGCCATGTATTAGGAGAAATACTCATGAAACTGCATATGTATTCTTGTGTGGACTTTTAGAAAAAATCACAAGCTGATCTGGAAACAGGATAAAACACACTGAAGACTGGGGCAATGAGAAAATGAGCAAAACTGAAATTAACAGATGCATCCATCCTGGCTGCTATTTCTAAGCTGGGTGGAAAATACACAGGTTTCGATGGAGTCGCTGAAAAGGAAAAGGCTGTATATCTGCTGTGTTGGGCTGTATATCTGCTGTGTTGTCTCAGAATTCCTTGAGCTTAACCAACAGGCAGATGGTAACTTCGTACCAGATGCACTAACTGGAATTGGTCGATGAGTTTCCATAAAACTTGATTACCACACCAGGGTCTAATTGTACTGAATGAAGCTAAGTGGACATGGCTTATTTTTAAAGAAGCCAGTGTTCCACTGACTAATTCACACTATTTCAGATCTCCAGTGAATCTGTGACAGGAAAATAAATAAATGGAGAGAGGGAGAGAGAAGAATGAAAACAGAGAGCATCTCACCTGTACGTGTCCCGTAAGTAGTTGTGAGTTTTAACTGAGTCTTGTTAGCGAGGCATCAATTCAGCTAGGGCTGAGCTTCTGAACCTCTTTTCAGTGCTGTGCCTCATTCCTGGAGGACATGAAGCAGTAATGAAAGTGAGTGTCTGACAATCCATGAAATGCAGGCAGAACGGATTTTACAGAATATATACATGAATACCAGGAATGTGATTCTGCATTAAAAGCAGGTGCACATTGCTCATGCACCTTATTTTAAAGGGAGAAAATGGGTTTTGCCTCCACTGAATTGTGGTGGCCATTTGGCAGTGGCAGTTTCAGCACTGGGGGAAGGTGTGTGGCCCGCAGTGGGTTTTGTGGGTGGAGAATTGGTCCCCACCCCCTCACTACACAAATTGTGATTTCTGAAGTGGCTACCGCAAGGTACCATTTTACTGCCCAGCGATACACAAGTCACAATCCTTTGACAAGAAAATTTTCAAGGGCCAGTAGTTTGGAAAGCATGGATTTGATGTGATGATAGTAACAGAGCTTGTACTTGGGATGGGTCTTCTTAAATGAAACAGACCGCAGTGTGTCAGTAAAAATAAGAAGAAGAAGAATGAGGGAGAATGTGACTTTCCTCTCAGGGATGAACCCCAGACTTTAAGGATGAAAAAAGTGGTTATCAACACTTGGTGGAGTGGGGGATATTTACCAAGATGACTGGCCCAAACAATTGTACAGCCTAATGCTCTGCATGTTTACACAGAAGTAGGTCCAATGGTATTCTATAGGGCTGTCAGGGTTCCTCTAATGACCTGAACCCCCTGAGCAACTCTGTAAGGATCTCTTGCCTCCTTAAGAGTCCCACCTTCCTTCTTTTATCTTCCCCTCTCCAATAACATGGGGTTTGGGCTGTAGGTGTGGGGTGACTGACACTCTAGACACAGGGTTTAACCACAATAGTTTACTTGTTGTTGTTTATTCATTCAGTCGCTTCCAACTCTTTGTGACTTCATGGACCAGCCCACACCAGAGCTTTCTGTCGGCCGTCACCACCCAAAGCCTCCCCCAAGGTCGAGTCCATCACCTCCAGAATATCATCCATCCATCTAGCCCTTGGTCGGCCCCTCTTGCTTTTGCCTTCCACTTTCCTTAGCATCAGCATCTTCTCCAGGGTATCCTGTCTTCTCATGATGTGGCCAAAGTACTTCAGTTTTGCCTTTAATATCATTCCCTCAAGTGAGCAGTCTGGCTTTATTTCTTGGAGTATGGACCGGTTTGATCTTCTTTCAGTCCAAGGCACTCTCAGAATTTTCCTCCAACACCACAGTTCAACAGTTTACTAGTAGATTTAAAACAAATAAATTACAACCAAAGGTATTTACAGAATAGAGTTAAGGCATACAAAAGGCCTTAAGAGAGAATAAAAGTTGCAAAATGCAAGTTCCTTTACCCTAGCTGTACTTTGACTTCACCAGGCTGCTTCTTCCTGCTCCCTTTTCAGGCTCTGGTCTCCCTGACTCTGCCTCTACTGGCTCTCTCATTCTGTTTTTATATCCTCTTTCCTCAAAACCAGAAATACTGCTTCAAACCTGAAGGAAAGGAAACTTAACTTGGGAAATGAAAATGAAACTTAATTGGGGAAATTAAACTCATGGATACCCCCTCCCAACAAAAACATTCCAGGCCTCTAGGTCTGAACTTTTTATTCTCCTTGCCACTGTAGGCCTCAAACCTTCACAAGGGCTTACTTTCAGGCAAATGTGCATAGGATTTCAGCTTGAGTCACCATTGCTAATGGCTGAGCCATCAGAAGGTCATAGGTCAGTACACTACTGCCATTTTGTATGAGCCAGTGAACAAACAGTGTGGGACTATGAGAACTCTAATGGAAATCCTTTGTGATGGAATAAGTTTTCCCTCTGTGAAGTAAAACCCTGCCAAACTACCAACTGGCATGCATGCACCTAACTAACTTTAGTACCACCATTATCAGTTATGTGAAAGCAGTTTAAATATAAGTACATAGACAGAGCCAGTGTAGCGTAGTGGCTGAGGTCCTGAAATCAGATGATATGTTGAATGCATGTATGCAATTAATGTGTCTTATTTTTACTTTAAAAAGAACTGCCATGGGGAGGGGAGTTTAACCCTTCCTCCTGCACCACAGTCCTGGTAAAAATTGCTCTCCTGGCTGTTATTCCATCTCATCAGCTTTTATCTCTCCCAGGAGGGAAATTGCCGCTTCTGGTGTGAATGACAGTGGGCGGGGGGAGTGGTTTTAATCAGGACTGGGGCACAGTGGGAAAAAGTTAACCCCCCTCCCCACACATCCTAGTCTCAATCCCGATTGCCCTCCCCCATGGCTGTTTTTTTTAAAGTAAAAAAGTAAGACATGTTAAGTGCATACATACATCTAATGGGTCATCTAGTTTTGGCCCTGAGCTGTGACGTTCCTGGTTCGAATCTTGCCTCTTCTCATGAACTCACTATGTAGCCTCAGGCAAACTGTTCTCTTTTAGCCTCAGAATTCTCAGCTGCAATCTGGGGAAATAAACATAGTTGGCCCTACCTTACAGATTTGTTGTAAGGATTACAGAGCGAATGTAGGTGAAGTGTCCTGAAGACTCAAAAAGTCCTTATATAAAGGCTAACTATTATTTACACCAGATTAGGTGCTTTTGAGGACTGCAGACTCAGTGCAATAAAGAACACAACACACTTTGATGCCTAGTGGTACCATGGTGTCATATAAAACGTGATGTAATTGTTTTCTTCTGGCCTATTTTACACTTCCATTTCTTATATAGCTCCCCCACCACCCTTCCTGCTCCTATTTCTCCTCCATGCTGTTCCCCCCACTTGGCAGCCTCTTTGTCCCATTGTGACGCAAACCCCCGCTACCTATTGGTGGAGGATTCATGATTGTTATCCTTAGTGTTTAATGTCAAATACTGGAGGCTATGAGTAGCTACAAGAAAGCACATCTTTTCCGCAGCTCATGCCCTGATTGCTAAACGATGTGCTGAGGAAAGGGGATCTGTGTACACAAAATTCTCCTGCATTTTGCAGGCAAGGTGCTGATGAGAAGGCAACTTCACAGACACGGGGGGTGGGGGTGGAGTTACCTATCTTTTCTGGTGTTGGGGGACAGCCAATAATCTTGGGGCAAGAGGGAAGCAGAGGTAGGGCTGCCCCAGGCATTTTGACATCCTAAACTGAAATCTTAAGCCCCCATCCCATCAGGTGATGTCATTCTTGGGATGTAACCTGTCCTCAGCCCTTCCCTCCCACTCGGAAGCTGGAGAAATTCTAGACCGACTAAAATGAGCTCAGATTTCTAAGAGTCTGATCTGTGGAACCCCCTGTGGATCGACCTCCTCAGGCTGTGCAGAGTCTGTGGATTTACGGATCTTTCTTTTTTTACTTTCCTGAAATGAATGCTTATTTATTCATAGCAAAATACACATGTTTCTACTGAGACTGGTAAACACATGTGGGGAAAGTTGAATGGAATGGGGGACAATATGCTAAATGTTGCTCACTAAGGTATATTATGTACATTGTTATGAACCCTGTTATGGAATTATTTGAGTAGTTATCCACATAATGGGGAAAAAAATCAATCTGTCTGTGAAGTAGGGATGCTGGAAAAATTTGAGATGGATTAAAACAAGCTTGGATTTCTAAGAATCCGACCTGCAGAAACTGCTGCAGAGTGACCCCCTCAGGCTGTGTGGAGTCCGTGGACTTTCGGATGATTTTTTTACTTTCCCAAAATTTACGCATACAAATCCGTAGAAAAATATGGAAGTTTCTGCTGAGGAAATGCTGAATGGAATGGGGGACAATACACTAAATGTTACTTACTGAGGTAAATTATGTAAATACTTATGTAAACATTTACTTAATTATTTGCATATTTTTCCATATGATGAAAAAAACACACATTCGCATCCGTCTGTGGGTGGACGACGGAACGAAAGACACCTGACAATCCATGAAACACAGACGGAGTGGATTTTACACAGTCTGTATATCCCTACTGTGAACAGACAACAGAACAAAAGGCACCTGACACTCAGCAAAACTAGATGGAATGGACTTTGCACAATCCATATAGCCCTACCTCTCACCCCAGTCTAGATTATGGAGCCTTCATTTTCGCCCCTATTCTCAGCAGCATGCAAGCCTGTGAGCCCTTCCTGCAGTTCCAGTTCAATTCCTGTCCCCTCCCTTTGTAGGTCCCCATGTGCTCTGGCATGGGTCCCAAGAGCTGCTGCTCACCCACACCAATAAATCTCACACCCAGTCCCAGTCCCACTGAGCCCACCTCTTCCACATTCCCTGTTGCCTCCTCTTTCCTTGGGAAGGGCCAGAGCTCAGTTGTAGGGAATCAGGATGGAGTAATCTGTCAAGTTTGCTTTCTCCCATACTTTTTAAAATCTCAAGTTCTTTCCATAAATTCTTAGAAAAAATGAACTGAACTGAAATTCTCACTCATCTGCACTGGCCAAATCCGATAAGTACTGCCTTTCCCACCATGGAGGGTACCATGTTGTATCTGCCTGCCATGCAGCTATTAACTACTAGGAGCTGGTCAGAAAAAAAGAGGTGGCATCCTGTATTCAGCACTGCATTGTTCATACACAGAGGTTATTTCTACATTAAGCAACCCCCCCGCAAAAACCCACATCCTTTCTGGAGTTTCCTGCTTTTGGTTTCTTTGTGGGATTAGGAAGGGCTCTTTCTACGGCAGCCACATGGTTTGAACTGAGGGAGTGCCTCCCTCCCTCCCTGGCATGTGTGCAAAGTGGGGGAGAGTCTTCTTTTCGTAGCTTAACTTCTGCTGTACCACTTTCTCACAGCCCCCAGGAAAGCTCTGAGTAGACATAAAATGAAAGATTGTGCTGTATGTCTGCAACCCTTGGCACACTTCTGTGGGAGTAAGCCCCATTGAACTCAATGGGACTTACTTCTGAGTAGACATAAGATCACCCTGTAAGTCTGCAACCTTCAGCACACTTACTTGGGAGTAAGCCCTATTGAACTTAATAGGGTGCTCTGAAACAACAGAGGATGTTGCTTCTGAGCTTGATGGGGTGGGGGATCAGATGTGTCTCCCTTCATTGCAGCGAGGCATTTTACCCTCTTCTCCCTCCAGCTGAGAAATGCAGAGGCAGGAGATGTGATCGGCAGGTGATTCTTGCCCTCGCGCCTGTCAAATCTCATCCTGACCGCACCCCCAACAACTGAAAACAACCGCCCGCAGCAGACAGACACAGCGGTTTCTCCTGCTATTGGAGAATTTCACAGGGAGGCCATGGTGCTCCTGTTCTGTGGGCTGGAAAAAAAAATGTGTTTGGGGTAAACATGAGATAGGCTGGAGGAAATGGCAGGAGACACCCTGGAGGGTAAGGGCATCATCTAAAGAGCCCACAAATGTCTGAGAGAGAGCCATCTCAATAGCAGGATAGAAGCTCCATGTGATGAATCTCAGAGATTCAAACACAGACATTTCTGAGCTAAGCCCTCAAAGCCCTCAACCTGGATGCATGAATCACTCAGTTTAGGTTTCTTTTGCATTCAATTTTTTTTTAAAGAAATCTCAAGTTCTTTCTGTCCCATTTATGAAGATATTTGCCAATTTTGGCAAAGTCTTATAAAAACAAACTGAAATGAAATTCTCTGTCATCCTTACTCAGTGGGAAAGCACATGCTCAGCATGCAAAAGGTCCCAGACTCAATCTTATTCATCTCTAGGTAAAATTGGAAAAGATGCCTGGAGAGCTACTGCCAGTTGCAGATAAGTGGTAGGCACCCTGGAGCCCTCCAGATGTTTTGGATTACAGCTCCCATAAACTCCAGCCAACATAGTGAATCATCAGAGATTGTGGGAGCTGTAGTCCAAAACATCTGGAGGGCTCCAGGGTGCCTATGACTGGTCTAGATAATACAGAGTATTTATTTAATTTATCTTATCTTATGTATATAATTCAAAGTCGGGAGTTAGTTGGTCATCCCTTTTCGAGTGCCTTCCTGTTATCAATTCTCATGAAACACACTTCATTGGAAAGCTCTCGACACACAGATTCCATGAATAACAATGCTTTTCACTATAATTTAAAGTCAGGGGTTTATTTATGTCCATAAAGCTGCTGCTGCTGCTGCTGCTGCTGCTTCTTCTTCTTCTTCTTCTTCTTCTTCTTCTTCTTCTTCTTCTTCTTCTTCTTCTTCTTCAAGAATGAGGCTATCTTCTATAACAATGCACTATGAAGTTTTATTTTTAACACTAACATAGTCAATATAATTAAACAAACACAATTAATTGCAAATTGGAGCAAAATGAAATATGAACACAGAAAAAGTCTCTGTGCACCTTTATAAACACAGACGCAGGCCAAAGTACAGTGATATGCCCGTAACATGAAGCCTGTAAACAAATCATGAGGGGATTAAGAGCCACCCACACTTTGAATGTTTCAATAAACACAATTAGTTAAGTTAAACCTTTCATTAGATTTGATTGTTCTCCGTGGACTATGTTCGTGGGGAACCAGCTGGTTCACTATATTTTTAATCCACCCAATATAACCAATTTTCTCTGAGCAGATAACAAGTTAGATGGAGCAATGGACAATGGTCTGACTTGGGATGAGGCAGCATCACATGCCCCTCCTACACTTGTCTCCCCATAGCATCATCACCCTGATTTACCCTCTCAACATTCCACAGGTAAAACTGGGTCCCTCCTAAGTATGTTTAATCCCTGTACTTCAAGGATCACTTGCCGAAGTCCCAATACACACACAAGCACGGCCATATGTGCATGTGTGCGCAAGTGCGCACATGCAAGCATGCTCATGCACAAGCACACGCACACACACACTTCACATTTGCTGAAGAGTTTAATGTGCCTGCTGTACTCTGCGTGGATTAATCCTGCATGGATTAATCAAAAGAAAACCCATCCTCCTTCATTTTCAAAGTTATGCTAGAAAAATGGCCTTCTCTCTGTCCCATCAGCCACGACAGCTAGGCTGGTGAGGATGAGGGAGAGGGCCTTCTCGGTGGTGGCCCCCACTCTGTGGAACACCCTCCCTAGGGAACTCCGCCATGCCCCCTCTTTAATGAGCTTCCGCCTAGGGATGTACGAAAGTCACTTACCTTTTAACGAAATGTGATTCGAGGTGGGGGGGAGGCGCTCCGTCCCCCCCCCCGAAATTCTGGCTGGGGGGGAGGTGCTCCATCCCTCCCCCCCCCCGAATCCTGGCCGGCCGGGTCCACAAATGGCGCTATGTTATTTGCGTTCCCCTTATTTTCGCCGTAGTCTACGTAAATGTTTACGTAGACTAGACGTGCCAAAATAAGAAACGCAAATGGCGGTGCCCATGGGCGCCGCCATTTGCGTATGCGCGGGTTTTTTTTGTTTTTTTTACTCAGCCGTGATAGGCTACGTAAACATTTACGTAGCCTAACACGGTATTTTTAAAAAAATCTACCCGTGATAGGCTACGTAAATCTTTACGTAGCCTATCACTTTTTTTTCTTTTTTTTTTACTGGAGCCACTGCCGCCAGGAAGATTCGCCCAAGGTAAGTCCCGTCCCGGGGTGTGTGTGTGGCAGACCGTTTTGCCACCGATTTCGGGGGGCCAAATGCGCTGGCATTCGGCCTCCCCGAGATTCGTGGCGAAATTCTCTGACATCCCTACTTCTGCCACACATTAAAAACGTGGTTGTTCAGGCAGGCATTTGGGGTGGGCTAGGGTAATTTTTAGAAATGTGCCGTTTTTAATGTTGATTTTTATTGTATGAACTGTTTTTACTGTTGTGCATTGCCCAGAGTGGCTGGGTGACAGGCCAGATGGGCGATTAATAAATTTAATAAAATAAATAAATAAATAAATAAATGTGATTGCCCTACAGTAGGTGAGCAACAGCCCAAAGTGAATCTTGCCAGCTGCAATGTGCAAAATAGCAGGGTGAGGCTGCAAACTACTGCATGGTGCCTTCAGTCCTGATCATCCTGTACATCTCACTGAAAACAGTAGGACACTGGCTAGAATTAGGCTGTAAGTAAATGTGGTGAGGCTTAGGGAGAAGAGGATTAGATTGTAACTCAGGGATGGGCAATTTACAGCCCTTGGGCCACAAGTGGCCATCAGCTGAATTTCATGCAGCCCTTGCCCTACCTTCAAAAACCTTTTACAAGCCATCAGTTCAGACTTCTGGCAAAAGTGATCTGTCCCTCTCCCCGCCCCCCCAGCAGTCTACTGGGCAGGGAGAAATAGAAAGAAAAGGGTAGGGATGTCACGAGTGCCCGACTGGGTCTGGGAGTCCAGTAGACTCCCCTGCACCTGCCCCCCAGGATGTCAGGAATGAACCTGAGCACGTGGAGATAGCTGGCAGCTCAGATTCAGAATGGGAACAGCCAGAACAGGGGGAGGCTCCCTCCCTAGTGAGCTCAGACATGGCAAGCCCTTCTTCTCAAGACCTTGGCACACAGATGGCTCTGCCTGAGGGCCCCCCTTTCCTCCTCCATGAGAACCCAGGACCTGGGGGAGGAGGAGAGTGAGGGGCGTGACTTGAGGGATGATAGGGTGTGTTGCAGCGCGAAGTGGGAAAAGTAAGAGGCAGAGCTCAGACGCTCCTCTAGGTTGGCTATGTGTGATAGCCTATGTAGGAAGGAGCCACCATAAGGGAGGGGCATCCCCCCTAAGCTAGTCTGGCAGGGAAGTTCTTGTTCCAAACTGATGGTAACTTCTCTAACTTCCACTTCGACTCCTCTATTGGTATTCGTAATTGTGTGGAGTAGCTGTTCCCTTTGTAGCCTGAGAGTTTCCTAGAGTTTGCATTTGTAAGGAACCTGGTGGTTAACTAATGAAGTAGTGAGCCTGAAGCCTGGTATCTTAAGGAGTGTTGATTGTGAAGGAGGAGGACAAAGGAACATGACACAGGATCCTGCTCACTGAGCTGCAGAGCACTCAAGTGCACACTTGTCAAGCACCGCGCAGTCTGGGAGCGATCTGCAGCCACGCGCTCCTCAATGTGAGCAGCCATTTTTATTCCTCTAATGTTGCAGAAATGGCCTGGTACAGCCACCATTTCACCCAGCATTAAATGTACAGAAATTACAGAGCCCCCATCTTGCATAAAAATGGCAGATCACAGCAAGTGGCTGCAGGGTGCTGGACGGCTGTGTGGCCCAACGAGCAGGGGTGGGTGGCAGGGGTGACTCCACGAGCGCCTGCACTTGGTGGGTGCGGGTGAGTCCATCCATCCCTAGAAAAGGGTGTCAGAAAGAGAAAGAAATGGGTTGGCCCCACCCACTTTTAGTTCTGGCCCCACCCACTGTCAGCATGTGGTCCCCAACAGATTTTTCCCAAGGGAATGTGGCCCTTACAGAAAAAGGCTCTCAGCCCCTGCTGTAAGTGTTAGTGAACATGCACTGTATTTACATGTGCATGTGCTAGGGAAAAGATACATCTACTGTTCTACGCATAGGTTTAATTTCTAGAGTTTCTTGGTAGGAGGCCCAGCCAGTAATTCTAATAACAATTCACACTTCTCCTCCTTCTCCTTCTCCTCCTCCTCCTCTTCCTCCTCCTTCCTGTTGTTGTTGCCGTCGTTGATTATCATCATCATCATCATCATCATCATAATCGGCATCCAAAAAGCTTCCCTAAACAGCAAAAGAGGAACAGCGATTTACGAGGGACAACAGTTACCAAAAAATGTAAGTTGGACTGTCCCTGCTAAACTGGGACTAACAGAGCAAACATCCCAGACTTCCCTTTATCTTTCTGAAGAGCAAGAAACTTAGTGTAAAGTCAAGGGATTTTAATATGCTGCATTGCAACATAGGACAGGTGGTTGCTTCTTTAAAAAGATGTGCTGATTACTGGCAACGAAGCCCAGAAGTCAAGGGTGTACCAGTCACAATCAGGGACAGGTCTTTGGATAAGGGGCAGAGCAGATGGCGCCAGCTGTTGCCAGGATGTTCTGGGATGTACCACCTAAAAACAGCTGGTGCAGATGGACTTTGTTGCTTGCCCTGTTCTTTGCCCTTTCCCTCTCACATGCCTTTTTCTGTCTTCCCATATCTAGTGAGTCCTAGATCATTCCCCCCACCCACCCCCCACCCCAAGCAGATGTCCCTGGGAGAGAACCTCCAAGAAGACCTCACATAATGAGAATCCTCCTCTCCAGCTGTTTTTATCCTGGTCCTGGAGCAGCTGCAGCCATCACAGCACATGCCTGGCCAGGCAAGATGCTGAGCCAGTTTGGGTATTCTGGTCACAGCAGCATGCAAAATCCCATTATGGTTTTACCACGGTGAGTTTAAATATACTGAACCCTTCGTTGCTCCAGCTGCCCCTGCCAGCCGCCTCTGTAATTCACCCCAACAGGTTTTCAATCTCTAACCAATTCTGTGATGTGGCTACAAAATGGAATGAAAGGAGGGGGTAGGCAGCTGCTGGCCTCTGGGTAGTGTGGGAAGAGAACAGCAAGGCCCATTTGCCTGTGGAAAGATGTATGATCCCATCTTCAAAGCAGGCAGCTCTGAGTGGTTGCAGCTGGAGACCTTGGATACATACAGACCTGCTGGATATGTAGAGGGAAAGTGATGGATGAGTGGACCAGCAGAGACAGGAACAGCACAACCCACTTCCTCCCAAAGCATCGCATTGGAGTGTCTATCCTCTTTGAGAGTTCTGGAGT
This sequence comes from Heloderma suspectum, assembly GCF_057233095.1. NCBI lineage: Eukaryota > Metazoa > Chordata > Lepidosauria > Squamata > Helodermatidae > Heloderma > Heloderma suspectum. Next base: position 41,623,365 of record NC_139464.1, on the reverse strand, counting down.
ATTTGTGATTACACAAAGGTATTCAGAGGCTCAGGCCAGCTGAAGCAGTCTTTGAGGCAGAGATCTGCTCTACAAATCAGGAGCAGTTCTTTATTAAGGGGAGGAGGGGCCCTGACCCGAGAAGAGCCCAGGTTCCCCATTACTAACTCACTGTCTGCTATCAGCCAAGCAAGCAAGCAGTCACGGACTTCACAGATGAGCATTGATCATTCACTTGCCCTTGTTCTTCTGTCCAGAAGAAGATGCTGCATGAATCGTCCCCTGCCATTGTCACCTCAGGAATTTAAGAAAACAAAACACCACATCTCTGTTTAAATTGCTTCCTGAAGGATGTCAGTACCAAAAGCTCTGTCACTTTGCCCCTGTTCTTCTGAGACTGATTACATAGAGCCAATCAAAATGTATCCCCCCCCTCTAATCTGTGAGGTAAACATCTCCCATTCTTCTTTGTTGTGGGGGGAGGGGATGCATGATGCCTCAGGGTTTTGTTTTTAATAACTAGGATGAGGAGTAGGGATGTCAGAGAATTCTGCCACGGATCTCGGTGAGGCTGAATGCCAGTGCATTTGGCCCCCCGAAATCTGTGGCGGAACGGCCTGCCCCCCCGCCCCCCCACGGATCCCCCCCAGGACGAGACTTACCTGGGGCGGATTTTCTGGGCGGTGGCGGCTCCAGCGGTGGCGGCGGCCGGTCTTCCAACTGGCTGCCGCTGCCGCCATTTCCAGGCTTGTGGGGAAAAAAAAAAAGACGTGATAGGCTGCGTAAAGATTTACGTAGCCTATGATGGCTAGGTTTAAAAAAAAAGACAAAAAAGACGTGATAGGCTACGTAAATCTTTAAGTAGCCTATCATGGTTGGGGGTGGGTTAAAAAAAAAAAGCGTACGCAAATGGTGTAAATATTTACATAGACTATGATGGTGAAAATCAAGGGGAATGCAAATAGCGTAGCGGGTGCTATTTGCGTCCCCTTTTGATTCGCCGTTTTAGCCTACGTAAAGATTTACGTAGGCTAAAATGGTGCATGAAAAAGGGACGCAAATAGCACCCCCTACGCTATTTGCATTCCCCTTGATTTTCGCCGTCATAGTCTACGTAAATATTTACGTAGATTAAGACGGCCAAAAAGAATGAACGCAAATGGCAGCAGCCGTAGCCGCCGCCATTTGCGTACACAGGTGTGTGTGTGTGTGTGTGTGTGTGTGTTTTTACCCAGAGCCCTCCGCGGCCAGAAATCCGGCTGTGGACGGTCTGGCTGGGCTGGGCCTGGCCAGCTGCTCCGTGGAGCTTCCACGGAGCACAGCCGGCCGTTCAAGGATTCCGGGGGGAGGAACGGAGTGCCCCCCCCGGCCAGGATTCCAGGGGGAGGGACGGAATGCCTCCCCCCCACCATCAACATAATCCGTGAAAGGTAAGTCACTTTCGTACATCCCTAATGAGGAGGGGCAGTTTACAATCACTGCTAAGGCAAACAAATCAATATTTACCTAAGTTAAGAATGTTTGGTGAATAATAATGTTAATATAACAATTAACAGAACTATGAACCAAATATATATTCAACTCCAGTTTCAAGCCACAGTTTGCTGTGAAGAGCAGTGTTGCCACTGCTGGACCAACAACAGTTGCTTATCCCAGTTCTCTAGTCCTTGGTTGCCTGTCCCTGTGTGGAGGTGCACTCTTCATTAAGCTGCAGACTGTCTCCTTCTTCTCCACCATGCTGCTGGTTACTCCATCCTTTCTTCTTTCTCTCCTCCTTCACATTCTTTCTGCCTCCTCTTCCTCCCGGCCACCAATGGTTCTTCCATACTGACCTCTCCTCTCCAACCTCCATTCCATGGCCCTCCCACTACACTCAGCCCACATTCCAAGGCTCTTAGAGACAGGCATTACAGGGGCATGTGGGTTTATCACCAACAAATAGAAAGAGGTAGACTAGCTATTAACTTTCTAGCAAGAAACCAGGGGTTGTTGCCTGCAGAGCCTATTACAGGGTTTACTTTGAGGCAAACCTCTCAAATTCTGAACCCCAGACCTTGTTTTTAAATTCCAGATCTCAGCCCTGGAATATATGAAGTAAAAGAAGAAGAAGGTACCTCTGAGTTTTTCCAGAGTGCCTTTACTTTTTTAAAAAAAAATAATATTTTATTGTGAATTTTTACAAACCAAACCAAACTGAAAACATTACAAAACCTAAAAAGCATGAAATAAAAATAAAAATACAACAACATATTCAAAATCCTCAGTTTCTAATATTACAGTATTTGAGAAAGAAAAAAAAGGGGGGAAAAGTTACACATAAACTTCAGTGAAAGCAGACCAAATATCCGCATATAAGTCCATTTGAAAGTTACGCCTATAGACCACTCTTTCAAATGTTGCTAGTGTTGTTCAGTCCATTGCATTATAGGTGGTGAGCTTTTATCCTTCCGGTATCGTAGCATTGGTCTTTTAGCAACCAAAAGGGTGCGAAAAATCCATTTACACTGACCACGTGTTACGTTCCAAGAAGCAGGTAAGTAATTCAAAAGAACATTTACATCAGTAAATATTAAAGAGCTTTCCAATACAAAATTGATCTGTACAATAATTCCTCCCAAAAGGAGGCGGCCATTGTGCATTTCCAAAACATTTGAATAAAAGAAAGCATTGACTGCATTACACCTCCAACAATTAGCCAAATTTGACAAGCCTTTACTAAAAAGACATTGTGTTCAATAGACCCGAAACAAGAGCTTTTGCTGAATAAGATGTAACCGAAGATCCATTGAAATGTCCAATACAGATGCCAAAACAGCAGTCCATGGATTAAGCAAAATAGGACGTTCCAATTCCCTATTCCATTCCTGCGGTAAACCACTTGTGTTATATTTATTCATTGATAAGAAATGTTTATAAACGTGAATCGTAGGATGATATATCTGATCAGCTTCAATAAGTATTTCCAATAGCGAAGGAGAGTCTGAGGTGGTAAAAGCAGCAGGACCAAATCTAGATACCAACAAATGTTTCAATAGCAAGTACTGCCATTCCACTGTAGCACGCAAATCAAATTGATCTCACAAAGTTGAAAATAACAAGAACTCATCATCAACCCCCACTAATTGATCCAGGGTAAAGATTATTTTATCTGTCCAGGTCCGCCATAAAAACATTTTCTTGCCAATTCTTAAATTTGGATTTCCCCATAAAGTCAATTTAGCATGGGAAAATCGACCAAAGTGTAATTGATGTGACATTATATGCCAGGCTTCCCTAACTGCCAAAATTGTGGGAGGAGCTCTGTCTACCTTAATATGCCAGGACCCTAATGCCATCCATTTAAAGAGAGGCTCCAGACAAGAAGATTCCAATACTGACCCACAGAGGAAAATCTAATTTTAGTGGAAAAGACCAAAATTTAGTAGAGGTCAGCAAATAGGCCCGATGGTACATAGCTAGATCCGGAAAACCGAACCCGCCTTCATTAGCTGGAAGTTGCAGAATGCCTTTCTTAAGCACTGAATAACTATGGCCAGTCATCCCCTATCATGGGTAAAAAGAAAGGCTTCCAAGTCAGAAGGTACTGCTTCCAAGCAGGCTCAGTTTGGGTCTCCCCCCAAACCCCCAGCATTAGACTGTCCACCTGGTGCTACCGGGCTGGGAAGCAAATTCTGTTCCTGGGGCAAAGTGCCACAGGGCAGGGGTGCTTATGGATGGTTAATCATGCACTCTGCTGGCTCAAAATAAACTAGAAAAGGGGTGATGTTTGGTTCGAAATGTGTTGTTTTAAACTCTTGTGAGTTGAAGGACATCATGATAGATTAGCCTCTGTCATGTTTTAATGAAAGCAGACCAAATTCAGGCTTGGAGTTTGCTGTGTTAACTGGAGTGGCAGGAGGGGTATGTGTGGTTCTGGTCAGGCACACAATATGTAACATTACTGCTGTGATGAAGGTGTGTGTGTATAGGACCCTATAAGCTGCTTGGTGGGGCAGCAGGGTGGGGGGTGGGCTTCCAAATACAATTCAGCTACTGCTGTGCCGAACCCCCACCTGCCCTTTGTTTCCCTGTGAAAGAGGCAAACATTTTTCTGCCCTTTTTACTGGGTTGCTTAGAATTTCGGAGAAATTTCTCAGGGTGCGGGGCTTTAGTGCCTACCTTACTGTAAGATGGTGGCTGAGGGGTTCATGTGTGCTCTTTATTTTACTATTTTCCCCATTCTCTCCTTGCAGCCACTCTGGCTGCTTAAGCTTCTTAGAAATCCCCCTGGAAGACTTAGCCAGGACTTCCTCCCTTGGTTTTTCCAGTGCAGCTGTTGCTGAGTACCTGAAACCTGAGTGATGAGTTGTTGTTTTTCTTATTGGTTTTCTTCTTGTTGTTATTACAAATTCTTTTAACAACAACGAAGCAACACCAAAAATGTCTCTCTCAGCTTTTCAGGCACTCTGCAGGCAGCAGCATAGGGAGTCCCAAGGGGGGAGGTCCTGGGCCTGGCTAAGTCCTGCAGGGGGCTTTCTAAGAAGCTGAAGCAGCTGGAAAGGCTGCAAGGACAGAATGGGGGGATGGTAAAAGAAGGAGCACCCCCACTCCCCTCAGCCACCTCCTTACAATAAGGTGAGTACTGAAGCCCTGCACCCTGAGAAATTTCTCTGAAATTCTCACCCCTTCCCAAAATTTTTGGGTGCAATTTCTTTTTGCCCCTCCCCCCTGACACTTGGTCAGAAATAAATAGATTGAAAAATTTGGCACAGTACTAATTTCAGCAACTTTGACAGCTTTTTGAATTGTTGCAATTGGATATCAAAAAGCCAATTGCAAATTCATTCTGTGGGGTCAACCCATTATGGAGTCATAGAAGTTTAGAGTTGGAAAGGACCTTGAAACTCATCTAGTCCAACCCAGCTGCTCAATGCAGGATCTGCAATGCAAGATGCAGCTACAAGATCCATGACAGCCCATCTAGCTACTGCTTAAATACCTCCAGCAAAGGAGAGCCCTCCACCTCCCAAGACAGTCTCTTCCAGCGTCAAACAGATCTTACCATTAGAAAGCTTCTCCTAATATTTACCCAAAATCTGCTTCCTCACAATCTCCACCCATTGGTTCTAGTCCTGCCCTCTGGAGCAACAGAGAAGAAGTCCGCTTCATCTTCTGTGTGACAGCTAGGAATGGGTGAATCTGTCAGTTCCGCTTTTCCCCACATTTGAATTTTTTTAAATCTCAAGTTCATTCTCTCCTGAATATGAAGATCTTGGAGAAATTTGGTAAATTCTTATGAAAAATGAACTGAAATCTATCTATCTGCACAAGCCAAATTCAGCAGATACAGATCTTCCTAGCACAGAGAGGACCATGTTTTCCCTGCCTGCCAGGTAGCAGTTGAAGATGAGGGGCCTGTCAGAATAAAAGAGGTGGCGTGGCAACACTAATTCAGCAGCACAAATGTAGTTTAATACAACAGGGATTCAGACACAGACTTTTAAGAGCAAAGCACTCAAAGCCCTGGGATTGGATGGATGAATCTGTCAGTTTCTGTTTCTCCCACATTTGATTTTTTTTTTTTTTTAAGAATCTCAAGTTTTTCTTGTCCCAAATAAGGAGAACTTAGTAAATCCTGTAAATTTTGTAAAATGAAACTGAAATGAAATTCTCACCCTTTCCCAGTGACAGCCCTTCAGGTATTTCAGGAAAGCTATCACGTCTCCCCTTAATCTTCTCTTCTCCAGGCTTAATATACCCAGCTCTTTCATCTGTTCCATCACTTTGCATGTGTCCAGCTTGCCTCTTGACATCAGAGTTGGCAATTAACATGGGTGGCTGCCACAGGCACAAAGTGCCATGAATTGATCCTTGCTCTGACTAAGTTGCATATCCGGCTGCACAAATGCTGTGTTTGGATGTAATGGTAGACTATGATTTAGTGTAGGGATGTCAAAGAAGGAATCCATCCAGGGGGTGGAACTCACTGACCTTTCATCAGCACAGCCCCACAGACTTTGGCTGATTTCCTGCAAACTGGGCTAATAGAATCATAGAACAGTAGGGTTGGAAGGGGCCTACAAGGCCATCAAGTCCAACCCCCTGCTCAATGCAGGAATCCAAGTCAGAGCATCCCCGACAGATGGCTGTCCAGCCTCGTCTTGAACACCACTAGTGTGGGAGAGCCCACTACCTCCCTAGGTAATTGGTTCCATTGTTGTATTGCTCTAACAGTCAGGATGTTTTTCCTGATGTTCAGCCAGAATCTGGCTTCCTGTAACTTCAGCCCGTTACTCCGTGTCCTGCACTCTGGCATGATCGAGAAGAGATCCTGGCCTTCCTCTCTGTGACAACCTTTCAAGTACTTGAAGACCACTATCATATCTCCCCTCAGTCTTCTCTGCTCCAGGCTAAACATGCCAAGTTCTTTCAGTCTCTCTTCATAGGGCTTTGTTTCCAGTCCTCTGATCATCTTTGTTGCCCTTCTCTGAACCCTCTCCAGCTTGTCTGCATCCTTCTTAAAGTGTGGTGCCCAGAACTGGACACAGTACTCCAGATGAGGCCTAACCAGTGCTGAGGAGAGGGGAACTAGTACTTCCCTGGATTTGGAAGCTATGCTTCTATTAATGCAGCCCAAAAGAGCATTTGCCTTTTTTGCAGCCACATCACATTGTTGGCTCATATTCAGCTTGTGATGAACAACAATTCCAAGATCCTTCTTGTTTGTAGTGTTGTTGAGCCACATATCCCCCATCTTGTAACTGTGCATTTGGTTTCTTTTTCCTAGGTGCACAACTGGGCATTTATCCCTATTAAATGTCATTCTGTTGTTTTCTGCCCAATGCTCCAGTCTATCAAAATCACTTTGAATTTTGTTTCTGTCTTCCAGAACAGAATTAACTATCCCTCCCAATTTTGTGTCATCTGCAAATTTGATCAGCATTCCCTGCACCTCCTCCTCCAAGTCATTCATAAAAATGTTGAAGAGCACTGGACCCAGGACTGAGCCCTGCGGTACCCCACTTGTTACCTCTCCCCAGTTTGAGAAGGTCCCATTGATAAGCACTCTTTGAGTCCGATTCTGTAGCCAACTGTGGATCCACCGGATCGTTGTCTCATCTAGCCCACTTTGAGCTAGTTTGCTCATCAGGAGATCATGAGGCACTTTGTCAAAAGCTTTGCTGAAGTCGAGGTATATGATATCTACAGCATTCCCACAGTCCACAAGGGAGGTTACTTGATCAAAAAATGAGATCAGATTCGTCTGGCAGGACTTGTTCTTGACAAATCCATGTTGGCTTTGAGTAATCACGGCATTGTTGTCAAGGTGCTTCCAGATGGATTGCTTTATGATCTGCTCCAGAATTTTCCCAGGGATCGATGTCAGACTGACTGGTCTATAGTTGCCAGGTGCCTCCTTTTTACCCTTTTTGAAGATAGGGACAACATTAGCCCTCCTTCAGTCATCTGGCACTTCACCCGTCTTCCATGATTTCTCAAAGAGAATAGACAGGGGTTCTGAGAGTTCATCTGCTAGTTCCTTTATTACTCTAGGATGCAGTTCATCTGGCCCTGGAGATTTGAACTCATTCAAAGTAATTAGGCGTTCCTTGACCATATGCCTGTCGATCTCAAGCTGCAGTCCTGCCCCTTCTGCCTGTACTTCGCCTTTGCCAGGGGAGTCATAGACCCTCTTTCGGGGGAAGACTGAGTCAAAGTAGGAATTGAGCACCTCTGCCTTTTCTTTGTCATCTGTTATCATTCTGCCATCCTTATTTAATAGCTGAACCACCATTTCTTTCCTCTGCCTTTTACTATGCATGTAGCTGAAGAAAGACTTCTTGTTGTTTTTAGCATCCCTCGCTAACCTCAGCTTGTTCTCAGCTTTAGCCTTCCTGAAGCCATCCCTGCAATTCTGTGCTACCTGCCTGTACTCTTCCTTTGTTACTTGGGCTTCTTTCCACTTCCTATATGTGTTGTTTTTTTGTTTTCAGGTCATCTCTAAGCTTTTTGAGAAGCCACATTGGTTTCTTCTGTTGTCTTCCACCTTTTCTTCTTGTTGGAATTGTTTGTAATTGTGCCTTGAGATGGACTCCTTTTCTCGTTAGCGTCGCTTTCTATGAGACCTTACTGATCATTGTTCTGAGTTTATTAAAATCAGCTTTCCTAAAATCCAGGGTATGGGTTTGGCTACACTCAGCTTTTGCTTCCCTTAGAACCAAGAACTCAAGTACAACATGGTCACTTTACCCCAGAGTTCCTGTAACTGCTACTTTATCCACTAAGTCATCTCTGTTGGTTAGGATCAAGTCAAGGATAGCCGATCCTCTAGTTCCTTCCTCTACTTTCTGTAGGAGGAAGTTATCCACCACACAAGTCAGGAATTTCCTGGAGGGGCCATGTTTTGCAGAATTTGTCTCCCAACAAATTTTGTGGAAATTGAAGTCCCCCATTACTACTACATCATGCTTCTTTAAAACATTGGCTATTTGTTTTTCAAAAGTTTCATCCTCGTCTTCTCCTTGATTGGGTGGCCAGTAGTAGACTCCGACCATCAGGTTCCTTTTATTCTTTGCTCCATTTATTTTGATCCAGATGCTCTCGATGGGGCTACCAAGCTCCTCCTCCTGTATTTCTGTGCAGAGATATGTATTTTTCACATACAGTGCAACTGTAGCCTCTGTCTCCTTTGTCTCTTTTACTACTGCATCTCCCCTGGCCAACTCCTGTTTGCTCCCCCTGTTCGCTCGCTATGGTCGCTCGCTCTCTGGGAGCTTGCTTGCTTCTGTAGTCCCTGGACCAGCTGGAGCAGCTTGCTCTGCTGTGCTCAGCTGGGAGGTGGGAAACAGACTCGATCTGCACTGAGTTGGGCCAGTTTGCAGAGTTTCAGTTTTTTTTATTTATTGCATAAATAGAAAGTTACACAAATAGCAGCTGCAATTTGCTCAAATTGAGGCTGAAATGTCCACAAATTATGGCTATTTGCACAGCTTTCTATTCGCTCATTTTTTTTTTTTTAAAGAAAAAACAACAGAAAACGTTCCTGGCTTTCAAGGAAAACCCGCAGCTTGGTTCGCAAATGCAAGCTGAGTCAGGGTGCTGTGGAAATCCAGCAAGCCCCAAAAGGGCTGGATTTCCCGGTGACAGACGTCCCTGGTTTAGCATTATATCAACAAGCCTGGGCAAGCCTTGGGCCTGCCTTCTCCCCATCCCCTCTTCTCCTTTGGCACACCTACAAGAAGATCAGAAGCTTTCACTTCAGTTTTTGACAAACAGCAGCTTAATGTAATGTCTAAACATAGACAAACTGTGGTTAGTCTTAACTATGGCTTACTGAAACAAGCCAAATCCAGACCTTGGCTTATGAGCTTGCTTGTGTCAAAAAGTGTGGGACACAATAAGGTTAAACTTCTGCCCTACATCCCATGGTCCTGATCCTGAATCTGATTGGGGACCCCTACAGCAGTGGCGGCTGGTGGCTCCAATGTCAGTGGGGCTGTGAACCCACTCCGAGTATCAGTCAGAACCAGCCAGGACTCTAAAGGAGCTATCCAAGCTCCTTGGATAGCATCTTGGATAACACCTTGGATAGCACCTTGGATAGCACCTTTTCTGTGTGAAACCCAGAGCGGATTCACCACCCTATTGACATTAGAGCCACCAGTCTCCTCTGCCCTACAGCTGTTAGTTTTAAAGTAAAAACAAGACATTTTAAGCACATCCAGAGATTTAGTGTTTGTCTAGTTTGGCCCTCATTTTCTGTGAGTTTCTTCTATGACCTTGAAGAAGTCACTTCTAACTGGTCGCTTCCTTCCTTACTGATCCCATCCTGTTGAAATCAATAGCCCCTTTGTATGCACATACCCTGAGTGCCTGCTTGCCCCAGCAATTTCTCATAGCACCTTACATCCCAGAGAGCAAAAGTGATTGGAATTCATAAATGCAACCTTACAACACTGGGTTTGACCAGTATTTTCTTCCTAGTTTGATGCAACGAAAAAGAAAATGAAGCAGAGATGGGCAGAAAGATTTGGGCCTAGCCAAATCTTTTTTCAGGAAAAGCTCATCTTCCTGAACTTGCATTTACATTGAAAAATGCACACTTATGGGGAAAAAAAGCACATTTTCATGCTTTAGTCTATGAGGAAGGTGCACATTTGGGCACTTCAAAAAATGCATTCCAAAAAGCACACTTTCCCTGTTCAAACAAACAAAAAACAGATAGCAATCGAAAACAGGAGTGAGGTGGATTGAGCTCTGAGATGGAATTCAGAGAACTGTGACAAGCTCAAGCCTCACTGATTCTCCCACCCCTAGCTTCAGGTTGCCTAACACTTACGAACCCTCCTCTTTTCATTCTGCAAGGATCCCTCTACCTCTCAGAAACTATATTCCATGGAAGCCACAGTTCATAATACTTCCAGGTATTGGTTAATGGCTTGAGACCAAACAGCCCTCTGTTCATACTCAGAGGCATCTTCTTTATTAGGGTGACCATGTGTCCTACTTTATAGAGGACATTCCTCTATTTGAAGGGCTATTAGAGTACAACCCTCTATTTAAAAGTGTTCCTCTCTATTTGAAGCACTATCCAGTCCAAGTACAGTTTAACAATAATGAACCATAAGAAGAAAGTCACTGCCGCCCCTTAAGAAAGTCACTTAAAAGGGGGTGGGGTGGGGCAGAGCCCTGTTGGCACCTGAGTACAGAGTAGTAAAGGTGGGGGGAGGATTTTCACTCAACCCTAGCCACATCTAAAAACACTGCTGTCCCAAATGACCCCTCTGAATACAGACATAGCAACAGACCCACAAATATCATCTACTACAGGGGTGCAGAACCTTTTTCAGCCCCAGGGCCAAATATTCCATTTCAGAGAAGCTTTTGGGGTTCACATTTGGGCAGAGCTGAAGTCAAAATGAAGGAGGAGTGAAAGCAAAAGGGGTGGGACCAAAGATACACAAAATACAAGCATATTTTTAAAGCTCTTGCTGCCGTGGGAGAGGCATTTCAACCTTTTAGAATGGGTGAAAATGGCACAAAAGCCAGGAAGCCACCAAATGATTGGTGGTCAGGGGAAGGGGTGTGTGGCCAGGGGAAGGGGCATGGCCCTCTGGGGAACCCCAGAGAGCTGGATTGGAACCCCAAGGAGGGCCATATTTAGTCTCTGGGCATGAGGTTCATGCAGACTCCTTAGACTGGAAAAGGAGGCTGTGAGGCTGGCACAAATCGCTAGGGAGTAGAGCAAAGCAAACAAGCCCATGAAATATGCAGAACAGATGCCATGTTTCACTCTTCCAATAACAAACGTCATCACTGACAATACAGAACGGATTCTGATTTACCTGTTATTAGACCAAATGGGGAGGAAATGTTATCAGAAAATGTGCTGGCCATGCATGCTTTCCCTTGAGGCTTCTCTGGAAGAACTTTGTGGGACATTCAGCAAGGTCTTTGTGAAGGCTTGTTGCTTCACAACAAAAGGAGTACAAGGCAGAGCCAAAGGTAGCTGTGCCATTCTCAGTGGTGCAGCCAGGGCTGGACCTCAGGGGACTGAAGTTCTGGGTGGGCAAATGATGGCCCAGAGAGCAGTAGGTGATGCAGGCATGTGGTAAATAGGCTGACTCCTGGGCTGGCAAGCTCCATTTTATTCCTGAAACCACAATGGTGCAATTAAGTGAGTTTAAAATGTGAAACTGCACATGCTCAGAGTCAGGGTCGGCCCTCCCATGAGGAGGGGTGTGAATCCCCCAAATCTGGCTGCAGAGCAGGAGTGGTGAATTGTGCAGTCCCCCCACCCTTGCCGGAAGGGCCCACCACCTCCAGTAGGTGCTGTTGAGAGCCCCACCAGCCACTCTCCTCCTGTGTCAGCTCCTGCCAGCTGACCGCAGCTGGTGACGATAAATCATAAAACTGTCCAAGGCTGGGGGAGCGAAAAGCAGCTGTAGCAAGGCATATTTTACCCAGGCAGCAAATCCAAAGCGCTGAGACAAAAAGAAGTCGATTGTCCAGTCCGAGGTCCAAAACACACAAGGGAACATGAGGAAGACAGAGGGTCAGGGCCGAGACTGAGGTGCAGCATACGATACGACATTGCTCTTCAGCAGCCCTGCCCCAGCCTGCCTTCTGCTTTTAACAGCCATGACTTGAGGCAGCTGCATCCAATCAGTCCTCCAGCCTCTGAAAGCCTCTCTGCCTTAAACAGAGAGCTGCTCTTGGACATGCAGCTGCCTTCGCTCTGTGCGGGTCAGTGGCATTTTGCCCTCTGAATCCTCTGGGGGGACTGGAGCTGGGCATGGGACATCCACAGGGGGTGAGGGCTCCTTCTGTGCTGGTCCCTTCCCCTGAGTCCGGACCCTGCCATTCCCCTTCATCCTTGGAGGAGTGAAGGAGGCATGACATCCTGTGGCATTTGCTGCAATGGAAGAGTGGGGCTGGCAAAGGGGCTGGGGTGAGGGCATGACAGGAAGGGGTAAGACAGGGGGTGTGCAGTGCCAGTGCTTCTCAGAGGAGGTTGTTTTTTGTTTTTTAACAGGGTTGGCGAACAGTTTTTTTCTTGTTAGGTTTATTTTTAGACCTGTGCACAAATGGCCTCTCAAAATTCTCCAGCCTATTTCTGGGCAGAGAGATTGGGGGGACAATTTCACTGAATTTCTCCAAGGGGAGAAGAAATTCGCCAGCACTTTTGCACAGATAGGACTCACTATTGGCATGAGTTGTAGCACAGGTTCTTTCTTTTTTCCTAAGGGTTTTTGGTTTATTGCCCTGCTTCTGTACGTGGCAGCAGCATTAACTGTGGTTGAGGCTTCAACTTTTCTGAGGCAGAATTTTGAATTTCTTTTGGTGGTATTTTTGAGCTTGTCTAATCCCTGCGAGGTGGCCGAGGGTGCCATGTGTTTTCTCTCTCTAATGCACATCTCTCCATTGCTCTGCAGCCTCCCGGGCCACCTGCACTTCCTGAACTGAAAAGACCCCATGGGAGGAATTGCCTCACGACGTCTTCCTCATGATGGCTTTCACTGAAATGTGGGAAGCCGAGGAGGCTACAGGCTGCCAGAGCGATTATTGGACAGACAGGAGGCTCATGCACACTCCTCAGCCACCTCCTAAGTAAGGGAAGCCCAAGAACCCCAAACCCAACCCATGAGAATTTCTCTGAAATTTCTCCTCCTTTGAATTTCTTTTCAAAAACAATTTCTTTTCTATCAAATTGAATGAGAATGGTCGAAAAACATGTGGGAGAAATTGTCGGCACAGCACTAGTTTTTCTCTCTCTAACATATTAGGACTATAGACGTAGTTGTAAAGCATGGAGTGGTGGGGGTGGGAGGGGCAGGAAGAAGAGAATTATTAGTTGTGTGTTTCACAACAGCATTAATATATCTGGCCATCTAAAGGGCCCCTGATAAGACTGTTACATCCAGGGACTAACCATTGGCCATTCTCGCAAGTTCCCTCCTTCTCTCTCTCTTTGTTAGGGAGGGATCTGCTGGAGGTGGCCAATTAAGGCTGAGACACTTAAATCCTCATTGAATTTCTGAACTGTTGCAGAACTGAGTGCTTCAAGAATATATCTGGGTGTTTGTGGGTCCCCCCCTTTTCCCCCACGAGACTTCCAGCAGCTGAGGAAAAAGAGTGCCTGCTGATTCCAGACAAATCACTACAATCTTTGCTCCCCGTTCCTTCCACTTGAGAGAAGCTACGTTTCTTTCCCATTTGAGTAATAATGACCATCTGTTGGGAAAGCTTCCAGCATGGATAAAAGTGACAGGTCAGCTGCAGGTGCCATGCTGTTCAGACTCAGATTTAGCGGTGTGCCTTGGAGTGATAATGGGAAGTTGAGGGGGGCGTCTTTTTCCCCCTAAAAGCTTCCCTTGAGCTCTGCTGATGTGACAAGAAGATGGACACTCATCACCATAACTGCCTGATCCACAGTAAGCTGGCATGGCTGCCAGATGGAAGGAGGGCAGCTAGAGCACAATGCAACAAGATGTTGGGTGCCCTGGGGAGGGGACATAGCTCAGCGGTAGAAGTAGGGATTTGCGTGTTTTGTAATCCATGCAAGTGCCCTGACTTGACTGCCCAATGGCTGAATGGGGCTCTCTACAAATTCCAAATTTGTAAACAGTTTCTATTCAGTTTTATCACAACTAGGGATACTGGAGGATTCCATTTGGGGGGTGAAGGTTGATGGATTTTTTTCTGGCTCGGCCCTGTGGATTTTGTTCTGTTTTCCCCCGCTGGCTCTGACTCATTCAGTAGCGAGTCGAGCCAATATACAGATTCTGGTTTTTTGGGTTTTTTTTAATGTTGGTGATTTGTGCATTTCCTCCCTTCCATCATGTGCACAAATTGTAATTTGAGCAATTTTTTTTGGCGGGGCGGGGTGACAGATCAGGAAAGGGGACCAGATCACCCACTTAGCAAGCTGATCCTCAGGGTTTGAAGTGTTGAACTGACAGTTGTGGGTCCCCTGCTTCCAGTCCACACTTTCCCAAGTCTCAAGCAAGAGCTTTGAACAGAGATCTAGTCTCCCCCCACCCCTTTGGGGGTTCCCATTTCAAGGCTCTCAAAAGGGGGTGGAGGCTAGATCTGTGTTCAAAGCACTTGTTTTGAAACATGAATTTGAGGGAAACATTTAGAAAACATGTTGATCATGTTAAATATCATTTCTATGGGAAGGGTTCAGGCGGAATCCTGACCAGATGAATTGCCACCAATGTCACTGGCTGCACAGCTAAAAATTACTGCAACTCCACACAAATGCATGAACACACACACACTTCTTTGCTTCTGGCTGAGCAACGCTGTACTGGGTTGTTTGTTCCTTGACTGTGAAATAAGTTTTCCTGAAAGGTACAGATAGAGGGATTTTTTTTAACTCTTGCAGATGTGGGAGCTTGAAGGTGTAAACTTCTTGGAAAACAAGCAAACAAAAACAAAACAAAAACCTTGTGAGAGGCAGCTCAGTCCCAGGAACAGGGTCTGCGTCAAGAGTAGGCATGGATATGCCCCTGCTGAGGACCCATACCCCTGCATGGGTCCACTGGCAAAAGCCCCCTGGAGTTACTCTCCCTCATCACCACTGCAACCTGCTTGTTTACCTGCCTCTTGCCCTGTCCCAGACAATGGTGGCAGTGAGAAGGAGGAGCAGTAGATGCCTCTGCCTACCTGCTCACTGTCTGTCTGTCTGTCTGTCTGTCTGTCAAGCAAGCAAGTGGTACCAATGATGAGAAAAAAGGACGAGGATGGCAGATGGTGACGATGGTGATGAAAAGATAGGCTCATGGAGGGGGCCCATTCAGGGTGTCTTGCCCAAGGCTTCTCCAAAACCTGGAAGTGGCACTGCCTGGGAAGGCCAAGAAGGGTTGCTCAGAGTTTCTTATTTGAAAGGATCTTATATAGTAAGAGAAAACTCATTCTCTGAGTGCCAGATATGTAGCCAGAACACCACTATCCATGCATGTGAAGAAGGTAGTAACAGGTTTGGGAAGGATCCCAACATTTGTAGAAGAATAAAAACACTTTCAGGGGGAAACCCTAAGGGGGACCTCCAAAACAGTCCAATGAAGACTGAACTTGCTCAGTGGCCATAGGACACTGGTTATTGGGATGGGGGACTGAAAACATGGGGGGAGGGGTATGGAATGGAGTATCTCAAAAAAGGGCATGACTAGATGGAACCTTGAACAGGAGTACTTCACACTTTTGTTGCAAGTCCACATTCCTTTTCTATTTTGAAGCCCATGCACTTTCTTTCCCCACATGACACTAGAAAGAAAGGAGAGGAGCCCTTCTCATTCATCCTCATAATTTAAATCACTGGTCCTTCAAGAATACAGATCATCTTGACAAATCTTCTACTAATGATTAGAGGAGAGGGGGGTGAGATGGTGGGCAGAGAGAGTCACTGACCAAGAAAAGACCAGTGGGACATAAATGGAGCTTTGCATGCCAACTCCAGGCTATCAAGAACAAGGCTGTGTCTGAAAAGTCTTCGTAATACCAATAAATATTCATATCACTGATTAGATATAATTGGCACCCAAATCAGTCCTTCTTTGACCAGCTCAAGTGTTCTATGTGACTGTCATTTGTGTGTTGGGGGGGGGGAAGCAAAGGGAAAGTGTCAGTCAGACGGTGTTCTTTCCAGAGGCTGTTCAAGCTGTGCCAGGCTGCATCTATAGAAAATGCTAGCTCCCCAGTACAGTACATTGACACAGGGAGGAATGGGGGAGAGATTTATTTGGTTCACATTTGAATTCAAATTTACCCAATTTCTCACTTTCAGTCCAATATAAGAAGTGGAACTCATTGATCCCTCTAAATTCGCACTTTTCCGAATTTTGCAACGGAGTTCTCCAATCAAAAACTGTGTACAAAAATGTGTGTATTAGGGGAAGATGAGCACAAAAATGCCTATACTTGTGAAAATAACATTAAAAATGCATTAAATTAGGAAAATTGTTTACAAAAAAAGTGTCTATTACACTACATTATGTACAAAATGCATATATTAGAAGAAAGGCACACAAAAATGCATACAGATTTTCATGAGAACTTTAAAAATTCTCCATGTCTTGGACAAATTGCACTTAAGAATGGAAAAGTGAGAAACTGGGAGAAACTGGGAGAAACCAAAATT
This sequence comes from Heloderma suspectum, assembly GCF_057233095.1. Classification (NCBI taxonomy): domain Eukaryota; kingdom Metazoa; phylum Chordata; class Lepidosauria; order Squamata; family Helodermatidae; genus Heloderma; species Heloderma suspectum. The sequence goes on along the minus strand of NC_139464.1, from coordinate 41,606,762 downwards.
GACAGGTTAATCCACCCCTACTCACAGGACAACTCACTTTCATTCTCTGCTCTAGTGCGGATTAAGACTTGGTCAACACAGGTAATACGTTAAGACAATTTACAACATTCTCATACTTGCAGATCTATGCTTGTGGGCTAAACTGAAAACCCATATCTGTAAAGGATAGGTAACTTTACTTGCACTGCTTGCTTGTTACTATAGCCATGTGGGCAACTGCAAATGAACAAAGAGAGGCGTAGGACCACTAAGAGGTGAAAGTACCAGCTGCTGGATCTGTCTGCCACTGCCCCGAGTGGTGAATCACTTAATTGCAGAGGGCAGTGAAGTTATCTTCAGGCCTTGGACTGACTGCGCCCACCCAAGCTGGCCATTGGTTCTTCCTGGGCAGGAAGGAGTATAAAAGGCTTCCTGTTTCAACAGTGGTGTGTTCCTGAGAAAGTGCACCTGCAATGTACAATAAAAACATTAACATTTCACATAAAATCCAAGGAATAAAGCCAAGGGAAAATAAACTGTGGCATTAAAATTAAAGACCAGCAAAAAACATAAAGCATTAAAATCCTGATGAAACAGGACTTTTCTCCCCTTTTAACTGCCAATCTAAAGCAAAGCAAACCAGCAGACTTCTGGCTTGTTTTTTGGACCCGACCTGCTCTTCTGTTTTGACTTCTGGCTAGGGATGTGCAGATTTTGTTCAGTCTGTGTTTCATGGTTTGTCAGGTGTCTTTCATTCTGTTGTCTGCCCATTGATGGGATTTGATTTTTTTAAGGGATGTACAAGAATTGCATTCCACTTGCACTAACGCACATTAATGGAAGTGCAAATCTGTGCAAATCCCCCCCATTTTTTTTTTTTTTATGGTCTGTAAGTCCACTGAATCTGCATGACTTGGAAAAAGCCAGTGCGCTGCATATTCCACAGGTCAGAGTAATAGAAATCTAAACTCATTTGAATATATTGCAGCTTTCTCTGACATCCCTACTCCTTGCTTGCTTCTTGATCATCCCACCTTTGGGTTTGTCCTTTGGCTCGGGCTGATCCTTCATCCCTGACTTCTGCCTTGCTCTTTGACGTTGCCTCCTGGTTTGCCCTCTGGTCCTGACTTGCTGTTTGGTCTTCTTGGTTACTGGGTTGTCTCCTGGCTACTGGCACCCCTCAGACAGCTGCCAATGGTCCAGCCCCGATGCAGCGCATACAGATTGAGTATCCACCCCTCCTTCCTTCAAGCCCACCATCTAAATGTTTCCCCATCACCACTACAGTAAAAAAAGAAAACAAGAGAGCAAGTCAGCCGTTAACTGAGCATGACGTGTGGATGTGCTGCACTAGGGATGCTATATGCGCAGGACAGCATCCCCATTTCCAGGTCTCAGGGGAAACCCCCACACACAATTTACTTCTTAAAAGACACAATTGGTAATTGTGTGGAGGGTGCATTGTCTGGTTTGGTCCTCAGAGTCAAACATGGGGGCTGGCCTAATAGCATTGTAGTAGGGTGCGTAAAACAGAGCAGAAAACAGTCTGCTGTTTTGGCTCTGTCCCCCAACTCTCTGAGATTTTACTCTTTCTCCTGGAGAACAACCTCCTCTTTTCACTGCCTCTGACAATTCAGCAAATACTTGTGGCGTGGAGAGAAAGGCCCGTAGCAGAGATGTGAGAGAGTGTAGGTGTGTGTGTCCCATATACACATTCTTTCCTTTCCACCTCTGTGGGACAGGCCCCATTCATCATCATCAAAGGGAGGTCAAATTGGAAATGGCACAGCAAGATTAGACTGCTGCACATCCCTGCCACAGCTGCTTAGAGCTGAGCCATGCACGTGCTCAGTAGACTCTAGCCAGTGGGAGCGCAAGGATGTGGCCACAGTGATGGCCGTTCCCACAGGGGACACACCTTTCTCAGTCTGGCCAGTGGGAAGCGGGATGAGGGAAGGCCAGTTCTTACCTTAAGGTGTGAGTGTGGGATACAGGTGGGGAGGAGGAAGGGTAGAGGAGAAAGTGTGTGGACTTAGGACCCCGCAACTAGCCATATCACTGAGCACAGCATGGGGATTTCCTTCCCTGACCTGGCGCCCTCCAGATGTATTGGACTACAACTCCCATCATCCTCAGCCAGTATAGCCATGACAACTAGGCCATGACTGGTGGGGAAGGCTGATCCAGAAAGTCAGCTATCTGGGTGGGATGTGTAACTGTGTCTTGGCCGGCTTGTAGGCAGAGCTGCCTTCAAAAAGGCAGCTCTGCAGTCTCAGAGATGATGGAATACAAAGCCCCATGAGGAGAGACCGAAAGAGCTGGGCACGTTTCGCCTTGAGAAGAGAAGACTGAGTGGAGATATGGTAGCACTTTTCAAGTACTTGAAAGGCTGTCACAGAGAGGAAGGCTAGGATCTCTTCTAGATCATCCCAGAATGCGGGACACGGAATAATGGGCTCAAGTTACAGGAAGCCAGATTTCGGCTGAACATCAGGAGAAACGTCCTGACTGTTAGAGCAATACGGCAATGGAACCCATTACCTAGGGAGGTGGTGGGCTCTCCCTCACTGGAGGCATTCAAGTCGAGGCTGGACAACCATCTGTCGGGGATGCTCTGACTTGGATACCTGCACTGAGCAGGGGGTTGGACTCGATGGACTTGTAGGCCCCTTCCAACCCTACTACTCTATGATTCTATGAAAGATTCTATGTGGTGCTGCACACTCATTTTATGTCCATGTTTTGAACTCCTTACGGCCCTTGTCAGTGATTAATTCAGGGCAGGGCCATATTTTTGAACTGAGCCAGGGCTCAAAAGGCCAGCCTCATTAGTTCCACCCACTGACTCACCCCCTCACAAGCCACCATGGCATGGAGAAAGGGGGTCTTCGACTCCCTCCCAGGCCAGCCATGTTGAGCAGCTATGGAGGCAACAGCGGAGACCTCCCTTCGTCCCCCTCAGTTACTTTCTGTCTCATTTGCCTGTCTGCAATTGCAAACATCACCTTCTGAAGCAAATCGCTGCCATGGAGGGGGGAGCACAGCACTGGACCAAGGCCCTGCAGCTGCTTCTCCTTTGAGGTAAAAGTGGCAGCATTAAGAACACATTTTTAAATGAGCAAGAAACAGGACATGTGGCCCGCAGCTCACAAGAACAGGCAGCTGGGGTGCATAAGGGGAGAACACCAACAAGACCGTGTTTTGCCTGTATGTAACACAGGGGTGAAAGACCCTTTGCTGCGTCTCGGTTAAGAAGAAACTGGCTGGAGTGCTTAACTCAGGGGGGAGGGCAGGGCTGGCATCAAGGGTAAGCAAGATCGGGCACCTGCCAAGGGCCTAGACCCTAGCAGGGCCCCACTGACAAGAGCCAGCTAGAGTTGCTCCCCCTCCTCACCACTGCAACCTGCTTGTTCACCTGCCTCTTGCTCTGGCCCCCGAAAATGGTGCTGGTGAGAAGGAGGAGCACTAGATGCCACTGCCTACTTGCTCACACTGGCTGTCAACCTGTCAAGCAAGCAAGAGGTCCTGGCAATGATGAGAGAGAAGATGAGGAGCAACAGAAGCTGGTGACAGTGTGGTGAGAAGGCAGGCTTACTGAGGGAGAGGCCCATCCAGGGTGTCTTGCCTAAGAGTCCTCCAAAACCTGAAGCTGGCAATGGTGTGTGTGTGTGTGTGGGGGGCGTCCTTGGGATCCAGGCCCAGGATAGGTTGCCTAACCCAATCTTACCATCTTTAGGGATGAATGGCTATAGATTGAGGCCAGTACTGATTAAATACATATTGGTCGATTAATCCAAAGAGGTTTAATCGATTTAATTGATTGATCAACTCTGCATATGACTAAAACAATGGTTTTCAAAAAGAAGAAAATGCTTCCTTTATTTTTAGATGGTGCGTGCATATACTGCAGCACGAGCCATCTTAGCAGAAGCATCCCCACCTGAGAGCGAAAGGGAAAAGGCCTCTACTAAGTTGTCGACTGCCATGTTCAGTTTTTACAAGTACTTATATGAAACATATATACCATTCGACACACCATCTTGCCTGGTTAATTGGGCATTTGTTTTTGTTTTTAATCAGTTTACCAATTCATCCATTAATGGTTGAAGTCCTACTATAAATGCTAGTGATATGCTGAAAAATGCTCCCATATTTTTTTCAACCATTCTCATTCAATTTGATAGAAAAGAAATTGCTTCTGAAAAAAATGCAATGGTGAAGAAAATTTTTGAGAAATTCTCATGGGTTGGTGCTTACCTTACTTACAAGGTAGCAAATGAATGTGTGCAAGTTTTCATCGTACAATATCCCTGGCAGGCTGTAGCCTCCTTGGCTTCCCAGGCTTCAATTAAAGTCCAGGGGAGGATATCATGAGGTAATTCCTCCACCAGAGCTTTTTCGGATCAGGAAGTGCAGGCTGCAGAACAATGGAGAGATGTGTAATAGAAAGAAAACACACACACAGCATGCTCAGCCACCTCACAGTGATTAGGTAAGCTCAAAAACACCACAAAAATGAATTATAATAAAGCACCCTGAGAATGAGGCAGAACGATGGAAGCCTCTTTCATGGCGGGTGGGGGGAGAAAATGTTCAGGAAAATGGAGGACAGATGGCAACACAGCACTAGCTCCACCTCTTCTCTGGATCTGGATACAACATTGTCTTCCCGCACGCACACGCGCCCGCACGCACACGCGTGCGCACACATACACCTGCATTGTGGTGGATGCAAAATGGGGGCCAAACTGCCAACACAATTGATGCTGTTGCCACTTGCAGTGGCAGCACAAGAAACCCAAAAGCCAGAAGGAAGGAAGGAAGGAAGGAAGGAAGGAAGGAAGGAAGGAAGGAGAAAGAAAGAAAGAAAGAAAGAAAGAAAGAAAGAAGCTGTGCTACAACTCATGCCAATGGTGAGTCATACTTTTGAGAAACTGTTGAGAATTTCTCCTTCCCCTGGCGAAATTCAGTGAAATTGTCCCCACATAATTTCTCTGCCCACAAATATGGTGGAGAATTTTGAGAACCCATTTGTATCCAGCTCTAATAATGCTGAGTGTGTAGAACTCATTCAGCTTCATGACATCTGAACCTTGTGGTAGCACCCATCTGCCCATTGTTCAAATTATAAACTGGATCTGATTTTGCTTTTCATCTTATTTAATCCTTTCCTCCTACTCTTCTTTCCACCTTCCTCTTTCTACCACCATCTTACCAGCTTGTCTTTGTCCATCATCTCTTCCTGATCTGCTGTTACATTTCACTCTGTCCAACATTTAGGCAGCGTTTGTGCAAGATGCCAGACATAACTCTGAAACACTGCTGTGTATCTCTTTGCAAAGGCAGCAGGCCTCCTTCCCTCTAAGGGCGTAAATACATCTGGTGTCAGGGGTGTTCCTGAGCACAGGAAGTGGGATAGCAGTTCAGATTCTGAAGGAGAACCATCAGACATGGGGGAGGTGTTTTCCCAGGCTAGTCCAGATATGAGTAGGCCTGTTTCTCAGGTTACAAACATCCAGATGGCTGAGCTTGAGGGTCCCTCGTCACCCGCCCTGCCCCCCATGAGAGGCAATGAACAGGAGGAGGCAGGGTCTGGGGAGTATGACCTAATAATTGCCAGATGCAGGCACAGAGCAAAGAGAGAGAAGGCAGAGGCAGAACTTAAATGGTCTACCCAATTGGCCTTGCATGAAAAGCTGCTCTTAGAGGCCTCACAACAAGAGAAGAACCTCCCCTGCTTAAGTTAGGCTAGTGAGACAGCCTTTCCTTTAAAAATGTAAGCAATTTCTACATGATTCACATTTGATATAAGAGCAGAAAACATACAAAATACAAAGTGGTTGCAAACAAAACACATTTTAAAATCTTTTAAATAATTGTTAAGGAACATTGTCTTTCATTGTCAAGATTAAGGGTTCTTACCCAATGACACTTCTGTACTGGGAGCAAAAAGGAGTGTAGAGAAGCTAATGAGGACAGATGGGATGTCCTGGAGTCCCTGTGCTTTGGCTCTCATATTTAATGATTTTTATTAGTACTGCTTATGTGATACTTAGGGACGGATGGACATACCTGCGCCCAGCTTCGTCCAGCTGCTGCCGCCGCCCGCCCCTGCTCAGGGTGCTGCACAAGCTTTGTCCCAGCCCAGCAAGCACCCAATGAAGCTGCGGGGCCACCTTTCCTCCCGAGCAAGACGCCATTGTGTGCAACAACAGCGGCGTGGGCACTTCCGGGTAGGTAATGTTGCATACTCGACAGCCATAAATGCCCATTTTACACAAAATTACAGGTGTGAATTCTGCATTCACGTCTGTAATGTTGCATAAATGGACCCTTAACAGATGCAAAGTATGCAACATTACCAACCTGGAAGCACCTGCACCGCCATTGTTGTGCTCAATGGTGGCTCGCTAGGGAGGATGGGCAGATCCACAGGGTGCTCTCCAAGCAGGTCCACGAGTGCCCCATGGTTTGGCAAGCAGGGTCTGGGAGGGTGGGAGAAGGAGAGTCTGGCAGACTCCCCCCTCGCACTCGCTGTGGACTCTCACAACATCCCTAGTGATACTGCTCCAGACAGAAATTTCAGAACAGGATTTCTTAACAATGCAATATCATTTTTCCAAAATTCCCAGGTATGATTTGGAGTAATAAATTTACTTCATAGTTTTCTCAATGATGCTGAGACACACTTCCCTTAAGTTTTGAAACAGGACAACATCTGCTTCTCTTTTGTAGGTTTACTGTCTTGGACTATTTTCATGTGAAGTCTTTTTTAGTTCTATTTACTTCTCACAATATTTTATGTTATTTGCTTCATAAACAAAACATGTTAACAATAGTCCAGTAAGCAATTATTCCTCTTCCTTCTTTTCTAATGCACATGTTTCCTTGACTCTAGGTGGGAAATCTTGTTTTTCTCAGATTCTGTTAACAATAGCAGGCTTCTGGGTCAATGAAAAGTTACAGCAGGTCATCTAGGGAAGTCAGAGAAATCCACAACGGATTTGTGTGAATCTGACCTGCAGATTCCACAGCAGCCTGGCTTTTTCTGAAGTCATTTGAATCCACTTTGGATTTCTCGGACATCCCTACTCCCAGCTTTAACACAGTGAGAGGATTAATGATCAAATGTCCATTTCAGTCAACTTAATGATGTTGATCCCACCATGAAGACCATAGGATGGAAGATAGCTGAACTCTTTTTCACAGTTATTTTCACTGCAGATCTGAATTAGATCACACTAAGCCTTCCTGTGGTGAATTTAACACATAACTAGCTGAGGATGTCTGGTTAGAGATCTGCAAATCAGCAAAACTTGAGCTCATCTCCAAATTCTACCTCGAAGCTCATTGTGACTTGCGTCTGTATCAGAATATGAGCTCCGGTGTTGGTTTGTTTTTCTTTTCACATGAAAATATGTGCACATGTTTCCAAATGTATGCATCAATTGTGCCCATTTTGAAATGTACTCATTTTCGTCCCATTAATTAAAGCGTATTTATGAAGATTTTTCAAAAATGTGCATCTTTTCATGGACATATTTAAAATGTACACACATTTCTTTCTTTCTTTGTTCCACCAATCACATTGTGACCTCAGAAATGTACATACTTTGACTGCAGGTTGCGTTCGGGTCCACTTTTGGTTCCTGGAGTTGCAAACTGAATAAATTCTGGTCTAAAATGAACTGAAATGAATTTCTCATACATCCTTATGTCTGGCTTGGTTTACTATAAAACGTGCCTTGAAAATACATCTTGAGCAGGCTCTGAGTTGGGATGCAACATTATGTGTGAAGTCCCAAATCGCTCACTTGCACTCCCCGAGCCCTCTAACAATTCTTCTATTTCCTCATCGTATGTTTCCTGCATCCTGTCCTACATGTCTCTCTAAACTTAGCTAAACAAAATCCTTGGCTGGCCTCCCAGCTTCAATCTCCTTCACTGGCAAATGATTTCTTGAAGCCTTTTAAAATGTATTATCTTTCCAAAGAGGAGCTGATAAACACAGGTGGGGAGGGAAAGGTGCAGGGGGGACAAAGCTGGAACCTGCCATATTCCTCTGCTTTATGCACATTGCCTCCTGGCCTTTTATGAAGATATATAGACATTTATTATATAAAAAAATTACCAGCTGCACTCTGAAGTCCTTGATAGGAAGGGGGGGAAAGGCCCAAGTGTCAGCATTCGCTTTCTGTCTCCAGGCGTGCTTGTGCTCTTGAGCGCAGACAGAAACATGTAGGCAGGCCGGCAATCTATCAAATTTACTATCCGACAGGGCATTGCATGCTCATATATGCACAGACACAAAGGTGTACGTGGGCAGTGAGGCAGTGTACACAATGGGGTTGATGATAGACCGAAGAGGCAGCACAGGAAGCCAATACTGATAGCTGGTGGGGAAATCTTAACCATATGAAGGTTTGGATCTGGGCTGGCATTAGCCTTGGGCAACTGCTAGAGCCCCAGGGTCCTGGTAGTCCCCACTGTGGATGCTTGCCCTGGAGCCTCCTGCCAAAAAATGGAAGAAGTTCTGGCCCAGTGCACCAAGCAGTGTCTGGTCTACCACCATTGAAATTCCTCACAATGCCTCCAAAAGAGTGTCACTTGGAAGCATTGTGGGAAATCAAAATGGTGACCAGACCCAGCTGCCTGGCATTGCTCAGATTGCTGCCTTGCCTCACTGCTGCCAGGTATGCCTGCCAGAGCCCACCAATGGAGGAGGGGGACAGTAGGGATGGCCATCATGGAGGAATCTGGCCCTTTTGAGGCTCTCCAGACTTCCCTGCTGCCCCCGGCTTGGCTTGCATTTGCAAGCCGAGCCAGGGGCTTTCCCCAGAAATCTGTGAACTTATTTGGGGTTTTTTGTTTGTTTCTGTGGGTAAATTTGTGCAAATTATCTTTGTAATTTGCACAAATTTTCCGACAGAGCCCCCCTCCCATTCCCCCTGCGACCTCCAAGCAACCACTTCTCTCTTTGACAGTGCCCAGCAGAGAAAGGGGCAATTGCATGGTGGCGGCAGTGGTGACAGGGTGGGAGCTGGGAGTCATGGCACTTCCTCTCCCGGTGCCCACCTTATCACTGCCACCACCATGCACAACCCCTCTCACTCTCCTTGCTGGTGTCAGCAGTATTGGCAAGGAGAGTGTGAGGGGTTTGGCTGGCAGTGGAGGTCTGCGAGCTGGCCCAACTCACACTGGTCAAGTTGGGCCAGCTGATGGACAAGTGAAACAGAGTCCAGGGGGGCTGAGCTGCCCAAAGCTTGGCAGGCCTGACCCCCTGGATGGATTCCTCCATCATCCCTAGGGGGCAGAGATAGGGAACTCTGATCAGGACCCTCTACAACCTGGAGCAAGTCCTGGTTTGTATTAGGGCTGTGCAGAGACCCCCCAATCTGACTCGGAAGCTGATTTGCGGCTTCCAAGGCGGGCCCAATTTGGCTCGGGATGATGGGGGGGGGCGACCTGACTCGGCCCTGAACCTGAAGCAGGATTCAAATGGCTGAGTCCTGCTTTGCCCCCCCATGCCCCCACGCAAACCCCCAGCTCCTTACCTGGGTTGCCACTGCCTCCTCCGCCTCCTTGTGCCAGGGATTGCACCTTGGATCTTCTGTATGCAAAGCAGGTGCTCTCCATGGAGCTATGGCTTCTCCTGAAGGACCACAAAAGCATGCCCCTAAATACCGACAAGTTACTAGCCTCCTTACTCCAGCCCACCACAAACCACATACACATGATGGGGCTAGACAAAACAGCTGCTAGGTCAGAGGCTATGACTTAAGAACATAAGAAGAGACATCCAACATTCTGTCCACACAGTGACCAACAAGATGCCAATGGGGGAAGCCCACGATAGGATATCAGGGCAAGAGCACCCTCCCACTCATGTTCCCCAGCCACTGGTATTGAGAGGCATCCTGCCTCTGATCCTGTGATGAGTAGCCATTGAAAGCCTTATCTTCCATGAATTTGTCCAATCTCCCTTTACATCCATTCAAGCTGGCAGCCATCACTACATCTTGTGGTAGCAAATTAAGAACATAAGAAGAAGAGCCATGCTGGATCAGACAGAGGGTCTGTCTAGTCCAGCATTCTGTTCACACAGTGGTCAACCAGTTGTCAACCAGGAACCTACAAGCAGGACATGAGTGCAACAGCACCCATCTCACCCATGTTCCCCAGCAATTGGTGTACATAGGCTCACTGCCTCTGGTACTGGAGGTAGCACATAGCCATCAAGAATAGTAGCAATTGATAGACTTCTCCTACAAGAATTTGTCTAACCCCCTTTTAAAGCCATCCAAACTGGTGGTCATCACTACTTCCTGTGGTAGCAAATTTCATAGTTTAACTATGCACTGTGAGAAGAAGTACTTCCATTTATCTGTCCTGAATCTCCCACCAATCAGCTTCATAGGATGACCTTGGGTTCTAGTATTTTGAGAGAGGGAGAAAAATGTCTCCCTATCCACATTCTCCACACCATGAATAATTTTGTACACCTCTATCATGTCTCCCCTTACCCTCTTTTTTTCCAAGCTAAACAATCCCAGCTGTTGTAACCTTCTCTCAGAGGGGAGATGCTCCAGCCCCTTGTTCATTTTAGTTGCCCTTTTCTGCTCCTTAAAATATCTTTTTTTAGGTGTGGTGACCAGAACTGGACACAGTATTCCAAGTGTGGTTGCACCATAGATTTGTATAGGGACAGTATGATGTTGGCAGTTTTATTCTCAATCCCTTTTCTAATTATGTCTAACATGGAGTTTGCCTTTTTTACAGTGGCTGCACACTGGGTTGACATCTTCATTGAGCTGTCCACCACAACTCCAAGATCTTTTTTTTCTTGGTCAGTCACCACTAGCTCAGATCCCATCAGGTTATACCTGAAGTTGGGATTTTTTGCCCCAATGTGCATCACTTTGCACTTGCTTACATTGAACCCCATTTGCCATTTAGATGCCCATTCTCCCAGTTTGGAGAGATCCTTCTGGAGCTCGTCACAATCCTTGTTTGTTTAAACCACCCTAAATAATTTGGTGTCATCCACAAACTTGACCACTTCACTGCTCATTCCTAATTCCAGATCATTTATGAACAGGTTGAAAAGCATTGGTCCTAATACAGATCCCTGTGGGACCCCACTGTTTATTTCTCTCCATTGGGAGAATTTACCATTTATTCCTACTCTCTGCTGTCTGTTCTTTAACCAGTTACTGATTCATAAGAGGACCTGTCCTCTTATTCCTTAACTGCTAAGTTTTTTCAGGAGTCTTTGGTGAGGGACTTTGTCAAAAGCCTTTTGGAAGGCCAAGTAAACAATGTCTCCCAAATCACCCTGTCTACATGTTTATTGACACTCTCAAAGAACGCTAAAAGTTTACTGAGACAGGATTTACCTTAGTGCAATCTGTACTGATTCTTTTTCAGCAGGGCTTGTCCTTCTATATGCTTACTAATTTTATCCTTAATAATGCCTTCAACCAATTTACCCGGAACAGATGTTAAGCTAACTGGCCTGTAATTTCCCAGATCCCCCCTAGATCCTCTCTAGATCTTTCTTATTACTAGTGAAGGAGTGAAGGAGATCAGCATATCATCAACCCAGGTACAATCTGTAATGCTCAACTAATGATGCTATGCTAGTGAGATAGTTTGTAATGTTATATAGCATCGAAGCAGGATGAATCACTAGTGAGGTATAGGGACCCTCTATTACTAACTAACCAGTAAATTGGTTGAAGGTAAGGATGGCGGAGAATTTCTCTCCGAATCTTCGGGAGGCCGAGCGCCGATGCATTCGGCCCCCCGAAGTTGGTTGGGAAATTCTCCACCAGCCCCCCGCCCCCCCCGGGACGGGACTTACCTTTACCTAAATCTTTACGTAGACTAGACGTGCCAAAATAAGGAACGCAAATGGCGGCGCCCCATGGGTGCCGCCATTTGCATACGTGCTTTTTTTCCCCCCCAAAGTCACCTGTGATAGGCTACATGACGATTTATGTAGCCTATCACGGCTGACTTTGGAAATCTAGCCGTGATAGGCTACGTAAATCATCACGTAGCCTATCACGGGGTCTTTTTTTTTTTTTATGTTTCGCGGCCGGGGAGATGGGGCGCTTCTCCCCGGCCTGAATTTCGGCCAGGCGAGGCGGGGCGCCTCCTCCCCAGGCCTGAATTTCAGCCGGGCGAGGTGGGACGCCTCACCCCCGTCGCCTGAACTCTGGGGGGAGAAGCGAAGTGCCTCCCCCCCACCGCGAAGCCAAGCTGCGAAAAGGTAAGTGACTTTCGTACATCCCTAGTTGAAGGTATTATTAAGGATAAAATTAGTAAGCATATAGAAGGACAAGCCCTGCTGAAAAGGAATCAGTACTGGCAAATAGAGGGAGAAAACGTGGAGGCAGTGACAGACTTTGTCTTTCTAGGAGCAAAGATTACTGCAGTTGCTGACTGCATCCAGGAAATCAGAAGACGTGTACTTCTTGGGAGGAGAGCTATGACAAATCTTGACAAAATAGTTAAGAGCAGAGACATCACACTGACAACAAAGGTCCGCATAGTTAAAGAAATGGTATTCCCCATAGTAACCTATGGCTGCGAGAGCTGGACCATAAGGAAGGCTGAGCGAAGGAAGATAGATGCTTTTGAACTGTGGTGCTGGAGGAAAATTCTGAGAGTGCCTTGGACTGCAAGAAGATCAAATCAGTCCATCCTCCAGGAAATAAAGCCAGACTGCTCACTTGAGGGAATGATATTAAAGGCAAAACTGAAGTACTTTGGCCACATCATGAGAAGACAGGATACCCTGGAGAAGATGCTGATGTTAGGGAAAGTGGAAGGCAAAAGGAAAAGGGGCCGACCAAGGGCAAGATGGATGGATGATATTCTGGAGGTGACAGACTCGACCTTGGGGGAGCTGGGGGTGGCGACGGATGACAGGAAGCTCTGGCGTGGGCTGGTCCATGAAGTCACGAAGAGTCGGAAGCGACTGACCGAATAAACAACAACAACAAATTCCTAACTCTCACAGTGTCTTCAAAGCATTGGGCCAATAATCTGTCTCTTCAGATGGATACATTCTAGTTAGTATGTTATGGCAAGAAGTTATGCATGTTTGTAGATTCACTGAATTACATAGTTGGAAGGGACTTTAGAAGTCACCTAATCCAAACGCCTCATTCAGTGCAGGGTCTGTATTGCAGGAAGCAGTTCCACCCAGGGCCCTTCAGCTTCTGCTTAAGTATTTCCAGCGAAGAAGAGCCTACCATGCCCTGAGGTGGTCTGTTCCCTGTCAAACAGCTCTTCACTCCAGGAAGTTTCTCCTAATCTGCTTCCCTGAAATTTTCACCCATTCCTGTTCTCTGGAGCAATGTGGGAACCAGCTCCTGCAATATTAGGAGAAATGTACTTTCTATTGTAGTTGCTATACTCCGTTATGGGAGCCTCCTATTCTTCCCAGACAGCTAGTCACGCCAGTGTCCGCTGTGCGCATTCCGATCTCTGAAAAAATGGATTATTTTCATTAAATGGCCCCTTGCATAAAATAGCTGAGTTCAAGCTCCTGGAAGCAGGCTGGCAAAGGATAACATATTTCACCCTGCTTCCCTCACCACCAAGACCAACCACCAGCTTTCTCCCCACAGCCTTGATTGATTCTGCTCCAGGTATAAAATGGCCTTTGAATTGAACCTGGGAATCCTAGGCTAGGTTGCAATCTTAAGCATACTGACTAGGAAAAATAAGCCCTGATGGATTCATTGAGACCTACTCAGGCTGTCATAGCAGACAACACTCCCACACCTCTCTGAATCAATGACTATGAAATAATTGGTGGGGGGAGGTCATAGCGGGCTGCTGGTGGGATGAGAACTCAGTTCCGGGCCCAGCCTATGTCCATGTAAAAAGGTAAAGGTGTCCCCAGCTAGTCGTGTCCGACTCTAAGGGGTGGTGCTCATCTCCATTTCTAAGCCGAAGAGCCAGCGCTGTCCGAAGACGCTTCCATGGTCATGTGGCTGACATGACTGAACACCGAGGTGCACGGAACGCTGTTACCTTTCCCGCCGAAGCGGTACCTATTTATCTACTTGCAATTTCTTGCTTTCGAACTGCTAGGTTGGCACTTGGCAGAAGCTGGGACTGAAGACGGGAGCTCACTCCGTCACGCAGCACTCAGGTCTCGAACTGCTGTCCTGCTGACCTTCTGGTCTGCAATTCAGCGTCTTAACCACTAAGCCACTGCGGCCCCTACATGTCCATGTACTAACTGGTAAAGTATTTACATAAATACATGGAGCAATGTTCTGCCATGGGTCTTGGGATTTTTATGAGGGCTGGATAGCAGTAGAACTACCTAACTAAGGGAGCGATCCTATGGGCCACTACTACCCACTAGACACTGTCTAGAGGCCCATGGGATATGCTGTTTTCTGGGAACCTACCTCCCACTACGTCCACGAGCGCAGAGCGACTGAAAAGAGGCATTCCGGGGGGGGGGGGGCGTTGCAGGGTGGGGAGAGCAGAGCTGCATGTACAACACATCCAATGTGTCGTACAGCAGCCTCCTCTCCTGGTCATCTCCCCTGTGGCTAGACAGCCGAAAACAGCTGTCTAGCAGAAAATAGCAGGGCAGGAGAGGTGCGGAGGGAATGATCCCCCCCCTGTGCCTCTCCTGCCTTGCTTTGGATAGGTGGTCACCTTTGAGTTCGGAGGCGGCCGCTTATCTTGATAGGACTGTGCCCTAACAAACTGAATAAATAAAGCTGTTGTATGATGTTGCAGCTGCTGGGCAATCATTCCTTCCTTACACAGATTGCTGGCTGATTGTTCAGGATGGTTGGTTAATGTTTAATCAACAGGGGTTAATATTTAGGAGATGGTATCCTGATAGCTATGCATTACTTTGTTCTTGAATGAGATACCCACCAGTTCTTGGAGAAAGTGGCACCTCTCTGTCTGGTGTATATGAGTGACAGAATCAGCAGCAGGCAGTTTTTGAAGACCAAGGGAAAGGGCGATGTGGAATGGCTGAAGGCGAGGGACCTTGGGGTTCAGCATCCCCCCCCCTCAAGTGATATGATTTGGGGTAGCAGATCTGCTGCCTCACAGGAATGTCTCTTTGCTATTATTATGCTCTGCAGCTGGAGATGGAACTAATATTACAGAGATGCTGTAAGTCTCCAGAGCTCTCTCATCCCATGGAAACCAAAACCCTGAAGTTGGTGGCACTGCCTCTGGAAACTTCTCACACTGCTCAGGGAGGTATGTGTGTGGGTGGGTGGGTGGATAGGAGGTGAAGTGTGTAACAAGTCAGAATGCACTGTGAGACATCAGCAATGATTTTTCTTTCCCTAGAGATAAAAGGAAAAGCCCCTTTCAGCTCCTCTCCTCAATGCTTAGGATAGGATCCACTTTCAAATCCACATTCCTTCTCTTTGGACCAATCTGAGCTATAAAAGATTTCAGAGGTGTCTTCATCCATAGCCTTTCATATCCCTCGACCTCTGCCTGCTTCTTCCTCCTACACAGACATTAAAGGATGATAGAAGCCACCTGGTTTGCAAAGCCTTGTGGGAATTAAGAACAAGGGGTGCAGTCTTCAAAGAGGAAGATGCACGGCTGCAACTGACTTCCCAAATGAAGCTCAAAGCAGTTCAAGGTTTGGGTGCTTTAAAGAGCTGCAGAACAGACAGAAATTCAACAGGTCAGGGCCAGCTCTACCATGAGAAACAGTGAGGTGGCCGCCTCAGACTCATGATTTGGGGTATCATGAAAGGGGAACAAAATTTTGGTTATTTAATTTATTATTATTGTGTTTTTTACTGTCAGAAAGGAGGAGAGGCACTTGTGGGATTTTCTGCCTCAGATACCAAAGTAACTTGAAGATCCTTGGGTTCTATGCACCTTGACTTTGGGGGTGGGGTGGGTATTTTCTGCTCTGCCTTAGGCAGCAAAATGTGTTGGGGTGGCCTTGTGACAGATGAAATGGTTCTTGGCCTGAATTCTGCCCCAAATGCTGCTGCTAAAGGCAGAGGAAGAAACCTTTCAGGGTTTGTTGTCATTTGGGTGGGCTTTATTCATTTTAGAAATTAAGCACTGCTCAGGGAGGGAGGAAGGAAGGAACTGGAACTGGATTTCATATTACCTGGAATGAACTCTGGAGGCAGCCTTTTCTGGGGAGGAGCACCCCCCATAACAACCACCATCCACAGCTGGATTTCTCTGCCTCTAAAACAGATTCTCTTTGTGCAGACTCCAGATAATATTTTGAGCAAGTAGTGCAGCTTGGACATTCCAAAGAGTTTCTAGGTTGGGGCCAGGCTGGTAAGAAAGCTGCTGGTGTATTCAACCTTCCAAATATATTTAGCAGATTCATTTCCAGTGGAGTAAAATATTCTCCCCCCTCCCTTTTTTACTTTGCTAATTTTGCTAATATCATGCCTAGAACCTACAGGGATTTCTGTTAGGGGTGGTGGGCTTTCTTTCCTTGCCAAGGGAAGACCCAAGACATACGCTAACTAGCCAAATCAATAAGTAAGCTCCTTGGTGCATTGGCGTCATCAGAGGAAAGAAAGAGCAGCGCAATGTCGTCATTCAGCGAAAACCTTCGTGTTCCTTCTACACGTGCCTTGACTCAAAGATATATTCTCTCTCCCGATGGAAATTAATTCAACTGCCCTGTTGCATTGGCAAAAAAAGAAAAGATGAACTAGCTGCGCTTGTTCTATGGATTTCCTTGTGGACAGAGCCCCCTTCAGGAGGAGAGGTGAGAAATTAGAGTTGGGATTGCAGATAAAAAGGCAAGAAAGATACATAAGGAAGGCCAGGAAATGTTCAGGGTAGGCCAGCCAAGAATAACCAAGAAAATGGAGATTGGGAGATATGTTTCCAAGTTACAAATTCTTGCATTTACTTGTTTTCTGGCCACCGCTGTGTAATGGACATTGTGATCAGAACAGTATGTGACTCCACACTAAGAAATCAAATCAAAATTCAGCATCCAAGCAATCCAAATCATGTGTCCCTCCAAAAGCTGAATTTTGCAACCTGTATAAATCATGCAAATTGGGCATCTTTGCATAATTTCTTATCTTCAATTTTGTTCTGTTTTGCTAGTCATAGAGAGCAGCAAATCAACTATGCAGGTCACTGCAGCCTAACGTTTATTTCACCAGCTCTCTGGCATTATCTCCACATTTTCAAACTGATCTTCACAACCATAATGGCTAGAAACTTGCTTTCTTTTCATGAAAGTACTCAGGATACTCAACTTTGAGTCCAGTACCATACTGTGCATTTTTTCTGCACTGCTGTGGAATAAAGGCATGCACACAGCCTTGATTATAGTCAACATTATAATTTCTAAAGAACTTGTGTTAGTTGTACAATTCTTCTATTGCACATTTTTCACAATAACCCTGTTAAGTCAGTTAGTAAAACTCCAATTTTGCATATGAGTAACTAAGTTTAGCCAGGGCCGTGGTGGCTTAGTGGTTAAGACGCTGAACTGCAGACCGGAAGGTCGGCAGGACAGCAGTTCGAGACCTGAGTGCTGCGTGACGGAGTGAGCTCCCGTCTTCAGTCCCAGCTCCTGCCAACCTAGCAGTTCGAAAGCAAGAAATTGCAAGTAGATAAATAGGTACCACTTTGGCGGGAAAGGTAACAGCGTTCCGTGCACCTTGGTGTTCAGTCATGCCGGCCACATGACCACAGAAGCGTCTTCGGACACCGCTGGCTTTTCGGCTTAGAAATGGAGATGAGCACCACACCCTAGAGTTGGACACGACTGGCTGGGGACACCTTTACCTTTTTAACTAAATTTAAGGACCAAACTAGACATGGCATTATTCATGCCTTTAGTCTGATTTAAAAACAACAAGAAAAATAGCCATGTGGGTTACTGAACTGGATTGGGGCCATGGCACTGGGCCCTCTGCTATTGTCCCAGTCTGAATCAGCCCTCCCCCCCACACACACACACCTATTTATAATGGGAAGAAAGAGTGGCTTGCTCAAGGTCACCAAGTAGTAAAGATAGGATTTGAAATGGAGATCTAAATCCAGTACTCTTGCCCCCTGGAATACATCTTCTGCCTCTTGAGTGACATCAAGCTAATAACATAGAGTTAAATCCAATGTATAGTTAAATGTATATTGTTAGATCCAGTGGGTCTTCCTCTTGCTTTCCTCCTCCCTGCAGCCCTGCACACAAGCCCCAAATCTCTTCTGAAGGGTCCCCCGACCCTCCAGAGATGATCTGGGAGTTGAAGGTTGAAGGGGAAGGAGAAATTTGTTTTGCCAGCTGTTTTCAATGTGCTGGTGGATGGCCAGCATTGGATACACCACTTAGGAAGCTGCCTTATACCAGGCCACATCATTGGTTAGCTCAATATTATATTTATTGACTGGTGGCAACTCCCCAGGGTTTCAGAGAAGGGTCCTATCTGGAGATTCCAGGGCTTGAACCTAGGACTTTTTGTTTGCAAAGCCTGTGCTCTCCCACTGAGCTATAGCCTTTCTCCACGTAGACATGATGAAAACCTACCAAATTATGTAGCTGGGGCTCATCTTAAAGGGGGGAAGGAAAGAACTACAGAAATACAGCATGCCCACTGCTTCTGTTTGATGTTGATAAAAACAAACTGCAAATGTAAAAAGCCGCAAGATGTTTTTTCACATTTTTATTTATAAAGGAAATTTGGCATTTCTCCATTTGTTGGACTGTGTGTAGGGAAAAAGCAAACACCCATTTCCTCTTTGTGTGTGTTAATACATTGGAAATAGCATCTTTCTATCTACTAACTTTTAAGTCCTTAAAATAAGTGGTTTAAAAACTCCTACTTATCATTTACATAGCACTTCAGGGATCTCCCCATCGATCTCTGGGTGATTTACAGTAGATCAGCAAGGGTTTCTGACTCCCAACTGTATAACAATAGCAAAATTAAACATCCTTTCCCCCTTCTAAATTATGTTGCTGAAAAAGAATGCTGGGGGGCGGGGGGACGGACCAGGAGTGGATTTTCGCATGAAAGGATTTGTGAGCTTGGTTCTGGTCCTGATCACAAATTCCTGGTTTGGGCATGTGCTCAGAGCAGTGGAGGCTGGTGGCTCCAATGTCAGTGGGGCAGTAAATTCGCTTGGGGCTTGAGTCAGAACTCTAAAAGAGCTACCCAAGCTGCTGTACCCCACTGCTCAACTGACATCGGAGCCACCAGCCTCACTTGCTCAGAGGCACCCTGTTCCTTAAATCTTAGCATATCTTTGCCCACTTGATCCAGTCTTCTGCAGCTGGCTCCAGTTGATGGACCTCAGTGTTCTAATTAAAAAGAAGAAGATCCTGCATGTTCAAAGTCTGCCCACCTTGGGTTAATACAACAGTTATCACTCTCACAGCAATGCAGTTCATTCTCACAATAACCTAGTCAAGCAGGGACTCTTATGCCCATTTCACAGATGAGAAACCAAGGGTGAGGGGAAGCAATTTGCTTGAGAGCATAGTTATGGCAAAGGCTGAACACATAATTCCCTACTAAAGCACAGCTCTTAATCTGCTGGACTAGACTCTCTTAGAAGATGACAGAAGTGCATAACTCATCCCAACAGTACTGTATCTTTAGTCTGCTCCAACACTGATGGGGCAGCCAGTTAGAAAAATATAGGAACTATCTACTTGCTGTCTTGTTATTTGACAGCCAGATTCTAGTTGCAAGATTCTGTCCTGAGAAGTTTTTATTTATTTATTTATTTAATTTCTATACCCCCCAATAGCCGAAGCTCTACACCACCCAATAGCTGAAGCCGAAACTAAGTTCAGCAGTATGGTAACTTTGGCAGCAGTTCACGTCTTCCAAAGGACCACGTGCCAAGCTCAGTAACACAATACTATCTAAGTGCTTGCTCTGGCCAGGCTCCACCACATGGAATTGTTACCTTTCACCCCACCAGGTAATCTTTGTCCTTCATTCTATGATTCCAAATGGATGAATTTATTATGTGCTACATAACTTGAACTGCACCATTATTCATGGAACAACAAGTTGGACAGGACAGGAATCCATGTACACAAGTCTCTCTCGGTTACATATATAAAAGACTGGGCAGCAGCTCTGGTCATTTTAAGAGGAAGTGTCTCTCCTTCCTGGGCTCTCTGACCCAGGTCAGTGATTGATGGATACAAGCATCCAAACCCTGCTCTGTACTAGGTGAATGTTGACACCTGATACCTGTACATACAAATGAGCCATAATTCTTGCAGCAGTCTCAGTTTCTTCAGATTCTGGCTCTGGGAGTGGAAAAAGGAAGCTACTCATCAGCCTGTCAGTCATTTGCCTGTCTTAGACTGGAAGTTGAAGTACTTTGAATTCCTTTGCCAACAGGACTCCAAGGAGCCTTTTCCTTGAAGTTGAAATGTTAGCTGAGCAAGAGGGTAGCCAAATAGGGTCACTTTTTGCTGGCGATTTTCTTCTTACGAGCAGCGACCAGGTCATAAAAGGGGTCTTGAGAGATGCTGGTTCTGGAATAAAGCAAAAATTGGGAAGAATTTAAGAGTTAGCCATCAGCAAAGTGTTAATCACCTTCACAGGGGGCACAGGAGAGTCACTGAACTTGAAGCTGGGGTAAGTCAAATAGACAAGGCAGGCCAGGGGTAAGCAACCTGGTGTCCTCCAGATGTTTTGGGCTACAACTCCCATAACTTACCATTGGCCATACTTGCCAGGGCTGCTGGGAGTTGGAGTCCAACAACATCTGGAGGGCACCAGGTTGCCTACACCTCGAACATATGACAGCAATACGGATCTTCCATGTATTGAAAGAAGATCAATACATCTTCCACTGAATATGCCACTGAATTAGTATCAATTGCTAGGGGCAAACAAAGGGCGAGGGCTATTGCCATCAAGCCCTGGTTGTGGGCTTCCTAGAACAACTTTTTGTCCACTGTAGGAAATAGTATGCTGGACCAGATGGATTCAGCAGGACTGTTCTTATGTTCATAGGGGCATCAAGAACACCTGGTGATCAGCACAAAAATCTAGGGAGAGAAGGAAGTAGGAAGGGAGAAATGTGGTGGTGCATGAAAAGAACAGAAAACATATGTATCCCTGGTGCCTATAATCATGGAGGGAGCTTGGGATTCACTCCACACCTGCCCTCCCCATGCTGATGGGGAAGGTCTGCAGAAGCAGTGTAACTGTATTTGGCTGGAATGCACTTACATTTCTCCATGTGGCTTATGTGACTAGGGATGTATGAGAATTTCGGTTTTGCTTACAAAACATGTGAGCTTGCTGTGTTCAAAGCTCTGAAGGCAAGTGTAAGCACACGTCCACTGCAAATATTCAGGACACATGCTTACATTTGTCTCATTCCTGATTGCCAGTTTGGTTTGTGCCAATTTCCTAATTTGTGCCAATTTCCGCTGTAGATTGAATCAGTCCTGCTTTTGCCTATGGAAGAAAGTTGTGCAAATTAGGAAATTTGTGCAAATGTTGGGAAACTTGTGCAAATCTCCTAATCAACCACTGCTCGAGTACTTTGTACTTTGTACTTGTACTGCACTTTGTACAAGTTTCCCATTCATGCAAAGTGAGCAGCGACCACGAACACAAATGGGAATCAGGCACGAGTGGCAAGATGAAGTTTGGAGACTCCTGGAGATCTAAAAGATAGGTCATTCATCCATCCCTACATGATTCCTGATCTATTAGGGTTCCTATCAGGGTTCCTGATTGCATGGGGCTCTGTGGATACCTTCAGGTCAACATAGTTACAACACCCTTTGTAGATTTTCCCCATTAACATGGGAATGTTGGGTGTGGATGGGGTGAGACTGGAGCACACATCCCTTGCTCCATCCATGCTTACAGGGAAGCCCTCTTTGGTGAACATCTGAAAAGGCTTAACTCAGCCTTCCCCAGCCTGGTGTCCTCCAGATATTTTAGACTACATCTCCCAGAATTCTTCACCATTGGTCCTGTTAGTTGGGGCTGATGGAAATTGAAATCTAAAACATCTGGATGGCACTGGGATGGGGAAGGCTGGCTCAATTCCTTTCCAGATATCGGTGTTGGAAGTGGGTAGCATGTTTTTACCCATGTACTTACAATGTTCCTTTTCTGCTATTCTAATCTCATGAATTAAATAGGGGTGGTGGTGGAATATTTTGCAAGAACTTCATGACATGCTGCCAGTTCTCCGTACCTGTCATTTCCTGCCAACTTCCACCACAGGAAGCTGCTTACCTGTGATCTCATTGTCTTAAAAAGATCCTGAACCCAAATGGGAATGTTGTGGGCTGATTTTCATATGCATGTTCTCACTTGATGACTGCTGCATTAAGTGAGGAGTTGCATGTGTGAATGACCACCATAGATCAGACACCAAAGACAGAACTTTCACAGTGATTCAAACGCAATCCTTTGCAGTGGATTGCAGTCCTTTGCAGTGGATTCAGACATTGTGCTGTAAGTCACCAAGAGCTAAGGAAATGAGAAGAGTCATGCTTGATCAGACCAAGGGTCCATATAGTCCAGCATTCTGTTCACACAGTGGCCAACCAGCTGCCTGAAGGAAACCCAGAAGCAGGACAGGAGTGCATCAGCACCCTCCCGCCCACGTTCCCCAGCAACTGGTGTACATAGGCATACTGCCTCTGATACTGGAGATAGCATAGAGTAGGGCTGTGTATCGCTTCAGTGCCAAATCCAAATACCAAAGTAAATTGGGGTGCTTCAGGGTTGTCTTGGTGAGATCCGAAGCAAATCAGACCAGCACAGAGGCAGTCCAAAGCAAAGTGGGTCACTGCTGAAGCACCTCAATCTGCCTTGGAGATTCGGAGCTATTCTGATGCCTTCTGAAGCCCAGACAGCCCATCTCTGAATGTATCAACTTGTGAAATATCAGGGAGGGGGAGAGGAGGAGGAGGGAGTGAGCTTTGGCAAATGGCAACTGTAGTTGCCAAATTAGGGCTGAACGTAACCCAGCAGTCTCCAATCAGTGACAGTTGTGGATCGGGGGCGGGGGGGGGATACTGTATATATTGGACATCAGTCTGAATTTGTTTCATTGCAAGAGAGAGAATGCTGGTTGGTTAGAGTTGGTTGTGAGAACTTAAAGGTAAAGGTAAAGGTGTCCCCAACCAGTCGTGTCCGACTCTAGGGTGCGGTGCTCATCCCCGTTTCTAAGCTGAAGAGCCAGCGCTGTCCGAAGACGCTTCCATGGTCATGTGGCCGGCATGACTGAACACCAAGGTGCACGGAACGCTGTTACCTTTCCCGCCGAAGCGGTACCTATTTATCTACTTGCAATTTCTTGCTTTCGAACTGCTAGGTTGGCAGAAGCTGGGACTGAAGACGGGAGCTCACTCCGTCACGCAGCACTTTGGTCTCGAACTGCTGACCTGCCGACCTTCCAGTCTGCAGTTCAGTGTCTTAACCACTAAGCCACCAAGTCCGTTAATTGGCTAGATCCCTCTGTGTGTGTGTGTGTGTGGGGGGGGGTGTATTGTACTGCAGCTTTGTCCTTCTTCTTTCCCACCCAGCCCTCCTCAATTCAGCTATTCCCTTCCTTCCTTTTCTTGATTATTTATTTAAAAAACCAAAAACGTCTTAAAAGTACTTTAGTTTCCTACTTTCCTTGCCTTGTTCTTTGGCTCCCCCCCCCCTTTCTGAATTATTCAACCATTCTTATCAGTTTTGCCTCTCTCTCTCTCTCTCCCTCTCTCTCTCTCTCTCTCCCCCCCCCTCTCCTTTATATATATAAAAAGATTTTTTAAAGTAGTTTAGCTTCCTTGCCTTGTTCTTTGGCTCACCCACCTTCTGAATTCAACTCTTTCTTCATAGTTTTCCCTGTCTTTCCTGCTAGATCCTTAAAAACAAATATCTATCAATCTATCACAAAATAAGTACTTTCCTTTTCTTGTTCTTGGTTCCCCCCCTTCTCAATTCCTGTACTCCTCCCCTTCCCATTTTTGAACTCTATATCTTTTCCCTAAAAAAAAAATTAAAAAAATTAAAAGCCCTTTGCTTGTATGTAGTTCTGGTTTTGCTTTTCTTTTGCTCTTGTGTGTCTGTGTGTCTCTCTGTATGTGCTTATGTTGTGATTAAGCAAACGGTGTGTGGCAAAGCACTACACACAAGTCCACATTTCAAAATACAGTGGGCACACTACACACATTAACATATATTATTTAAATGTAATATTACATTGTGTGGCACAGCAAGCCCAATATGACCCATCTTCGGGGTCTTGGAATAGGTACTGCCCATTGCCCAGATGTCATGCACTTCTGTGAAACCAGTGAAAAGTGATAGCTCTTTGCTTTGGGAGTTTTTGTTGAAAAAAAATTAGCACATAGCACAAAAACTACTCTGCCAGCCTGCCTGCCAGCCTGTTTTCCAAGGTAATGTGTATTCCATTCAGCCAAAGAGAGCTTGAGGTCATCCACTGTGAAGCTGAATAGAAAAGTAGTACTAGGGGAGAGGGGTTATTTGCACTTCAAAGAAACATTAGGTATAGTGACCTTTTCCTAATCACCACTTAAACACCTAACTTCTCTGAATATCCCTTGATGACCTTTGGTTTGAGTTTCTGAGAACACCACATTTTACCTGTGCCGAGCACAAAAAGTACTGGGCCAAACTGACTGAAATTTGGCAGGTGGAATAATCTCCATGGGGGCTGCCAAGTCCCCACATTTCATGTACAGATCATGAAAACAGAAAAGGCTATGGCCATTTCTGTTTTCCAATGCAAGTCAATGGGAAAACATCAAATCTGAATAATTCAGATTTCCAAATCTCGCTTCAGATGTGAATCCAAAGCAAAGCAGGTTGGGTCCGAATTGGCATCTGAAGTGAAGCAGGGCTGCATCGGAAGGTCTGAATCAGCATACGATGCAAAGCCGGGGGTCTGTGCACATCCCTAGCATACAGCCATCCGGACTAGGAGCCATTGAGAGCCTTCTCCTCCATGAGAAGCAGATGATGAGAAATCAACTGAGGTGCTGGTGAGCAAGGCTGGGCCAAGACATTTTGTTGCCTGAGTCAAAGAGCAAGCTGTGCAGGTGTTCATAGGCCTGGCAGTTGAATCTTATTTTAACAATGGCAATGGGACAATGCCCTCCTGAGAGGAGCAGATCAGCACAGTGTGAGCTGCATGGCCTATGCAGCTCCATCCTCCAACAGCTTGCCTCCTGCCCCCACCCCCATCTGACACCTGAAGCAGCCATCTCACTCTGCCTAATGGTAGGGCTGGCCCTGCTGGTGAGTGAACTGCACATTGGACTCCAGATTGGACTTCAGTTTGTTGAACTGATGGCATACTGTCATATTTCTTATTTCTGAGTGTTCCTCTCCCAACCTGATGTCATCTCTCCCATGACATCATTATGACCCCATATCACCTCGATACCCTTTGCCCTCACCGTATTGCTTCAATCCATTGGTCACGCTCTTCTGGCATGGCTGCAGAGATCTTGTAGGATTGGTGCTTGCCTTCAACCACCTTCCCATCCCCGTCTGTCTTGCAAGCTTTGATCTTCCGCCCTTTGCAGTTTGCATTGAAGAGCTCAAAACAATTCTGAGGGGAGAAAATGGGAGGGAATCCAAGACTGAGGATCAGCAAAACTGCAAGTTCCAATATCTGGGGTGTGTGTGTGTGTGTGTGTTGTACTTTAGGTTAAAAAACAGCAAAAGGCATCCTCTTTGATAGCTTCACATAGAAGCATGCTGAAATCCTATGTGAACCAGTGCAAGGATATTGGATTGAAGAACCGACTGTATGATCCTGGGAAATTTACTCCATCTCTTTTCCCTGTCTGTGCATTTATTCTACAATTTGTCTACACTGTGCACTTTTTGTAGGAGAGGATGTTATTTTATTTACTTGTTTTATTTACTTGAGGAATTTGTTCTTCATGGATTCCACTATGAACTAGGGATGGGTGAGGAATCTTTCACTTCACACCAAAATCACACTTCCCAAACCTATGCCCAAACTGGAATGCATTGATAAGGCAGTATTTGCATTTTCCTAAATTTTGTGATCAGTTGGCAAATCAAAACTGCACACAACAATGGGTCTGGTAGGGAAAATACATGTAAACATGCATACAATGGAGGGAAATGCACACAAAAATCTGTATATTGGGGAAAGTGCATAGAAAACCACATAATGTTAGGGAAGATTGCTTGCAAAAATGTGTATATTTTAAAAAGTGCATACAAAAATGTGTACATTTAGATGAATGTGCACAAAAATGCATACAAATTTTCGTGAAGATTTTTTTTTAAAAAAACTGTCGATTGATGCAGAAATGGAATAGTAAAAACTTAATGTAGGAAAAAAGAGAACATGAGTGGAATTGAACTTGATAGATTTTATCATTCCTACTATGAACTGATCTGATCTGCACTTCCTAGACTAATCTGCAGAATAAAATGTGAAGTTATCTATCAGATTTCACACACCCCAAATATTGCCACACCATACTTGGTGCAAAAAGTAATTTTAAAAAAGGTGTATTTTGAGAGAAAATATTTTTAATGCAGATTCTCAGAGAAAATGCATTCAAAAACTGACATGCAAATTTTGTTGCAGATTAAAACAAATCACAGATGAAACAGATTTATGATTAACCCATGCAAAAGTAATATGAATCAGAAATGGATTGATTCATCCATCCCTGCTTGTTATGTTTGTATCTCATCTTTCACTTGGATTGGGGCCACGGCATGCATGTAGGGGAGATTTCATCCCTTGCCTCCTAGCTGCTTGTTTTCCTAAATCCATCAAAGGGGCTAAGGCTAGGGTGCAGATCTTCTTTCAGCCCAAGGGACACATTCCATTTTGGAGATGGTCAGGGGGGGGGGGCAGCGCTGAAGGCCAAAGGGACATGGCCAAAATACTGAAAATGCCAGCATATTGGAGCTCACAGCACTTTCTGCCAGTAGGCATTTCAACCTTTTATGACTGGAGGCTGGTGGCTCTGATTTTGGTGGGGCTGTACATCCATTCTGGGTTTCAGTCAGAACCAGGCAGAACTCTAAAGGAGCCATCCAATGTGCTGAACCTACTTTTCAGATGGGGTTAAGCACCTTAGATGGCTCCTTTAGAGTTCTGGCTGGTTTTGACTGAAATGTGGAATGAAGTTACAGCCCCACCAAAATCAGAGCCACCAGCCACCACTGCCTCTTATAATGGCTGGGAAAATGGCAAAAAAGCCAGGGAACTGCCCAACTATTGGTGGTTGGGGGAAAGGGGTGTGGCTAGGGTTACGGCCTTCTGGGAAACCCCGGGGGACCAGATTGGGACTCTGAGAGGGCTGGATTTGGCCCATGGACCTGAGGTTCTGTACCCCTAGGTTAAGAAAGAAAGCCAATCCTGCATTGGTGTCGATATCACTAAATAAAGCTGAAATCAAGGGAGTCACACAGCAGCCAGACCTGTGTATCCCAGTCCTATTCACATTTACGTGGGAGTAAGTCCCACTGTACAATAAAGATTACTCTCAAGTAAGTGCGCAAAGGATTATGTTTGCAGCATTCATGTCAGCTTGGTAATGAAGGTGGCAGGCCAGCCAACAAGGGATCCTATTGCATCCCTAGTTGGCTGCCCAGCTGAAGAGCATTTCAATCCCAGCATCCTGGGCAAGGGATGCCTGCTCTGCTGCCTTCTCAGTGCTGCACAGCCAGATGAAATACAGAAAGTTGGACGATTTGATGACAGCATTGTAGGACAACTTAGCTGTGTCTTCCTTCTCTCCTCCTTCAGGGATTTCCAGGTGTATGGCACCATGTATAATTTGTGAACTCCCAAAAGAGGAATTATTATTATATCCCTCTCCTTTCTGTAAATAGTACTACTAAGCTATCAAGCCATCTGCTGAATTGATGCTTCCCTGGTCTCAGAGAAGAGCTATTGGTAGGAATCCTTTCTTCTGATCTGGCACCAGTCCCTACCCCCACCACCCAAGTCTAACTTCCAGCTGAGATCATCCTGACTGGTGCCGCTAAAGGGTGGGCTCCCTCAAGATGTTGATTAGACTTGACACCAATAACAAAGGGCTGACTCTCAAGTGTCTTTTTAAGACAGGTGTATTGCTCCCGCTTGATATCCATCTCTGAAGATACCTACATGTAAGAGTTACTGGTTTGTTTGTTTTTTTCCAGGTGCCTATTTCAAAGACTCCAGAAATGAGCTTTTGAGCTCTCCAGGTTAACTCTCTGCAAGAAAACTCATTCTCATATGTCCTTTAGGTGCATCTTAATTTCATATGTGGAATGGTTAGGATTTGTACAAATCCACCTGTCTGTTTTCCTAATTTGGGGGGGGGGAGCAGCCAGAAGCAAAGAGTGTGCAGAGCCAAGAGGGCTCTTCTCTGTGTGTGGGTCAGGGGGAAGGCAGTTTTTCCTTAAGGGAATTCCAGTCCACTTCCAGTTTTTGTTAAAAACCACGCACAGCATTATGTCTCTGGTCCTTTCCGTTTTGTAAATGGAGCAGGAGAGAGGCAGTATTCAAACCAGTTAGTTGTTCAGTAAAAAGCAAATCTGCTCCCACGTTCTAGTGTTCTGGTCAATGAGTACAAAGGCATAGAGATGACTGATAATAATTTATAACATACATGTACACACACAGAGACACACACACACGTTATAAACATTATTTACAGCGCAATCCAATGCATGCTTATTCAGAAGAAAATCCCACGGTGTTCAGCATACTCCCAGGTAATTGTGCATAGGGACTGAAGCCTTAAAAAATTAATAGCATAATCCTATACATGTCTACGCAGAAGTATGATCCATTGAGTTAAATAGGGCTTATTCCCAGGTACATGGATATAGGATTAGACTATCTGTGTTTTGGGGTTTTTTATGTTTTATGTCAATAGACAATGGACCCTTTGGTATACCCATTCCGCCCCCCCCCCCCACACACACACATTTCTGAATAAGTGGCTGAGGAGCACATTGGAGAGAAGGATAACTAGGTTGCTAAATTTCATTCTATCCACTTCCTTTTTTCTTGGAGTCTTTGGAACTTCCACCAACATGGTTGCCAGCTTTGAACTTCAAAAACATTGGTGCTTGGGTGGTGGGGTCAAAGGTAGAGTCAAGGCAGGATAAGGAGAGTTCAGGCAGAACCTGGGGAAATCTGGTGGGTGAGAGGTGGACTCTGTTCGGTCACAGGAAGAGCCTGACAGAACCTGCTAAGTCATGTGACGAAGTTTGTCAGAACCTGGATTTGGCTGGCTTTTCAAACCCCAGTAAAAATAACCTATATTGTAATTTCAATTCAATGATTCTTAATGCCGTTTTTATGTAGCCAAAACTGAGCCATGCACAAGCGGAAGGTATCAGCAGACCCAAGGTAATCCTGACTTTGCAGAAGTACAAAAAATGTTTAGGAATTTTTTAATTTTTTTTTGAGGGACCCATATACTAAAATAGCGAACTTGTTTTCCAAGTGCCAAACCTCACGTAGACAAAATGACACCATCTGTGCCTAAGAGAGAGACAGATACTGTCAGGCTTGGGGAAAACCCAAGGTTTGGGGAAAACCCAAGGTTTGGAGAAGTACAAGGAAACAACATTCGAGAACAAAACAACAAGCCACTACTAGGGGAACCTCCACCAGATCAGTTCAATAAGAACTGAGCCATGGTGTGGTGGTAAATAATGAGGTGCAGGTGCTCATCGTGACAATCCCCACAGCCACGCTATGAAGGAGGGTCCAAAAATGCAGGCCGCCGTGTTGCTCCATATCAACAAACCAGTTCTAGCATTTTTCATCTCCACCAGAAGCAGGTCTTTTATAGAGCGAATGGGTCTTAATTGCCCATTCAAGATCCAGCCACCCCAGAATGCTTTGCATTTCAACAAGGAACAACAATATATTAGTGCCTGGAAAAATCTTTTCTTCCCAGCAGTTATGAGGACTGCAGCTCAATGCAGAGGGAACAGGGAAGTCTGAGGGAGGTGGTGGGTGACGTCAGCATCCCTGCTAGTAAAAGAGTGCTGGTGCTGAATCCCTGTGGGTCCTGGCTCCACTACCCCACTGGGACTGCGGATGCCCAGTAGGCATGGAATGCTGACTGACTGTTGGGGAATAAACAGAAAACCAGGTGCGGGTGGGGGAATGGAATAATATCCTGGAAAAGGCATAGCTGGCTGGTTGGAATCCTGAACAGGAGCACTCCATACTACAGGATTTTGTTGCAGGTTCTACTAGTACTGTCTAGGTCACAATCTGAATCAGCAGTCCCTAGAACTAAACCAGAGGCCTTGTCAGCTTGAGCATTCATGCTGTAGCTAATCTACTGAACTGGGGAAGAGGAAACAGTCTTCCTTGGGGCCAAGAAAAGGGAGCAAGGAAGATCTTGTTAAAACTGGGAATGACCCAGGCTAGATCTCCACTAATGCTTTTATTGGTATTGAAGTGCACTACTAACTGTTAGGGCACATTAGGCATTCCATATACCGCTTTTCTAGAGTTATTTCCAGGTTTTTATTCCACCTTATCCAAAATACCACAACAGATATCATTGTGCAAGAGTATAAATTGTGCAAGAGGGACATAGTGTCACCATGACGAGATTGTATCGATGTGACACGAGGTATAGATCTGGCCCCACATATCACACTATTCGTGGCAGCAACTTACTGGTTTCTTTGGGTCATCTACTTTCCGAACAGATAGATTTTCCAGTGGAATAATCCCCAGAGGCTCTTTGTCCTAGAAAACAATGCAAATCAGAGATGGTTTAGCTTTCAAGTGTGCACGTAATACCACTGAAGTGAGTGGTAAGAGCTCCCTAGGTGACACCCCACCGAGACCGGGCAATGAAAGTAGGGATGTGCGAACTCACCCCCATCTGGTTCTCCGGACACCCGCCCAGCCCCTGCCCCTGCTCCTGCTCACCAGTCCCTGGACTGTGCTCGAGCCCCTCCCACACTTGGCGAGCAGCCCACACTCACCCCAGCAGCCTCGTCAAGCTCTGCAGTTGCCTTTTTGGGGAAAAATAAAATGGCAATTGCAAAAATGCACACGTTGTCATATGCACGAAAATGCACATTTTGCAAAAGCACTTATTTGTGTGTGTGGAATGCACATTTTTTCAAAAATGCGCATTTCCATGCATACTCAAATATGCACATTCGCAAAATGTGCATTTTCGCATGCGTGCAAATATTTTTGTGATCGCCATTTTATTTTTCAAAAACCAATGATGGTGAAGCTCGATGAGGCTGCTGGGGTGAGTGCAGGCCATTCGCCAAGCACAGGCAAGGGGTGAGCAGGGGGAGGGGCTCAGCAAGTGGGGCTCGGGGGTGCGGGCAGGGCCGGTTCCACCTGGATTTCCAGACTGAATTGGGTTCCCTAAATGGAAGAGATCCTTCCCAGTTCCCTGTATCCATGCCAGTTCAGCAGTAAGACAGAAACACCTGCGATAGGTAAGCCATGAAATGTACTCTATGGCTAGGATGGGCAGCCATGGGGATATGTTGAAAATTATTTCCTACAAGTTTGGAATGGCAAGCAGGATCACAATTTTTGACACAGCTTGGGACATGGAAAGGGGTCAGGAAGAAAATGCATTCCAAAGAGGTATCCAAAGATGGTGACCCTTCCATCACAGAGCCATTGAGATTGCCACTGAGCAGCAGATGCAGTCAGGAGAAATGCCACATGCCATCTCACTATGAACTGGAATCTCTGCCTTGATGTCATCAAGAATGTTGCATCATTCCATGCTGAGTCCAGGCAACAGGTTCCCCCCATCCCCAAAACAGCATACTGATATCTAGGGTAGCCACTTATGCATCACCAAAAAAGAGGAAATAAATCCCCACTCCCAAAAAAGGACAAAAGAGGACACATATTTGCATATGCTAATTGATATGCAAATCAAGGCACACATTTGCATAACATTTGCATGTGCTAATTGATATGAATGCATGCAAACTGAAAGATAATTACTATAATTTAAAGAGAAATACAACATGCCACACCATAGTGGGGAAGACGGAAGACTGACCAGGCGACCTGTGTGCCTGCTGCTCAATCTACTGTCCAGGTGCTGAGTGTGAATGGGCAACTTGAAGGCCCCTGCTTCTCCCTTCTTCTCTTTTTTTAATCTTTAAACCAGACTTGGGTTGGCCAGCCCTTCAGTGAGAGGACACCTTCAAATAGGGGTCTGTCTTCTGAAAGCCCTTTGAGTACAGAGGGACACTTTCAAATAGAGGACTGTCCTCTCTAAAATAGGACACCTGGCCATTTACTGATCTCTTACTTCCACAATCCATAATATATTCTCCTTAGGGATGTTGGAGAAGTCTGCAATGGAACCAAATGAGTTCAGAGTTTGATTAATCTGACCAGCAGATTCCACAGCAGGCCAGCTTCTCCCCTGTCTGGCAGATTCTGCCGACGTGGGGATCGGTTTTCTAACTTTCCCAATTTTGTGCAAATTTCATCATAAAAAAATGCAATTTAAAAAAACGGCCAAAGATGCACATTCCACACAAGCTAAAGCGCAGACATGCACATTTTGGGGAAATTTGCACATTGTCGCATGTGCAAATTCGGGGGGAGGAATCCGATTCCATCAATGGGCAGGCTGCGGAATGAAAAGTGCCCGACAATCTGCAAAACACAGATGGAATGGATTTTACATAATCCATCCATCCATCCATCCCTAGTTCTCCTGATTAGTCTGCCAAGCATGGGGGAGCATTAGGGAGGGTGATCAGAGGTCCTGCCAGATCAGAGGCGATTCAAAGGGCTCGCTCTCCCCAGGGGAGGCACCCACTGCCTGGGCACAGAAAGATGTTGAGTTTGGGTAGCAGGCACTGCCCCATTCCCCAATGTCTTTATCATTTCCAGTCTTTCCAGCGCCCAGAGATTTTGGAGTTTAGTAGTGGCTCGGCCATGTTTCAGGCTGGATGCAGCTGGGTTAGCTCAGTGGGCCCATTCAAGGTTTCATTCATGGGCCTCCTCAGGTAGCTCTCTGACCTGCCTGGATTCTAGTGCTAGCCATGAAGTTGAACATGATACTCGTTCTTTGAGATAAGTTGTGTTTCAGTGGAGCACACAGCTCTTACCGTGGTATATTCAAAATAGTACAGGCAGTTATCTGTCAAAATGAACCAACGACGTTTCCAGGTCTTCACTCTGCCTCCTAGAGCAAAAAGAATCAATCATAATGTGTTAGCCCATGAGCGCACACACACACACACACAAATATATAAGGCACACCAAGTTTGGATTAATCATTAAGCTATAAGAGCCAGTGTGGTGTAGTGGTGAGAGTGTTGGACTGGGAGCTGGGAGATCTGGGTTCTATTCCCCACTTGACCATGAAGCTCACCGGGTGACTGTTGGCCAGTCACTGACTCTCAGCATAACCTACCTCACAGGATTGTTGTTAGGATAAAATGGGGAAGAGGGGGACCGTGTAAGCTGCCTTGGGTTCCTTGCAAGAGGAAAAAGGACGGGATGCAAATCTAATAATAATAAATTTTGCCATAGGCTAGGGTTAGAATTTGTTCTAAAACACTTTAGAACCAGACGTTGGATTGTTTATTAAATAGCAGTGAAACAATGCATCACCAGCTTCCCAGCTATGGAGAAATCTAACATTTAATACTCGTGTTGTGCAGTTAATTTCATTGTAGACTTTCTGTGGTAATATATTTTGTCTAGCACGTTGGCTTAGGGCAGGGGTAGAGAACCTGGTGCCCTCCAGATATTTTGGACTACAACGTCCACAATCCCTTACCATTGGCCATGCTAGCTGAGACTTATGGAAATTGAAGTCCAAAACATCTGAAGGGCACCAAGTCAACTACTCCTGGCTTAGGGGAATGTGGGTTTTAGAACTTGCCACTTTTCTCATATTGAAATGGGTTGTTTCAATTCATTGATATTTCAGCAAAATAAATAAGAACGTCTTGCGAACCGCCCAAAAATGCTTTTTCCAAAAGCAGATGCAAAAGTTTGAAAGGTGTCCCATGCTGTGTTTGTTTGTTTGTTTGTTTTTATGGGACGGGGAGGCAGACTCAGAGATCAACAGTGCAATCCTATATAAGTCTAATCAGAAATAAGCCCCACTGAGCTCAATGGGACTTGCTCCAAAGGACATGTGCTGATGAATTAGAGAAACAAATCAGTGTAACAAAGTGTGTGTAGTTTCAATAGGAACATTTATCTTCAAATGACTGAGCCAATTGCTCACTGGGCAGCCTCTGGCAAGTTATTATCCCTTAATCTAGCCCAAACATCTCCAGCCTTGTGCCCTCCAGATGTCTGAGACTACAGGTCCCATCAGTCCCAGCTAGTGTGGCCTATGATGGGAGTTGGCATCCAAAACATGTGGAGGGTGCCAGGTTGGGCAAGGCTGACCTAACTCATCTTGCAGGGTTTTGAGGACAAACAAAGGGATATTCTAAAGATATATTGCACCATCCTCGGCAGCTTGGACTCTAAGGTCCCTGTCTCACTTGATCCAGTTGCCAGTGCTCTAATAATCTTTCCCAGCAACACTCTCCATCTCTCCCTTGCCCCAAGCAGCACACATACAAAGAACCAGGCTGGCTGAGGGCAGAGGGCTAAGTTACGCATTCCTCTTCATGCTAGCTGATGGCAGCCTGTGCATTCAGAAGAGGGAATCTCTAGGGGATACATAGCACAGTGAACACCAGGGGTCACTGTCACCCCACCACACAGCCTGGCTGCTGCTGCTGCTGCTGGGGCAGTCCTCAGCTAATTAGAAGACTTTGCCGGTTTCCTTGAGAGGGGGTTGACTTTGGGTGGAGAGCAGCTGCGAGGTTTTCAGCAGCAGCATACAAAATGAATGCATTACCTAGTTTAAGGAGCCAGCCTTCCCGACTGGGGTTGAAGAAAGTGTGGGTGAGGTCATTTCCATCATCCTCTGGGATGGAGAATGGCTCATTCTTGATGCTGTCGAACAAATTCTGCCTCGGAAAAAGAAGGGGAGGAAGAAAAGGACAATCCTGAAGTGCGCCAACATGCATCTCTTCATAGGAACATAGCAAGCTGTTTTATACCAGGTCTGTCTGTCAAGCCCAGTATTGCCCACTGTGACTGGTGCTAGGCCTGCCTGCAGTCTCGCATTCCTCTCAGATTAATTTCACAGGAACAACATGGGAATAACCTGTGGTCTATACCTACGCTAGAAATGTAATGAAGAATAAATAAAATAACATAAATGTTCCAATATGCAGAGACAGACAGACAGACAGACACTATCTTGCTTGAGCACACATCCTGATGGAAATGGACAACTGGAAATTTACCCACATGATAGTTACAGCCCTGCACGGTCCAATCTAACTGAAGTACAGAGAAATACAAAAGACTGTGGCCCAGAGAAATGGTGCTCAGAGCAAGGCAATTTAGGCTTGGCCACACTTGTAGCAGAATGAGATGGCAACAAAGCAGTTAGAATAGAATCATATATATATTTTTCATAATTCCGTGTGTAAAAAGCCTGCAACACATATAAAAACCAGCACAGAAAAAATAGGGTAATTTAGCACCTCTCTCATTTTCTCCTTGAAGGGAGCTTGTCTTTCTTTCTTTCTTTCTTTCTTTCTTTCTTTCTTTCTTTCTTTCTTGTTTACATGGGGTCCCCTACATGTACTCTGAATTAATACAGCCCATTCCACCACTTGAGGAGCCTAGTGTAGCATTCTGTTGTATGTGGAAATCCAGTTTTTGTCCCTTTCTTTGGTTACAGAGAAAAGCTTGAAATGACTGGGAAGGGATTTTGACAGCACATCAGAAACCAGGGCATGGTTAGGAAGGGCTTCCAGTAGTCTTTTGAGCATGGTTGCTTCCATACTGAAGCCCTTTAGCACTGCTGAGAAATAAAAGTTGAGTTTCCACTCAAGAATTATATTGTGCTGTATTATCCAGCAACGCCCTTCTCTGTGGCCAAGATCCTTCCAAATGATTTACTCAATAAGTTCCATTCCGCAAAGATGCTTAATTAAAGGCTTCCTGCTTGCAGGTTTGGCCCATTTTATTGCTTCCTGTTAAGCTCAGGATTACTAATAAATAACCTCTTAGTTGCCCCTTGGATTGCCTTTATTAATTGCCACTTGTACATTTTTGTTCCCATGAGGAGTGGGTATGGGGGGGGGAATTAATGATTTCTTCTCATAACTTTTTTCTTTTCATTTCTATATAACAAAACAGCACTGTTTGTTTGTTTTTCTATGCTACAATGAAAAGAAAGAAGTTATAGGCGGAAATAGATAATTAAAGCACTCCCCGTCCATCATAAACTGTTAAGAAGGGGAATTTGTAGAGAATACTCAAGGGCCAATTAAGAGGCTGTTCATTAGTAATCCTATGCTCAACAGGAAGCAATAAGATGAGCTGGACCTGCAAGGAGGAAGCTTTTAATTAAAGGCACAGAAGTCCTGATTAGCCTCAATAGCTCTTTCTTTGCCTGAACTGAGCAGGCTGGCACTGCCATTGCACTATAAAATTTTAAATAGCTCCAAACCAGTTCAGAAAAATGACAGGAGTTCAATACAGAAAGTACTGGAATGCATCAATCTGTCAAATATATCATTTCGATTTTCTGTAAAAGTGAGTGGGCAAAGGATAACTCTTCCAGAGAAAGGGGCTACGTAAAGCAAACCAGATTTCAGCACCCACCACAGTCTCTCCTCCATCCTATGGCTACTTGTCTTTGGTACCCCATTTCCTTCCACAAAGCAATTTTCTCCTCCCATTCCTTTTCTCTTCCCCTCAGTCATACCAAACTCAATTTTTGGTCTCCAAATAAATTATATGAAATAAAAACATATGCAAATCTCTTTTAGTTTTCATAACTTATTCTACGATCAGGAAGTGGGTTTCTTTTATATGGCACTTCTGTAATGCTGAAAGCACAAAAAGTCCTCATTATGTACATGTGACTCACTGATACGCTTGTTGGTTTTGGTTTTTCCTGGATGCTTATCCAGTAAATCAATGACATTGGGCCTACTGGAATATGATGTCACATATTACATAAGGTTCCTGCAACTTCCTCCAAACTGCCAAGAGCAGAAAAGCCTGGTATTGCACGCAAAGGGTAACTCAGTGCTTCCTGAACAAAATCAGAGTTGCATCCTGAGTGATGGTTTGGTTTGGGAGAATGTTTGATCACTGATGTTGAATTTGAAAGAAGTTCAGCATTCTTACAGAAAATTCCTGTGGCTGTGCTGTGCAGCATAAATCACAGGTGCTGTGAAGCCCTCTCTGGAAGTCTGAGCCCTGCTTTGACCAAAGTGAAACCCTGTATAGGAGCTGGTATTCCTTGTTGCCTTGTTACATCATGTAGCTGCATGTCTCCAATAGCAAGGAATACAGACATTGCTAGTATATATAAAGGTGACCACCATTTTGTGACAGACTTCCCATGCCTTTAATGGTTGAATACAGATGAAAAGAAGGTGCATTCATTTCATTGGAAGGCAAAAATGCTTTAGAGAGCTGAATCTGTAAAGTATTAGATACATCCCCTTTTTGTGCTATATAGCACTAGGGAACTCAGGTTTGGGGCTGGCTGCCAGTCCTGACCCTGAACATTTTATAACCACAGAGTGAGTGAGTAGGTAGATGGTGTTCTGGAGAGTGGGAAAAGGTTCAGTGGGAAGGAAAGGACAAAGGAAAAGCTTCCTTTGTCCTTTCCTTCCCACTGATCCACCCCTGCATAGTGTCGGGGGAATATATATATATATATATATATATATATATATATATATACACACATACACACACACACACACACACACATTTATATCCTGCCTTTTTTCCTCTTGCAAGGACCCAAGGTGGCATACATTATCCTCCTCCTCCTCTCCATTTTATCCTCACAACAACCACCCTGTGAGGTAGGTTGGGCTCACAGTCTGTGACTGGAAATCACCCAGTGAGCTTCCATGGCCGAGTAGAGACTAGAACCCAGATCTCTCAGCTCCCAGTCCAACACTCTCACCACCGCACTACACTGGCTCACGTATATAATCCTCTTGGCTCATATCCTCCCACAACCCTCTTTCCCCTTCCAGGATATTGTTAGAGATTTGAGCAGACCAATCCCCTTTTCTTCTCCCCCACCTCCAGTTGCCTTTCCCCCTCAACTGATACCTTAACATTCTGTAGTTCACAGGTCCTTGTCAGGCTATTTGGAGGATTTAAAGTGTTTCCCTTTTCTTTTAATTTGCAAATTTAGATACATCTGCTAGGGAGCCCCTCCTAAGTATGTACCACTACTTTATTTTGGGGTGACCCCTTTTCACTCCTAATCTAATAGGCACTCAACCTCCTGAGTTTGCTATTAGAGGTAATTATATATAAAATATAATGTATAAATTAACCAGTAACGGTGTAATTCTAGTAATACATAGTACGTATTTGTGAACGATACCATGTATACTATGTGCATATGACAATAATCACATATAATCAGATAAGTAACTCTATCTACATTCTTCGAGGAGACTCCATTGAGTTGGTGTCCGTCTTGCAGAAAACTTGAGCTCCTTCAGTGCTAAAAGGCATAGCTGATATCCCTAGTGCAAGAGGAAGAATGATTCTGGATGTTCTCTGAAGCTTTGGTAGAATTTGCTTGGGAAATAAAATTGGATGTTGACTACACATTAGTATTGTGCCTTTTCTCTAAATTCATCATCTCCGGGAGAATTCACTCATCTATGGCTCGTTATTAAGGTGTGATTCCAAAACAGTCCTATTGCGGAATTAAGTGGGGAACGTGAGAAGGCGTGTGATAGACACACAATTATTATGGAGTCTATGATAACAGGGTGCTTCAAGCAGCCACACATCCATGTTTATTGAAGGTGTGACAGGATAGCATCTGTAAGCTGCACACTTCCCTACTACATCTGCTAGCTGTGCCCTCCACTGAACTCTGTATCCCTGCACATACAGAGCTATAAACCTGATGGGCTAGGGTTCATGTTCATGTGGAGGAGGCCTACACATGTACATCTGTAGTATGCACATGGGGTCCCTTCACACTTCTGTCAAACACATGGCTGGTGGAGGACATGGCAGGAGAGCACCTTGAGTGTGGCCAGTGGCCATGATCCCACTCCCCTTCCACATGTTTGGTAAATGCATGGGGCTGTGGTTGATTGAACATGCCTAACCAAACCTATGGATTTTAGAAGACTAATGGAAGTATTTTGTGATTATTTGCATGCACACCTAGCACATTTTGTATATTTTGCTGGTGTGTAATGTATTTTAAATGTGATTCCATTTTTACTTGTTTTACCAATTGTGTGCATTTACAAATAAATAAAAATCCAGCTCCTTCTGGTGCTTCCTTTCCAATAAATTAGTGGACCTTCTTTGGATCTGTATTGATTTATAGGTTCACAGTGTCTTGTTTTGTTTAACAGTTGGATACTATTTACAAATCCAACAGGTGAAACTCCCCCTCCACTTCATAAGCATGTTTGGGAAACTGCTCCTATTGGATTTCTGAATGGCACACAGCTGTAAAATGCACAGGAATCCTGCCATCAAAGCAGAAATAGACTACAGCTGTTAAATATTTTGATGATATTAGCTTTAGTCTGCAGCCATAATTAGTTTGTCTAAGGTTTTTGTTCTGCCTTTCTTATACAGATTTCCTATAGTTCACAGTTTCTGTCTATACTTCCCCTCTCACTTCCTGCCACAATGCAGCTTGAAGCCCCACAGAAATACTTGTAGTTCTCAAGTCCTTTCCATAACAAAAGGAGGAAAATCTGAGTGCCAGTCAGTATACCTGGTGGGAAATACCCCACAATTAGTCCTCTCCCTTATGAGTGGTAGAACCAGTGGCTTCATTTCTCTTCTCCCAGTAGCTCACTTTAGGAGCACTTATTCCTGGGTCTCCTGTATAATATGGCCAGAACCACGTAGCATGGATGAATAACTGTAAATTCAGCCATTTTTAAAGAGGTTCTTTCTCTCTTGACTTCCAACAAGCAGGTTAAAGGGAAACTCATGACACCTTCTTACCCTCAGGAGCAGTTCATGAAGGTCCCCTCCATCATTGATGCCTCTGTTCATGGACACAAATCTCTCAAATGGGGGTTTGTCTTTTACATTTGGATTGTGCAGGCTGGTGTTCAACATTATGACAGAGAAAGACAGGACATAGCAGGTGTCTGCAAATAACAAACAGGTGGGTAAGTCCCTGATGAAATCTTTGGTTTCTAGAAGGTAGACAGGGTGGGTCCAGAAGAATGCTATCCAGTGAGGATCCCTAGAGCCCTGGAGACTTACCTTGAACAATACCCCAGGGATTGAATTCTGGAGCATTTGGGGGGAAATGAATGGCTGCTGCCACAAAAATATTGCAGGCCACCAAGTTTTTGTAGCAGCTGCCATTTCCCTCCCCCCACTACCACAGATGTTGAGTCAACATCCAGGGCATTGTTGAAAAACGATGGTGGCCACCAGGAGTTAGTAAGCTTTAAAAAAAACAAAAAAAGAGGGCCCAAGGCAAGCATCAGTAGGGGGCTCTGATGGGAGATGGGACCCTGGCAGCAGCCCAATGATGCCAAGCACTGGCATCATCCCTGCTGGTAGATGAAACAAGTGTGTCAAGGCTGGGACCTGGGTATTTGAAGGAGCAATGTGTCCATGTGTTGAGATCATCTTAAGAGGCCCTACTTTGGGTACCCCCATTGTCTGAAATGTGGTGGGAGTGGATCAAGGAGAGGACCTTTCAATAGTGGTGTCCCATCTCTGGAATCCTCCCCCCAGGAAGGTTCACCTGGTAATTTCTTAGATGTCTTGTATGTGCTAGGCAAAGAGCTTTATATTTTCTTAGGCCATTCAATCTTTTTAACTCCTTTATTTTAATATTGGGTTATTGTTATGCAGCTTTTACCGCAGCTCTTACCCCGTTCTGTTGTTCTTTTGTTGATTTGTGTATTGGTTTTCATCATCTTTGCTGCCCCAACAACAACACAATGTGTTGAAGGTGGGGGATTTCTTTTTTAATCAATCAATAAATAGCCAGATCTCTAGCAAGGAAGCTTGCAGGGGGGACATCTTGATAAGCTTAGAAAAGACTCTGTGTGGATGGGTGCAATTTAGGATGAATTTGCGTACTAAGGTCAGTTTTCATATTCAGCTGTTATTTCCTGTGATTAAACCTAAAAAAACCAAACCAACCAACCAAGCTTTTCATGTAGTAGTAAGAAATAGGGATGGATGAACCCACCCCCATCTGGTATTAGTGGGTGCCCGCTGAAGTGCTGCCCCTGCTTGAGCCCCCTCTGGACCCCCATGAGGTCTCTGAGACACCCACACTCACCCTAGGCTCCGTCTGCAAGTGCCTGCCATTTTGCCGCACTTATCTTTGCAGAAAAAAGGAGGTCCTTAAAAATGTGCTTTAAATATGTACACGTTTGGGCTGGGAAAGCTTGATACACACAATATGAGAGGCATATGGGCCATTTATGCCTCTAATATTGCATAGATCAGCCTTTCCCAGCCCGAATTTGTGCATATTTAAAGCACATTTTTAATGACCTCCTTTTTTCTGTAAAAATAAGCTTGGCAAAATGGCAGGTGCTCATGGACTGTTCCCAGTGAAAGCAGGGAAAGTCTGGGAGGGGGCAAATGGGGACAAGCGAGGCTAGAGGCTTCAAGGGCGCGGTCCGGGGGCACGGGTGTGGGGGATCCTGACAGACTCCTGGACCCAGTCAGACATCCACACCATCCCTAGTAAGAAACAACATATGAATAGAAATGCCTGCAGCTAGGAGTGGCCACAGTGGGAGTAGGTGAAGGAAGGAAGAAGGATGGGGCAGGGATGGGGGGATGTTCGTTCTAGTTGTGTTCCTGCTAGCATGAGAGCAGTGTCTGGTGTGAGAGAGGGAGGAGCAGAGTGACCTAATGGCTACTAGGGATTGTTCGGCTCACATTTTAATGCAAACCTCCCTAATTTGCACTTCCTGAACAAATACGTGAATTCTTTTGGTATTCACACTTCAAATACCCTTGAATACCTTTGATATTCACACATCTCTATTAGTGATGCAGTTCTCAAGCCAAGAAATGCATACAAAAATATGTATATTATGGAAGTGTGCACACAAAAATGCATATAAAATAACATATAAATATAATGCATATAAATAACATAAGCAAAAATGTATCCATTTAACAATACAGTATACCAGGGAAAATTGTATTGGAAATGTGCATGAAAATGCATACAAATTTTCATGCAGACTTTTTTTAAAAAAAAATCACAAACTGATGTAGAAATGAGACAGAATAACCTGAAGACAGGAAAGATGAGAAACTGAAATTAGGGATGTCTCAGGCACCCATTTTGGTCTCCAAATTTGAGGGACTGCTGGCGCCCACTGGCGCCCGCTCCAGCCAAACTGTGCCCGCCGAACTCCCCCCTGCTCGCTGGCCCTCTGGGCTGCAGTTGAGCACCCCTTCCATGCTCAATGAGCAGCCCGCAACTTACCCGGGCCTGTTCGTCTCTGTGCTGATCACCATGTTTTTTTAAAAAATGGCGATCGGCAGCACTTGCCCATAGAGTTATTAGCAAAATGGATCTGTAAACTAGAGTCTATGGGCGATTCACAGTGCTTTTTGCATATAAGTCTCTGTGCCCACATAGACATATATGCAAAAAGCACTGTGAATCACCCATCACCGATCGCCATTTTGTTTTAAACATGGAGATCGGCACAGAGACGAACAGGCCCAGGTAAGTTGAGGGCTGCTCATCGAGCACGGAGTGGGTGCTCAACTGCAGTCCGGAGGGCCAGTGAGCAGGGGAAAGCTCGGGGACGCCCGGAGAACCCGAACTGGGATGTGTTCTCACATCCCTAACTGAAATTGACACATTCCATCCACAGTTCCATCCCTAGTAATTGACAAATTCTATCTCTCGGGATGTTCGAGGAATTTGATCTTTGCGAATTGTGATTTGTGAATTGTGACCTGATCTGCACCTCTTGGACTAATGTGCAAGTCGGAAGGTACTTATCCTTTGGATTTTGTACTTCTCTGAATTTTTCAATGCAGTTTTCAACTCAAAACACCTACCAAAATTGATATTTTAGGAAAGATATATTTAGAATTATGTATTTTTGGATGAGAAAATACATTGAAAAATACATATTTAAATACTATTTCTTTATGGATTTTTATGCAGATTTTTTTCTTAAAAAACCTTGATGTGTTAATGCAGAAACAAGATGGAACAGAGTTATGATTATGAATGAACACATGCCAAATTGACACAGACCAGAAACAGACCGATCTATACGCTTGTGCTACTAGGACTAGCCCATGCTTCATTTTGGCAGAGTCCTCCACAAATGTTTCCCCACATCCTTTCCCACAGCTACCTGTTGACTTGAAAACTCCTGGGTTGCACTGACAATACCAGTTGGCAAAGGCCTCCATCATACGGTCAATTTTCTGTGCCTCCCCAGGCAAACGGAAACTCCACAGGAACTGCCTGTGAATGAAACCATGACATCGGATTCTTCTAATGGTCATAAGATTAGTCCTTCCACATGAATGGGACACCCTTCCCCCTTCACAGGAAGCAGAAAAAGATACCATTCCTGGAAATCATTTTTTTTCTTCAAAGCACATGGCTTGTGATTAATCTGCACGGATCTTTACATTCAATAGATTAGATTAAATTTGCTTAGAGTCATACAAGGAACCAGAACTAGAATCCTACATGGAGTCGAATTGTGGAGTTTGCAGGATCCCCACATATTGTTTGGCACATATGATACTGCAAACGTAGGGATGGATCAACTTATTGGGTACCCAAGAGAGCTTCGGCTATTGGGCGGTATAGAAATAAATACATACATACATACATACATACCAAGCCACACCGTGAGCTGGACCCCTGCTGGCCAGCCAGCCCTGCTCACCATGTGCAGCAAGCCACTGGGTGGTCTGCAGGCACTCTGCGAGCAGCCTCACAAGCCCTCACCAAG
The DNA here is from genome assembly GCF_057233095.1 of Heloderma suspectum. Classification (NCBI taxonomy): domain Eukaryota; kingdom Metazoa; phylum Chordata; class Lepidosauria; order Squamata; family Helodermatidae; genus Heloderma; species Heloderma suspectum. The sequence continues at coordinate 41,562,753 of NC_139464.1, read as the reverse complement.
CTGCCATTTTACGTAAAAATGGCAGCTCAGCCTTTTCCGTAAATCCTAATTTGTGCATGCAGTGGCCATAAAGCAGTCATTTACGTCTGCCATTTGCACAAATGGGAATTTACGATAAAGGCCAAACAGCCATTTTGTGGCTTAGAAAGGGATCATGCATTAAGCAGCTCTAGCCAGAACATATTAGACAACCAGTGCTTCTTCCTTGCAATATTCCTCTGCCATCACTCTTCCCCAAGTCACGGGAATGGTAGGGATGGACGAAAGGGACTTACCTGACTTTGGCCGCCCCATCTACCCGGCCACAAAAAAAAAAAGTAAAACAAAAAACAAAAAACACACACCCGTGATAGGCTACGTAACGATTTATGTAGCCTATCACGGCTAGATTCCCAAAGTCAGCCGTGATAGGCTATGTAAATCATCACGTAGCCTATCATGGGTGACTTAAAAAAAAAAAAAAGTGCGTACGGAAATGGTGGCTCCCATGGGGACCGCCATTTGCGTTCTTTATTTTGGCACGTCTAGTCTACGTAAAGATTTACGTAGTCTACGGCGAAAATAAGGGCAACGCAAATAGCGTTCCCTTATTTTCGCCGTAGTCTACATAAATCTTTACGTAGACTAGACATGCCAAAATAAGGAACGCAAATGGCGGCGCCCCATGGGTGCCGCCATTTGCGTATGCGCTTTTTTTTTTCAAAGTCACCCGTGATAGGCTACGTGATGATTTACGTAGCCTATCACGGCTGACTTTGGAAATCTAGCCGTGATAGGCTACGTAAATCGTTACGTAGCCTATCACGGGTGTGTGGTTTTTTTTTTTACTTTACTTTTTTTTTTTGCAATGGCGGCAGCGGCAGCCGGTCGGGAGACCGGCTGCCGCCCCCGATGAAATGCTGATGAAACGCCGCCGGGACCCGCCGCCGAGAGGATATTCGCCAAAGGTAAGTCCCATCCCGGGGGGGGGGCGGGGGGTTGGCGGAGAATTTCCCCAACACTTTCGGGGTGCCGAATGCGTCGGCACTCGGCCTCCCGAAGATTCGTGGAGAAATTCTCCGCCAACCCTAGCTCTGGACTCAAAGCAAAGACTCTTCTCTCCACCACTAGACAGTCACCAAGAGCAAATGTGTATAGATACCCAGGGGAAAGGGAGATGAAGTCTGGTGGCTCAGATTTTCATGAATCTGACTTGCGGATTCCACAGCGGACCAGCTTTTCCCCATTCGGGCAGATTCCACAGACTTGTGAACTGGTTTTTCTATCTTTCCCATATTTTGTTGAAATTTTGTCATGGAAAAATACGCAAAATAAAAATACCGGGCCAAAAATGCGCATTTCCCCTATAGGCTAAAATACAAAATTTGCATGTGCGCATTTGCTCAAATTCAGGAAAAATCTGATTGATGACAGAGTGAAAGGCATCTGACAATCCATGAAAGACAGATGGAATGAATTGTATGCAGTCCATACATCCCTAGCTCCACCCCGCAGGCGGATTCCTCTGACATCACTAGTGGTGGCTCTCCAGGGTTTCAGTTTCAGACAAGAGTCTTTCCCAGCCCTACCTGGAAATGCCAAGCATTGAACCTGAGGCCTCCTGCATGCAAAGCTCTACCACTAGAGATGTAAGAACTCACCCTAGTTTGGGTTCTCCAGGCACTCCCCGAAGCAGCGCCCCTGCTCGCACCCCCCCCAAACCTGCGCTTGAGCCACCCATGAGTTTGGTGAATTCTCCAGTGCTCACGCGAACCCCTTCGGTGAGCACTGCCATTTTCGCGTCTCTGATTTCTGCATAAAACAGGAAATTTTTAAAATGCGCATATTCAAATTTGCACAGTTTGGAGCCGGGAAAGCTAAATAAGCACAATATTAGAGGGATTATACCTCTAATATTGTGCATATTTAGCTTTCCCAGCTCCAAACTGTGCATATTTGAATATGCGCATTTTTTTAACTTCCTGTTTTACGCAGAAATCAGAGGCGCGAAAATGGTGGTGCTCACTGAAGGGGTTCACGGTGAGTACCAGGGAGCACAAGTGGGCACAAGCAGGGACAGCGTCTTGCTGGGCACAGTTTGGGGGTCACAGGTAGGGGTTGCTCGACAAATTCCCGAACCCTGAACTGCGCTCGCAACATCCCTATCTACCAGTGAGCAACAGCCCTTCCCATGTGGGCGCTCCCACACTGGAGGCATTCAAGATGAGGCTGGACAGCCATCTGTTGGGGATGCTCTGACTTGAATTCCTGTACTGAGCAGGGGGTTGGACTCAATGGCCTTGTAGGCCCCTTCCAACCCTACTATTCTATGATTCTATGTCACCCCAAAGATGAGACTGCGTTTAAATGTAGTTGAGACCTGATATCCTTAGTGATTCAACTGGACTTGCATCAGAATGTGCACAGCTGGAATTTACTCACACATGCACACAACCCTCCCATCCCCCAGCAGTTACGCCATATCAGGTACATGTGAGAATCTACCCACTGGCACCCGACTGCTCTGGCTCAGCAGCACCAGGATGAATTCTTTCTGAAAAGCTAGGAATGGAGGCTGAAGAGGCAGGCACAGTACCTAGCCTCCAATAAGCATAGGCTACTGCTATTATCGCATGTGTCTGAAGTCACTTACCGTAGTGCTTGCACAAGGTTGAGATTAGCAAATTGGTGGCATTGTACAAAGGCCTGCAGAACCTGGAGATTCACTGGATCCCTGGCAGAAGAAAGAGGGCAGAATGAGATGGGAAGGAGGCAAAGTAGGTCTTTCCCCTAAACCCATACCCTTTTCCATACCCTGCAAGCCAGAACAACACACAAGTGTGCCCATGCATTGGGACAAGAGAGCATGCTTACCTCTGTCCCAGGTAATCTCCGATGGCTGTCTTGTTGAGCCCTTCTCCTTTGTAAAGGAATTTGGCAATTTCTTGCACATTGGATGACAGCACTTTGTGCTCAGTCAGATATTGGATGCCCTATTTGAGAAAAGCAGAGTCCCATCATGAGGGGCCCTGGATTTGTTATCTGGAGGTGGAGTGTTGGTTTGGTGGGGGTGGGGGAATCTGCCATCTGCCCTTGACCGCATGCTTTGGTCATTTCAATGTTAGCCCAGTTGCTCTGGAGCCACTCACAGGAAAGATGCTCCGACATGGCTAAGTAATGTTTAAACTTAAGGGGATCAGTAAGCCCTGGACTACCTATTACTCATCTCATTAGATGAGAGTTGTCCAGCCTGATCTGCAGACAATTCTGACCCCTTTCCCACCAACAAGTGGAGAAAGGTGGAGGGGATCACAGTGAAACATGCTGCTGGCCAGGCTATGTATTACAAGAGGAGCTGCTGGCCAGTCTATTTATTACAACTTGCATCCCTCTTTAAGGGTGCAATCCTGTGCATGTTTCAACAGCACAAAGTCCCACAACTCTCAGCATTCCCCAGCCAGCATTCCCCATGGGGGAATTGTAGGGGAGTTGTAGGACTTTTTCTGTCTAAACATGCATAGGATTGCACCTAAGTGGCTAATGTTTCCTCCTCTCCCACCTAACTCATAGGGAAAATTCATTGCCAGAGAAGACAGGTAATAAACAGAAGGCTGCCCAGAGATGCCTCTTTCTCTATTGTTTGACTGTGATCCCCACTAGCTTTCTCTACCTAGCTGCACAAGGGCCTTTACAGTAGAGGTGGGGAACCTCAGGCCGTGGGGCAAAATCCAGCCCCCCAGAGTTCTCCAGATGTCCATGCCCTTCCCCCCAACCACCAATTGTTTGGTGGCTTCCCAGCTTTTGTGCAGTTTTTCCCTATTCTAAAAGATTGAAATGCCTCTCCTAAGGCTGAGTTCCTGGCAAGAAGGGCTTGAAGCTAAAATATGCTAGTATTCTTGCTATGTTTGGCCCCACCTCTTTTGCCTTGGGATCTGCCCCCTTGCCCGCCCATCACTGGGTGGGCCCCAGAGAGCTTCTCCAAAATTGAATTCAGCCCTCAGTTTGAAAGAGGTTCCTCACCCCTGCTTTACAGCACTCTGAGCAAGCACAGCTGGGCTGCATAAGCACACGGTCAGCAGAATGCATAGCTTGCCTCTGGAACTCGGCTTCAGGTCCTATAGCTACGAGACATTAGAGCTGAGATTGCTTCAAAATAAGATCATAAGAAGAGCCCTGCCGGATCAGACCAAGGGTCCATCTAGTGCAGCATTCTGTTCACACAATGGCCAATCAGCTGCCCATGGGAAACCCACAAGCAGGACATGAGCGCAACAGCACTCTCCCACCCATGTTCCCCAGCAACTGGTGTACATAGGCATACTGCTCCAAGCAAGGGATTTCTCTGCAGCGTCATCACAATTCTATAATTCCCTCAGTAGTTAACACCTCCTCCACACACACATTACCTCCTTACTTAATGTTGCCTGTCAAGTCATTTTAGTACCACCATGGCTTTTTTTTTTAAGTATTCAACTCTTGTATTTGCCAGTTTATTTGCAATTGTATTCCTTACTGTAGTGGTAGGTTGATGAATGGTTCATAGTACTGATAGTTTAGTGTGTGTGTGTGTATGTGTGCGCGTGCCTGTTATTCTTTGCAATTGTATGTTGGTTCTTATTTGGAGAAGGAAGAATTTTAAACTGCTGGACATCAGAAATAATGGGGCTTAAGTTACAGGAAGGCAGATTTCAGATGAACATTTCAGATGAATCTGAAATTCAGATTTCAGATGAACATTCAGATGAACATGAACAAAACTTCCTAATGGTTGGAGCCATCCGGCAATAGAACCAATTGCATAGGGAGGTGATGCGCTCTCTATCAATGGAGGTATTCAACCAAAGACTGGGCAGCCATCTGTCAGGGATGCTTCAGACAATTTCTGCACTGACCAGGGGCATGGATGTGATAGCCTAAATGGACCCTTCTGACTCCATGATTCTATTAGATGTTTATTGTCAATATATATTTTGCAGGTTTCTGTAGTGCTTCAAAACCTGCAAAATCTATTTGATCAGAGATTATAGTGGGGCAAAGAAAAAGTGAGTGTCACACAATGGGTAACACTGACACTATCAAACCTCCTTCAGCTCTACAACCTCCCCTGCCCCCCAATATATGTTGTTCATTTCCAGCATAACTTTATCCCCATTTAAGTGGCAAAGTTACCACTGGACATTAACTGTACCATTGTAGAGTATGCTCCTTTTCTGCACCCCTGCTTCTTGGTGATATATTTCTTATAGGGATGGCACAGGCGCCCCATTCAGTATGGGAGTCCGGCGGACGTGCTCCTGCCCGCATTCCCGAGCCCCACTTGCCAACCCCTGACCGTGCTTGTCCCCTGACTGTGCTCGGTGAATGGCCTGCACTCACCCCAGCAGCCTCATCAAGCTTTGTGGTTGCCATTTTCTGAGAAATAAAATGGCGACTGCGCAAATTTGCGCACACGCAAAAATGTGCATTTTGCAAATGCACATATTTGTGTCTGTGCGAAAATGCACATTTTACGAAGAATGCACATTTCCATACACACACTAATGTGTGCCTTCACAAAAACGCGCGTTTCACACATAAGAATATCCGCATTTACAAAATGCGCATTTTTGCGCATGCAAAAACATGCACATTTTTGCAATTGCCATTTTATTTTCTTTTGAAATGGTGACTGCGGAGCTTGATGAGGCCGCTGGGGTGAGTGCGGGCTGCTCACCGAGAGTGGGAGGGGCTCAAGCACAGTCCGGGGACCAGCAAGCAGGGGCAGGGGATGTGCAGGAGCCCAGAGAACCTGGACGGGGGTAAGTTCCACATCCCTAATTTCTTTTCATTTCAAGTTGTCCCAACTGTTCTTGTGTTCTGTTTTATTTGCAGTGGTAGCTGCTGCTCCACTGAGGTTTAGCTGCTGCTTTATCATTGAGCATTTGCACCTGACTGTCACACTGACAGCAAGAGGGACTAAGGGAGTTATTACTAAGGGAGTTATTACACTGGGAGTATTAGACAGAAACAGTTTAGTTGGAAGCTTAGTGTAGACTGGGTACGGTCAGCATAATGGACAATTGTAATTCCACTGAGGCAAGAGAGAAAAAGGTAGACATGACTTCACTTCAGTTCAGGACAAATTCTCCATCTGGGCCTCATTAGCATGTCTTGCAGATGTGGAGGATGAGTGGAAATATTGCGAGACCGAGGGCTGAGGATAAGAAGAGGCCCTGAGCTGAAAGTAGCTGTGGTTAAAATGACTGCTAATACTTAATATTGGTGCTTGCGGTTTTTCTTCTAAAGGAGATGATGTTGATTGTGCAGAGAAGCGAGAGGAGAAGGAAGAAATATCAGGCAGAGAAAGAGAGAGAGGTTGACTCAGAATATTTTCATTCTCCCTCACAGAGGGAGGAGTTGGGGGTTCTATGGTCCTAGTGAGGAAGAATTTTCACAACTGGTCTGCACCTCTGCTCCTTTGTGGTGCATTTCTTATCATTTCAAGTTGTCCCAACTGTTCTTGTTTGTTCTGTTTTACTTGCACAGGCTTACAAAGATGAGGACTGGGTGATAAGGTGTTGCTGCTGCTGCAGTGTGTCCTTTTTTAGGGATGTACAAAAGTCACTTACCTTTTCGCAGCTTGGCTTCGCGGTGGGGGAGAGGCGCTTTGCTTCTCCCCCCGAAGTTCAGGTGAGGGGGGGGAGGCGTCCCGCCTCGCCCGGCCAAAATTCAGGCCGGGGGGGGAGGCGCCCCGTCTCCCCGGCCGCGAAACAAAAAGTAAAAAAAAAGAAAAAAGAAAAGACCCCGTGATAGGCTACGTGACGATTTACGTAGCCTATCATGGCTAGATTTCCAAAGTCAGCCATGATAGGCTACGTAAATCGTCATGTAGCCTATCACGGGTGACTTTGGAAAAAAAAAAAGCGCGTACGCAAATGGCAGCGCCCATGGGGCGCCGCCATTTGCGTTCCTTATTTCGGCACGTCTAGTCTACGTAAAGATTTACGTAGACTACGGCGAAAATAAGGGCAACGCAAATAGCATAGACGCTATGCTATTTGCGTTCCCCTTATTTTTGCCGTAATCTATGTAAATGTTTACGTAGACTAGACGTGACAAAATAAGGAACGCAAATGGCGGCACCCCATGGGTGCCGCCATTTGCGTACGCGCTTTTTTCCCCCCAAAGTCACTCGTGATAGGCTACGTGACGATTTACGTAGCCTATCACAGCTGACTTTGGAAATCTAGCCGTGATAGGCTACGTAAATCGTTACGTAGCCTATCATGGGTCTTTTTTTAAAAAACGTTAGGGGGGTTTTTTGCAATGGCGGCGGCGGCAGCTGGTCGGGAGACTGGCCGCCGCCCCCGCCCATGACGAAACGCTGCCGAACCGCCACTGGGACCTGCTGCCGAGAGGGACATTCACCGAAGGTAAGTCCTGTCCCGGGGGGGGGCGGGGGGCCGGAGGAGAATTTCCCAACCAACTTTGGGGGGCCGTATGCGTCGGCGCTCAGCCTCCCGAAGATTTGGGGAGAAATTCTCCTCCATCCCTAGTTTTTAAAAATAGTCCTAAGGCCTAAAGAAGTGCACAGATTGTGGTGTGCATGTATTCATGCTTTAAGGTCCTTCAGCCATCACTCAATTAGGGATGTATGAGAAATTTGTTTCAGTTTGTGTTTAATGAATCAGGATTTACCCAGTTTGCACCTTCTCAACCAAACACAGACTCAGATGCAATTTACAGTTGAAGTCTGTACATTTCTGAGCTTGCAGTGTGATCTGCAGACCAAAGGAATTATCTATGACAGCATGCATACATTTGAAAAATGCACATGAAAGAATGCATACTTTTGAAAAATGTACACAAATACACTTTATTCAATGGGAGAAGAATGTGTACATTTCAAAGATATGCACAATTAATGTGGAAAAATATGCATGAAAATATGCACAGGTTTTCATGCAAAAAGCAAAAACAAAGCTTGCAATCTGATACAGACTCTAATCAGAACGAGCTTTACGACGGAATTTGGAGAACTTTGGCCAGCTCAGGGTTTTGCTGATTTGCACATCCTTACCTTCAATTTGGTCCAACAAGAGAGTTTGGGTTGATGGGTAGGGAAATGCACCCTGAAGAAGACCATACTAGTTCTTTCTCAGCCTCTGCCATCAAGATCATGTCATAATCCAAGTAGCGATACTGTTTGCAGTTAGGCATCAGTTAAAAAGTGTCCCTGTTTTTTGTAGGCTTTTGAAGTACAGTGAAAGTTGATGGTAATTAAGTCATCTACTTCTGCTGCTGATTGAGGTTGTGGTATTTGCTGTTATTTTGTGATTTTATTTGTGTTTTTAGGATTGAGTTTAATTTTGTTTTTTTATTGGGATTGTTAGGTGCCCTAAGCTATTTCGCGAGGAAGGTCAAGATACAAGAATGATAGAGTGAGTGAGTATGTTTCTTTGGAGAGGTGGCTTTAATCTGATCTCTGATTGGTAAGAAGTTCTATACAAAACCCCAGAGGCCCCTGTTGCATGGATGGCAGGGGAAACAGCAGGGGCGCGATGGTAGGGATTGGGGCTGGCAAGCAGAGCCCCACTCTCCCCTCCCCAATACACAATTGTACGTTGCCTGAGTGAACACCAGGATAGAGCTTATCGATACAATGATGCATCTTATGCAGGCCTATGAATACTCTGCTCTTTTTTTTAAAACAACAACAACAGAGCTTTACAGTATTAAGTGCTAGAAACTTGCTTCTTTTAAATTTATTTATTTATTTATTACATTTATATTCCACCTTTTTTCCTCCTCAAGGAACCCAAGGTGGTGTACATAATCCTCCTCCTCCATTTTATCCTTGTAACAAATGAAAGCTGAGAGTCTCCAGGTTATCTGAAAGACCATATTCTCCCCTATGAGCCTGCTCAAGCCCTGAGAACTTTAGGGGAGGCCCTTCTTGTGATCCCGCCACAATCACAGCCTCGCCTGGTGAGAATGCGGGAGGGAGCCTTCTCAGTGGCTGCCCCAAGGCTCTGGAACTCCCTTCCCAGGGAGGAGAGAGCGGCACCCTCCTTGGTATGTTTTCGCAGGCAGGTAAAACTTTTTTGTTCCACCAGGCCTTTGGGGATAGATAGTCTGGACCTGTAAGAATATGATGGATTGATACTATGGTTTATATTGTTTGTTGTCTTTTAAAATTTTGATATTTTATACAATGTTATTATTGATGATTTAATTATATTTTTAACTTCTGTATATTTCTATTTATATGTTTTAACTGTATAAGTGTTTAATCTTGTAAAGCCGCCTTGAGTCTCAGTATTGGGGAAAAGGCAGGATATAAGTAAATATCGTCATCATCATCTTACAATTAATAACTGATCTCCACACATGCAGTACAAACTATACATACACCTGATCTTACCTTAGTAGGATCCATGTTAAATTTCTTCCGTCCAACACATAGATCTTTGTCCCTCTGGATCATTTTGCTACAAATACAAAGGTGAGATCTGAATGCAGAATGGACTGAAGAAGAAGAAGAAGAAGAAGAAGAAGAAGAAGAAGAAGAAGAAGAAGAAGATCCTTCTGACTTTTCCTCCTCGGTATTATTTGCTGGCTCCCAGAAAGGTATCCCAAATCTCACCTATTCTGATTCAATCAGGGCCAATTTACATAACCATTGCTCCACCGTTTCACTTAAATTTGTTGCCCCATAAACTTAATTGTGAAATTTTATTTGTGGTGTGCCAGTTTGTTTTGGAAGTCTGTGTTTTATGATGGCATTTTTAAGCAGAGTGTGTTAGATCCTTGAGGTATAAATACTAGAGAAGCAGAATATATGTCTCCTGAGAACTTGACTATGGCTTCTTCTTGGAGGCATGAGCATGACCCTCAGGGGCCTGTCATGAAGATCTCCTTGCACTTCAAAGATTACTACTAGACTACTGCTGCAGAGGAGGGGCAAATCTTTATGTGGAGATTCCCTGCTCTGCTAGTACTCTTCATATGTGGCTTGCTCCTTACTTTGTTTGTGTTTGCTGGAAACTATCGATCTCTTCAAATACTTGAGCAATCTCGGCTTTTAGCCTCTGTAAGAAAGAGGAAGAGAATTAATGGGGAAGGAGGAGAAAAGAAGGAAGAGGACGCTGGATCCTGTCCCATCATTCACTGCAGAAACCTTGTGGCTGGAAAGGAAGTAAAGATCAGCTGCAACTTATTTATTTATTTATATATTAAATTTACATATTGCTCAACTGGCTAATGCCCTCAGGTGGTTTACAATTATAAAAACAAACAAAAACAACAATAAAATAAGAATGAAAACAATAAATACAACAATGAAAATGCCAACACAATAAAATATTAACACTTTACGGATATTAAAAATATTAAAGAGCCAGTAAAGTTAATAATCAAAGCACAGATTAAAGATTAAATGCTTGCTAGAAGCGGTCTTACCTAGGGATTTTGGCAAAATCCACACTGGATTCAAACAACTTTGGATTTCTATGAATGTGATCTGTAGATTCCAAAGTGGATTGGCTTTTTCCAACTTGCACAGATTCTGTGCATTTGCAGAATTTTTTTTTTTAACTTTCTAAACTTGTATGCAAATTTGGTTGTACAAAAATGCAGAGGTTTCTGAGAAATGTGCTAATATATACGTTATTTAAAAAACAACAGTATGTTTTATACATCTCTAATCTCCCTTCAGCCTCTGCTGTGTAGCAGTGTGTTTGTGCGGGCCCGCACATGCACACTCTGCTCATTGATTGCACACTGAGCTAAGGAAATACACAAAATGTTACACGCCAGGGAAAATTCTGTAAATTGTGGCAGACTTTTTTGCAGACTTTTCCAAAGGGTGTATGTGTGAAAACTCAAATCTTTCAATGAGTCGATGTTCGAGTGGATGTGGCCTGATAATCCACAAAACACAGACAGAATGGATTAAACAAAATCTGTACATCCCTAGTCTTAACCTGACATCTGAACATATATAGGGAAGATGCCAGGTGGATTTCCCTCGAAAAGGCATTCCACAGATTGGGGTGGGGGGAGGATTTTGCTACTATAATGGATGCTGGCATCCTGTCAGCCATTTTGCCCTATTTGAAGAAAATCCATACTGTTCTAAAAAAATCTGGGTGTAGGTGAAGCTGCTAAAGCATTTAGCAAACATTACTATAGAGATGGCGGAGAATTCTGCCACAGATCTTGGTGAGGTCGAATGCCAGTGCATTCGGCCCCCTGAAACCTGTGGCGGAACAAATCCCCCCACCCCCCCGCCCTGTGAAAGGTGCACGAAATGGAGAACTCACCTGTTGCCGTTCGCGTTGCTTTGCGAATAAATAAATACTTACGCCTTTTGCGTCCCTGTGGAGGTGGTGATAGGCTACATAAATATTTACGTAGCCTATCATGGCAAAAAAAAAGAGACACAAATGGCGGCGGCTACGGCCGCCGCCATTTGTGTCCCTGCACAGCCTAGCAGCAGCTGGATGTCGCTGTGGGCTGCCCCAGCCAGCGGCTTCACAGAGTCGCTGCAGAGCAGAGCCAACCGTCGAGGATTTCAGGGGGAGGGATGGAATGCCTCCCCCCCACACTGCAGATGTACGAAATGAAACAGGTAAGTCATTTCGTACATCCCTACTTTATTGCCAGAAACTGGGCAGCATGGATTCCTCTCCAATAAGTGCTGTCCTGCCTTTTGTCTTATTTATCCTAGGGATGGGCGGATTCCCTACCTGCTGCTCATCTGGGGAATCCGCCCTTGGGGGGAGGTGATCCGTCCCTCCCCCCGGAATCTTTGCTGGCTGGCTCCGCTCCACAGCGATTCTGTGGAGCCGCTGGCTGCATTTACCTTAAACTAAGGCCTTTAAGGCCGCAAATGGCATCTGGGACACCATTTGCATCCTCAGTCAATCCACTCTGGAGCCAACTGGTGGGGAGGATCCAGCCAGCAAGGATTCCTCCTGGAGGTGCAGGTAAGAGATCCAATCCTCCGCGGACATCGGGGGGCCGGATTCAATAGAATCTGGGCTCATTGGGGTCCATGGAGGATTTCTCCAGCATCCCTAATTTATTCTCATAGCAGCTGCCTGAAGTCACTTTCAATTTATTACCATTCTAGGGATGTACGAAAGTCACTTACCTTTTCGCAGGGGTGCTTCACGGTGGGGGGGAGGCACTTCGCTTCTCCCCCCAAAGTTCAGGGGAGGGGGGGAGCTGTCCCGCCTTGCCCGGCCGAAATTCAGGCCGGGGAGAAGCGCCCTGTCTCCCCGGCCGCGAAACAAAGTGTAAAAAAAACAAAACAACCCGTGATAGGCTATGTAACGATTTACGTAGCCTATCACAGCTGACTTTGGAGATCTAGCTGTGATAGGCTACGTTAATCGTTACATAGCCCATCATATTTTTTTTTTTTTAACACTTTACCTTGTAATGGCGGTGGCAGCAGCCAGTCAGAAGACTGGCTGCCGCCCCCGCCCCCGCCCCCGCCGAAAGGCTGCCGAACCACCGCCAGGACCTGCCGCCGGGAGGGACATTCGCCAAAGGTAAGTCCCATCCCGGGGGGGGCGGGGGGGCGGAGAATTTCACTGCCGATTTCGGGGGGCCGAATGCGTTGGCGCTCGGCCCCCTGAAGATTCGGGGAGAAATTCTCCGCCATCCCTACATTATACAGATGAAGAACATCTGTGTAGAGAGAGTGATTTCCCCAAGTGAGTCAGAGACTAGGGACATATGAGAAATTCATTTCAGCCCATTTTTGATCAGGATTTATCCAGTTTGCACCTTCCAGATTGAACACCGACTCAGATGCAATCTGAGGTCAAAGTCTGTAAGTTTCTGAGCTTGCAATTTGATTTGTGGACCAAAAAACCTCATTTGACAGCATGGGTGCATTTGAAAAATGCACATGAAAACATGCATACTTTCAAAAAATGCTCACAAATATGCTTTAATCAGTGGGAAAAGAATGCATACATTTCAAAGATGTGCACAATTAATACGTACATTTGGAAAAAGTATGCATGAAAATATGCACAGATTTTCATGCGAGAAGCAAAAAACAAAGCTTGCAATCTGATACAGACTCAAGTCAGAACGAGGTTCAAGATGGAATTCAGGGAACTTTGCTGAGCTCAAGTTTTGCTGATGCTCACATCCCTGTCAGAGACCAAGCACAGCAGCCTTCCCCAACCTGGCACCCTCCACTTGTGTTGGACTGCAACTCCCATCATTCCAAGTCAGCATAGCTGGGAATGACAGGAGTTGCAACCCAACACATCTGGAGGGCACCAGGTTAGGGAAGGCTGGAGTATCGACTGCCCAACCTAGGTCTTCAGGCAACAAGACTCTTTCCCCAGGATCACATGCATCAGCAGCAAGACTGCATTGTGTGCGCATTGGAAGGGTGGTTTGGCTTTGAATCCCGCACAAGGATAGTCAGAATTTTGGCAATGCTTTGGATAATCTGTGTAAGAAAAGTGGCATGGCCCCTACCTTAATATCTTCCAGCAACTCAGTCTTGTGCTTCTTGATGATCTCTATCTCAGTCTCCTCGGTCTCATTCAAGTCCGATGATTCTGAAAGAAAGCAATCCTTTTACTCCCATCCTAGAACTCACTGTGTGATAAGGGTATGACCTCGAAGGCATCCCTTCCTCCAAGGAGCTCCAAGCAACATACAAGCCCACACCACACATTTTATCTTCACAACAACCCTGCAGGTAGGCTAGTCTGAGAGATAGCAGTTGGTCCAAGGTCACCGAGTGAGCTTCATGGCTGACTAAAGATGTGAACTGCCCTCCCTCCCCCACGGTCCTAGTCTGACTCTCTAACAACTAGACTATACTGCTCTGTGTACACACTTATACTTTCCTTCAGTTTGGTCTTCCAGGTGCCATTGCCACACCCCCCACAATGTTTTCTTGAAACTCACTGGAATTCAAATGTAGTTTGGGAATTTGATGGAAACACAAGCCAAAGAGATTGAAAAGGATGGGTGGGGAACAGTGGGAAATATTGCCATAGCATTGTAATGAGGTGTGTAAATGTGTGTGTGGGGGGGGGGTGCAGGTGAGCTGGATGACCTTAATGGCCCTTCCAACTCAGTGTTTCTATGGTTTTCAAGGATGGGGTTTGGTTACAAGAGGATTATGAAAACCAGTAAGACTGTTAGATGTTACTTTGATGGCTCTGGCAAAGTGACCAAGCACCTTTCCTTGTTATGGAGATAGCTCTAACTGCACTTTTCTGAAAAAAGAGGCTACCTCCCCCGCTCCAGCCGTGAATGTGAACGTAGAGGTCTGTGTAAATACAAGCCGCTTTAGTTGCAGCTGAGACCACCAAAGGAAAAGGCAGAGCTGAGGGAGTTCTGAAGAAACTGGGCAGTGCCTCCCCTACCCCAAGAAATCAGATGGGGAGCAGCATTGGTTGGGGTCCTAAGCTGTGAATCTATGTTCAACCTCTATATTTCTAAATAAATCCCAATATTACAAAATGCCTTCAGTATCCAGTGACCTCATTCATCAGGATGAATGGAAAAGGAAATTGCAGACTGGATTACAAGAAATCTGGATACATTTGAGTCTGTTTTGGATTTCTCCAACATCCCTATCTGAAACCTTGCCACTCAGTGTCAACAACACTGAGTTAGATGGGCCAATTGTCTGACTCAGTACAAGGCAGCTTCCTATGTTCCTAAGTTCTTAAAAAGAGGTTAGGGCTCCTACACCTTTAATAGTTGTGTAGAAAAGGGAATTTCAGCTTCTGCACAACTATTAAAGGTGCAGGAGCCCAGCCCACTTTTACATCTGGCCACCCTAAAGGAAACCAAACCTCAAAATACACCTGAAACCTCACTGCTCGGATAATTGGTGTGCACATAACAATCTTATCTCCATGTCTCTCACTCCAGACTCGCAAAGGTTTCACTCCCAGAACTCTAGCTAAGCCATACTTTCATTCCCAAGCATTTGAGTGGGAAGGGCCCAAATTTGATATGTATTTTGTTTGGTCATGCATAAACAATTACAAGTTGGCAGTCAGTGTATGAATGGCCCAAATTCTAAATTTTAAACTCGTTTTTATGTGAAAACTCCCTTTGGGTGGTTGTACCTCTCTCCATTTTAAGGGTGGCTAAGACAGTTGTGGACTTTAAAAGAGGCAACGGAGGAGATCTTGCTATCAACTGGTGGCTATGCATAGATGCTACTCTAAGCTGTGCTCAGTTCCTCTTTTATTCTTAGGAAATTGAGTGGATGATGTCAGAGACGAGAAGACCACAGAATGATTCACTACAGGCAAGAAAGAAGTAGCCGTCTCAGCAGGGTGGGGCACCAACTCCATAGTTAAATAAAGATTGCTCCGAGCACTCGGCAAGAAACTGACAATAAATGGAAAGCCGCTGTTTGTAGCTGAAAATACATATCCACAGCAGCAAGATTCTGATCTCTGTGTGAAGGCTGTGGTGTTTGCTAAAGCTAAATTGGACACACTCAGGCTGAACTTAGAATTCAACCATTTTTGCAAATCAATTTCTTCTTCAGTGAGAATTGGGGCTAGCTGTACCAGGAGACAGAATGAGGCAGGCCACTTCAGATGGCAGGCTTTTCTTTTCTTTTTGTAAAATGCAGCTTATATTATCATTATCATCATCATCTCTCTTTTTCAAACAGCCACAACATGGGTTGCCAACTCCTTTTTTCTGTCAGGCACCTCATCTTTAATAGCTGTATGGTAGGCAGGTACAACATCGTCCTCTCCATGCTGGGAATAGATGAACCTGTTGAATTTGGTTGTTGCAGATGGGTGAGAATTTCATTTCAGTTTCTTTTTGATAGGAATTAACCAACATTTGCACATTTCTTCATTTATGGGATTGAAAAAAATAGATTTAAACACTGTAATTGCAGGAGAAAGCAATTACTAGCATCCCTAGTATTCGCTTTTAAAACATATTCGCAGTGGTACAGCATTATTTTAACTTTTATCTTATCTTCCCATCTCTGGACAGAAAGAGGAAATCCAGTCCATTTGTCCTGGAAACTCTTTCTCTAGTTTGCACATTTCACATGCAAGACCATTGCTAAATATATGGTCAGAAAAAGGGAAGCAATGGCCTAGATCTGGGGTGGGAGTGGGTGGGCTGGAAACAGCAGGGAGAAGAGCAAGGGATGTACTTTTTTATTTTTACTGAAACCTCAAGGTCCCATCAAAGCCTGGTGCAAAATAGTGGTGCAAAGGAGCAGACATAAAAAAAAAATATGGTGCCACTGAGCATATGTTGAGTCCAGGAAATTGTTTTGGTTTGAGTTTTTGGTACTAGAGCCAAGCTCACAGTCCTTTCACACAAAAAATCCATTCCTGGGGTTGGATCCAGATTTCGTCATGCAATGACCCATTGCAATCAGCGGGATGTAAGTTAGTCAGGACTGACTCGTCCTACTGCTTTCAATGGGTCTGCTCTAAACGTAACTAAAATTGGATCCAAACCCTGGTGTGTGTGTGTGTGTGTGTGTGTTCCCCCACTCCAGTTTCCTTGGTTTTAATATCTTAATTTAGGACCCACTCCCAAAGCCTTTTGTTATTAGTATTGTTAAATGATTGGAAGTCAGAAAACCCCTGCTGAATCCATAATAGGTTGAATATAAATAAGTCTCATTGAAATCCAAAAGAGTGTTTAATCAGGTGCTGATATCTCATGAATTGCAATGAGACCTGAGCATGCTTAACTTCCTCAGGACTGTGGGCATAGATAACACATTCTCTCAGGGCAATTCTATATATGTCTGCTCAGAGGTAAGTCCCACTGAGTTCAATGGGGCTTACGTCCAGGCAAGTGGGAGTAGGATTGCAAGAGAAACCATTTTTCAAGGACTTAAGGGAAGCTATCCACAGAACTGGCAAAACACATGCCTTTAGTCTAGAATATGTTTCTAGATGTGAAATAGAACAATACAGAAGAATTTAAGAGACTAAAGCACCAGAGAGAAGGAAAAATGTAGAAAGGTTGTGGAGTAGATCAGTGCCTTGGTCAAGGCTGGATAAATACAAGAGAGAAGACTTCATGTGTATCTAGACCCCAAAATAAACATGTCAAAAGGAAGCATTTTCCATCACCTATGTGGGAAGAATTATTTAGAAAGCTGGCTGGGACAGAGTACTGTTATACACCCAAGATGTCCATTGGATTTTGCCAAAAGTGCCCTTGGACAAAGAACATGCGCAGATGAGTACTTTCCCCTTCCTCCTTCAGTAGGTATTTGTTTTGCAAATTCACCTTTGACTTACATTCTGCCCTGAAGGTATTTCAGTAGGGGAAAATTACACATTTTGGAAGATATACAAAAGGTTTTTCATAGATGGCATCCTGATCTGGGAAGAACAGAACCAGAGGTGGCAGGACACTTCGGGAACACTCAGAGGAGCAGAGCTGAACTTGAACAGAAGTATCAAATTAGAGACCTTGGTGAGCAATTAAAAGGCAGATCTCTACACAACACAGTGAGAACACACAATTTGCCTGGGGCACCCTTTGCCACCCCTTCATGGATCACTGCCTTGTTGTGGCGAAGGGGCTTGTATAACTCAGTGAAGCCATAAGCTATGTCGTGCAGGGCCACCCAAGATGGATAGGTCATGGTGGAGAGAGTTCTGACAAAATGTGGTCCACCAGAGAAGGAAATGGCAACCCACTCCACTATTCTTGCCAAGAAAACCCCATGGAACATATCACAAGGCTAAAAGAGATGACGCCGGAAGATGAGCCCCTCAGGTCGGAAAGTGTCCAATATACTACTGGGGGAGAGCAGAGGGAATTTCCAAGTAGCGCCAGAAAGAGTGAAGCAGCTGGGCCAAAGCCGAAAGGACACTCAGCTGTGGATGTGTCTGGTGGTGAAAAGAAAGTCCGATGCTGTAAAGAACAATATTGTTTAGGAACCTGGAATGTAAGATCAGTGAATCAAGGTAAGCTGGAGGTGGTCAAACATGAGATGGCAAGACTGAACATCAACATCTTGGGAATCAGCGAACTAAAATAGACAAGCATGGGCGAATTTAATTCAGGTGACCATTGTATCTACTACTGTGGGCAAGAATCCCTTAGAAGAAATGGAGTAGCACCCATAGTCAACAAAAGGGTGGGAAAAGTAGTACTGGGGTACAATCTCAAAAATGATAGAATGATCTCAGTACAAATCCAAGGCAAACCATACAACATCACAGTAATTCAAGTCTAAGCCCCAACCACTGAGGCCAAAGAAGCTGAGGTTGATCGTTTCTATGAAGACCTACAACACCTTCTAGAACTAACACCAAAAAAAGATGTCCTCTTCATCATAGGGGATTGGAATGCTAAAGTAGGAAGTCAAGAAATCACCGGGATAACAGGCAAGCATGGCCTTGGTGTACAAAATGAAGCAGGACAAAGGCTAATAGAGTTTTGCCAAGAGAACACGCTGATCATAGCAAACACTCTTTTCCAACAGCACAAGAGGCGACTCTACACATGGACATCACCAGATGGTCAATATTGAAATCAGATTGATTATGTCCTTTGCAGCCAAAGATGGAGAAGCTCTATACAGTCAGTAAAAACAAGACCTGGAACTGACTGTGGCTCAGATCTAGGGATGGACGAAAGGGACTTACCTTGTCCTGCAGCTTGCTTCGCAGTGGGGGGGAGGCGCTTCGCTTCTCCCCCCGAAGTTCAGGTGAGGGGGGGGAGGTGCCCTGCCTCGACCGGCCAAAATTTAGGCTGGGGGGGAGGCGCCCCATCCCTCGCCGCCAAAATTCAGGCCGGGGAGGAGCGCCCCATCTACCTGGCCTAGGGATGGACGAAAGTCACTTACCTGTCCTCAAAGCTTGTTCGCGGTGGGGGGGAGGTGCTTCGCTGCTCCCCCCGTGAAGTTCAGACCAGGGGGGGAGGCTTCCCGCCTCGCCCGGCCGAAATTCAGGCCGGGGGGGAGGCTTCCCACCTCGCCTGGCTGAAATTCAGGCCGGGGCGGAGGCGCCTCGCCTCACCCGGCCGCGAACTAAAAAGTTTTTTTTAAAAAAAAACACCACGCCCCCGTGATAGGCTACGTGACGATTAACGTAGTCTATCACGGCTAGATCTGCAAAGTCAGCCATGATAGGCTACGTTAATCGTCACGTAGCCTATCACGGGGGCGTTTTTGTTTTTTTTTCTTTTCTTGGAATGGCGGCGGCAGCAGCCGGTCGAAAAACCGGCTGCCGCTCCCGCCCCGGGCGAACACCCGCCGAACCGCCGGCCGGACCCGCCGCCGGGAGGGACATTCGCCAAAGGTAAGTCCCGTCCCGGGGGGCGGTGCGGGGGGGGTGGAGAATTTCTCCCCGAAACTTGTTCGTGGGGCCGAACACGTTGGCGCTCGGCCCCCCGAAGTTTCGGGGAGAAATTCTCCGCCAACCCTAACCTGGCCGCAAAAAAAAAAAAAGTAAAGTAAAAAAACCCAAAACACACCCGTGATAGGCTACGTAACGATTTACGTAGCCTATCACAGCTAGATTTCCAAAGTCAGCCGGGATAGGCTATGTAAATCGTCACGTAGCCTATCACAGGTGACTTTGAAAAAAAAAAAAAGCACGTACGCAAATGGCAGCGCCATTTGCCCTTTGCGTTGCCCTTATTTTCGCCGTAGTCTACGTAAATCTTTACGTGAACTAGACGTGCCAAACTAAGGAACGCAAATGGCAGCGCCCCATAGGTGCCGCCATTTGCGTACACGCTTTTTTTTTTTTTCAAAGAGGGGGAGGGAAGGGGCCTGGAGATCTCATTGGAAGCTGTCTAAACCAGCTTCCACGGTCTCTGCCCCTCCCCAACCCAAGGGCCAACCCCTTTTCACCCTCTAAGCACTCTGTTTATGAGCATGGAGATGGCAGTGGCATGGAAAGAACCATGCCTGCTACAAGAGGGTAGTGGAAGGTGTGGGGAATGCAGTTTCTGGCAACCAAGCTTGGAGCACTGGCTCTAACCTCAGTTCCCAGAAACTGAAAAAACCTATGGCTGTCTAGACAGCGTCTAGCAGCCATTGGATTGCTCTCTAAAACATGTGGCTGTGTGAATAGGGATGTATGAGAATCCTGTTTGCACTCAAGTCGAGCATGCCCTGTTCACAACCCAAATGTGAATGTGAGCAGGAGAACATGTTCTCCGAAAATGTTCACAAATTCTTGAACATGTGCTCACATTTAAAAATTGAGCATATTTTGGAGAAAAGGCCATTCGAAATGGTGCAATTTAAAAACATGTGCATTTTCACACATTAGCATATGGGGGAAAGTTGCATGACTTTGAAAAATACTCACATTTCTGCACCATTTCCCCACTCAATCATGTTTGATTTGCGCGATTTTCCCATTTGTGCAAATCAAACAGCGATCACAACCACATGTGGAAATCAAAGGAGAAATTAGCATCAAGTTGATGCTCGGAGAATCTAGGAATGCGAACGTCGCTTCTTTGCCCATCCCTATTACGGAATGAGTTGACTGTTTACCTTCAACCACCAGATACTGGGGACAAACAGTTTATGCGTGTTTTCATCACATCATGTTTGCGAGCTTTCTGGAGTACCTAGCTAGCCACAGCAGAAGACATAATGAGGATCCAGGGTGGGTGGGAACCATAGCTCAATGGGAGAGCAGATGCTTTGCATGCAGAACATCCCAGGTTTAATCCATGGCATATCTCCACTTAAAAGGATCAGAGAGTAGGTGATGTGGAAGACCTCTGTCTCTCCACAAAGACCCTGGAAAGCCAGTACTAGGCAGAGTAGGTGATAGTGTGTGAGATGGACAAATAGTATCTCCTGATATAAGGCAGCTGGGTGGACTTTGGGCTCTTTCCAACATGGCAGGGGTGGGGCCCTAGAATGGGCCAGATGATGTCCAGGGGGCATGGCTGGATGATGTCTGGACGGTACATCCAGTGATCCTTCACCTTGATTGGGCAAGGCCATGACCATGATGGGCTCTGGAGCTAGCCATCTGCATTTGACCCCCTACATGTGTTCTGAATACTGCCCTCACACATAAAATGTGAGCATGAATGTCCACGCACAGTCAAAGAAAGCTATTTTATGAACAAGAATCATGCAAACACAGTTTTGCTATACATTTCAGTGGAAATCATCTTCTGTGTTTTCCTGGAAGCAAAATGTTAATATCTTGTCCATGAGAGAGAACTAAAAACAAACTTCCCCTTTTTCAGCATACTCACGCACAAACTCACTTCTCAATAAAGAGACACAGACTTACTCACTGCCTCCTTCAGACACAACAGCTGGACAGGACAGGAGGGCTGGTTCACACATCATGATAAGCTGAAAATAAACTATGGTGGTTTGGTTGTTCGCTCACTAACCCACATTACTCCTGACAGATGATCAGGCACTCTTCAGCTTGCCATGGCTTGTTTCCCCCTTAGTCCTTCTGCCCACTCCCAGCATGTATCCCATGGGCCTTTGTGGCACAACCTTGGCAGCCTACTCTGCTGCTCCCGTAATGAGCGCCTTTTGCTCATCAGTGGAGTAGAGGCTTTTTTCTAGATTTTTTTTTTCACCTTTGGGGATATTTGTGCAAATTTAACTCTTAAAAAAAAACTTTCAAGGAGATTTGCGGAAATCTGCTAAATCTCAGTAACTACTGGTAGTTACTCTGCTACACTGGAGTAGTTAATGTGCTTTAGTGGATTTGCACAACTATCCCCAAAAGTTTAAAAAATAAACAAATAAATTTAAATTCATACAAATCTCCTTGAAGTTGTGTGTGTGAGGGAAATAATGTTAAATTTGCACAAATCTTCCTGAAGGTGGGGATAAAACAGTCTAGAGAGTTGTCTAGGGAGGTGATGACGTGGAGGAGTAAATTGACTTGTGTCATTTCAAGACGTAATAGAGAAGGGATATCATTAGTGAGATCACGAGGAGAGGCTGGCAGGGTTTTTCACTGTTCTTGTCAGGCGGCTCTCTTGCTGTGTTAAACAACCCATGCTGAAGCAACCCTGCCGGGTTTGATCGTCACAACAAGCCACCCTAAATAATGCTATTACAAGCCATGGGTTATCAGGGTGGCTTGTTTGCAAAAAACAACCCATGATGCAAAAGCTGTGCTGGGTCTAGACATCACGCTAAGCCACCCTGCAACCTTGGTGACAACCCACTGTGGCTGAGCATGACATGCAAACCAGGTCAGAGCCAGGGCATTTAGCTGCCTCAGGAAGACCAGCAAATGCATTTCATTTCTCACTCATTGACCTTGGGTCAGTCACCACTTCTCAGCCTAACCTACCTCACAGGACTATTGTGAGGATTAAAAAGTGCGGAGGCCTTTTTTTTGCCGTAATAGCTTACGTAAATATTTACGTAGGCTAAAACGGTGGGGAAAAAAGGAACGCAAATAGCGCCCACTATGCTATTTGCGTTCCCCTTTTTTTCCCGCCTTAATAGCCTACGTAAATATTTACGTAGGCTAAAACAGCGAAAAATAGGGAATGCAAATGGCGGCTGCCGTAGCCGCCGCCATTTGTGTACGCTGTTTTTTTGTTTTGGGGGGTTTTTTTGCTTGCCGTGATAAGCTACGTAAATACTTATGTAGCCTATTACGGCAAACAGCAGACACATAATGGTGGCCACAGCAGCCTGTCAAAAGACCAGCCACCGCCGCCGGAGCAGCCACCCCAGGTAAGCTTCGTCCTGAGGGGGAATCCGCGGGGGGGCAGGGGGCAGGAGGTCATTCTGCCACGGATTTCAGGGGGCCGAATGCCAGTGCATTTGGCCTCACTGAAATCCGTGGCGGAATTCTCCGCCATCCCTACGACCGAGTCAATTCTGGTCTAAAACAGAACGAAACAAATTTCTCATTCATCTCTCTTCAGAGAAGGAGGATGCTTAGGTGGGATCAGGTCAGCTTCCTGCCTCATGTCTGTATTCCACCAAGCAGCCGGAACTAGGGATGTTGGAGAAATCAGCAATGAAGCCAAATGAGTTTGGATTTCCATGAATCTGACCAGTGGATTATGCAGCGGACCGGCTTTTGCCCCTGTTGGGATGATTACATGGACTTGCGGACTGGTTTTTCTAACTTTCCCAAATTTTGTGCAAATTTCATTGTAGACAAATATGCCAAACAACCTGTCCCAAAATGTGCATTCCCCCCCATAAGCTAAAGCATGAAAATGTGCATTCTGGGGGGATTTGTGCATTTTTGCACTTGCAAATTTGTGCAACTGTGCATTGTGCAAAAGCAAATTTGTAGAAATTTGGCAATTACCCCCCCAATTCTGTCAGTGCGCAAATGACAGAACAACAGGTGCCTGACAATCTGCAAAACACAGACAGAATGGACTTCTCACAATCCATGCATCCCTAGCCAGAACATTAACAGCCATGCCAAATGGAAACTCCCTGATGGCCTCAGGAATCCATTACCCTGAGGATGGATAATCTCAATCAGTCCACCAGCTCTGCAGAGGGATAGTGATTCAGTGAGCCTAAACCAGGGGTAAGCAGACTTTGAGCTTACTGGATCTCCCTTGTTTTTCACTGGATCCCTAGAGGTCCAACAACCAGAGCCAGATGCAAAATAATGGTTCAGGCAGGCAGACATAGTACTAAGGCCCAGGAATTTGTTTTCAGTACCAGAGCTGGAGCTCATGCACATAACTTCTCACACATTAATCTACTGCTGTTTTCCTCCATGTTTTATTGATTTTAGCAGCCAAATTTAGGAAGGGGAAAAAGGCTTTTTGTTTTTGCTTTTGGGAGCTGAAAAACTTTCCTGAACTACTGCAAGTCACCTAGATGTCTACCAGTACACCCTGTTCTATCTTCTGCCCACCCCTTGTCTAAACTTCACCAGGAAGTGATTTGACCATGAAAAAAGAATTCACACACACACACACACACACACACACATACCCCTCACCATTTTTCCTGCCCACTTGGGGAAAAAGTTTAAAAGATTCCATCTAACTATCATGTTAACAACATGTGTTGAATGGTAGTCCTACCCTGCAGGAATTTCTCTGATCCACTTTTAAAGACGTGTCAGTTAAGGCATAATCCTATGGGGGTGGCCGTAAGCCTATGAACCTGGAGGTTTATGGCCATCCAGTGCAGAGTGGGAGGAGCGGCAGAGGAGATGGTCATCTTTGCACTCCTCCTGCTCTGCATCTCAGCTCGAAGGACGTTTTCACCCATCTAGCTCAGGCATCGGGGAGGGGAGGAGACTGGGGAAGTTGGAGGATTCCTTGTAATCTGGCCGCTCCAGTCCCCTCTCTCCCCACCCATGGGAATGCCCCCTTTACCTCTGAGTTTGTCTTTGTGACCTTGGAGAAGCAGCCGGTATGGTCCTCTATGCGCCAATGTGGGGGGGGGGCAGGGAGCCTGGACTCCTGGGTCTGGGTCGGAGCACTGTCCCCGACCGCGGATCCAGGAATCCGAACTATATTATGGCCCTCCAGACGTTGCCTAGGAGCCATAGGATCGCTCTCTTGTTGAGTTCTAGCGTTATGAAAGAGGGTGGATATGGCTGTGTAACCTTAAGCAAACCTTACCTGTGAGTAAGCCCCGTTGCACTCAGTGTGACTGACTTATGAGTAGACATGCATAAGATTGCCCTGGGGCAGAGCAATTGTACCATGGGTTGCACGGAAGGGGAGGGGGCTGAAGGGGGAGGATCCGCCGTATCCAGAGCTCTGCTGGCAAGGCAGAAGGGAGGGAGCAACAGAATTTTGCTGTTGCTGGTGTCGTTGCTGTGATTCTACTTGTCCAGAACATTCTCCACTCCTGCTCCTAGTTCCCTCCCATCAATTGCAATGGGAGGGAAATAATCCACACCAGCCTTCCCCAACCTAGAACCCAGCAGATGTTTTGGACTCCAGCTCCAAGCATTCCTGATCTTTGGCCAGGCTGGCTGGGGCTGGTGGAGTTGAAGTCCAAAACATCTTGAGGGTGCCAGGTTGGGGAAGGCTGATCTGTGCCAGCTCCAGGGCTGGCATATATTTCCTGCCAATTTGGGGGCTTGCCTGGCAAATGGGAAGGCTTTGAATCCTGTGGATCTCAGTCTTCCCCTGATCCTCCTCCTGACACACCCAGGGAATCTCCCTCCCTTTTTTGGCCTCTACTATGAAGGCGCTCCAGTGTCAGTGAGGCAAGAGCTATGGAGGTTTCTGCAGTGGCTGGGGTGGGGGTTCCAAGGCTGGGCTTGTCTCTCTCTGCCTTTGGACAGGAAGATCCAGAAGACCTTGTGGCCCTTGGGACATCCTCCCAGGCACCATAGGATGTGGGTATACTCATGGGACCATAGGACATCCATAAAACCATAGGACATTATCCCGGGCACCATAGGATTATGCTCCTTGGGACATCTTCCCAGATGCCATAGGTTTGCACTGCAGCCTAATGAAAAAGCATAATATGCTTTAGTCTCTCCTCATACTCACATGGAAGCTGCTCCAGCTGTTCATTTTGGTTGCCCTTTCCAGTCTGTTTCCCAACTTTTCAATATCCTTTGCGATGTGGTGACTAGAATGCAACAAAGTATTCCAAATGCAGCTATACTCTAAAAAGGCATTTGAATGTGGCTGACTGTCGCCTTTTCAAAGCCTTTCCTAATAATGCCTAACCCGAACTACTTTTAAGTGCTAGTTATCCAATGATGAGGATAAATTAGATGGTTTACTTGGCTAAACAATTGGGGGGGTAAAATGGGGAGGGGGATTAAGCAAAGGGATTATAAATCATGGAAAGGTGGAACTAGAAGAAGAAAAACCCCAGTTTAAAGGTGCATAACCCAAGTCTAGTAAGTGTAATGTATGCTTTTTCATTTCATTATAGTACTTAGCAGGCAGTTTAGGGCAACATATTCATTTGTTAAATCAAATTTGCTGGCTTAGATTTCTTAGAACACAATTGTTGGAGAGAGAGAAAGAGGGCAGAAGAACCTCTATCTCCAAGCTTGATCCGTCTCCAAGCTTGATCCGTCTCCATCCATGGGAAGAGACCTAGCACCTCCCTTGAAAACCAGGACTCAGCTGCCTACTTTTGGCTTAGTGGGGGCAGCAGTGCTGGCCAGTCCCTCTTCTTTCCCCTACTAAGATGGAGGAAGTGCAGGTCATTCTTCTTAGGTTTGGAGGGGAAGTGATAGCAGCCTTCCACTTCCTCTGGCCTAAGACAACAATTTGTTGAGAGTCATAGCCCTATGGGCTGCCAATAGGGATGTCGGTGAAATCTGCAATGGAACCAAATGAGTTTGGATTTTTATGAATCTGACGCATGGATTCCACAGAGGACAAGCTTTTCCCCTGTCAAGTTGATTCTGCAGACTTGTGGACCATTTTTATAACCTTCGGGAATTTTGAGCAAATTTCGTAGTAGAAAAATATGCAAAAAAAAAAAAAAAACCCAGCTGGAAATGTGCATTTTCCCCATAGGCTAAAGCACGAAGAAGCACATTTTGGGGGGATTTGTGCATTTTCTGAGAATTTGTGCATTTTTGCATGTGCAAATTTGTGCAAATTCAGAAACTAAAAACAGACCACTTCCATCGATGGGCGGACGATGGAACGAAAGGTGCCTGACTACCCATGAAAAACAGATGGAACTGATTTTACATGATCTGTACATCCCTAGCAGCCAAAGGGAATGGGAAAGGGCCATTCCCCTCACATCCAGTCAGCTATGGCTACCTATAGGTGCTTGGGGAGGGTTGGGAATTGGAGTGCCGACACATGCACCAGTGACTTTTTGGAAAGCCCTGAGAGTCTCTGCTCTTGACTTAAACCTTTCCTTTGTCTTGGTAAACTCTCCCCAAAAGGCAACCATCAGGCAGATGATTTGGGTGGCATAAAAGGAAAGCAGCAAACTGTTGGATAAAGGACAGCAGTAAATTGTTTGCTGCTCAGCCTCAGGCAGCAAAATGTCTTGGGCTGGCCCTCATTGGCAGATATTTATTCCCTACCTGATCCTCCTGCAAGGGGTTTCAATATAAAATAGAAGCCCAGCCACACACACACACACACCCCTTCTAGAAAAGTGGGTTAGAAATTATGGTAATAATTTTTTTTTCATATAAAGTCCCTCTTTCCTCCTTTCGTAAACTCTAGTCAGGTGCCATATGGGTTTATTTCACTTATTCATTTCCTGCAACATTTTTAAAACTCTAATTGTATAAACATTTTGTGTCATTCATGTAGGCTAACTTACATTGGACTCATGAAGCTTAATCGGCTGTTTAAGTTAGAGGATTTTAAAAAACAAAAAACAAAACACCACTTCAGAACCAACCAACAGTCAATAAAAATGGACTAACATCACTGAAATCTAAACAACACACTCTTTCATCTGAATACAGGCAATTGCACACCCAGAGGAGACACTGCTAACACTGTACTTGAATCCTGACTTCTGCTAATGAGAAGGATTGGGGCAGTGGGAAAACATCTCCTCATTTGGACAGAAATTCTAAGCAGTAGCTGGAATAACACCTCTGTCTTGACTATACACTTGGCTATTACAGTGTCTGTTGTAGCTTCCCAGATGCAACGGAGAACATGTCTCCTGTACCTTTAGGCTGTGTGTAGAACTGGGAAATTTCAGCAGCTGCAGCTCTTGTTTGCAACAAGCTACACCGCCTGAAAGTTCCTCCTCTCTGCACAGCTATTCCAGTCGAGTCCTTGATTTCCTCTGCATCCAACTTTTGCCACCCTGCTACTAGATCCTGTGCAGTGTGTAGCAGTCAGAGTGATGGACTACGAGAACTCTCCATTCAGACACAAATTTCACCGAGTGACCTTGGACCAGTCACTATCTTTCTCACAAGGTTATTGTGAAGATCAACTGGAAGGGAGAACCATGTTGTCCACCATCCTAAGTTCCTTGAAAGAAGGGCAGGATGTGTGTGTGTGTGTAATCGATTAACTCTAGGAGCAGAGAGCTGCAGAAGACAAACCTGCTGTGTGTTTGCCTCATCAGATTTTAGATACTTCAAATGTGTCCGTTAAGATCGCAATTCTTAGCCCCCATCCCTTCTATACAAGGCACAGAAGTGTTTAGAAGGCACAAAACTGCATCTTTGAACAGCATTTCCATGCAAGCACCATTAAAATGAATAGCAGTTGCACACAGCTCCTAATCTTCTGGATCACCCTTCCTTCCAATATTTTCCCTTTTCATTATTTATTTCTCTAAGTCATCGGCATGCATCCTTCACCTCCAAGAGGCTGTGTCTACTCACCGCTATTGGAAAATGACACAGAAAAGGGCTGAGCCAAGGCTACTCTTCAGCCTAGGCATAAATGGGGTGGCCAGATGCAAAAGACAACAGGGCTCCTACACCTTTAACAGTTGTGGGGAACAGAGAATGTCAGCAGGTAGAGCTTGCAAGGGAGCGCTGCAGAAATTCCTTCTTCTCCAAGAACTATTATAGGAGCAAGAACCCTGTCTTCTTTCTCACCTGTCCCCCCACCACCATCTCAAGGATAATGCATAGCCCAAAGGGTATAAAGGGACTCCTATTGGTGAGATTTATCTATGTATAGGATCTGTATCCCTCTATTATTAATCAGCAAGTGGTCTCAAGGCAGCTCACAGTGGTAATACATAATCAAATACAGCAAAATGAAACAGCACAGGAGTTGCACAGGTCCCCTTTTAAGCAACTGATACCCTAGGTGGGAGGTTAGGATGTAAAGTAAGAAATCCTCCAAACAAGATTGGCAAATGGTAAAATCCAACCCAGGAGCCCCCCTGTTGTCTCATTTCTCCCTGGTACGTTGTTCAGGCTGGTGATGCTCCTATGAGACAAAATACATCTAGGCCCACACAGCACATCTGCCTAGAAGGCAGCATTAAGAAACACAGCCCCTAGTTCTTTAGAAGATGACTTACTGGTGGGACAAGTATCCATTGTGGAGCTAAACCAAGGAGACAGTCCCGACTGAAGTGCAGCTCTGCCAATTTCTCTCCCCACACTGTGCTTCTTCAGAATTAAAGTGACTTCAACATGAAGCACAAGAGACTCCACCCTTTCCTCCTGGTTCCTCCTCCTGCACCCAGATTGACAGAGGAAACCATTTGCTCATAAAATGAATGCAAATGATCTTTTGCTTGCTTCCTGAAAGAAAACCCACAGCATAACTGCTCAGACCAGAATGAGCAGCCTTTTCTTTTTTGCCGAGAAGGGTCTTGAATTGCAAAATGTGCAGTGCAATATGCAACCTGGCCTAAATCTCTTTACTCATAAGTAAGCCCCATTGAGTTAAGTGGGATGGCAACCTTAGCTGCTTGTTCTACAGCTTTACCCAGCGTGCTCTGGGAGAAAGTGGGAGAAAGAGAACATGGAAATCCCATGATGTAGCCCTCCCTAACCTGGAACCCTCCTGGCGTGTTGGATAGTGACTCCCATCATCCTCAGACAGCCCCCATGATGGCTGGGGATGATGGACGTTGCTGTCTACCACATCAGGAGGGCACCAGGTTGGGGAAAGCCTCTATACTGGATTGCTTATTCGGGAAGTGCTTTTGTGTTGCAAACTGTATCTCTGTCCACCTTAGTCCTCGGGGTCTGCGCAAAGCAAGCCGGCTGCGTAAGTAAAACGGGTGTTTTTCAGGTCTTTGTGTCCTGGATCTATGTCCCCCCCCCCAGTGCTGCCAATTAAGAGATGTGGGACTTGTATTTATAATTCACTTCTGCTTCTTCAATACAGCAGGAAGCAAAAGGAGGAGCCATCGGGAAGAGGTAGTGTGAGCAGGAACAGTGCCAGCTTCAGGTTCTGGAGGGCCCTTGGGCAAGGCGCATTCAGTGGGCCCCCGTCCTCAGGGAGCCTTCCCTCTCACCACCATTGTGAACTGCTTGGAGATTTTTTAATATTAAGTGGTATATAAATATTATTAATAAATAATTAGATCCCCCACAGTGGGCCTGGGTTTGAGCCATCACACACTGTTGTTCCCTCATAGCATTCATGTAGTTCATGACTTTTTCTTTGTTCAATGTAAGACCGAGGCACACTTCACATTTCCCCAGTGGAAACATGTTTGGTTCCATAAGTACTGAATCAGGAAGCCATGGCCAATTGTAACACTCCAAGAAATGTATTTGTGTGTGAGAGAGAGAGAAATCATGTGCTGATCATGCACACATGTTACCTTTTGAGGAATGTGCATGCACAATATTTTATAGGTATACATTTCTCGGATGAGAAACAGCTTGGAGCAGCAAAAGAGATGGAATAGGCCATATGGACTGAACTCCCATGATTCCTGCTGCATAATCCTGTGTAATGTTCTAGGCAGGAGTTAGTCCCACTGAATTCAATGGTGCCAAATTTGCATAGGATTGAGCCCACAGAGTGGCCATTCCTTGTAGATTCTTTGCATTTGCTGGACTGTGTGAAGACTACACATTTTCTCATGGCTGGTTGGGTCACGCTGGGAGCTATAGTCCAACACATCTGGAGGGCACCAGGTTGGAGAAGGTTGCCCTAGTTTATGTGACTTGCCTGGAAGAAGAGTTGCCCCTAGCATTGGGGCATCTTATGTGGGATGCTGTGATGGAACCTTCTCTCAGCTGGTCCTTCACTCTCTCCCAAACTTAATCCAGCTGCAACATTCTACTGGACTATGAAATGCAGTTTTTTCATTCTGTTTCATTTCATTTATTACATTTCGATACCACCCAGTAGCCAAAACTCTCCAGGTGCTATTAAAGATTAAAATGCTTAAAATATAATATTGTATATCATATAAAAACCATTTATGCACAAACATATAAACAGAGAACATAAAAAACAATTTTAACAATCAACAATAAGAAATCCCAGGACCCAAGTTATCCACTCCTTTGCACCTATGGCTGGAGAAAGCTTTACATCCAGTTCCACACATTTCTGGGACTCTCTGCCATCATCCTTCCCTTGCCCCCTTGTATTACACACTGCTGCAGTCTTGTTTCCGATGGGTCACAAGGCACAGCCAAGTGGAGCCAGAATATCAAGTATTCCTCTTACACTTCTCTTCACCATCTTCCTCAAATGGCAAGGGTGAGAAACAGGAAATGCTCAAAGCTGATACTACCCTTTTCACTGCCATGGGATGGAGAGTCCTGGGCAACAGCACCCTCAGCTGGATGGAGGAGATAAGAAGAAGAAATACAGATGGTTAACCTCTGAAATTCTTCATCTCAAATGGTGATGGCCAGGGCTGGCATCAAGAGTAGGCATGGTTGGGCATCTTCCAAGAGCCCACACCACAGCAGGGGCCCACTAGAGTTGCTCTTCCTCTTCACCCTTGCAGCCTGCTTGTTCACCTGCCTCTTTCTCTGGCCCAGACAACAGTGGCGGTGAGAAGGAGGAGCAGGAGATGCCACTGCCTACTTGCTCCCTGGCTCTCTGTGTTTCCAGGAAGCAAGCGGTAGCAATGATGATGAAGAGGAAGAGGTGCAAAGCAGCTGGTGACAATGGCAGTGAGAAGGTCAACTCACTGAGGGAGGAGCCCCACTAAGGGTAGGGGTTATGACAATTCCATTTTGGGGGTGAAAACTTGATGGATTTTTCCCAGTTGACCCTGTTGAATTTTGTTCCGTTTCTCCCCACTGGCATTGACTCAATCTGTAACAAGTTGATTCAATACATGGATAATATTTTGTTTTGTTTTTAATGATGGCAATTTACACAAATTGGATTGGAGGGGGAATCAATACATTTGCACAAATGAGGTCGTAACTTTAAAAAAAAAATGGGCGTTTGTCAAGGATAACGGCCTGCTTTCTGCCATAAGATCGGGTCAGGCTGTCAGGTCCGATGTAACCACCTGGAATTGTTTGTAATCTAGAGGCACCTCAGCCCTTTGCCCAAGGCCAGATGCAGTCCCTGCTAACTAGAAAGTGCCAATAGCTGGAGGTGGTGGGGAGTTCCAGCCTCTCAGAGGCCAGGGCGGTCCACCCAGGGGCTGAGCCAGTGATTGGCTGAGGCAAAAACTGCCCTGGGTTGCCAGAGCTGGGGTTTAAAAGTGGACTGAGGTCTAGGTATAGGGTCTCCCTTCATCCTGGTGGTCCTGGACCTGCAGATGGCTGGTTGCTATCCAGGGAGATCTACACTTAGGTATGCAAGGACAGGCCAGGTAGATTTATTATTTTACTTGGGTGTGCATTCATGAAGCTCTCTGTATATAGTTAAGTGATTTAGCTTTGTACCCTCTGTGTAACTTGCTATTTCCATTGTCCCCTTTCCCTCTACCCCTTTATTTTGATCTTAATAAACTTTTATCCAACCTTTAGTTGGTGTGATCTCTCTGCATAACCTCAGTGCTAATTTCAGTGCCTCTTGGTTTAAGAGGGTGGCTACTGGGTATTTGGGGGGGGGACCGAAAGACCAGGTTTGGCCACTCCTGTTTTGGGGAAGGGGATCCTGGGATTGGGTCCTGGGTGGTTCTCCCTCACAGGGAGGTTGGGGCTGGGCCCGGCGGTGGGGATCCTTCTTCCCCTCTTTTCCTTGACAGCATTGTTGCTCAATACAAGTCTGCCTGTCCCCATGTAGCCCCATGGAGGCATATTCCCCTCCTGTCACTATCCTTGTCAATTTCCTCCTCTCTAGGCACTCCTTCATTTAGTCCAGCACAGCCATATTCTGTACTTGTCAAGGAACTTCTCAATTTCATCACCTCCACCCCTTCACTCAGGAAGCCCAGAAGTGGTGGATGAAACTGACAAATTCTTTGACAAGTACAAAATATGGCACTGCTGGGCTAATTTGGATTGCACCCTAAATCTATTATAATAAAAGGCAATAAAACACAACTGGGTATTGGTAAATTATGAAATGCAGGAGCTCATAACGACAGCCCCAGTAGCCATGTCCTCACAGAGAATTCATAGTCAAGCCCCCAGACATATTTATTTATATTCTGCTTCCATTATTTATACTCAAAGTAGTTAACACTCTAGTTTCCAGTCAAAAACATCATAAACAAAGGCATCCATCCAAACAAAGGCATCCAAAAACAAAGAAACTACCAGAACACTAATAAAATCTCCCAATTACACTTACGGGGCAAGAGTGCCAGTGGAGGCTGGTGGCTCCCATGTCAGTGGTGAACTGACATCCAATGATGAACCCTGTCCCCAAAATGGGCACCTTGAATAACTCCTTTAGAGTTCTGGTTGTTTCTGACTGAAACCCAGAGCAGATTCGCAACTCCACTGAAATCGGAGCCACCAGCCTCCACTAATGAGTGCAATCCTGTGCATAGTTACCTGGGAGTAAGCGCCATTCAACTCAGTGGTGCTTATTTTTGTCCACAGAGGTTCAACTTGCAAAACACGCTGAGCTTTAGCAGAAGATATTCAGCCTGCTGAAATGCAAACTTTAGATTTTAATGAGGAATGCACATAATCTTGCGAAGAGGTGTTGCCATTAGGGATGGACGAAAGGGACTTACCTCGTCCCACAGCTTGCTTCGTGGTGGGGGGGAGGTGCTTCGCTTCTTCCCCCGAAGTTCAGGCAAGGGGGGGGAGGCGCCCCGCCTCGCCTGGCCGAAATTCAGGCTGGGGGGGAGGCGCCCCATCCCTCGCCGGCGAAATTCAGGCCAGGTAGGAGCACCCCGTCTACCCGGCTGCAAAAAAAAAAGTAACACACACACACACGTGATAGGCTACGTAACGATTTACATAGCCTATCACGGCTAGATTTTCAAAGTCAGCCGTGATAGGCTATGTAAATCGTCACATAGCCTATCATGGGTGATTCTGAAAAAAAAAAAAAGGGCGTACGCAAATGGCGGCTCCCATGGGGACCGCCATTTGCGTTCCTTATTTTGGCACGTCTCGTCTACGTAAAGATTTACGTAGACTACGGTGAAAATAAGGGCAATGCAAATAGCATTCCCTTATTTTCGCCGTAGTCTACGTAAACGTTTACGTAGACTAGACATGCCAAAATAAGGAACGCAAATGGCGGCGCCCCATGGGCACCGCCATTTGCGTACGCACTTTTTTTTTTTCAAAGTCACCCGTGATAGGCGACGTGATGATTTACGTAGCCTATCATGGCTGACTTTGGAAATCTAGCCGTGATAGGCTACGTAAATTGTTACGTAGCCTATCACGGGTGTGTGTGTGGTTTTTTTACTTTACTTTTTTTTTTGCAATGGCGGCGGCGGCAGCTGGTCGGGAGACTGGCCGCCGCTCCCGCCGAACCGCCACCGAACCGCCGCTGGGACCCGCCGCCGAGAGGGACATTCGCCGAAGGTAAGTCCCATCCCGGGGGGGGGGCGGGGGGCCGGCGGAGAATTTCCCCAACACTTTCAGGGGGCCGAATGCGTTGGCACTTGGCCTCCCGAAGATTCGTGGAGAAATTCTCCGCCAACCCTAGTTGCCATTTAAACTGCTAGCATGAAATTGAAACCTCATCAAAGGTAAGAAAACGAATACCCATCCTCGGCTTGATTAGATTCCTCATTCTCTGACTTCCTCTATGATAAAATGTCACAAACATAGTGAAACTTGAATGCTTCATTATTATGTCATTCACTTCTTCTTGCCAGAAAAAGGAGGGTCCATCAGTTCCCCTGATGCCCTGGGAGATGACATTGCCATTCTAAATAATTTTTTTTAAGTCCTAAAGATTTGCTTCCCTGCATTCCTCCTCTTTGACTCCACTGATAAAAGGAAAAAAAAAATTCTACTCATTCCTGCAAGCACAAACATTTAAAACACTCCAGAGACCAGAAATGTTTTCATTTGCTATCAAAAACTATATTTTAAAAAGTGGCTTATTTTTAATCTGGGTAGGGTGTTTCATAACCCAGTCCCACCACCACCAAAGGGCTCGATATAGATGGAACAGGATCCTGCCATGAGTGCTACACATTCTTGCTTTCTGGAAATAAGAACGTAGTTGGAACAAGACCTCCTCAATTAAATTAGGGGTCTGGGAAGGTGGATATAATGGGTGGGCAATACATAGCCCCCTTGGCCTTGAATGTGGCCTCTGCCACATCCACTACTGTGCTACCAAAAATTTGGTGATGGCAGCAAGAAAATTGGGGGGGGGGTTGCCGCTGAAATTCAAGCTAAAGATGGCCCTTTTAGTAGCATTTTGCTGCTGAATTTCCATGGTAGACCTCCAATATTTTTGCCACCACTGTGCTGTCAAATTTCAACAGCACAGCAGTGGCAGGAGTGTGGCCCCTGGGGGAATCTGCGTGCCCAAAATTGGCCCTCAGAACACCCAAAGTTGCCCATCCCTGGTGAATATGTTGGCCACTTGGCACAGAGTCAGCAGAGCATAAAATCAGCGCTACTCTCCTGGTGACTGGGCAAGGGGAAACACTTTCTCATCTTTGCTCTAGAAATGACATGTCCTCTCAACATGTGCCAAAGCAGAAACAAAGATCTGAAACGTGTGGGTGTGTGGGATAAAGAGATCAATAATGGAGGCTAATGGGTGATAGCTCTTGAGAACAGACTGAGAGAAAGGTTGCAGGGGAGAGATCTTGAGTGGGCACTGAAAGAAAGATCTGCAGTCCAAAGGGCTCGATATTGATGGAACAGGAAGACAGATGGATGGTAATTTTGCAATTACCTTTGTGCTGAACAATCATTGATGTTACAATGCCACCTTCAGAAAGGCCAAAAGTACCATGAAAAGCCATGTCACCCTCAGAGTGTCAAAGAACATAATCCATCTGTCCCTCCACAGATGCAGAATTACCTCACCATGGCTCTGAAGCTGACACATGGCCAACCGATAACCTCCAGTATTGCTTGGGAATTTCTTGGTATGATATAAAGCCACTGCAATCATTGATCAGGTGATAATGTAGTGTTAGCAAAGCACAGTAATTAGTAACAAAAGCTGTTATTGAAATGTGATCAAATGATAGCTGCAATTATCACATGAATAATTCATGCCTTCAGTTAAAATAGACCAATTTGCCTTTTTAAAGGAATGGACTTCATCAGCGCATCTTCTCTCCTTAGATCATGATCCTTACTGCTATACCTTCTGGGTCAAGCACATGTGGGAACCTATAGCAGGGGTGGCCAACTTCGGGGTATCTGGGGGCATTTCCCTCACCCACCCCACCCCTGCAGGCCAGCCTGAAGAATTCCACAGCATGGTGGCAAAAGCAATTGATGGTTTGACAGCAAACCCCATGGAGCATTAGAGAAAATCTAAATTTGTCCTTTTTAATGCTCAGTAACAGTTTGCTGCTAAAATTTGGTGGCAAACACCACACACACACACACACACACACACACACCAGTACTTTTCCAGCTGCACTGGCTGCCAGTACATTTCTGGGCCAGATTCAAAGTGCTGGTATTAAGATTCAAAGTCCTTAACGGCTTGGGGCCAGGTTATCTGAAGGATCACCTCCTCCCATATGTGCTTGCCCAGGCCCTAAGATCATCCTCAGCAGTTCTTCTCATTGAGCCTCCACCAAAGGAAGTGAGGGCACTTTTCTGCTGTGGCAGCCCGGCTGTGGAATGAGCTCCCTAGATAGGTTCGCCTGGTACCTTCGTTGTACTCCTTCCAGCGCCAGGTGAAGACCTTTTTATTCCCCAGTGTTTTAGCATTTTAGCTTCCTAGTCTTTTAGATTTGGGGTTTTAAATCTGTATTTTAAATCTCTGCATTCTTGAAGGTTTTATTCTGGTTGTATTTTTATATTGCGGTTTTAAGCTTTCATATTTTGTATTGTTTTATGCTGAGCTTCGTGGTCTAAATTTTTGTGAACTGCCGAGAGACCTTCAGCTACTGGGCTGAATAATAAATGAATGCATAAATAAATAAATAAATAAATAAATAAATAAATAAATATCACTGCCATACTGCTGTATTTGGGGGGGGGGGTTGCATGTAGCCTACAGGCCATGTGCTGCCCAGCCTCAACTTATAGCGTAGGCTCAAAAGGAACCAAAGAGGTGTCCCTGAGGTTGTGCATGGTGATGGGGAGATGGGATGGCCACTTCAAAAAAGAGGCAATGTGTCTCCAAAGAAGAGGACAAAAGATAACACAGATTTGAATAAATGTGCATATGCTTATATGTATAGATGCACATTTAGAAAAAATAATTATTATTTAAATAGAAATTCAGTCCATCTCAGCATAGTGAGTGAGATGATGATCAGGTGACCTATGTGCCCTGCTTAGTCTCTGCTGTCCTGTGGATGGGCAGCTTCAAGGCCCCTGCTGTCTTTCCCTTCTTTCAGTTCATTATTTTTAAACCAGAGTTGGGTCCAACAGCCCTTCAGTTAGAGGGTTGCCCTCTGTAAAATAGCACACATGGGCACTCTAGGGTTAGATGGTACACAATGATAGCAAAGAGAGAGACTTGATTAGGGATGTTGGAGAAATCTGTTTGAAGGGTGGAGTTGGATGAGCTTTGCTAGGTTCACCCCCCCCCCCAGACCTTGTTTTGGTTCCTGCTGAGGCATCCGACTCCATCTGCAGCGAGTTGGGCCAGTTTGTGGATTTTCAGGATATTTTGCACATTTTTTGCAAGTTCCACTATTTGTGCAAATTGCGGAGAAATTTGCATGAATTCAGCAATATTTTGCGCAAGAAATTTGTGGAAATTACAGAACCTGAAGAAAAAAATGCAATAAAAAAGTTCCTGGAGTTCAGAGGAAAGCCCGCAAGTCAGCTGGCAAACAGAAATCAAGCTGTATGCACTGTGGAACTCTGTCAAGTCAACAAAGAACCGGATTTCCCAGGGACATCCCAGGGACAAGTCTAGAAATCCCTAGACTTGATAGAACTATAAAGATTATACTGCTTTTCTCAGTATAATTATTTACTTATTATTATTATTATTATTATTATTATTATTATCATCTACTGCATTAGGCTGTGAAATTACAAAGGGTGTTCCTGTCGAGGTGTGAGCAGATGACAAAGGGAAGAGTTGTGCTGTTTCTGGTGGTTTCAGTGGAGATATTTATTACCGAGTATGTTAACTGAAGTATGCATATGAACGCAGTATGATAGAAGGATTTGTAGATGGGTGCATAATTAGGTTCTAGCATGTTTCTCTTCCTTCTTTGCATGCTGACTTCCTTAGGGTAATTGCATTGCATTCACTGTGATGGCTATTTGAGATTTGTACAGAATCATAGAATCATAGAATAGTAGAGTTGGAAGGGGCCTACAAGACCATCGAGTCCAACCCCCTGCTCAATGCAGGAATACAAGTCAGAGCATCCCTGACAAATGGTGGATGCCTCCAGTGTGGGAGAGCCCACCACCTCCCTAGGTCATTGGTTCCATTGTCGTATTGTTCTAACAGTCAGGAAGTTTCTCCTGATGTTCAGCTGGAATCCAGCTTCCTGTAACTTGAGCCCATTATTCCGTGTCCTGCATTCTGGGATGATCGAGAAGGCCTTCCTCTCTGTGACAACCTTTCAAGTACTTGAACAGCTCTATCCTATCTCCCCTCGGTCTTCTCTTCTCCAGGCTAAACATGCCCAGTTCTTTCAGTTTCTCCTCATAGGGCTTTGTTGCCAGTCCCCTGATCATCTTTGTTGCCCTCCTCTGAACCCTCTCCAGCTTGTCTGCTGCATCCTTTTTAAAGCGTGGCGCCCAGAACTGGACACAGTACTCCAGATGAGGCCTAACCAGTGCTGAGTAGAGGGGGTCTAGCACTTCCTGGGATTTGGAAGCTGTGCTTCTATTAATGCAGCCCAAAACAGCATTTGCCTTTTTTGCAGTCACATCACATTGTTGGTTCATATTCAACTTGTGATCGACAACAATTCCAAGATCCTTCTCTCTTGTAGTGTGGTTGAGCCATGTATCCCCCATCTTGTAACTGTGCATTTGGTTTCTTTTTCCTAGGTGCAGAACTGGGCATTTATCCCTATTAAATTTCATTCTGTTGCTTTCCGCCCAGCGCTCCGGTCTATCAAGATCACTTTGAATTTTGTTTCTGTCTTCCAGAGTATTAGCTATCCCGCCCAATTTTGTGTCATCTGCAAATTTGATCAGCATTCCTTGCACCTCCTCTTCCAAGTCATTAATAAAAATGTTGAAGAGCACTGGGCCCAGGACTGAGCCCTGTGGTACCCTGCTTGTTACCCCTCCCCACTTTGAGAAGATCCCATTGATAAGCAATCTTTGAATCTGATTCTGTAGCCAACAGTGGATCCACTGGATTGTTGTTTCATCCAGCCCACTTTTAGCTAGTTTGCTCATCAGGATATCATGGGGCACTTTGTCGAAAGCTTTGCCAAAGTCGAGGTATATGAAGTCCACAGCATTCCCACAGTCCACAAGGGAGGTTACCTGATCAAAAAATGAGATTAGATTTGTCTGGCAGGATTTGTTCTTGACAAATCCATGTTGGCTTTGAGTAATCACTGCATTGTTTTCAAGGTGCTTCCAGATGGATTGCTTTATCATCTGCTCCAGAATGTTCCCAGGGATTGATGTCAGACTAACTGGTCTGTAGTTGCCAGGTGCTTCCTTTTTACCCTTTTTGAAGCTAGGGACATTAGCCCTCTTCCAGTCATCTGGCACTTCACCCGTCCTCCATGATTTCTCAAAGATAATAGACAGTGATTCTGAGAGTTCTTCTGCCAGCTCCTTTATTACTCTAGGGTGCAGTTCATCTGGCCCTGGAGATTTGAACTCATTCAAAGTAATTAAGTGTTCCTTGACCATATGTCTATCTATCTCAAGCTGCAATCCTGCCCCTTCATCCTGTACTTTGCCTTTGCTGGAGGGGTCATAGACCCTCTTTTGGGAGAAAGGTTAGAGTTAAGGTGAATAAAGGTGCTTATTAGTGAGAAGGAAGTTGTGTGGGTAGCTGGTTCTGTAAAGGGCCAGCCCTACCATTAGGTAGAGACAGGCAGCCACCTCAGGCAGCAGATGCTGGGGTGGGGAGCAGCAGCGAGGTGTGGACGGCAGAGTTGTGTGTGTCAGTCACCCACCCTGTGTCCCCTAAGCTAGTCTACTGTCCTCAAGTGCAGTGGAGAGTGCTGTCCCATCACCAAGTAAGATTCAACTGCCAGTCCTATCAGTGTCTATAATATGTGGAATGGGGGTGGAGTGTGGGCATCTTGTCCTTTCCTTCAGGCAGAAAAATGTCTTGGGCTTACCCTGGTATGGGTGTTCCACTGCTTACATGGAAGTGTGGACCATGGGCAGTAACAGAGTTAGGTATTATTGGGCACCTGCCAAGGTCCACATGCTTGAAGGGGTCCCACTGTCGACCCTCAGAACCTCTTGGACCTACTGCTGCTGCTGCTCCTCCTTGCTGTTGCTGCTTGTTCATCTGTCCTCTCCAAGCGTGCAAGCAGCAACCAGATTGAGGAGATAGAGCAGCGTCTCTCATTGGCCTTGTGCTCTCCCTCTGGGCAGTTGTACAAGGCAGGTCTAGAGGGAAAGTGCAAGTGAATGGGCACTGGAGACAGAAGTGAGGAGTAGGTGGAACCATTCAGGTAGGGGCCCACTTAGGGCATCTTGCTCAAGGGCCCCCCAAGACCCAGAGCCGGCCATGGTGTTGACAATGTTCTGGAAAAGTAATTTTTTAAAGGACAGTATTAAAAAGTGGGCTTTTGTAACTTTTTTAGTGCCATTTTAAAATTGGAATTCTTCTCTCTCTCTCTCTCCCCTTTCTTCACCATTTCTCTCTTCCTTCAACATGGTATCGGAGATGGCCACAAAGCCAATGATTAATCAACCAGGTGTCTTCTCTTCAGCCAAAGTATGAGAAAAAAGAGAAGAGGTCCTCCATGTGTGTGTGTGTTTTCCTCTCCATCTGTTCTTTGGATGGTTCTTCCTGGGTGGAAGCTGCATAGCAACCTCTTCTCATACTGTCCAAAGCTTGGAGTCACAGAGTGTGATGAAAGGAAACGCTTAGCCATCTGGGCCATGCAAAGACAGAAATATCTTTCCGACTGCATGCCCTTCCCCCCACCAGCAAACAGCCACTGCTTCCTCATGGGGGAAGGGCCCAGTGGGCGGGTTGAGAAACATTCTCTCTTCCCTTTCCTCCCTAACCCACAACCTGCTGTTCAGTTCAGCTTCAGTTTTGACATAACTGAGGAGACTTACCGCCATCAGCAGAAAGCCGTTATCTTTGCCCAAGAGACTCGCTGGACTCCCCGGCTCCGCTAGGCCACAGTCATGCAAGCCATCAAGTGTGTGGTGGTGGGAGATGGGTATGTATGCACCATTCTCTTGAGGGACAGGGGAGAGTGTGGGATGGGGCAACTCTTCCTTGGAGTGACTACTTCTCTACTCTGAAGGCCCTTCGACATTGTGTGTGCGTGCTCTCTCTCTCTCTCTCTCTGACTCTCCATCTCTCTTCCAGGGAGGCCATGCACACATGAGAAAGAAGGAACAGTGATTTGCATCAAGGGCAATAAGGTTGGGGAAAGAACACCTTACGCTTTCAAAATGGAACATAAAGACAAGCACCTTTCAGTTAAATGCTAGCCTGGATAGAATGTGTGTGTTATTTCTGTGTCGCAATTTCTGGCAGAGCTATTATTGGTGGTGGAGTCAGGAACAGAGTGCAGAAGACTATTGGTACATGGCTTTAAGCACTCGTGGGAGGATAGACATTTAACAGATATGGAATGCATCCCTGATCCTTCCAAAGCATTTAACTAAACAGTTGCATCCTTTGGGTTGACGGATTGCGAGCCTGGGACAGTGTAGCCATCTCTCAATTGAATTTGGAATGAAGGTATGGCCCTTCGGTTTGTGACCTTGTGTCTGGGTTGTGCTTCCTCTGCATTGATGAACCTGGAGAACATATGTGATCATTCATGGACAACACTTTGCACTGGAAATTGGCAAAACATTTGCTTCTAGGAGGCCTGGAACATTTGCAACTTGGAGGTCTAAGATGCAAATAGTTTCTAAGGTTTATAGGACACCTGTGATCCCTGGAGTGGAATTGGAATGATCACTTCCTGATGTCACTAGTCAGTCATAGACTAGAGGTCAGCACCTGGCTCAAAAGGTAAAGTTAGCCCTTGGAAAATAGGGTGGCCATGTATCCTACTTTACAGTCCTCTATTTGAAGGGCTATCAGAAGATGGTTTTCTACTTGTAGATGTCCTCTATTTGAAGGGCTGTCCTGTCCAAGTCCAGTTGAAAGATAAAGAACCATCAGAAGGGAAGCTGGGCCTTGAAATTGCCCATTAGTTGTTAGCACCATGACAGTAGGCCAAACAGACACAAGGTCTGGTCACAGCCTTCCCCACTATGCTGAGATGTACTGCATTTCTATGTAAATTATAGTAATTATTTCTAAATTTGCATTGATACATATAAATGGGCATATGCACATTTTGTGCAAATCTGCGTTCTCTTTTGTCCTCTTTTTTTGGTTATGCTCTTCTTCTTCTCCTCCTCCTCCTCCTCCTCCTCCTCCTCCTCCTCCTCCTCCTCCCTTTTTTGCAATGTGCAAGTGGCCACCCTAAATGTATAGCAACTGGCCCAACAGTTTGCCATTCAGAGGCAAAGCAAGGGGGAAATGGGGGGAGTAGTTTCGGGGCTTGCCATCAGGCTACTGTGAGTGTGGGGTAGGGTTAAGCCCTTGGCCTGCCACATATCTCTCCCTTTCTCAAAGTGCCCCCCTCCCAGTAAACATATTTGTTTATTAGAGAGGGGCCACAGTCTGGTGTCATGATACTTATTAAAAGAAAAGTGCAACAAAATGGGAGCATCTTTTATTGGAACAGCTTGTGATGGTTTAAGGGCATTTGCAAGACATCAGATAAATTCTTCATCAAGCCAAATCTTCACCTCCTTCCTGATGATGTGCTCTGGCTGACTCAAAAGCATATTCTTTTCCATGAATTGAAGTCAGCTCATTAAAAACGCTCACCTCGTCCACATGTAAGACTTGCAGTCCTGTGTATGTTAACTCGGAGGTCAGCCCCGCCTAATTTTGGGCGGCACTTGCTTCTAGTGAGTGTGCATAGGACTCTGCAGCCTCAGCTTCCTGCATCTTGGGTTGGTACTGTGCACAAATTTTCTAAGAGCAGCACTCTTAACCATCAGGAGGAGGAGAGAAACCTGAAGGGAGATTTTGAGCTCACCATCAAGAGGGTTAAGCCTGTTCCCATGCTAGGGGGGTTTGTACTGATGTCACTTGGGCCAGTAGCAAAAAGAAGAAACATTAGAAGTGTTTGCATTTTACCCCAGTCCCTTCCTCTTTAAAAGGCTCCAGGGAGGAAGTCTGTAAGGACACAGAGCCACAGAATGCAAGAGAGAAGGAAGCACCATTCTCATGAGCAGGTGGAAGTGGAGGGTGGGGCCATAGTACAGGGAGCACGGTTCACTGTCCAGTTAACAGGATCAGGTAGTAAGTTGGCCTTCCCCAACCTGGTACCCTCTAGATGGATTGGACTGCCACTCCCATCAGTGTAGACACATTGAAACCAATGGGGCTTAAGAGTCTGGATCCAAACTGCCATAAATATCTTAATTCTTGCCCCATCCTAAGTATGTTTATCCAGCTGTAAACCCAGCAGATGTCATTGGGCTTCACTTCCAGTTAGGAGTGCATAGGATGGAAGCCTTAGAATGGCCTTCCCCAACCTGGTGCCCTCCAGGTGTTTTGGACTACAACTTCCATCAGCCTCAACCAGCATGGCCCATGGTCAGGGATGATGAGCACCACAGTTCAAAATGCCTGGAGGGCACCAGGTTGGGGAAGGCTGCATTAGAGCAATATATCATTAGAGAGAAGTGGTACAGGAAGGAAGTTCTCTTAGACTTGGAGATGTGAGGAGTCTTCTGGTCCTAGGTGGGATAGCAGCCTCCCAGGGGATCAGGTTAACCTAGGTGTGCTTTGGGGCCTGGCCTTGCTGCTGGATGTTCAGTTACAGCTGATAACCCAGCTAAGGCTAAGTACAAAGGGGGGGGGGCTTTTTGAGTAAAAAAACCCTACCATTTTGGTAAATGTCCAGGAGTCACCCTAACTACACTGGTTACTGGGCCCAGTAAAGGCTTTTATGGGCTAAACCCTGCAGAGCTCAAGAGAGTCTCCACCTATTTTCCTGCCCATGTGATCCTCTGCTCTATACACTTTCCTTTAGAGAAGTACAATCTGTATATATGTGGAGCAGGGTGTTTTCAGTGGTAGCGCCTGCACTGTGGAGTACTTTCCCCAGAGAGAAGCCCACCTGTCTTCTTCACTGCTCAGGCAGACTGAAAATAAAATATTTGTATTCACAAAAGGCTTTTCTGGTTTATGATGTTTTGTGTGGGAGGGGGGGTTAACATGTCCTGCTATGCTGGCTTTTAAATTGTCAAACAACGGTTCTTAAAAATGTTATCATTATTTATGATCTTATTATTGCTGTGTGTTTTTAACTGGTTTAAAAAAATGCAAGTTGCTTTGAGTGTGGGGTGTGTTTTTTTAATGGAAAGGAGTTCATTCATATTGCAAATGAATGAATGTATGACATGAATCGTATGAATGAATGAACATGGTGACATCGTTTCATGCTTTCCTTCTAGCATTGATTACACAGGGATAGACCAAGGCATGGGGAGCATATCCCTTTCCTGCTCTGCCTTTGTTAGGACCGGGTGGACATATTACAACAAAATGCACCATGTGCCTTTTCTTTTCTTTTTTCCAGAGCTGTGGGTAAAACCTGCCTCCTGATCAGCTATACCACAAATGCCTTCCCAGGAGAATATATCCCCACTGTGTGAGTATGGTGCCGGCGGGAGGTAGAGGGTTTGGAGAATATGAATTTGGGCTTTAGAAGACTCAGCTAATATGGAGAGCTGATTTCTCTACCCACCTCATCTATACCTTTGGCA
The DNA here is from genome assembly GCF_057233095.1 of Heloderma suspectum. Lineage (NCBI taxonomy): Eukaryota > Metazoa > Chordata > Lepidosauria > Squamata > Helodermatidae > Heloderma > Heloderma suspectum. The sequence continues at coordinate 41,517,973 of NC_139464.1, read as the reverse complement.
AATATTGAGAAAACACCATTTTATTTTTATTATTTATTTATTTATTTATTTATTTATTTAAAACATTTGTATCCCGCCCTATATCATTAAGATCTCAGGGCTGCATACAGATAAAATAAATGTAAACAGTATAAAACAGTAAATAATTTAAACAGCTAAAAACATATTAAACCATTAAACAAGCTAATACCAATTAAAGTCTAAAACAATAAAAACGTTAAAACAATGTACTACTTTAGGGAATGTATTTAGCTCTCAAAAGCTTTGGTAAAAAGCCATGTTTTTACTTGGTGCCAAAATGAAACCAATGTCTGCGCCAATTGGGCCTCCAAGGGGAGGGCATTCCACAACCGGGGTGCCACAGCAGAGAAGGCCCTTTCCGACGTCCCACCATAGTGTATGTCACACACTGGTGGGACAGAGTGGTGGGCCCCTCCAACAGATCTCAATCCTCGGGCAGGCATATATAAGGAGAGGCGCTCCCTCAAATATTGAGGTCCCAAGCTGCTTAGGGCTTGAAATGTCATCACCAGAACCTTGAATTCTGACCAGAAGGATATTGGCAGCCAGTGCAATTCCTTTAAAATCAGTGTTATGTGATCTTTAGGAGATGTTCCAGTCAGCAGTCTAGCTGCTGCATTTTGCACTAGCTGCAACTTCCGAGTCATTTTCAAGGGCAGCCCCACGTAAAGTGCATTGCAGAAGTCTAATCAGGAAGTTACCAGCGCATGTACCACTGTGGCTACATTATCCCTGTCCAGGAAAGGCCCTAGCTGGTGGATCAGATGAAGCTGGCCCCAAGTACTCTGGGCCACGGAGCCCACCTGGGACTGCAGTGACAGGAATGGATCTAGGAGTGCAACCCCATCCAGGACAGGTCACTTACCCAATTCCCAGACTTGGGAACCACCAATCCACAGAGCTTCCATCTTGTCAGGATTTAGCTTCAGTGTACTGGCCCTCATCCAGCCCATTATAGCCTCCAGCACCTTCATTGCCTCAGCTGACTCTGATGACAAGGAGAAATAGAGGTGAGTATCATCAGTGTACTGGTGACAACCCAACCCAAAACTCTTAATGATCTCACCCAGTGGCTTCATATAGATGTTGAACAGCATGCCAAGTTCCTATGGCTCGAGGAAAGACAGCATTATACAATCCCCGATGTGAATGCCAAAGAGAACCAGGTGGGTTAGGATAGGCAAGAGATGTGTATCTGTCCTACACATTACATGGAAGGAGATGGCAGACGGACATGGCAGAGTTCTTGGGCTGTACTAATTCAAGCAGTAGGGGAGCATGTATTTTGCATATATGTTTTAGTTTGGTGTAGAGCAGAGCAGAGCCGGGCAACCGGTCACTCTCCAGATTTTGTTGGACTGCAACTCCCAAGCCAGCACAGCCAATGGTGAGGGATGATGGGAGCTGCAGTCCAATAACATCTGAAAGGCCACAAGTTGCCCACCCCTGGTGTAGAGGACTGGTGTGTTGTAGGCTTAGGGCTTCTCTACACAAGGCATTTATCATGCACTCAGCATTCCCTGCTCATGGCTGTTTACAGGTTCTTTAGACAACATTGTGACCATCCAGTTTTGCTTCTGTGTCTAGATGTCAGGGTGGAAACTGAGCCCATAGAACCCCAGAGCAGTTCTGATTCTGAGGAGGAACAGCAATCCGTGGGAGAGGAGCCCGCCCATCCCTCACAGGCACAGCAGCTGGCAGACATTCCTCCTGCCATCATTCCTGAAATAGATAATGACCCTGGCAGTGAGAGAGTGTGGGAGGGGGGCTTGCTAGATGCTCGATGCAGACGCAGGGAGCGACGAGCGATGGAGGGCGCAGAAAGGAGGCATAGCACCCGTTTGGCGTGCAAGCAATGGTTGCGTCCTGTGGACCCAAGGGAAAGAGGGAGGAACTCTCCCTAGCCCATAAGTTCAGGGTCTGCAAGTGATTCGCCTTCAAACGGGGACCAACTGCCTAACCCGGAGCATAGGCTAGCCTGCTGTTCATTGCTAAGTCGCTGGTGATTGGCATCTGAAAGAGTCATTAAGTTGTAAAAGGATTGAAGCCTTGAAAAGAATCCTTTTGTCTGTGTCTTGAGTTGGCTATTGGAGTAGACTGAAAGAGGCCACTAGTGTGCTCCTGACACTAACCAGCACTTTCCACAAGTTTTTTTTAGAACAGGGAAAATGTGGCATTTAATTGTGAAAGCGAAAGAAAGCACTTCTTGTGTAGTGCTTGGATCTCAATTCAGCGATGAAACTGAAAATAGATACCACAGATTAACAGCCGATTAACAGCCTGACATAGAAAAGCTCTTAGTATACATGCAGGGAGCTTATTTTATGGGGGAGGATTTGAAAATATGACGCATCACCACCACCCCATTTGAAGTGTTGCAGTCCAGAATTCTACCACTTTTGCCGCATTCTACATCATTTGCAGAGTCACTATGAGATACTCAGGCTGGAGCCATCATAGATGCTGTTCTAGCCCATTATAATCCAGAACACTCTTTATGCATATAGTACATCTTTGGTCTAGAGAGCAGTAGGCACAGGGATGGGGCAACCATCACAGACTCATAGGTTTGATTGGCCAGCAGAAACTCAATAAACTGATCTCCAAATGAGAAGCAGCAATGCTTTATCCTTCACAAACACACCATTAGCCCATATAACACAGACCATGATCATGTAAAAATTAAGAAATTGCCACTAGTTTGGTGGATGGGTATGGTGGTAGCAGTGCAAAGATTACATGTTGGAAAAGGCATATGCAATCCCCTAAGTAGCAACTGAGTGGACAAACCCTTAATTAATAGCTGTTGAACATTCAAAGAGGAATGCATTTATACTTTCTCCTAATGTGCGTTATAAACAAGCACTAGTTTGGATCCTAAAGTAAGCTAACTTACAGAAATTCAGTGTCTCATCTCCTCTTCCCCTGCAGCCAATTGCATCCCCCCCCCCAAGCATCTTTGGAGGGTCAGGAGCCCTCCTGAACAATGTGGGATGGCTGCAGGGGACTGCTGGGGGTGGGGGAGGAATAATAAAAAAGGAGCTTGGATTTTGTGTGGATAATAGTTATTATACAGTTTAGTCACTAGGTGGCACTGAACTAATTGTTTCTGGCTGGAGCCAGGAGTTTCCTATGTCTGTTCTATTCTTGTTTATGAAAGGCAATAAAGTTCTCGTCTGACTTCCTGACTAAGCCTTCCATGGCAGATCCTAAGATAAGTTAACTTAAGGAAGTCCATGGAAGGAAAGTTTCCCATCCCATCCCCTCCTCTCCCCTGCTACAGCCCCCTGAACCCCACCTAGGGTTGGATGTATATCTGGTCCATGTCATTTCTGCACGTGTTCAATCATTTAATCTAATTTCCGCATCAATCTACAATTTTAAAGCACGCACATTTTGCATTTATTTTTGTACACAATTTCTCCTAATGTATGTATTTCTATGTGCAGTGTTCCCCAATATTTTCAGATGCAACGTTTCCTAATCTAAGCATTTTTTTTACAAAAACTTTGAGCTAAGAAGTGCACTGCAACATTCAGAGAAGTGTACAATCTGAAGGACAACTCTGTTCCAATCCACGTATTAGTCTGGGAAGTGTGAATTAGGTTGGTTGGCTTTACAGTGTGGGCCAAACAAAAAATTCTCCCCCATCTCTAACCCCATCCTGCACTGGTTGGGTGGGGGGTGCAGTGCAGGAGGCTGCAAGGGGTAGGAAGGGATGGGACAATTTCCTTCCGTGAACTTGCTTAGGCTAATTTACCTGAGGATTGAAGCCATGATATGGGACAGAGATCCCTCTGTCCCAAGTATCTCGTGCTATTTCAAACAGGAATGACCTGAGACATGCATCTGTTACAGATTCGATAACTACTCTGCCAATGTGATGGTTGATAGCAAACCTGTGAACCTGGGACTGTGGGATACAGCTGGCCAGGAGGACTATGACCGCTTGCGGCCTCTCTCCTACCCGCAGACGGTGAGTCACTCTGAGGCATTTTCCTCTTGCATTCTTCACATGCACTGGGGTTTTGTCTCACATCTGCACTGCAGAAGAAGTGTTCACAATCTAATTTCATTGAGATGTTAGAGTTTCCCCGCTATATTTATCCGTGTCTGCCATCTCTCAAGGCTTCCCAGAAACCCTCCTCTCTGCTTGTCCTATGAAACTGGATCACTCCTTTCTTTCATGGGGGTCTCCCAATATCAAGGGCTCAGTATCCTAGACATGCATGAGAAATTTGTTTCAGTTCGGTTTTGATCAGGATTTACCCAGTCTGCACCTTCTGGACTGAACACGGACTCGGATGCAATCTGTGGTCGAAGTCTGTACATTTCTGAGCTTGCAGTGTAATTCGTGGACCCCCCTTTTCAACAGCATCTGTACATTTGGAAAATGTGCATGAAAAAATGCACAGTTGTGAAAAAATGTGAAAAAATGTGCACAAATATGCCTTAATCAATGAGAGAACAATGTGTACATTTCAAAGTTGGGCACAACTGATGCGTACATTTGGGAAAATATGCACAGAAGTACGCATGGATTTTCATGTAGAAAGAGAAAAAGAGCTTGCAATCTGATAATGGACTTGAGTTGGAATGAGCTTCAAGATGGAATGTGGAGAGCTTCGGCAAGATAGAGTTTGCTTATTTGCACATCCCTGCAATATCCCCAGTTCTGGCAATGGGGCCATTAGTGCAAGACTATAGGGCAAAAATCCAGGGCCCCAAGCAGCAGAATGAGGAGCAGGGATGGCATACCACATTGTGAAGTAAGTGAAACAATACACCTAACCTTTAAGGGGTGGGGGTCCCTATAAGACCATTAAGTCCCAAATCTAAAATTACCTAATTGTACCACTCACTCAGTGCTAGAAGCTGGAGCATGTAGCCTTCCTGGATGTCAGTATTATGCAATAATAGTTGCTGAACAGATGCAAAGGGAGAAAAGAGAGAGAAGAGAGGCAAGAAGGATCCCTAGAAAGTTGTCAGTGAGCATAGACAGCTCAAGATATTTCTGTGCTTGAAGCATGGAATCCAAATTCGGCGCTTCCTGACATCAGCTCTTTTCCAGGAAGTCTTCCTTGGTTGACCAGCCTCAGTTTTATTGGCACTCTGCTTTTTAAAGAACAATGTTAATATGTTTCAGTCTGTCTATCTTTTATTCATTTTATCTCTTGTTCACTGCTCCGGAATCTGCTTATATGTGGAGCGGTATACAAATGTTGTTAAGTAAGTAAATAAGTAAATAAATAAAATGGCACCTATTGGTAATAGAAATATATACGAGTAAATTAAATAATTGCCCATTCAGTGCCCTTTAATGGTCCTCTAAAGTCTGCTGCCTGAAGTGGGCCACTCCACCTTAAGGGCAGGGCTGGTGCTTCCTTTGAGGAAGAATGATGTTGGCCTCTACTGGAGAAAGATTTTCACCAAATGCACTGGACTTCTTGTGATTTTCATTCTGCAAGAATAAGTTCTCTTACAGAGCAAACCAAACCTGGAGTGATGAGGTTCAGTGCCACTGAGCCCCTGCTTCATCCCAAATCCTGCCAGAATACAAGTGACCAGGGCAAGAGATGTGTGTGTGTTTGTGGGAGTTTTTCTTCTGGTGGATCTCAGGGATGTTGCGAGTGTCCGTCTGGGGGCTGGGGCTTGGCAGGTTCCTGCCAGTTTGGCCCTCCGGGGCGGGTACCAGTTCATGACCCCCTGCTCTTGCCTGACTCGGTGCATGCTGAGGTGGGCTCCCAGCACGAGCAGGTGCAGGAAGTGGGCGGGCGGGGAGCCAGCAAGCAGGTCATGGGGCGGCCTCGGGTGAGTTCACACAACTGTAATCTCAGTGATTTCAATGTGAGGGGAAATACTTAAGCCGGCATAGGGATGTCAGAGAAATCCACAGCAGAGCCAAATGAGTCCAGACTGTAATTAATCTGACCCTCAGATTCTGCAGCAAACTGGATCTTCCCCTGTGGGGTGGGTTCTGCAGATTTGCAGACCGGTTTTCTAACTTTCTCAAATGTTGCACAAATTTCATCATAGAAACACACACACACACACAATCCAGCCAAAAATGTGCATTTCCCCCATAGGCTAAAGTGTGAAAATGTGCATTTTGGGGGAAATTGTGCATTTTTGCATGTGCAAATCATCTATCTATCTATCTATCTATCTATCTATCTTAAATAAAATAAATAAATATAACAGTTGTTAAAAAAAAGTTGTCTGCAAAATCCCCCCACTGTTATGATAATTAGCAGGGGGCTGCAAAATGACGTGAAAATGTCACCCCAGGCCCATTCAGTGTCATCACTGTAATTTGTGTTATCATCAGGTAGCCATGTTGGATTGGCTACATGGCACTGTGGCATTATCGTGCTGGCTATATGATTCCTGGTTGGCCGAGTCACATGGCCGGCAAGAACTACTCTCTTGAAAAACAAATTCCCAAGAAGCTGCCAAACAGCAGCTTGAAAGCCCCTCCTATAAGGCAAGGCTTAGGAGGGTTTTTCAGAGAATTGCTTTTCATACCAGAAATGTGCTTACACACAGACATTTGGCATGCTCCTATTAAAGTCACAGGAATCCTGTCCTATTTTGCATATTGCTACCCTATTTAATAATGGTGTTGATAGGTGCCAGCAATAATTGATATTGGTTAATAAGTATATGAAGCCTCTCATTTGTAATAGTAAATTAAAACCAAGGATTACACAGAGGAGCAAACAGGGTTAAAGTACTATGTTAACTTTCACAAACCACAAGGTGAGGAATATTCAGCCGTGAGAGTAATCAGATGTCAGTACAGGGATAATGAATGAGCTAAAACCCTTAATTACATTGCTAATGACAGGAAATGAGAAATGGTGTGTTCTGCACTCTCAAATAAAATAAATAGTTCTAACACTGTTTTCATGTGCATTGAGAAATATCGAATGGTAGTAATTCGGTAGATACGGAGGCAGCTACATTAGTCAAATGAGGCATCATTTCTTGTGCAAATTCAGCAGAATTCACTGCTTAGAAAGGAAGTATGGAGGACTCCTGCATTTCTAAGTAGGCAGCAAAACTGAACAGCATTGGCCACCTACGGGAATGGACACAAGGAGTATGACCCTGTCTGTTTTTCTGGATCTCTCAGTGGCTTTCAATACCACCAACCATGGTATCCTTCTGGATCACCTGGCTGGGTTGGGGTTGGGTTTAGGGGGCATGATGTAACAGTGGCTCTGATTCTGCGTGACCAGTTGGACGCAGAAGATGGTGCTTGAGGACTTCTGTTCTCCTTCATAGCACTTGGTCTCTGGGGTACTACAAGGTTCCAACTTGTCCCCCATGCTATTTAACATCTACATGAACTGCAGGGGGAAGTCACCTAGAGGTTTGAACTGCAATGCCCCCAGTATGTGGATGACACATAGCTCTACCTTTGTTTTTTGCCTATTTAGTATTTATCCCAGGGAGACTGTGGAACTAAGGATATCAGAGAAATCCATGGGGGGGGGGGTGAAGTTTCATGGGTTTTCCTAGGTTTGGCCCCCTGGACTTCATTTCGGTTCCTGCTGTGACAACCAACTTGATCTGCAGCGAATTGGGCCAGTTCGGGCATTTTGTGCAATTCTTTTTCTGTTTCCACAGTTTGTACAAATTTCTGAGCAATTTGCACAAATTTGCCATAATTTGCACAAATTAGGCCGTAATTTATGCAAATTGCTCAGAAATTTGTGCAGACCATGGCACTTAAAGGGAAAACTGCACAAAAAAGTTCCCAGAGTTTGTGGAAAAGCCTGCAGCTTGACTCCCAAACACAAATCAAGCTGTACACACCACAGAACTCCATCAAGTCAAAAAAGGACAGGATTTCCAGGCAACAGATAACCCTATATGGAAGTCCTGAATAGGTTCTTGGAGGCAATTTTGTGATGGATGAGGATGAACAAGCTTGAGCTTAATCCAGACATGATGGAAGCACTTTGGCTAGGGCAATCTGATGTGGATAGAGTGATTCAGTGGTAGGCGGCAGTAATGCAACCGAAACTCTCCCCACGACCTGAGTTTGATCCCAGCGGAAGCTGGTTCTCAGATAGCCGGCTCACGTCAGCTCAGCCCTCCATCCTTCCGAGGCTGGTAAAATGAGTACCCAGCTTGCTGGGGGAAAGGTAGTCACGACTGGGGAAGGCAATGGCAAACCACCCTGCTATAGTCTGCCAGGAAAACGCTGAGGAAAAACAACGTCCTTCTAGGGGTCAGTAATGACTCGGTGCTTGCACAACAGGAACTTTTCCTTCTTTCCCCTCCCAAATCACTCAGAGACCTAGCAGTAAAACCTGAACTACCTTCTGCACATCCTTGTCCTAGAGAAATGGCAACTTAGCTTTTCTCCCACCATACACTCTTGATCAGTTTCTAATTCCTGTGTTTACTCTCTTTCATTAGTTCTCTAAAAGCCCAGTCCCAAGGGGCTGCCACTCTGTAGACAGACAGAAGGAGCTCTGTGCCTGTCCTATGCCCTGCCAGGCAGAACAGGAGAAACAGTGGAGGAGAAAATACCTCCCATTCCTTCTGTCCGCTATTTTGAGGTGGATGGGCATCTTGCTTGCTTACCTAGGGGCGTGGCCAGGCACAGAGAGGCTTGTGGATCCTTCGGTTCCATGCCCTCTCTGTTCCCTCCCTACACACTGGCATGCCCCCTTCCTAACTTCCCTGACCCTCTTCCAAGATAGCAACAGAAGAGAAGCCATTGCAGAGTTTGCCATGGTGGCTGGTAGATGTGGGGAGTTGGGAAATCCCCATTCAGATTTCCTCTCCCGAGGTTGTAGCAGTGTCTATAGCTGTGGGAGGGGAAATCCGCTATATCCTATGATTCCTGGGATGCTTTCCCAGGGACCATAGGATTTCTCTGAAATCTGCACTTCTATATTGGGGCACTCTTCCTCCATTTTGTTCTATTCTTTGCTATCTCTACGCAGTCTTCCTTTTCTCATGTTTAGTGTACTATCAGTATTGTTCATTTAAGATTAAGCCGTTTTAAAACTGCATTAATTTAATAAAGAGATGCTTAACCCCCATTGAAATCAATGGGAGTCAAGGATGCTTAATTGGATTATGTGCTAATTTTGTAATGCACTGAAAAACAACTGGAGCCTGCAGATATTCATTTTTTCCTGGTTATACAGATTCAGGTTGTTTTATGTGGTTTCATGAACTGGTTATAGTTAATGACATTCTTCCGCATTCCTGCCACCTTATTACTAGTTAATGTGTGTGTGTGTGTGTGTGTGTCGGGGGGGGAGAATAATAGTGGCCTACCTTACTGGGTTGTTGTAAGGACTACAGAGATGGTGTGGGAAATGCTTTGAGCACTTGGCAAAGCCCTATAGTACTTGATAAATTGTGTTTCACAACATGGGACTTCACAACATGGGACAGTGTGACTTTTCATGGCTTTTCTTTTCGTTTCTGCCTACAGGATGTCTTCCTCATCTGCTTCTCCCTAGTCAGCCCTGCGTCTTATGAAAACGTCCGTGCTAAGGTGAGACCATTCTGGGCTTTGTGTAGCAGAGAAGGAGGCACAAAGAACGTGAGACTTAGGTTGGAAAATGCTCAGTCTAGAAACAGCTGCAGCATGACAATGTATAGTGACCCTAAATGTTTTGATCCCCCCTACAACTGTGATGGGGCCTGCAGGAGTTCGCCATCCAGTCCCTGCCCTTATAATTTACTACTATTATATGGCCTATAATTTACAAAGCCAGAGCTCAGCCCAGGGTCCTTTGAAATGCCAAAGCTCGGCCTTTGAAAGACCACCTCCTTTCCTTTGTACCTTCATGACTGTTGAGATCCACCATTGAGATCAACTTGTACCATGATAACCAGTTAGATCAAAGCAAGGCCCAGCAGCAACAGATGACACTGTTAGGCAGCTGCCTGGGGCCCAGCGCTGCTGCCCCCCCTCCCCCCACACCACTTCCACTTCCTCCTCTGTCCATGCCTCCAGTCCCCTTTCTCTTCCTCCCTGCTGTTTGTGTGTAGTTCCCTCCCCTCCCATCCACCTGTCTGCAGAGCACACAAGCAGGTCGTCTGTAGATTATCTTATCAGTTGAGTAGGTTCATTCCCGAGCTTGGATCCCAGTTGTTGTTGGACTACAGCTTTCATCAACCCTGACCAATGGCCATGCTGGCTGGAGAGGAAGGAAGTGCTGGTCCAACAACAGCTGGGACTCAAGTTTGAGAACCAGTTCTGAGTAGCCATGCATAGGATTGCATGCTACATAATGAACGTATGGCATGCATTCTATCAGGATGCTCTAGCCACTAGCAGAAATGGTGTCTGGGGGGTGGGGTAGAGTAGATAAATGAATGGAGGTTTGAAGGCTATCAGCCAAGCTAAAAGCAGATACTCCATATTCAGAGGCAGGCAGTATATCTCTGATAACCAAACATTGGGTGTAAACAACAGGCATGGTTATCTCCACTGTGGCCTGATCATAAGCTTCCTAGGAGCACCCGGTGGCTATTCTTGGAGACAGAATTCTGGATTACACAGAACTCCATCTGATGATCCAGCCAAGCTGTCCTTCTCTACTGTGAAGTTTTTGCTCAGTCCTTATCTATTGTGAAGCCAGGTCATCCTTATCTGTAGGTAAACAGCACTGGTACAGAAGGGCAGCCCAGTTTTTCTTCTTCTCCCCCTGTCTCCATGTCTCTTGTCTCACTCCCCCTTAAATCTTGAATTTTCCTCTAGTGGTTCCCTGAAGTACGACATCACTGTCCTAGCACTCCCATGATCCTTGTGGGCACGAAGCTGGATCTCCGGGATGACAAGGACACCATTGAGAAGCTCAAGGAGAAGAAGCTAGCACCCATTACATATCCACAAGGCCTTGCACTGGCCAAAGAGATTGGTATGTGACAGTGAGGGGGATGGAGATGCCAAATTGAAGCTATGTCAGTTAAAATTGTGGAAGCCCTGCTGACTTGAACAGAACAAATGCAAGAAGGTAACCATACTAATGCTTTAGTCTCGCTGGCCCAGATCTCCATGTGGAAGAGCTGTACCTCAGCGTTAGAGCCCATGCTTTGCATGCAGATGGTCCCAGGTTCAATCCCTGGCATCTTCAGGTAGGACTAGGAAAAAATCTGCCTGAAAACCTGGAGAGCTGCTGCCAGTCAGCGTCGACAATACTGGGCTGGGTGCACCACGGGTCTGACCCAGTATTACGCAGCTCCCTATGTTCCATGCATTTGTCTTACGTCACGTAGGGCTGAGAAAGCTACACCATATCTTCTAGCTGTTCTTTGGTTTGTCAAAGTATGACTATAACAAAAATACAGCGGAAGGAGGGATGGGTGAGAATGTTGCTCTATCAAAGTTTTTTTAAAATGAATTTTCCCAATTTGCTCCTCTCAAGTCTTTCAGTGAGCTTAGACAGAGTTCTGTTCCAAAATACACATTTTTGTGAGCTTTCTGATGTAGCTCATCTCAGGGGAAAATTTGCATATTAGGGAAAAGTGCCCACAAAATATTTGAGAATAGTGTGCATGGAACAGCATTTCAGCAATGTCAAGTAAATGAAAAAAAAGTGCATTTAAAAATGCACACAAAACTGCATACATTAATGCGTAAATTACAAAAAAATGTACATGAATTTCCATACAGATTTTTAAAAATTGCATACTTGTATGGGCATGGGACAGAATGAGCTTGACCTTAAAAGTAAAACAATCTCAACAAAACTGAGATTGACAGATTCATCCACCCCTAACCAGGAGGATCCAACACAGTGGTCTCCCCGACTCATCTTTACCCCATTTGTTTGCCCTTTAGCTCGTAGTGCTGCTGTAGAAATGGACAGGTGCGGTGTCCAGGAATATGTGGAGACAGGAGGACTGGAGAGCAGCATCAACACATAGGGAGGTGAATGCATATAAAAATGCAAGCAGCCACATGCCTACACACACATACACATGCACACACACTTTTGATGTGGCAGTGCAGCTCTGGTTGGAACATCAGGCATATTGGGGATCACATTGAAATCCGTCTGCAAAAATGTCTCTGCACAGGGAAATTCCAAAACTGGGGTTCTCATGAAACAGTTTTCCCTTGAAAAATATTTGCAGTCAAATATGGGAATGTGAGTCCCCACTTTTCACACATGGGCACAAATCACAGGAGACCGCACCCACAAAGAGTGGATCTGCAGTTCTCTTTTCAGGTGAAAAAGTGAGGCATAGGGGATACATTACAACTGTTGTGATGTCTGGAAAGAGGTGCATGTCTTATTATGATCTATGCACTTTTATAGTGCCAGATAATGTGAGTCATTTGTAATGAGTCCAAATGGAAAATGCTAGCAGTGGGAGAGCCCACTACCTCCCTAGGTAATTGGTTCCATTGTCGTATTGCTTTAACAGTCAGGGAGATTTTCCTGATGATCAGCTGGAATCTGGCTTCCTGTAACTTGAGCCCATTATTCTTTGTTCTGCACTCTGGCATGATCGAGAAGAAATCCTGGCCTTCCTCTCTGTGACAACTTTTCAAGTAGTTGAAGAGCGCTATCATATCTCCCCTCAGTCTTCTCTTCTCACAAGGCTAAACATGCCCAGTTCTTTCAGTCTCTCTTCATAGGGCTTTGTTTCCAGTCCCCTGATCCAATCCCCTGAATCCAGAGGTCAGGTGAGATGGTCAGCTTAGGGAGCAGATCTTCGGATTTATTTATCTATTTATTAAAACTAAAAGACAATTGAAATGTGGAGGGCAGTAGATTTTGTCATTTTGGTCTGACACTTAATTTTTTTTTTCCCCATAAAGCCACAAGCAAGTACGGCAAGGGCAGCAGCAATGGATGGGGGTGGGGTAGGGCCAGCCCTAACATTAGGCAGAGTGAGGCAGTCGCCTCAGGCAGCAGATGCTGGGAGGTGGCAGCAATGTGTTGGAGGAGATAGCTATGTGCCATGTGTCCTGTCCTGTACCCCCTAAGCTAGTCTGCTGCCTTCAGATGCAGTGCAGGACACTCTCCCATCCACAGTATTGATGTAAGATTCAATTGCCAGTCCAATCAGCTTTTGTACATGGAATGGGAGTGGGCACTATCTTGTTCTTTGCCTCATGCAGCAGAATGTCTTGAGTTGGCCCTGGGGTGGGCATGGGGAGGAGAGTGCTTCTAAGGCATGGCAACAGGTTTCCTGGAGTGGTGGCTTCAGAGCAGTACTGTCTTGGATGAGATGGTGCCCACCCTCAGGATGCTCAAAGATTTTGTTTGGTCCACATTTTTAAGCCAACAGACCTAAGTTGCACTTTCCAGACTAAAATGCAGATTGGAACTCAGATATCCTTAGGAATTTGCACTTCTCTGAATTTTGTGATACAGTTCTTAGCTCAAAAACGTAATTTAGGATGAAATGCACATACAAATGTGTAGTTTGGGGAAAAATATGTGCAAAAATACTATTTAAATGCAATTCTTGTGCTTAAAAAAGAATTTGGAGATTGATGTGGAAACAGGATGGGACAGACTTATAACTGAACTCATGTGAAATTGACATGGACCAGAAATAGAATGGCCTGTCCATCTTTAATCCGCTCGAAAGCTCTAGGGAGTTTTTGTGTATATGCTTGATCACACCATCTTAGAATAGCTTCCTTCCTTTTGCTAGCAGAGGCAACGACAGTCCACAAGTGGGACATAAAATGGCAGAACAGGCTGGTGACTGAGGAAGGCAAAAACCGTTTGCCTCAGATCTCAAGACAGCGAAAGCCAGTCCTGGAGAAATCCCAGGACTGTTTACTTATTTTCTTGCCAATACTGTCCCACCTATGATGACCCCACCACTGGTAGCTCTTCCAACTCCTTCTAGTTGAGCCCATTTGCTTAAGTGTGAACGAATGATATTAGCAGCCACTTTCCTCTTTTCTCTCTCCTCTCCTCATCTTTCTATGCCCAGAACTAGTCTTCAAGATCGAACTGTTGAAATGTTGTTCAACCACAACTTCCTTTTCCTGCCCTGATATGTGGCTAACCAGCAAAGGCAGAAGCTCCACTCTAGTTCTTTCTCAAAGTCCTTGCCTCTAACTGTACAGGCACTGTATGTTCTTTCCTAGATGGGTGAGAGATTATGGGATACACAGGGCAGAGTGAAAGGAGAGATGGCATGTCTCAGATGGCAATTTGGGGTGGGTTGGGGCGTGGGGGCTGCTCTCTGGGGCACACAGACACAAATACTTGTTCCTGTCCATAAAATATTTCCTTTTTAGTCAACCTAGTATTCTCCTCTTCCAGCATAGTAGCAAAATCCAAAATCTGCCTGATACATATTTTTTTTCTAATATTCTAGAGATTTCTAGAGACTTTCACAACAGTAGTATAAGTCTATACTTTCTTCTTCTTGCCTGTTTTGGCTCCCTTCTACTTCAACAGGAGATCTGTTGGCAAAGGGAACCCTTCCCCAACCTAGTGCCTTCCAGATGTTTGGGACTTCAGCTCCCATCAGCCCCAGCCAGCAGAGCCAGTGGTCAGGAAACCTGGGAGTTGTCGTCCAAAACATACGGAGGACACCAGGTAGGGAAGGCTGACATAGGTCCACTTGTAAAGCATGATGACCAGCAGACATTTCCATGGGCATCCAGAAACAAAAAATGTCAGCTTAACTAGGGCCGGCCAGCCCTACTGTTAGGCACAGTGAGGCAACTGCCTCAGGCAGCAGAAGCTGGGAAGCAGCAACAGGAGCCCCCTGGCTGTTCCTCCTGAGCATCTCAGCCACTCCCCACTGTTGGAGGACAGAGCTGTGTGCGCCTCACAGCCTACGCTATGCCCCCTAAGCTAGCCTTTTGCCCTCAGGTTCAGTAGAGGACACTGTCCCATTCACTGTACTGAAGTAAGATTCAGCCCCCAGTTCCGTTAGCTCCTGTACTTGGAATGGGAGGATGCCATCTTATCTTTTGCCTCAGGCAGCAAAATGTCTTAGGCTGTCCCTGAACATAACTTTTATTACTCTGAAAAGCGTAAGGACAGGGAGTGTGTATTAGGGGGTGGCCACTTATGCATTGTCAAAAAACGTGGCGGCAGCAACAAAAGAGAGAGAGAGGAAGAGGACACCATTTTGCATACACCCAGCATATGTTGATTTATATGTCTAGGCACAAATTCAGGAAAAATTAATAGAATGTAAGTAGAAATACAATACATCCCACCACAGTGGGGAAGACAGTGGCTGGGTGACTACGTGCCTGCTCAGTCTGTGGTCCAGGACCCACTGTGGAAGGGCAACTTCAAGGCCCCTTCTAGCCATCACTGCTTCTTTTTTTATGGTCCTGTACCTGTAAAGTGGAGTTGGGCTGGGCATCCCTTCAAATAGCAGGGGATGACTTCAAATGAGGATTGCCCTCTGTAACTTATTTATTTATTTATTTAATTTCTATACCACCCAATAGCCGAAGCTCTCTGGGTAGTTCACAAAAATTAAAACCAAACAGCACACAATAAAACAATATAAAACATATAGAACATTAAAACCACAGTATAACAACACAACCAGAATAAAACCTAGCAGCAGTGCAGGGATTTAAAATACAGATTTAAAACAGCAAAGCCAAAAGTCTAGAAAGCTAAAATGCTAAAATGCCTGGGAAAATAAAAAGGTCTTCACCTGGCGCCGGAAAGAATACAGTGCAGGTGCCAGGTGAACCTCACTAGGGAGCTCATTCCAGAGCCGGGGTGCCACAGCAGAAAAAGCCCTCCTTCCAGTAGCCACCCGCCTCACTTCCTTTGGCAGGGGCTCACGGAGAAGGGCCACTGACGATGATCTTAAGGTCCAGGCAGGCACATATGGGAGGAGGCGATCCTTCAGATAATCTGGCCCCAAGCCGTTAAGGGCTTTGAATGTTAATACCAGCACTTTGAATCGAGCTCGGAAATGGACTGGCAGCCGGTGCAGCTGGAAAAGTACTGGCATAATATGCGCTCGTTGGCCAGTCCCTGTTAACAATCTTGCTGCCCTATTTTGGACCAGCTGAAGTTTCCGGACCATTTTCAAAGGCAGCCCCACATATAACGCATTGCGGTAATCCAGACGAGAAGTTATCAGAGCATGGATAACTGTAGCTAGGCTGTCTCTGTCCAGATAAGGGCATAGTTGGTATACCAGCCTGAGCTGATAAAAAGTGCTCTGTGCCACTGAGTTCACCTGTGCCTCACTGACAGTTCTGGATCCAAGAGTTGTAAAGCAGGACTCGTAGCCACCCTAGTGTATATGCACACGTTTTCCCCTTGGGATAACAGGATTTTCCCTCTTCTGCTCCTCCGTTATCGTTTCTCTTGCTTGCTGTACCTTGCTGTACCCACTCCCCCTGAATTCCAGAATTGGACCATATGCAGTTTTTGACACCGCTTTCAGTCCCTTCAGCCCATTTCCTTCTTTTTCCTCCTCTATGTTACTAATGTGAACATAGGCATTAAACACTGCAAAGAAGCAACTTTGATGTGATCGTATATAACATTGCATCACAATGCTTCTTGCACCATGCTTTACTGATGCACCCATATGCTCCTGCACATCATAATACTACATCTTAGTGTCTTGATACAACAGAAGTCCTATGCAGCAATTCACCTGCATTATTCATAAGGCTAAAGTGGGGACAGGACATGTCCAAGCATGCATGCCCAGAAACCTTCTCCTCACCTTGAGCATGATGGTCTGCAAAAATCTGCATAAGGGCTTGTAAGTGTATTAAATCGAACATGCTTCCATAGCTCCCACAATCATGAATCTTGCCTTATCAGGGTTCCCTTTCATGGGAGCTCTGGGAATGCATTCAGCCAAACAAGTTCACAAGCCCCTATGAAGGTCTCTGAGGTAGCTGTGCACTCAGGGATGCTCTGGGGCAGACTGTCCTCAGTTTGATTGTTAACTGTGCTGCAGGTGAACACTCGCATAGCCCTAGAGTGTGCAATCACATCAAGTCTGGATCTGTGTGTGTATTTTATCTATGCACACAAGTGGTTGTGCACACCTGCCAAACATCATGCGAGGAGAATCTTGATGCAAATATGCATACAATTGAGAGTACTTTTTTGCAGTGTTTTATCAACAGTGATGTTGAAAGGAGCATGAAGAGAGTTGTAGGGACCAGCCCCTCCACAAACAATGCAGGTGGAATGCTTTGTACAGAATTTGGAAATAAAAGCAGAACAATGGAGAAATCCTCAGGTGTCACTTCCACTTTGGAAACATGACCATGTAAAGTTGAACTCCAAATTCCTTGGGAAAATTCAGATGAGGGGTATATCAAATGTATTATTTATTTTTGTCTTAAGAAAGATCAGTTTTAAAAATTGCAAACAATATGTGTGCATGGGGGCATGGGGAGCTGATGCTCTGAAAACTGTTCCTCCACCACCACCACAAACCTCTGAAAAGGGTAGAAAGAGCTTTCTTCGTGCTGGAGCAAAGATATGATTGTATTTTCCCTGAGCCACAAAACCGATGTGCACCTTTGAAACAATGTTCTAACTTGTAAGAAAATCAGTGAGCCTGGAAAATGGCACCAATACATTAGAGCAACTGGTTGCATGAGACACCCTGATCTTGCCAATTTTGTGCAGGCCACATTGACCGATGTAATCACCTCTCCCTCCCAGTGCAAGTTGAGTCAGCCACCTCTTCCATGCACCTCTCACTGTCCACATTGGGGGTAGCAAGAGGTAAGGGAAGGAAGACTCAGTCGCTGCTGGGAAAATTGGGGATGTTGGAGAAATCCATCTGGGGGGTGTGGAACTCAATGAGCTTTCATTGGTTTGGCCTCCAGGACTTGCGGAGCCCAACTCAGTCTGCAGCGAGTCGGGCCAGTTAGCGAATCTTCCATGTTTCTTCAATTTGTGTAAAGTACAGTTCAATTTTGTGCAGAATTTGCACAAATTATGGCCACCATTTGCACAAATCTCTGAACACACACACAATATGCCAAAAAAAATCCCAGAGTTCAGGGGGAAAACCTGCAGCTCAGCCCGCAAATGCACACCAAGTCAGGAACGAGCTGAGAACTCTGTTGAGCCCAAAGAGGACCGGATTTCCTAGTGACAGACTTCCCTAAGGAAGAGCTGCTGATCCTCACAGCACTGGCCAAGGCCTTGGCTTCGTGCAGCGTGCAACATCCCTATGGAGGCCACTCAGCTGGTGCTGGGAAGAGCACCCGTTTTTCCCAGCGCCAGCCAAATCCCCCAGTACCTAGATCCCCTCTGTCATCTCTCAGCTCAGAACAGATATAACAGCAGGGATTCCTTCGCGGGGGTTTCCTCCAGGGGATGGGGCCTGGAGACCAAACCCAGCCTCCGTGGAGAAACCCGAAGTGGCTTCACAGGCCAGATGAAGGAACTCTGAGGGCCAGATTAGGCCTGCAAGCTGGAGGTTCTACATTCCCGGTGTTGGGGATTTCCTGCTACGGAAAGACCGTGTGACCAGTTCCTAAAGGCTGAGCTGGTATGAAGCAACATACAAGGTTCCTTGAAAACAACATTCCAACTTAAAAAAAAAAAAAAACATTTATGAAAATTGCCATTTTCCCATTGCAACATCTTGTACATTTTGTGAAGGAGGGAACCTAGCTTAGTACTGGTTGAAAATCTATTATGAAGGGCAAGCAACAGCCTAGAAGAAATGCTGAAATCTAGCTTTATATAAGTTAGGCTGCAATCCTGCATGCATTTACCTAGGAGTAAATCCCACTGAACTCAGTGGCACTTACCTCTGAGTAGAAATGGCCAGCATGGGAAAATCTAGCCCTTTTTAGGCTCGCTGGATTTCCCCAGAGCCCCATTTGGCTTGCATTTGTGAGCCAGGCTGGGGGCTTTTCCTGAAATCCAAGAACTCTTCTCAGTTCCTCCCCCAAATCAACATTTGCACAAATTACAGCTATAATTTCCTTAATTTGTGCATATTGCAGCCATAATATGCTTAATTTGCACAAATTATGCCTCCAGTGTACACAACTTAGGCATATCGCAGCCAGAGTTTCTGCAAATTAGGCAAATTATGACTGAAATTTGGACAAATTGTGCAAATTGCAGACACAATTTGCATAAATGTTGATTTAAGGGAAAGAAAACCTCAAAAATCTGTGAGCTGGCCCAATTTGGTCTGCATTGGGTTGGGCCAGCTTGTAGGTAACTGAGCCAAAGTGGGGGGGGGGGGCTGAGCTGATGAAAGTTCCACAAGTTCACCCCCCAGACAGATTCCTCCAATACCCTTACCTCTGAGTAGATTGCACTGGCATGCATAGGACTTCACTATTTGGGTCTGTATACAAATTTAGCCACTCCTCTGAAACAAGGTCCTGACTCCCAAAAAACAATATCATGACATTCGGGCCAGTTGTTACATGAGTAACAGAAATCATACTAATAGTGCTTGCCATTTGTATAGTGCTTTTGGAGGGTCCTTTTTTTTTCATAGCAACCCTATAAGGAAGATACAGTATGCTTCACATATTGTGGCCAGGTTCAAATGTCACGCAAAGCCACATTTTGTTTGATGGAAACCAGGCTAGGCAAGCCTCAGGCTCACACACTCCCCCTCCCACCCCCTGCTGCAGCATGGCCTAGGGATGTCAGAGAATTATGCCACGGATCTCGGTGAGGCCGAATGCCAGTGCATTCGGGCCCCCGAACTCCGTGGCGGAACGGTCTGCCACCCCCCCACCCCCCGCAGATCCCCCCGGGACGAGAATTACCTGGGGCGGATCTTCCGGGCGGCGGTGGCTGGTCTTCCAATCGGCTGCCGCCGCAGCCATTTGCAGTCTTGTGGGTTTTTGTTTTTGTTTTTACAAGATGTGATAGGCTACGTAAAGATTTACGTAGCCTATCATGGCTGGGTAAAAAAACAACAACTGCGTACGCAAATGGCAGCGGCTACGTCCGCCGCCATTTGCGTTCCTTATTTTTCGCCATCTTAGTCTACATAAATATTTACGTAGACTATGACGGTGAAAATAAAGGGGAACGCAAATAGCGTAGCGGGCGCTATTTCATCCCTTTTTGATTCGCCATTTTAGCCTATGTAAATATTTACATAGGCTAAAATGGTGAACAAAAAAGGGAAGCAAATAGCACCCGCTACGTTATTTCGTTCCCCTTTATTTTCACCGTCATAGTCTACATAAATATTTACGTAGACTAAGACGGCCAAAAATAAGGAATGCAAATGGCGGCGGCCGTAGCCACCGCCATTTGCGTACGTGGGTTTTTTGTTTTTTTCCCAGAGCCCGCCACAGCCGGAAATCTGGCTGTGGACAGCTCTGGCCTGGGCTGGGCCTGGCCAGCTGCTCCGCGGAGCTGCCGCGGAGCACAACCGGCCGTGGAGGATTTCGGTGGGGAGGAACGGATCGCCTCCCCCCCCACCATCAACATAATCCGCGGAAAGGTAAGTGACTTTCGTACATCCCTAGCATGGCCATGAGGAGGAGTTCAGAAGCTTTTCAAACTTATAAAACTGGCTTGTTTCAACAAACTACAGTTAAAATTAACCACAGTTTACGGTTTGGATGTAACACTAAACTGGTTAATCAAAACTGGAACCAACAGCTTCTTAACCTCCTCAAAGCCACACTGGAGGAGGGGAGGGGGCTGTGGTGTTCCTGCCTATTTATCAGTGAGAATACCTTTTCAATGAGGCCCTTCACACAGCATGCAATACCTTCCCCCACACACAGTAATGCTGCCACAAGGACCTTTTATCTCAGGTTCAACCCACTTACTTTGTGATACGGAGGACATGCTGCCTTCTATTCTGACCTGTACTATTCTAAAGTTTATTACTTTACCCTTATAGCCACAAGCAGTAGGCACAGGATTTTATAGAATAATGAAATCCTGATTTGTTACAGCATTAAGATGTTAAACAGTAAATAAATAACTTCTAAAGCATATCTGTCTATCTGTCTATCTCTTCTCACACCCAGGCACACTTGATGTCCACTTTAGTCCTATACACACAAATCCTTTTCACAGTTTATCTCTTTACAACCTACCTCTTCAGAGTCTACCTCTCCACAGACCCTATCCAAACTCTAACCATTCCCTGACTCTCCCCAAGCCCTATCTCACTATAAACCTTTTCCTATCTATATCCCTATCTGAACTACACAAGCACAGCAGCCTGTTTGTATAGCATGCATCATTTCACACATATCCACTCACTCAGCCAATCATCTCACATATGCAAGTACACCACACTTCCTGTCACCCGTACCACTCTCACCTTAGATCTACTTACCATAAAACATAGGGCTATATCATCAATACACATACGTACATAACCACAGGTTCATTATATGTACATATGTAACATCAGAGGAGCAAGTGAGCCCAAGACTTGCTTAGGCTCGTTCTCTTCATGCTAAAGGCCTTTGATCTGATCCAGTAGGGTTTTTATGTTCCTAGTAGGGGCGGGGGGAGAGAAATTCATTAGTTTTGCCTTTTAATGCGAATTTACCTGAATGGGTGTTTTTGAATGAATATGAAAACTGAAGCTCAATTATCCTTCAAAATTCACACTTCTCTGAATTTTGCAGTGGAGTTCTCGAATTAAAAATGCATACAAAAATGTTCATATCGGGAAAGAAAACACAAAATGTGTATAACAGTGAAAGTCACATTCAAAAAGGCAAAAATGTGTATATTAGACAAATCTGTGTACAAAAATGCATGTATTAGGGGAAGTACACACACAAACACATACAGGTTTTCATGAGAACTTAAAAAAAAATCTTGATGTTCAGGACAAATTAAACCTAAGACTGGAAAAATGAGAAACCCTAAATGGAAAACAGAGTCATCCATCCCTACTTCATAGGTGTTCAAGGTGGACCCTCCCTGGCCTCTGGAGCCCCAGCAGTTGCCCAGTGATGCTACTGTGGTGTCAGGCTCGGTAGTGGGGCTAGCACAGGAAACTCATGGAGTCCCACCCCATCCTCAAAGCAATGGCTTTCTTGTACTCACAGATGCGGTGAAATACCTCGAATGCTCAGCACTGACACAGCGCGGCCTGAAAACGGTGTTTGATGAAGCCATCCGGGCAGTTCTGTGTCCGCAACCCACGAAGACGAAGAAAAGGGGATGCATTGTCCTTTAAGGGTAAGCAGGGCAGTTCCGGATACCTTTAAGGGTATCCGGAACTGATCAAGAGCAACGAGCTTCCTCACAAGAGAACCTTAGAACCCTAGAAACTTGATAAACCTGTTTGAGGGGGAGTCTTCCTCATCCTTACTGTCCTTGTAATTCTTTGCCCCTGACATATCTTCCTTTTGACCATTGTGCTGGGTTTTTTTACTCTGCCATGAGAAAGCCTCCTTCATATGGTGACCTAATCTGCTCTGGAAAGGCTGCTACAAGCTTGGTGGTCCAGAATTAGACATCTGAAACTTGGTGCCCCCTAAATGAGGCCAGTTCATGTCATCAAACTGGGAAAATATGAATGCGGGCTGCGTGGAGCCATGTTGAGCCTGACATGCAGAGACATCCTGTTCAAGCTCCCATCTTCTCCATTCCTTTCCCCTAACCACTTCCATTTTCCCGCAACACTCACTCAGCATTCCATGGCCACTGAGCATGCTATGTCCTCATCAGGGGTGTTGCTAGGCTCTTTAAAAGATTCCAGGCCCAGGCCCATAGGACACAAATCTGCATTAAATCTGTGTATGCTACTTTATATCTGTAAATGCAAATGTAGAATTCATTACTAGGATTTATTTACATTCCACAGGAGGCAAAGACAGCCAATTCATTTCTCACCCAAATAACCTCCAATAAGATAAATCCTTCAATTGATTTACATCCTGAACCCAAACATCTCAAACCAATTGAAAGGTGTTTTTAATTTTTTTTCCCCTAAGCTTGATTGCCACGCAGGGAAATATTTTTGTGGGGAGGGGTGTTGCAGCATATGGGAAGGGGAGAGTTAACTCTTCCTTCCCCAGCTGCAATCCCCCTTGAAATTGCCCCCTGCACATCAGTTAAGCTAAAAACAACAACAACAACAACAACACCTTCCACTGGCACCAATGTACAGTCAGTGCTCTGTGAAATCCAGAGCTCTGGGAAATAGTTTTAGGGCCAGGGTCCTATAGGCCCAGGCCTAGCAATGCCCCAGTTCCTCTTTGGCCTGTTTTTGCCACCTCCAAATTTTCTAAATATGCTTTTACTTCTGTAAATCATAGGGTTTTCCCAAGCATGCTGATACTGTGTGGGTGGTGCTGTTCTGGCTACCTAGCAATAGCATGCACTGCCTGAAATCAGAAATAGGGGGAATGAAGCCCACACATCCCCCCCCCACAACCTGCCTGGGCCCAAACTACTAGCCCCCCCCCCTTCACTTTCCAATTCTTAACGCTTGCTGGGAATAAAATTTACCTGGTAGTTTCCATACAGGAGAGGCCCTATTGCTCTTTTGGCATCTAACACAAAAAGCAACTGTCCTCCCACCTAAGCTGCAACTAGCAGCCGCCATGCTGATAACAGCATCTAGATGCCAGAACCAGGGCCCTCCAGGTTTTCATGATCAACTACTCTCCTCATCCCTCACCATTGTCCAAGTTGGCTAGGGTGATGGGAATTGGAAGACCACAGGTTCCCCAGTACTGCCATGCAGGCTGATTTCCACAGAGCAAGGTGCTCCCAGCTTTACTTGCCCTCAGCAACTCAGGGCAGAGAAGCCCACATATTCCTATTGGACTTAAGCAAGGAAAAAAAGGGCTGCTGGTGAATTCCCGTTGTTCTTCATGCAGACACTGCACATTATTGTCAGAGCATGTGCAAGCTTCTATCAATCACATTCAATCATTTATTGTTACGGTCAATGACCAGCAATGACTAGCGATCACATCAATCAGTGTTGAGAACCTGTAACCCTCCAGACACTGCTGCTCTACAGATCCCATCATCCCTCACCATTGGCCATGTTGATTGGGACTGATAGGCGATAGGAGTCTGGCAACATCTGGTGGGCCACAGGTTCCCTGTCCCTGACGCAAATGGACGCTCCCCTTCCTTGAAGCCAACCCTGATTTAGTTTCTGGGCAGGCACTTGCAGTTTCAAGCAGGAGGTGGGCATGTTTATTTTTTATTTTGCAGACACTCAAAATGAGGAAGAAAGGTGGTTTGTAAACTTTATTTCCTCATTTTATTTTATTTTTGTTTGAGCAGCAGGCAGGGGTTTAGTGACCTTTATGGACTGTGAAAGGAGCTTCAGCTCACTAGAAATCTCCAGTTTTCTCTTTCCCTTTAGAGGAAACATTACCCTGTAATGGCTGCTTAAGAAAGGGGGAAGCGGTGAGGAGGGGGGTACACATGAAACTCCTTATTGTGAACTGCAGAGACTGACTCCCCTTTTATATGGTATACAGATTCCAGATTCTGCCCCTTCACCCCATGGATTGGCCTTTTCTGGATGGGTCAGAGACGGAAGACTTTGGCACCAGCTGGATTCTTCTCCTCTACCTAAGAGACCCCAATTTTTTTATTGGGGTGCTTCTGCACTAGCTGTTAGGTCTCCTCACTCTTTATGGAGCATCCACACAACATTATTGTTAATTTGTTGCATTTCAGTATTTTCTTAATTTCGTTGTGTTTTTTTCAGACCTGATGTGTGGCTGTGTTTTTTTTATTATTTTAAAAAAACCAAATGCAACTGTAAGCAAAAGAATGTCCACAACTGAAAGGAAAAGCGGTATTCGGGCTCTTAAAGGCTTCTGTGCCTTCCACTTCTGTTTTGCAGGTTCAGCCTGTTTATTGCTTCTTGTTGATGTGGGCTGGGGTTGTTTTTGTTTGTTTGTTTTTGATGAATATCCTCTGATTTGCCTGTTGTAGCTTATCTAAATTGCCCCAATGCCAGTTTCTCTACCTGTGTCAGGGTGGGTGGGAGTGCTTTTAATTATTGATTTCCTCTCATTATTCTTTACTTGTTTTAATGGCAAACGAGTGCTGTAAAAGTGCTACTCCAGCATTAACAAAAGTGAAGAAAAAATAATGCCAGGAAACAAATAATGAACACTTCTCCCCAGTGGGCAGAGCAACTGACACTGGGGCAATTTAGAGATGCTGTTCAGAAGGAATCCCAGGCTTCCCAGCCCTTTGCAATATGAAGGAACAAAGCTGGCAAAGAAGAGGCTTTCAGACAAGTTCGAAAGGATCTTTGCTAAATGGACCTTACTTCTGAGTAGACACCATGGAACGCTCTTGTCCATGGGGAAGGGCATTGCTGGATAATATCATGGTATATAAAGCGCTGTCTTGAACCTCTGTTTTTTAAAAAAATCACTTCCAGCTGATTGCAGGAAAGCCATGTCTCAGCTTCATCTCTAGAGGCATTTAGTGGGAGCACCTGTGTTCTCTGAAATCTCTCTGCGCAACTTATCTGCCACTGATCACTGCATAGCAAATAAGACTCAATAAACTCTCTGCGCTAGTCAGCAATTTCTTGTGCTGCTTCTGTAGAGATTTGGTACAGAGATGGATTTTAAGAGCTAGAGTGCTCAGACAGTGACATGTTTGCTACTTAGCTCGAAAGCCATAGCTGATGCATCGAGTCTCCTTTTGCACAGTGGCATGAGGACTCTGGTGGCCTAAAGCAGATCATGAATCTGGGAGTTTGGGGAAGCTCAGTGGGAATTTATCCTGGCTACCATGACTTAGTTCTGGACAAAGGAGGTGGCAGGCAGGGGCTATGGCCACCTTTGCCTCTGAGGGCACGGCTGAATCTCTCCCCCAATGACTAGAAAAGGAGTGGGCAACTTTGGGAGGTCTGGCGAAGAATTCAGCCCCTGACCACCACCACCTTTCTAGGCCGCACCTTCCCCCCAGAGTGCTGTGTGGGGGGGTGACAGCATACAGAGTGACATTTGGGGGCAGTGGGGGTGGAGGAGACAGTATGTTGCCCGCTCCTGAACTAGGGGAAGAAAAAAACCCTTTATCATTGGATGAGCTATCCCATGTTTTTGCAGCGGCCATCTTGGGGTGTAGGTGGGTAGTTCCAATGCCCTCCTGTTACACTTATGTGCTGTTGGGAAAGGGTGGCTAGTTACTGGCTCCTTCCATGGCCACCACCTCCTCCCCACATGCACACATGCACGCATACTGGCTAGTCTCTGAGTTTTCCCCTGTAGCTCCCCTCCAAGGTTGTTGGACTCCTCCAGTCCTTATCTCCTCCTTCAGAAGGCTTCTAAGGGCTACGGGGCTGAGTCCTGATGCCAGCATGTTGGCAGTCTTGTGACACTTCCCTAGCCCAGATGGGCACACAACTGATTGAGCTGACTGAGATATGTGGTGGAGCCACAAGTAGTCTATGAGACACCTGGCAGGAAAGCCTGCTAGACCTGCAGGAGCCACTTGGACATTTAACAGGCCAGAAGAGGTGAAGTGGCAAGGCCTAGATCAGGCCTATTTCTGTGGTCTAACACAGGGACACACACAACTCCCCCTGGCTTGGACCTTGCCTCCTCTCATTAGTCTCCCTTATGGCAGAGCCTGACAGATAGCATGTGTAGGTCTTGTTAATAGTGCCGAGGCATGTCAGAGAAATCTACGACAGTCTCAAATGAGTTCAGATTTCTATAAATCCTACCTGCAGCTTCTGTAGCAGTCCAGCTTTTTCCAAGTCATGTGGATTCATGCAGACCACATCCTTGCAGACTGGTTTTTCTCTTCTGGAGGGGATTTGTGCGAATTCGCCTTTGCACCAATGTGCATTAGCGTGAATCCACATTAACAAATGAGCACTGGTGCTACTGCACAGGTGTGCACAAAGGCTAATGCGTATGAGTGCTAATGCAGATTAGCACAAGTAGAACAACATTCTGCTAAAAAAAAAGGGTCTCTCTCTCTCTCTCTCTCTCTCTCACACACACACACACACACACACACACGATGAAATCTGGAGGATGCCCTAGGAGGGAGAGCTTGTCTGCTGCAGACTCTGCAGGTCAGATTTTCAAGAATCCAACTTCATTCAGTTCCATGGCAGATCTCTCCAGCATCCCTAATTTTGTCAAGAAGCCAAGGACGGAATGAAAGGTGCGTGACAATCCACAAAACACAGAAGGAATGAAGTTATCAAAATCTATACATACCTGATGGCACCACATGCAACATCATTTTCTGGTTCCTGTAAACCCTCTCCTATTGTGGCTGACACCCACATTGAGAAGACCAAGCCAGCTGAGACTCTGGATTTTCTGAACTTGGTTTTCTATCAAGTTCCTCTCCTAAAGTGTGTCATCATCATGCATGCTGGGGGCAGAAGACCTTCACTGAACATCAGCCAAGAGCCTTCAGGTTCCCTGTCACCATCTTGGTGTGTAATCATGTCATCAGGAGAGACATTGATGGGTGGAATGTATAACGCTTACAAGTAAGCGTGCCCTCGGCCGCAGGATCTAGAACAGCTTATGCAAGCCTAAAGTACAATTGAGGCTCTGGGAATTGGGAAGGGATTGTGGGGAAAATATTGTATTGTAGGTTCCCAAGAAATGCAAGCAGAAATGGCTTCTTGCTCTCAGGAACTATACTATGCTGATCTGCTAAGCATGGGAGGCTGCTGGCTCCAATTTCAGTGAGGTGAAGATTCCATTCTGGGTTTTAGATGCAACCAGCCAGAAGTCTAAAGGAGCTATCCAAGATGCTGAACCCTATCCTCCAAATGGGTCCAGCACCTTGGATAGCTCCTTTAGACTTCTGGCTGGTTGTAACTAAAACCCAGAATGGAATTTCTCCACCGAAATTGGAGCCACCAGCCTCCCCTGCTGCTAAGGCAGGCATGGGCAGACTTTAGGCTTGTGAGATCTACTTTGTTATTTTTCCTAGAACCCCCAAATCCACCAACGGGATCCAAGATGCAAAATGGTGGCCCAGGGGAGGAGCCAATTATCTACTGCACCCTTGAGCCATACACTGGGATGTACACCGGGATGTACACTGCATATACACATACAAAGCCACACATGAGTTATTAAAGATAGGGGACTGTAAGACCCAAAATTGTGTGTGTGCTGGGGGGGGGGTGGCTTTTGGCTGTTGTTATCGTTAAACAGTTGGGACCCAGAAATAAGCCCTTGTGTCCAGCGATCAACCTTCTTCCTATCCCTGATATTAGGACATTCATTTAGGATAGTGATCAATGAATATTCAGGGCACATAAACCTGCTTTTCTGGCATGGCTCCCTCCTCCCCAGCCCCCAAATGCCAGCAAATCTAAAAATGGTAATTTTATTGCAGTGCTGAGGATTTCCCCATTAAGGCAAGAATTCCTTATGGGCAAGTCATTTTCCTGACCTGCCACTCAAGGTGCCCTGTGACACATACATGATATATGTGTTGGGGTGGGGGGTGGGGGATGGTTGCAAACCACTTCTGTGGGATGATAATGGTTATTATTTTTTTGCTTATACACTAGGCTACTTTATATCAGCATATCCGCTGATCACCCCTACGCAAGGAAAGGTGCCCAAGGGCATAAGCAGATAGATGCCGCATGCATGAGCCCATCATGATTAAAGCCAATAGCAACATTGGCAATTAGTGAGCCTGCATGATTTTGTTGGGGGTTGGGGTTGTTGGGAACTCTGAACCTGGGGACAAGCACTTCCTTTTGCGGGTGCTTCCTCTTGTCAGAGTCCTCTAGGATACTCATTAGGAATTATGCACATCTCCGCTTATATTCCAATCTCATCCGCACACTAATTCTCCTAAGGAGCAGAACTGCAGAAGACAGAAATGGAAAGCTGGAAAGAGCAAGGAGGAAACAGAATGAGTCACCCATGAAGACAAATAGCCTACAGGTTGCTAAAATAAAACAGATGAGAGCTGTCCCTGTGGTGCAATAGAATTGGCAGCTGTTGGCGCCTGCTTTACTGACTCATTACAGGGGGTCCAGGGGTCCTGGGTGCTCCTAAGTACCAGGAATGGTAAGTGGCATTATGTGACGATGAGTAGGAGACATTCTAGAATATCTCCCCAAAGGCACCAGGGTTTGGGGTTTTTTTTACAGTTTTTTACCACTTGTTTTGCTGCCCAGCTGGCGCCAGGGATGTTGCTGAGTGATAACAAGGTTCAAAGCAACAGAAATGACCAAGAAGAACCCCACAAAAGAGAGAGAGCATGAGAGAGAGAGAGAGAGAGAGAGAGAGAGATGGGAAAAGAAAAGTTCGGACAAGAAGCAGCTTCGATTTCTCAAGACCTCTGGCGATGGGATTATCCCTAGAAGTCATTCTATAGATTAACTGCAGCAGTAGGCATGAAGCCAAATCTTTGGTGTTACTAGTGGGGGAGTCCAACCTGTTGTGTCAACAAATGATGTATTCAATAAGACTGGTCCATTTTTGTGGTGAATAAAATGACTCCTTAAGAGAAGGGCCATAGCTTAGTGTTAGATTATATGCTTTCCATGCAAAAGGGCCTATGTTCAATTCCTGGCATCTCCGGGTAGGGCTAGGAAAGACCCCTGCTTGAAACCTTATAGATTTTATTTTATTGTATTTTTAATCAATCAATAAATCAATTAGATTTGTATACTGCCCAGCTGGCAAATGCCCTCAGGGTGGCTTACAATCATAAAACCAAACAGCAGCAACAAGAAAATAACCAAGAATCAATTGACTAATCCCTAAAAATAGTAATACATCAACACAAGTATCAAAATAATGCAATACTAAACATTTAAAATATTAAAGACATTGAGGAGCCAGCAATAAAATTAATAAAGCAACTGCTTAAAAGGCTAAATGCCTGATTAAAGAGGAAGGTCTTAACTTGGTATCTGTATGTATACAGTGGAGATGCCAGGTGGATCTCCCTGGAAAGGACATTCAACAGACACTACAGAGAGGGTCTTTCCCTGGCAGCCACCCGTCACACTGCGGCTCCCAGAGAAGAGCCCCTGAAGACAATCTTAGCGATCCAGAAGGAACATATGGGAGAAGGTGCTCCTTCAGGTAGACTGGTCCTAACCCATTTAGGGCTTCAAATGTCAGCAGCAGCACTTTGACTCAGGCCTGGAATCTGACTAAAAACCAGTGCACAACCCAGCACTAGAGTAATATGTTAAAAACAGCCAGTCCCAGTGAGCAGCCTTGCTGCTCTATTCTGCAGATCCATTGCCCATCAGCATAGACCTCATATGGGTAACCCACGGACCACATTCGGTCTGCTGGAGCCCTGGGGCACCCTACCCACCTTCCCTGCTGCCTACCAGTCATCACCTGGGGGTAAGGATGGTGCAGCTGCAAAAGCTTGTATTCTTGCGCTTGTGTATATGGGTCATTCACGGCCCCCTTTTGCACACAACCAGATGTGCACATATTTTGAGAGCACCATTTTTTTTTTTATAAAACGGCATTCATGGCATTTGCCAATGGCTCTCGGGTGAGTACGGGTAGCTCGGCGGGGGTGAAGGTGGGGTCCAGCAGTGCACAAGCAGGGACAGGGGCTGGGTGGGTGCCTGGCAAAACTGGGCAGGGGGTTCCATCCATCGCTAGCTGGGGGAGCAGAGAACATGTTGCTGTTCCTACATTGCTAATAGCAGGAGAGAAACAGCAATCTGCATTAAGCTTGTTAGGAGGGGGTGAAGTTAAACCCTCTTTCACCCCCAAGACCCTCAGGTCTATGTTGGTGCTGCACCAATATCCAGGAGGGCACAGTTAATAATAAATAACAATATGAGTGTCTGTGTGTGTCTGTGTGTGTGTCTGTGTGCATGTATGTGCACGTATGCATGAATGTGTATGCACATTTGTGACCCCCGACTCACCAACCAGCACAGCATGCAGACGTGAAGCCCAAAAGGTTGCCCAACCCTGGTGTAGACTATACTGCATTAGATGGAGCAATGATCTGACTTGGGGCTTCTCCCCATGGGGCTTTTTTCCTGTGATTGGTTACTCACAGAAGCATGCGGGTCCTTTACATGATGTCATCAAGCTCCAAGGCCTCTCCTGTGCTTTCTGACCTTTATCCCAGTTGTGTGTTTTTTAAGATTGTGGATAATGAGCTATTTAAATACAGCGAGTTGACTTCCTCCATGAAAAGAGGAAGTGGCACTATAACACAATGCCATCTAGTGGCTGTATAATGAAACATTAAGCTTGCAGATAAAGGAACTCCCTGGGGAATAAAAGCAGAAGTGCATGAAAAGGGGTGATCTTAATCCCGCAAAGAATACAGTAGCAGAAGCCCTGGTAAGGTTGCGGGATAAAAAAGCCCCTGTGTAGAGAAGCCCTCAGTGTAAGGCACTGCCTGATTGGAGTCTGCATGCTGCTTGCTTGCACCTCTGTTCCAGTTGTAGATTTGTGAATAAATCAAATATTATAAAAACACTGTAAGTCTCCAGTGTTCTTTACTACTTTGAACTGAAATCTCACTGCCAAACCTTGGTAGAGGCGTAGAGGTACCCCTGAAACTTCTCACCGCTCCTCAGAAGTGGGCAGCGAGGGGTGGGGGATACACATAACAAATACTGATTAGCAGTTGCGCTGGTGAATTCTAAAATAATTGGAGTTTCAGAACAGTCTTCAAAAGAAGCCTGATTTAGCAGCTCCTGGACTGGCATAGTCCTCCCCCATTTGCTTTTCCATCTCTAAATGGGGAACGGAATAACATCGACGCCTCCAACTTATTATGACTATGAGACAGGTTAGTTTTACCCCCCCAATGAAGTGCTGTTGCAATTGTATTCAAGTGCAACACCCATAGAGGCCAGAGGCAAACAGGGAAAAGCTGAAATCCTATTCTTTCCTTCTTCCATTCATGCAAAATTGTATCCTCAGTCACACCATCAGTCATCTGAACTTGGCCCCCAAATTCCACTTATGAGGGTGAAAAGTGGCAGCTTAACAGCTTTCTGCTGCTGAGTGAAAGGGGAATGTGCATTGTAATGGCACTGAGCAAACTCGCTTGAGTGTAAGAGGCGGGGAAGGAAGCAGGAGGTGAAGGAGAAAGTCAGCGTGTAGAAGGAGAAACAGACAGGTGCAGAAGCAAGAGAAAGTGGTTGCAGCTGATCTCTAGATAAATGCCCGGGGGTTAAAAATGCAGCTCCGGAGAAAGGACAGAACATAAGATTAGAAACCTTGTTTCCAGAGGGTAGTCGTATTAGCCTATTGCAGCAAAAAACAAAAAACAAACAAAAATGTGTGTACGCAAATGGCAGCACCCATGGGCGCCGCCATTTGCGTACGCACGGGTTTTTTGTTTTTTTTTAATCAGCCATGATAGGCTACATAAACATTTACATAGCCTATCACGGTGTTTTTTAAAATTTAGCCGTGATAGGCTACGTAAATGTTTACGTAGCCTATCACGTTTTTTGTTGTTTTTTTTAACTTGGAAATGGCAGTGGCGGCAGCTGGTCGGAAGACCGGCCGCTGCAGCTGCCGCCGCCGAACCACCGCCAGAGCCGCCACCAGAGCTGCCGCCGCCAGGAAGATCCACCCCAGGTAAGTCCCGTCCCGGGGGGGGGGGTGCGGGGGGGCGGGCTGTTCCACCATCGATTTCGGGGGGCTGAATGCGCTGGCATTCGGCCTCCCCAAGATCCATGGCGGAACTTTCGTACATCCCTACTTAGGTGTGCCTGAGCGATAAACTATTTGTTTAAAGCAACGCTGATTTAAAGAAAGTAAAAATCTTTTAAAATGACCATGCTGCTCCAGGACTGGCATGGTCATTTTAAAAGCTTTTTTTCTTTCTTTAAAACAGTGTTGCTTTAAACAAATAGTTATCGCTCAGGCACACTTAAGACAGCCTTCATTTGTTTTGGCTGAAAGTAAACAGAGTTTACTTTCAGTGTTTTGGCTGAAAGTAAACGGAGATGGAGGATTTCAATTTTTCAAAAATGTAAATACTTACAAAAAATAGTGATTCTTACGGACGTTATGCAGACTCATGGAGACGGCTGGGCACCGGACTTACAGTTGTCGGTACGGATTTATCTTTGTAATTTTCGGAGTGGAATAAAAGAGGAGAATTCCAGGGGCTTGTGAACAGCGGAACGGAGCACTGGCCGCAAACTGCGGAAGTCAAGCGGCACAGAAGGTACACAATCCATACATCCCTATCTGGCGGTTGTTAACGTCTTCTCCAGTAAATGGGGCCCTGGCCCCACTGAGGTCCCGCTGTGACCTTTTTGCATCACACTTTGAGGACAAAATCGCTTGTCTCCGCAGTGACCTTGATGCTGCTGTTAGCGCAGTACCAGTCGAGGTGTCTGATGCCACCATCTGCCCGATTTTGTGGGATCAGTTCCAGCTGTTATGGCCTGATGATGTGGACAAGATGCTTGCAATAATGTGACCAACCACGTGCCCTCTTGATCCATGTCCCTCCTGGCTAATAAAGCTAGCCAAGGGGGTATGACTGGGTGGGTCCAGGGAGTGATAAATGCTTCCCTACGGGAAGGGGTTGTCCCTGCTGTCCTTTAGGAGGCAGTAGCGCAGCCACTCCTGAATAGGGACAGCACAGAATTCTGCCATGGATTCCAGTGAGGCCGGATTCTTTAGAATCCGGTCCCCCGGAATCCGTGGCGGAACGGCCTCCTGCCCCCCCGCCCCCCCATGGAATCCCCCGGGATGGCACTTACCTGGGGGCGGATGCGGCGGCTCTGGTGGTGGCGGCTCTGGTGGCTGTTCTCCTGACCAGCCGCGGCCGGGCTGCTGAGGCC
This sequence comes from Heloderma suspectum, assembly GCF_057233095.1. Taxonomy (NCBI): domain Eukaryota; kingdom Metazoa; phylum Chordata; class Lepidosauria; order Squamata; family Helodermatidae; genus Heloderma; species Heloderma suspectum. Next base: position 41,484,265 of record NC_139464.1, on the reverse strand, counting down.
GCCATTGGCGTCTTTGCAGCTGTGATAGGCTATGTAAGAATTTACATAGCCTATCATGGTTAACCTCCCTCCAAAAAAACCCAGCATACGCAAATGGCAGCTGCTACAGCAGCTGCCATTTGTGTTCCCTATTTTTCTCCGTTCTAGTTATGTCTAGTCTAGTCTAGTTCTAGTTATGTTCTCTGTTCTATTATGGCGAAAAAAAAGGGGAACGCAAATAGCATAGTGGGTGCTATTTGCATTCTTTTTTTTTTTCGGCGTTCTAGCCTACGTAAATATTTACGTAGGCTATTACGGCGGGGAAAAAAAGGAATGCAAATAGTGCCAACTATGCTATTTGTGTTCCCCTTATTTTCGCCGTAATAGCCTACGTAAATATTTACGTAGGCTAGAACGGTGAAAAATAGGGAACGCAAATGGAGGCCGCTGTAGCCGCTGCCATTTGTGTACGCTGGATTTGGGGGGGGGGGTAGCCGTGATAGGCTATGTACATTCTTACGTAACCTATCACGGCAGCCTGGCTGGATGCAAATGGCAGCCGCTACAGCGGCTGCCATTTGCGTCCGCAGAGGCCCATCTGCAGACGGAAATCCGGCTGTGGGCAGCCTTGGCCAGCTGCTCCGTGGAGCCGCTGCAGAGCAGAGCCGGCCAGGCAGGATTCTGGGGGGGAGGACTGGATCGCCTCCCCCACGTTAAGGATTCCGGGGGGAGGGACGGAGCGCCTCCCCCCCCACTGCGAATCACATCCGCAAACAGGTAAGTGAGTTTCGTACATCCCTACTCCTGAAGAAGCCCACTCTGGACCCAACGGTATTAGATAACTACCAGCCAGTCGCAAATACCCCTTTTCTAGGGAAGGTACTTGAGAGGGTCGTGGCGGACCAACTGCAGGCACTCTTGGAGGATACTGATTATCTAGACCCATTTCAATCTGGGTTTCATCCTGGTTACCAGATTGAATCAGCCTTGGTCGCTAGGGATGGCGGAGAATTTCTCCCCGAAACTTCGGGGGGCCGAGCGCCAACGTGTTCGGCCCCCCGAACAAGTTTCGGGGAGAAATCCTCCGAACCCCCCCGCACCCCGCACCCCCCCCGGGACGGGACTTACCTTCGCCGAATGTCCCTCCCGGCGGCAGGTCCGGCCGGCGGTTCGGCGGGTGTTCGAGCGGGGCGGGAGCGGCAGCCGGTCTTTCGACCGGCTGCCGCCGCCACCATTCCAATCAAAGGGGGAAAAAAAAAAACGCCCCCTGATAGGCTATGTGACGATTCACGTAGCCTATCACGGCTAGATCTGCAAAGTCAGCCGTGATAGGCTACGTCAATCGTCACGTAGCCTATCACGGATGACTTAAAAAAAAAAAAAAAAAGCGCGTATGGATAATGGCGGCCCCCATAGGGAGCCGCCATTCCCGTTCCTTATTTGGTCGCTGTACTCTACGTAAACATTTATTTTTTCGGCAAAAAAACAGGAACGCAAATGGTGGCCACCGTAGCCATTTGCATCCGCAGGCTCCGCACGCATGCGGATGCACCCAGCTGGCGGCTCCGCAGAGTTGACGTGCAGCAGAGCCGTCTGGGTTAGGATTTCAGGGGGAGGTGCGGAGCGCCTCCCCCCCACCCCAAATCACCCCTTTGAAAAGGTAAGTGACTTTTGCACATCCCTAGGGCATCGTGGTAGGGAGAGAAGGCGAAACTCACCCAAAAATGGGGAAGAAATTTGGGGGAAATTTGCAAAGTGGCATTTGGGTGAGGGGGGTTAAGAAAATAAAAATCTCAGGACTTTCCTGAGAAAAATGTCTTCTGAGAAATTTTGGCTGAGCTCTAGTTGACATGGTTTATGCTTCAGCAACTTCCCCAGAATCTTCCAAATGTTAAATTTCTGAGGATGAATTACAGATACATCTTGCTCTAAGGTGCGGAAACATGATTGTACAGTGAAAGGCAGGATACTCATGCACACTCCTTGGCCACCTCATATGCACGGTAAGCACAAGAACCTTGAACCCAACCCAGGAGAATTTCTCCAAAATTTCTCCTCTTTTCAAAAGCAATTTCTTTTCTATCCAATTGAATGAGAATGGTCGAAAATAATGTGGGAGAAATATTTGGCAAACCACTAGAACATACACCACTGTGAAATCCTTATGAGGAGGGGTTGGATATAATGAAGGGTGGGTTATAAAATAGATAAATAAATATATACATGTGGCACATAGTACAGGTGCAAGCTGAACTTTTAATATGTGTCTTCTTCCCCTGTTACATATAGAATGGCTCTTAGCTTGGAATGGGTGGATGTTGTTGATGTAGGATTTCCACACAACACATTATTAACTTATGGCATTCATTGCCACAAGATGTAGTAATATCCACTAGCTTAAGTGGATCCAAAAGGGCATTCGACAAATTCATGGAAGACAGACCTAACGTGCTAGCTAAAAGGAGCCTCTGTGTTTCAGAACAGTTGAGCTGATCAAACGCTGGGACAATGATTTGAGACGGCAACCACCTCCACACCCTGCTTTCCAGTTTCCATTGGCATCTGGTTGGCCTTTGCTGTAAACACAATGCTGGACAATGGAGCCAGCCCTACCATTAGGCAGAGTGAGGCAGCTGCCTCAGGTGGCAGATCCAAGTGGGAGGGTGGGGGGGTGGCTGCAGATGTTGGAGGACAGAGTTGTATGTGTACCACATAGCTTTTCATGCATCCACTAAGCTACCTTACTGTGCTTAAGTGCAGAAGACACTGCCAGCATTGAAGTAAAATTCAATTGCAAGTCTGTTTGGCTTTGGTCCATGAAATGGTGGGACGTCATCTTGTCCATCATCTCAGGCAGCAAAATGTCTTGGGCCAGCCCCACTGGACAAGATGGAACTTGGTCTGATCCAGCAAGGCAAGAAAAGTATATTTGTATACAATAGAAAGTAGAAGGAGGCATTTTAAAAATCAAATGTTCATCCATTCTAGCCGTAGCTTTTTATTTTTATTTTAAAAAACCCCCAATGATGATAATAGTTATTATTCCAGTTACAGATGCCCCAAATGCAAATAATTTACATGAAGTGTCACTCCCCCCCCCCCAAAATGGGCCCAGGCTCTGGCACAGATAAACAAGTTACATAACACCAAATTAATAAAGGCCAAACCACATTTGTGAACTAACATGCATGGAGCTATGGATTATGGAGGCACAAAGAGCAAAGTTGGTTTATGGATTCACAAAGAGAGAAGCTCTTGAAGGTAAAGTCTGTGAAACTTCAATGGAGTCATGGTTAAGAGGATGCGTGGGCTCTGTGATGCATCCAGCATTTGCACTGAACGTTCGGCTCTACCCCCAGCTTGCCTTCGTGTGTCGGCTACAATCCAGGAGAATCATACAGCTTCTCTCTCCACATTTCTCCCTTCCCCATTTCCTCCACTTACCCCTCTCCTTCTCCCTTTCCTGCCCATACTCTCTTCTGTCACCATCTGTCACAGTTGCTCCCTCGCACCCCCTCATTTCCACCTTTCTCTCCCTTGACTCCCCCTCATTTTCTCCTTCCTTCCTTCCTTCCTCTCTTTATCTGTCTGTCTCTCTCATGCTTTCTCTCCATCATAATCACTATGTCACTCCCCCTCACTCCCCCCCCAGCATTCCATCTCTCCCTTAATCATTCATTCTCTCTCTCTCTCTCTCTCTCTCTCTTTCTTTTTTTCTTTCTCATCCTCTCCCCGTACCTCCTCCCAGTTGCTCCCCTCGGTTCCCGATTGGCTGGTGGCAACATTCCCAGGAGTAATTGACATACAGCTTGATCTACCTAACCCTGGGAGACAAGCCCCCCCCCTCCGCCCCTTCATTCAGCAGAAAGAGAGCCAGAGGGGGGCAGTCCACTCTGCAAATGCTGGGAGACAGCCGTCTTACCTGCAGTAGCACCGGAGACCAGGTGGGAGAGCGTCAGCAGCAGGCACAGGCAGGCAGTTGTAGGAGCGCAGAGGGCACGAGGAGGGATGCCTCCTCTGGAGGAGCAGCCGAAAGATGGGGAGACAAAAGCAAAGCTCTCGAAAGGGGGGGGAGATGTAAGAAGGCATTCCAGTCTCATAGAAAAGCCTCTGGATTCAACCCACCCAGGAATTCATTTCTTTTTATTATTATTATTTTAAAGAAGAAGAAATAAGAATATGAAGCATCCTGGGGAATGAAGGCAAATATCAATTCCTGTGCTATGTGAGTATCAGGCAACCCTGCCTCCTGTACCTGGCTATTTTCTCCAGATCCAATTGCATGCAAAAGTTTACTTTGGCAGCCTGTAGAATTGAAGCTCACTGTTGCATTCACACCCACCACCACCACCGGTCTCCTAGAGATCTGTAGGCTTTTAAAAACAACAATGACAACACACACACACACATTTACAAGAAAACAGAAACGGAGCTTTAGGTCAAGGTGGGAAGGGATGACAGGTGACATGATGGAATGGGCTGGCTGGCAGTGCAGCTTTTGCTTCAAGTGCGTTGCTGTTTTGTCACTGGCTTGCATTCTCCTGGGTCTGTCCGCTGCTGCTACCTGTTGTCTTCCATTTCACACATTGGCCGTTGCAATCTGTTCACTGTTTGCTCCAGGAAAGTTCCACTGGCTTTCATGGGACTGTTGAGGAATAATTGGGATGCAGCTTGTGGTCTTAGATTGCAAACTCTTTGGGGCAGAGACTAGCTGTGTACTGAGTGGCATGATAGGGGGTTGATTTGGAATGGGGGGAGGGCTTCCTTGATTCTGCCACAATCAGACAAAGAGATAGAAGGGTGCAACAATTGCCACCTCCTGATGCTGGTACAAGAAATTATGGGCAGCATGGGAGCAGTCAACTCATGATGACATGCAGATTTGGGAAATGGATGATAGGTCATTTTCGATGAGGGCCTCAAAAGAAAGATGATCAGCCTGCACGTCAGTCCTCGAGGCACTTTTGCACAGCTGAATCCTGTTGAAATACTTTGGAGACGTCAATGTTGCGTCGATGGGTCTCTCTCTCTCTCTCTCTCTCTCTCTCCCTCCCTCCCTCCCTGTATGTGTGTGTGTTTTCCCCCAGCCTCACAGAGCTAGGTTGTTCTGAATAAACACATTTATCCATATAAGTAAAGCCAAATCAGTGAACACACAGGCATTTACAGTTCTTAAGAATGTGCATATCAGAAGCGACTATATCCAATAGCAGACTGGGGTTCCATAGGATTAGGCACGTGGGGTGTTCGGATGATCGGGCGGGGGGAGAACCCATTGTGGCTTCTTCTCTCTTGCCATTGTGCATGCTGTGTGCGCGCCCATCATTTACATAATTACCCATGCTGCAGCGTGGATTGGCATGTCATCCAAACCTGGTGCGTGGCACGACGGGGGTGAGTTCATACCCACCCTACTACCCCTACGGCAAGTCATGGGTTGTATGGCAGGTACGAAGCCACCACTGTCGCACCATGCACCAGGTTCAGACGTCGTGACAACCTGCTGTACAGTGCGGGTAATTATGTAAATGACAGGCATGCACAGGGGCAGGAAGAGAAGCCACGATGGCTTCTCCCCGCCCCCCGCCTCCGATCATCCAAACTCGGACACTGCATGTGCAAAATTAACTGCCCCAAAGAGCGTACAGAGTAAGGGCATGTCTGCACGAGTGGTCAGTGCTGATGGGTGGGGACCTATAAAGCACATCTGACTGGCATCATTTTGGAACATTTCAGATGTTTGTATTTTTATTTTGTTTTATATTTTTGTATGATAAATGCACAGTTGCTACTCATTCTTTTCTTGGGATCCAAACTTCATTCCTTAAGGATGTTCTGTTGTTTCTGGCATACTGCCTTTCTCTACCACTCAAGCCACAATATTTTGTCTTTGGGAATATGCAATCCTTCCCCTGTTAAGTACGATCTGTTGTGGTTAGAAGTGCTGAAATATATCTGGGTGAGGGTCACAGACCGCTCACAGAGAGCTCCTATGTCAAAGGCAGCAGTAGTGCTGAGGTGCACAACTCTTCACAACTTTGTTAATTTAAACATCCATTTGTTCCCATTTTTTTCTGCCTTTCTTTTTCTTTTGTGTTGTGGGGTTGCTCAGTGGGTCCTCTAATGTCCAACTACATTGCTAGACCATTCCTTCAGGATAAGTTTAAACAAAAAAGAATAAAACCACAAAACACAAGATTACTTCCTTCCCTCCACACTGCCCAATCAGTTCAAGAACCTTTGCCTGAAACATTTAAAACAATTACTCTCTCCCCCCCTTTTTTTTTTTGCTGGCTCTCCTAAGTCAAAACTGGAGCACTCATTTAGCCCTGCTTTTAGATAGATAGATAGATAGATAGATAGATAGATAGATAGATAGATAGATAGATATAGATATAGTTAGGGTGATATCCTATGCATGTTTAGACAGAAAAAAAGGTCCTACAACTTTCTGCATGGCTGGGAGGCCACATTGGTACACATAGCTGCCCTCACCAGCACTCCTCACCCCTCAGCATCTGCTGACTGAGGCAGCTGCCCTCACTCTGCCAAATGGTAGGGCTGGCCCCCTATACGGTTGATGGAGGCCAGCAACTACCATGCCATGTCTGTAGAGATAGCCACATTACCCCAGAGTAATCCACACACACTCTGCAGACACATGATTCACTTCTAATAAAGGAGCACATGAAGGCTCAAATAACTAGATACAAATATGCAGCTGAAATAAACCAAATCCAGGGAACTGCCACCTTTCAAAATGAAAAACCTACTTCCAGAAACAGAGATCACCCAGAGGGTAGCACTGGGAGAGGAGGTGTTAGACCTGTGTCCGCTCACTTGTGGGGTGCCACAGGGTTCCATCCTCTCCCCAATGCTATTTAACATCTATGTGAAGCCACTGGGGGCTATCATCAGGAGGGCTGAGGTGCAGTATCATCAATATGTGGGTGACACGCAGCTCTACCTCTCGTTCAAATCTTCACCAGTGTTGGCTGTAGAATCCCTGTCCAAATGTCTGGAGATGGTGAGTGGCTGGATGGGGAGGAATAAGCTGAAGCTGAACCCTGACAAGACCGAGGTACTTTTGGTGGGAGACAAGAGGAGGCTGGGGGATGTCGACCTGGTGAAAAATGGGGTATGGCTACCCTTGAAAGATCAGGTCCACAGCCTGGGGTCATTTTAGACTCCCAGCTGTCCATGGAGGTTCAGGTGTCAGCTGTGAGTCAGACAGCATTGTACCAACTCCATCTGATATGGCGGCTGTGCCCCTACCTTCCTGACCATCTGCTCCCATTGGTAGTACATGCCCTGGTCTCCTCTTGTCTAGACTACTGTAATGCGTTCTATGTGGGGTTACCCTTGAAGACAGTTTGGAAGCTGCAGCTGGTGCAGAATGCAGTGGCTTGCCTGATTAAAGGCAGCCGCCAGCGTGATGAGGGAGTTGCACTGGTTACCAGCTGTTTTCCGGGCCAAATTCAAGGTGCTGGTTTTGACCTTTAAAACCCTATACAGTTCTGGCCCAGCCTATCTCAAGGAGTGCCTCCAGCAACACCAAACAGGCTGCTCAACAAGATCAGCCTCTGATAGCCTTCTCTCCATCCCATCAGCCAGGACAGCTAGGCTGGTGATGATGAGGGAGAGGGCCTTCTCTGTGGTGGCCCCCACTCTGTGGAACTCCCTCCCTAGGGAATTCTGCCATGCCCCCTATTTAATGAGCTTCCACCATGCATTGAAGACTTGGTTGTTCTGGCAGGCATTTAGGGTGGGTTAGGGTATTTTTAAATGATGTTTTAATGTGTGATTTTATTGTTTTAAATTGTACTGTTGTACATTGCCCAGAATGGCTGGGTGACTGGCCAGATGGGTGATTAAGAAATTTAATAAATAAATAATTTAATTAATAAATAAATAAAGGCCCAGAAAGTGCCATGTGGGCACCTGGTAGGATCAGATCAAGAGTAACAGCCAATGCTGGCCAGGTGGGGAACCTCCACAGGCTGGATTAGGCCTGCCGGCCAGAATTTCTCCATCCCTGTCTTAGAATAAAATAGATGATTGCTAGATAGATATAAATAATATCCATCAACAGACATTCCTCATTTACAGCAACATGTTTAATTGTATGAAAATTTATAACTGTCTACAAATGTCTATGATGTAAAATGAGAAAGTTGGCAGCAGGTCATCCAGCATTCTGCTCCACTTGACACTGTACCACCTCTTCTTCTCTGCCTGTCTTCACAAAGCTCATTTAGCCTATGGCTGTCCCTCCACTCTTTTGTCCTATGTACTGGCAGGGCTGGTTTTAGGATCTGAGGGAGCCTCTAGACAAGCAAATCAACCAGATCACCTTAGCCAGTGAAGGGCAGAAAGGGTGAGGAACATAAACTGCAAAATCCTTCCAGGTCTCCATGGTGTTCGTTCAAGCTGCTCCTTCATTTTCCATGCCTGGGCTCCCCAATTTGCAATGCCATTATAACTTAGAGTAGAATATCGTTTTGGAGGTTTATGTATGCATTTGGCATCCCATGAGGGCAATGGCAAGCCTAGTTAAGAAATAAAGGGCTAAGCAAGATCACATGGTGCCTTTGTTTGAAGGTTTTGTCCAGCTAACTACTCTCACTTCTACAGTGTTGGGCCCCTGCCATTCCCAGGACCATGGCATCTACTTTGCCTTGCCATCCCCTGGCACTAACTGTGCCTCAAAGAAAAACAATTGAAGGAGGAAAAACATCAGAAAGCATCATCATCATTTTAATTTGTACCCCACCTTTCTACCAGGAAATGGCACTCAAGTTGGCTAACAACAATAAAAGCCAATATTTAAAATAAAAATATTAAAACAATCATAAAACAAATGCATTAAAAACACAATAAGAACACAACATTGAAAGAATAAAAACAGCACCCAACCCAACAGACCACCTTCCATGCCAAAGGCCTACTTGAATATAAATGTATTTGTCTGCTAGCAGAAAGACAGCAAAGAGGGAGCCAATCTAGCCTCCCTTGGCAGAAAGTTCCAAAGTGGGGAGCAGCCACCGAGAAGGCCCTCTCTTGCATCCCTACCCAACATGCCTCTGATGGTGATAAGACCAAGAGAAGGGCTTTCCCCGGATGTTCTTAAAATAACAACAAAAATAACAATAGCAGGAATTAGAACCACGCAACAGCTAATTAGTCCTCTGTCTCATCTAACAGAATGAGTTCAGGGTTTTGCGTAATCTCATATCAAGAGACTCAAATGATAGGATTTCACTGGAAGATTAGTGATTTCACTATGTATTACAATCATTTCTTCAAATGACCTGGGAAATATAGTCAGACATCTAGAAGCGATGGGAGTGCTCTTAATACAGGGTGATACTGACACAGGAGTACTTGAGTGCCATGCAGCAAATTCAAATAATTAGAGGTTTTGAATGCCCAAGTTCTGAATAATGAAGGGTCTCTGGCACTAAGAAATATTGCATTTCTTGATTCTCAGCTTCACTTTTCCATGATTAAATTTCTTCCCACTTTGTCTCCCAAAAGAATTTGGTTCCTGAAGCATTTCCACCCAAGTAATTATAATTAAACAATTCGTAAAGAAGGCTTGTGCTTTGTTTCACAGAGAATCAGAGCACTGAAGGCAGAAATGCCATCAGGGACAAAAGAATGATGTGCTGTGGGGATGGGCAAAGGTATAAACAGAATACTTTTAAAGGAGCTGATGAATTTACAGAAGGTAATGGTATTCATGGCTTTTAACAGGATGCTTGTGAAAGATTTCCTGTTGCTACAGAAGTCTCAAACTCACAGGCCAAGTCAATAGGATGAGTTTGGATTTAGGTGCATGAACTGGCTGAAGTGGACTTCCCCAGCCCCTCCTCCCCACAGCACCCCCTGTAGCTCCCTGAAAATCCTACACAGAGGGTTGGGGGACCCTGCTGAATGGGATGAGCTGTGGGGGGTGGGGGTGGAAAGGCGGGAACCCCTGAAAACTGAGAAGTTTTCACTCCACTCATGGAAGATGTCTCTGCTCAACTTCTATCAACTTAGTTGCACACACCTAAATCTGGATCCAACCTGATGTTTTTAGCAAGTGCATGTGATGCATTAACCTTTTTAATACATCATAAGATTCAGATGTGATGCCCAAGGGCTCACTTATGTCTTGTCCAAGCCATATGCCATTTGTATTCTTCAAAATTAAAAGCTTTTAAGGCTTTCTAAAAAAGGCTTTCATCCCACCTACAAATGCTCTGTGAAGGTGCATTGTGCCTAAGGATGTCAAAGGAATCTGCTACGGATTCAAGTGAGTTTGGATTTCTATGAATCTGACCCATGGATCCTGCAGTGGACTGGCTTTTCCCAAGTCACATGGATTCTGCATTTTTTTACTTCCCAAAATTTTATGCAAATTTAGTCACAGAAAAATATGAAGAATAAAGAAACACCGACCGAAAATCCACATTTCCCCCTAGGCTAAAGTATGGAAATGTACATTTGGGGTGGGGGTGGGGATTTGCACATGGGGGGGGGTTGTGCATTTTCAGAAGTGCACATTTGCACAAGTGTGCATAAATGCAACTTTGGGAATTTGAGAAGAATCCAGTTCTTTCAATGAGCGGATGATGGAACGAAAGATGCGTGACAATCTGCAAAATGTAGATGGAATAGATTTAACAAAATCCCTAGTTGTGTCCCAGCTCTTGCTCAGAAGTATATCAAATTAAACCTTTGCAGGGTTGTGTTTGAACGTAGAGTGGTGGCAGCACCACTACAAGGTAAACTGTTTACATTTTAAAAGAATATGGCAGAGGACAAAGCCATAGCCATTATTAGTTCTGACACAACACAGTACAGACAACAAACCAGTGCTGTACTATATCTGTAACTCATCTGCTAGGCACATTACAAGGTTTGACTGAACAGCCAGTGTACAAATAACATGTGCATTCATGTTACACAATGCCTACTGTAAGCATAGGCACATAAGAGCCATGCTGGATCAAACCAAAGTCCTATCTAGTCCAGCATTCTGTTTGCACATTGGCCAATCAGCTGTCTATGGGAAGCTCACAAGCAGGACGTGAGTGCAACAGCACCATCCTGCTCATCTTCCCAAACAACTGGTACTCAGGGGTAGGGATGGGCGGTTCTGTCAAGCCCGTTTCTGTGGATTTCTTCCTTTTCCCACCTCCAAGTCCCTTCTGTGCAGGTTGCATGTGGATATTATTGTTTTTTAAAGTGGAAAAATCTGTACATATTTTTGAATGATTTTTTTTCAAATAGACACATTAATGGACCCATGCCCCCATTGACCAAACATGTTTATGTGCATTTTAGAAATGTACACAGTATTTTTTGCCCATATTTCAAATGTGTGTGCATGTTGTTGGATGGATATGTTCTCTTTTATGGAATGCATTACACAACCCTGGAAATGTATGGATTTCTGACACCAAATTGCATCTATTTCTGTGTTCCAGGAGATACGGATCAGGTAAATCCATAAAATAACTCTTGATGGAGTGAATTTCTCATTCATCCCTATTCAGAAGCATATGGCCTATAATACTGGAGGCAATATATAGCCATCATGACTTTGATAGCCTTCTCTTCCATGAAGATAAGCAAGGTCACAGTACTTAGGTTTCCACCATTGATTGGCCCTCCGCCAAATTCTGCTTATTTTTGGAATTCAGCAGCATCTCTAACATGTGGAAAGTGCTTCTATGTAATAGCCACTATGTAAATAATAAGGTCATGGAAGAAAAATATAATCCCTGACCCAAAATGTTTGCTATCTTCACCAAGGGTGAACAACTTGTGGCCCTCCAGATGTTGCTGAACTACAACTCCCATGATTCCTCACCATGGTCTATGCTGGCTAGAGCTGACAGGAGTTGTAGGCCAACTAGAGGCCTTGCGTCTAGAGGGCTGCAAGTTGCTTACCCCAGATCTACACTTTTGACAATATAAGAAGAGCTCTGCTGGATCAGACCAAGGATAATTCTAGTGTGGCATCCAGCTCCACAATGACCAAACAGACCAGAAGTCCACAAGAAGGGCATGTAGGCAATAGCCTCCCTCTGCCATTTGTCTCCCACATCTGGTATTTAGAGGCATATTGTCACAGTAAGGATGTACAAATCCCTTACCTGGCTCCGTTCCGGGGCATACGCGGTGGGGGGGAGGCGCTCCGTCCCTCCCCCCAGAATCCTCCTTGGCTGGCTCTGCTCCATGGCAACTTCACGGAGCTGCCGGCCACAGCCAGACTTCCAGCTGCTGCTGGGCTGCTGCGGCTGCAAATGGCGGCCGCTACGCCAGCCACCATTTGCGCCCCTGCCAAGCCGTGATAGGCTACGTAAGTATTTACATAGCCCATCATGGCAAAAGGCAGCCACGCAAATGGCGGCCGCTACGACGGCCACCATTTGTGGCCGCAGCAGCCCAGCAGTGGCCGGAAGATGAGCCACATCCACATCCGCTTCCAGGTAGTCTCCATCCTGGGGAGATTCCACGGGGTGGCAGGGGGGTTGCTCCATTACGCCACGGACTCCAGGGGGGCAGATTCTAAAGAATTCTAAAGAATCCGGCCTCACTGGAGTCCATGGCAGAATTCTCCAACATCCCTATGTCTCAGCAAATAGAGGCTCCACGTACTTATCATGACCAATAGCCTTTCCTCGGCCTGGCCTTTATAAATTAGACTAATCCCCATTCCTTCAGCAAAGGAGATCGTTACCTTGTCATGGTGCTGGAGGTTGAGCACCTCAATGACGTCATGAGCTAAACCATGAAGGGACACCCAAGACGGGAAGGTCATGGCAGAGATGTCAGACTAAATACGATCCCTGGGGAAGGAAATGGCAACCCACCCCAGTATTCCTGCCATGAAAACTAAATGGATCAGTACAACCAGAGTTATGTTGGTATACCATCGGAAGATGGTACTCCCAGGTCGGAAGATGGTCAAAATGCTACTGGGGAGGAACAGAGGATAAGTTCAACTAGCCCCAGATGTGATGACGCAGCTAGCTCAAAGCCGAAAGGACGGCTAGCAGCCGATGGTGCTGGTGGTGAACGACGAATCCGATGTTCTAAAGATCAACACACCATAGGAACCTGGAATGTAAGATCTATGAGCCAGGGCAAATTGGATGTGGTTATTGGGGAGATGTCACTATTAAATATAGACATTTTGGGTGTCAGTGAACTGAAATGGACTGGAATGGGCCATTTCACATCAAATGACCACCAGATCTACTACTGTGGACAAGAGGACCACAGAAGAAATGGAGTAGCCTTCATAATTAATAATAAAGTGGCTAAAGCAGTGCTTGGATACAATCCAAAAAATGACAGAATGATCTCAATTCGAATTCAGGGTAAGCCATTTAACATCACAGTGATCCAAATATATGCCCCAACCACAGATGCTGAAGAAGCAGAAGTAGATCAGTTCTATGAGGATCTGCAGCACCTACTGGATAGTACGCCAAAAAAAGATGATATTTTCATTACAGGAGACTGGAATGCTAAGGTGGGTAGTCAAACGATGCCTGGAATTACAGGCAAGCATGGTCTGGGAGAACAAAATGAAACAGGACATAGGCTGATAGAATTTTGCCAAGACAACTCACTATGCATAACAAACACTCTCTTCCAACAACCTAAGAGACGACTTTATACATGGACTTCACCAGACGGTCGACACCGAAATCAGATTGACTACATCCTTTGTAGCCAAAGGTGGCGGACATCTATGCAGTCAGTAAAAACAAGACCTGGAGCTGATTGTAGTTCAGATCACAAACTTCTTATTGCACAATTTAGAATCAGACTAAAGAGAATAGGGAAGACCCACAGATCAGTCAGATATGAGCTCACTAATATTCCTAATGAATATGTAGTGGAGGTGAAGAATAGATTTAAGGGACTAGATTTAGTAGATAGGGTCCCGGAAGAACTATGGACAGAAGTTCGCAACATTGTTCAGGAGGCGGCAACAAAAAACGTCCTAAAGAAAAAGAAAACCAAGAAGGCAAGATGGCTGTCTGCTGAGACACTGGAAGCAACCCAAGAAAGAAGGAAAGCAAAAGGCAACAGTGATAGGGGGAGATATGCCCAATTCAATGCAAAATTCCAGAGGTTAGCCAGAAGAGATAAGGAATTATTTTTAAACAAGCCATGTGCGGAAGTGGAAGAAGATAATAGACTAGGAAGGACAAGAGACCTCTTCCAGAAAATTAGAAACATTGGAGGTGAATTCCAGGCAAAAATGGGTATGATCAAAAACAAAGATGGCAAGGACCTAACAGAAGCAGAAGAGATCAAGAAAAGGTTGCAAGAATATATGGAAGATCTGTATAGGAAGGATAATAATATCGGGGATGGATTTGACAGTGTGGCCAGTGAGCTAGAGCCAGACATCCTGAAGAGTAAGGTTGAATGGGCCTTAAGAAGCATTGCTAATAACAAGGCAGCAGGAGATGACGGTATCCCAGCTGAACTGTTTAAAATCTTGCAAGATGATGCTGTCAAGGTGATGCATGCCATATGCCAGCAAATTTGGAAAACACAAGAATGGCCAACAGATTGGAAAAAATCAACCTATATCCCCATACCAAAAAAGGGAAGCACCAAAGAATGTTCAAGCTATCGAACAGTGGCACTTATTTCACATGCCAGTAAGGTAATGCTCAAGATCTTGCAAGGTAGAGTCCAGCAATTCATGGAACGAGAATTGCCAGATGTACAAGCTGGGTTTAGAAAAGGCAGAGGAACTAGAGACCAAATTGCCAATGTCTGCTGGATAATGGAGAAAGCCAGGGAGTTTCAGAAAAACATCTATTTCTGTGTTATTGACTATTCTAAAGCCTTTGACTGTGTGGATCATAACAAATTGTGGCAAGTTCTTGGTGGGATGGGGATACCAAGTCATCCTGTCTGCCTCCTGAGGAATCTGTATAATGACCAAGTAGCAACAGTAAGAACACACCATGGAACAACGGACTAGTTTAAGATTGGGAAAGGAGTATGGCAGGGTTGTATACTCTCACCCTACCTATTCAACCTGTACACAGAACACATCATGTGATGTGCTGGGCTTGATGAATCCAAGGCTGGAGTTAAAATTGCTGGAAGAAACATTAACAATCTCCGATATGCAGATGATACCACTTTGATGGCTGAAAGTGAGGAGGAGCTGAGGAACCTCATGATGAAGGTGTAGGGATGGCAGAGAATTCTGCCACAGATCTCGGGGAGGCCAAATGCCAGTGCATTCAGCCCCCTGAAATCTGTGGTGGAATGGCCTGCCACCCCCCGCCACCCACCCCCCGGGACGAGACTTGCCTAGGGCGGATTTTCCGGGCGGCAGCGGCTCCGACGGTGGCGGCTGCGGCGGCTGGTCTTCCGACCGGCTGCTGCCGCCGCCATTTGCAGGCTTTTTCTTTTTGTTTTTTACACCCACGTGATACGCTATGGCCGCCGCCATTTGCGTACGCTTTTTTTTTTTTTTTTAACCCAGGCGTTTTAGGCTACGTAAGTTTTTACATAGCCTAAAACGACTAGGTAAAAAAAAAAAAGGCTTTCACAAATGGCTGCGGCTGTAGTTCCTTATTTGCGTTCCTTATTTTGGGCTGTCTTAGTCTACATAAATATTTACGTAGATTAAGACGTCAAAAATAAGGAACGCAAATGGTGGCGGCCATAGCCGCCACCATTTGCGTACGCGGTTCCCCCCCCAAGCCCTCCTCAGCCAGAAATCCGGCTGTGGACGGCTCTGGTCTGGCTGGGCCTGGCCGGCGGCTCCACGGAGCCGCCGCGGAGCACAGCCGGCCAAGGAGGATTCCGGGGGGGAGGAACGGAGCGCCTCCCCTCCCATCCAGGATTCTGGGGGGGAGGAACGGAGTGCCTCCCCTCCCATCCAAGATTCCGGGGGGAGGGACGGAACGCCTCCCCCCACCACCATCAGCATAATCCGCGAACAGGTAAGTGATTTTTGTACATCCCTACGAAGGTGAAAGAAGAAAGTGCAAAAGCTGGCTTGCAGTTAAACCTCAAAAAAACCAAGATTATGGCAACCAGCTTGATTGATAACTGGCAAATAGAGGGAGAAAATGTGGAGGCAGTGACAGACTTTGTCTTTCTAGGCGCAAAGATTACTGCAGACGCTGACTGCAGCCAGGAAATCAGAAGACCTTTACTTCTTGGGAGGACAGCAATGACAAATCTTGATAAAATAGTTAAGAGCAGAGACATCACACTGACAACAAAGGTCCGCATAGTTAAAGCAATACAGGTATTCCCCGTAGTAACCTATGGCTGAGAGAGCTGGACCATAAGGAAGGCTGAGTGAAGGAAGATAGATGCTTTTGAACTGTGGTGCTGGAGGAAAATTCTGAGAGTGCCTTGGACTGCAAGAAGATCAAACCAGTCCATCCTCTAGGAAATAAAGCCAGACTGCTCACTTGAGGGAAGGATATTAAAGGCAAAACTGAAGTACTTTGGGCACATAATGAGAAGACAGGATACCCTGGAGAAGATGCTGATGCTAGGGAAAGTGGAAGGCAAAAGGAAGAGGGGCCGACCAAGGGCAAGGTGGATGGATGATATTCTGGAGGTGACGGACTCGACCTTGGGGGAGCTGGGGGTGGCGACGGCCGACAGAAAGCTCTGGCGTGGGCTGGTCCATGAAGTCACGAAGAGTCAGAAGCGACTGACCGAATAAACAACAACAATCCCCATTCAAGGCCATCAGAGCTGGCCCAAGACAGTTTGCTGCCTGTGGTGAAGGACAAGATGGTGCCCCTTCCCATTCCATGCACAAAGGCTGACTGGACTGGCAGTTTAATCTTCCCTCAACATTGGTGAGGGGACAGCATCCTGAACAACAGAAGGCAGCAAGCTTAGGGGGCGTAGGGCAGGCCAGGTGGCCCACAGCAATCTCCTCCCACACTTTGCTGCCAATTCCCATTATCTGCTGCCTGAGGTGACTGCCTCACTCTGCCTAATAGTAGGGACAGCTCTGAAGGCCATCTAAGCAAGTGGCCATCAGTAAAATGTGTGGCAGGGGATACTTAGATTATTTGTCCTTCCAGCCCAGGATTTGTCTATCGTGACTAGCAGTAGCTCCCCTAGTTCTCCAGGCCGAGGTCTCTCCCAGCGTCTTAGTGCCTGAAATCCTTCCGATGGGCTGAAGCTGGAACCTTCTGCATGCAAAGCATGTTTCTTACCACTGAGATATCTGTGCCCTCTTCTCTGGCAAGATCCCATTGGTTTCTAATCCATTATATCCCTAGACGTAACACTGGAAGCAGTGTGTGAGTCCCACAGATTCACTCTGTGTTGAGTCCCACATCTCATTCATCCTGGTCTCCAAACCCAGAGCGGTGGCACGAGAACGGATGCTGTATCTCTACTCCCAGGCTGACACCTGTGCTCCAGCCTGTCCAAAGTTTCCTGTATTTTTCAGGTAATGCTCTGAGTGTGTGAGTGCCATTCCATGCAAAAGCTTGATATTTCACTCAGCAACTGGGTGTCAGAGATTAGCAAGGCTTGAATTCTATTTTCCTCCCAGGAGCATAGTCAAAAAAAAAATCCCAAGCAATTCTGAGTGACAGGGTGGTATATAACAAGGAGATGGAAGGAAAGGAAGTACAATGCAGGAAAGCATTTTCAGCCATTAAGGGTGCAATCCTATGCATGTTTAGACAGAAAAAAGTCCTACAACTCCTAGCATTCCCCAGCCAGCTACCGCTAAACATGCATAGGATTGCACCCTAAGTCTGGAGTCATGTGCACATTTACTTGGGAAGAAGCATGGAAATGATGAATCCGTCCATTTCAGTTTCTCTCTGTTTCTCATTTCTCTAAACTTAAATTCATTCCATCCCATTCCCGCATCTGTTTGTAATTTTTGTTTTAGTCTGTACACGCATTTGTATGCATTTTTGTGTGCATTTCTCCTACACACATTTTTGCATACAATTTTATTAAATGTATGGATTTTTCAAATGTTTATTGTCACTAAAATACACATTTTTGT
Organism: Heloderma suspectum; assembly: GCF_057233095.1. Classification (NCBI taxonomy): domain Eukaryota; kingdom Metazoa; phylum Chordata; class Lepidosauria; order Squamata; family Helodermatidae; genus Heloderma; species Heloderma suspectum. The sequence goes on along the minus strand of NC_139464.1, from coordinate 41,466,243 downwards.
GTGCATTTTCCCCAAATATGTGCATTTTTGTAAGTTTTTTTTTTTTTAAGGAGAATTGAATTGCAAAATTCAGAGAAGTGTGAATACTGAAGGAACCTTGTTGGGCCTCACTTCCAAAGGCAGGTTGGGCTTCACCCACCTTTCCTTTTCATTCAAATGCAATCCTTTGTATAGATAGAAAGAAGGGGTTTATTTTTCCTCTGTCCTTCTAATTCAACCCCCTAACATCAGGATGTTCTTTCAACTTTTCCCATGATGAATACAGACATTTTCCATAGGCTTTGTAGGAAACATAGCTGTTGTTCGCCTGTCTAGGAACAGGCACCATATATTCAGAAGCTGACATGGGTTTTAAACAAGGCCTGTGGAAAACTGTAGGGTAGTCGCTTTCTACATACAGATGGGTCTCGAATGATTGCAGTACAACAAAGTCCTTCATTTAATGGGGGCCTTTATTCTGTGACATAACTGAGCATAATGATTAATCCAGCCCTGAGCTAGGGTGTCATAGTAACTGGCTCAAAGCTACAGGCTAAATGACTTCGCAATAGTTTGTTCAGTGAGAATACAGTAACAACAAATGCATGCCCAGTTGAATGGGTTTGCTCTGCTTAGAGACACTCCCTCGAGCTCTCCCCTAAAGTTATCTGTGATAAATGTATTCCTGATCCTGCCTTGCATTTACTGTAAGAACAGTTGATAATTGAAGATTGTTTTTAACATGGACGGTGGCTTGTGCATTAGGTCCCCATTCGTTACTATTGCTCCCCCAGCACCATTTGCTATCCAGTACGGAGGCCAGTGGGTGCTTCCAGATAGAGGTCCTCTAGCACTACCAACACCTGCATTGTGCAGCTATTCCATCACTTTTTTTCTTAATGGATTATCTGTAGTAAGAGGAAAAACTGGAAGAAGCAGTGGGAAAACATAGGGGGGTTACAAGTTGACAACATTGTCATCTGGACTCCCCTGTAAAATTCTGTGCATGAGGCAGGGTGATGGTGCCATAAATCCTTGTCTGGAAGCACCCAGTGGGCAATATCCAATGGTGTCATTCTGCAAACTCAAATAGCGCTAGCAGAGCTCCACCAAAGCTTTCCGTTGTGCAACTACTCACAGAACCGCTCACAGAACCAGGAGCCTAACTGGCTGCACAACTGCTTGCACAAACACTTGCATAACCAGGTGTATAACCAGTTGCATAACAGGTCACACAATCATGCTTGCACAAACATCACTTTAGTTGGATTCTCCTCTTGTGCATAGTTCGGAACCTTATTTCAGCTAGTGCAACATTATTTTCCCTAGCAGAATGGCACAGTTGGTGACTGCCCAGTGACTGCATCTTCGCCTGATCAATTCATCAGATTTCATATTGCTTCCTTTTTCCTTAGCAGCCCAGTGGCCGGTCTCGTTACTCACAACCACCTACTCCCTTGTGATGTAGTGACAGCAAGACTGCCTCCACTCTTCTGAGGACTTTTGCCTGCTTCTGCTTCCATTTCCTCTTTGCCCTCCATCTTCTCTGGAAGATTCACTGCTGCTTCCAGTCTTTGGCCATGCCATGACTGGAGGATAGGAGTTGCCAACTGGCAGCCCTCGGGCCAAATCTGCCTCCCTATTTCCAACCTTAGAGGCAACGAGGAGTGCAGATGAGCATAATCTGCAGCAATGAGATTTGACAGCAAGTCAATGAGGGCTACAGCCAGCCACCTGCCATTCCTTTGTTAAAATGGGTCTGCAGCAAAACGAGATGGTGACTGGGCCCCTGAAAATCCAAGCTCCTATCTCTATTTCTTATTTTTTTCTCTGTTCTACCTTTAGCTTGCTCAGCTGTGAATTAGAAGGTGAATAATGAACTCTCATTTTTTTTCCTGTTCTTCTCAACTACAGACCCTTCTCAACTGATCCAGTGGGACAATCACTCCCACTCTTCGGCCATGGACAATTTCAACTTCTCCACCACACTGGCTTCTTGGGAAGAGAATTCAACAGCCTCTGTTACTGGGAACCTATCCCTAGTTACCAGCCTTGGCCTGGATGTCAGTGGTGTCCTCATTCCTCTGGTTTACCTCATTGTCTGTGTAGTAGGTCTAGCTGGAAACTCCCTGGTCATCTATGTGGTTTTGTGCCATTCTGTGAGTGAATCCGTGACCAATGTCTACATCTTCAACCTGGCCTTGGCAGATGAACTCTTCATGCTTGGCCTACCCTTCTTGGCTGCACAAAACGCATTGTCCTATTGGCCCTTTGGTTCATTCATGTGCCGGATAGTGATGGCTGTGGATGCCATAAACCAGTTCACTAGTATTTTCTGCCTGACTGTGATGAGTGTTGACCGCTACCTGGCTGTGGTGCACCCTGGGAAATCATCAAAATGGCGAACAGCACGTGTGGCCAAGGCTGTCAGTGCCACTGTGTGGGTGATCTCTTCAGTTGTGGTGCTGCCTGTGGTGGTGTTTTCGGAAGTCCCTCCGGGCATGAACACATGCCACATTAAGTGGCCTGAGCCTGCTTCGGTATGGAAAGCTGGCTTCATTGTCTACACTGCTGCACTTGGCTTCTTTGGGCCATTGCTAGTCATCTGCCTGTGCTACCTGCTTATTGTTGTCAAGGTCCGGTCATCAGGCAGAAAGGTACGGGCACTGACAGCCAAGCGCAAGCGCTCTGAACGCAGGATCACCCGCATGGTGGTAGCTGTGGTGGCCGTCTTTGTACTCTGTTGGCTGCCATTCTATGTGCTCAACATCATCAATGTCATCTGGACTTTGCCTGAGGAGCCATCACTTTTTGGTATCTACTTCCTTGTGGTGGTGCTGCCCTACGCCAACAGCTGTGCCAATCCCATCATTTATGGCTTCCTCTCCTACCGCTTCAAGCAGGGTTTCCGTAGGGCCATCCTGAGACCCTCCCGTCGTGTGCAGAGCCAAGATATAGCAGCAGCAGCAACTACAAGAGATAAGGTGGAGGAGGAGGAGGAGGAAGAGGAAGAAGAAGAAACTGAGGCAGAAGCAAGCGAGGTCAGCAAGATTGCCCAAAATGGCAATGGCAGGCAGGAATGTGTCCTGATCAGCGAGTCAGGAGGAGGCAGTGAACAGAAACAACTTCCTGAGGAGCCTGTTAGCTGTGAAAAACCCAGCATCGTGAACATCAGCTACTTATAGTGACTAGTAAGAGCCTTCTCTGTCTTTCACTCTGAAATTCCCTGGCTAAGGCTCATGTGGAGCAACAATGAGATCATTCTTAATTCAAGGAATGCCACATTCCTAAAAGATGGAGAAATGAAACCTGAGAGAAATGTGGACAGACACTTCAGAACCCTAAAGCAAGGCCTAATAACCATTCTCATTGGCAATTACAGCTGGGTAGAGCAAAGACTTCTGGGAACTGGTTTGGAAGACGTGTCTGTCCTCAGTTGGCATGTGGGTTTTTAGAGTTACTCAAAGTCTACCCCTGCCCAACATTTTACAGATGAAAATAGGGACTTGTTTGTTTATTACACTTCTATTCTCAGACTAAGGGCCAAGTGACCACCCCCCACACCTGCATTATGACACATTGTTGGAAGACAGGTGATGCTTGGCCTGTCCCAGCCTGAATGTATTTCTCAGGGCCCATTTGGAGAAAATGTATTTCTCCAATGGACCCTCAGGGCTCTATTCCATAGAGCCCTGAGGGTCCATTGAGGCCAACAAGTTGGTGGTGTTGGGTTTTTTTAGCTTAACTGCCGTGTGTGCGCGTGCGCAATTTTCAGGGGGAGTTGCAGCTGGAAAGGGAAGGGTTAACATGCTGCAATACCCCCCCCCCATCTTCTTCTCCACGGGAATTAAGTTGGGAGGGGGATATTTTTCCATTGGTTTCGGATGATCTGAGTGATGGTGCGAATTAATTGAAGATTTTTTTTTATTGGAGATTATTTGGATGAGAAATGACTTGGCTGGCTTTGCCTCCTGTGAAATTTAAATAAATCCTAGTAATTTTCTGTAAATGTGCATATGTAGATATTAATCAGCATATGCAGATTTGTGCCATATGCAGTGGAGGCTGGTGGCTCTAATTTCAGTGGGGCTGTGATTTCATCCTGGGTTTCAGCCACAACCAGCCAGAACTCTAAAGGAGCTATCCAAGGTGTTGGGCCCGATCCCCAAAATAGGTTCAGCACCTTGGATAGCTCCTTTATAGTTCTAGCTGGTTCTGACTGAAACCCAAGGATGAATTTAAAGCCCCACTGAAATTAGAGCCACCAGCCTCCACTGGTCCTACAGGCCTGGGCCTCAAATCTTTTAAGTGCCTAGCCATGCCCCTACTGAAGACAGCCAGCATTATTTTACCCTGCAATAACCAAGCCTGCACTGGCTTCTGAAGCAGGGAATGTTAGTAACCTCACTGTAACAGTTTCCTTTAAAAACAAAATAGCTTAATAGAACATTAATCACGCAATGACTCTGATTGTACTTTTTAAGATTAGCTGCAAGCACCTGAAATGCATTCAACAATTTTTATTACTATCTGGCCAAGTGGTTACGCAGTAGGGGAGAGAATGGAATCTCATGCACATGTCTAACAAGACGTTTTAAATAGGGATCGGTGAGAAATTCATTCAGTTTGTATTTTTAATGCAAACTTACCAACTCTGCAGTTCCCCTCCACTTGTGTGATGCAGTTCACACGAACAACAAAAAGGATACAAAAATGTATACATTTCAAGAAACGTACCCCCAAAATGTGTATCTTTTTTTAAAAAATCCACACAAAAATGCTTTATTCAGTGGGGGAAAATGTGTACATTTGCAAAAAAAAATGCACAAAAATACATAACCTTTGAAAAATGTGTACAAAAATGTTTTTTTATGTGCAAAAAAAGTACACATTTTTGTGCAGACTAAAAAAAAGCAATCCCATGCAGAATCAAGACAGAATGAACTTAGCATTGCAAACATGAGAACCTGAGCAAAAGTAAATTTGACAAATTCGTCCATCCCTAGTTTTAAAAGGCATCCTCAGAATCTATCGAAACTAGGGACAGTGGCCTGAAAACAGGTAAACTGCTAGGAGAATATGGAGCAGGGCCTTAAGCCTAATGGGAGCTAGTGTAATGCAGTGACTGAGAGAAGTTCAATGCAAGTTTCTTCAAATATACTTCTCACTCTATTCAATGGAGCTTACTCCCAGGAGCATTGTCCATAGGATCATACCCTGAGTTACGTACCAGGGAGTCCCTGGTTCAAGTCTCACTTCCTCGCTGATATTATTATCCCCATACCACAGACTGGATCACTGAGGCTGAGAAATTGGAGGCTTGCCTAAGGCCACTGTGGTCTGTCAACCTCAACACTGCAATCTGCTACCTTGGTATAATAACGCTAACCTACCTTACAGGATTGTTGTAAGGCTTGCTGACTGAAAGAATGCATGTGACGTGTTCTGAATAACTCTAAGAGCAGCCTTCCCCAACATGGTGCCCTCCAGATATGTCAGACTACAACTGCCATGGTGACCATGCTGGCTGGGAATGGTGGGAGATGAAGGTGTCAGGTTGGGGAAGGCTCCTCTAGAGTGTGACCTAAGTTCTAAGTGTTGTGATTATCCTCACTGCAGCTTTATTTTACAACAAGCAGAATATGTTTGGGACAGGTTATTTCAATAAAACGTTCCTTTAAAGGTAAGGGCTCATGTTGGTAATGTGCCCATGTGCTAAGTGATGAAGAAGGCAGGGAAAGTTTGTTTTCATGAAAACCTGCCACAATAAATATTTTTCCACTAGAATCTGCTGTTGTCATTGCTGCCTTTACATGTCAGGTGTATATATCCAAGAAGATCTTGCTCCTTAGCATTCCCAATGCCTTGTACTGTGATGATTTCTGGGTGGAATGCTGGGCAAGGGAGATATTTCAGGAACATTCACATAACATCAAGCCTTTGCACCCAGAAATCCAGCGAAGACCACAGTTTAAAAACAACAAAACCACCACCTCCATGTTCACCTCCCATGTTTACATAAATGCACCCAAATAACAGGATAAAAAAGAGCAAAATTTAAAGAACCAAGGTGGATATGGTGAGTGTGATAAGGAGTTTGCTGCAGGTTTTGCTGCTACCACCACTCCTGTCTTCTCAAGAACTGAGACCCTATTAAATTCTTTGAAGATGTGTGGGTGAGCTGGTGTGTTCTGATGGCAATGGAAAGGGCACAGGGCACAGACACCAAGATGGGTAAACTGGGGGTGTTTCCTTCAGTTATGGTAAAGATGGGATGCTTAGAGTGCATTGACTTCAGGAATGTGTTGCAGCAGGGAACCTGAACCAGGGCATAGCAATACTACAAACAGGTTTAATAGCTAGTCCTCTGATCTGGGAACTCTGAGAACTGAAGTTTTATAGTTGATGAACTATAAACCTCGCTGCTCGGAAGCCTCCAAGATTCCTGTGCCCTGCTGGGTGAAGGCAGCAGGGCAGGAGGAGTGGTGGAGGCGATTCTTTGCCTGCCCATTCTCCAATCTTTGCTTTTTTCACTAGATGGGTTTTCAGCCCATCTAGCGAGGGTGTTTTGGACGGGGGAGCCTGGAAGAGGTTCAGGATGAATCATATCCTGGCCTTTCCAGTCTCCTCCCCTGCCCCGCCCCCTGGAAAACCTCTTCTCCCTCCCCGGGGTCGATTTTCCAACCTTGGAGACACAACTGGCACAGTTCTCCCCATGTTGGCTGTGATCAGCAGGGCAGGTGATGGATCTCCAACTCCCCCTTCCAAGGTCAGAAGGCACTGTCTCTGACCTTGAAGAGGGGGATCCGAGCCATCCTATGGTCCCTGGGATGTTTGCCCAGGGCAGGGACCATAGAATTGCTCTCCCCATTTAGTTTTCAGACAACACTCAAAGGCCTCACCAAACTACAATTTTGTGGTGAGATTCTTTGGTGAAAACCATGACAATTAAACTAGTACAAAATCTATATACATTTATAATACAGATGTGCTATCATCTTTTCCCCACCCCCCAGTAGGGCTTCTGTGCCTCTAAAATCTACAAGACAGGTAACAATTCCACAGATTAAGGGATATCCATGAATACAGGTGTGGGTGCATGTACCCCTCCCCCAAAGATTTTTGATAATGTCATCAACATTCCTTTAGACCTTTTTAAGATTCCTGGAAGTTCTTAGCCTGAGGAAGTTTTGAATTTTGCTTTAGCCAAACTTTGGTGGCAATGTTTTCCATCACTGCATCTCTCATGCCCAGAAAAGCTTCATTTGTTGAATTCCTCTTACAGGCAGCAGTTTCAGGCATGAAGTGTGTTTCTCTGGGTGCAATCATGTAACATAGGAAGAGATTGTATGCCAAGAGAATGTGGACGAATGAGCATAAGTGTGTTTCCTTCAGCCTATTACACTTCTGCAAGTGCTGTGGCTTTCCTTCACCCCCACACCATGAACTTTTCTGTGCACGTCGTTGCTAAGATACACAGACTGGCTTCAGACTGGAGTCCTGTGTGAGAGTCTGGGCACCATCCTCCAGGAATGGCTTTAGGAAACCGGAAGGAGGGAGGGGCAAAGGTTCGTGCTGAAAAGGAGTTTCATGAGATGAGGAAAGATTTGAGGGAGAAATCCAGAGAGAGAAATGTAGCACTTCAAGACTTCAGTTGCTTTTTCCAAAACATCCCCATCCTAGAAAAAGCTTGTGAGTAGGGATGCTGGAGAAATCCGAGACGGACTGGCAAATTTATCGCTCCCTAACCAGATTAAGATCATCTCTGCACTGCCCCAGCCTAAAATCCCGCATTTAAAACGGGGCTTTCTGCTTCCGTTTTAAACGCAGGATCACAACAGACTCCCTTTACATGTGCTTCTTTCCCCCCAACTTTTCCCCCTCCTTCTCCCCCTTATCTCAGTCTTCCATATGTTTCATCGATCTCTTCTTGTGGCTTTTTCTTACTCAAGCAGAACACAAGTGGGTAATTTGATACCTCATTATCTTTGATCAATTTAAAAATGGAATAAAGGTCATTTAGTGCAGTACATGCCCTGGAGGTTAACGTCGTCTGTAGGGCCCGCAAACTCCTGTGAGTAAACCAATCTCAGTAGCAGGATAAAAGCTCCGTGTGAAGAAGCCCTAAATTCTACCTGTTCTTTTGTTCTTTGCAAAGTCCTGAGCAACCAGCAGATGGTAGGTGGTCCACTGGATATTGGGCAGTGGTTAGGGGGTAACATGCATCCTAAGAAAAAGAATTTTAGCAATTTTCACAGAAAAATGGCTTAACCTTTCCACTGAATCAATGGAACTTTGAATGGGTTTGACTTTGGCTGGATTTTGCCCTAAGCGTATAGTTTTCAGTCAGCTCTGCTGACTTTTTTTATGATGAAAACATCAAAGGGAACTCAAGGAAGAAAAGAACAAATGTCACAAAATGCTGAAAACCTGGACATTTTGAAACAAAACAAAGCAAACTTTAAACATGTTAAAGGCAAAATATTTTATTTAGGAAAGGGAAAACATGTCAATTTATGTTTTACATCTGTATTGTGTCTTTTGTCTGAGAGTGCAGGAAAGAATACACGGTTATCCCATTTTTCTCCTCACAACGACTGTCTGAGGTAGGCTGGGTGAAGAGAGAGTGACTATCCAAAGCACAGCAGAGATTTGAACCCAAGCCTCCCCAGTCTAAATACAACACACTATCCATTATGTTATTGGGCTCCAGCAGATGGCTCAAGACCCCCAATGCAGGCTTCCCCAAGGTGATGCTCCCCAGATGTGCTAGGCTGCAACTCCCATCATTCACAGCCAAGAGAATGCATTTCATGGGGCTGCATTCACATCTGGCGGAGGAAGACTACAGGAGCCACACCCTGGCCTAAAGTGGGTCACACCTGTGGCATTCCTGCCAATTTTTTTTGGTCTACAGCAGCCTTCCCCAACCTGGTACCCTCCATATGTGTTGGACTGCAATACCCATCAGCCACAGCCAGCATGACCAATGGTCAGGAATAATAGGACTTCATCTGGAGGGTACCAGGTTGGGGAAAACTGGTCTAGGGTGTTAATGATTCGTTTAGGTTTTGAGTCATTTCTCCTGGGTAGGACCCAGTAGGGAGAGAAGGGAAGCGGAATGGAAGAAAAAGGGATGGCAGTTATGGCTGGGAATGGAGCTGGAGATGCTCAAAGTGTTCTTTGGAAATACTGGAATTTCTTTCTTATGGAGAATGGGGCAGACACAAAAGTTGTGTTTTTCTAATAGTGGCGGAAGACAGAGAGGAATAAAACACACAAGAGCAGATGGCCAGATGACCTATAGAGTAGAAAATTAAGGCTGCAATCCCGCGTACACTTACCTGGAAGTAAAACCCACTGAACATATTGGGACTTATTCCCAAGTAAATGTGCACCAGGTCAGGCTGCACAACGGGGCGTCCCACATGGCAGCTTGGGGTTGAAGCTGGCTCTTACCTATGTCAGCGCTGGAGGCTGCTGTGTAGACCACACAGGCTGCTCAGTTTGGAAAGGGGCGCTGGGGATGCATGGGCAACCATGCCCTCATTGCCCCCCCCCCACAGCAGCATTCCCCAAGCTGGTGTCCTCCAGACATATTGGGCTTCAACTCCCAGTCGTCCCAGCCAGCAAGGCTGATGGTCAAGAATTCTAGGAGTTGTCCTCTGAAACATCTGGAGGGCAGCAAATTGGGGGAGGCTGCCTTAGGGCCCTTCTTGATCCCAGAGACAACCCTCTGCTGCGTTTTGCAGCTTGAACAGCCTGGAGCAAGTCCGATCGGCCTTACGCAGTGCGCAAGAGGAAAGTACTGGCGATGACGGCAGAGGAGAATCACACAGACACGCACGCAGCGGCTTCTGAGTTGCATTCTGGACATGTCCTAGTGCATCTGTTCCAGTCCAATGTGGAAATGGGATTTTTTTTTTTCTTTTTCCTATGCCAGGTGCAGGGGCTGAGCGAGATAAGGGCTCCAGGCCCTTCAGGATGCGACGCTAGTTTAAATAAATAATAAATAAATCTTATCACGTAGCGACCAGAGCTGTGAGACTCACTAGGGCCCTCGCAGCCGCTGCGGTGCCCCTTCCTAGCTTCTGTTTGACCAGTCAGGTCGCATAGAAACAAGCAGAATCTCACACACACACACACCAGTTCTACAGGCAAAAGCAAGTCCGTCCGTGTGCCTTCTGGAAAGGGAAGGAGGGAAAGCTCTCTTTCGGGAGCACGCTGATCGACTTTCCGTTGGCCCGCCGCCGCCGCCCACGCAAAAAGCTCAGGCGCACAGCCCGCCCGTGCAAACAAGGCTCACCCACGCAAGGAGCGAGCGAGCGAGCGAGCACGCACGCGCACCCCCCCCCCCCCGTCCGCAACACACCCTCAGCGGGTTGTACTTGTACCCACAGAGCTCATGCATCACGTCCCCTGCTGCGCACGCCGCCGCCTTTGCAGCCCCCCGAGCCCCGGCTGGCCGGCCGAAGCGCCTTCGCGCAGGGCCTCTGCAGGGACGGAAGAGCTTCCGAGGCCAACGCGGGAGAGGGGCCGTGGGCTCAGCTTGACTCGGCGTCGCGTCGCGCCCGTTACAAGGCGATGCAGCCGAATGGCTTGCGCGGGCCGCGCGCCCGCCGTCTCGGGAAGCGGGGGTCGGGGGGGGGGATCTGACGCGATGCAGGGCCCGGCCGCGCCGCGCATGCCTCTGGAAAGGCGTGCGGGGATTTAGAGGAGGAAGGCTTTGCTGGGAGAGAAATTAAGGGGGGGGGTGGCGGGTGTTTGCGTTGCAGAGGCACGAGAACCGATTGCACCCCTCCCTCGCACACTCCCACCCGCGCGCAAAGCTCTTCTGGAGATTGAGCATGGAACCAAAGCCATTCATCTGCTCGAACAAGTGGAAAACATGCAAATATTTGCGCGTGCTCTCTCTCTCGCACACGCGCGAGCCCCTCGTTGTTCGGTGCCTCTTCAAGCATAAACTGTGCAAGACCTTCGACGCACCACCCAGCTCACGCATCACGCAGGCATATGGCACGAAACCGGCGCAGGCCCAGATATACCTTGTGCGTGCCGTTTACGTATTCATCCATACCCGCTCCTACAGCATCGTTGGCTACGTGTTGTCCCTTTCTTTGAGAATGATGATGACTACGGTTGCCAGCTTTTTTCTTTCTTTCTTTCTTTCTTTGGACGGGGCCCCTGCATCTTAAACAGCTGCCTGCCAAGCAGAAACGGAGCAGATAACGCTTGCCCCACCAGCGCGTGCACGCAAAAAGCTTGTACCTGTCGAAATTGTGACAATTGTGTGCTGCTTTTAATACCGGGGCGGGTGGTCTGCGGGGGGGGGGGGAGTGGTAACACCTAGATTTCTAACTCGGATTACCACTTCTTTTTTTCATGGACAGAAACTGTAAATAATTAACAGCAGCAGCCAGGACAGGAAGAATTCGAACAGCTTTCTTAACAATTTAGGGTGCCATCCTATGCATGTTTAGAAAGAAAAAATGTCCTACAACTCCCAGCATGCCCCAGGCAGAATGGCAGGCTGGGGAATGCTGGGAGTTGTAGGACTTTTCTCTGTCTAAACATGCATAGGATTGTGTCCTTAATCTCTATTCTGGAGGAATCAGCGTCACCTGTCATGCTTGTGCCTGTTGTGGATCTGTTAAAGCAGGGTTTTGAACCTCAGGCCCCTGGGTCAAATCCAGTCCACTACCCTGGGTCCCAATCCAGCCCTCCAAGACTCCCCAGAAGGCCCTGCCCCCTTCCCATGGCCCCTCCCCTTTCCTCTGAACACTACTCTTTTGGCGGATTTTCTCAGTATTTGCATTGTTTTTTCCTTCATTCTAAAAGGCTGAAATGCCTCTCCTAAGGCCTAGTTCCCAGCAGTAAGAGCTTTAAGCTCAAATATACTAGTATTTTTGGAGTTTTGACCCTGCCCCTTCTGCCTTTGCCCCCCCCCCCCCGCCCCCCGCATGCGGCCCCTGAGAGCTTGTCCAAAACTGGATTTGGCCCTCAGGCTGAAAGAGGTCTGACACCCCTGACCTAAAGGCACAGAGCTTCCCGCTATAAATGTTGCTGGCCTACATATAATACAAGAAGACCATTTAAAAAAAACAGGAAAAAAGAAAAGAAAAAGCTTCTGTCTGTATGAGAACATTAAAGCCAGGCAATATTCAGCAGGTAATGCAGTGGCTGTCTGATGAGGCTTTACAAGTAGCTGAGGAAAGAAGGGAAGCGAAAAGCAAGGGAGAAAGGGGAAGATATAGCCAACTGAATGCAGAGTTCCAGAGAATAGCAAGGACAGACAAGAAGGCCTTCTTAAATGAACAATGCAAAGAAATCGAGGAAAACAACAGAATGGGAAAGACTAGAGATCTCTTCAAGGAAATCGGAGTTCTCAAGGGAACGTTTTGTGCAAAGACGATCATGATAAAGGACAAAGAAGGCAGGGATCTAACAGAAGCAGATGAGATTAAGAAGAGGTGGAAGGAATACACAGAAGAACCATACAGGAAAGATCTGAATGTCCCTGGTAGCCATGATAGTGCAGTCACTGAACTTGAGCCGGACATCCTCGAGAGTGAAGTCAAGTGGGCCTTAGGAAGCATTACTAACAAGAAAGCTAGCGGAGATGACAGTATTCCAGCTGAACTATTTAAGATCTTAAAAGATGATGCTGTTAAAGTGCTGCACTCAATATGCCAACAAATTTGGAACACTCAGCAATGGCCACAAGACTGGAAAAGGTCAGTTTACATTCCAATCCCAAAGAAGGGCAATGCCAAAGAGTGTTCAAACTACCGTACAATTGCGCTCATTTCACATGCCAGCAAGGTTATGCTCAAAATCCTACAAGCTAAGGTTCAGCAGTATGTGAACAACTGAATGACTGAACAACAACAAAGATTGCACCCTTAATATATTAAGAGGACTTGGACATCCCTTCCTTATACACTCACTCACTCAGGCTTCATACGGAAGTACAAGCGGGGTTTCAAAGAGGCAGAGGAACTAGAGATCAAATTGCCAACATTCGCTGGATCATGGAGAAAGCAAGAGAATTCCAGAAAAACGTCTATTTCTGCTTCATTGACTACGCTAAAGCCTTTGATTGTGTGGATCACAACAAACTGTGGCAAATTCTTAAAGAGATGGGAGTACCAGACCACCTTACCTGTCTCCTGAGAAACCTGTACGAGGGTCAAGAAGCAACAGTAAGAACTGGACATGGAACAACCGATTGGTTCAAAATTGGGAAAGGAGTACAACAAGGCTGTATATTGTTGCCCTGCTTATTTAATTTATATGCAGAGTACAACATGAGAAACGCCGGGTTGGATGAATCACAGGTCGGAATTAAGATTGCCAGGAGAATTTTCAACAACCTCAGACACGCAGACGATACCACCCTAATGGCAGAAAGCGAAGAGGATCTAAAGAGCCTCTTGTTGAGGGTGAAAGTGGAGAGTGCAACAGCTGGTTTGAAACTCAACATTAAAACAACAAGGATCATGGCATCTGGCCCCATCACTTCCTGGCATATAGAAGGGGAAGAAATGGAAGCAGTGACAGATTTTACTTTCTTGGCCTCCAAGATCACCGCAGATGGTGACTGTAGCCATGAAATTAAAAGACGCTTGCTCCTTGGGAGGAAAGCTATGGCAAACCTAGACAGCATAGTAAGAAGCAGAGACATCACCTTGCCGACAAAGGGTCGTATAATCAAAGCTATGGTTTTCCCAGTAGCAACGTATGGCTGTGAGAGCTGGACTATAAGGAAGGCTGAGCGCCGAAGAATCGATGCTTTCAAACTGTGGTGCTGGAGAAGCCTCTTACGAGTCCCCTGGACTGCAAGGAGGTCAAATCAGTCAAACCTAAAGAAAATCAACCCTGACTGCTCATTGGAAGGACAGATACTGAAGCTGAAGCTCAAATATTTTGCCACCTAATGCAAAGAGAAAACTCCCTGGAAAAGACCCTGATGGTGGGAAAGATTGAAGGCAAAAGGAGAAGGGGACGGCAGAGGATGAGATGGCTAGATAGTATTACCGATGCAGTGATTATGGACTTGAGCACACTCCGGGAGAGAGCGCAGGACAGGAAGGCCTGGTGTGCTATGGTCCATGGGGTCATGAAGAGTCGGACACGACTGAACAACAACAACAAAGATTGCACCCTTAATATATTAAGAGGACTTGGACATCCCTTCCTTATGCACTCACTCACTCAGGCTTCATATGAACTCCCTCACACATTGAAAGCATTCATGACAGGGTTGGGGATTGCAGCACCTAGGCCTGATCCCCAAGAAGCACCCATCAACAGTGAGCACCTGGACCACAGACTGAGTAGGTACACAGGTCACCTGGTCACAGTCTTCCCCACTATGGAGAAAGGCATTGTATTTCTATGTTTTATCTAGAATATTTCTAGGCCACCTTTCAGGGCAGAAGCCCTCCCAAGGCCTTCTACCCTTTCTATTTACATTACAGCAATTCTTTCTAAATTTGCATCTCTACATATAAAGTCCATGAACATTTTATGCAAATCTGTGTCCCCTGTTGTCCTCTTTCTTTCCAACATGTTTCCTCTTTTTTGGCAATGCATTTAAGTGGCCACCTAATTTCAAGGTGCCCTGAAATCTAGAAAAATTATCTAAAAATGGTGCATTGGTGCTATATATTACCTCCAGGATTAGAGGCAGTGTGCTGCATACCAGTTGCAGGGGAACACAAGCGGCGGTGGGAGGGGTGCACTTGCGTGCATGGCCTGCTTCTGGGCAGGGGTGTCTTTAGCAGGGGGGCAAATGAAGCAGCCCCTCAGTGCACTCAGTTCCGTTGGTGCCAAAGGACCCTCCTCCTCGCCTCTATGGAAAGCCCCGCTGGCTGCTTCCCTGCTGCAACAAATGCTGCAGCAGAAAAGCAGCTGGCAGAGCTCTCCACAGAACCCACCTGGCCCAAATGTTTTGCTTCGTTGGGCCCTTCCTGAAAGCAAGTGAAGCAATTTGGGTGAAGTGGCCTTGAGGTTGCCTATGCTGCCACCTCACCTAGAATGCCTCGCTTACTCTGAGGAAGGACCCCTGGAAAGGAGGCCTTCAGAGAGGGTGGAAGAAAAGGAGTGTGGTTGTGCCTGAAGCTGGGGTGGGAGGGAAGAGGAGGAGGAGGCTGGCGGCAGGAGCGGGGGAAAGAGGAGGAGGGAGAGAGACAGGTAGTGGCTGGGGCTGGGGGGGGGGAAGAGAAGAAGGAAGGCAACACTGGGGAAGGGAAGAGGAGGAGGAAGAGGGTCTGCCGAGGACACCAAAACACTTGGAGATAGGCTTGCTTCTGGGGTTCCCACAGGCAGCTGGTTGGGCCTTTGGTCTGATTCAGCAGGGCTCTTGCTCTCCTTCGAAACAGGCGACTCAAAGCATACCCCCAAACAGCGAATGGGCTTGCACCCTAGCAAAAGAGATAAGGGAAGACTGAAAGGGGAGCCTTTGTACATCTCTCTCCCTCAGAACCGTGGATGTGCCGGAGACTGCAAAATGGTCCATGTCGTTCTGTTGGGTTTTTTGACAACCCTCTGATTGGTCTGCTGGGTTTTTCATTGGCAACTGCTGGGAATGCCTTTGTGCTTAACGGATGCGAGACGAACGTACCGGAGAAATAATCTGTACCGTGCCGTATGTGGTGTACTTATGCAAACAGTGAAATGTGCACCTTACAATAGCGACTTTGTCCTTAGGATAGTTTCATGTCAAGGTTCACCTGTCCCCAAGAACAAGTGTTTGCATGGTGGTCCAGAGCAAAGTCCTGCATATAGCACATTCTGTGCCTGCTGTTCTCAGCAACAGGTGCAGCTGCTCCCAAGGACAACAATCATTTAATTGCTTGTGGAGTGTGGAAATCGCTTTCCACACTATTATTTTATATTCGCCATCCCATGACCAAATGAAATCAAATAACTTGGGGTCACCCTCTCTTTCTCTTTCTGTCTCTCCATTAACCTCTGTGAGTTTGTATTGGGCCACCTATCAAGATGTAGAGCTTGTTTACCCAATTGAGAATTTGGAGGTTGTTTCCAAGGTTGTTATTCAGACTCGATATCCCAGCAACAAATGGTGCCTACTGCCTACACAGGCCACAAAATTGCAGCATGGTTCATGGTCACATTTTTGCCAACTTGGATCATGTTTCATTACTCCAGCAGAGGCAGCATGCCTCTGAATACAAGTTGCTGGGGAACATGAGTGGGAGGATACTTTTGTCCTACTTGTAGGCTTCTTATAGGGCCATAGGCCTCTGGTTGCCTGCTGTGGGCACAGAATGCTGGTCTATATAGGCCTTCAGCCAGATGCATACAGATGCCAGATGCATCCTCCACTGGATGCAGCATGGCTCTTCTTGTGTTCTGTTCAGGAGCGCCCTTGCTGCCTTCTGAAATCCTCAAATAGCCAGTATCAACACAGAGACGATAGGGCTCTTTTCCAAGGCTTTATTTCTAGGGATGTACGAAAGTAACTTACCTGTTCGCGGATTCTGTTCGCAGTGGGGAAGGGTGCTCTGTCCCTCCCCCTGGAATCCTAGATGGGGGGGGAGGCGATCCGGTCCTCCCACCCGGAATCCTGCCCAGCCGGCTCTGCTCCGCGGCAGCTCCGCAGAGCAGCTGGCCAGGACCGTCCGCATATGCGTCCAGCCAGACAGCCGTGATAGGCTACGTAAGTCTTTACGTAGCCTATCATGGCTGGGCAAAACACACACAAAAAAACTGGCGTACGCAAATGGCAGCGGCTATGGCGGCCACCATTTGCGTTCCCTATTTTTCGCCGTTCTAGCCTTCGTAAATATTTACGTAGGCAATTACGGCAAAAAAAAAGGGGAACTGCAAATAGCATAGTGGGCGCTATTTGCGGTTCCCTTTTTTTTGCCGTAATTGCCTACATAAATATTTACGTAGGCTAGAATGGCGAAAGATAGGGAACGCAAATGGTGGCTGCTGTAGCCGCCACCATTTGCGTACACTGGGTTTTTTTTGGGGGGGGGGGTTAGCCATGATAGGCTACGTAAATTCTTACGTAGCCTATCACAGCTCGAAGGACGGCAATGGCGGCCGCAGCAGCCTGGCCGTAGCCGGCCAGGAGACCAGCCACCACCGCAGCCGGAACCACCACCGCCGAATCCGCCACATCTGCCCCAGGTGAGTTCCATCCCAGGGGATTCCATGGGGGGGCAGGGGGGCAGGAGGCTGGAATCACTGGAATCCGTGACGGAATTCTCTGCCATGCCTATTTATTTCAATTCAACCTAATGACGCTTACAGATGTTAATTGCCTGAGCCTAATGTGGGAAACTTAAGAGAGCTGCCTAACACGGGTTTCCAGCCTTAGGGAATCAGTTGGTCTCCATTTGAAGGAAAGGGCAGGGAGCCTCTGAATGTAAGCGCTAGGAGGAGAGAGTCCACCCCTTTCCTGTGGGGCATCAGGGCGCAGCTGTTGCCGTCGCACCAAGTGGGCTAAGCGCCTCCTCTCAGCGCCTGCCATCTCCTGCTTGTCTCTGCGCTGGCACCTCACGTCCTGAAGCTCCACTTATTCCTCCCTCTCCCTACCAGGGTCACTGCCACTCTCAGGAATATGAGCAGGGAGGGGCTCTCCCTCCAGCAGCGCCTCTGAACAGCGTGCGGGTTCCTCTCCCACGGTTTCTATCTCTTCCTCAGAATCAGAACTGCTTTGGGGCTCTATGGGCTCCGATCCAACTCTGACACTGTTCATTTGCACATCCTTGCTGACTTCTCTGGAATAATTTGTTGATTATTTGTACTAAGGTCTGCTTTCTGCCACTATCAGGCTTCCAGATGACATGAGCTCAGGGGAGACCTCTTTGAAGGAGGAGGAGTGGGATTCCACAGCAAAGCCCACTCCCACAGAAGGAATGGGGCAGCCTGAGGAGGTCCATCACAGGGATGCCTTGCCTGGGGTCTCAAAGAACTCCTTCAACTCCATCCCAAGCCCTCTCCTGATTCCTCACACTCCTCTCTTGTCATGTGGCTCTCTAGAGCACAGGGAATGGACCAGGTAGGTGACTCAAGAGTTGTAGTCAGAGCACCTGCCTAGCCACCAGAAGACCCTTTTGCCCAAAGTCTACTCAAGAGCAAGGGTCTACTTAGGATAGGGAGGTACAGATTTTGTTAAACCTGTTCCATCTGCATTTTGCGGATTGTCTGGCGTCTTTCGTTCCATCATCCACTCATGGACAGAACTGGATCTTTTTAGGGATATTCCAGAATTTTGTTCCAGTTGCGCTAATGTGCACTTGCACTAATGCACATTAGCACAAGTGTGAATTAATGCAAATCCCCCCACCCCTGTTGTTGTTTTTAAACAGTCTGTGGAAGCTGCATGACTCGGAAAAAGCCAGTCCACTCTGGAATCCGCAGGTCAGATTCATAGAAATCTGAATTCATTTGAATATGTTGTGGATTTCTCAAACCTTCCTAACTCAGGAGGAGGTGAAAGTCTTGGCTTCAGACAACCAGGCTGCAACTGCTGAATGAGGAAGAGAGATAGCTAAAAATAAGTGCGTGTGTATACACACGTGCATGCACGCTAGAGGTGGAGACCCTCAGGCCCAAGGGCCAAATCCAGCTCACCCAAGGTCCTAATCTGGCCCTCTGGAGTTCCCCATATGGCCACATCCCTTTCCCCTAACCATCAATTGTTTGGTGGTTTCCCGGCTTTGGTGCAGCTTTCTAAAAGGTTGAAATGCCTCTCCTAAGGCATTCTTCCTGGCAGTAAGAGATTTAATAAAATATACTGGTAGTTTTGGTAGTTTTGATCCTGCCCCTTTTGCCTTTGGCACCGCTCACCACTAGAACATGGTGTCCGAGAGCTTCTCCAAAATGGAATTAGGCCCATGGGCTGAAAGCGGTCCAACATCCCTGATCTAAGCCGTCCATCTCCTCCCAGACATCTGCTGGGTCAACAGCTCCCTTTGAGCCATTACTGCCAGCTCCTTGCTCACAGACAGCCTCTCACCATGTATCAGCAATAACAATCCTTCCAATGTGTGAGCGTATGTGTGAAGACTTATCCAAGAACGAAAAAAGAGAGGTGACTCAAGAGCCCTTGACTTTGCTAGTCCTCCTTGACTTGCCTTTAGCCCACCAGTTTCTAATTCACACTTTGAACATAGCACTACAGGGGTGTGGCACTCAATCAATAGAAACCAAAGGAAACAGTATAAGAAACTGAATGTAGTATACCGGGGGTGGGGGGTGGGCAGGGAGGAAACCCTTTTGAGTTATGTTCTTTGTCAGGTAGGGTGGTGGGAAAATTTGATTCTAAAAAAAAAAAAAAAACCCAAGAAAAAAAGTCTATGTTCAAAAACATGGCTGAATATTTATTTATTTATTTATTGCATTTATACCCCGCTTTTCTCCCTCTCGCAAGGAACTCAAGGCGGCTTACATTATCCTCCTCCTCACCGTTGTATCCTCACAACAACAACCCTGTGAGGTAGGTTGGGCTGAGAGTCTGTGACTGGCCCAAAGTCACCCAGTGAGCTTCCATGGCCAAGTGGGGACTAGAACCCGGATCTCCCGGCTCCCAGTCCGTCACTTTCACCACTACACTACACTGGCTCTCTGAAGAATATCTCCTTCAGTAAGGTCCCTGTCCCTCCCTGTAATATATTCCAATAAAATCTTCCCCAATCTGGTATCCTTCAGATGGTTTATATTTTATGGCAGAGGTGGACAAACTTCATTCTTTTCATTTCGTTCTTGGATAAGGGTTCACTGAAAATGCTGACCCATCATGTGGCTGCTGTAAAAAAAGGCAAATTCTATGTCAGGCATAATTAGAAAAGGAACTGAGAATAACCCTGCTAATATCATGCTGCCCTTATATCTTATATCTAAATCTATGGTGCGACCACACTTGGAATACTGTGTACAGTTCTGTTCACTGCATCTAAAAAAGGATATTGTAGAGTTGGGAAAGGTGCAGAAAAGGGAAAGCAAAATGATTGAGGGGTTAGAGCAATTCCCCTATGAGGAAAGTTTACAACAGCGGGGATTGTTTAGCTTGGGGGGGGGGGGGCGTTATACAGGGAGACATGATAAAAGTGTATAAAATTATACATAATTTAGGGAAAATAGAGAGTAGGGATTTGAGAGAAATCAGCAATGGATTCAAATGGGTTTGGATTTCTATGAATTTGACCTGCGAATTCTGCATCAGACTGTTTTTTTCCAAGTCACACAAATTTCACACACTTGCAGACTGGCTTTTCACTTTTGGGGTCAGATTTGTGCTAATGAGCATTTGCGCAAATACGCTAATGCACTTTCGTTAACGCGAGTTAGCGCTAATGCAAATTAATGCAAGTAGAACAAAATTCTGGTAAAAAAAATGATTCTGTCAGTGAGTGGACAACAGAACAAAAGATAGCTGACCATCCCTGAAAC
Organism: Heloderma suspectum; assembly: GCF_057233095.1. Classification (NCBI taxonomy): domain Eukaryota; kingdom Metazoa; phylum Chordata; class Lepidosauria; order Squamata; family Helodermatidae; genus Heloderma; species Heloderma suspectum. The sequence continues at coordinate 41,445,834 of NC_139464.1, read as the reverse complement.
ACAGACGGAACAGATTTAACAAAATCTGTTCATTCCTAGTGGAGAGGCAGACTTTTTTCTCCCTCACCTAATACTAGAACCCGGGGTCATCCCATGCAGCTGTTTGGGGGGTGATTCAGGACAGATAAAAAGAAGTACGTCTTCACACAGTCCATAGTTAACCTATGGAATCCACACTACAACAAGATGTAGTGATGGCCACCAACTTAGATGGCTTTAAAAGAGAATTGGAGAAATTCATGGAGTATAAGGCTATCAACGGCTACTAGTCAAGATGGCATTATATTACCTCCAGTATCAGAGGCAGTGTTCCTTGCTATATCAGTTGCTAGGGAACATGAGCAGAAGAGTGCAATTGCCCTCACGTCCTGCTTGTGGGTTTCCCACAGGCAGCTGGCTGGCCACCATGTAAACAGACTACTGGACTACATAGGTCTTCCGTCTGATTTAACATGGCTTTTCTTGTGTTGACCTAGAGCTCCCATGATCCATGGCCAGTTGGCTGTGGGCATTGGGAGCTGTAGTCCAATCTATCTGTTAGGCACCAAGTGTTGTATCCAATATTAGTCCTACTTGGAGTAGACCCATTGAAATAAGTGGGACTTAACATAGTCATGATTAACTTAAGTCCAATTTATTTCAATGGGTCTGTTCTAAGTAGGACTAACATTGGATACAACCCGAAGTTGGGGAGTGTGTTCTAATATATAGATATATTCACAACTGGATCCCAGTTGTGGATCCCAGCAAGACACAGACCTTGGATGTTGGGTTGTGTGTGTGTTCCCAGTAATGGTGAAGGTTGCATTCACTTCCAGGTCAAAGATTGGAAGCCAGGTTGTGGTTTGCTTCAATAAATGGTTTGGGGGCCTATGCATTGAGCTAAGAAGAAGAAGATGAGGAGGACGAGGAGGAGGAGGAGGAGGAAGCTAGAGAGTAGGGAGACAGATGGTGTGTCTCCATGCATGATTCCCCAATTCTCCTGTAGGAGGAGCCATTTACTCACAGAGGCCTGTAAGTTAAATGCCTGCAATTCATGTCATCAGTTGAGGTGAAAGCCCCCCCTTCCAAAGCCATGGCAAATGAGATTTGAGGGGTGAAAGGACAGAGAACGTATCAGCCAGGAGAACAAAATTTTAGGTACAGATAGTCAAGCAGAGAACTCTTGGTTCATAGGAAGTGTCAGCACTACAAATTTAAAACGGGTTTACAGCCGTCATTCCCTCTTTCCAGGGAACCTTGGGAACTGTAGTTCCGTACGGGGCTAGAACAGCCTTCCTTGCTCTGGTCTGGTGCCCTCCAGATGGGCTGGGCTTCAATTCCCATCAAGGGCTGCGAGCTCAGGACTGTGTGCAAGGACTGCGAGCTCAGTCCTGTCATGAAAACATGTTCTTGGGATGAGCATGTGCTCAGAGGCCCCTGGTCTTTAATTCTACGGGCTAAACTACATGCTGCATCAAATGCATAGCATGTAGGTGGTCATAACTTTTAATTTTACTTTCATGTAAGTGTGTGGGTTGCCCCATATGGAGCCACCTGCATGCCGGCCAGCCAACCACTTTCTTTCTTTAACCCCCACCCTGCATATGGGGGCTTAAGAAAGGGAAGAAAAAAAACTCCATTGGCACCATTTTCTACCGCTTCAGCCCGAGGCCCAAACCCTGAGTCGAAGTGGGCTGCTTTGGGTCACTTTGAGCCCCTTCTGAGGTGAAGCAGAAGGAGCACAAAGTGACCCAGAGGGGGTCGGGGACTCTCCAAAGCACTTGGTATGCTTCGGAGCTTCGGCACCCCCAGCCCAGCTGCGCAAGGCCCTTACCCGAGCCTCCACTGCTGCCTCCACCGCTGCCATCATCCTTGCCACTTCCATTGCTGGCCTCGTCGCTGCCATCCTCGCTGCCTTCTCCGCCACCGTCCTCACTGCCGCCAACTCCTGAGACCTGGACACGCGCACTGACTCTTACTGCAGGGATGGCAACTTCCCTTAAAATGGCAACTTGCAGGACAGTGATGGCAGCAGCAGCAGGGGCGATGGAGGCGGCAGCGAGGACAGCGGCAGAGGAGGCAGTGGAGGCGACAGTGGCAAGGTAAGGGGGTTTGCGCGGGGTGTCAGGGGGGACCCAAAGCGGGGTTCAACATCCAAATCCCGCTCTGGGTTTGGGACCGAGTCGGGTCAGCCCCCTCCCCAAATCTGCCCAAGCTGAATTGGGTGCACCTCCAAAGCCATGAAGTGTCTTCCAAGTCAGAACGGGGAGTCCCTGCACAGCCCTAATTTTTTTCTTTCCTTTCTGAAGCCCGTGTGTGTGTGTGTGTGTGTGTGTGTGTGTGTGTGTGGAAACTAAAGGGAAAAAAGTGGCTGGGTGGGGAGGTTTAAGTGCCCCTACCCATGCGTGATGGTCCTGATCTAGATCAGGGCCCCACACACTTACAGAAAAGTAAAATCACAAGTTAAGATCACCTCAGCGGAGGCTGGTGTCCTGATGTCGATGGGGCTTGCTTTGCACCTTGGATAGCTCCTTTACAGCTCTGACTGATTCTGGCTGAAACCCAGAGTGGATTTACACACATCCTGACCTGGGAGCCACCAGCCTCCACTGGATCACCTACACACCATTAGGGGTGTACGAAACCCCGCTTACCTGGCTCCGCCGGGTTCCGCAGGTGGGGGGAGGTGATCCATTCCTCCCCCCGGAATCCTCAATGGGGGGGAGGCGATCTGTTCCTCCCCCCCAGAATCCTGCCCGGCCGGCTCCGCTCCACTGGCTGGACCAACCCGCAGCAGGGCCTCCATCCGCTGCCAGGCTACTGCGGACGCAAATGGCGTCCTGCGTAGGGGATGCCATTTGCGTCCCTATGCAAGCCCATGATAGGCTACATAAATATTTACGTAGCCTATCACGGCTAAACCCAGGATGCAAATGGCATAGGGGACGCCATTTGCATCCCTGCTTTAGCGGTGATAGGCTATGTAAATATATACGTAGGCTATCACGGGCCGGCGGAGGGATGCAAATGGTGGCCACTACGACGGCCGCCATTTACGGCCACAGCAGCCTGGCAGCGGCCAGAGCCGCTGGAGCCGGAGCCGCAGCCAGGTAGGCTGCGTTTTGCGCGCGTTTCACGGGGTGGGGGTGGGTGGGCTTCACTCCGCCACAGATTTGGGGGGCCGGATGTGCTGGCATTAGGCCTCACTGGGATCCGTGGCAGAATTCTCCACCATCCCTACTCACCATGCATTTAAATGGCAGGTAGTTTAGCCCTAGGTGTACAGAAACCCACCTGAGCCACCATTTTGCATCCAACTCTGGTTGGCAGTGCTCAGTGTTCTAGTAAAAAGCAACAATGAAGAAGACCCATCGAGGTTGAACTGCTGACGTCTGCCCACTACTGCCCTAGCATTCAAAGACATTCACTGCAACCGATAGGCATTAGGTTCAAGACAAGCAAAAGAAAATCTTTCTTTCACATGGCCTCTAAATAACGTAGACAATTTATGGCTACACATGGCTGCTGGTATAAACGGGTATCAACCCTAGCAGCAAAGGATGGAACTGCCACATTCAAGGGTAATATTCCTCAGGAACTGGGGACAAACAAGAAAGGATTGCTATCACCTTTGTGCTCTCTTTGTTGACTTCATAAGTGGCAGCCAGTTGGATGCCTATGGAGACAAAGTGCTGGACTGATTGGATCCAGCAAAGAAATCATTTTGATTCAGCAAAGCATATTTTTGGTGTGGATACTCCCAAGGAAACATGCTGAAGAATTAGTGAAACCGTAGGTGGTTGTTGTGGTTGTTTTGGGGGTGGGAGGAGAGCCATTTCATGAATTACTGGATTAATTTCACAAGATTTTTTTAAAAATCAAATCACTGTTTCTCGTCACTTCTGCTTGTGGGATACCTGGGGCTCCAAAGCCATATATATAATTTGTGGACCAGGAGATGGCAATCCAATATTCAAAACTTGACAGGCAAACTGGGAATGATTGCACTTTGCATCTGGCTTCCCAGTGACTACACAAGAACTGATCAGATGCCCCCCCCCCCCATGGCTGCCATGGCCTGATGCAAACAAGGATGGTGCTGGAAATTTCAGGGTGGTCTCAAATCATGTCCATCATGATATTTGCTGGAGAGAAGTTTCACGAGGTGCACTTTTCTCCACTTTGCTAGATGAGGACTGACTGACGGGGCCAAGTAAAGGCCCCACACACATCGCTTGGCCTCTTTCCTGGCCGAGGCAGCAGCTCACCCCACTTATCTCCCTAGGCATAAGTTGGTCATCCTGTTGGGGGCCAGTAAGGAATTTTTTCATGCTAACTGGATGTAGTTAGCATGTTTTCAGCTTTCCTGGGGTAGTAAAAGGATCAAGGGGCTAGAACAACTCCCCTATGAGGGAAGGTTACAACAGCTGGGATTGTTTAGCTTGGAAAAAAGGTGGGTAAGGGGAGACATGATAGAGGTCTACAAAATTCTGCATGATGTGGATAGGGAGACACTTTTCTCCCTCTCTCAAAATACTAGAACCTGGGGTCATCCATGAAGCTGATTGGTGGCAGATAAAAGGAAGGACTTCTTCACATAGTGCATAATTAAACTATGGAATTTGCTACCACAAAATGCAGTGATGGCCACCAGTTTGGTTGGCTTTAAAAGGTAGGGATGTCAGAGAATTCCGCCACAGATCTCGGTGAGGCTAAATGCCAGTGCATTCGGCCCCCCAAAATCTGTGGCGGAATGGCCTGCCCCCCCGTGCCCCCCGCGGATCCCCCCCCCCCGGGACGAGACTTACCTGGGGCGGATGTTCCGGGTGGAGGCAGCTCTGGCGGTGGCGGCGGCGGGTCTTCCAACTGGTTGCCGCCACTGCCATTTGCAGTCTTGTCGTGTTTTTCTTTTGTTTTTTTACAGAGACGTGATCGGCTACATAAAGATTTACATAGCCTATCACTGCTGGGTTAAAAAAAAACAAACGCGTACGCAAATGGCGGTGGCTATGGCCGCCGCCCTTTGCGTTCCTTATTTTTCGCCATCTTAGTCTACGTAAATATTTACGTAGGCTAAAACGGTGAACCAAAAAGGGACGCAAATAGCGCCCGCTACGCTATTTGCGCTCCCCTTTATTTTCTCCATAATAGTCTACGTAAATATTTATGTAGACTAAGACGGCGAAAAATAAGGAATGCAAATGGCGGCGGCTGCAGAGGTTATTTTGTTTTCTTTTGTTTTACCCAGAGCCCTCCGTGGCCGGAAATCCAGCTGTGGACGGCTCTGGCCTGGGCCTGGCCAGCTGCTCCGCGGAGCTGCCGCGGAGCACAGCTGGCCATCGAGGATTCTGGGGGGGAGGAACAGATCACCTCCCCCCCATCGAGGATTCCAGTGGGAGGGACGGAATGCCTCCCCCCACCATGAACAAGTAAGTGACTTTCGTACATCCCTATTAAAAGGGGGTTGGACAAATTCCTGGAGAAGGCTGTCAATGGCTACTAGTCCTGATGGCTATATGCTACCTCCAGTATCGGAGGCAATGTGGCTATGTACACCAGTTGCTGCACTCATGTCCTGCTTGTGGGTTTCCCATGGGCAGCTGGTTGACCACTGTGTGAACAGAATGCTGGACTAGATGGACCCTTGGTCTGATCCAGCAGGGCTCTTCTTATGTTCTTATATATTGCCTAGGAAACATGATACAACTGAATAATTCAATGGGATAATTGTATAATTTGATTGGATTTGCTATGTCATTGCATATAATTGTCACAGCTTTGGCAGGTGTGAAATGGCATGGGGGGAAATGGAAGGCCCATTGATAAGGTAATGAATACCTGTTTAAAGATGGAAAGGATAGGCTGGGGACCTCCCAACAGGTTTTGGGCAACTGTTCGGGAACGAGAACCATTGCCAGATCCCTGAAGTCCCAGATGGGGCAAGCAGAATATGGGCTCAGGCCTGAGTCGAGAGTCTTGGGGCAAAAATGTGGCATGGGCAGCCTAGATGAGCTAGAGGTAGGGATGGCGGAGAATTCCGCCACGGATTTCAGTGAGGCCGAATGCACTGGCATTCAGTCCCCTGAAAACCGTGGCAGAATGGCCTGCCACCCCCCCCATGCCCCTGCAGATCCCCCCAGGATGAAGCTTACCTGGGGCAGATGTTCTGGATGGCGGTGGCTCCAGCAGTGCTAGCGGCGGCGGCAGCTGGTCATAGAGGAGGGAAGCAGGAGCCTCGCATCTTCCCCTTCCACAACAACAAAGGACTGCGTACTTTCAATGAAGTTGTAGCCATGCTGTAGGCCAGCCTCAGTGTCCGCCTCTTCCTTCTCAAACTCAAGAGTGGAGCACAGTAGCCGGACCCCAGTCTGGCAAGTAAACAAGTCATCACAATGAAAGCCTTTCAGGCAGATTCACAATGGCACTGTGTCAGGGTCAACAATCTAAGTAGCTGCTTTGGATAGTTCCAGAAAAGAAACCTCTCATCTCCGAAAGGAAATTAAGTCAGCTGTCCCATAAAATAATGTTTCTTGACTAGGGGATGCCAGCTATCAGGAAGAATTACAACTGCAGGCCTAGGCAAAATTTGTGAGCTAGGACTTTCTCTTTCTCTCTGAGCCATTCCTTCTTCTACCCCAAACTTCCACTCCAGAGCAATCTCAACCAAGACCTAAATAAGAATGAAGGCCAGGGCTGTTTCAGAAACTGTCTGACTCTACACATAATGGAGTGCAAGAGTGAATTGGGGGGCGGGGGGGGATGTTGGATCTATGCAGAGCATGGGCGAGCCAACACTGGGGGGTTCGAATTGAAGAGAAGATTTAAGTGTACTCATGCACCAAAAAGCATGGAAAACGTAACCGTTAAGTTTGGAATGTCCAACACAGGGAAATCCGGTTCTTTTTTGACTTGATGGAGTTCTGCAGCATGTACTGCTCGATTTTCATCTGAGAGCTGACCTGTGGGCTTCTCCCTGAACTCCAAGAACTTTTTAACATTTTTTTTCTGAGCAATTCATGCAACTTACAGCCAAATTTGCACAAATTGCAGCCAAATTTGCATAAATTGCTCAGAAATGTGCACAGACTGCAGAACCTGCAAAGATGCGCAAAATGGCTGGAAAATCTGTGAACCAGCCCAACTCACTGCAGATCAAATTGAGCACCCCAGAAGGAACCAAAATGAAGTCCGGGGAGGAGGGCGAACCTAGGAAAACTTGTCGAAGTCCACCCTCCAAACAGATTTCTCCAACATCCCTCTGTTAAGGTGCATGTAGGGATTTACGAAAGTTCTGCTTTCTCTGCTTCTGCAGATCTGCTTCGCGGTGGGGGGGGAGGCACACCGTCCCTCCCCCCGGAATCCTTGACGGTGGGGTGGTGCTCTGTCCCTCCCCCCAGAGTCCTGCAAGGCTGGCTCTGCTCCTCGGGGATTCTGAGGAGCCGCCAGCTGGCTCCACCCGCAGCTGGACATCCGGCCGCTGGGCAGCAGGGACGCAAATGGTGGCTGCCATAGCCGCTGCCATTTGCGTCCCTGTATTTAACCGTGATAGGCTACGTAAATATTTACGTAGCCTATCACGGCAAAGTAAAAAAAAAACACGCGCACGCAAATGGCGGCGGCTACGGCGGCCGCCATTTGCGTTCCTTATTTTTCACCGTTTTAGTCTATGTAAATATTTACGTAGGCTAAAACAGCGAATCAAAAAGGAATGCAAATAGCGCCCACTACGCTATTTGCGTTCCCCTTTATTTTCGCCATCATAGTCTACGTAAATATTTACATAGACTAAGACGGCAAAAAATAAGGAACGCAAATGGCGGCCACCGTAGCTGCCGCCATTTGCATACACCATTGTTTTTTTACCCAGACGTGATAGGCTACATAAGTCTTTATGTAGCCTATCACATCTGGGTAAAAAAAAGAAGACCAGACTGCAAATGGCGGCTGTGGCAGCCGGTTGGAATACCAGCTGCCGCCGCCAATGCCACCGCTGGAGCTGCCACCATCCGGAACATCCGCCCCAGGTAAGTTTCGTCCTGGGGGGATCCGCAGAGGGGGCGGGGGGGCAGGCCATTCTGCCACAGATTTCGGGGGGTCGAATGCCAGTGCATTCAGCCTCACTGAAATCCATGATGGAATTCTCTGCCATCCGTAGGTAGGGATGTACGAAAGTGACTTACCTTTCGTGGATTATGTTGATGGTGGGGGGGGAGGCGTTCCATCCCTCCCCCCAGAATCCTGGCCGGGGGGGAGACGCTCCGTTCCTCCCCCCGGAATCCTCGAACGGCCAGGCCAGAGCACTTTGCAGCCGGATTTCCGGCCACAGAGGGCTCTGGGTAAAAAAAAACACCCGCGTACACAAATGGCAGCGGCTATGGCCGCCGCCATTTGCGTTCCTTCTTTTTGGCCGTCTTAATCTACGTAAATATTTACGTAGACTATGATGGCGAAAATCAAGGGGAACGCAAATAGCGCCCACTACACTATTTGCGTTCCCCTTGATTTTCGCTGTCATAATCTACTTATATATTTACGTAGATTAAGACGGTAAAAAGAAGGAATGCAAATGACGGCAGCTGTAGCCACTGCCATTTGCGTACGCTTTTTTTTTAAAAACCCATCCCCAACCATGATAGGCTACGTAAAGATTTACGTAGCCTATCACTTTTTTTTTTTTCACAAGCCTGGAAATGGCGGCGGCGGCAGCCGGTTGGAAGACCGGCCGCCGCCGCTGGAGCCGCCGCTGCCCGGAAGATCCGCCCCAGGTAAGTCCCGTCCCGGGGGGGATCCGCGGGGGGGCAGGGGGTGGCAGGCTGTTCCGCCACAGATTTCAGGGGGCCGAATGCACTGGCATTCAGCCTCACCGAGATCCGTGGTGGAATTCTCTGACATCCCTATCCGTAGGTGCATGCCTATGCAATCTTATACACTGAGGTGGGGAAGCTTTTCCACCCCAAGGGCCACATTCCCTTGTGGGTAACCTTTGGGGGCAGGGGGATGCCAGCGACGGACAGGGCCAAAGCTGAAAGTGAGCAGTGTCAAAGCCACATATATACCCCATTCACACACATCCATCCACACACTTCCTCATTCACACACACACGTGCACAAAAAGATGCCCCTGTGTAGGTGTTAGGCTAGAAAAAAGCCTCTCACTGGAGCCACCAGGAGGCTTTTTTAAAAATCATAATTGCCATGCATGGGGAGAGATGGTCAATTTCAATTGTGCCACATCAGCCTGCAGGGAGGTTTAACTCTACACTCCTCAGGTGGAATCCTGTGAAAAAATCCTTCTGCAACAATTAGGTTTGAAAAAACTCTTGCATTGGAGTCAATGGGAGTTTTTTCTAGTCAAATTGCATCACAGGATGAGAATTTTGAGGGATCACAGCTGGGGAGGGAAGGGACAGCCTCCGCTCCCCTGTGCACTGCAACCCCCTAAATGTCATATATATATATACATATACATACACACACACACACACACGGCATTTAGGCTCAAAAAAAGCTCCCCATTTGGCTCCAATGGTTAGCTTTTTTTCCAAGTCTAATTTCTGCAGGGGGGAGGAGAAGGGGGCATGGGCCAGTTGGAGAGGCCCCCAGATTACATTTCTATTTGAGGCCTTTATCCTGCACCTTTACTGCGGCTTCTGCTTCCAGAGTCATTGCAGGATTAAGATCAGCTACTCTACAGATGCTTTTTTCCAGGGGATCTCTTTCTCTGCCTTTCTATATGTTTCATTATGCAACCACCAGATGGCACTGTGATATAGCAGAATTGTGCACTATAATGCCATTCAGAAAAATACTGCACTTTCCTTGATCTTAAAAAAAAGAAACAAGCGTGACAATGGTTGCAAAGCACAAGTGAGCCCCTGGAGGATGACGGTGTGTAAACTACTGTGAGTGCGCAATCATGAGTGCACAATACAAGCCTTGTGTAGAAAGGTTCTACATCTGGCCCACAGGCCACCAGTTCCCCACCCATCCTATACAAGTCTGCTCAGAAGTAAGCCCCATTACATTCAATGGGACTTACTCCCAGGTCAATGGGTGTAGGATTGGAGCCTGCCTTAATTTCCATGCCCTGTAAGAAATAAACACATAGTACAATCCCAGACACTACACTCACAACGTTGCCCCCATTTTGCCTTGGTCTTTCAGTCCCAGTCCTCTTTTTCTGCAGGTTGGATCCAACTCTGATGCTGGAGTTGGTGGTATCTCAAAACTTTAATAAACTACGTATGCTTTTAAATTCTAAAATCTTAATACTGACAATCAACCTCTTGTAAAGCTTATCTTAAGCTGTTGAGCACAATTGTATGAAGGTTTAACAAAAACTTGCCTTTCTGTATTTATGCATTCTAAACCTTTAATTCTGACAACGAAGCCCTTATCTTAAGCCACAGAGTGCAATCTTGCGCACGTATACCAAAAGCACAACCACCAAAGTAACTTACTGGAGCTTATTGGAATAACAGTCTTGCAGATTTGATCTGCTTGTCAATTTGAAAGACTTCAGTGATTCACTTTAAACGGTGCTAACCAATGGAAAAGGCAAACCCTATGCATGCTACTTCATAAATGCAAAACTCATTTTCATTTGTTTGTATTGCATTTATTTCATTTTTATTAGTCCCAATGTTTTCATCTTTCATTCCTTTTTTTCTTGTCTTGTCTTACCATTGGTTTCAATGGTAGACTCAAGACAGTTTTCTGCTGCCTGCAATTTTTGTGTTTTCTATCAAAAAATGACATCAAATTTGCATTTCTACTATTCCCGCACCCCACACTGCCATCTTCAGAACTGCCAGTTTTCAGGTAATAGGAGAAAGGGCTCCCATTTCATAAGCAATTTTAAAGGTGCACAGATACGTCCTAATTGCTGTTTAAACTAGTAAATAGAGTTTTCCAATCTGTCGATTTCACTCTCCCGTCAGCTGCCCAGTGATCTTTCTGTGAACTGTACACTGTGTTCCAGGAGGTAGGCAAAGGACAACGTTCCTGCCTTCTTCTCCTCTCCCCAGCATATATAGGATTTCCTGACCCCCTCCCTTTTTTTAATTTGGAACCATATAATTGGCATGGTTCTCTGGATTTAATGCATAATCCATACATATTTTCCCTGTGGTGGTTTCATGATTAGCTCATAACACTCAACAGTTCACCTATAAAAAGCAAAAAGCCAGAATATGCCAGAATGTACGTCTTTCTCTCTCTCTCTCTCTCTTTTTTTTTTTAGCCAATACCATCGTATTTGTTTTTGCACATTCAAAAAGTCTGGAATATTTGATCAGCCATCTTAAAGTGCTTCCAAGGGAGGGCTCCTATTGCTAACAATTACAAAGCATTGTACAGTGATTCCATCTTTTCTTCATTAACTGATTTTTTTTCCTGCTAAATAAAAAGACAGAAGAAATGGTAGGAAGTACAGGAGGACTAGACCCTCATAACATTATGTGAATAAGGCAGGGCAACTGCACAATAAAAGCCCCGCCTGGAAACACCCATAGTGCATTATCTTGAATTATATAACATATGTGCAAACATATATTATAACAAAGTTATAATAACGTACAACATTCTGTTAAGACACGGTGCTCACATTTCACATCTCAGGGCCACATTAGATGCAACGTTAAATGCATCTTTGCATTTACCATACAGATTGGGTTTTTTGTATTTTTTAAATGCAAATAGAAACCGCTTGTGGGAGGGCTTGATAGTTATTGGGATTGTAGCAGGCAGGGAGGGGGAGAGTAATCCTTTCCTTTCTTGCTGTGGGCCTGCTGAAAATCATCCTTTGAAGCTGTTCCTGGCCCCTCTGCCTGCTTCGATCCTGATAGTTATCATGCCCCCCCCCCCAGCAGCTGCTATCTGAATTTTTTAAAAATGAGATGGAAGGTGCTATTGCACTGATGTCCAATTGTGGGCTTCCCATAGGCATCTGGTTGGTCACTATGCAAACAGAATTATATTCCACTGATGTCCGATTGTGGGCTTCCCATAGGCATCTGGTTGGTCACTATGCAAACAGAATGCTGGACTAGATGGACCCTTGGTCTGATCCACCATGACTCTTCTTTTGTTCTTATGTTCTTAACTAAATAGGCCTTTGTTCTTCTCCAGCATGGCTCTTCTTATGTTCTTGTGCACATTAAATGCAAAGATGCATTTAATGTCACTTCCAGTTGGCCCTAAGGATTCACAGAGTCCAGTACATTATTACGGATTGCTTCCACTGGAGCCACCGAGACAGCCCAAGACCTGATCTTTGTAAACAGATAAGCTGAGAAGACAGCAAACATACAAAATGTACTATACAGCAAGCACTACTAAAAACTACAAAGAATGCAAAATTTGACTCGGATCTTGATGGGATGCTTCAGAAAACAGCCCGATTCTGTCTAGACTGATTTGAAGGTCAGCCACTTTGACCTCAATACAAAACCCAAGTCAAAATTTAAAAACTAGGGATGCCAGAGAAATCCGCAACAGAACCAAATGAGTTTGGATTTTCATGAATCCAACCAGCAGATTCCATAGGAGGACACCTTTTCCCTTTGGGTGGATTCCATGGAGTTGTGGACGTTTTGACTTCCCTGATTTTGCACGAATTTCCTTGTACAGAAATAGACAAAAAAAATGCCAAAAATGTGCACTTCCCCATAGTGTAAAGTGTGAAAATGCACATTTGGGGGGCTTTTGCACATTTTGGAAGAATTTGTACATTTTCCAATCTGCATATTTCTGCAAATTCAGAAACTAAAAAAAAATCCAATTCCAATGGGCCTACAATGGAACGAAAGGTGCCTGACAATCCATGAAACACAGGCGGAATGGATTTTACCCAATCGATACATCCCTATTTAGGGCTTTATGCCTCACAGTGAATGTCATGGGCAATCAAAGAAAGGCTAAAGAAAGCAAAATACACTATTTCTGGAGACATGTTGTTGGCTTTCTGAAGCCGAATTGCTAACGAAGCCTTGTGCAGGGTCCAGCTTCAGTTTGGTCACTTCAGAGGGAAGCTCTCTTTGCCTTAGGAAGCACCAGAAATGGGCAAATGGGCAAATTCAGCTTCGGCTTCAGGCAAATCTGATGCACATCCCTAAGAATGATGGGTTCCCTAAATCAGAAGACGAGTTCAATGCCCCATCTTACCCTCGTGCTGGAAGCTTAATAGCAGAGGATTCAATCTGCTGTGAGCATCTGACAGGAATCCTAATGGAAAAACAACGTGTCTGCATCTGTGTGTGTATCAACCAGGGTCAAACAGCAGGAAATAGGAAATATATGGAATGATACTGTCCTCCCTCCAGATGCACTAGGGAATTCCTTAGGGAGCAGCCACAGAGATGAAACGATCTAACTAAGATCACAAGACCAGTAGCAAAGCTGAGATGACTACTCAGAACTGCTTGGTTTGTTCTTAACTTCACGTCTCAGCCACTGTTGACTTAGGGGGACCTCACTTCCTCCAGAGATACAAAGAAAATTTCACTCCATTTTCATTCACTGCTGGCTTTTAAGACAGCAATAAAAAAACCAACAACATCCCAGTATCTTCCGTTCTCGCCTCCCCTCCATGTTTCCTCAGTATACTTCCCCAGACTTCCCCTTTGTTTCTCTGTGCTCTGCTTTTCTGCCAAGCTGTGGGAAGCAAACCAGAATTCGGCTGCAGCCAACTCCAACTCCCTAATCTAAGCAAATGGAAACAATTTGTCCGCTCCGGAGCCTCCTGTTAGCCATTCTCCAGCTTTTCCTCAAATAACTGGAGAGAGATATACAGTAAAGCTGCTGATGTTGCTGTTCTGCCCTCAGTGAGAGGCTAAATTGATTTTCCTCAGCCCTGCCTTCCCCTGTGCCTGAGCCAGGAATGGGCCCATTAAACCTTCTCAGAGAGGTCAAGAAAGTCTCCAGCCAGGGTTGCCAACCAGCCAGAATTTTAGCCCTCTTTGTTAATCGCCAGAATGGAGGGTGCAAACCCAGAAAAATACATTCCAGTTAAGCACTTAGGACTAGTGGATGTACTAGTTGCCACAGCACACACAAGCAGTATCACACAGTGCTGGTAGCCAGGGCTGACCTAGGACATTTTGTTTTCTGTTGCCTGAGGCAGAGCAGCAAATGCCACACACACCCTGCCCTCCCCTCCCCGGTCAAGGCACATTCCACCCAAGGCCCAGCCAAGATATTTTGGTACCTGAGGCAGAAAATCCCACAAGCTCCTCTCCCCCAGCCTTGCAGTCAAAATGCATCAAGAATAAATTAACTTACTAAGAATTCACTACCCTTTTATGACACCTCAGATCAGCTGCCTCAGGCAACCACCTCGCCCTAACTAAGGGTGGTGGTTGCTTTTGTGCTGTAGTGTGCTGTACCGGCTAATGCTATGCAGCTCTTTCACCAGAGGTGCACAGAGGTGACCAGCATCATATTGTAGCAAGGTGCATTTTGGGATATGACATTTGTGTGTGCTGTTCTGTCAGATATCGAAGGAGGCAAGCCAGGCTGGCCAAAACAGAGCCCACATGCCTCAGCCTCATACTTTTGTTTCCTTCACTGTAATGGGAGATGGGGGGGGGAGCAGAGGGGGAGCTGCATGTGCATCTGAAGCATGCCCATATTTCCCCACACAGGACAGAGTTGCCCTTTCAAAAATGCCTAAAGCAGTTTTGTAAGATGTTGCCAGGCCTAACTCGGAAGCAGCCTTCCCCAACCTGCTGCCCTCCAGATGTGTTAAATTACAACTCCAACCATGCTGGCTGGGATTGCTGGGAGTTGCAGTCCTACACATCTTTAGGGCACCAGGGGAAGGCTGTTTAAATGTTCCTATCATTAGGCGTGGGAACCTCAGACTCTACAACCAGTTCGGGAGCTCTCAGCCCCCTCTGCTAAAACTCTGGTTCAGGTACACTCATCAGCACTTGCCCCAACCACTGCAGTCTTCTTCTGATTATTTATACAGCACCATCAATGTGCATGGTGCTTCACAGAGTAATATAAAGACAGCTCCCTGCTTACAATCTAAAATGCCGACAACAGAGGGAGGCAACAGAGGGAAGGAATGAAGAGGAATGCAAGGGTACCAAGGGACAAATAAGGAGATGGGTAGCCGTGTTAGTCTATTGCAGCCAAAACCACCACCAACAACAACAAAGAGTCTTGTGGCACCTTAAAGACTAAGAGAGCAATCCTGTGGTCCTTGGGCAAGCAGCTTAGAGACCATAGGATGACTCAGAAAACCCCTTCCGAGCTTGGAGATAGTACTCCAACCTCGGAAGGGGGAGTGGGAGATCTGACCCCAGACACACACCCCTTGCAGCTGGCGCAGAGCGCTGCCTCTCTAAGATCAGAAAAACAATCTTGGAGAAGGGGAAAAGGAGGTGTTCCAGTGGGTGGGGTGGGGAGGAGACCAGAGAAGCCAGGATAGGATTTATCCTGAGCCTTCTCCATCTTCCCCCTCCAAAGCGCCATCAGCTAGACAAGCTGAAAAGCCCACATAGCTAAAATAAAGATCAGAAGATGGGGAGGTGAAGATCACCTCCACCACTCCTCCTGCCCTGTTGTGTCATCCACAATATCTCATGCCTTTTTTTTTTTTAGTCGTTTAAGTGAAAAATATGCATTATGTTCCGCTGCATTCATTACAGCTGTGTTTGGGGGCCAAAGGAAGCTTCCCCCCAGGGGCAAATAGCAACTTCAAGAGGGCAGTTTTCAGTGAGCCCATGCACGGGAAGAAACAACCTCCTTGCTCTCCATATGCCATGGTCCTGATCTTGCTCCCCACCCCCACCCCACTACTACTGTTACAGACAGAGTGAATGCGATTGCACATTTGAAGTCAAGTTCATTTTGGCCCTCAGAAATTATGAGGGGCCTAAGGAGATAAGCCTTTCCCAACCATGGCTCCCCAGAGATTACCTGATGACAACTCCCATCATCCCCAGCTGCTGCCCATGCTAGCTGGGGGTGATGAGAATTGTAGTCCAATGACATCTATAGACCCGAGGCATGCCTGAGTTCTCTCTCTCTCTCTCTCTCACATGCGTGCCTCAGCTAAGAACTCTGCTACTCAAATAACCCTTAGGGAGCAATCCTATGGCCATTAGACACTGTCTAGAGTGGAAAACTGACCTCTCCCCACATCCACACTGCCTCCGAGGCAGCACAGAAGCCCCGTCCTCCACGCTTGGAAGAGGAGTGCGGAGTGACTGAAAAGGGGCGACACATCCTATGTGTTGTAGAGCAGCAACTTATATCCCCATACCAAAAAAGGAAAACACTAAAGAATGTTCAAACTATCGAACAGTGGCACTTATTTCACATGCCAGTAAGGTAATGCTCAAGATCTTGCAAGGTAGACTCCAGCAATTCATGGAACGAGAATTGCCAGATGTACAAGCTGGGTTTAGAAAAGGCAGTGGAACTAGAGACCAAATTGCCAATATCTGCTGGATAATGGAGAAAGCCAGGGAGTTTCAGAAAAACGTCTACTTCTGTTTTATTGACTATGCTAAAGCCTTTGACTGTGTAGATCAAAACAAATTGTGGCAAGTTCTTGGTGGTATGGGGATACCAAGTCATCTTGTCTACCTCCTGAGGAATCTGTATAACGACCAAGTAGCAATGGTAGAACAGACCACGGATCAACGGACTGGTTTAAGATTGGGAAAGGAGTATGGCAGGGTTGTATACTCTCACCCTACCTATTCAACCTGTATGCAGAACACATCATGCGACCTTCCCGGCTTGATGAAGCCAAGGCTGGAGTTAAAATCGCTGGAAGAAACATTAACAGTCTCAGATATGCAGATGCCAGATGATACCACTTTGATGGCTGAAAGCGAGGAGGAGCTGAGGAACCTTATGATGAAGGTGAAAGAAGAAAGTGCAAAAGCTGGCTTGCAGTTAAACCTCAAAAAAACCAAGATTATGGCAACCAGCTTGACTGATAATTGGTGAAACAGAAGGAGAAAACGTGGAGGCAGTGACAGACTTTGTCTTTCTAGGCGCAAAGATTACTGCAGATGCTGACTGCAGCCAGGAAATCAGAAGACCTTTACTTCTTGGGAGGACAGCAATGACAAATCTTGATAAAATAGTTAAGAGCAGAGACATCACACTGACAACAAAGGTCCGCACAGTTAAAGCAATGGTATTCCCTGTAGTAACCTATGGCTGCGAGAGCTAGACCATAAGGAAGGCTGAGCGAAGGAAGATAGATGCTTTTGAACTGTGGTGCTGGAGGAAAATTCTGAGTGCCTTGGACTGCAAGAAGATCAAACCAGTCCATACTCCAGGAAATAAAGCCAGACTGCTCACTTGAGGGAAGGATATTAAAGGCAAAACTGAAGTACTTTTTGGCCACATCATGAGAAGACAGGATACCCTGGAGAAGATGCTGATGCTAGGGAAAGTGGAAGGCAAAAGGAAGAGGGGCCGACCAAGGGCAAGATGGATGGATGATATTCTGGAGGTGACGGACTCGACCTTGGGGGAGCTGGGGGTGGCGACAGCCGACAGGAAGCTCTGGCGTGGGCTGGTCCACAAAATCACGAAGAGTTGGAAGCGACTGACCGAATAAACAACAAGCGGAAAATAGCAGGGCAGGAGAGGCCCGGAGGGAAAGATCCCCCGTGCCTCTCCTGCCTGGCTTAGGATAGGCGGTCGCCTCCGAGTTCGGAGGCGGCCGCCTGTCTTGATAGGATTGCACCTTTAGTTTCTTTGGCTGTACAGACAAGGCTGCAGTCCGAAGGGTGGGCACCTTGCGGCCTTTCGGAGGTTTGGACCTACAACCAGTGGTGTAGTGAGGGCTGGGTCTTGGGAACGAAGTCCTGGCCCCACAGCTCAGCCTCCGGCCCCGAACGGCCACCCAGAGAGCAGCAGAAGCAGACACCATTGTACTCCTGTGGTCATTGTGGTGCTAGGATTTAAATGCGTTTAAAATGCAAAACTGCACATGCTCAGAGTGATTTTGTTTGTTTTTAATCAGGGTTGGCAAAGGCTTTTGTTGTCATTTTAACACACCAGGAATGTAAAAGCAGTTTTAAAGTATGGAATGGCAGTTGGAGATGGGGAAAGAAATGTGAACTGCATGCTTCACAACTCAACAAATACACATGGCCATCCAACACCCCCCCCCCCCCCGTACGTCCAGGGTCAAACTACCTAGCAGCCCCACTGCCTACAACTCCCATCATCCCTCAGCATTGGCTACGCTGGCTAGGGTGGATGGAAGTTGTAAGCCCAAACCTCCGAAGGGCCACGAGGTGCTCTCCGCCGCAACCTCCCTTACCTACCTGGGAAGAAGTCCCAGTGAAAGCAGTGGGGCTTACTCCCGAGTAGACATGCCTGGAATCGGGCTGCCCAAGACACGCCCCTTCTCAAACCCCTTCTCCGGCTCTCACCCGACCCCCCCCCCCCAATAGAGGAAGGGGGCGGGGTGGGCAGGCCCGGCCAGCTCGAAGGCAGGCCCCGGTGGGGTGGGGGCGCCCAAACGCCCGGCATCTGCTGCTTTCGCGGCGGAAAGAGTTAACGCGGCAGAAACCTAACACTCGCTCCGGCGGGAGAGCCCGCAGAGAGAGGGACGGGGAAGGGAGCGAGGGGAGAGAGCGAGGCAGGCGGGCGGGCTCTGTCCCAGCGCCGACGGCTTGCGGCGCCCGTGCCAGCGACAAGCTCTGAAAGCAATGGGACTCCGGGGTGGGTTCGCTGGCAGAGGGGATCGGATGCGCGGAGGGCGCTGACCAGCAGCGAGCGAGCGGCGGAGCCGAGAGGGGCTGCTCCCAAGGACTGCGGAGGGGGCGCCTTCCCTCTAGGGTGAGCCTGCTGTTGCTTGCCTCGCTGGGCGAGGCGCCCCGGGCGGGGGGGAGCGGAGCCCACCGAAGCGGCCCCCGCAGCTCCGCGCCACCTTCCTTCCTTCCCGGCGTCGCTGCCCAAACTCTGGCCAAGGCGCCGCTGATCAAACGCACGCGGCGGCGGCGGCCCCCTTCCCTTCCAGCCCGCGCGGCGGCTCTGCTCCGCGCTCCGCCCTTTGTGCCAGGCTCGCGTCCGTTTTTTCCTTTCAAAGCCACGCTGCAGACTTCCAAAGAGGGATGCGGAGGGAGGGACGGGGCCAGCGGGCCGCTGTCAGTTGCACGGGTGTAGCTGCACCCGAGGGGAGAAGTCAGCCCCGGTTTAGAAAATCCGTAGCAACTCCAGCGAGGTAGGTGCAGGCGCTGGTCCTTAGCCTTGCCCCAACCCCCACTCCACAAACAAAAATGTTTAATTAACCAAATATAATCAAAATGGCATTAGTTAAAAATGTTAAATGTTTGCAAATGACTTGCCCTGCTCAAACGCCGAAAATTCCCTGTGAGTGCTGCGGGTTTTGTGTCGACCCCAGTCTTTTTTTTAAAAAAAATATTATTCTTCCCATTGCGCAGGCCAGAAAACTGAGGCAGGCAGGCTGCTGGACTGCGGATATGCTCCTGTTATTTGAACTGCATTTCCCCACCGCTGCCCTTGAGTGTGGAATAAGCATCGGCCTCTTGGATGTTAGGGAGAGGGGGCTAGTGATAAATTGCTCCTGCTTAAGGTTTTGGGGGTTTGGGGTTTAAGAAGCAACCGACTTGAAAGGTTTAACATGATAACTTCAGTTTAAAGAATTAAGATCTTGTTTTTAAAACAGGAAGCTTTCTGGTTGAGAAACCAAAGCAGTGCAGATCGCCTCACCCTCTCCCCCAGTTGTTAATGTTCTGACCTGCCCAGCTCTATTCCTCCAAGATCCCCCCCCCCCTTTGTTCTGGATGGATATTATTTCAGCAAGAGCACAGTAACCCTTAGTCATGCTTAAGTCATAAAAAAAGCTCTTTGCTGAGCTGTGATCATGGCAGGTTGCTTCAAGGAGATGAAGGATAAATGGTGGAAGTTATCATTTATTCAAGGAAAGTGTTCATTAGAAGTAGGTAAAAGTTAAAATAATTATTGTTCTTACACAGCTTATACACTACTGAAGCTAACAATTCATAGATGGTAAATTATAGGGCCAAAGCTAGATGTGGCAGAAGAGATCTGTAATCAGTCTTCCAGATGTCTTTTTCTTTAGTTAAAAGCAGCCATTGGGGAGGGCAGGAGTGGGATTGCCTCAGCAGTGCTGGGGGAGGCAGGGGGGAATCTTCTCTCCCCTCTACTAGCCACAGAGGGAAGAAAAGACAAATTCAACACAGGTACCTAACCTATCTTTTTCTTCTTTTCCTGCTCTATAGTACAAGAGTGAGCAGACTTCAGGCTCAAGGGATCTGTTTTGTTTTTCACTGGAACCACAAGATTCACCAACTGGCGCCTGGTGCAAAAAACATACACTTAAAATTAAAGAATTCTGAGGCCAGGAATTTGTTTTGAGTACCAGAATAGAGCTCTATTCCTAGTTACCACAAGCTTTCTTCATTTCAGCAGTCTAATTTGGGGGAGGGGAAGAGCCTTTTTGTCACTGCTATTGTTAAACAATTGGGAGTTGGAAATCCTTGCTGATCTACTGCAACTCACCCAGAGATCTACCAGTAGATCCAGGTCTACCTTTTGCCCACCACTAGTTAATAACATTGTCAGTGGGAGAGGAGATTAAGGGGGCAATCCTATGGATGTTTAGACACAAAAAAGTCCTACAACTCCCAGCATGCCCCAGCCAGCCACGTTGTAGGACTTTTTTCTGTCTAAACATCCATAGGATTGCCCCCTTAAATCAGAGAAACTGCATAGCAGGAAGGGTTAGTCTCCTCCTCCACAGCAGTGGCCCCAATCCAAATCCCACCCACCCCCACCCTCTACAGGTGCTCTTAACTAAAGAAAAAGACACCGAGGGCACAATCCAATCAGGATAGACAGCCGCCTCTGAACTGGGAGGCAGATGCCTATCCAACGCAGGGTAGGAGAAGTGGGAGGCAGACGCCTATCCAACGCAGGGCAGGAGAAATCGGAGGCAGACGCCTATCCAACGAAGGGCAGGAGAAGTGGGAGGCAGACGCCTATCCAACGCAGGGCAGGAGAAGTGGGAGGCAGACGCCTATCCAGCGCAGGGCAGGAGAAGTGGGAGGCAGACGCCTATCCAGCGCAGGGCAGGAGAAGTGGGAGGCAGACGCCTATCCAGCGCAGGGCAGGAGAAGTGGGAGGCAGACGCCTATCCAGCGCAGGGCAGGAGAAGTGGGAGGCAGACGCCTATCCAACGCAGGGCAGGAAAAGTGGGAGGCAGATGCCTATCCAGCACAGGGCAGGAGAAGTGGGAGGCAGACGCCTATCCAGCGCAGGGCAGGAGAAGTGGGAGGCAGACGCCTATCCAGCGCAGGGCAGGAGAAGTGGGAGGCAGACGCCTATCCGACGCAGGGCAGGAGAAGTGGGAGGCAGACGCCTATCCGACGCAGGGCAGGAGAAGTGGGAGGCAGACGCCTATCCGACGCAGGGCAGGAGAAGTGGGAGGCAGACGCCTATCCGATGCAGGGCAGGAAAAGTGGGAGGCAGACGCCTATCCAGCGCAGGGCAGGAGAAGTGGGAGGCAGACGCCTATCCGACGCAGGGCAGGAGAAGTGGGAGGCAGACGCCTATCCGACGCAGGGCAGGAGAAGTGGGAGGCAGACGCCTATCCAGCGCAGGGCAGGAGAAGTGGGAGGCAGACGCCTATCCGACGCAGGGCAGGATAACTTCAGCCGCCCTGCATTCGTGGCTAGACAGCTGATTTCGGCTGTCTAGCTGCGGGAAGTCGGAGTGGGGTGGGCGGACACCGGATGACACATAGGAAGCGTCGGAATGGCACTTCCGCCCTCCCCACCCCCGGCACGCCCTGTTTTTGCTGCTCCCCACTCCTCTTATGAGCACGGGGCCAATCCATGCTGCTTACGAGGCAGCGTAGTTCTCAGGGAACCGACCTATCCCATGGCCATCTAGCTGCTGACTAGCGGCCATAGGATTGCGCCCTGAGATACCCAATTGCACATCTCTCATATTACATCTACTTTGGCTCATGCATTGACCCCTGGGCTTAGTATGAAGCTTATAGATGTTTCTGTTGGATATAAAGAAATTGCTGGTTTTTCATTCATTTCTTTGAAGCTTCGCCTGTTGCAAATGCAGCCGCTCCACCTCGCACTCTGTCCAACTCTGGGAGCCATGTTTCACTGCCATCATAGCAGCAACAATTATAACCTCTGTCACTGCAGAGCAGTCAAATACTATGAAGAAAGAATATGTCTAGCTGGCTGGGGATAATGGGAGTTGTGGCCCTATGCCACTGGAAGGCACCAGGTTGGGGAAAGCTGATTCATACTGTAACAGTTCACACAACCCCCTAGCAACCCCCGGCATTGTTCCATTATAATTACAGGCATTTGGTTATGCTTTTGAAACCTGAAATGACTGATGTCATGGGGAGAGGCTGTGGCCCAGTGGTAGAGTGCATGCTTTGCATGCAGAAGGTCCTAGGTTCAATCCCCAGCATCCCCAGGTAGGGCTAGAAAAGAATCCAGCCTCAAACCCTGGATCAGTGACAACAATACTGGGCTAGATGGACCCAGGGTCTGACTCAGTATGAGGCAGCTTCCTATGTTGTTGTGTGATATAATGATTCTATAGCACCTCTGTGGAGAGAATTCTCCCTCTCTTCTTTCTGTCCACCTGCCCACTCCTTGCTTCTGAGATGCTCCCATGGAGAATCAAGGACCATACCCTGCCCTTTCACACCTATTCTGGCTGTCTTTCTTTTTCCTCATCTTCCCTTCCAGCTCACTATGGAAACCATCTGGACGCGAGTTCCTTTGGCCTTCCTTTTGTTCCCACTCTTCATCTTTGGGGCGCCAATGGATGAGTCCGAACCCCAAGAAGTCACAACCACCTTAAGTGGCTGCAGGCGCTGCTGTGACTCCCCGGATGCCCCTGAGTCCCCCTTGCAGTCCGGTCCTGGCATAAACAACCCTCGCTCCTTACCGTATATAATCCCGGAGGTCCGTCCGTATATCAACATCACCATTCTGAAGGGTAAGAAAGTGCATATTCATCATCCCGTGTTCCCCTTGCCTCACACCCTCTCCTCTTTTTGTTGTTCCCCCTGCCCACCTCACCCACTACCCAAAAACTGATTGTAAGCTCCCCTGGGCAGAGATCTGCCTTTTGCTTATGATACTTTATAAACAGGCATATATGTTACTGGTGCTATATATGTGTCTGTGTGCATGCATATATATATGAAAGAAATAGATAAATATGTATGTGTGCGTCTGAGCCCAAGATTAGTTTATCTGTAATTAAATATGGCCATAAGCTGCATTTCTCCATGCTGAATAAGTTATTCGACTCTGTAGTACAGCCTTCCCCAACCAGATCACCCTCCAGATGGGTGTGGACTACACTTCCCATCATCCCCATCTGGAATGGCCAATTGGAGTTATAGTCTGATGCATCTGGGGACTGGGGCAGGTTGAGGAAGGCAGCTGTAGTATGACCATAGCAATCTGTATTTTTTTTATTACGTTTCTATGCCACCCAATAGGCGAAGCTCTCTGGGTGGTTCACAACAATTAAAACCACAAAATGCATCATCAAATACAATATAAAATGTAAAAGCTTACAGTATAAAAGTACAAGCCACAATAAAACCTAGCAAGAATGAAGAGATTTAAAACACAATAACAGATTTAAAACAACAGAGCTAAAAGACTAGAATCTGTAGTCCAAGGGAAGACGCCATTTGGTTAAAAATGCTGAGGCTCAATAAGTCTCAGGAACAATGGAAATCCTTTTCTTCAGGCCAAATGTAAAGCAACCTGTATGACAGGCTGCTGTATACAACTAAGGAGAGTAGTGATGTCAGAGAATTCCGCCATGGATCTTGGTGAGGCCGAATGCCAGTGTATTCAGCCCCCCGAAATCTGTGGCGAAACGAAGCCCCCTGCCCCCCCACCCCACGAAAGGCACGCAAAACAGAGCGCCTACCTGCTGCCGTTCGTGCTGCTTTGTGAATGCATTCGCTTCTTCATTATAGCCGTGAAAGGCCATTTGCATCCCTGCGGAGGCCGTGATAAGCTACGAAAATACATAGCCTATCACGGAAAAAAAATGGGAACGCAAATGGTGATGGCTACAGCGGCCGCCATTTGCGTTCCCTGTTTTTTTTTCCATGATAGGCTATGTAAATATTTACGTAGCTTATTACGGCAAAAGACAGGGGCGCAAATGGCGTATTGGCCGCCATTTGCGCCCCTGTCTTTTGCTGTAATAGGCTACATAAATATTTACATAGCCTATCACGGCAAAAAAAAAGGGAACGCAAATGGCGGCCGCCGTAGCCACTACCATTTGCGTTCCCTTCTCTTTTTTTTCATGACAGGCTACGTAAATATTTACATAGCCTATCATGGCAAAATACAGGGATGCAAATGGCGGCAGCTATGGCGGCCGCCATTTGCGTCCCTGTGCAGGCTGCCCAGCGACCGGATGTCCGGCTGCAGGCAGCCCCAGCCAACAGCTCTGCAGAGTCGCTGCAAAGCGGAGCCGACCGGAGAGAATTTTGGGGGGAGGGATGGAGCGCCTCTCCCCCACCGCCAGTGTCACCCTTCGAAAAGGTAAGTGACTTTCGTACATCCCTAAAAGAGAGGCTGTCTAATGGTGCTATATGCTTTAGTTGAATGCAGCCTCCTTTCTATGAGGATTTCCAAAGAATCTGCTGCTGCTTCCTCTGCTGTGCTTTCAAGGATTTCACTGGGGACAGACCTGCTACTGCTGTTGCCCCTGCCTTCCATTGCATTCACCCCCCACCCCCCTTTCTGTCAGCTGTGGTGGCCTTTTATCATGGCTGCCAAGGATGCTGTGCATGCATGGAAACACATTGTGAGGCAGGGTTCCCAGGCCACCCAGAAGCCATAAGAACATAAGAAGAGCCCTGCTGGATCAAACTAAAGGCTTATCTAGTCGAGCATTCTGTTCCCACTAGGGATGGGGGAGAATTTCTCCCCGAAACTTCAGGGGGCCGAGTGCCAATGCATTCGGCCCCCCGAAATCGGCAGTGAAATTCTCCGCCACCCCCCCCCGCCACCCCCCCCCCGGGATGGGACTTACCTTTCACGAATGTCCCTCCCGGCGGCAGGTCCCGGCGGCGGTTCGTCGAGTCTTCGTCAGGGGCGGGGGCGGCAGCCGGTCTTTTGACCGGCTGCCGCCGCCGCCATTACAAGGAAAGTAAAAAACAAAACAAAACCCCATGATAGGCTACGTAACAATTAACGTAGCCTATCACGGGTGGCTTTGGGGGAAAAAAAAAAAGCGCGTACGCAAATGGTGGCCCCCATAGGGAGCCGCCATTTGTGTTCCTTATTTGGTCCCTGTAGTCTACGTAAAGATTTACGTAGACTACGGCGAAAATAAGGGCGACGCAAATAGCGTTGCCCTTGTTTTCGCCGTAGTCTACGTAAATCTTTACGTAGAGTACAGGGACCAAATAAGGAACGCAAATGGCGGCGCCCTATGGGGGCTGCCATTTGCGTACGCGCTTTTTTCTTTTTTTTTTCAAAGTCACCCATGATAGGCTACGTGACGATTTACGTAGCCTATCACGGCTGACTTTGGAAATCTAGCCGTGATAGGCTACGTAAATCGTTACGTAGCCTATCACGGGGGTGGTGGGGGGTTTTGGGGTTTTTTTTTCGCAGCCGGGTAGATGGGGCACTTCTACCCGGCCTGAATTTCGCCGGCGAGGGATGGGGCGCCTCCCGCCCAGCCTGAATTTCGGCCGGGCGAGGCGGGGCGCCTCCCCCCACTCGCATGAACTTCAGGGGGAGAAGCGAAGCGCCTCCCCCCCACCGCGAAGCAAGCTTCGAGGACAGGTAAGGGACTTTCGTCCATCCCTAGTTCCCACAGTAGCCAACCAGATACCAATGGGAAGCACACAAGCAGGACATGAACACAGTGGCACCCTCCTCATGTTCCCCAGCACCTCTTCATGTTCCCCAGCAACTGGTATACATAGGCATGCTGCCTCTGATACTGGAGATAATGTATAGCCATGATATCTAGTAGCATGGGATAGCCTTATCCTCCCTCCATTTGTCAAATCCCCATTTAAAGCCCTCCAAGTTGGCAGGTATCACTACATCTTGTTGTTGTTGTTTACATTTCTATACTGCCCCATAGCCAAACCTCTCTGGGCGGTTTACAAAAGTTAAAACATTAAAATACAATATACAAAGTTAAAAACCATTTACATAAAAGCATATGGACAATATATACAAACAACATATAAATAAGACAACTTTGAACTAAAAACATTTTTTTAAAAAAAATCCAACAATAAAACAACACAGCTTAAAAACAGGATACAAAAGTCAGCAAAAGGAGCAAGAGTTCTGAAAAGAGGAGGCCTGCCGGAATAATAGCGTCTTTAATGCTTGCTTAAAAACCTTCAAAGAGGTCAGCAGGTGCATTTCAACTGGCAGGTCATTCCACAACTGAGGGGTGGCAAAGGAAAAGGTCCTCTTGTGTGTGGCTGCCAATCTCACATTAGGCAGCCGCAGCAGAGAGCCCTCAGACAGAGGCCCTGAGTTGGCAGACTAATGAATTCCATAGCTTTAAGTATGTGCTGTGTGAAGAAGTACGTCCTTTTATCTGTCCTGAATCTCCCACCATTCATCTTCACGGTTTGACCCCAGGTTCTAGTATTCAAGACACATAAAAGGAAGTACTTATTCACACAGTGCACAGTCAAACTATGGAATTCACTTCCACAGGATTTAGTGACGGCCACCAATTTGGATGGCTTTAAAGGGGGTTTTTCGGGGGACCACGGTGGCTTAGTGGTTAAGACGCTGAACTGCAGACTGGAAGGTTGGCAGGTCAGCAGTTCGAGACCCTAGTGCTGCGTGACGGAGTGAGCTCCCGTCTTCAGTCCCAGCTTCTGCCAACCTAGCAGTTCGAAAGCAAGAAATTGCAAGTAGATAAATAGGTACCGCCTCGGCGGGAAAGGTAACAGCGTTCCGTGCACCTCGGTGTTCAGTCATGCCGGCCACATGACCACGGAAGCGTCTTCGGACAGCGCTGGCTCTTCGGCTTAGAAACGGGGATGAGCACCGCACCCTAGAGTCGGACACGACTGGTTGGGGACACCTTTACCTTTTTTTTTTTTTACCAATTTGGATGGCTTTAAAGGGGTTTGGACAAATTCCTGGAGGAGAAGGCTATCAATGGCTACTAGTCCTGATGGCTATATGCTACCTCCAGTACCTGAGGCAGTATGCCTATGTACACCAGTTGCTGGGGAACATGGATGGGAGGGTGCTGTTTCTTGTGGCTTTCCCATGGGCAGCTGGTTGGCCACTGTGTGAACAGAATGCTGGACTAGATGGACCCTTGTCTGATCCAGCAGGGCTCCTCTTATGGGAGAGGGAGAAAAAGTACCCTCTCCATTTTCTCCACACCCTGTTTAATTTTATACACCTCTGTCATGTCCTTCCTTATTCAGCCTTTTTCACAGTTTAACAAAGCCCATTTCCTCGTGGTTGGCCTGAGACCACAGCCCTGCCTTTGTGTTTGTTTTTCTCTCTGCAGGAGAAAAAGGAGATCAAGGTGAGCCTGGGATTCCTGGGAAATGGGGCAAAGAGGGCCCCTCTGGTGAACGGGGAGCTCCAGGCCCCAAGGGCAGCAAGGGACAAATGGGGGCCCCGGGGGATCCTTGCAAGCACCAGTATGCAGCCTTCTCAGTGGGCCGCAAGAAGGCGCTCCACAGCAGCGAGGGCTACCAGGCTCTGATCTTCGACACGGTCTTCGTCAACCTCTACAGCCACTTTGACATGTTCAAGGGCAAGTTCTACTGCTACGTGGCTGGCCTGTACTTTTTCAGCCTCAATGTCCACACCTGGAACTTCAAGGAGACCTACATGCATGTCATGCGGAATGACCAGGAGGAGGTCATCCTCTATGCCCAGCCCAGTGACCGCAGCATCATGCAAAGCCAGAGCCTGATGCTAGAGCTGCGGGAGAATGATGAAGTCTGGGTCCGCCTCTACAAGCGGGAGCGTGACAACGCCATCTACAGTGACGATGTGGACATCTACATCACCTTCAGTGGCTATCTGATCAAGCCCAGCCTCGAATAAGTGGCTTTCCCTCTGGAGCACCTCTCCCACCTCCCCGAAAGCATCCTCTTTGGACTGCCTGTAATCTGCTGCATGTCATACACAGATCTGAAGAGGGGTTGAAGGAGATCAGAGAATGCAGATTGGAGAAAAAAAGAGTCTTTCTGGATCGAAAGGCATCATTCGTCGTAAGAAAAGCTTTTGCTGACTGACTGATAAACCTGCGTGTTTCAGCAGACAAGACCGCGAGGTTAGAACTGGGATCCCTGGGTTGTTTGAAGAAGCCTTTGCACCTGCTAGCTCAGAATGATTCCTTGCACATGGATATGGTGCTTCCGAACCAGTGGGTTGTAACCAATGTTAGTCCTACTTAGAGTAGACCCATTGAAATGAATGGGACTCAAGTTAGACTACCATTGAATACAGTCCAGTATATTCAAGTGCTCTTGTTTACACGGGGAACTTGATTTGAACTGTCTCAAGCGAGTTAGACTTTCGGGTAGATTTCGAGCCAAATGCAGCCTAGCTTTGTTATGGCCTGCCAAGTGCATGCATCCCCCTGGTTTTGCAGCAAAAAACTCCAGGAGGTTGATTGAACCCTTAGCGGGCTGCCATACATGGTCATGAAGAGTCGGACACGACTGAACGACTGAACAACAACAACAACAAATACATGGCTGCTGGGCTGTAGTCGGCTTGGTGGATCACACCTTGTGCAAACCTCCTGTAGACAGGTCTGCAAATCACAGTTAAGGTAACCAATCCTGTGAATGGGATTAGGGACATCCTGTATTAACTAACACCAAATTAAAATGGTGTTAGCTTGTCTGCATTAGGATTTACTTCTGAAAGCAAATGAGTAAAAAAAAAATCAATCCGGTACGTCTTACTTGTTACAGAAATGGGAAGGTAGAAAGTTTCTGTACTAGTCCCAGAACAGATGTCGTTGCAATTGATTAGGCTGAAATTTCAAACTCTCTTTTACGTTGTTCACGTGAAGATCCAAATCCAGCACACAAATTGTGCACAGAATCAGTGGGGAGCTTCCTCTTCCATTGCTGTGAGCTACATTGTGGCCTGTGATTTTAGAACTTGTTAGCTGGCCGATCCCTGTAGAACACACGTGTGCAAAAAGATACAGGGAAGACTAAGCAAAGGAAAGGTACACCCGCTTGTATATAAACCTCTGCTCACCCTGGGCACTGAAGGCCATTCGCCCATACGGACACCAGAATGGGCCTAGACTGGTCTGGCCTCCAAGTCTAAAAGAAACAGTCCACTTACAGCATGGGTAAAATATGGAAGAAAGGAAGGTTTTACAGACAACCTTTGCTTTCTGATTGTCACAACTGGGACCTGCAAGAAAATGCTGCAAATGTTCAAGATGCCAGCCTTGCCCTTTTCTATAGTACTCCATTCCTTTCTCCTCCTCCCTTGTCCCCCACCCCAACAGTCATGCCTAATAAGCATGCTCAGCCCTCATTGGGCTGTTTGGGGTGTTTCCCCCTCCTTTGGTGTCTCCCCTCCTGTGGTGTCCCCCCCTGCCCCCCAAAAGATATTTGTACTTCTGCAAACCTTGAGGTTTACCCAAGCCTGTTGATACTGACTTCTTATGCATGGATGGTGTTGTTTTGGCTACAGGATCTGCACTCAAGAGAATGAATTAGCTATCGGTATATAGGATATTAATCCTGGGGTGCCAAAGAAGCTGAAGTCATGTAGCAGGCAGAGACGGCATGGACTAGTTCCTGAGCATCCAGCCATTTCATTAGGAAGCAATCAGGCATAAAATAGGCATGCGGGAATGATCCATCATAAGGAAGGGACCGGAGTTCTGTAGTAGAGCACATGTTGTGCATCTACAAGGTCCCAGGTTCTGTTCCTTGCATCTCCACCTAAAAGTATATCAGGTAGAGCTGTGAAAGGCCCCTGTCTGAAAACTGGCCTGGATGGACCAAAGGTCTGATCCAGTAATAAGGCAGCTTCCTATGTCTGTCATCAGAACATGGCATAACAGGTGACTTCTGTATGCCTCTTGTGCATTGCTACCAATTATCAGCCCTAGGGACACAATTGGTGGTGATCACCAAGGGTTCCTTCTCTCATCGGAATGGCCCCGCAAGTCACAGCTACTTCAGAGGATACTAACTCACATCCCTTTTCTTCCTCCTCCTGCACTACACATAAGGTAAAGTACATAATCACTGGCAAGCCTGCTCCCCCCGCTCTCTCTCATCCTATCCAAAGCCCCCCATCTGCTATATGATCTACCATACAGGGTTGTTGTCCAGATTGTTGCTGAGATACTTTATGTGAAGCACTTTGAACACTCCCTAAAGTGCTACATAGTTGCTAAGAGTTGGTATATTCCCTGCCTTAGTGCCCTTCAGATGTTTTGGGCTGCCACTCCCATCAGCCCTGGCCAGTATGGTCAATGGTCAGGGATGATGTGAGTTGTAATCCAAAACTTCTGGAGAGCACCAGGTTGGGGAAGGCTGCACTATGTTAACAGCAACTTTTATGCATGAATGGACCTGCACATCCTTCCTGCTCAATGCATGTGCACTACCACTACCATTCCCATGTAGCTAACAGATGGAAGGACAGATCGAAAAATAATACAGCTCCTCGCCAGAGCTGACAGATATCTCAGGGTATCCAGCTAAGTTTGGGAGGCATATGGGGCATGCATTTGTGCTTTCACCCAATAGGTAACCCTGCAGAGCAGGGTTATGGGAAGGAGAGTCAGGATACAGGATCATGCTCCTTTAGACAGGAAAGTCTGGGACTAATTGAACAAGGAACTGCATCCCCCCCACCCCCAAGGCACAGATTGAGAAACCAGCTGTTGTCTGCAACGCGTGGCGTCCCGGAGTCTCTCTCGGGAACAGCAGGAATTTCTAGCACTGAATCGCTTCCAGACCTGAGCTCTGATTTCCTCAAGCCTCTTTTGCCTCCATTCCAATGTCAGAAGAGTTACCTAATGTTTCTACTGAGAAGCTGCATTTTAAGTCAAGAAGGAAAAGGGTGTGTGTTGGGGGCGGAGGGTTGTTTACAAAGTTGGCTGCTTGCTTTTGGTGCTAAATCAAACTTCCAAATCTTGGTGCTAAAAGAGGCCCCTTTGGTGCTAAACCAGGATACTGGAGAATAACTGGTGCTTGCTGAGAGAGATATTGGGGCAGCATGGACGCAATGGACTGTGGAATTTATGGTGCTTTATAGAAAACCAGCCAACAAAAACTCTTGTGTGTGTGTGTTTGTGTGTGTGTGTGTGTGTATATATATATATATATATATGTATACATATTTTCCCTGAAACATTAAAATTTCTTTATTGCACTTTGACATGGATTTTCTTCCTTGGAGCTTTTTCTTATTGTTTGTTGTATGGCTATGAGACTGTGTTGTACTGAGTTAGACCAGCGTCATATCATTTCTACTCTCGCACTGCAGAATCTGCCAAGATGTTAGCACACCCTTCCTCAACCTGGTGACCTGCAGATGTGTTGGACTGCAACTCCCATCATTCCCAGCCAGCATAGCCATTGGGAGTTGTAGTCCAATACATCTGGGGGGCACCAGGCTGGGGAAGGCTGAGTTAGTGCTTTAAGGGTATAGCCCCATTGATTGCACCCATGATGATTGTAAGCCCCCAAACCCGGAGGCTTGCTATCATCCTATATAGGGTGGGGTGAACAGTGGAGGTGAGCTTCCCCTCGCCATCCTCCCCTCTGTATTTTTTGCGAGAGGGGCTTTTTTGTCCATCTAGCAAAGGTGCTTTAGAGGGGTTGGAAGGAGGCTGGAGAGACCTCAGGATAACTTATATCCTGGCCTTTCCTCCCTGCCCACTGAAATGCCCACTTTCCCCCCTCTCTGAGATAGAGTTCCCAACCTCAGAGGCCAGCTGGGGCAATTCTTTCTGTGCTGCCTGCAAGGGGAAGGGGAGGGGGCCGGATCTCTGACTCCCGTTTTTGAGGTCAAAGCACTTTCCCCAACCTCAGAGGGGCTACTCCAAACAATCCCGCCCCCTCAGCTGCTGTCTAGGGGGCTTGGGATTGCTTCCTAAGAATTTCCAATTTCATCTTTGCACAACCCCCCCACCCCCACAAAAAAAGTAAGGAAGGAGAACCAGTATGGAGGGGGAAACTTTTTAAATTTTTTTTTGTGTGTGTGTGCAATTATAACAAAACAAAAAAGCGAGGGGGAACTGTAAACTACAACACCAATAAATAGGAACATAACAAAACAAGCCTATATCCATTAACACCATTGCTTTAAAAAAAAATGAGAGAAAGATTTCAACACATCTGCTTCAAATATATATGTTAATATATGCAAACCATCTGTCTAAGTGTCCAGATGAAATTGACAACTGTTAGTTACACATTCAAATGCAGGGAGAGCAATAAGATCATCTGTCCATTGCATAATAGGTGGTGGGTGCTTATCCTTCCAGGCTTGGAGTATGAGTTTTGCAACTGTTGGGGCTCTCGGAGTAGGAAATGTGAGGTTCTCATGCTCAATTGGAGCTTCAGATCACTGGGTGGCTTTTGGCAAGGCACTGCCTCCCTGCTTAGCTTGCCTCTCAGGGCCGTTGTGCAGCTAAAATGCTGCTCCTTGGAGGAAGGGCAGGATAGAGGTAAATAATACTGACACATAAGTGGGAGACAGCCCCATTCAGTGGAACTCCCTTCAGAGGAAATGTGCATAGGTTGCACATTTCAAGAGGGTGAAAATATGTAGGTAAAACCACCGGAAGCTCGGAAATTAAACATGCTTGATGCAAATTTCCAGAGATCAAGAGAGAATAGCTGCTTTCCACCAGTGTAATTTTCATGAAATATTAATTTTACCAATGTATTTCCACCAATGTAAAAATGCCATTCCATTCCTCCTGGCGTTTCTCTGTGTTCTTGCATAGTGCTTCAATACCAAATCAGAAACAGGTGTGAAGGATCCCTTAAGGATGAAAGGATCTCTTCCCCCACCCCACCCCTTTGAATGAAGAAAGCCATTGCACAGACTGTGACAGACAATATCACCAGCGCCAGTCGCTTTCTGTGGGCGGGACTGCTGAGGGCATGAAGGAAATAAGGGTAATATTCCAGCATCCTTGTGCATCTGCTGCTGGACTCAGAAATCAGAATTGTTGTGAACCGCCCAGGCAGCTTCAGCTGTTGGGTGATACGAAATGTGATAACAAGTCCCTCCTTTGCCCTTCTGAACCCTGCCAAACATCTCCAAGTGCCCTGTCAGCACAGTGAGCTGGATGTCCCACTACTGTGAAATCTGAACTAACAGCTGGCCTTGAACTCTGCTATTGATTGATTGATTGATTGATTGCATTTATATCCCGCCTTTTTTTCCTCTTGCAAGGAACCCAAGGCGGCTTACATTATCCTCCTCCTCTCCCTTTTAGCCTCACAACAACAACCCTGTGAGGTAGGTTGGGCTGAGAGTCTGTGACTGGCCCAAAGTCACCCAGTGAGCTTCCATGGCCGAGTGGAGACTAGAACCCGGATCTCCCAGCTCCCAGTCCAACACTCTAGCCACTGCACCATGCTGGCTCTCGCTTTTGAGGGTCTCAAGAAGAGGCTGTTCACAGCTCTGCCACTTGCAAGGTATGTATGAAAGGTAGGAAAGGTTCCTCCTGTGCAAGCACTGGGTCATTACTGACCCCTAGAGGGATGCCACTTGCGCTGGCATTTTCATGGCAGACTATAGCGGGGTGGTTTGCTATTGCCTTCCCCAGTTGTGACTACCTTTTCCCCAGCAAGCTGGGTACTCATTTTACTGACCTCGGAAGGATGGAGGGCTGAGTCGACCTGAGCCGGCTACCCGAGACCCGGCTTCCGCTGGGATCGAACTCACATCATGGGGAGAGTTTCGGTTGCAATACTGCCGCCTACCACTCTGCAAAACTGCATGCTGTGTGTGGTTAAAATCTGTGCAGAAAGCAGCTTTCCATGATAGGAAAATCGGATGTTTGGGTGTAAATGGTTTGCTTCTAAAACCATTATCCCTCCCCCAGCCATGTTTTCACAGTGATGTTAGGAAAGTCACTGAGGCTGCAATCCTGGGGGTAAGTTCCATTGAGCTCAGCTGGGCTTATTTCTGTGTATAGGATTGCACTGGATATATAGGATTGCACTGGAATATGGCTCCAGCTCTCCCTGTCTCTGAATCTAACACAGAAATCAGGACCACCCTGCTTTGCGAAGCACAAAAAGACACCTGCAGAGGTCACTAGAGAAGTACTGAAAAGGTACTTTTCAAAACGTATTTTTGCGAACAATCACTCGATTGACACGTTGGCCCTTCAACTTAAGCTGGTGAACTGGAAAAATCTCTAGTGAAAGAACAGTGCTTTCTTCCACTGTTAGTGTATCCTGATTGGCTAGGAATTGCAGTGCTTCCCTCTGCTTATTTTTATACGTCCATTTTGATCTAGGAACAGGAAGCTCAGACCACAGTGGAGAAAAACAACCATCGCCAAATTGACTTTTACAAGATTTGGAAACTATTACAAGAAAAAGCCGATGGGTTTTGACTCAAAAGCAAATGGGAAAAGTGGAGGTTGAAGACATCTTTTTTGGGCTACAGATGAATGGCTTGGAGGAAATGTGGGGAAAGCTTTGAACAAGTTGCAGCCCCACCCCCTAGAAACACTGGGAGTTAAATGGCATTGGTTTTGCTTAAGGCTTGGGATAATATGCAAGTGCTCCTGTGGTGTGCTGAGAGAAAGTGACCAAAAGCAGGAGGGCAACAAAGATGTCATTCTGCTGGATTCCCACAGACCTATGGGAGGCAGTAAACCCAGATCTCGCTGTACCACTTCTGGCTGCAGGTGGGGACTCAGATGATGTGGACTTCATACAACGACAACAACAACAATAATTTTATTTATTACATTTCTATTCTGCCCAATAGCCAAAGCTCTCTGGGTGGTTCACAACAATTAAAACCACAAAATATATAATAAAATACAATATAAATGTAAATGTTTAAAACTATAGTATAAAAATACAAACCAAAAGAAAACCTAGCAGCAATGCAGAGATTTTAAATACAACTGATATTGCATTTAAAATACAACAACAACAACAACAATAATAATAATATCCCTGCATGTGGAAAACTGTCAGAGAGAAAGGTTCTAGCCTAACCTTTTCTCTAACATGCCATTTTCTTTGTGTAACCATCTTTCTCCCCCCCACCACCATAGGGGAATGCTGCATCCTGTGAACCTTTATCCACAGGAGTACAGCCAAGACACAGACACTGACTGCTTTTGAGCACTAGGCCCCAGATTCATGTATTTGCCATGGGAAGCTCCTCTAAGGCATGGGTAGACAACCTGTGGCCCTCTAGATGTTTTGGCCTATAACCTCCATGCTCCTTCAGCACTGGTTATGCTGGCTAGGGCTGAGGGTAGTTGTAGGCCAAAACATCTGGAAAGCTACATGTTGCCCACCTCTGCTCTAAAGCTAGTTTATATTTTTGAGGGCTGGGGTGAGGTAACCATAACTGCACAGCCCTCCTCTTTCTCCCATCTTCGATTGATCTTCGTACTGGGTCCTAATCTGAGGCTCATACCCAGTTACATGTGCCTCTCTGGGCCAAACCAGATGCGTTGGCAGCAGCCATTTTGTTTGTCTGTTTGGTCTGTTCACATATAAAATCGTGGTGGAGAAAGTCTAATTTCAACATCAAGGGGGGGTGCCTGGATCAGGGGAGCTGAACTCTCTCTCAGCTTGCCTTCCCTGTGGTCTGTCACCTGAATTGCCTTTTTGCTAGCCCATCTCTGACACTGGAAGTGGCTGGAACTGAGAGGAAAATGCCTGGAGTAACGGCAGCACAGGAAAGTAAACATGCAAGCTCGTTTTGATGTTAAAAACAGACCCCTCACTTTCTACGTGTGCAGCATAGACGTGTCATGAAAAAATGAGATGTGGTTGATCCTATCATGTTTTCTTTAGCCCTTTGAGTACTGACCCCGGTGTGTGGTTTCCTTTATCTGACAAGCTGTAATTCTGATAAACATCTAGTCTACATAAGCAGAAATAGACCTTGAAGGAAAGAGCTTGCATCTTGGTACAGAGGTGGTTGGGGTTTTGTTTTCCATAGACCAAGGGTCCATCTAGTCCAGCAAGTATGGAGTAGGCCCTCCAGGACTGGTTCAAGGTTTGAGGGGTTCTCTGTGAAAGTGCCATGCAGCGGAATCTAGCCACAGTTTTAATTTTCCACAATGCCTCCGATGTAGCATCATTCTGGGGCATTATGGGAAATGTAAATGATGGCTAGATCCAGGCACCCAGCACTGCTCAGAGCACTGGGCCAATGTTTGTTTTATCTAAAGGTGGGCCCAAGGGAGTTGTCAGTAGTAGACCATGCCAGGACCCTAGCAACTACCCAGTGTTACCAGGTGCTGACACCAGTCCTTAGGCAATATGCCTATGTACACCAGTGGCTGGGGAACATGGGCAGGAGGGTGCTGTTACACTTGTGCCCTGCTTGTGATTTCCTGGCCAACAGCTGGTTGACCACTGTGTGAACAGAATGCTGGACTAGATGGACCCCTGGTCTGATCCACAGTGGTTCTTCTTATGTTCTTATGTTCTAGGCGAGCTGTGCACTTCATGCAAGAGCATCGCTTAAGGTCCCCTTTTACAGAAGACAGCCCTTTCCTTTTGCATCCAGTGTCCTCCTTATAAGGATTGCAGACACTTTACCTGGAAAACCTGCTTCTAAATCCCTCCACCTAAGTTTACCAGATTTGGGGCGGGGGGTGGGGGAGGTTCTGCAAGGCTCCTGGGCTTTGAATGGCAGTGTAACTCACAGAAATTCAGCAGGTAAAGTTTTTCACCTCCATGTCAGGAAAAGCTTCACCTTTTCCCTTTCAGCAGCTGTTAAAAGGCACAGGAACTCAGAAAAAACTTGGCAACCCTGCTTTTATTGCTGCAGCCAGAAAGGGGAGGCATGTCCCAGGCACAGGGCAACAGGATGCTGCTATAAGCACATTTTCAAATGTGGTAGAACAACCACTTAACTACACTTAGGGATATATAGATTTTGTAAAATTCGTTCCATCTGCATTTTGCAGATTGTCAGGTGCCTTTTGTTCCATCGTCTGCTCATGGATGAAATCAGATCTTTTCCAGTTCCCTATACTTCTGCAAATTTGCACTTGCAAAAATGCACATTTGTGAAAATGCACAAATCTCCCCCCCCCATGTGCATTTTTATGCTTTAGCCTATGGTGGAAATGTGCATTTTTGGCTGGTGTTTTTTATTTGATGTATTTTTCTACAACTAAATTTGCATAAAATTCTGGAAAGGAAAAAACCCAGTCCGCAAATCCACGGAATCCATATGACTTAGGAAAAGATGGTCCATTGTGGAATCTATGGTTCCCCCATTCCCCACTAGAGCCCTTTCTATTTCTCCCTTTCCCTTCCTTTCCCTTCCCCATCTTCCCTTCATTCTCTTATCCTCTGTGTCTGGGCTGTCATGATAGAAAATGGGCTTGCATCTCTCCATCCAAATTACAAAGACAAAAAATACCTGTTTCATACATTACAAGCAAAGTATGCTAATTTAACATGCCTCCACCATACATGCATCATTTGCATAATATTTGCAGCCTGAAGTCCTCTTGGTTTGAGGTTTTTGCTCTGTTTTAAATGTTGGTAGCAGTGCTCCCTGGTGCTGCATGCTACTGGATGGATGAATCCCCTGGCTTCAGCAAATCATACTTAAATTGCTTCCTTGTTAATTCTAAGGCTGGGTCTTACACGGCACCAATGTAATCCACATTCTGTGCTAAAAATAAATTGCACCGATTAAGCACATTTGCATCTATTTACTTTGCATAATTCCTTCCGTTTCATGGTTTGGATCTTAAAAGGGGCTGACATTGTTTGACCATGAAAAGAGTGATAGAGGGAAGAAGGGAAGTCATGGAGACTTGAGTGCAGGACTAGAAGGGAAAACAGAAAGGTACTTTTCTCACACCACTGAGTAATGACCAGTGGTATAGTCATAAATTTTGAAGTGCAGGCGCTCCTCATGACAGTTCCCATAGCCACACCCCCAAGGAGAGCCCAAAACACAGGCAGCAGTGTTGATCCATATCAACAGACCAGTTCTAGCAGTTTTCACCTCTACCAGGAGCAGGTCTTTTGTAACGCTGGGCCTTAATTGCCCATTCATGACCACGCAACTCCAAAATACATTGCATTACAACAGGGAACAAGATATTGTTGCGGGGAAAATACTTTTGCCCTCGTAGCTACCATGAGGATTGCAGCTAAACTCAGAGGGAACAGGGAAATCTGAAGCGGCAGGGCGTGTGGCAGATGATGTCAGCACCCCTGCTAATAAAAAAGTGCTGGTGCTTCAGCCCTGAGAGCCCCAGCTCCACTACACCACTGCTAATGACACATTTCCAAACTATAGGTGAGGGGCAGATGATGGTATCTTTCAGTTCATCGCAGAAGGCAGAGCTGCCCAGGACATTTTGCTGCCTGAGGCAAAAGACAAGGTGGTGCCCCTCCCATTCCATGTACAATGGCTGACTGGGCTGGCAGCTGAATCTTCCCTCAGCACTGGTGAGGGGACAGCATCCTCCACCACACCAGAAGGCAGCAGGCTTGCTTAGGGGGCGTAGGGCAGGCCATGTGGCCCACAGCTCTCTCCTCCCACACTTTGCTGCCACCTCCCAGTATCTGCTCCCTGAGTGAGGTGACTGCCCCACTCTGCCTAATAGTAGGGCTGGCCCATCTAAGCAAGTGGCCATCAGTAAAATGTGTGGCAGGGGATACTTAGATTATTTGTCCTTCCAGCCCAGGATTTGTCTACTGTGACTAGCAGCAGCTCCCCTAGTTCTCCAGGCCAAGGTCTCTCCCAGCCTCTTGGTGCCTGAGATCCTTCTGCTTCACTCTGCTTAGTGGTAGGACCAGCCCTGGCAGAGGGCATGAGCAGTCCTACTCAGCCATCCTAATCCCCCGCCTGATTAGAAGTGCGTCAGGAAGGGTGAGGATGAGCAGGCTAGCTCTGCCCCCTCAATTGCCCTCCTTGTTGGCCATGCTCATCCCCCTTCTCAAGGTGGAGGGTGAATGTCTGCAGTGGGGAGCCTGTTCCCAGAACTCCGATCTTCCATGATTCTAAACTGTGCAGGGAGCCCCACGACTGGATCACGCTCATCCTTTGGAGGGTGACGGGAACAGCAATGAGGATGGCAATCGATGGGGGAGCTGGCAATGAGGATGGTGGCAGAGGGATGGAGCTAGTGTGCTTGCTCATCCCCACTCTCTATCATGCAATTCTAATTATGTGGGGGATTAGAAGTTTGGTTATGCATGGCCTCTGCCATCATTGCCCAGGGGACCAAGAGCCAATAGGAGGTTGAACCTCCTGCTTCCTAGGAAGAACAAGGCACAATCTGCTCTATTACTCATTCCTTTTATTTTGCTTCCCATATGTAATGCCCAGGCGGGAACAGTCAGCTATAGATTCTCTTTCCGGAGGGAAATCCAGGTGAGATGGGATGAGGTTTGACATGCTGCTAGGAGGCATAGGCTGTTTGCTAAACTGAATTAAATCAGTAGAACAAAGCCTCTTTACACCTAAAGTTCTGGTTCCATATACTGAACATAGGCAGAAGATGTGTCTCCTTTAATAATCTAATAGGAGGGTCCAGGATGCATAGCATTCTACTCTTAGTGCTACCTATGTAGCATGGTGTTGCTGTTAAAGTTGACCTGGGACTGCAGAGTTGAAGGGAAATATGCTCTGGCCTCTACTATCATTGCCAAGGGACCAAGGGCACTATGGGACTGAACCTCTGCTGGCCTCCTAGGAGAACATGGCAAGAGGGAGACCAGCCTGACCCCATCAATCAACCAAAGAAGGTGTGTGTGTGTGTGTCTGCATGTGTGAGTATCTATTATTGCACTCTATTGTAAGCCACCTTGAGGATCATTCGATCAAAAGACAAGATATAAAACTTCTAAATCAGGGGTGGGGGGCCCTTTTTTTAGCCCCAGGGCTGAATTCCAATCTGGAAAAGGTCTCAGTGGGTGCATTCCATCTGTGGGCAGGGCCAAAGGTAGAGTGGGAAAGCCAAAATGTGATTACTACCAATTTTAAGTTTACTCAGAAGTAAGCAGGGCAAGGCTTCTGCACATTTACTCATAAGAAAGCAGGACTGAATCACTGGCAATGAGGATGATGCCAGAGAGGTGGAGCTAATGCACTCATCCCCACTCTCTATATCACACAATTCTAACCAGGTGGGGGAGAAGTTTTGTTATGCATGGTATGAACACTCAACCAACTGTATGGTTGTCAGGGAGGGTCACAACAAAAGACACAGCCTTTTAAACCTGCTGCTGCAGCAGAAGGTGAAGCTCTCATGACTTCTTCTGCCCATTCCTTCCCTGATTCTGTCATCCACCTCTCTTCCATATCTGCTAGGATGTACTACTGGGAAAGCCACAGTAGGAAAGGTATGTAGAGATACCTTTCCTACTGTGATCCCCTTCATGGATCACTGCCTTGTTGTGGTGAAGGGGCTTGCGTAACTCAGTGAAGCCATAAGCTATGCCGTGCAGGGCCACCCAAGAAGGACAGGTCATGGCAGAAAGTTCTGACAAAATGTGGTCCACTGGAGAAGGAAATGGCAACTCACTCCAGTATTCTTGCCAAGAAAACCACCGTGGAACGTACCACAAGGCTAAAAGATATGACGTGGGAAGATGAGCCCCTCAGGTCGGAAGGTGTCCAATATACTACTGGGGAAGAGCAGAGGGTATTTCCAAGTAGCGCCAGAAAGAGTGAAGCGGCTGGGCCAAAGCCGAAAGGACACTCAGCTGTGGATGTGTCTGGTGGTGAAAAGAAAATCTGATGCTGTAAAGAACAATATTGTTTAGGAACCTGGAATGTCAGATCAATGAATCAAGGTAAGCTGGAGGTGGTCAAACATGAGATGGCAAGATTGAACATCGACATCTTGGGAATCAGCGAACTAAAATGGACAGACATGGGCGAATTTAATTCAGGTGACCATCATATCTACTACTGTGGGCAAGAATCCCTTAGAAGAAATGGAGTAGCACTCATAGTCAACAAAAGGGTGGGAAAAGCAGTACTGGGGTACAATCTTAAAAACGATAGAATGATCTCAGTATGAATCCAAGGCAAACCATTCAACATCACATCACAGTAATTCAAGTCTATGCCCCAACCACTGAGACCGAAGAAGCTGAGGTTGATCGGTTCTATGAAGACCTACAACACCTTCTAGAACTAACACCAAAAAAAGATGTCCTCTTCATCATAGGGGATTGGAATGCTAAAGTAGGAAGTCAAGAAATCACTGGGATAACAGGCAGGCACGGCCTGGGTGTACAAAATGAAGCAGGACAAAAACTAATAGAGTTTTGCCAAGAGAACATGCTGATCATAGCAAACACTCTTTTCCAACAGCACAAGAGACGACTCTACACATGGACATCACCAGATGGTCAATATCGAAATCAGATTGATTATGTCCTTTGCAGTCAAAGATGGAGAAGCTCTATGCAGTCAGTAAAAACAAGACCTGGAGCTGACTGTGGCTCAGATCATGAGCTTCTTGTTGCAAAATTTCAGCTTAAATTGAAGAACGTCGGGAAAACCACTAAACCATTCACGTATGACCTAAATCATATCCCTTATGAATATACAGTGGAGGTGAGGAATAGATTTAAGGGATTACACCTGATAGACAGAGTGCCTGAGGAACTATGGACGGAGGTCCGTAACATTGTTCAGGAGGCAGCAACGAAATCCATCCCAAAGAAAAAGAAATGCAAGAAAGCCAAGTGGCTGTCTGATGAGGCTTTACAAGTAGCTGAGGAAAGAATGGAAGCGAAAAGCAAGGGAGAAAGGGGAAGATATAGCCAACTGAATGCAGAGTTCCAGAGAATAGCAAGGAGAGACAAGAAGGCCTTCTTAAATGAACAATGCAAAGAAATTGAGGAAAACAACAGAATGGGAAAGACTAGAGATCTCTTCAAGAAAATCGGAGATCTCAAGGGAACGTTTTGTGCAAAGATGGGCATGATAAAGGACAAAGAAGGCAGGGACCTAACAGAAGCAGATGAG
This sequence comes from Heloderma suspectum, assembly GCF_057233095.1. NCBI lineage: Eukaryota > Metazoa > Chordata > Lepidosauria > Squamata > Helodermatidae > Heloderma > Heloderma suspectum. The sequence continues at coordinate 41,403,616 of NC_139464.1, read as the reverse complement.
ATTAAGAAGAGGTGGCAGGAATACACAGAAGAACTATACAGGAAAGATCTGAATGTCCCTGATAGCCATGATAGTGCGGTCACTGAACTTGAGCCGGACATCCTCGAGAGTGAAGTCAAGTGGGCCTTAGGAAGCATTACTAACAACAAAGCTAGCGGAGATGACAGTCTTCCAGCTGAGCTATGTAAAATCCTAAAAGATGGTGCTGTTAAAGTGCTGCATTCAATATGCCAACAAATTTGGAACACTCAACAATGGCCACAAGACTGGAAAAGGTCAGTTTACATTCCAATTCCAAAGAAGGGCAATGCCAAAGAGTGTTCAAACTACCGCACAACTGCGCTCATTTCACATGCCAGCAAGGTGATGCTCAAAATCCTACAAGCTGAGCTTCAGGTAGTATGTGAACCGAGAACTACCGGAAGTACAAGCTGGGTTTCGAAGAGGCAGAGGAACTAGAGATCAAATCGCCAACGTTTGCTGGATCATGGAGAAAGCAAGAGAATTCCAGAAAATCGTCTATTTCTGCTTCATTGACTACGCTAAAGCCTTTGATTGTGTGGATCACAACAAACTGTGGCAAATTCTTAAAGTGATGGGAGTACCAGACCACCTTACCTGTCTCCTGAGAAACCTGTACGAGGGTCAAGAAGCAACAGTAAGAACCAGACATGGAACAACCGATTGGTTCAAAATTGGGAAAGGAGTACAACAAGGCTGCATATTGTCACTCTGCTTATTTAACTTATATGCAGAGTACATCATGAGAAACGCCGGGTTGGATGAATCAGAGGTCGGAATTAAGATTGCTGGGAGAATTATCAACAACCTCCGATATGCAGACGATACCACCCTAATGGCAGAAAGCGAAGAGGATCTCAAGAGCCTCTTGTTGAGGGTGAAAGAGGAGAGTGCGAAAGCTGGTTTGAAACTCAACATTAAAAAAACTAAGATCATGGCATCTGGCCCCATCACTTCCTGGCATATAGAAGGGGAAGAAATGGAAGCAGTGACAGATTTTACTTTCTTGGGCTCCAAGATCACCGCAGACGGTGACTGTAGCCATGAAATTAAAAGACGCTTGCTCCTTGGGAGGAAAGCTATGGCAAACCTAGACAGCATAGTAAGAAGCAGAGACATCACCTTGCCGACAAAGGTCCGTACAATCAGAGCTATGGTTTTCCCAGTAGTAATGTATGGCTGTGAGAGCTGGAATATAAGGAAGGCTGAGCACTGAAGAATTGATGCTTTCGAACTGTGGTGCTGGAGAAGACTCTTATGAGTCCCCTGGACTGCAAGGAGGTCAAATCAGTCAATCCTAAAGGAAATCAACCCTGAGTGCTCATTGGAAGGACAGATACTGAAGCTGAAGCTCAAATATTTTGGCCACCTAATGCGAACCGAAAACTCTCTGGAAAAGACCCTGATGCTGGGAAAGACTGAAGGCAAAAGGAGAAGGGGACGGCAGAGGATGAGATGGCTAGATAGCATCACCGATGCAATGAATATGAACTTGAGCAAACTCCAGGAGAGAGCACAGGACAGGAAGGCCTGGTGTGCTGTGGTCCATGGGGTCACGAAGAGTCGGACACGACTGAACGACTGAACAACAACAACTTCTGGAAAAGCCACAGTAGGAAAGGTATGTAGAGATGGACTAATCTGTCAGTTTTGGTTACATTCTCATGAAAATCTATATGCATTTTTGTGTGCATTTCTCTGAATGCATACATTTTCGTACACAATTTTGCCCAGCATACACTTTTTTGCAAGCAATTACTCCAGTATAATGCATTTTTGAATGTTACTTTCATTAATATGTGCATTTTTCTGTGTGCTTTCTCCCAATATACACATTTTTGTATGCATTTTTGGATTAGAGGTCTGTATTGCAAAACTCCAGGAGAGAGCGCAGGACAGGAAGGCCTGGCATGCTATGGTCCATGGGGTCACGAAGAGTCGGACATGACTGAACGACTGAACAACAAAATTGCAAAATTCAGAAAAATGTGAATTTGAATAATGACTAAGTTTTGGTTTGTGTATTGGTTTGAAAATGTGAAATTAGGTGAATTTGCATTAAAATGTGAACTGAACAGATTTCTCCTCATCCCTAGAGGTAGGCAGGTGAATGACGGGTATGGGTAGGAGGAGCTGTGATTACCTTCTCTCTCACACTGCATCAGGACATTTGAATGAACATTTCTAGTGTCTGTGTTGTGGCAACTCTATCCCACTGCCAGTTATGGTCAAAGTTTTACAGGTTTCTCTTGTACTTCAAAACCCTGCAAAATCTGTTTAGGGTGCAATCCTATGCATGTTTAGACAGAAAAAAAGCACTGCTGGCTGGGGAATGCTGGGAGTTGTTGGACTGTTCTCTTTCTAAACATGCATAGGATTGCACGTTGAGTCAGAGAAGATGGTGGGGCAAAAGAAAGAGAACAATCAAAAGGATCAATCATATCATATTACCTTGAACTCGCTGGAAAACTATTGTCTGTGTCCTGCCTAGTGCTTAATGCTTTTCAGTTCAGAGGACATGAATTGAAGCCTGGTGTTACTACCAGCCCTTTTTATAAAGGAGATGATTATCCTTTGAAAAAATAAGGGTCCTGCTGGAAGAATAGAAATTCTACCAGAGTCCAGACACTTGTTCCCTGGGAGAGTGCAATTTTCACTTCTTCTTTAAAACACACACACACACACACACATCTGCTCTATTACTCATTTATTTTGCTTCCCCATATGGAATGCCTAGATGGGAACATGATTAGCTATAGGTTCACTTTCTGGGGGAAAGCCCTGGTGAAATGGGATGAGGTTTGACATGTTGATAGGAGGCATAGGCTGTTTGCTAAAACCCTAATTCAATAAGCAGAACAAACCCTCTTCCTCTTCAAATACTGAACAGAGGCAGGAGACATGTATATTGTGTGTGTCTCCTTTAATAATCTAATAGGAGGGTCCATGATGCCTTGCACCCTACACTTAGTGCTACCTACACAGCATGATGTTGCTGTTAGAGCTGACCTAGGTCTGCAGAGCTGAAGGAAAGTAGGCTCTGGCCTCTACCATCATTGCCAAGGGTACTAAGGCTGTAATCCTATGCATATTTAGATAGTAAAAAAAAAGTCCTACAACTCCCAGCATTCCCCAGCCAGCATGGCTGGCTGGGGAATGCTGGGAGTTGTAGGACTTTTTTCTGGCTTCACATGCATAGGATTGTGCCTTAAGGCCACAATCCTATGCAGATAGGCAGCCGTCTCCGAACTCAGAGGTGACCGCCTATCCAATGCAGGGCAGGAGAAGCGCAGAAGGGATCATTCCCTCCGCACTTCTCCTGCCCTGCATTTTCCACTAGATAGCTGGAATTGGCTGTGGACAATGGATGTGTCGTGCCAGCATTTCTGCCCTCCCTGCCCTGGAAACCCCAACCCCGAATGCCCCATTTCAGCTGCTCCACACTCCTCTTATGAGCACAGAACATGGGGCTTTTCCGTGCTGGCTGTGAGGCAGCACAGGAGGAGGGGAAGATAAATTATTTGGGGACTGACCTCAGAGCACAGGCTCTGAGCTCGGTTCCTGGAAAACAAGGTATCCTACGGCCATCTAGCTGCTGACTAGCGGCCATAGGATTGCTCCCTAAGAGGTTGAACATGGCAAAGGGGGAAATCAGCCTGACTCCATCTATCCACCAAAAAAGATTGATAGAATCTATTATAACATTCTATTGTAAGCCACTTTGAGGACCATTCAATTAAAGGGCAGGATATAAATCTTCTAAATCAGGGGAGAGGAACCTTTTTCAGCCCCAGGGCTGAATTCCAATCCAGAAAAGATCTCGGTGGGTCCATTTCATCTGTTGGCAGGGCCAAAGGTAGAATGGGAGGGCTAAAATGTGATTACTACCAATATTAACCCTACTCAGAAGTAAGCAGGGCAAGGCTTTCTCCATGTCTACTCATAAGTAAGCAGGACTGAATCACTCAGCAGCACTTTCAAATGGCATCCCAAATACCAAGTCTCTGCATGTCTACTCAGAAGCATGAGCAGCTTGTCTACTCACAAGTAAGCCAAGCAAGAATCTGCATGTCTGTTCAAACAGGGCAAGCATCTGCAAGACAAACCTCTAAAGTAAGCAGAACAGACCACTATTTGCTCCACTGCAGGGAAAACATATAAGTTATTTGCATTTTGTTCCCCAGCAGAGATTACAGCAGGTGGGCAGGGTGGTACAATTTAGATAGGAAAAAAGGGCACAAGGGAAAAGGTTAAATATCCCCCAGCATTGTTGTTCCAATCAAATTTGGAGACCCCTACAGTGGCCTTTTAAAAGAAAAAATGTCAAAAGTTTTTATTATGGATCTCCTGCCTAACTGTAATTTGACTATAAACAAGACTAGAGGACTAGTCAGTTTCAGATTCTTTGTGTGCTCTTTGTTCCCTGTTTGCAGGCTGAATATTCTCTCTCTCATATGCGTTGGAGCCCATGTCATGATCTATTCATTTAAAAAGAGGGCAGCAGCACAGTTTTCACTCAGCTGAAGTGAGGCTCCCTCCATCCATTACATGATTTGAATGTTGTGTCATTCCCTTTTGGTCAGATCTTGCAAGACTAACCAGCAAAGGTTCAAATGCGGGAAGATCCAGCTTTTGGGGTTGATCATACAGTCAGGTCCAAACTAAGCTAGTGATCTTCACTGTTTTCAAGCAGGATCCCCTTTGACTCCAGTCAGCACTGCTGAGGCCAGCAGATGCCTTTTATGGGATATCAAGGGGGGGCTGACCTCTTCCCTCCCCCCACCCCCAATTCTGACAGGCTGACTTGTTGCTTGGATTGGGATGAATGCTTTTGTTGATGCTGAGATAGTGCTCTGCTCTACTCAGTGCTGCAAAATCTCCCAGAGCAGTTCCTTGCTCTGTTTCTCACCCATGCATTCAATTTTCCATCACTGCAGCTAGCCAATCGTGTTCTCCCCCACCACAGCTAACTGGCAGATTGATCCAGCATTCTCCTCCACACAAGAACATAGGAAGAGCCCTGCTGGATCAGACCAAGGGTCCATCCAGTCCACCATTCTGTTCACAAAGTGGCCAACCAGCTGTCGACTGGGAGCCCACAAGCAGGGCATAACCTCCCAGGGTCCTCAGCAACCGGTGCGCACAGGCTCACTGCCTCTGGGACTGGAGGCAGCACATGGCCATCCACCACCTCCACCATCCCACTCTAGACACTTCACAACTGACAAGTGGCATGTCTCCTCACCCCCCAAATCCTCTTCCAGTAGCCTGCATCACAGCAGCCGGCCCACCACTGAAGCAAACAACAAGGCAAAGCTAGAGAGTAAACAGCTGGTGAAAAAAGAGAGAAAGTGATGAATGGAGAGGAGGGGGGAGAGCCACACTTTTGGTAATTGGGAGCCACCAGTGGGCCTGGCAGTGGAGAACATGTGCCCTAAATGATGAAGGAACACTCCATTCTGTGGGAATCAGGGCCAGCTACAGCAGCTGAGGTAGGCAGAGAACAGTGGAGGTTGGTGGTCCCAATGTCAGTGGGGGCAGTGAATCTGCTCCGGGTTTCAGTCACAGCCAGTCAGAACTCTAAAGGAGTTCTGGTGCTTTACACCTATTTGTATCTCCAGAGACTGGGCTGAGAATCAGGAGTGTCCTTATCTATGCTTCACCTTGGACAGCTCCTTTAGAGTCCTGACTGGTTCTGACTGAAACCTGGATTCTCCACCCCACTGATATCGGAGCCACCAGCCTCAACTGAGAGAGAATACTTATCAGAAGGGAGGGACTGCCTGGCCCAGCCTCCCCCTTTTAGAATGACTCAAGTGCCAGTTAAAACTTGAAAGTGTTCTGTTTCAGGACCAGGCTCTTTTGACTGGATTCCTGTCGATGCTTTTATGGTGATTTGTGGCTTCCACAAAAGTTTAAAGAATGGGCAAGCGCCACCAGGAGAGCAAATGGTGATTGCTGCTGGGAGAATGGTGACATGCCCAGAACAGCCCAGCTGGAGAGAAGCTGTGGCTAACACATACACATTGCCACGTGTCCCCCCCCCCTCAAAAAAAGTTGGGGGGAAGAAAGGGAAGCGGCTGTGAAGGAATGCCACAGGAAGCATGGAAGGGAGGGGCAGGAACTCCAAATCCAGAGAGAGAAAACAGAACTTCAAACTCCCAGCTGCACAAATGTAGAGAGGGAAGTGGGAGCCAAAGGGTGAGGGCCAGGTGGGGAGGAGCAGGAGACAGAGGTTCAGGCTTGGAGCCTGAAATAAGAGGAGGTGCAATGGGAACTGGAGGGGCAGGACTGAGGCAAAGGGCAGCAAGATGTCTGAGAAGGAAAGACATAAATCTGAAGGATCCCTTGTCTGTCCAAAAGTGACACTTTTAACTGACACAGATATGGAATCCCTCCCCGGTCTGCTGAATCGGGGAAGGCGGGGGGAAAGGACACATTTTACTTGTGGTGTTATGCTTCCGAACCAACTCTGTGATGTGGCCATTTTAGAATTGCCAGCAGGACTAGTTTTCCATTTATTTGTTCCTTGTGGGATTCCCCCACCCCCCAAGCCTCAGTACTAGTTGGTGGGCAGTTTAAACCCTTCATTTGTTTAAATGAATTATCAGTCCTATGCAAAAGAGTAAGGGAAAATGTGTCGTCGTCATCCCCCTCCCCCCCCCACACACACATATACTGGAATGGGCATTGCTGCAAAACAAATGTAATTGGAAAGTTTCTGTGATCAGAGACAAAAATAATTAGTCTAGCACAACAGAAAGAGGATATGAAAGTCTCTCGGTGCAGCCAAACATATTTCTTTCGGGACATCCCAGCACATGAACATGTTCTTCTGTTAGAAATATTAATTTGCAGGGAGGGACTCCCAAAACCTTTGAGAAATATCACGAGTGTTACAGAAATGTTAGCGTCCCTCAGAATTCCTTGGACATTTTGCCAATATTGCCTTTAATTTGCCTTTAGGCACTGGAGATATATGGAATCCCTTCGATATTTTGCTTGAGCAGGAACATCCAATTTTTTCTGTTTTCATCATAGGCTAAAATTGGTGGCAGCTGTAAGCTACAGAGTAGCCCTGCCTACTTCTTCTCTAGGATGGCGTATGAGCTGTTATCCTCAGCCATGGATGAATCTGTCAATGTCCATTTCTCTCCATTTCTGTTTTTCCCATCTTAAATTATTCCATCCCATTTTTGCAACAGTTTGGTTTTATTTTTTTAGTCCCTGTAAAATGTGCCCTAATGTATGCATTTTTGTATGCAGTTTTACCTAATATGCACATTTTTGCAAGTAATTTCCCCTGATATAATGATCTTGCTCATTGGCTCACACTTGCAAGTCTGCCTGTCTGCTATGTAGCCCCACAGAGGCATATTCCCCTCTTGTAAATATCCTTGTCAGTTTCATCCTCTCTACCCACTACTTACTTTAGCCCAGCAGAGCCATATTCCCTATTTGCCAAAGAACTTGCCAATTTCATCCTCCCCTTTAGCATAGGGATGTTGGAGAAATCTGCTGTGGACTCCACCTGGACCAGACATTGGGGGTTCACCCATTTCTACTTTAGTGCTCCCCCACTCTTTGCTCGGAAAGTGGCTAAATTAAACCTCTCTGTTCAGAGGCAGTGTGGCTTATGGAATTCCACTTGCTGACTGACAATTAGAAGGTGGAGGGAAATTGTTCTCATGCCCTGTTTGTGGACTTCTCAGAGGAACCTAACTATCTGCTGTAAGAAACAGGATGTCAGACAAGATGGGCCTTTTAGTCTGATGGAGCAGGGCCCTTCTTATCTTTTGATTCCAAGATAAAGAAAAACGCCACCACTTTCCCAGGGTTAACTTTTTTTAAAGAGAGATACGCTGGGGTTTGAGTCTGCCTAGAAGTCACACACCTTGACCTGGAAACATTGGCCCCTAATCTGATGTGTATGAAAGGATAAATGTGGATTGCACTGCATGATCCCAGAGGAGTGCCCCAGGATGCCTTGTATTACTGCAACAGAGGTGGGGTGTACATGTGTTGGGGCCGGGGGAGGGGGACATCTCTCACCCTTGCATCATGCTCTGCTTGGGTTGTAGGGTAGCCATGTATCTTTTTTTTTTCTTTTTTCTTTTTACAAAGGAAAGTCCTCTGTTTGAAGGGCTGCCAGAGGACTGACCTGTATCTGAAGGCCATTGGAAGGGTTCCAGTCCAAAATGAAGAACCATAGGAACAGTTGCCCATCAACAGTGAACACCTGGGCAGCAGACAGAAAGGCAAACACACAGGTTATTTGGTCACAGTCTTCCACACTATGGTGAGACGTACTCTATTTCTGTTTAAATCATAATAATTATTTCTAAACTTGCATCTATAAACATAAATTAGCAAATGCACATTTTATGCAAATTGTTGCCTCCCCGCCCCCTTTTGGTGATGCATTTCCTCTTCTTTGGCAATTCATCAGTGGCTACCCTAGTTGCTTGTGCAGTCAGGATGGCCCTGGATGGATGGTTGTTGTTACCCTGTGGTGTGGGAAAGGCACTGGCACCTTTTAGCATTACTCCCCATTTTCCCAAACAGAGCCCTTGCTCACCTGAAAGCATGCACAGCTGACATGATGTTCTATCATTCTGACATGATGTTCTATCACATCACAGCGTGATCCTTTTCTTCTCCTTTTCCCCATAACAATTCAGTGGATGACAGCTCTAGATGTGAGGAAACACACGCACACACACGCGCGCACACGCACACACACACACACGAACACACAAAGGGAATTGCAGGGCTTTGCATTCTGCTCAGTTTGGAAAGTACCTTTTCCAGGCCTATTCAGGCCTGAAGTCTGGGTATTAATGGGGAAGGGAGCAGAGTAGAGAGGGTTAAAAAGTGGAGTGACTGATTAACTTCAAAAGCCAGTGCAACCTCAGCTGCCAATCTTGAAGTTCTTCACTTTTCTTCAATTGCAGATCAGAACAAGAAAACACGATTTGATAGAACAGGTATGGAAATGCAAAAAGAGAAGAAGCAAAAAAAGCAACAGCTCTCCACTCATCCACTGAACATTTTCACATGAGAGCCAGTGTGGTGTAGTGGTTAAAATGTTGGACTGGGACTCGTGAGATCTGGGTTCTAGTCCCTACTCAGCCATGAATCTCACTGGGTGACTTTGGGCCCGTCACTGATGCTCAACCTAAGCTACTTCCCAGGGTTGTTGTGAGGATAAAATGGAGAGGAGGAGGACTATGTACGCCGCCTTGGGTGCCTTGCAAGAGGACAAAAGGTGGGATATAAATGACGATGATGATGGACAACCGCTGCCAAAAGATAGAGTGGCTTTGTTCAGAAGCCCTGCTAAACCATTATGTTCATGAGCATCTGCAAGATGTGGGGTTCCACACTTCACCCCTCCCTCCTCCTCCTCCTCCTCCTCCTCCAGTACAGTTGATCTCAGAGTCAGAAGAGAATGAGCTGGCTGGAACCACTGTACCACTGGCTGGGGAACTGGACCCCAGTCCTGACTCTGAGCCTGAGGCTAGTGTTCAGGAGCCTGCAAAGCCTGAAGCAGGACCCTCCCAGGCATCATCCCCCAAGCCAAGTCAAGTTCCTCCTGGTCCAACTTCAACAGTGCATAGGGAGTGCACCACGCAGGAGGCCACAGAAAGCAGAAATGCTCAGCGTGAGGCCAGGACATTGGCCCTTTAAGGATTTGCACTTTTCAGGCAGGAAAGTGGAGCTTAGGTGGGGTAGACTGGATGGAGCGACTCATAAGGCCTCAGCAAACCTCCCAGCATTGTTGGAACAAGTTGCACAAGCAGGGCTTTCCATGGTGCTGCAACCACAGGCCCCAAGGAGCCCTGCTACAGATAGATCAGAACAGAAATCCGGAGCACCGACTTCTGTTTTAAACAAGCAAGAGGGGTTTTTGTTATGCCCAAACTGGGAGAACTTAGTTTAAACCAAGGATGCGGAATGTGTGCCCTCCAGATGTTGCTGGACTGCAATTCCTATCATCTCTCACCATTGACTATGCTGGCTATGGCTGATGGAAGTTGCAGTCCAAGAAAGAGGGCCATACATTCCTCACCCCTGGTTTAAAGTATGATTTGTTAGCAAGCCAGAATTATAATCCACAGCTAAATCTCGGCTTCTTCTTTTTTGTAAAAGAACATCTACATTGAGTGTATTTTGGGGGCATGGAAAGGGTGGTGGCCAGCCATCTGGCCGGTAGGCAAACAACAGCTGTACTGTACCTACCAGCTGCCTGGCTGGCTAAGCAGTCCATCACTTCTCCGCATGGACAATGAGGGGAGTGGATAGGAATGGAGGAAGCCTCTGCTTGCCATGCTACATAAATACAGTACAGAAGGAGATGTGCTGTCGTCCCTCCCTTGCTGAAATGTTGCTTTCTGTGAACGGGTTGGCAAATTAGGGGGAAGGCATTTCACAACAACCCTGGTACAATCACATCATGTTTGCTTTTGGTGGTGTTTTATCAACACAGACAGGTTCACATCTGTGTCACTAAAACACCGCACAAAAATAATTGTGAATTCGTGATCTAAGCTGGCATACAGTACCATATCAAAGCTGACATGCGATATCACCATGTCAAAGTGTGCTTATTGGTGATGCCGAGGGCAAATAAAAAAGACACAAGAGAACTGAAACCTGGAGCAAACTGTGCATGGACAAAACTCTGTACAGGACTTTGAAATTAAAAACACACAAACAGACCAATGGAGAATTCCTCATCTACTGGTTCCACTTCAGACACAGATCCAGGTAATTTAGAACACCAAAAGCCAGGAAAAATACAGAAGAGGAGAATTTTAGGAGCATGCCTAGAAGAAAAAAGGCTCCCGAATTTTCGTTTTTAAGCAGCAGCAGTCATGCCTCTATTACACCAATGACTTGTACTAAAGCAAGAATGGCACAATTGTTTGTTGATCATTTGTTAAGGCTACTGTTCAAATAACCGTGCCATTCTGAGGCAGAAAGCTTAGACCAGGGAGGCGCAAAGGCGGGATAGGAAGACCTGTCAATTTCAGTTTCTCTAAGTTTGTCATTTCAATTTCTCTAGTCTTAACTTCAGTTCATCCCAAACATTGAGGTGTCTTTCCCCCCTTTTTTTAAAGCATAAAAATGTGTACATCCATTTTTGTCCACATTCTCCTAATAGATTCATTTCTGCAAGCAATTTTCCTAATATAATGCATTTTGACCATTATTTTCACTAATATACGCATTTTTCTGTGCACTTTCCCCCAATATATGCATTTGTGTAAGCTTTCTTTTATTTGAGAAGTCCATTGCAAAAGTTGGAGAAGTGTGAATTTCAAAGGATAACAGCCTTTCCGTTCCCAGGTTGGTTTGAAAGTGCAGAATTAGGCACATTCACATTAAAATGCTGACTGACATTTCTCCTTCATCACTAGCAGAAGATCAGGATCTACTGGTAGATCTCTATTCTGTGGTAGATCACCAATGATGTCAGACTCCCAGTCATTTAACAATAGCAACCATCCCCCCACCCCATCCCCAAAATTAAGCTATTGAATTAACAAAAGCTTGGTAGGGAGGGGGTAACCAGGAATTGAATTTTGTGTGAAAGGACTGTGAGCTCAGTTTGGGTACTGAAAACAAATTCCTGGGTTGAGCATGCTGCATGTGCTTAAAAAGCCTCCTTGTTCCTAAATTCTACGGGCATCTCTACACCAGCATAAAATCCTGCATTTAAAATGGGTCTTTCTGCTTCCGTTTTAAATGCAGGATCATAACAACTCCCTTTTTCACATGCTTCCTTTCCCCCCACCCTTTTCCCCTTCCTTCTCCCCATATCTGAGTCTTTCATTGATCTCACTTCTCTTCTTGACGGTTTTCCTCTTTTCACAGAGGGAACATAAGTGAAACACAATGGGGGTAATTTGACAGCTCATTATCTGCGATCTATTTAAAAATGGAACAAAGGGCATTTAGTGCAGGAGATGCCCTGGAGTGTCACCGCAGGGTCATGGCGTCATGTAAAGAGCCTGAAAACTTCCACGAAGGAGCAATCTCAGTCGCAGGATAAAAGCTCAGTGTGAAGGAGCCCTAAGTGAATGTCTACCCCTCTAAGCCGCTATTTTACACTTGGCTCCAGCTGGTGAATCTCAGGTCTCTTGGGGAAACAAACAAAGCAGATCCTGCAAGTCCACCCACCCCTGACCTAGACCATACCAGATTTTGTCAGGGGGCAGGGGTCAATTTCTGGGGAAGATGCAAACATGTACATAAGGATCAGCGCTGCTGCGGCCACCACTGCTGCTGCCCCCCCCAACATAAATGTCTTTATTTTTTAACTTGGTCTCAGGTTGTTGCTTTTTTTTTAGTTTTAGAAATAGCTACAGGGGAGGAGGTGGGTAGGGAGGAAACCGAGATGGCCAGATGAGAAGATAAAAAGAAAAGTGGAAACGGTCATTGATGCAAACACCAAGCCAATGGCTCCCCGTTCAATTTCTTTCCACTCTATGGGTTTTAGCTATGATGCCTGAGTCGGCTCCACTTCACACCTATGGGGACCACAACACCCTCCACCACCCACGCTGCTTCCTCTGCCTCCCAGGGCTTGCAGCAAAGAGAAGGGTCTGTGTGTGCGTGAGCACGTGTGCGAACGTTCACAAGGCGACCAACTTCTCAGCAAAAGGTCAGTTTTAAGAGATCACTGCTGCTTCCCCTTAATGTGGTTGCCCACTGCTGTTTTGTTTTGGTGCTTTTCTTACGGGCAACTCCAACAGTGGGGGGGAAGGGGGGCAATAAATGTCACTAAAGTCACAGCTCTGAAACAAACAAAACGTTTTGCCTGGTCTGTTACATGTTGCGCATTTTATAGGCTTCAGAAAACGTCCAGCCAGTAACCAACACACAACACCCCAGTGATCAATCATACTAAATCCAGAGTGGCTAACATCCTGTTTACATATTTGGAGCTGCAAACTTCAAGGTTTCGCTTCTTCATATTGAAAGTATTTGGAATCCATTAACACATGAATGCCAGGAGGTATTGGCACTCTTTCCCAAAGAGCTGCTACTGTGTGACTGGGTTTGCACTGCACAACCAGGTCATCATGGGTTATTTAACCCACCATGATCTACAGTGCAGGCCAGCCGGGTGCATGTGGCCACCATTTTCACTATGCAACCCCCAATTAGGGCAATCGGGGAGATCAGGGTTTGCACCATGTCTTCTGAACCTGGCCATCATGAGTTATTTGAGGGTTAAACAACCTTCACATAACCCTCGATTACTAGTAGGTTATGTGAGGGTTGCTTAACCCTTGAATGACTCACAATGATGGGTTTGCATGACATGGCTCAGCTCCTTATAGCACTGATCGGGGGTTACATATTCAAAATGGCATTCAGCAAGCACCACAGCTAGGGATGTTAGAGAAATCCGCCGCGGATTCAAATGAGGCCGGATTCTTTGGAATCCAGTCTCAGGAATCTGTGGTGGATCGGCACCACTTACCTCTGCTCCAGAAGGATTGGAGGTGGAACGGTACTCGGCTGCTTCTTCCACCGGAGCCATTCGCCTCCTCCATGCCTATCGCCATTTCTTTTCTTTTTTTCTTTTTTTTCAAATGGCGATCGGCAGGATGTGCCCATAGACTTATACGCAAAATAGAGCCGTGAATCTTGCGTATAAGCTTATGGACACATAGACTTATATGCAAGATTCATGGCTGTATTTGCGTATAAGTCTATGGGCACATCCTGCTGATAGCTATTTTTTTTAAAAAAAAAGAAATGCGATCAGCATGGAGGAGGTGATGGTGAATGGCTCTGACTGGCAAGGTAAGCGGCCCTATAGCAGATGCGGCTCCACGGAATCCTCACAGAGCCGAGCTGCTCCGGAGGATTCCGGGGTGGGGGAAAACCGGATCGTCTCCCACCCCCACGGATTCCCACGATGAGCTGACCATGTCATGCGAACTGGCCCTGTATAAAATAAGGGCCAAGATAGGCATTGCCTTAAATTTGTGTCTAGCAGCTTGCCCTCCTCCATTCTTACTCTAGAGTAGATGCAAGGGACTGGATCTGGATCATGACCCTATCATAGATGGTAGCAGGGCTTTTAAGATCTGGATTGGACCCCCTCCATTTACTCTAGAGTAAAAATGGGGGAGGACATAGCTGTTAAAGTAATATCTGTCTTGGACCTAAGATTCACCTGTTTTGTTGGTTAAGTGGGAAATCATCATGAAAAACTTGGAGGGGCTATGAGCACCCATGCTAGTTTTATTATTTATGTATCTGTGTACATATGTATTGTTACGAGCAACACCATTCTCTGAGTAGTGAGAAGTTCCAGAAGTGCAGTTCTTACCCAGTTTTGGTTTCCTTCGGAAAGCGGCCGCTGGAGGTTTATGGGGGTTTGTAATATTTGTGTTATTTACAAATATACAAGTTGAGCAAAGGTAGAGGGACAGCTTAGACACACTGACATCGAAAATTCACGGCTCCCACATCAGATCTCCAGGGAGAGAGGCAGCTTTGCTTTTCAGAGTTCAGACCTCAACTGTCTGTCCTGTTCTTTCCATTTCACTCAAAACTCAAACTGCAGGCTTCTTTTGTTTCCATTCAAACACAGGCCTAGATGACATCGCCCTTAGCCAAGAGGTGAAGGGGAGAAAAGATATTCCCCCTTCTCACATGGTTCCTGTAATCAAGAAGATTTTCAGAAAGGATTCCGTATCAATAAGCAACTGGCCAACTATTTCGTTCCCATGGCAGCCTGTAGCTGGAGTCTCCAGCAAATGTGCCCAGACACCTCTCTTGGCCCCCACCAAACTCCCTGCCTGATTTTTATTATTTTTTTTAAGATAGTAATTCAAAAAACCTAGGGGCTAGCATGATGCCAAGTGAAATGCCAGTCTCTAGCATCATCTTTATTTCCAGGAATGCCTCTAGGCCCCATGTGTGTATGTCTTTGGGTGTGAAACTGAGTATATAGAGGGAGCCTGCTCTGCTAACAAAATTGGTATGTTGTTGCATTCAGGGCAATAATATCAAACACAGTCTGAATGTGTCTGTGTGCTTTTATGTAAGTGATGTTTAAAATTTGTATATTGTACTTTAATGTTTTAACTTCTGTAAACCACCTAGAGAGCTTCGGCAATGAGCGATATAGAAAATAATAATAATAATAATAATAATAATAATAATGATGATGATGGCAGCTGTAGGGATGATAACCATCCTGCTTGATGCTGTGATCTGGAAATCTCGAAAGTTTGCACATTTTTGATGACGTTTTGGTTGGCCTAATGGAGGCACTGCACTAATATAAACATAAGAACGCACACAAGAGATGATATAAAGCTCCGCCCATGGACATTTAGTGCCACAATGGATCGATGAATGTGAACCCTCTCACAGCATGCTATCAGTTTGGGCAATCCTTCTCATACTGTTGCCATTTCACCAAAATGTGTCTGCTTTTTGCACATCTGGCTATGGGAATTTCCCCCAAAGAGGCAGCCAGCTCCTGATTCTTAGCAAGATGACACCTTCATAGGCTGAGTGCTGCTGGCTTCCTGGCAAAGTTGCACACTGATGGTTACCTGAGATGAGTCATCCAACACAGAGGAAACAAAATTGGCAATTCGACAGGACTCTTGTCAGAAAGAATATAGGCAGGAGCCCTGTGGTGTTGTTCAATGCATGTGAAGAATGTTCGCACAGGGGCCTCTCTGCAATCGCAGAGCACAGAAAACACAGTTTGCACCTATGTGCTCAGGGCCCAGGGCCAGGTTTTGATGTTTGTGTGTACACCGAGTTCATGGAGATGATGTGGTCTGCAGCCATGATCACAGCCCCCTCCCCCAATGCATAAAGAACCAAGGAAACTGCCTTATACTGAGGCAGAATGTTGCTCCAGATCAGGGGTGTTGCTAGGTCCTTAAAAGATCCAGGGCACAGGCCCATAACACAAATTTGCACACACATACACACATATATAATCTATATATATCTTTGCATCTAAGCAGACCTTGTGTGTGTGTGTGTGTGCGTGCGCACACACGTGTGTGGTGTGCATGTGGTGTGCTTATGTGTGCATAGATTACATACATATATACATATGCAGTGTGCACTGACCTCCCCCCCCCCCACACGTCAACTCCCACACACACACTTCAAAGACCGCAATTCAGCATTTTGGAAAACATCCCACTTCTGCTCGGGACAAGTGTAGTCAGTCCACTTCAGCTCAGCACCAAACCTGAGTCAAGGTTTGGAAAAATGAGTCTTTATGCTTCCTGTTGACTGCCATAGGAAATTAGAAAAAAACTTTTTTCTCTTTGTCAGAACTGGATGGTAATTTCAGGCATAGTAGCTAGCCCCCTAGAAGGGGATCACACCTGCCCAATGTCAGAAAAATAGGTGCAGGGTTTGATTTTTTTTTTTTAAAAGAGATCTCCCAATGACATTTTAATTCCTTGGAAGAATTGGATAAAAATTTCAGGATTCATTGCCCCATCAGAGGAGACCATGTCTGCCAAATTTCCAAATGGTAGCCATAAGGGCTTTTGTGCAAGGGTGGCCTTGACATTTTGAGATCTCCAAAAGAGGACATACTTCTCTCTCTATGTTCCTTGTGGACCATTGTTCTGAAAATCACAGACAGCCTAAAGGTGTCCCTAAGTAAGAAACCAGCAAAGTTTCAGAAGGATAGCAGTTCATGTGGAAGGGGAATTCTCCAATTTGCGGGAGGGAGTGATTTGCTTTCCCTTCCATTCACCATTTCCCCAATAGTTTGGGGATAAATCTCTATGAAAATGCATAGGTCATTCCAAGTGTCCCCCAGGCAAGAAACCTGCAAAGCTTCTGAAGGCTATACATGCATGAATTTATTTACATTTCCCCAATGTTAGCAGCCGTGGAACATGGGTGGGAAGGTGCTATTGCACCCATGTCCTGCTTGTGGGTTTCCCATGGGCATCTGGTTGGCCACTGTATGAACAGAATGCTGGCCTAGATGGACCTCCATGTGATACAGCATGGCTCTTCTTATATTCTTAAAAATACAGAGTGCCTCTGAGCATATACATAATCCTTTTCTTTCACCACTGAGCACTTACACTCTCCCCCTACCAGTTCTATTCCCCTCCATGCAACCATCCCTCCTCATCCTACCATCCTCCAGCAATTCTTCATAAAAACAGATGCTTTGTGCAACTCTCCTCTACCTCCTCCGTGTTATGCAGAAGCTCTCATTGCCTCTTCCTCCCCATAACTTCATTTGTGCCAAGACTTCACCAAGATCAGCCAATGAGTCTGTTCTCAAAACTAGGCCTCATTTACAGAGGAACTCTGAGCATGTGCCAAGTGCCTTTCCCTCACCACTGAAGCTAGAGTTCATGCACCCACCCACTTCTGACAAAACATGCATAGGACTGAGCTGAAAGGGTAGTCAGTTCATTAGCCAGAACTGGGTAGGCAGTGTATTAAGCCTGCAGTACCATGTTCACAACTCCGGAGTTATTTCTGAGTAAACATGCAGAATATCAAGGTGCAAACCTCCCTGCAAAAGTAACTTGTGCTGTAATCCTATGCATGATTTCCTGAGGGTAAGCCTCATTAAACATCATGGGGCTTCTGAGTAGGCATACATAGGGTTGTATAAATGGGCAGTATTTATCTCCCCTCCTCTTAAAAAACAAAACCCCAAACTCCTTTTTTTTTTTTTTTAATTATAGCTTTCTGTTCATAGGAACATAGGAAGCTGCCTTATACTGAGTCAGGCCCTGGGTCCATCTAGCGCAGTACCGTTGACACTGACTGGCAGCAGCAGCAGCTCTCCAGAGTTCAGGCAGGATTCTTTCCTAGCCCTACCTGGAGATGCTGGGGATTGAACCCAGTACCTTCTGCATGCCAAGCATGTGCTCTGCCACTGAGCTACAGCCCTTCCTATTGCTGGATAATGGCAACTGACAAACAAAACAGCCCCAGAATTTTTTCTCTGCAACTATGTGAACCCGCTCAGTCTTCTCAAAGACTTGAGTGAGGAGGAGAAAAACCAACCCTCTTGTCTGTTTGTATAAAGTGAAATACAGTTCAGAAGTTCTCTTGCCCACTGAAGAGAATTCTCTTTAAGAATTCCACGAGATATGCTCTGGGTGGAATAAAGAAGAGAAAGGAAGAACAGGAAAGGGGAGGGAAGAAGAAGAGTGGTGATTGGAAATGCGGGGGCGGGGGGAGAATTCCTTAAGCCAAGTGGCTCCTTTCAGAGAGGTAGTTCTTCAGAGGAATTTAGGAGGCTGTGGAGAGTTTGTAAGGATTGCAGTACTTAAATTAACTTTATTAATTGAAGTGGCTGAGGGCTTTTTCTAGCTTTTTTAAAAGCCAGTGTGGTGTAGTGGTCAGAGTGTTGGACTGGGAGCCGGGAGATCCGGGTTCTAGTCCCCACTTGGCCATGGAAGCTCACTGGGTGACCTTGGGCCTGTCACAGACTCTCAGCCCAGCCTACCTCACAGGGTTGTTGTTGTGAGGATAAAATGGAGAGGAGGAGGAAAATGTAAGCTGCCTTGGGTTCCTTTCCTTGCAAGAGGGAAAAAGGCAGGATATAAATGCAATGAATCAATCAATCAATAAAAAATACTCTAGAACTTATTTAAAAGCCTCAGCAATTCCTCGATCATGACGCCACATAGTCCTAACCTTCCTTTTGGAATAATTCGAGTCCTACAGCTATTTAGGAGAAATTAAAGTGGAGGGGGAGAAATAGGGATGGGGGAGAATTTCTCCCCGAAACTTCGGGGGGCCGAGTGCCAACGCATTCGGCCCCCCGAAATCGGCGGTGAAATTCTCCGCCACCCCACCACCCCCGGGATGGGACTTACTTTTGATGAATGTCACTCCCGGCGGCGGGTCCCGGTGGCGGTTCGGCGGGTTTTCGTCAGGGACGGGGGCGGCAGCCGGTCTTTCGACCGGCTGCCGCCACTGCCATTACAAGGAAAGTAAAAAAAACAACAACCCCGTGATAGGCTACGTAATGATTAACGTAGCCTATCATGGCTAGATCTCCAAAGTCAGCCGTGATAGGCTACGTTAATCGTTACGTAGCCTATCACGGGTGACTTTGAAAAAAAAAAAAAGCGCGTACGCAAATGGCGGCCCACATAGGGCGCCACCATTTGTGTTCCTTATTTGGTCCCTGCAGTCTACGTAAAGATTTACGTAGACTACAGGGACCAAATAAGGAACGCAAATGGCAGCACCCTATGGGGGCCGCCATTTGCATACGCGCTTTTTTTTTTTTTTCAAAGTCACCCGTGATAGGCTATGTGACGATTTACGTAGCCTATCACGGCTGACTTTGGAAATCTAGCCGTGATAGGCTACGTAAATCGTTACGTAGCCCATCACGGGGGTGTTTTTTTAAAACTTTTTTTTCGTGGCCAGGTAGACGGGGTGCTTCTACCCGGCCTGAATTTCGCCGGCGAGGTATGGGGCGCCTCCCCCCCAGCCTGAATTTCGGCCGGGCGAGGTGGGGCGCCTCCCCCCCCTCGCATGAACTTCGGGGGAGAACCGAAGCACCTCCCCCCCACCGCGAAGCAAGCTTCGAGAACAGGTAAGGGACTTTCTTCCATCCCTAGGGAGAAATAAGTTTGTGGAGGCTGATTGGATCCTTTGCTGTACTGAAGGTACTAAACTTCTGCAGAAGGCAAAGGTTCCAGTTTGGGGCAGTGAAATCAGATGCTGTGTGAAATACCAGTATTTCACATGGAACTCTTTCTTCCCTTCCATCTTCCTCTTCAAAATTTAATTGCAGGCAAGTTCCCAACAGTGGACATGTAAGACTAAGAGCAGAAAAGTAGGGGGAGAGAGGTTTTTTGTACATAAAAAAAAAAACCTACACCAGAGATTAGGGATAGTGACCTCATAATGGTCACCTTAAACACCTTCTGATTAAGATCTCTAATCCCCTAGGTGGCTTTATAGTTTTTGCTTTCTTAGTCTTTGAGAAAAGGAAACTTTATGCATGGCTAAAACAAAAGCCACTGGACCTAACTGTCTGAAATCTGGCACATTCAGTCAGCTCCAGAGGGGCTGCCAGGTCCCCAAATTCCATGCACATATGTGGAAGAACAAAAAAATTATAGCTCTTTGCTTGGACAGATTTTCTTGAAAAAAGCAAATTTTACCTGTGACTAGCACAAAAACCACTGGACCCAACTGTCTGAACTTTTGCAGGCTCAGTCATCTCCAAAGGGGCCACTAGGTCCCCAGATTCCATGTACTTATGTGGAAGCAGAAAGCAATTACAGCTCTTTACTTTGACAGATTGTCTTGAAAAAAGCGAATTTTACCTATGGCTAGCACAAAAGCCACTGGGCTTAACTGTCTGAACTTTTGCAGGCTCAGTCAGCTCTATAGGGGCTGCCAGGTCCTCCACCTCCATGCACTTCTGTGGAAGAACAAAAAAATTATAGCTCTTTGGACAGATTTTCTTGAAAAAAGCAAATTTTACCTGTGACTAGCACAAAAACCACTGGACCCAACTGCCTGACTTTTGGGAGGTTCAATCAGATCTATGGGGGCTACCAGGTCTCCAAATCTCATGTATTTATCTTACAAACTAAAAATGTTATGGCCATTTCTGTTTTTCAATGCAAGTCAATGGGGAAATGTAAAAAAATTGACAATTAGAACAGCTCAAACGATCTGGGGCACTGCTCAGAAAAGGTCTGGGGCCCTGTGCCCAGGTGGGCCTGCCAACACCCCTGCTCCAGATAGCTCAGTGTCATCTGCATACCAGCAGTCATCAGGGTCAAAGCCTAACGCGGGTGGGGCCAAAGCTTAGATACATACATGCACATACACACGCCATACACACACACATATACACACCATTCACACCCACAAACATACACACTACATTCACAGACAGAGAGTTGCACACTAGGGATGGTGGAGGAATCCATCTGGTGGGGGGTCAAATCCGTTGAGGTTTTGTGGCTCGGCCCCCCAGACTCTGGCTCACTTGGAAAAGTCAGGTCAAGTCAGGCCAGCTCACGGACATCTTCCACCACCATAGCCAGCTGCACTGTATGTCAGTCTCTCCTTCTCCCTCCCAGGGCCCAGGAGGGAAAAGGAGACACTTCTGCACCATGACTCCAGTGCCACAATTGCCCTCCACCAGCCGCTATGCACAGCTCTTCCTTCCTTATCCCTACCAGGCCCTGGCAGGGAGAAGGAGAGACAAATTGTGCACAGCTAGAGATTTACGAAAGTCACTTACCTTGCCCGAAATTTGATTCGCGGTGGGGGGGGAGGCGCTCCGTCCCTCCCCCCCAAATTCTGGCTGGGGGGGAGGCACCCCATCCCTCCGCCCCAAAATTCTGGCCAGGGGGGAGGCGCCCCGTCCCTCCCCACCTGAAATTCTGGCCGGGGGGAGGCGCCCCGTCCCTCCCGCTGCGAATCCTGGCTGGCAGAGTTTACGTAGCCTATTACGGCTGACTTTGAAAAAAAAAAAGCACGTACGCAAATGGCGGCACCCATGGGCGCCGCCATTTGCGTTCCTTATTTTGGCACGTCTAGTCTACGTAAACATTTACGTAGACTATGGCGAAAATAAGGGGAACGCAAATAGCGTAGCGTCTACACTATTTGAGTTCCTCTTATTTTCACCATAGTCTACATAAATATTTACGTAGACTACACGTGCCAAAATAAGGAACGCAAATAGCAGCGCCCATGGGCGCCGCCATTTGCATACGCGCGGGGGGGGGGTTGTTTTTTTTTACTCAGCCGTGATAGGCTACGTAAACATTTATGTAGCCTATCACGGTATTTTTTTAAAATCTAGCCGTGATAGGCTACATAAATGTTTACGTAGCCTATCACGTTTTGTTTTGTTTTTTACTGGAAATGGCGGCAGTGGCAGCCGGTCGGAAGACCGGCCGCCGCTGCCAAACCGCCGCCGCAGCCGCCAGGAACATTCACACAACATAAGTCCCGTCCCGGGGTGGGGGCGGGGGGGCAGACCGTTTCGCCACTGATTTTGGGGGGCCGAATGCACTGGCATTCGGCCTCCCCAAGATTCGTGGCGAAATTCTCTGACATCCCTACGCACAGCCCTGGCTGGGAGTCCAGGAGTTCCAGCGGGGAATGCAAGCCAAGCCGGGGGCTCTGGGGAAATCCGTTGAGACCCAAGAGGATGTCAGGGTTGTATCTGAGCCCATGGAGTCCAAACACAGCTCTGATTCTGAGGAGGAAACAACTCGTGGGGGAGGAATTCTCTCAGACTGCAGAGGCGCAGCTGGAGGGGGAGCTCCACCATTCTCACATCCCTAGGAGTGACAGTGAACCAGGCGTGGAAAGGGAGGGACAACCTAAACTTTTAGACGCGAGGCACAGGCGCAGGCATGAGTGAGAGATCTCAGGGGCCAAGCTTCGGCACTCAGCCTGATTGGCTCAACATCAATAGCTGCACCCAGAAGCACCATGGGAGAGGGGGAGATCTTCCCCTCCCACCCCTTAAGTTCAGAGAATTGCCGCGTTTTTCCCAAACGAAGATCAACTGACGTTCTAACCCTTAGAAACCCCTAGATGGCTGTTCCTTTGTAGTTCCTCTGAGTCTCAAGCAATTAGCATCTGTATGTAGGATGGCAGAGAATTCCACCACGGATCTCAGTGAGGCTGAATGCCAGTGCATTCGGCCCCCCGAAATCTGTGGCGGAACAGCCTGCCCGCCCGCCCCCCCGGCGGATCCCCCCCGGGATGAGACTTACCTGGGGCGGATCTTCCGGGCGGCGGCAGCAGCGGCGGCTGGTCTTCTGACTGGCTGCCGCCGCCGCCATTTCCAGTCTTGGTAAAAAAAAAAAAAGACATGATAGGCTATGTAAAGATTTACGTAGCCTATCATGGCTGGGTGGGTTTGAAAAAAAAAAAGACGTGATAGGCTACGTAAATCTTTACGTAGCCTATCATGGCTGGGTGGATTTAAAAAAAAAACAGCACCCACGTATGGAAATGGCGGCGGCTACGGCTGCCGCCATTTGCGTTCCTTCTTTTTGACCGTCTTAGTCTACATAAATATTTACGTAGAGTATGACGGCGAAAATAAAGGGAAACGCAAATAGCATAGCGGGCGCTATTTTCATCCCCTTTTGATTCGCCGTTTTAGCCTACGTAAAGATTTACGCATTTGCGTATGCGGGTTTGTTTGTTTGTTTTACCCAGAGCCCTCCGCGGCCAGAAATCCAGCTGCGGACGGCTCTGGCCTGGCTGGGCCTGGCCAGCTGCTCCACGGAGCTGCCGTGGAGCACAGCCAGCCGTTCGAGGATTCCGGGGGGGAGGAATGGAGCGCCTCCCCCCCCGTCGAGGATTCCGGGAGGAGGGACGGAACGCATCCCCTTCCCCATAAACTAGGGATAGACGAAAGTCCCTTACCTTATCCCGCAGCTTGCTTTGCGATGGGGGGAGGCGCTCCGTCCCTCCCCCCGAAATTCTGGGCGGGGTGGGAGGCGCCCCATCCCTCCCCGCCGAAATTCTGGCCGGGAGGGAGGCTACAAATCTCATCTCCTGCCGGGACGCAAATGCTGGCGGCTGTAGCCACCGCCGTTTGTGTCCCTGCAGTCAGCCGTGATAGGCTACGTAAATCCTTACGTAGCCTATCACGGCTGACTTTGGGGGAGGGGGAAAAGCGCGTATGCAAATGGCGCCGCCCATGGGCGCCGCCATTTGCGTTTCTTATTTGGGCACGTGTAGTCTACGTAAACATTTACGTAGACTACGGCGAAAGTAAGGGCAACGCAAATAGCAACGCAATTTGGGCAACGCAATAAATAAGGGCAACGCAAATAAATGTTTACGTAGACTACACGTGCCCAAATAAGGAATGCAAATGGCGGCGCCCATGGGTGCCGCCATTTGCATACGCGCTTCCCCCCCCCTCAAAGTCAGCCGTGATAGGCTACGTAAGGATTTACGTAGCCTATCACGGTGTTTTTTGAAAATCTAGCCGTGATAGGCTACGTAAATCTTTACGTAGCCTATCACGTTTGGTTTTTTTGTTTTTTTTCCTAACTTGGAAATGGCGGCAGCGGCAACCGGTCGGAAGACCGGCTGCCGCCACCGCCGAACCGCCGCCGGGAGCCGCCAATGCCAGGGACATTCGCCAAAGGTAAGTCCCATTCTGGGGGGGGCGGGGGAGCGGACCGTTTCTCCACCAATTTCGGGGGGCTGAATGCATTGGCATTCAGCCTCCCGGAGATTCGTGGAGAAATTCTCCGACATCCCTACCATAAACCAGTGTGGTGTAGTGGCAAGTGTGTTGGACTAGGAGCTGGGAGATCTGGGTTTTAGTCCCCACTCGGCCATGGAAGCTTACTGGGTGACTTTGGGCCAGTCACAGACTCTCAGCCCAACCCACCTCACAGGGTTGTTGTTGTGAGGATACAACAGAGAGGAGGAGGATAGTGTAAGCCGCCTTGGGTTCCTTGTGAGAGGTAGAAAGGCAGGGTATAAATGCAATAAATAAATAAATAAATAAATAAATAAATAAATAAATAAACATAATCAGGTAAGTCACTCTCGTACATCCCTATCTGTATGCCTCATTGGTATAAATGGAATTAAAGCCTTGGAAAGCAGCCCTTTTGTCTGAGTGTTGATTTTGGCTATTGGAGTATTCAATAGGCAACAGGGGAACCTTGATAGAGGGCTGGAATTTCCCCATGCTAGACATCCCTAATACACCCCAATGCACACATTCACACATACATACCCACAAACACACCGATATACATACACCAATGACACATCCATGCACACACGTTTACACACATACATACCATGTGAACACACACACAGACACACACACACAGCTTGCTCCATTTCCATGCTGAAAAAAAAGACTCCTTCCCCACTTTCAAGATGCAGTAGAGAAACAAAGCAAGCTGCCCATGGAGGACACACCATTCTTTTCCTCTAGGGACAGCTTGCTTTGCTTCTCTGCTGCGAGCTGAAAAGGGGACTCTTTCTTTCAGGGCACAGCAAAGGAAAAAAGACCTCCCTGTTTGCCTCCCGGTCAGCATCTCTTTCTCTTTTGTTACCCTGACAGAGACGCTAACCAGGAGGCAGGGAGGCCATGGAGAGTGGGGGGCATCTTTAAATGCTCTAGCTGCTGTGCTCAGCTTCCCCACATTTGCTTTCCTCCTCAGTCAGCATCTCTGTCTCTCTTGAGGAATGAAAGAGACAGCGATACTGACAGGGAGACAGGGAGGCAAGGAAGCAGGAAAAGGCATAGAAGCCAACCATGAAGCATCATCAGCTGGGGGCATGGCCTGGGGAGTGGGTGTGGCCAAGGGATGTCACATTCACCTCTAGGAGAGAGCTTCATACCCCCAGAATTTAGATAATACTAAGTTATCAGCTAACTAGGAAATATAAATTCTCTGCTGAATGAAGTACACCCTGACTGTCATTTTATTGTGGGTTCAGCCGGTATTTGTACTTGACAAAAATATTTGAATCCAAGGCTTGAGATACAGTCTTTATAAAAACATGTCCTTCAAAATATCAAACCATTACCAAAATATGAGAGCACGGAACATACACAAAAACACAATGGTGGTAACTATAATAATACAATGGTAGTAGTTGTAGTAAGCAAAACACATTTCAAAAAACCTTCTAAGAATTGCTTTGAGCATGCCTTACTTTAAAAAGACTAAAATATTGTACCCATATGATATTTCTGAGTTTTCCCAAAAGGAGAAGAGGTCAAGATGAGGACAGTGTTCTCTTCTCATCCTAAAATCTCTCAGCTATGTCCCTGATATTTATATGGTTCCTGGTAAGCTGGTACTTGATGCTTAACAAAGGAGGGAATGTAAGCTCAGCACTCTTTTACAGTGGACAACTAATTTTGCCAAAATTCCCAGCTGTGACCTGGGAGTAATATATTTATTTCATTTCTCTGGTCAGGACTTCTAAACAACAATTTACCGTTAAGTTCCTCCCAGCCCAAAGATACTTGACTTCAGGTCATATGTTTGTTTGTTTTCCTTTGACCCCTACTGACTTTGGGCTAGTTTAATCCTGAGTTGTTTTCAGTTCTATTTACTTTCCAAAATATTTCATCTTCATTCATTTATGTCATAAGCAGAAACATATTAGCAATATTTGCTTTACTACCTAAGCAACTAGCCTTCCTCTGAACTCCTTTACTGAGACACAGGCTTTCTTCACATGGAGCTTTTATCCTGTGATTGAGATTGCTCCCTCATGGAAGCTGGGGGGTTACATGATGCCGTGACCTTCCAGGGCATTTTGTGCACTAAATGCCCTTTGTTCTGCTTTTAAAGAATTCACACATACTGAGCTATCAAATTACCCCGTTGTGTTCCGCTTGAGTTCCCTCCGTGAAAAGAGGGAAAGCTGCAAGAAGACGATCAAAATCAATTAAAGATAATGGAAGACTCAGATATGGGGAGAAGGAGGGGGGAAGGGGAGGGAGAGAAGGAAGAGGGTGAAAAAGGGAGTTGTCATGATCATGCATTTAAAACAGAACCAGAAAGCCCCATTTTAAATGCAGGATTTTAGGCTGGTGTAGAGATGCCCTTATACTGAGTTGTGACTTAAGTTATCAGTAACAGTAACAGGGTAAGAGATAAGAGGTGAAAAAAACACAACACCATCATGAGTCAAACAGAATCAGAATGATTAAAGTGTAGTATCTACAGTCTTTATCAGAGTTTTTTGCATGTCCCACCCGTAAGCGTCCACGGGAATTTTTTCATGGGAGGAGGCAAAGCTGCACAGCAGTTTGTGGCTGTCATTCATGAGCATAGGGCAGGGCACACTACTACAGCTAATGCTGTGCCAAAAATTTCACCCACATTTTGGGGCCATTCTCATTTAATTTGATAGAAAAGAAAATGCTTTTGAAAAGAAATTCAAAGGAGGAGAAATTATTGTGGGTTGGGTTTGGGGTTCTTGTGCTTGCCTTACATATGAGGTGGCCAGAGAGTGTACAGATAGTCATTGTACAATAATCTTTGTGGCAGCCTATAGCCTCCTCAGCTTCCCAGACTTCAATTAAAGCATCATGAAAAAGATATCATAAGTCAATTCGTCCCATGGGTAGGGATGTACGAATCCCTTACCTAGCTCCGTTCAGGGGCATCCGCAGTGGGGGGGAGGCGATCCGTCCCTCCCCCCGGAATCCTGCCCAGCCGGCTCCGCTCCACGGCGAGTTCACAGAGCCACCAGCCGGGCCCATCTGCAGCCATACTACCGTCTGCTGCCAGGCTGCTGTGGCCGCAAATGGCGGCTGGTGTGGCGGCTGCCATTTGCATCCCTACGTTAGGCCATGATAAGCTACGTATATATTTATGAAGCCTATCACGGCAAAGAGCAGGGATGCAAATGGCGGCTGCTATGCCATTTGCGTCCCTGCGTTAGCTGTGATAGGCTACGTATATATTTACGTAGCCTATCACGAAAAGAGCAGAGACACAAATGGCGTAGCGGCCGCCATTTGTGTCCCTGCTCTTTGCCATGATAGGCTACGTAAATACTTACGTAGCCTATCACGGCTAACATAGTGAGGGAAGGGGCGGATTCTAAAGAATCTGGCCCCACTGGAGTCCGTGGCGGAATTCTCTAACATCCCTACCCATGGGGCTTTTTCAGTTCGGGAAGTGCAGGTGGCCTGGGAGGGTGCAGAGCAATGGAAAGGTGTGCAGTAGAGAGAGAAAACACACACAGCACCCTCAGCCAGCTCGCAGTGATTAGGCGAGCTAAAAAACCAAAAGGAATTCAAAATTCTGCCTCAGCAAAGTGGAAGCCTCAACACAGTTGATGCTGTTGCCACTTGCAGGAGCAGTGCAATAAACCAAAACCCCTTAGGAGAAAGGAAGACCCTGTGTTACAACCCCTGCTAATACTGAGCCCTATCTGTGAGAAACTGTTGGAGAATTTCTCCTCCCCTAGGAGAAATTTGGTGAAATTGTCCCCCCCAATTTCTCTGCCCACAAACAGGCTGGAGAATTTTAGGAGGCCATTTGCACACATCTCTAACTACAACACACTTGTGTGCTTTTTGTAGCTTAGCATCCCGTGCCATGACATTTAGAAGCCTATACAGAGTAGTAGACGAACCTGGGAATTGAATAGCACAGAAGGGTGTTATACTGAAGAAGCATCATGAGCTCAAGCAAAACTTTATTTGGGGTGAGGAATAAATGCACACACACCTAAGACCAAGAGGAAACCTCCCCCCCCCCATGCACAAACATAGTACATCTCTTTTAAGAATATCATATATTTTATGGCACCACTGCCCTTATCGTAACACTGACAACTTCACGTGACTCATCCTAGAATGATGTCCTTCATCTTAGAAACATTGGTGAACACTCTCTAGAACAGTCTTCCCCAACCCGGTGCCTCCCGGGTGTTTTGGACTGCAACCCCTGCCATGCCCTGAAATGACCCTAAGTCTGGGACATTGTGGAAGATGCAAAATGGTGGCCAGGCTGCCAACACAGTTGCTGCTGTTGCTGCTGCCACTTTCACTAGCAGCAGAACAAAAACAGTGGTGGGGGAGAAGAAAGAAGCTGTGCCACTGCCACTCCTAATGGTGAGCCCTCCGCCCAAGAAACTGTTGGAGAATTTCTCCTCCACCCTGGAGGAATTTGGTGAAATGCCCCCCTTCCCCCCTGCCACTGCCGCTGATTTTTTCTTCCTATGAATATGGTGGAGAATTTCAAGAGGCCATTTACACACTCAGCTCTAGTTGATGCTATCACAAATGTTCAAAACTCAGACACTCAGGACTAGGTATCAGTGGTGACTTTTGACTAGGTATCAGTGGTGACTTTTGACTAGGTATCAGTGGTGACTTTTGCCTATGTTTGAGCCTGGGCCTCCAACATCCCCTTCACCTCCTATCCCCTGCCAAATGTTACTTCCTAAGCTAGCACCTGCCCTTCTGTATCAAGAATAGGGAAACTCCATGGCGGTTCCCCATCCCACCCACAAGCGTCTTGCAAAGGCCCGGTTCCTTCTTGATCCCAATCTAGGCAGAACATACCTTCCTTCAGCACAGTGCAGGGAAACCCTGCTCTTACCTTCTATCAGTGATTGGAAACAACACCAATGTAAAGGCATTTAAACTTTAAATACCAATGCATTTTAGAACAGAGCTGTACTTTGCTGGCCTGAAAGCTGTGGTGCTGGGGCTTACTCCTGAGTAGACATGCCTAGAACTGAGCTGTGAGTTTGTATGCTTGGCAAGAAAATGTCCAGATTGGTACAAGTCACATCTGGTCCCACCCACTCTGTCCCTGGCTCCGCCCCCTTTGCCCTTAGACCCACCAAAGGCTGGAATGCAGCCCCCCCCCAAGACCCTTCCCAAACTGGAATTTGGCCCCCAGGCTGAAAAGCTTCACCAGCCCTGGTCTATAAAGAGCCAGCTTGCTTTCAGTGCATCATGCCAAATGCTCGGCACTGGAGCAACTCATCCATTGACCATTGCTATATTATTAAGGCAGCGCCTGCCTATCCTTTGCAAAGCCAGCAGCCGGCAGACGAAGCAGCAGACCACTTCTTGCTTCCAGCTTTGCTTGCCTGTGGTTCATCTTTAGTTTTCTGTCATGTCTTTGATCAAATAGCCTGCAGTCTGCACAGCTCTTTGATTGGTGCGTGTAGTGGTTGCTGGTAGTGACAGGTTTCCACTTTCCACCACAGAGGGTAACTTTGAGCTGAAGTCGTTCCCAAGTTCCTGGTATTACAGAAGGTGGGTTCAGAAGCTGAGCCGCATCACTACAGAAAGGCGTTTCACGCAGCACAAGACTGGAAGGCTTTTGAGTCTGTGTACAACTCCTAGGTCCAAACAGTCTAACGACGCTGTCCAGGGAGCCTATTATCAGTAGGACAGACGTCATCAGTGGAGCAGAGTCCTTATCTTGCGGTTTGCATTGCACCCACACAGATGCTTCTTGCAGCTGAGTTGTGCTCAAGGTGAAACAATCATACTACAGAAAAGAGATGAAGGCTACCTAAGAACTGCTAAGACACAATGCACACCCAGCCACAGGGTGTGCATGTGTGTTTACCAATCTCTCCCCCTGTGCCTTTATCAGCATGTTGATCTGCAGATATTAGCAGGTGACAATGCTGTGCAAAGGTTCACCTGCAGCTAATTCCTGCAGATCAAGCTGGTGTTAAAGGCAGAACAGCAGACCAAGCTGTTTATCTTTTATTTTTTCTGGTCTGCTGGCAACATTATATGGTAACTAAAAGTAGATGCTAACAGTGGGCCTGCAACAAAATATTGGAGTGCGGAGTGCTCCTGCTCAGTATTCCAGGCAGCCAGGCAGTCATGCCCTCTTCTGGAATATTCCACCTCCACCACCACCGGTTTTCTGTTGTCCCCCACCCCCGCCACACACACACACACACACACACACACACACACATACATACACTCAGTATTCTGTGGCCACTGAATATGCTTCATCCTCATTGGGCTGTTTGGAGCCCCCACCCCCTCAGGTTTTTTATCTAAAGATTTTGTGTGTTTGCTTCTGCAAATGTTGGGGTTCCTACCTGCATGCTGATACCTCCCGTTTGTTTCTCAGTGGCTGCATTTTAATTACAGTCCTCTTGGCACTCACCAGTTGTGTTCACTATTAGGGGGAGTGATCGTGACAAATAAATCTACAGCGTTCTTACAAAGCTGTTTAGAAAAGCCCACTGTGATGTCTCTAGGGACCTCTGGAGACCTCTTTTACCTTGCCAGCACACCAAGGGATCACTTCGTGATCCAAATTAGATAGGTGTCAGTTGCTCCAGCTTTACTGCTGAGATTAAATCCACCCTAAACACACCATGAATCAGTAGCTGCCACCTCCTACTAGATTAAACCACAGCCAGACTCATATGTTATAGGGGAGAGATCTCAGGGGGAGGGGGGGTTGAATGAACTTCTGACAGCTTCCAATCTCTTCCCACCTAACTCTCCTAAGGAGTGAGTATATGTGTTTTCAGTAACTTGACTAAAGAAATCTAATTACAATTATGGATATATTCATGAATTCAGCATCTATATGGGAATAACTAATTCTATTCTTTCTCTATCAAGGCAGTTTTGTTCCAGTATTACATTTATTCCTGAAAATCCATATAATAGGAATTTATAACCTATGGCAAACTTCATTCACTTTTGGTGCAATCCTATGCATGTTTAGGCAGAAAAACGTCCTACAACTCCCAGCATTCCCCAGCCAGCCATGCCCCATGCTGGCTGGGGAATGCTGGGAGTTGTAGGATGTTTTTCTGTCTAAACATACATAGGATTGTGCCTTCAAAAACTGAAAATCGATGCTGCTCTCATGACAATGGTGTCATGTGATACTCTTCCAGTGCATGCCACTATACAACTCTTAGGTCAGATAGTGTTATAGGAAAGCCATACATTCAGATAATTGATCCTCTAACCTCCACCAAAATTAGGGAGCATTTTCTCATGAGGGGACCTCATTGGCCCACTGAGCACAATCACACAACCTCCTCTCTTTGAGCCACACTTTGCTTCTCATTTCTAATCCAACATTTTTAGTGTCTCAAAACATTCATGGGATTGGACTCACCAAAATCCTCCAGATGTTTTGGACAACAATTCCCATAATCCCCAGGTAGCATGGCCAATGGCCACAATGGCTGAGGGTGATGGGAACTGTAGTCCAGTGCATCTGGATGGAATGGGTATGGGGAAGGCTGCTTTACAAAGTGGAATGAGCCAGTACAAAATGATGGTAGAGATAGGTGGGGATAGGAAGCAGGTTTATGGATAGAAATTCCAGGAAATGTGGAAATGATTTTTTTTTAACAATATAGCTCATATATATATAACAGGCATATTTTTGCAATATATTTAAAACCACATTCAAGCACCTCCTGCTCCTGGAATTGTGTATGCATCTGGGCTCTTCCATGTTTTCCCTTTTATTTTTCTTTCATTTTCTCCTTAATTTCTCCCTTCTTTTATTCGATTCTAAGCATGCAAGCAGGATATATGTAATTGTATGATGCCTAGCAGTTGGACCTCATCATCACAGGGGATTTTCCAGTAGCCAGAACCACACGATTCTGTTGCCTAGCAGTTGGACCTCATCATCACAGGGGATTTTCCAGTTGCCAGAACCACGTGATTCTGTTGAGGCCCCTTGTCATGCTGTGGAATGGCAAGACGCGGAGGACCATTGACACAATCACTCCTGAGTACCCTCTTTGGCACTGTTTGTCCAGATGGTTCCCTGATTTACCAAGGAGCTTTAGATGATGAAACAGGCTAGAAGACGGCTAGAACACAAGTGGCATAAATTCATGAAGGTAGCTGAGCATGCATGAGAGCACATAAACATGCCTACTGCATGGTGGTGAAGGTTGCAAAGAAGGCCTACTTTGCTGTCTCCATCCCATTCCCAAGTAGCCATCCAGTGGAGATAGTCCAGGTGGTCCAGAGCCTGCTTTCATCTACTGCTGTGAATCCAGCATTAGAGCTGTGAGGAGTTTCCCAAACACTTCGAAAGCAAGATCACTCACCTTCACGCCGACTTAAATGCCACTATTGATGCAGTGTCTGTTGAGGTGTCCAGTGCACCGTCTTGTCCTCTTTTGTAGGATTCAGTTTTGGGGGCCTGAGGATGTGGACAAGACACTTACATCTGTGTGACCCATACATACCACATTCCCTCTCAACCCTTGCTCTTCATGGCTTCTTCGAACTAGCCATAGGGGGATTGATTGGGTGGATCAGGGGAGTGTTGAATACATCATGGCCTGATGGTGTGGTCCCTGCTGCCCTGATGAAAGCAATGGTATGACCATTCCTGATAAAAAACCTCCCTGGTCCCAAAGATCAATGCCACCTATTGTCTGGTTACAAACACTCCCTTTTTGGATAAGGTGCACAAGAGGGTAGTGGCATCTCAGCTGCAGGCACTCTTGAATAAAACTGATTATCTGGATCCAGTCAGAATTGCCTTGGTCACCCTGATGGATGACCTTATTTGGGAAAGGGACAGGGGGAATGCCACTCTGTTACTTTTTCTCCATCTCTCAGCAGGTTTTCATACCATTGACCATGGTACACTCCTCCTGGACTGCCTCCATGAGTTGGGAGTTGGGGACCTGTTTTACAGTGGTTCAGCTTTTACTTGCAAGGTTGGCTCCAAAGAATAACTTTGGATGACTGTGCCTTGGCCCCCTGGCAGTTGAACCATGGGGTGCCACAGGGCACAGTTTTGTCCTGAAAGTGATTTAATATCTACAGTCAGGGCCAGAAATATTGGAACAAGGATAACTGTTTTGGCAGTTGGCCTCTGTACACCACCACATTGAAGTTGAAAGGAAACACACCCAGATGGGAGCGAAGTCAGGACTTTCAGCTGTAATTCAAGAGGTTTGACAAAAGTGGGGCACTAACCATTCAGGAAGGACAGCCAGTGGCATACAGTACACACACACCCATCATTGGTGGCTCATAAGTAATGGAACAAACCAACATCATTTCAAACTTAAGGATTGCCTTGAATACCTGGATGAAAATCTTTTGCAGTCAATGACTACCAGAAGTCTGGAACCCATGGACATGACCAAATGCTGAGTTTCCTCCCTTGAGAAGCTTTGCCAGGCCTTTACTGCAGCTGTCTTCAGCTGCTGCTTGTTTGTGGGTCTTTCTGCCTTCAGTTTTGTTTTCAGTAAGTGAAAAGCATGCTCTATTGGGTTGACATCAGGTGACTGACTTGGCCATTGAGGAACATCCCACTTCTTTGCCTTGAGAAACTCTTGGGTAGCTTTTGCTGTATGTTTTGGGTCATTATCCATCTGCAATATGAAGCGGTGTCCTATCAGTTTGGCAGCATTCGGCTGAATCTGAGCAGAAAGTATAGCCCTATACACTTCAGAATTTATCCTGCTGCTTTTATCAGCAGTCAGGTCATCAATAAACACCAGTGACCTGGTTCCATTGGCAGCCATACATGCCCACGCCATAACACTGCCCCCACCATGTTTGACAGATGATGTGGTATGCGTTGGATCATGAACTGTTCCTTTCCTTCTCCATACTTTTCTCTTCCCATCATTCTGGTACAGGTTAATTTTGGTTTCATCAGTCCAAAGAATCTCATTCCAGAACTGGGCAGGCTTCTTTAGGTGTTTGCTGGCAAAGGCTAATCTGGCCTTTCTGTTCTTGAGCGTTCCCAGTGGTTTGCACCTTGTTGTGAAGCCTTTGTATTTACATTCATAAAGCTGTCTCTTGACTGTAGGGGTGCACGAAAGTCACTTACCTGGTCTCGCAGCTTTTCGCAGTGGGGGGGAGGCTTCCCGCCTCGCCCGGCCGAAATTCAGGCTGGGGGGGGAGGCTTCCCGCCTCGCCTGGCCGAAATTCAGGCCGGGGAGGAGGCACCTCGCCTCGCCCGGCCACAAAATTAAAAGTTAAAAAAAACAAACAAACCCCGTGATAGGCTACGTGACGATTAACGTAGCCTATCACGGCTAGATCTGCAAAGTCAGCCGTGATAGGCTATGTCAATCGTCACGTAGCCTATCACGGGTGACTTTAAAAAAAAAAAAAGCGCGTACGCAAATGGCGGCCCCCATAGGGAGCCGCCATTCGCGTTCCTTATTTGGTCGCTGTAGTCTACGTAAATCTTTACATAGACTACGGCGAAAATAAGGGCAACGCAAATAGCATTGCCCTTATGTTCGCCGTAGTCTACGTAATCTTTACGTAGACTACAGCGACCAAATAAGGAACAGGAATGGCGGCTCCCTATGGGGGCCGCCATTATCCGTACGCGCTTTTTTTTTTTTAAAGTCACCCGTGATAGGCTACGTGACGATTTACGTAGCCTATCACGGCTGACTTTGCAAATCTAGCCGTGATAGGCTACGTTAATCGTCACGTAGCCTATCACGGGGGCGTTTTTTTTTTCTTTTATTGGAATGGCGGCGGCGGCGGCCGATCGAAAGACCGGCTGCTGCTCCCGCCCCGGACGAAGACCCAACGAACCGCCGGCCGGACCCGC
The DNA here is from genome assembly GCF_057233095.1 of Heloderma suspectum. Lineage (NCBI taxonomy): Eukaryota > Metazoa > Chordata > Lepidosauria > Squamata > Helodermatidae > Heloderma > Heloderma suspectum. The sequence continues at coordinate 41,368,517 of NC_139464.1, read as the reverse complement.
CGCCAGGAGGGACATTCGCCAAAGGTAAGTCCCGTCCTGGGGGTGGGTGCGGGGTGCGGGGGGGGTGCGGAGAATTTCTCCCCGAAACTTGTTCGGGGGGCCAAACACGTTGGCGCTCGGCCCCCCGAAGTTTCGGGGAGAAATTCTCCGCCATCCCTACTTGACTGTAGATTTTGACAATGACATGCCCACCTCCTCAAGAGCATTGTTGACCTAGCTAGGTGTTGTGAAAGGGTTCCTCTGCACCATGAGCAGAATGAGTAGAAAGACAACATCAACTTGAGTTGTCTTCCGTAGTCTTCCAGGTCTTTTGCTGTTGCTGAGCTAGCCAGTTAATTCCTTTTTTTTCAGGATGTTCCAAACTGCTGTATTGGTCACTCCCAATGTTTTTGCTATCTCTCTGATGGGTTTATGTTGTTTCCTCAGCCTAATGATGTCCTCCTTCACTTGCATGGACACCTCTTGGGACCTCATGTTGGGAGTTCCAGTGAACAGCTACCAAATGCAAATGTAACACTCAGAACCACCTCCAGGCCTTTTATCTGCTTGATTGGTCATGGGGTACCCAGGAAACAGGCCACACCTGGCCATGCAGCTGCTTGTCAGCCATTCGTTCCATTACTTATGATCCACCAACAATGGGGGTGTGTGTGTGCCACTGGCTGTCCTTCCTGAATGGTTAGTGCCTCACTTTTGTCAAACCTCTTGAATTACAGCTGAAAGTCCTGACTTTGCTCCCATCCGGGTGTGTTTCCTTTCACCTTTAATGTGGTGGTGTACAGAGGCCAACTGCCAAAACAGTTATCCTTGTTCCAATATTTCTGGCCCTGACTGTATATGAAGCCATTAGGAGTGGTCATTAGATTTGGTGCCAGTACGCTTATGACACCTGGTTCTATTTCTCTGCAACATCTGAATTGCGAGAGGCTGTGCACATTCTGCACCAGTGCCTGGATGCAGTTATGGGTTGGATGAGGGCCAATAAACTGAAGCTGAATCCTGGGAACCACCCACCCACTATGTTCCAAGGTCTGGGAATTAGGGTGTTTGCCTGTTCTGCGCAGGATTACACTCCCTCTAAGGAGCAGGCACATAGTTAGGGGGCTCTAATGGATCCATCTTTGCCTCTGGAGGCTCGGGTGACTTCAGTGGCTTGGAGTGCCCATTACCAACTTCAGCTGTTGCACCTGTTCCTGGATAGGAATAGCCCAGCCACAGTGATTCATGCACTGGTAACCTCACCATGAGATTACTGTAATGTGCTCTATGTGGAGCTGCCCTTGCACACGGTTTGGAAGCTGAAGCTCTTGCAGAACGCAGCAGCCAGGGTGCTCAGTGGGACATCCAGCTTTGTTCATATTACACCTGTGCGAAAAGGACAGTACAGGATGCCTATCAGCTATTGAGCCATGTTCAAGGTTTTGCACTTGACATTCAAAGCCCTAAACAACTCAGGACCAGGATACCTAGTAACAGTCGTCCCCCCAAAAAACACCAAATCAACCCCTGAGAACTTCTGAGAAGACCTTGTTGGTCACCCAGTGACCAACAGTGTGTCATCACATAATGGCATGGGCTTTCTCAGTAGTGGCATACACCCTCTGGAATGCTCTCCCATGTGTGGTCCAAGAGGAGGATACTGTGGTGAACTTAAGATGCCCCTTGAAGACATGCCTCTTGAAAGCTCACTTGTTTATTCAGACTTTCCCAGACATGTAATTGCAGAGCTCTGTTTTTACTGTTTCTGTAATGTCTTTAGGGCACAATCCTATGGGGAAAGCTGACTATCAAATGCAGGGTGGGTGGAGCATGGACGGGATCTTCTCCTCTGCACTCTGGCCACTCAGCGTTTGTGACTAGATGGCCAATTTTGGCTGTCTAACTGGGGCGTATCGGAGTAGCACATAGAAAGTATTGTAATGGCACTTCTGTGGTCTCCTCCTTACCCCCAGGAACACCCCTTTTTCCACCGCTTCGCACTGCTCTTACGAGCGAGGAGCTGGCGACGAACCATGCCTCCTATGAGGTGGCAGGGGAGGGGTGGGAGTTGGGTTTCTGGGAACTGAGGTTGGAGCCCTGGCTCCAAGCTCGAAACTGAAAAATCTTATGGCTGTCTAGACTGTCTAGCAGCCATAGGATTTCATCCTTAATGTATTCATTATTTTATATTGTTTTTATGTTGGCGTTGATATTGTATGAATTTCATATGTAAACGGTTTGAAGATCTTTTGATATCAAGTCATATATAAGTAGCTTAAATAAATAAATAAATAAATAAAAACATCATCAGCATCCTCATTATTATTCCATCATAATCTATCTCCATTTATTTTTCATGACGTATTGTAAACAGCACTGGACATTTTTAAGTAGAAGTGCAGTATAGATTTGTGGGGGTTTTTTTTCACGCATGCAAACTCATCACTTAATCATTTCATGAAGGATAAGGCCATCAATGGCTACTAGTGATGATGGCTATATCTTACCACCATTATTAGAGGCAGCATTCCTCTAAACACCAGTTGCTGGGGAATACTAGTGGGGAGAGATGCTATTGCGCACATATCCTGCTTGTGGGTTTCCCGTAGGCATTAGGTTGGCCAGGGTGAGAACAAAATGTAGACTACTAGATTGGCCTTTGATCTGATTCAGCACAGCTCTTCTTATGTTCTTATGGTGCAGTCCTCAAGCAATGAAAAACATGCATGTATGAGCTAGTGCTGTGCCGAATCCTGCCCCCTATTTTTGGAAACGTTTTCTCTCCCTGTGGAAGAAGCATTGTTTTTTCTGTCTCTTTCGCATGGAGGGGGAGAATTTCGGAGAGGGTGAGGTTACATGGTCTCCTGGGAGTTCAGAAAGAACTGCCAGGCTGGAGAAGAGACCTGGGCTCCTGAAAATGCAGGGGGTATTTAAAAAAAGAAAAGAAAAGAAACAAGACCCCTCAAGAATTGCCTACACTTAAAAAGGTATGTGGAAACCCTGTCCCCCTCCCCAAAGAGAAAATTCTCTGAAATTCTCACCTCTCCCAGCCTCTTTCACCAGAGTTTTCATTTTGCCCCCACCCCACCACGAAATGCCGAAAATGGAAGAATCGAAAATTTCGGCACCGCACTAGTATGAGCAGAGCCCAGGCATAAGGATTCCTGGGTTCTTCTGTCTCTAGCCCTGCAGCTGAACTGCTCAAAAAATCAAATTAGTCATTTCAAAACCACCTTGCTCAGAACTTTTAAATAGGGATTGCCCCAGCTTCAAAACTCATTTGGTCATACACATGCACATACTTACTTGACATTTATGTCATTGAACAGTTGAAGCGCTGACACTTCTTTATATGGGTCCTACAATCACACTGCAAGAAGAGACGGCCACCCATCGAAGATGGAGACCTCGAACATCCCAGACACTGACTAGCCCCTCCTTGAAAACTTGCAAGGAAGAGCACTCCATAACCTTCATAGGCACCTTATTGAATGGCTAAACTGTTTGCATGGCTGGGAATATTGTCTGATTATTAGGTGCTGGGGACAAACAGAAAGGGATGGCTATCAGCATTGTCCCTTGTGCGTGGCTTCCCAGTGGCATCTGGTCATTCTCAATGCATTCTCCAACTTGGTGCCCTCAAGATGCTTTGAACTACAACTCCTAGAATTCCTAACCATTGGCAATGTTGGCTGGGGCTGATGGCAGCTGAAATCCAAAATGTCCGGAGGGCATCTGATATGTAACAGGTGGAAACTAGACAACTAAATGGTAGGGCTGGGAGAAGCAGGGAGCTCGATTTCGCCTAGACACTCCATGCTCCAATTCGTAGCTCAGATTGTCTCACTCCCATTCTCGTTTGTGACCTGATTTGGGGGTCATTTGAATGGGAAAAGTGCACATTTCTGTGCACATTTTTCAAAAGTCTGCACTTTCCCCCCATTGACTGAAGTGTGGAAATATGTATGTATGTATATTTAAATGTGCATTTTAAAGTGCACACTTTTCAAAATACACACTTTTCTAAAGTGATCACACATTTTAGAATTTGCAAACATTTCTTGAGAAAATGCACTCCTGTTCACATTTGCATTCAGGGTTGTGAGAGGGGCAAGTTCAAACGATATGCAATGCAAACTGAAATGAAATTCTCATACATCCCTGAGAATTCTCACAGATGGACCTTCGGTCAGATCAGGCACGGAAACGGTCTTAAGGCAGAGAGCCTCTCATTTCAGTTTCACCTTGGCAGTGTGTCAAACTAAAAGGCTTCCTGGCTTCAGGGGCAAGTTCAAGGGTATGGCTGAGGCTCTTTCTCCCTTCCTAAGGCTATGCCTTTTCAGTAGAGAGCAATCTGGAGAGCAGTATGTATTGTCCATCTTTTCTCTACACATAGTTTCGCTCTCAGGCTACTCTCTACGCTGTGCCTTTGTGACGCTTGACTCTCTATTCCCCACCCATTCACATCACCTTTACCAATCAGGAAGTGGGATGTGGTGAGGTCTAGGACTTTCTTGTTACCGGCCCTGCAAGCCCAATTGATACTCCGGGCCCCATCTCACTCTGACAAGGCAAAGGAGCTGTCACTTCCTGTGTTAAGGTAAGCGCCAACAGTGAACAAATGCGAGAGGCTCACTCAGAACTGGCTCCCTCCTAATGCTGCCAGTCGTCTATTATATAAGGCTAGCAATCCTCCAGCTGCATACAGAAGAGACCAGCTATCTAAGTATTGAGAGGGGGTCCAGTGTCAGCATGGCAACTCCAACCTGACTCGCATTATTGGGAAGCAAGGAGGACAATGATACAACCAGGTAACGCACCTATGTATTAAAAAGGTTCCCCACATAAGGTTGGCTTAAGAGAGAAGCTTTGTCAACAAACTTGCAAATGGGTTGTGGGTGGCTGAGAAGGCTTGTTTGCTTACTGTGGCACAGCACAGGAGAAGCCTCACTTTGCAACTTCTCCCCACCCACAAAGCTGTTAAAGGTTCAGGACCTCTTATCTAGGTCAGGATTGGTCAACCAAAGACCCCAAGCCTGTGAAACATTTGTTATGACTAAGACTGTGCAATCCTGAACACACTCACTAGTGAATAAGCCTCACTGGACATTGTGGGTCAGATCCAGACTTAGATACATAGAGTCTACCCATTGAAATCAATGGGACTGAAGTTAGCCATGACCCACTTAAGTCCCCTTGGTTTCAATTACTACTCTATATATGACTAAGTCTGGACCCAACCCAGTGAGTAAATATGCAAAGGATTGTGCTGTGCATCCCATTGAAAGCAATGCAATATAAATTAGCCACTACTAATGTGTTCCATTGGTTTCAAGGGGACTGAGGGCCAAACTGCATAGTTGTGTGTTTTTAAACAATTGTGCTTAACTAGGCTGCTTTTATTTTGGAGGAAAAAAACAGCAGCTGAGCTCCACCTCAGAACATTCTCCTGATCCAGGCTGGGTCCCTGCAGCAGCTTCCTGCTGAAAAACACTCCCTCCTGGCTGCTTGTTGCCCATGGAACAAGGCCTTTGGGGGGCAAAACGCAGCCAGGGAGGGGGGGTGCTTTTCTGCAGAAAACTGGCACAGGGCACAATCTGGATAGGGAGCACATTCTGGATGGGGCCTCCTGCAGCAGCTTTTTCTCCCAAGGAAAAATGGCCAGATTAAGACCCCTTCAGACATCGCTGTTCAGCCTGCCAAGGTTGGGAACAGGTAGGGTGGGGCCAGTGTGCATGGGGACGTTGGGGGCAGGGCCTGTGTGCACACTCTCTCTATCTCTCTCTCTCTCACACACACACACACACACACCCCGCCACCACCCTTTTAGCCTTCAGGTGTGCAGTCTTAATGGCTGCATAGGGCTTTATGTTAGCCATCTAGGTTAAGAATGGAACATCTGTGTTCAGAAGCAGTATGACCACCAGATACTGGGAACAAGCAACAGGAGGTTGGACTATATTATGGCCTACTTATCTGACTGGCTGCTTCTGGAGGCAGAGCACTAGCCTAGATGGACTAGAGGGACTAGACTAGATGCACCTTTTCTGGAGGCAGAGCACTAGCCTAGAGGGACTAGACTAGAGGAACTAGACTAGATGCACCACTTCTGGAGGCAGAGCACTAGACTAGAGGGACTAGAAGGACTTTCAAGCCAACAAACTAGATGGACTTTGCTAGACCAGATGGACCTTTTGTCAAATCTAGAAAGCAAGTTCTTATGTTTGGGTTCTTACATTCTGAAATCAGTAGCTAGGGTGGCCATGTCTTGTCCTTTACAGGGGACAGTCCTCTATTTGAAGGTGCCTTCCTCTGTTTGAAGGACTATCTGGTCCAGGTTAAAGATAAAAGACCCATCAGAAGGGAGAGCCAGCCCTGAAGTTGCCCATCCACAGTCAGCACCTGGACAGACCAAGCAGGTACACAGCTCACTTGGCCACATTCTTCTGCACTATGCTGAGACGTATTGTATTTCTATTTAAATTATGGGAATAATTATTCCTATATTTGCACCTATACATATAAATAAGCACGTGCCAATTTTATGCAAACCCTGTGTCCTCTTGTGTCCTCTGTTTGGGTGATGCGTTTCCTCTTTTTCAGCAATGCATAAGAGGCCACCTTGTCAGTAGCTCTTTACCAACTGAAGGTTTATTCCTACCTTGGCTATCTTCATAGAATAAATTCTAAGCATTGCTTTCACACAAGGGCCATGTCATTCCTGAGGGGAGAGACAGCAATTTCATGTAAAAAAAAATGGTGGGACATACATGCCAACAAAGATGGTATATTTATAGTGTGTGTGTGTGTGTGTGTGTGTGTGTGTAATTTTGTGAACCACCCAGAGAGCTTTGGCTATTGGGCAGTATGGAAATGTAATACACACATATGAGAAGAGCTTCAGAAGATACCATTTTGAAAGATGAGACATGAAACAACTGTGTGAAAGACTCTGAAAAGCAAACAAGCTAAAGGGATAGGAATGGTTATTTAAGGGCCTAAATGAGAGTTTAGCCAAATGCTTGTTAAAGATAAACTCTTTGCTATCTTTTAGTTAAGATTTTTTTTTTATCTGTATTTTATTATTGGTAAGATGCCTTGAGTGCCATGTTCGGTGGGCAAGTGGGATATAAATATAATATATGAATGAATGTTCCTCTCGTGCTAATCCCACAAATCTTTCTGTCCCTAGCCTGATGAGATACCATGTTTTCCATAAGTTCCTATCCCTGATGGTGACAAAGAAACGGTTCTAAATGATGTTGAACAATGTTCTGCTGCCCAGATAGCTCTCAGTGGTGAGTAGAATCATTCATTCCGAGACAGTTTTTATTGTGAAACCTTCCAGTAAGAGTTTAAATGTCAACGTTTCTGGTTAGTAGGTAATTACTGAGAACATACCCAGGAAATGAGAAATATGAAACATCTGCACAGAATCTGTTGAATAACATCTTCTCTTGATAAGATTATTTTATTTATTTTATTTACAGTATTTGTATACCGCTCCACATCTAAAGACCTTGGAGCAGTGGGACTTGGGTCAGGAGATAGCCTATATTACCCATGATATTTTTCAGCCTCACCTTTGATGAGAACCATTTATCTAACTGGTAGGGCTGGCCCAAAGCATTTTGCTACCTGAGATGGAGTGGCAAATGGTGCCCCCCACACGCATCCCACTGAGTGAATACAGATAGTATCAAAAGCCAGCCAACTTACTTTGGCACCTGCGGCAGAAAATCGCATAAGCGCCTCTCCTCCTCTCTGACAGTACAAATCCAGTAGGTTGGATCCAGACTTAGTCATACTTAGAGTAGACCCATGGGACATGTTCGGACGGGATCCAACCTAATAGTACTCATCAGTTAATAACTAACCATTTGCTACCTTTTCATGACACCAAAAAAAACCCCTGCTGACTGAAGCAGCCATCTCACTCTCCCTAATGATAGAGCTGGCCCTGCTAACTATCCTCACGAATGGCAGTCATATTGTGAAAGAGTGGTGCAGCTAGGGCTGGCCCTCAGGGCCAAAGTCCAGGGCCCAGCAGCCCAGAGGCCCCCAAATGAACACTCAGAGAGAGGAAGGTGACAAAGCCTACAAACAGGCCCGGAGAGCACCTGGGACAGCATGGGTATGTTGAGGCTTACTGGGGCTGCCATAGCACCTTTTCTTCCTTATTATTTTTTTTAAGGCTTTTGCAGCTGGGGACAGCCAGGCTGGCACATGCATAGTTTCAGATGCTTATATTATTATTATTATTATTATTATTATTATTATTATTATTATTATTATAAAAATAGATTGGCCTTTTCTGCAACAAAATGATGGTTATTCCTCAATAAATGTGTTTAACATCAAGGTAGCAGAAGCAAACTCCATTTTGTTCCTGTAGTCAAGATGGTGCCACGAATACATGTTAAAATCCAAAATTACATGTGAACACAGGGCCATCGAAAGCCACTCCCACCTCCAATAAGACCATTAAGTCCAGGGTCTAAAATTACTGCTGCTGCTAAGGTCCCTTCCCCAGAGAGGTATACATGTTTGTGGTCAGGACTCCATTTTGATTGCCTCTTTTGCCTCTCTTAGCATTTCACTCTGCAGTCATGAAGACCAGCCCTGCCATCCTGCTGTGCATTCTGTCATTCGTGCTGGCATCAGGAGCCGGACAGGGTAAGTTGGGTTCCCCCACATATTCCAGAATGAATACTAGGAATTTATACGTAGGGGGGATGGACAGGATTGCATACACTCAGTGGTTTTCCAGCTGTGTACCTTGGAAAGCTATCAAGACCTTTCTCCATGAGAAAATCAGTGTTGGTGGACAGGTTTCCATGTGATAGGTGCTACCAACCTTCCAGTACAATGCACAGTGTATAAAAGACTGTTGAGTGTGTTCTCAGGCATGCTGTAAGAGCAATAATATGGCCTAAGAGGCCCGGCCAGAACCCAGTACAGGCTCCAGGTTTGGGCGGAGGGGCTTGGGAAAGAGGCCTTTAGTGGGTCTACCTTTTCCTCACTGTTGATGCCACTGTCCATTTGGGGGAGGGGAGGCATGAGCAGTGCCTGGTGCTCCTTCTTGCTTCTGTCACTGTTTGCTTACTTGGAAAGTACACATGAGCAGGTAGGACAGCAGGGAGGAGAGTTAGTTAGCAGGGCTGGAGGCCTGCAGGCATTGGCAGTGGGCCCCCTGTGGGCCTCAGCAGGTGCCCAACGATGCTGACCCCTGACCCCAGCACTGCCAGCAATGTGCATGTTCCATACAGCATACCCCGAGAATCCTCTGCAATGTACAGAGAATGTATTGACTTCAATAGACAAGTTGATGTGGACAGGGTTTCCTTGGAGGCAGAAAATCTAAAAACCATGACTGACTTAAAGAACTGCTAAACATTGGTGATCAGTGGGCTCTGGAGTCTATTTCCAATGCATCCCTGGCTATTTCTTCTCCATGAAGAGCAAAATCACTGAGACGCATCACAAAAGGCCACTGGCCAGTTCTTACTGCCCATATTTGATTTTTTGCTGCTGATGCGGCTTCTTGGAATGAAACATCAGTACATATCCATATCCTAACCATAGCTATTTTGCTGGGGGTGGCAAGGTATCAACTGGTATTGGTTTTCACAGCAATGACCTGAACTGCATTCTCCTACTAGGTCTGGAAGAAAGCCGTAATGTTCCCACATGATTATAAAATAAATTATATTGAAGGATGTGGAGCCTCCAGCCCATGAGCCTAATCTATCCAGCAGAGGTTCCCCATCTGGCCTACAGAGGCTTTGGCTTCCTCTGTGGGCCCTACATCTTCCACTCTCCACACTCCCTGGAGGCTACCAATGGGGAAAGGTGCAGCACAGGCAAAGTGGCCCTGGCCAAGGCAATGGTTGGAGCACTCCTCTAGCTGGGGGCACCTTCCTCCATTAGCGAGCATACAAGACAGGCAAAGTGGCCCCAGACAAAGTGGTATCCAGAGCTCCAGCCAGTGCAGTGGATAGGGACAGGATGATGGCAGGGGGCATGGACACACCCCTTGACATCATCCAGCTGATGGAGGGCTGGGGGCATTGGCCCTAACAAAGATGTAGCTCCCCACCCATGTTATAGTGCATTATTTCTGACAAATGAGCCCTTCTGAAAAACAGATCGAGAACAGCTTCCAGTGGGAGTTCCAGAGAATATATGATACTAAAGGTCCTCTTCTGAGCCATAATGGACCAGACATATGAAATAGTGGGTACCACCAGGAGAGTATCTCCTGATGAGCCAAGCAACTGAGCAGGCCAGTAGGGGATTGAGGTATGACTTCAGTAGGGATGTACGGACTGTGTAAAATCCGCTCCATTTCGCCGATTGTCAGGTGCCTTTTGTTCCGTCATCAGCCCAAAAGCCAGATGCAAATATTTTTTTCCATCATGCAGGAAAATGCACATATATATTTACGTAAGTATTTACATAATTTACCTCAGTACATTACATTTAGTGTATTGTCTCCCATTTCATTCAATGTTTCCTCAGCAGAAACGTACGTATTTTCCTACAAATTTATATGCATACCTTTCAGGAAAGTAAAAAAAAATCCAAAAGTCCACGGACTCCATGCGGTCTGACGAGAGGGGTGCTCCGCAGAGGATTCCGCAGGTCAGATTCTTTGAAATCCGAGCTCATTTTAGTCCATCTCAAATTTCTCCAGCATCCCTAGTCTTCAGTATCTTGGTCCTGCATTGCTTAGGGCTTTATACACACGTACCAAAACCACGTATTGCAAAGTGGAGTCACTGAAGCCAATAGCACAGTTCTAAAGGAAGCAGTTTAATGGTCACAGAGATCAGTCACACTCACACTACATGTTTTTAGGTGTATATCCAAAAAATTTTGAGCCTGCTGTGAAATGTGAATGGAACCATGAATAGCATAGCAGGTGCCGGAATTAGAGAGCCAGCATTGACTGCACCTACCTGTCAAGTGTACACTTGATCATAAATGCGCATCTGCTGCCATATAACTGGTAGGAAGACCTCAGATATTACAGCGAATTCTGGTTTTGCTGGGCTTGCATGAATGCCCCCTTGGGAGAATTGCTCATCCCAGCATTTTCCATGTAGCACTGAATGAAATGTCGTGATGATCGTTCCCTTCACCTCTCCCTTAACAGGATCCTCGAGTCTGCATTGCTTGTACGACTCAGTGGAGACTGTCATTTGCTCTTGGGCCCCGATGATAAATGTGTCAGGAGCGCAATGCCAACTCACAGCTTCTGTCGACTATGGGTGAGTAATTAGCGAAATGCATTTAGAATGGTAAAGAACAGGCTTGTTTGTCTATATCAACCCCGTCGTCTTGCCTCCTGCATTCCTAGGCCTACAGAAGCCATTTGTCAAAGCAAAGGATCACACACACAGCATCCTTTCTCTAAGAAGGCTTTCATTGTCAAGAAGATATATAGAATGCTTGCGTCCAATGACTCTCATGGAGTCTGCCAGTGTCTTGAGCTGTTCCATTAGTTTAGCCAGGAAATGGGAGACTGGCAAAATGACTGAAACAGCCATTATTCACTTTCAATGTTCAGTACTTCTAGTGACTTCTTGAGCTGAATAAGCATGTCCCTTCACCCTGGCAAATAGCAGTTCCTGTCTTCAAGAGTTTTCCTAGATTAGCCTTCCCCAACCTGGTGCCCTCCAGATGTGTAAGACTACAACTCACAGCATCCCCCAGACTGTGATGCTGGCTGGGTGATGCTGGGAGTTGTAGTCCAACACATCTGGAAGGCACCAGATTGGGGAAAGCTAGTCTAGAGCTTGGGCTGCTTAATCAATCTTAGGGATGGATGAATCTGTCAATTTTGGTTTCGCTCAGTTTTTCATTTCTCCAACCTTCAGTTTGGTTTTGTCCCATTCCCACATCCATTTGCAAATTCAGAAAAAAAAATCTGCACAAAAATCCTTATGTATTTTCATGCTCATTTCTCCTAATACTTTGTACACAGTTTTTCCTGAATATACACATTTTTGCAAGCAATGTTCCCTAATGTGATGCATTTTTGTATGCTGATTTTTGCATGTACATCTCCCCTAATGAACACCCACATTTGTTGATTTGGAGAACTTCATTGCAAAATTTGGAAAAGTGCAAAATATTGAAGTCTTGATTCATGTATTGGTTTGGGAAGTGTGAATTAGGTGCGTTCACATTAAAATGTTAACCAAAGAAATTTCTCCCCGATCTCTATTCATCATGCGTGATTGTTTATTGCTTGACGTCTGTGACAGCGTATCATGGCTTGCAGATCTGAATGAGCTAGACTGGTACAATACCACAGATCAAATGTTCATATTACCTTGAACATGATGCTTTTCAGTGTGGGCAGTTTGCACAATACTCAACCGCTAGCCACCAGGCCTGCTTCACACATTTATGTACTTCACTAGGATTCTTTACTCTTGATTACTCTTCACATAGGCTCAGTTCACACATGCAAGTAGTACATTCCTTGGTTTGTCTAAACTTGATGACTCTACATTTTGGCCTCTTTCAGATGTTTGGTGCTGAACATGCATAAGGAGATAGGTGGCAGCTCAGCCCCTGCTGTATGAGTGCTCCACCCATGTCTGCAGTGTGCTCACATTTGCATAAACGTAGGCACCGCTCCCCGCAATTTGGAACCTTACGAAGGGTGCCTATGTATTTATGCCCATTATATAACAGAACACAGGGATGGTGCTGCGGAAAGCCTGCATCTTTGTTGTTCCTCTTGCCTTTCTGATGTTCACTGAATGCACAAAGCCCCGTCACAAACACCTGAAAGTGGGGGATTGGGGGGGTGCTGATAATTGGCAGCTGAATGGGATTCAACTGAAAAGCATTTAAGGCGATATGATAGTTCTATCTATGGTGCTAGATCATTGGCTCATTCACACATGCAAGTTATCATTTGACACTGCAGTTCCAGTCACCAGAGATGAACATGCAGGTGTGAACTAGGCACAAATGGTGAGCAGATGGATGCGTTGAACTTATCCATTGTGCCTGATACAATGCAAGGTTAAATGAACTGAACATGTTGTCTGTGGTGTTATAGCTGCACCAGCCCATGCATACATGCAAGTTATCACTTCAAAATGCAGACATCAAGCGATGAGCATGCATGTGTGAACCAGGTTCCTGTTTGAACCAATGGATGTCATTGTTACCAGGGAATCCTAAATTTGCAGTGTCCACCTATTTGATTATCATCCATTTGACTCTGTTCAAAAAATCTCCAGGGGGATTCAGGTTTGACTGTCAAGGCAGCAGTTCCTGATGCTGATATAAAACAAGCAACTGAATTTGGACTTCTAGCTGGAATATGTGATGTGTGACACTGGATGTCAACAGTGCAATCTTGATTTACACTTGCACACCTTCTCATTTTTGAGATGTACCCCTAAAAAACGCAAAGCATGAACAGAGCAAATACATGTTAACAGACAGTGTTTCATACAGCTGCATTTGTCAGGAAACCTGGGTTGGCTGTAGCTGCATCTTGAGTGTATATGCAGAGGCAAACTTGGGTGTGCTGCCTTGTATTGTGTGAAATGAGCTCCAGTTGCAAAGCCTAGGGTAGCCTTCTCCAATCTGGCATCCTCCAAGTATACTGGACTACAATGCCTAATATCTCCAACTGTCATGCTGGGAGTTGTTGTCCAGCACATCTGGAAGTACCCAGCTGGGGAAAGCTGGCCTAGAGAGTTATGTGTCTTACAGGAATTGTGTCTTACAGGAAACAACCTAAGACATGCCAATTGCACGGGGCAGACACCAGGATCTGCCAGCTGATCCTTGAGGTGGGTAAAAGAGAAAATACTAGCTAATGAGGAGAACTTGTTTTGTTCTTGTTGTTCATTGTTCTCATCATTATTGCAGTTTTGTTCTTGCTGTTGTTCATTGTTCTCATCGTTATTTCAGGCTGAAAATACAGCACTGGTGAAAAATGCTGTCACTGCAATAAATTGGTTTGCCTTTCAGCTGCCACCAGGGTCTTTGTCTTTCTGCTATGACAGATTAGAATCTTTCTTCTTTGTGAGCATCTCTGACATAAAGACTGGGCTCACATAACGTGATAACCCACACTCAAGGTTGAGTATGGGTTGAGTGTGGGTTGTCGTTGAACCATGGGTTGTTGTTGAAATCATAGAATCATAGCATAGTGGGGTTGGAAGGGGCCTACAAGGCCACTGAGTCCAATCCCCTGGTCAATACAGGAATCCAAGTCAGAGCATCCCTGACAGATGGCTGTCCAGCCTCGTCTTGAATGCCTCCAGTGTGGAAGAGCCCTAGGTAATTGGTTCCATTGATTTATTGCTCTCACAGTCAGGAAGTTTCTCCTGATGTTCAACCAGAATCTGGCTTCCTGTAACTTGAGCCCATGATTCTGTGTCCTGCACTCTGGGATGATCAGGAAGAGATCCTGGCCTTCCTGTCTGTGACAACCTTTCAAGTACTTGAAGAGCGCTATCATATCTCCCCTCAGTCTTCTCTTCTCAAGGCTAATGGGGCCTGTCGTGTTGTCTGAACCCAGCCGCTCTAACCGACCATGCTTTGTTAACCATGAACAACCCATGAAGGGCACCCATGGTTTGTAGTTGGGTTGTGAACTGGTCTGTGGGTGAACCCATACTCTAGTTCTAGATCAGCAGTGAACAAAAGCATATATGACAGTGACCAGAACTGCCTTTTCCAGGAAGGGGCGTCAACTGGTCCATCAGCCAAAGTTGTGTGAGGGCACTGCTTTGAGACTGTGTAAAAGACTGCATCATTCAATACCACCCCACCAGCCCCACACACTGCAACATTCAGGAGCACACCCCAGTACAGAGATGTGCCAGAATTACCTGTTCTCACTGAGAGTTACCTGCTGTAGTCATATGTCTCTGTGAGACATTGTTCTAAGTGCACCTCCTTCCCATCAGGCATAAGTGTGAAATAAGCCTCCCAATTTTTATTCAGAAAAGAAAATCTGTGCCACAGCTATCAGCCGTTTATGCAATGCCAGCTGACATGTCCTACTTCTACATATGGTTCTTTCCAATTATTCTTTCCAACAACACTAATGATGATAATAAAAGTGAGCATGATCATAATGCATACCATTTCATTTGTCTTCAGGGCTACAGCTTGACCACTGTAGATGATATTGCCATGGCTGTGTCTTGCCATATTGGGGAGAACTGGAAGAATGTTCAAAAGGAGACGTTTACCCCTTTTCAGAACAGTGAGTTGAGAACACCTGGACTTCAGTTCCTGATGTCATGTACTGTGCTCCCCTTCCAGATCATAAAACACCTTTGCCTATTCTTCACACCTGAGCTTCTCAGCACCAACTTCTACACAGCCAAATTAGTGCTCAGCTATGGAAAAGAGAAAACGGGTTCATCCCAGAGCCAAAAGTCAGACCTGAATGACAAAATGCCTTTAGTGGGTAGCCATCGTGATGCTCAGGTCAATGACAGGTGTTCAGCCAATCAAATACAGTGCCCACTGAGCACTGCCCAGTAGTGGAAACATTCGAAAGACTGTCTGGTTTAAGGATAAAGAAATATAAGAAGGCAGAGCAGGGGCCTTGAAGCTGCCCATCCACAGCACCTGGACAGCAGACTGAGCAGGCAGGGACACTGGTCCCCGGGTCCCCACTCTTCGCCACTATGGCAAGATGCATTAATTGTAGTAATTATTTACTACAAATCTGTATCTTCTTTTGGGGTGGCGCATTTTCCCTTTTGGGGCTTTGTGTAAATAGCCACCCTAGGAGGTTTTGATTTGGAATATCAAAAATCGAACCACTTAGAGGTATTTTTAAATATGTTAGCAGTATATAAATCTATTAAATGAATGAACGAACGAATAAATGGCACAGGAGGAAAGGGTTTACATTAACCAGCATTTCTGCTGCCCCAAACCAATTGAATTCACACATCCTCACAGCTGCATTGACACTTTTAAGAACATGTTGGGCGGATCCAATCGCAAATCTCCCACCATGTAGTCTGAGAGTAAGACCCGCTGCCATTCAGGAATGACAGTGGAGGACCAGATGACCCCCCCCCATCTCATTCGATACAAAATAGTTCTTTACATGCCAGCTGCGTTTGTCGCTTTCAAGAGAAAGCTGGGCACAGTGGAGGCTGATGGCTCTGACATCAGTGGGGCAGTGAATCTGCTCCGGGTTTCAGTCAGAACCAGTCAGAACTTTAAAGGAGCTATCCAAGGTGCAGAAGCTTCTTTCGAGTTCTGACTGGTTCTGACTGAAACCCGGAGCAGATTCACTGCCCCACTGACGTGGAAGCAACCAGCCTCCACTGGCTGGACATTTTATTCCAAAAAGGGAACATGGGAAGCTGCCTTATGCCAGGTCCATCTAACCCATCTATTTGTCCATCTAACCCACTACTGTCTATTGCAGGGTTGCTGAGTCTCAGGCCTAACTGGGTTCCCAGTCTGGCCCTTCAGGGTTCCCCAGATGGCCACTCCCTCTTCCCCCCAACCACCAGTCATTTATTGATATTTCCCCCCCCCCATTCTAAGTGGTTGAAATGCCTCTCTGAAGGCAGTTATTTATTATTTGTTTGTTTGTTTGTTTGTTTATTTATTTATTACATTTATATCCCGCCTTTTTTCCTCCAAGGAACTCAAGGTGGCGTACATAATCTTCCTCCTCCTCCATTTTATCCTCACAACAACAACCCTGTGAGGTGGGTTGGGCTGAGAGTCTGTGACTGGCCCAAAGTCACCCAGTGAGCTTCCATGGCTGAGTGGGGACTAGAACCCGGATCTCCCGACTCCCAGTCCAGCACTCTAGCCACTGCACCATGCTGGCTCTTATCAGCAGCAAGAGCTTTTAGCAAAAATATGTTGGTACCTTTGGTATTTTTGGCCTGCCCCTTTGGTTCTGGCCCCTTTTGCCTTTGGGCCCCACACACCACTAGAATGCAGCTCCCAAGAGCTTCTCCAAAATTGAATTTGGCCCTCAGGCTGGAAGGGGTTCAACACCCCTGGCCTATTGTGACTGGCAGGGGCTTTCCAGGGTCTCAGCTAGAAGTCTTTCTCAATTACCTTCTACCTGATCCCTGCCTTATGTTCTACCTGGAGATGCCAGGAATTGAACCTAGGACCTTGTGCATGGTCTAACCTTGAGCTAAGGTTCCTCTGCAAAGCAGTCTGTTGATGGTGCTGGTCCTCTCTGAGGCAGAAATGTAGCAGGTATAAACTAGGGATGTTGGAGAAATCCATTCAGGGGGTGAAGTTCGACAAGCTGCCACTGATTCAGCCCCCAAGACTGCAATCCGTTTTCATCCTATGAAGCCCAACTTGCTCTGCAGTGAGTGAGTCCAGCAAGTTCACGTTTTTCTGTATTTTTTAATTGGCACAAATTGTGCAAATTCTGGCCAAAGTCTGAGCAAATTACATAAAATGTGGCTGAAATTTCCACAAATTGCAGCCACAGATCTCTATTTGCACAAATTACAGCTGGCTCAACAGAGTTCGGGGGGGAAGCTGCAGCTCAGCTCACAAATGCAAGCTGTGCTGGGCACCCCACAGAACTCCATTGAGCCAAAAGCAAAATGGAGTTCCAAGCGACGGACATCCCTAGTACATATGGATTAAAGAAATTAAAATGTACATAGATCAAGGAACTGGTTGGTTGGTTGGTTGGTTGGTTGATCTTTACATTTCTAGACTGCCCTTTCACCCACAAAACTGGGTTCCAGGGCAGTGTATAAAGAGAAAATAACATTCCAACAATAAAAAAAACAATACAACATCAATCCATCAAATCGAGAAGGGTAAAACACCAACTTGTCGACTGAATAAAATTCATACAAACAAATTAAAATGCCCAGGTAAATAAAACACTTGTTGGTGTTTTATTTGGGTCTTTGGACATCCCCTACTTTTAAGCTAATGAGCTAACTCCAGTAAGAAATTGACCCATCAGGATATCAGATAAATTGCTGCTTTTATTTTTTTAAAAAAAATATTTATAATCTCTAAAGGCCAAAACAAAGCTCAGCACACTATGTAAAGACTCTTAGTCTTAGTCTTAGCATACCATAAATTAGGTTCCCCACTGGTTTTAAGTGAGAAATCTATTTCTTTGCCTCAGATCTTTTTATTACATGACACTTCCCGCCTTATGGTGCAGACACTACTGCTGCCTGTTACTTCATGTCACAGGGAGATAATCAGAGACTTGAAAGGAAGATGAATTTATTTATTTCAGAGATTGATAAGCTGCCTTTTAAAGTAACCCCTTGCAAGGGTTTAACACAAAATTTAAAACCATGAAACACAATGAAACAATGATAAAACCATAATAAACACTGTGTTGTTTCTGGCGCCTCCTGAAAACAGCACTGTTCCAGGAGGCCTTCCTTAATTGACCAGTTACAGTTTTCATTGGCATTGTGTTTTTAAACAAGTATAATTTTAATGTGGTGTTTTAATCTTGTTACTCTTTTACTGTTGTATTTCTTGTGTTCACCACTCCAAAATCTGTTCTAGATATGGCGTGGCATATAAATATTGTAAATAAATAAATAATAACTGTGATAAAAAAATCAAAATTAATAATTAAAAACCAAATAACACCTTATGCACCATGGCACTCAAAAATCTCCTAACTCAAAATGGAGCAGGGGAGGTGGGTGACTGCCAGCCAGCAAGAGACCCAGTAGTGCTACCATTAGGACCTCAAAACAGGCAACAGCAAAACCAGTAAATAGTTTGGGGGGGTCTTTCATTCCCCCTTCCAGCCCCCAGAGATCTTGAGAATGTTTATCGCAGTTTTAATATAGATCAGGGGTAGGCAGCATGGTGAGGCTGTCACATGACATGGACAACCTCAGACAGCCTCAAGGTTTCCATTAAGATTTGTGCTGAACTAGACAAGGTGGACTAAGCACTAATGCAGAATTGCCCCAGTAGCAAAAACCCAAGTGCCTCCAACACCAGACTTGAGACCACTTCCAACCTTCCAGGTCTGTGTGGTGAGGTTGACAGTACACTAGCAGCATTCCTAATTGGTCCCTGGCACCCAACACCAAAACACACAATCAAGGCCAGACACTGTCTACTAGGGCAAAGGGGGGCAGAAGGTAGATCTCCAGATGTTTGGGACTTCAACTCCCAGAAGACCCTGACAACGTGGCCTATCTTCATAAGGTTAGCTTCATAAGGAGAAAGGCTCACAGAGGACAACAGTCACTCAACTACCCTATCCCTCAGTGCACAATTGATGATAGACCAAATGCTTGGCTGGAACAATTTGTATCAAAGTTGATCTGATAACTGTGTCCACCCAGTTTTCAGTAGAATATGCCCAATCTACTTTCTCCTCCAAATAAGTTCATGAAGGAGAGATGTTTTATTTTTAACTGATCTGGCATTAACTTTCATCGAGGTCAACTGAAGGAAGAGAGTAGCAAAACCCACATCACTGAGGATGGAATGAAGATTACCCTAGGAGCAAGCCCCCAACCACATCTCCTATCTTGTAATTTTATGTTGTAACTTCTCCCACCATCATATCTCCCACTCATCACATTGACAGTAAATTAGATAATCAGAGGTTCCTCTATCCTGGCAAAACGTATCTTGTCCATCACTTGCAACGAACACTGTAAACCTGCTCCCTTTATGGTTGTGTCTCCAGCAGGAAGCACTGCACCAGCTCCTTACCATGCAGCAACGAACGTGCCGTTCTTTCATTTCCTAAATGGGCAGGGCTCCTTTACCCATGAAGATGTTTCTCTCAAAACATCTCTGGCAGCAACAGATGTAAGTTAGAGGGGAAGGTGATGAGGATGGTAAAAGCCTTTCCTACCCCTCTCACTGCAGCTGTTGTGGCTGTATCTCCAGCAGCGGTGGCTATGGGGGGACTCCACACCCACCCACACACAGGGTTACATCAGTTCCTGACTGTGCAGCAACCTATACTCCATTCTTTCAGTTCCTGGATGGGCAGGGCTCCCTCATTTGTGAAGATGTTCTAGCCATTGTTCCTCCAGCAGTGACAGATTTAAGTTAGAGAGGAGAGTGATGTAAATGGCACAGCCATTTCCATGCCTCTTTCACTGAAGGTGTTGTGGTCGTGTTCTTATATCTCTGTGGGCCACTTGTACAGAGATGGGGTAGAACACAATAGGAAAAGTCCTCTTGTCATTGAGAGGTCTAACAGGGCCTAACAGATTTGTTGTTCTTAATCCACCATTGGGCAATACCTTTATTTTTTATTAGGACCAACAAAAATGACACAAAAGAGTGTGCAAGCTTTTGAATTCTCTAGAGAACTCGAGAACTCGAAAGCTTTCCCACTCTTTTGTGACATTTTGGCTGGCCCTAAAAAAAAGTATTGCCCAATGGTTAAGTTTGGATTTTTCTTTTCTCTCATGGAGCAACCATGAAAATGTTTGTTGTTGAAAATGTTAATAGTTGGTGCCTCTCTTGCCTTTTCCCATTTAGTTCAACTCAATCCTCCTTGCAACTTTCAACTGGAAAAGCCCAACAACCATGCCTACAATTTAACTTGGAACGTCTGCATTCTCTCCCATTATTTCAAAGGAATGCTGGAGTACCAACTAAGGTACAAAATAAACAATTCTGGCAAGGTGAGCATGTTGGGGGGGCGGGAATTTCCTCATGGATGGCAAAGACTTGATTTATAATTTTTACCTTGCTTTTCTGTCCCTGAATACACAGAGATTAAAACAATTAAAAAATCAAAACAAAGATACACGGTTCAGAGACACAGCAGAAAATAACTCCCTCATCTTGTGCAAGAAAAATATGTCTTGGTTAGTAGCCTATATGTGTTGTTTCAGGAGATAACTACAAGGCCAAAGAAATCGGGCAGTCATGCCTCAATTGGTCAATCAACTCTAACACAGCAATCAGAATAATTGCAGAATGAGTGCAGGAGGCACTCATGCTAGGGGCTACAAAACCCATCAGCTCACACCATTGGCTATGCTGGTTAGGGCTGATGGGAGTTGTGGGCCAAAACATCTGGAGGGCCTCAAGCAGCCCACCTCTGATATAAAGAATTTTTGTGCCGATCCCAGTTACGAAAATCAGGATTTTATAAGAAGCTGCCTCTTACCAAGCCAGGTGGTTTGTCCACCCAAGCCAAGGGTGCGCAACTTTTGCCCCCCTCAGATGTTTTGGCCTACAACTCCCAGCATCCCTCACCATTGGCTGTGCTGGCTAGGGCTTACGGGAGTCGTAGGGCAAAATGTCTGGAGGACGAGGACCACAAGTTGCCCATTCCTGATCTAAGCCCAGTACTGTTGAGGATGTTCTATTGGATAGCCGATTTCTCAAATACAGGAGAAGTAATTTATAATATGGCAAGCTTTCCCCAACCTTGTGCTCTCCAAGTGTGTTTGGACTACAACTCCCATCATCCTCTGCCAGCATGACCATGGAATTCCTGGAAGCCTCAGAGGGCAGCAAATGCCCAAAATGTGTGTGTGTGTGTGTGTGTAATGGCCACACGCAACCCAGAAATCGTTCCCTGTCTTTGTTTCTATTTTGCAGGCTGACACAATCCTCACCATTGGTCGGGATCAGAAATGGCTCATCCTCGAGACTCTTTCTCCTGACACAGCGTATGAGGCAGCCGTTCGTGCCAAGTTAATAAAGAAAATGTACAAGAGTGTGTGGAGCAACTGGAGCATGCCGGTAATATGGAGGACTGATCCTAAAGGTAGGATGCAGGGAAGAAATCCTGTGCGATACTAGAGGAATGGGACAGATAAGGATTCCAGAGACTTTACATGTGTGGAGGGACGAACGCTCAGTTCACACAGGCTCTGAGCATGTGGGCACCAACAGGGTACCTGTGGAAGAAGCCTCAGGGAAGAAGCCTCAGGCATGCACATACACCATCCCCCATGCGTATAACATGTTGCATGATCAGAGGCCTATGCATGTACACCCTACCCACTCATAAGCAGGGAAGGGTAAATTAGCCTATTTCCAGTCTGTGTCACTTTCATATATGTCTAATCCATACATCCATTTCATTCCATTCCTGCATTAATCTTCCAACTTAAAAAAAAAACCACACACCTGCACAAAATTTCACATTGAAATTCAGATTTTAAACCTATTTTCTCCCAACATCTGCATTTCCCAGTTTAACCTGCAATCCTAAACATACTTACTAGGCTGCAAGTCCCCTTGGGCACAGTGGGATTTACTTCTGAGTAAACATGCTTATGCTCACATTGTTAAACTAACTGAGAACTGTGTCACAGCATTCGGAGAAGCATGAAATCCCCTGGATAACTAGGTGCCAATCTGCACATTAGTGCAGGAGGTACAGATCAGGTCAGTTCATGCAGAAAATTGCAAAGCTCAAATCCCTCTGCCATCCCTGCTCAAAACATCCACCAGTGGGAGGAAGGGAGCATGGATGAGCCAGAGACCTATGCTAGAACCTACATGCTGGGCTACAGCCTAAACCAGCTTTTAAGGGCCAAAGCAAACAGCTTTTGGGGGCTCTTGGTGCCTGCTTCTTGCTTTCTCCCCCTGCTTGAGTCAGCTCCCCATGAGGCGTAAATGGATCCCCTGAATCACTTGCCACGAGCACAAAAGGCCAGAGGGCGTGTGCCTGTACACCTTCTAAATCACCTTTCCGCAACCTCCTGCCTTGCAGATGTGCTGGACTACAACTCCCACCCTGCTGGCTAGGGTGATGGAAGTTGCCGTTCAACACATCTGGAGGGTGCTGGAGAAGTCTGTTCTAAATGCTTTAAATGACCCGTTTACCATGACTTACAAAATGGGGTGGGGGGAGCTGTGACAGCAAGATCCAGCCTTTGGGCCTTGCCTCTGGATCTGTGTCCGGTCCAGTGAAGGCTGGTGGCTCCAGTGCCCATGGGGCAATGAATCCGCTCCAGGTTTCAGTCAGAACCAATCAGCAAAGCACCTTGGATATCTCCTTTAGAGTTCTGACTGGTTGTGACTGCAACCTGGAGCGGATTTATCACCCCACTGACATTGGAGCCACCAGCCTCCACTGGTCCTGTCTGCCTGCCTGCATATAAAGAAACCTTTCACTATTAGGGAAAATAACCAGAAGGTGGCACTCCAGAATATGTAGCCTCAACTCTGGTCATTCATTTGTTCAAGGAAAAGGACTCCTGGCCTTTCCACACATGAACCTTCAAGTATTAATGTATGAGGTTTCCGTCAATTTTGTGCCTCCCTTGCACCATGTATGGTGAACACCTGTTCACTGATCATGTGGAAAAGAAACCTCGAGCAGAAGCAGTTGCAGCGTGAATGAGCATTTTGGAAAATGTAGGTTTGCATTACAAACCCAACTGAAGCAAGAGTTTGAAGCTGTCACATTCCTTCGTCCTCCCCCTTCACAATCAACACACTCCAGGAAACAAGGCTTCAGGCTACACTACTTTATTAGTTAATGATTAGTTCTTCACAAATGCAGATTCTATAAGAAACTCTCATACTGCAGTGAACCAGCTAATCCACACATCCACAAATATCAATAGATGATACGAAGTGGAAGTTAGAGAAGTTGCCAGCAGTCTGGGCATGAACTTCTCGGCTAGACTTGTTTCACAGGAATGCCCCTCCCTAGAAGGCTCCCTCCAACTATGGCTTCCATGAGTGTCTGGCGGAGCGTTCCCTGTCTCTAACTTTTCCCGCTTTGCTCTGTAACAGACCCTAGCATCCCTCAAATGCCCCTTGCTCTCCTCCTCCTCCGAAACCTGGGTTCTCATGGTAGAGGAAAGGGGGGGGGGCGTTTAGGCTAGGCCATCTGTGTGTCAAGGTCTTGGGAAGAAAGTCTTGCTGTATCTGAGCTCACTAGGGAGGGTGCCTCCCCCGTGTTCTGGCTGTTCCCATTCTGAATCTGAGCTGCCAGAAATCTCCACATGCTCAGAGTCATTCCTGACAGAAGCCTGATAAGAAGATAAGAAGCTGCCTCATGTGTAAAAACTCAGGCTCATACAATGATATTGATCAGCAGTAGTTTCAGACCAGACAAAAGAAAGTACTGCTTCACAAAATGCATCAATTCCTTATGACAGGGGTGGGGGACCTCTGGCCTGGGATCCAAATCCGGCCATCTAGGATTCCCCAGTGGCCTATGCCCCCTTCCCATGGCCTCACCCCCTTTCCCCACACCACCAGTCATTTGGTGGTTTCCCAGCTTTTGTGAAGTTTTCCCTCCATTTTAAAAGGTTGAAATGCCTCTCCTAAGGCTGAGTTACTGGCAGTGAGAGCTTTATGCTACAAGATGCTGCTACTTAATTTTTGCATTCCCCCCCTTTTGGCTTTGTCCCGACCCACCACTGGAATGAGGCCCCCAAGAGCTTCTTTGAAGTTTAATTTGGCCTTCAGGCTGAAAGAGATTCCCCATCCCTGCCTTCTGGAATTCCATGCCACAGGATGGCTTAGGTGGCTTTAAGAAGAGATGAGGCAGACTTATGGAGGAGAGGTGTAGCAGCAGAGCCAAACAGAATCTCTGTATTTCAAAGGCTGTACATTTCTTCTTTTTTCCCTTGTCTTTTTTAGAACATTTCTTCCCCATGTTTTGGCCCCCCAAAAGGCCCTGAGGTGACTTCCAGATCCAAAACACAATCCCATAAAAATAATGAAATAAAAATAAATGCAATGTGTCAAATAAATCATTAGAATAGTAGCCCAGCAAGGGAATGCAACGAAAAGGTTTGTTTAAAAATACATTGCCACAGGAGGACAGTGGAGGCTGGTGGCTCCGATTTCAGTGGGGCTGTGAATCCATTCCGGTTTTCAGTTAGAACCAGCCAGAACTCTAAAGGAGCTATCCAAGGTACAGAACATATTTTGGGGATAGGGTTCAGCACCTTGGATAGTTCCTTTACAGTTCTGCCTGGTTCTTATTAAAACCTGGAATGGAATCACAGCCCCATCGAAATCGAAGCCACCAGCCTCCACTTCAGGAGGAGGTTAAAACAGTTTAAAGGCACACCAGGATTTTTTAAAAGTTTTTGCCACTTTCTTAAAACTCAAAAGAGGGGGCGGGGCAAACCCTTCTGAAGATGGCAGAATACGGAGCAGTGTTTCAGATCTGAACGCCATGTGCAAGCAGGTCCGTGCACATGGAGTAGGTACTTCAGATAACCTGGTCCCAAGCCATTTAAGGTTTTTTGGTTTTTTTTTAGTAATGACCAGTGCTTTGAATTGTGACCAGAAACAATTAAGAAACCAGTGCAAATAAAACAAAAAAACCTTGTATAATACGTTCTGAAAAGTGAACATGCGAAACCACTCTGGCTGCTACATTTTGAGGCAGTTGGAGTTTCTAAACAGTCTCCAAGGGCAGCCCCATGTAGAGCACATTTCAGTAGTCTAATCTGGATGTGACCAAGGCATGCCTGACAGTGGCTAGACCTGGTCTGACTACTATCTGCTGTGGGGTGGAGGGGCAATAGCAGGAGAAAGCTGTTGCCTTCAGGTCCTGTTTCTGAACTTTTGTAGGGAATCTGCCTGGCTGCCATGGGGAACAGAATGCTGGACTAGGTGGATCCAGCATACTGATCCACCTTCAGTCTGATCCAGCAGGATCCTCTTGTGTTCTTAACATCCTTAAAAGCACATGTGACCTTTGAATCACATGTGAATGTTGTGAAAGCAGAAAATAATTCAACTGCATGTTTTAGTCAATGAAGTTTTGCAGTATGGCATAGTGGTTAAAGCAGGAGTAGGTGACTTGGGGCCCTCTAGATGTTTTGGACTACAGCTCCCATAACCCTAGCCAGCATGAGTAATGGTCAGGGATCACAGGAACTGAGGTCCAAAACTTCTGGAGGGCAGCAGGCTGCTTACACCTGGGCTAGAAGGTTGGACTAGGATCAAGGAAACCCTGGTTCAAATCCCCACTCAGCCATGAAGATGAGCTTTGGCCAGTTGCTATCCACCTAATTTACCTCACAGGATTGTTGTATGGATAAAAGGGGGGAGAACTCTGTATGCTATCCCTAGCTTCTTTCTTGAAGGCAAGGCAGGATTAAAATGCAAATGCTCCTACTATGAAGAAGGCCTCAGCCTTTCATATATAAATACCTTTCCTTGTTAACCAGGGGATCAAAGTTTGCAATCATTCATTGGGTTGTGTGTATCCTTCAGCCTATTTGCTCCATAAGGACTTCCCTTTAGGTTCAGGTGGGAGACAACTGTCTTCAACGAATGGCTAATTTCTATTTCTCTTCTTCCAATTATTCTTGAAGCATCACCTCCAAGTACCTCCCTTCCAGTTCTTCTAACCATTGTCGGAAGTTTGATCTCCATCATCCTCATCGCCATTTTCTTGATGCCCAAATCACCAATATCAAAACGGTAAAAGAGAACTGGAATCTTGCTTCCATCCTTCTCCTGGGATGTTGACTATGCATCTTTTAGTCAACCAACAGCGTCCCCCCTCCACCCCACCCCTCCCAAGGAGTGACACATCTTTAGTCTCATTTCCACTTGTGTCCCAGTTGTGTCGTGTGTGCCTCATCATGTGGGAACACAGATTAACAGATGGTTGGGGCATGTTTACCACTGTAGTCACACTAAGGTGTAGAGAATCTGGCAGCCTTCCCCAACTTGGTGCCCTTGAGGTGTGTCAGACTGCATGTCCCATCATTCCCAACCAGCATATTCAATGGCCCTCTAAATATGTTGGATTACATCACCTAATGCCCACACTAGCTGGGAATGATGGGAGTTGCAGTCCGACACATCTAGAGGCCACCAGGTTGGGGAAGTGCTGAGATATGGTCTTTAATGCAAGATCTGATAGAACCCGGTGATTCCAGCATTTTTTTTCTAAGAGAAACTGGGAAAAGCCCAGATAGGTTTTGCTAAATACAGATGGGAAGTAGAATTCTGGACTGGGGAGTGCTTTCAGATAAGGCTTTCATTGTGCTTCATGTAACGGAATTAGGGTCCAGGTGGCAATTTTTTTTCCATTTGCAACTATCCAATGTTTTCCTACCATTTCTTCTGACATGTTTCTTCCCGAAGAAAATCAGGTAAGGAAGTAAAGGTGGAATAGCTCCACAGTGGTCTTTTGCTTGTTAGCACTAGGAGGCCTCTGACCGGAAGCACCCTGGATGGGACTTTCAGTTGTCCTGAGCAGGGGTTAGCAACTTGCAGCCCTCCAGATGTTTTGGCCTACAACTCCCATGATTCCTCACCATTAGCTCTGCTGGCTGGAGGTCATGGGAGTTCTGGTCAAAATATCTGGAGGTGTCAAGGGCTCCTTGGAGGGCTCTCTCAGTCTAATCCAGTAGCCAAGTCCAGACACAGACAAAGGGATTCTTTTCAAAGCTTTATTCTTCTTTTACAACTTAACAACTCTACAGGTAGCAACTAGATCTGAGCAGCAGCATCCCTATGCCCTAAGTTGGAACAGTTGGTCCCCATTTGAAAGGCAATTACTGGCAGACCCCTGAATATAAGGATTAGGGAGAATCCTTCCCCTTTTCCCTTGGGTCCCCTGGGCGCAACCGTTCCTTGAGCGCCAACCGGGCACTACGCCTCCTTTCCGCGCCCTCCATTTGGCGCCGTTCTCTGCGTCTGCGCCGCGCATCCACCCAGTCTGCTATCTGTGCTGGGTCACTCCCTGGACTGCTTTCTAATCTAGGAATGTTGGTGGGAGGAATCTCTGTCAGCTGCGGGCCCTGGGAAAAGGGGGCGCGCTCCTCTCCCAGGAGCGACTGCTCTTCCTCTGAATCAGAACTACTCTGGGATTCTATGGGCTCAGTATCCACCCTGACAGGAGGGCCACAAGCAGGGATGTTAGAGAAATCCACAACGGAATCAAACCCGACCTGTGGCTTCTGCAGTGGACTGGCTTTTCCTGAGTTGCATAGATTTATGTAGACTTGTGGACTAAAAAAAAAAACTTTCCAGAATTTTACACAAATTTAGTCATAGAAAAATATGTAAAAAATATTTATAAAAAAACACGGGCTGAAACTGCACATTTTCCCCATAGGCTAAAGCATGAAAATGTACGTGGGGGGGGGGGGGTTACACATTTTCACAAGTGCAAATTTGCGCAAACTTGGGAAATTGGGAAATATTCAATTCTGCCAATCAGCGAACAATGGAACAAAAGGCACCTGATAATTAGCGAAACATAGACAGAACAGTTTTTACAAAATCCATACATCCCTAGCCACAAGTTGCCCACCCCTGACATAGGGTGATGGTATTTCATTCAATACAGCAATGCCTTCCTAACTGCCATCAGTACACAAGCCAAACGTAGCTTCACTACTGTCTTCCAATGCCGTACTCACTTTGTATTCTCTCCCAAACTCTCTCTCCTATAGTTTAAGGAAAATGCTGAAGATCCATTTGCCAGACCCAGCAGAGTTCTTCCCATCTCTCACTGCAGTCCATGATGGAGATGTCCAGGTATGGAGACCTTGAAGTTGGGGCACAGGGAGACTAGGACAAGGTTGCTGCCTGCAATAGGGCAAGCAGGATAGAGGTAACTTGTCACATGCCCTCCCAGTCAGTGGTGTAATGGTAATTTTTGTAGTGCATTCATCATGACAGTCCTAATAGCCATACCCCACCCCAAAGTGTCCAAAAATGCAGGCAGCTGTGTTGAGTCATCTCTCCCCCCCTCTCCCTTTCCCATCTCTCCCTTTCCCCTCTCCCCCCTCCTTCTCTCTCTCCCCCTTTTTCCTCTCTCCTCTCCTCCTTTCTCTCTCTCCCTCTTCTTTTCTCTCTCTCTCCCTCCCTCTCCCCTCTCCCTCCTTCTCTCTGTGCTTTATCTATGTCTTTGGTAGGTCTTTTGTAAAACTAATGGGTATTAATTACCCATTCAAGGCCAAGCCACCCCAAAATATTTTGCATTACCACAAGGATGGCTCACTGCAGTATATTGCTGCTGGAAAATCTATTTTCCCACCAGAAACTGTGAGGATTGCAGCTAAGCTCAGAGGGAACACAGAAGCCTGAGGGTGTGGCAGATGACCAGTAGTGTAGTGGCTCCAGGGATGCAGCACCAAGCACTTTTTGATTATCAGGGATGCTGATGCCATCTGCCACCAGCCTAAGACTTCCCTGTTTCCTGTGAGCTTAGCTGCAATCCTCACAGTACCTGGGGTGGGACAGAGGGATTTTCTAGCAACAATACATTATTATTAGAGCTGTGCACAAATGGCCTCTCAAAATTCTCCGGCCTATCTGTGGGCAGAGAAATTTGGAAGAAAATTTCACCAAATTTCTCCTAAGGGAGGATAAATTCTCCAATACTTTCTCACAGATAGGGCTCACTATTGGCAGGGGTTGTAGGTTCTTTCTTTTTTCCTAAGGGTTTTTGGTTTATTGCACTGCTTCTGTAGGTGGCAACAGCATCAACTGTGTTGAGGCTTCCACTTTTTTGAGGCAGAATTTTGAATTTCTTTTGGTGGTATTTCTGAGCTTACCTAATCTCTGCAAGGTGGCCGAGGGGCTGTGTTATTTCTCTCTCTGCCACACATCTTTCCATTGCTCTGCAGCCTCCCAGGCCACCTGCACTTTCTGAACTGAAAAAGCCCCATGGGAGGATTTGCCTCACAATGTCTTCCTCGTGATGGCTTTAACTGAAGTGCGGGAAGCCGAGGAGGCTGCAGGCTACCATAGAGATTATTGTACAATGACAGACAGAATGCTCATGCACACTCCTCAGCCACCTCATAAGTAAGGTAAGCACAAAAACCCCAAACTCAACCCATGAGAATTTCTCCTTTGAACTTCTGTTCAGAAGCAATTTATTTTCTATCAAATTGAATGGGAATGGTCAAAAAATGTGGTAGAAATTTTTGGCACAGCACTAATTATTATTGCGAGCTATCCCTGTTGTAAGGTATTTTGTGGGTGGCTTGGCTAGAATGGGCAATCAAGACCTATTAGCACCACAAAAGACCTGCTCCTGGTGGAGAGGAAAACTGCTAGAAATGGTTTGTTGACATGGATCAATACAACTGTCTGAGTTTTTGGACTCTTCTTGGGGGGGCGGGGGACTATGGAGATTGTCATGATGGGCACCTGCAGTTCAAAACGTACTACTACATCACTGCAGAGGTCATCATCCATGCTAATCAAAATGTCCTGGTGCTTCAACCCTGCATGCCCTGGCTTCACTGCACCACTGCTCCCACTGAAGACAGATAATTACCCTGGGCATGGTGTGAAAGCACATGATGCAACCCCCTTGCCAATGCTCTGTGCTGGCCCTACCATGTGGCAGGTTTAATTAGGCAGCTTCAGACAACAGAATTTAGGGGGACAGATGAAGGAAAGAATTGACATCTGAAAGGTGCAGCAAGACTTTTTAAAGTGTTGGTCAGAACATTTGAAGGTCTGCTTCAGGCAGCAAAAGGTCTTGGGTTGGCACTACTGATGCTAAGCAGGTCTGGGTTTGGTGAGTGCCTTGATGAGAGACTACCTGGTGGGAGAACTCAGTGCTTTGAGCTCCATGGGGAAAATGTAATGAATGCATACATAAAGAAGTAGGTTAGGAGAGCTTGCATATGGTGTGTGTGTTGCCAAGCCTTCCAACACCTTTTCTTGTGGTGTTTGTATTCAATTCAGTGCTGTACCGAATTGACATAGACCATTTCTCAGCCATTTCACATACCTCAGAATTGGCTGTTTTGTTTTGGCTGGCTATATTTCAGGGGTGAAGCAAAATTGTTTTATGGGGAAGAGAATTGGATTGGCCATCATTTTGTTTTCTGCAGAAGGAGCTGTTCTGGGGTGCTTTTTTGAGTTTTGAGAAACTGCGTTTTTTAAAAAAATGGCTGCCTCCTTTGTCACTCACTGCAGGCTGCCATTATTGTGGGTAGCAGTTGAATATACAGTATATATATATATATATATATATATAGAGAGAGAGAGAGAGAGAGAGAGAGAGACAGACAGACAGACAGACAGAGCGAGCACAGCTACTGTAGCACACCTACTGATGAGGGCAGAAGCCGAAACGTTTAGCTCAAAATATATATTTTTAAATACTCAGTTGTTAGTCTTCTTATCATACACACACACACACACACACACATATTTTATTCTAGATGTGCTCCTCCAAAGAAAGGGCAGTGACTGAAGCAAAGCTTGCTAAAAATATAAAGTCACAGTGTGCCATTCCACACTACTCTATTTTTAAACCTGAAATATTAAGAAAAACTTCTCTTTTTTTGCATTTGGAATTCTTTATTATTACTTTTTAAAAAGAATACCTTACAAAAGCTCAAAGGTGTGTTATTTGGAAGTGACCCAAGGGTTTAAAAGGCATCCCATGCCATCATTTTTAGGGGCAGGGGATCAGAGATTTACAGTGCAGTTCTATGCATGTCTAATCAGAAGTAAACCCTGTTGAGTTCAATGGGACTTTCTCCCAATTAAATGTGCTGAAGAACTGGTGAAAAAAATTGGTGAAACAAAGTTGGGGATAAAGTGTGTGTGTGTGTGTGTGTGTGTGTGTTGTGGGGGGAGGACAATTTCACAAAACTGTTTTGCATCAAATTACTGGGTTAGTGTCACAATTTTTTGTTCAGCCACAGTTTCTCTAGAGACCTGAATTTAAATTTAATTTCTGATCTAAATGGGAGGAGGTCAGTTTGCTTCCAAATGTGGACTGAACAAAATCATCAAACTTCCCTATCTACGAACCACTTACCCAGGGGCCTGTGGAGGATTATGAGCACATGATTAAAATAAAAGCAGGAAATGTTAAGAGCAGTAGGGAGCAGCTGTCACTCAGAAACCTTTCAAGTTCCCCCCTCTCCAAGTGTAGACTCCAGTATGAGAACTGATGCTGAATAGTCATGTTTTGACTCTTGACTGACAGTTGTCTCAGTGAGACC
The DNA here is from genome assembly GCF_057233095.1 of Heloderma suspectum. NCBI lineage: Eukaryota > Metazoa > Chordata > Lepidosauria > Squamata > Helodermatidae > Heloderma > Heloderma suspectum. Next base: position 41,336,637 of record NC_139464.1, on the reverse strand, counting down.
ATCCATGGACAATGCCAGTAAAATCCCTTATCCCTCCTTAACAATGTTTCCACCCCTTTCTTTCATTTTAGTTAATTTGGTCAGAGTATACAGTACAGCTGCATCAGGAGCCAGGTTTTAATTCATTCATATTTCAAGCAGCCTCCCACATAGCAATCACACAGCATAAGACTGTGAATGTCTGCCAAGGACAAGCAAAACATAACTGGGGTCTGCAGCAATATTTCAGAATTGCTGCTCTGAGGCCCAGTTTAACACAAGTCCCCAAACACAATAGAGAAGTCTTAGGAATCTTTCTGAAAGATTTAAGCTTTGGATAGCCAGTGTGGTGTAGTGGTTAGAGTGTTGGACTGGGACTTGGGACACCCAGTATTCTAGTCTCCACTCAGCCATGAAGTTTACTGGGTGACTTTGGGCCAGCCACTGACTCTCAGCCTAACCAACCTCACAGGGTTGTTGTGAGGATAAAACGGAGAGAAGGACGACCATGTAAGCAATCTTGGGTGCCTTGCAAGTGGGAAAAAATGGCAGGATATAAATATAATAATAAATAAATAAATTTCCCCCAAAAAGGAGAACTAGGGGAAAGAGGCCAGGAAAAGTTATTCTCTATGTGGGAATGGCATAGAGAAATGTTAGGGATTAGTTTACTATGGGAAAAGAGGGAAAGCTCCTAAGCTTCTCTTGGTCTTTTGTTTGAAGTTTGCATTTCAGCTGTTTTGAATATGAATCCCTCTGTCTTTTGTTTTCCCCACACAACTCCCATAAAATCAACAGAAGTGGTTGTCCTCTCCATTGTCCACGTCTTCCTTCCACATGGCTATTGAAGCTCCAGATGTCTCTGTGCTCAAGATAATGCAGAAGGACAACAAGGGCCCTCCCCTCCTCTTTCCCAAGGAATATCTCACCAATACCAACACACCAGAGACCAGTGGACATTCCTCATCCAGCTGTTTTGCCAATGGCGGCTATTTTTTCTTCCACCATCTCGACTCTGTTGAGATTGAACCCTGCAAGGTGTACTTCACCTATGACCCTGTTACTCAAGAGAGCAGTGGCAGTGAGGACTGTGACTCCTACAAAGTGCTGCATGAAGCAGGTGACAACAGAGAGCCACCACCTACTTATGGCATCCTGGCAAACCTAGAGAATGATACTTTTCTGCAAGAAACAATAGACCCAACCCAGACAGTTGGGGGTTGTTTAGCAGCTCTTCCACCAAGGGAGAGTTTCCCAACACCGCTGATGGTGGAACAGCTTGAGAAGAAAGAAGGGAGTGAGCCCATTGTTCTGCCCTCCAAGACTCCAGAACAGTATTTCATGACCTGGACAAATGTCCTAGAGCAGTCTAGTATTGATACCAATGAAACAGAAGTGATCAGGAATGTAGATCCTCCTACCAGCTTGGTGGAAATTAATAGGCCTGCATTTCTCCAGTGTGTGATTCAGAATCAGGGCCAAGCCAATGATCTCTGCAGAGCAGTATCCTCTAGTTCTTCTGAGGCCTACCTGTCCTTGAGGGATCTCCAGAGTCATTACAACCATCACTCTGTCTGAACTGTGCAAGGGGAGGCCATTTCTGAAAGCAAGATTATCGTACTGGCTCATCATTTTATTCCAGGAAAAAGGAAGAGTGGAAGGTTCCATGCTTTGCAGGGGCTGCCATCCCCATGGGAGTCAAGTAAGCATGCCCAGATCAGCTTATGGGCTTCCAAAGTTTCTTTTCTACAAGAAACAAATGTTTGCTTGCCAAATCCTTCCATCATCATTCCATGGTCTGGGTTGGCTTTACTTTCTTGTGCTTGAGGATCATGGTTCCATCACCAGCACCACTCATAGGACCCATTCATTCCTTATCTCAGATGCCTGTCACAGCCTTCCTTAGCATAAAACAAACTTGCAAACACACAACCTGAAGGGAAAACAAGATATAACAACAGAAAGATTCAAAGAGAACGAGACAGTAAGATGGTCTTCTGAGGTAAAGATATAACTTTTCTTCCCTGTTGCAATGTATCACTCAAGAATTCAGTCACAGGAACACAAAAACTGCTTTCAAGTTCTTATGCCCCAAATGAAAGTGTGTATACCTAATGTCATGGCTTTGTATATTATTGCTACTACAAGACATTAGAAATGTTTGGTTGATTATGTTTTCCAGAAGCAAAGGAGCCCTGTAACATTGCGATACCATAAAGTAGGTGGGGGGAGCAACTTCCATGGGTATGGAGGCCACTTTTGCCCCCCAAAAAACCATTGGGGGGCACACAACCTCTGTGGAATTGTTACCACTGTGTAGGGATGTATGGAATTTGTTAAATTCGTGTTTCACGGATTGTCAGGCATCTTTCATTCCATCATCTGCTCATAGTCGGAATCTGATTTTTTTTTATTCTATTTGCACTAATTCATATTAGCACTAATGCACATTAGTGGATTCTGTGGACTTGCGGACCAGTTTTTCACTGGCGGGGGGACCTGTGCTAATTTGCATTAGTGCTTACGGATATCAGAGCAAATCCATCCCCAATGTGAAAAACAAGTTTGCAAATTCACAGAATCCATGTGACTCAGGAACAAGCTGGTCAGCTGAGGAATCCACAGCTTGGATTCATAGAAATCCAAACTCATTTGAATCCACTGTGGAGTTCTCCAACATCCCTACCACTATGCCACTGCCAAATTTTGCCATTGAAATTTGGCAGCGTGGCAGTGGCAAAAAAGGAACAATTTGCCTTTAAAACAAGGCATGTAGGAAGTGTACACCTTGCTTTCAAGCAAAATTGTAGTTCCAGGACACTTGCCCTCACCTCATTTTAAAGTAAAATTAATTTACCCTCTTTTTGTCGCACCACTGAATTTCAGTGGCAAACTGCTGCTTTTTTGGCCACTGCAAACTTGGCAGTAGAGGGGGCTGCAAAAATGGTCAGGGGATCACATGCAGCCTACAGGCCTCCTGTTGTCCATCCCTGCCAAAAACAGAAGAAAGAGGTTCATTGCCATTAGTGCTTCAATTTACTTGGGTTAGAATTATTCGGAACTTGGCTGATTGTTTTAATTTAGAATCATAGAATAGTAGGGTTGGAAGGGGCCTACAAGACCATCGAGTCAACCCCGTGCTCAATGCAGGAATCCAAGTCAGAGCATCCCCGACAGATGGCTGCCCAGCCTCGTCTTGAATGCCTCCAGTGCAGGAGAGCCCACCACCTCCCTAGGTAATTGATTCCATTGTCGTATTGTTCTAACGCTCAGGAAGCTTTTCCTGATGTTCAGCTGGAATCTGGCTTCCTGTAACTGGAGCCCATGATTCTGTGTCCTGCACTCTGAGATGATCAAGACAAGATCGTGGCCTTCCTCCCTGTGACAACCTCCCAAGGACCTGAAGAGCTCTATCATATCTCCCCTCAGTCTTCTCTTCTCAAGGCTAAGCATGCCCAGTCCTTTCAGTCTCTCTTTTAACTGTTTTAACTGTTTTGATTTATTTAGTTGTTGCTGTTTTTCTTTTTTTGCAGTCTAACACAACTCATCAAAATATAGAACTCATCATCATAACTCATAAAAACATATGAATAAATAAAATAACAGCTTTGTTACAATAAGGGGGAAAGTGGGGGGTTAAACCTCAAATACATTGTTTGGCATTTAAAAAAAAACAATTCTGAAAGGTACCCATTCTTAACCAAATATTTTGATTTTAATTTTCCCGTATTTGACATGAATACGCCAAGTGATCTTGTTTATTCTATCAAGATCCCACATTCTAAGGAGCAATTCTCTTTTCCTGTAAGCCAGTGCATAACAATAGTGCTGCCAGAAACTTATTTCTATGTGGTGAGAATTTCTAGGGCTGCAGCACTTCCCTTGGGTTTGGTTTCCTTTGGAATGAAGTCACTGGAGGCTTACTAGTGGTTTATTTGCATTTATTTACAAATATACAGGCTGGGAACAGCTTGAAATATGGCATCAAACACTCCAACAGATGTCCCAAAGTTCACTGTTCTCTATCATATTCGTTTTGCTTAAGCAACAATGCTTAATTGTTGTTAAGCAATCTGCTTAAACAAAAGTGGCTTCAATCCTAAAATAAGTTAGCTTAGGGTGCAATCCTATGCATGTTTAGACAGAAAAAAGTCCTACAACTTCCATCATGCTAGGAGTTGTAGGACTTTTTTCTATCTAATCACGCATAGGGTTGCATCCTAAAGGAAGTTCATGGAAGGAAAGTTTCCTGTCCCCTCTTCCCCTGATGGGGGGGGGGGTGGTGGTGGTGGTGGAAGTTCCCCAAAGTGGGCTTGAATCCTAACAGAACTTAAGGATGTTCATGGTAGGAAAGTTTCCCCTCCCCGCTCAGCAGCCCCTGGCCCCCTCCGTGCTTCATCTTACACTGTTCAAGAGCCCCCCACCCCCTGACCTCCCAGTGAGGCTTTTCATAAGTCACAGATGCCTGCAAAGGAGAAGGAGGGACCAAGAAACTTGCCCTTGGCCCTCTCTTTGAAGCTTCAGGTGAGCTGCTAGGCCTTTTAATTTTGCCAAAATTTTAGTGTGGGTAGAAGTTCCATCTCTGTGTTTTTATACTGAAGCATTTTATCCTGCTCTTAACTGTAATGAAACTGATTTTAGTAGTTTGAATTGTGTTGTTGTTTTTAACTGAAGATGAACTCTTTTATTGTGTTCTATGTGTTATATGACGTTTATTTTTTTGTAAGCCACTTTATGTTTATTTTATAAATGAAAGCAGGTTATGCATTCCAAAAACCAAGAAGTTGGTACAATACAGGTCCAGGGCAGAAGACCTCCAAGTGTTCCTTTATAACTGCCACCATTTGCTCCCAAAGTCACTCAGGGATGAGCTGCTAACTAGTCCACAACACCACAGACTCTGTATTCAGCATTATATATGCAGGAGGTCTCAAGTTTGATTCCTCATCTCTACATTTAAAAGAATTAGGTAGCTAGCTAGTGATGAGAAAGACCTACCACTAGTCAGAGTAAAGATACAGCTTTGCTGGGTTGAGACTCATTCTGGTACTGGGTAGTTAATTATCCATCATCACCCCTAAGCACTTCATTTCTGTATCTTTCCAAACACCGTGTCGAAATTTTCTAAGCCTCTGTGGCTGCTTTCCTACACCCACTTACATGGGAGTGATCCCCATTGAATTCAGTGGGACTTCATTCTGAATAGTCGTGTATAGGTAGGGATGGGCAAATGAGCAATGTTCGAACTCACCAATATTCCCCAAACATCCACTGGCTGCTTGTCACGCCTCAGTTTGCATTGGCATTTGCAACTGCTGCTTCTTTTGCATGAATGGGGAAAATTGGGCAAAATGAAATTTGAGCACATTTCCCCTGTAGACTAAAGCAGGGGTGATTTAAAAGTTGTGCATTTGGAGAAAGCTGTGCATTTTCTGAGCCCACATTTTCAGAATGCAAACTCAAGTTCAGGAATTTGTGAACATTTTCAAAGAAAATGCACTTCTGTTCATCTTCGCATCCAGGATTGCAAACGGGGCATTTTTGAGTTATCTCTGAACTACGACGAAATTCTCATACATCCCTGTGTATAGGATTGTGTCATTAGGAACATGGGAAACTGCCTTATAAGAGGTCGGACTGCTTGCCCGTTGACCGGTGTTGTTTACTCTGACTGGTGGTAGGTTTTTCTCATCACTAGCTAGCTACCTAATTCTTTTAAATGTAGAGATGAGGAATCAAACTTGAGACCTCCTGCATTCAAATCAGGTTCTCTATCACTGAGCTACAGTCCCTTCCTCTTGAAGTTCAAGATTTCCACAGAATGAGTAGAATATTCCTGAGAGCCAATGTGGTGTAGTGGTTAGAGTCATGGACTGGGACTCATAGAATCATAGAAAAGTAGGGATGGAAGGGGCCTATAAGACCATCAAGTCCAACCCCCTGCTCAGTGCAGGAGTCTAAGTCAAAGCATCCCCGACAGATGGCTGCCCAGCTTCATCTTGAATGCCTCCAGTCTGGGAGAGCCCACCACCTCCCTAGGTAATTGGTTCCATTGTCATATTGCTCTAACAGTCAGGAAGTTTTTCCTGATGTTCAGCTGGAATCTAGCTTCCCGTAACTTGAGCCCTTTATTCCATGTCCTACACTCTCAGATGTTTGAGAAGAGATCCTGGCCTTCCTGTCTGTGACAACCTTTCAAGTACTTGAAGAGTGCTCTTATCTATCCCCTCAGTCTTCTCTTCTCAAGGCTAAACATGCCCAATTCTTTCAGTCCCTTCTCATAGGGCTTTGTTTCCAGTCCCCTGATCTTCTTCGTTGCCCTCCTCTGAACCCTCTCTAGTTTGTCTGCATCCTTCTTAAAGTGTGGTGCCCAGAAATGGACACAGTATTGAAGATGAGGCCTAACCAATGCTGAGTAGAGGGGAACTAGTACTTCACGTGATTTTGGAAGCTATACTTCTATTAATGCAGGCCAAAATACCATTTGCCTTTTTTGCAGCCACATCACATTGTTGGCTGATTTTCAACTTGTGATCTACAACAATTCCAAGATCCTTCTTGCTTGTAGTGTTATTGAGCCAAGTATCCCCCATCTTGTAACAGTGTCTTTGGTTTATTTTTCCTAGGTGCAGAACTTGGCATTTATCCCTATTAAATTTCATTCTATTTTTTTTTTCTGCCCAGCACTCCAGTCTATCAAGATCACTTTGAATGTTGTTTGTGCCTTCCAGGGTATTAGCTATCCTGCCCAATTTTGTGTCATCTGCAAATCTGATCGGCATTCCCTGCACCTCCTCATCCAAGTCATTAATAAAAATGTTGAAGAGCACTGGTCCCAGGACTGAGCCCTGCAATACCCCGCTTGTTACCTCTCCCCAGTTTCAGAAGATCCCACTGATAAGCAGTCTTTGAGTCCGATTCTGTAGCCAACTGTGGATCCACCTGATCGTTTTTTCATCTAGCCCACTTTGAGCTAGTTTGCTCATCAGGATATCATGATTGGGCACTTCGCCGAAAGCTTTGCTGAAGTCGAGGTATATTACGTCCACAGCATTCCCACAGTCGACAAGGGAGGTGACCTGATCCAAAAATGAGATCAGATTAGTCTGGCAAGACTTGTTCTTGACAAATCCATGTTGGCTTTGAGTAATCACTGCATTCTTTTCAAGGTGCTTTATCATCTGCTTCAGAATTTTCCCAGGGATTGATGTCAGACTGACTGTAGTTCCCAGGTTTCTCCTTTTTGCCCATTTTGGAAATAGGGACAACATTAGCCCTCCTCCAGTCATCTGGCACTTCACCTGTCCTCCATGATTGCTCAAAAATAATAGACAATGGTTGTGAGAGTTTTCCTGCCATTTCCTTTATTACTCTAGGATGCAGTTCATCTGGCCCTGGAGATTTGAACCCATTCAAAGTAATTAGGTGTTCCTTGACCATATGCCTATCAGTCTCAAGCTGCAATCCTGCCCCTTCAACCTGTACTTCACCTTTGCCAGAGAGAAGACTGAGCCCAAGTAGGAATCAAGCCCTTCTGCCTTTTCTTTGTCATCTGTTATCATTTCACCAAACTTATTTAATAGTTGAACCACCATTTCTTTCCTCTGTCTTTTACTATGCACATATCTGAAGAAAGCCTTTTGTTTTTAGCCTTCCTTGCTAACCTCAGCTCGTTCTCAGCTTTAGCCTTCCTGATGCCATCGCTGCAATTCTGTGCTACCTGCCTGTACTCTTCCTTTGTTGCTTAGCCTTCTTTCCACTTCCTATATGTGTCCTTTTTTGTTTTCTGGTCATCTCTAAGCTTTTTGTGAAGCCACATTGGCTTCTTCTGTTGTCTTCTGCCTTTTTTGCTTGTTGGAATTGTTTGGAATTGTACTTTTAGAATTTCGTTTTTTAACCCCCCCCCCCCATCTTGGACTCCTTTTCTCATTAGAGTCACTTGCCATCGGACCTTACTTATCATTGGTCTGAGTTTATTAAAATTGGCTTTCCTAAAATCTAGAGTATGTGTTTGGCTGCACTTGGCTTTTGCTTCCTTTAGAACCAAGAACTCACCTATAACATGGTCACTTTCCCCCAGAGTTCCCGTAATTGCTACTTTATCCACTAAGTCATTTCTATTGGTTAGGATCAAGTCAAGGATAGTCAATCCTCTAGTTCCTTCCTCTACTTTCTGTAGGAGGAAGTTATCAGCAACACAAGTCAGGAATTTCTTGGAGGGGCCATGTTTTGCAGAATTTGTCTCCCAACAAATATCGGGGAAATTGAAGTCCCCCATTACTTCCTTCATGCTTCCTTGAAACACTGGCAATTTGATTTTCAAAAGTTTCATCCTCATCTTCTCCTTGATTGGGTGGCCAGTAGTAGGTTCTTTTTATTCTTTGCTCCATTTATTTTAACCCAGATGCTCTCGATGGGGCTACCAAGCTCCTCCTCCTGTATTTCTGTGCAGATATATGTATTTTTAACATATAGTGCAACTCCACCTCCCTTTCTGTTCCTCTTGTGTGTGTTTTTAACAAGATATATCCTTCAATTGCTGTATTCCAGTCATGGGAGTCATCCCACCAAGTTTAAGTTACACCTATCATGTCATAATTTCCCTCCTGTATTAAGAGTTCAAGTTCGTTCTGTTTGTTTCCCATACTCTGAGCATTAGTATACAGACATCGAAGACCATGTGCTTTATAGTCTGGCTTTCTTCCTACATGTTTTTGAAGACCATTATTGGGCACTGATAGAGCTGTTATCTCCATTGCGGTGCTCAGGAGATCCAGGTTCTAGTTTCCACTAGGCCATGAAGCTCACTGGGTGACTTTGGCCAGTCACTGACTCTCAGCCTAACCTACCTCACAGGGTTGTTGAGAGGATAAAATGGAGAGGAGGAGAACCATGTAAGCCACCATGGGTTCCTTGCAAGAGGAAAATAGGTGGGATATAAATGTAATAATGTAATAATAAATGATTAAAAGCCAGACTATGTCACTGTAATGAAGAAAATAGAAAATGTTCTGGAGTGTTGTTAACTGCTGATCCATTATATTGCCTTGACCACTAAGATATTTTTGATAGTCTTTTCTTACTACTAGGTTTTTGTAATTATTATTATAGCATTTTTGATATTGTTTTGATTATGTTGTATTTTTTGCTGTTAACCACCTTGCATTCTCGATGAAAAGCAAAATGGATTTAAAAAACACCCACCCACCAATAGTTATAATAAGGACTGACTATGTATATTCTTCCATGCGTACTGAATGCAAGAAAACATTTCACAATTTTAAAAGGCCGCAATTTCCCATTGCAACCAGAATATGGTAGTGATGGCTGTCTTTGCCTTGTAGGACAAAATATCCTCCTTTCATTTGATTACGATAAGATTATTATGGAGCAGAACATCTCCTAAGCTCGACTAGTGAAAAATTGTCTAATTGAGAGAGCCCGTTTGTTTCCCTTGTTTAAGAAAATCATCATGTAATTAGCAGTGAGGACGGGTGAATCATCTCCTATAAATAGATACTGATCTCCACCTGTGCCTAAAACCAAATCACTTATTGCCAAGTAATCAAATTCAATTAACATTTGTCATGCTTCCTCCCAGCTTTGAGGCAGGCAATACCACTACCACAATAGTGCACTGCAGTGATATTAATGGAGTGAAGGAGAAATGAATGGCAAGATATTATTGTGTGTCTGCTGTCTGTTTTTATGTTTATAGGTAAACTGTTTTCATATTATGCACATTATTGTGTTTTTAAGGCATTTGAACTTTGTAAATCACCCAGAGAACTTTGGCTATTGGGCGGTATAGAAATGCAATAAATGAAATGAAATGAAATTATCCACAAAGCTTCCAGAATGTATTTTCTTCCAGCGATCACTGCATTTATATCCCCACCCACAACCTGCGCTTTATTGCTTTCTGTACCTGTGATAAGAATGAGGAAATCTCAGAAAATGAATTCCTTCCACTGAAGATTTTGAAAAATGGAACGAGCATTTGAGGAACTTCTCTGGTCTTCTAGGAAGTTCCTCCCAGTTTTTAGAAATGTGCTGAAAACCATTTCCTTGTGTACTGAAATTTGAATTTTAGATTGTAAGCTCATGGGGGCAGAGATCTGTCTTCTTGTACACAGTAAAGCACAATGCACATAGTGTTATATAAATAATAAATAACTATAATTATAATTCTCCATTTATTCTGTTGCTCACGTTGCAAAGCCAAATGATCCGCCTGTTTATATTAGGCTCCTGTTATGTAAAGCTAGTCAGGCGGGTTTGACTTTTCTGATAGAGAATACTGCAATAGACAGAAGAACGTCTGCCCTGGTTTTCAAACAGGAAACCATGAAATACCAAAGCATTTTGGTCCTGCCGCCGCCTCTGCAGTGTAGCATCGAGTGGTTCTCGGTGTAATATTGACTCACTTTGTGAGGCTCACCACAGTTGTTTCCTACACTCTTTGTTGTAACGAAAACAGGAAACATATGTGAATGATTTAATTGTTGACTGAACTCATCTCATCTGATAACAAGTAAATGCTGTGTACAGGTGTTTGTTTATTTGTTTGTTTGCATGTGTGGACTTCATTTACATACTAGAGATCGTTAAGAGAACCATGGGTGATATCCTAGTGGGAGGATCTCTTCCCAGCTCTGACATTCACAATGGTCTTGCGCCAGTCACTCATTCAATCTCACAGATACCCCATATAAAAAAGCAGAACTTTTCATGATGGTCACTGCTTGACACGTTATTGCAGCTAACTAGAAGAATGACTAACTACTAACCTTAGATCTTTGGTATGGCCACCTGTGGACTGTCATCCTAGAAGAAAGACTCACTAGCCAAATTCAAGTACTTAGGGGACAACAGGACACAGATACTTTTGCCAGTTCTTTGTTCTGTTTCCTAGACTATGTAAGAAATGAAGCAAAAGAATGTCACCTACCAAGTAAACATGGTACTCTCTGGAAAGACTCTTTTAGATTAATGAATTTGAACTACTTTCAGTCATTGCTGAAGCATATATTGTCTCTGATTTGTGGTATATTGCCCCGATGTTTGTCAGTTTGTTTATTTGTGTAGGTATTATTTTTAAACCTAATATAAATAGTTTTTTTTTAAAAAAAAAAAATCACAGATGTTGCAAGGATAAAATGAGAGGAAGGGAGAGAGAAACTCCGTTGATGAGCTCATGGGAGGAACAAGATGCCTGTGTACAGACTGCATTGCTACTCTTATTTCAGGTATGCCCAGTGGAGGCCGGTGGCTCCGATGTCTTTGGGGCTGTGTTTCCACTCTGGGTTTCAGTCAGAACCAGTCAGAACTCTAAAGAAAGATTTGCACCTTGGATAGCTCCTTTAGAGTTCTGACTGAAACCCAGAGTGGATTCTCTGCCCCACTGACATCGGAGGCACCGGCCTCCACTGGAAACATTGTAGGGGGCAGCCCCTCCCACACCATCATTTTTTACAGGGGTGAGCAACTTGGGGTGATGTGTGTCACTTGACCTAATTTCAGGCAGCCCTCAACTTCCTTCCAAAAGCCCTGTGCATGCAGTCAGTTCAGACCTCTAGCAAGAGCGACCTGTCCCCTGCCTGGCAGCCCCCTGTGTAGGGAGGAAGAGGGGGAGAGAGAAAATTGGGTGGCAGAAAGAGAAAACAGGGTGGCAGTGAGAAAGAGAAAACCCATGGATCTTTGCCACATTTTCTTCTATCCTGTGGTCACTACAAGTGCAGGTTATGAACCTGAGCAGATCTTCACCCCCTTTCTCCACATAGTCATGGAGAGGCAAAGAGATGCACAGGAATGTATAGCTTGCTCTAGTAACTTGGTAGGTCAGTAGACAGGCTGTTTCAGTCTTACCATCAGCAATGGATGGAAGAATCCACCCATTTCTTTCAGTTTCTCATTTTTCCACTCTTAAGTTTCATTCATCTCATTTACAAAAAAAACAGTTTGCACAAATGTTCCTACACATTTCTATGTGTATTTCTCCCAAAATATTCATCCAAAAATTATTTTTGTGAGTACGTGCATTGTTGTGTGCCCCTTTCTCTTTGTGTGCACTAACACGTCTTTTTGGATACTCTTTTGGTCAGAGAAAAAGGAAAGGTTCCTCCTGTGCAAGCACTGGGTCATTACTGACCCCTAGAGGGACGCCGCTTGTGCTGGTATTTTCATGGCAGACTATAGCGGGGTGGTTTGCCATTGCCTTCCCCAGTTGTGGCTACCTTTCCCCCAGCAAGCTGGGTAGTCATTTTACCGACCTTGGAAGGAAGGAATGCTGAGCCAACCTGAGCCGGCTACCCGAGACCCGGCTTCTGCTGGGATCGAACTCAGGTCGTGGGGAGAGTTTCCATAGCAAAATTTGGAGAAGTATGAATTCTGGATGACTGAATCTTGGTTTACATATAGAGGTGGTGGGCAATGTGGCTTCCATGGGCATCAGTGCTCCCCCAGACACCTTTCGACGGTGCTTGCCAAAGTGCTCTACCCCACCCACTTAAAACACACAGTCACACACAGAGAGACATTTTCTTACTGGCAGCAGGGATTGCTCTGAAATAGGTTTCCATTGGTTCCAAAAACTGTGGGCTCAGCAATGTTATTGAATGTGTTGGGGCTTAGACCTCACCTACTCGATCTTTTGGGCAGGTTACGTGTCCTTTGGCATTCCTCCCATGTCAGCCACTTTGTGGTGGTGGCCAAGGACAGTTTCTCAAATTGCCAAATGTGCCCATGACCCAAAGGTTTTGCCTACCCCTGGCACATAGGTTTGAAACTATGACATTGGATAACTTCAGATTAAAATGAAAACTGAATGAATGTCTCCTCCATCCCTACCATCAGTCTGGTTGTGCACTTAGGTAATATTAGATTCTAAACTTAGAGAGCAATTCTATGGTCCCTGGGCAAACATCCCAGGGACCATAGGATAGTTCGGATCCCCCCCCCCGAGGTTGGAGACAGCGCTCTTATCTCAGAAAGGGGAGTTGGTGTTCCGACCCTCTTCCCCTGCCCCCTTACAGCAAGTGCAGAGAGAACCACACCAGCTGCCTCTTTGAGGTTGGAAACATGACCTCTGAGAGGGAGAAAAGAGGGGGCAGTCTGATAGGCAGGGAGGGGAAGAGACTGGAGAAGCCAGGATATGATTTATCCTGAGCCTCCCCCTGCCTCCTTCCCTCCCCCTCTGAAGTGCCCTCGCTAGACAGGCTGAAAAGCCCTCCTACCCAAATCACCCAAGATGGAGGTTGTTGTTCAGTCGTTCAGTCGTGTCCGACTCTTCGTGACCCCATGGACCATAGCACGCCAGGCCTTCCTGTCCTGCGCTCTCTCCCGGAGCGTGCTCAAGTTCATATTCATTGCATCAAGATGGAGGACGGGGAGGCAAAAACTGCCTCTGCTGCTCCTCCCACCCAGCCAGCTTCAGCCCAGCAGGGCATCAGAAACTTGGAAGCCTCCGAATATGGGGGCTTCTGGGTGGGAAGGGCGCAATACCTTAATGACTTTACATGTGCCTGTAAACTCCTTGGAATCCCATGTACTCCTTTCCCAATTTTGAACCAATCGGTTGTTCCATGTCTGGTTCTTACTGTTGCTTCTTGACCCTCGTACAGGTTTCTCAGGAGACAGGTAAGGTGGTCTGGTACTTCCATCACTTTAAGAATTTGTCACAGTTTGTTGTGATCCACACAATCAAAGGCTTTAGCGTAGTCAATGAAGCAGAAATAGACGTTTTTCTGGAATTCTCTCGCTTTCTCCATGATCCAGCGAAAGTTGGCGATTTGATCTCTAGTTCCTCTGTCTCTTCGCAACCCAGCTTGTACTTCTGGTAGTTCTCGGTTCGCATACTGCTGAAGCCTAGCTTGTAGGATTTTGAGCATCACCTTGCTGGCATGTGAAATGAGCGCAATTGTGCAGTAGTTTGAACACTCTTTGGCATTGCCCTTCTTTGGAATTGGAATACAAACTGACCTTTTCCAGTCTTGTGGCCACTGTTGAGTGTTCCAAATGTGTTGGCATACTGAGTGCAGGACTTTAACAGCATCATCTTTTAGAATTTTAAATAGCTCAGCTGGAATACTGTCATCTCCGCTAGTTTTGTTGTTAGTAATGCTTCCTAAGGCCCACTTGACTTCACTCTCGAGGATGTCCGGCTCAAGTTCAGTGACCGCACTATCATGGCTATCAGGGACATTCAGATCTTTCCTGTATAGTTCTTCTGTGTATTCTTGCCACCTCTTCTTAATCTCATCTGCTTCTGTTAGGTCCCTGCCTTCTTTGTCCTTTATCATGCCCGTCTTTGCACAAAACGTTCCCTTGAGATCTCCAATTTTCTTGAAAAGATCTCTAGTCTTTCCCATTCTGTTGTTTTCCTCGATTTCTTTGCATTGTTCATTTAAGAAGGCCTTCTTGTCTCTCCTTGCTATTCTCTGGAACTCTGCATTCAGTTGGCTATATCTTCCCCTTTCTCCCTTGCTTTTCGCTTCCCTTCTTTTTTCTCAGCTACTTGTAAAGCCTCCTCAGACAGCCACTTGGCTTTCTTGCATTTCTTTTTCTTTGGGATGGATTTCGTTGCTGCCTCCTGAACAATGTTACGGACCTCCGTCCATAGTTCCTCAGGCACTCTGTCTATCAGGTGTAATCCCTTAAATCTATTCCTCACCTCCACTGTATATTCATAAGGGATATGATTTAGGTCATACCTGAATGGTTTAGTGGTTTTCCCTATGTTCTTCAATTTCAGCTGAAATTTTGCAACAAGAAGCTCATGATCTGAGCCACAGTCAGCTCCAGGTCTTGTTTTTACTGACTGTATAGAGCTTCTCCATCTTTGGCTGCAAAGGACATAATCAATCTGATTTCGATATTGACCATCTGGTGATGTCCATGTGTAGAGTCGTCTCTTGTGCTGTTGGAAAAGAGTGTTTGCTATGATCAGCGTGTTCTCTTGGCAAAACTCTATTAGCTTTTGTCCTTCTTCATTTTGTACACCAAGGCCATGCTTGCCTGTTATCCCGGTGATTTCTTGACTTCCTACTTGAGCATTCCAATCCCCTATGATGAAGAGGACATCTTTTTTTGGTGTTAGTTCTAGAAGGTGTTATAGGTCTTCATAGAACCGATCAACCTCAGCTTCTTTGGCATCAGTGGTTGGGGCATAGACTTGAATTACTGTGATGTTGAATGGTTTGCCTTGGATTCATACTGAGATCATTCTATCGTTTTTGAGATTGTACCCCAGTACTGCTTTTCCCACCCTTTTGTTGACTATGAGTGCTATTCCATTTCTTCTAAGGGATTCTTGTCCACAGTAGTAGATATGATGGTCGCCTGAATTAAATTCGCCCATGCCTGTCCATTTTAGTTTGCTGATTCCCAAGATGTCGATGTTCAGTCTTGCCATCTCATGTTTGACCACCTCCAGCTTACCTTGGTTCATTGATCTTACATTCCAGGTTCCTAGACAATATTGTTCCTTACTGCATCAGATTTTCTTTTCACCTACATACAGCCATAAACAGCTGCAATTTAGGTCAAAGTCAGTGCTTGATGGCCACAAGTGGCGTACAATACAGTACAACTCTGACTGTATGTGGCTGGGCTTTGGAGGATTCCACGGGGCCCTGAGTGGCCTGAATTGCCCCTCCACACACACACAGGCCAGACAGTGGGGGGTTCATACAACAGTAGCTAGAAGAGACTGCCTCCCTCTCTACCAGATATACTAACGTATCCCTAATGGCATTGTACCTTTGTGGGGGTTTTAAATGTATGCTGTTTGGGCAGCCAATCTTGACTGACAAGTTGGGGGTGAAAAGTATAATATAAATAAATAATACTGCCATCATCTCTTGAGTCATTTTAAGAATAATAATTCTGCGCATTCATGCAGAGTATATGATAAGGAAGAGGTGGGCATAGACCGGCCCTACCATTAGGCAGAGTGAGGTGGCTGCCTTAGACAACAGATTGGAGGGGCAGGGGCAGGAAATGGTGGGAAGGTGTAGGAGGACAGAGTGGAATGTGCACTGCACAGCTTGCCCTGTGCCCCGTAAGCTAGCCTCAAGTATGGTAGAAGCAGCCAGCACTAAAGTAAGCTTCAACTGCCAGTCTGGCCGGTTTCTGTATGTGGAATGAAGGGTGCCATCTTCACCTTTGCCTCAGGCAGAAAAACATCCTGGACCAACCCTAGGTGGGCAGGAGATAGATCAGGATCTACTGGTAGATATCTGGATGATTTGCAGTAAAATTGCTGCAAATCATCCAGACATCTGCTACTAGCTCCCAATGATCTACCAGCAGCTCCCAATGGTCTAGCTGCAGATGGCTTAATAATACTAAGAAAAAGTCTTTTCACCTCCTATGTTAGGCTGCTGAAATCAAGAAAGCTCGAGGCAAAACAGGAGAAGATTTGTGTGTGAACCCGAGTTCTGGTACTGAGAACAAACTCCTGGGCTTCGCATGTGCTCAAAGGCACCGTGTTCCTCGATTCTGTATCTGCCTGCCTTAGCCACTATTTTGCACCTGTCTCCCAGTTGGTAAGGAGAGCCTCAGATTCCAGTGAAAAACCAAGTAGATCCCAGAAGCTTCCTTCCTGCCCCTATGATAAGGGATCAGTGTGCCTGATGAAGCACATGCACGAGCCATCTCTTGAAGAACTGCCTCAACCTGCAGACTGCTCAGCATAAATGGCTTGATTTAAAAAAAAAAAAAAAAAATCCCATGAGAAACAGTAGAAATATTATTGTTGACTGCTGCAGATTTGGATCAGATCTTCTGGCAGTGCCCTTCTTGGATCTTACCCTGGATCTTGGAGAACTGGAGGATGTGACATCCGATCCCATGCCACCACCAGCTGTCTGCTCTTTTCTTCTCCTGGTGTGAAGGTGTGCTCAGAACGTGCAATATTAGAGTCAACCCTGTTCTGTTGTATTATGGCAGTAGTATGCAATGTGGGGGCCTGGAGGTGAGAGAGGGAGAATAAAGTGAATGGTGGCAATTCTGCCCAGGCTGTCCCATCATATCCTGGAACAGGAGCTTAAAGCTTAATTTCTACATCATCAAGCAACACATTCAGGGATCATAAATTTGCTGATAGGGACTAAGATTCAAGCATAGGCACTGGGCTGTTTAGCTTTAATTTCCACCTGTACATGAGCATCTTGTGATTTCGGCAAAACAAGGCACTGGTTTCAGAGGAAGTAATCCCCAGCTGCAGATGCTAAAATGGAGGGATCAGTTCTCTAAACAGCACACACAGACACATGCTTTGACCCTGAGGCGAAACTAAATACTTCTGGGCAAAGATGTCCTAACAGCTAGATTAGCCTAGATTGCTATCTAGGATAACATTTCTGCCACAGCAGATGCTACATTGCTGCCTAGTACCTAATGTGCCAAGGATGTAAGAGAGGGTTAGGAGGAAGCATGCAAGGGCTCCCACCAACTATCAGAGATATGTTGGGTGGCCACTTATGCATCACGAAAAAAGAGAGAAAAAGATGGCATAGATTTGCATAACATTTGCATATGCTAATTTATATGTATATATGCAAATTTAGACTACGATTTAAATAGAAATAAAATACATCACCACATATAGTGGGGAAGAGTGTGCCTAGGTGACCTGTGTGCCTGCTCAGTCTGTGGTCTAGGCAACTTCAAGGGAAATTTCAAGGCCCCTGTTGTCTTGCTCATTTTATGGATTCTTTACCTTGGACCAGACAGCCCTTCAAACAGAGGGAGCCTTCAAACAGAGGATTGTCCTTTCCCAGGCCATCAGATAGAGGGCTGTCCTCTCTAATGCAGTACACATCATCACCATAGAGGTATGCAAGGAGTCCAGTGGCCCCACTGTTAGGTAGTAGGTGTGGACCTACCTGAAGCTGCCTTATACAAGACAAACCATTGACCCAATAAGCCCAGTGCTGACTTGCAGCCATTCTCCAAGGTTTCAGGCAGAACTTTCCCAGTCCTGTTGCTCAAGATTAGAGATACTGGAGAAATTTGAGACAGACTAAAATGAGTTTGGATTTCTTGGAATCTGACCTGTGTAATCCACTGCAGACCAGCCTTCTTGCGCTGCACTGAGTCCATGGACTTTCGGATCTTTTTTTAAACTTTCCCCAAATTTGCAGTTTTATTTGTAGGAAAATACACACGTTTCCATGGAAACATATAGCAACAGAATGGGGGACAATGCACTAATTCTTACATAACAGCGTAAATTACGTAAATTGTTATGAACCCTCTTATAGAATTATTTCTGTATTTTTCTGCATAACAGGAAAAATTCTTTGAATCTGTGTGTAGGCCCTGGCAGGTGCCCAACAAAGCCAACCCATGACGCCAGCCCCATTAACTAGACATGCCAGAGACTGAGTCTTCTGCCAGAGAAGCAACTGCTCAACCATGGAACTATTGTCTCCCCTTGGCCTTCTAGGAAGTCGAAAGCCTGAGGTCTGACGTTAAGTGCCAACATGGAAGACCTGGGGGAGGGATTCTGGTCTTTGAGCACTGCCATTTACTTCATAAATATCCCAAAGAGAGTAGCATTTTTAAGATACAAGAGGAGTGAAGATGCAGAGGGGAGGAAAAGGGCACCATGCTTTGTCAGCTCTTTTCTGCTTTAGCAGAGTCCCTTCCATTGGTGAAATGTGCTGTAAAAACAATCTCAGGCAGGAATGATTCTATTCATCTTGAGGAGAAGGTGCCACATAGGTGGGGTAGGGCGGCATTTCCATCCCAGCAACACCTTGACATCCTGGCCAGACCTGCTCACTTGTGGTGCATGAACTGACATGTAACATCCCCATGGAAACATGGCTGTCAAGAACCCAAATCAGCTCCACTGAGTGGGTGCAATTCCTCTGCAACAGGCTCTAATTTTGGCCTGCTGTGTCCTTGCCTTATTCAGACACACTTGGATACCATGGTGATGAGGAATGAGCCATGAATGTCAAGATGGATTCACTTTTGATTCCTTCTTCCTTGAGTATCAAAGCTCTGGCAAGAACAATAAATTCCAGGAGACAATAAAGTTTTGCAGGGGCCAACATGCATGTC
Organism: Heloderma suspectum; assembly: GCF_057233095.1. Classification (NCBI taxonomy): domain Eukaryota; kingdom Metazoa; phylum Chordata; class Lepidosauria; order Squamata; family Helodermatidae; genus Heloderma; species Heloderma suspectum. Next base: position 41,317,584 of record NC_139464.1, on the reverse strand, counting down.
TGTTGTCAAGGGAATAAATCCCTTATTTGTTTTACTCCTAAAGTTAGGTTCTTTATCTAATTTCCATCAGTTCAGCTGAGGTTGGTAAACTTCATCTCCTGGATAGTGGTGTAGTGGAAGAGGAACACATGGAAGTGCAGCTACAGGACCTTTTCAGAGCAGGGGTAATCTGCGAAGTGCCAGGGCCCTCCTTGCTCTGGCCAGTGAATGAGGTGATAATGAAGCTTTCAAGTTCTACTATTCTTTGTGGTGGATTAGTGGAAGTCAGAGAATGAGGGAAATAATCAAGCAGACACTGGAAACTTCCCTGTTTTTCTTTGATGGAGTTTCTACTTTATTCTAGCAGTTTAAATAGGAAAATGTCTTTGCAAGGTTGTTTGCATTTTGTAATCAAAAGTTAAAGGTTGCATTTCAACTGGCTGAAGATCTTTTGTTAAACCTTGATGGGTTGGATTCAGACCTCGTCATACTTCAAGTAGACCACTGAATGAGACATGAGGTAGTCATGACTAACAAGTCCCACTGATTTCAATGCGTCTGCTCCAAGCATGGCAAAGTCTGGATCCAAACCAATGTGTTTTATAAGTGAGAAATAAACATCACTGATTTCAATGGAGCTTACTTCTACATTGCTATATATATATGTATGTATGTTTGTTTGTTTGTTTGATTGATTGATTGATTGATTGATTCTATTTAACTTGATTTGATATGATTTGTATCTTGTCCATCTACCAAGGAAAAAGGTACCCAAGGCAGATAAATGGTACACCAAGAAAAATGGCACTCAACTGCAGTTATGCTGAACTTTGCTTGCAACAAACAGACATGGGTCAACTCACAGGAGGATTCCTCTAGCACATACAGTAAGGTTCAGAGAGATATGTCATAAAGCAAAACAGGACCAGAACAATGCGGGGCATCTTTGCTGGCCCCAGGCACTCCATCCTCTTCATCTGGACTTGGGCTTGAAAGATCAAGGAAAAGCATGGATGCATGGAGGGTAAGTTGTGAGCAAGCACAATTTGTGACATTGAACAACATCACTATTGATCACAGGGGACATTTCTTAAGGCATCAGCCTTAGTTTCTAATTTCCTGGCTTTGTGGAACTTGAGCCAACATGAGATAGCCTTAACTCTGACCTTAAACCAGCAGGGTTTTGTTTTATCATTGAATTGTTTTGTATTAAATTATTATTGCAAGCTGCCTTGTGAGGACATTGCTTTGGATCCAGGCACAATTGTAGGACTTTTTCCTGTCTAAACATACATAGCATTGTGCCCTTAGGCTGCCTTTACGCTAAAGAAAAAACCAACACCCCTCCCGTTGTGGAGCTTTTCCACATTTACAGCAGGCTCCCAGGTGGTGACCTCGTGATTGTTGAGAGGGGAAGTTTTTAATTTTCAAGGTTCCATAGAGAATGCTGAAACAGCACCATCTAGTGGCTGTTTTAATAGCGTAACAATCCGACTTAAATAGATAGTTCATTATTTCTGGATCTTTTTGAGATGGAATAACCAGGAAATACCTCGGGATGTGCCCCAGAGGTTGACGACATCATGAAAAGGACCCTCAAACGTCCGTAAGTGAACAATCTCAATAGCAGGATAAAAGCTCCATGTGAAGAAGTCTTTAGTTGTGCTTAGAGTAGTCACTGAAATCAATGAAACAAGTTAGCCATCATAATGAACTTAAGTTTCATTGATTTCATTGGGTCTCCTCTAAGTGTGTCTAAGTCTGGATCCAAACCATAAACCTGAAAGGCAGGGTAAATGTATATTTACTTCGGTTTTATTATGTGCTGTATTGTTTTACCCTTGCTCCTGGTTTTATTTTGTGCTATTTTATTATCATTGTTTTATTGCATTTTTGTATTTTATGTTTTTATTTACCTGTACACCACCCAGAGAACTTTGGTTATTGGGCAGTTTAAAACACACACACAGAGAGAGAGACAGAGAGAGACAGAGAGACAGAGAAAGAGAGACAGAGACACCTAGAAGCTGCAGGACAAGTAGACATTCAATAGGTGCAGCTTTTCCTGACATGCAGATACAACACTGCAGAAACCTTCCTCAGTTGAATTCCTGTTAGGGGGGAAAACACCAGTAACTCTAGCTATGACCCCTAGTGAATTTTCAGAAGACTCTGAGATAATTTACACCCAGCAGGAGCCCTATATCATATTTCGCTTATAGGCCTTTGGACCACCAGGTATCAGCTAGGGATGTACGAAAGTCACTTACGTGAACCCGAAAGTTTATTCGCAGTGGGGGGGAGGCACTCCGTCCCTCCCCCCGAAATTCTGGCCGGGGGGGAGGTGCCCCATCCCTCCCCCCTGAAATTCTGGCCAGGGGGGAGGTGCCCCGTCCCTCCCCCCCGAAATTCTGGCCAGGGGGGAGGTGCCCCATCCCTCCGGCCGTGAATCCTGTCCTGCCGGGACGCAAATGGCGGCGGCCGTAGCCGCCGCCATTTGCGTCCCTGCAGTCAGCCATGATAGGCTATGTAAATGTTTACGTAGCCTATCACAGCTGAGTGGAAAAAAAACCCCGCGCGTACGCAAATGGCCATTTGCGTTCCATATTTTGGCATGTGTAGTCTACGTAAACATTTACGTAGACTATGGCAAAAATAAGGGGAACGCTATTTGCATTCCCCTTATTTTCACCGTAGTCTACGTAAATATTTACGTAGACTACACGTGCCAAAATAAGGAATGCAAATGGCGGCGCCCATGGGCGCCGCCATTTGCGTACGTGCAGTTTTTTGTTTTTGTTTTTCACTCAGCCATGATAGGCTACGTAAACATTTACGCAGCCTATCACGGTGTTTTTTTAAAAATCTAGCCGTGATAGGCTACGTAAATCTTTACGTAGCCTATCACGTGTTGTTGTTTTTTTTAATTTGGAAATGGCAGCGGTGGCAGCCGGTCGGAAGTAGGGATGGCGGAGAATTTCTCCCCGAAACTTCGGGGGGCCGAGCGCCAACGTGTTCGGCCCCCCGAACAAGTTTCAGGGAGAAATCCTCCGCACCCCCCCGCACCCCGCACCCCCCCCGGGACGGGACTTACCTTCGCCGAATGTCCCTCCCGGCAGCGGGTCCGGCCAGCGGTTCGGCGGGTGTTCGAGCGGGGCGGGAGCGGCAGCCGGTCTTTCGACCGGCTGCCGCCACCGCCATTGCAATAAAAAAAAAAACCCTGATAGGCTACGTGACGATTAACGTAGCCTATCACGGCTAGATCTGCAAAGTCAGCCGTGATAGGCTACGTCAATCGTCACGTAGCCTATCACGGGTGACTTAAAAAAAAAAAAAGCGCGTACGGATAATGGCGGCCCCCATAGGGAGCCGCCATTCCCGTTCCTTATTTGGTCGCTGTAGTCTACGTAAAGATTTACGTAGACTACAGCGACCAAATAAGGAACGTGAATGGCGGCTCCCTATGGGGGCCGCCATTAGCGTACGCGCTTTTTTTTTTTTAAGTCACCCGTGATAGGCTACGTGACGATTGACGTAGCCTATCACGGCTGACTTTGCAGATCTAGCCGTGATAGGCTACGTTAATCGTCACTTAGCCTATCAGGGGGCGTTTTTTTTTTTTTTTAAACTTCCGCGTTCGCGGCCGGGCGAGGCGGGAAGCCTCCTCCCCGGCCTGAATTTCGGCCGGGCAAGGCGGGAAGCCTCCCCCCGACCTGAATTTCGGCCAGGGCGAGGCGGGAAGCCTCCCCCCGGCCTGAACTTCGCGGGGGGAGCAGCGAAGCGCCTCCCCCCCACCGCGAACATCCTTCGAGGATAGGTAAGGGACTTTCGTCCACCCCTAGTCGGAAGACCGGCCGCCGCCGCCGAACTGCCATCGAACCGCCGCCGAACCACCGCCGGAGCTGCCACTGCCAGGGACATGCGCACAAGGTAAGTCCTGTCCCGGGGGGGGCAGGGGGGCAGACCATTTCTCCACCAATTTCATGGGGCCGAACGCGCTGGCATTTGGCCTCCCCGAGATTTGTGGAGAAACTCTCTGACATCCTTAGTATCAGCATATAGCAGCTTATAGGGGATAGCTATCCAATTATCTAAATGATCTGAGATGATCCAAAGGTTATTTTGGAATGCAAAGCTTGTTAGAGCCCAGTTCCTTATTCAGTCTTCACCTTTCAATTGAGCAAACAGAAAGAAGGAATGAGAAACAAACTTTAGGTGCAATCCTATCCAGATAGGTGGCCGCCTCCGAACTCAGAGGTGACCACCTATCCAAAGCAGGGCAGGAGAAGCACAGAGGGGATTTTTCCCTCTGCGCTCCTCCTGCCCTGCATTTTTGGCTAGACAGCCAATTGCGGCTGTCTAGCCATGGGAGGGCAGAGCAGGAGAGGAGTCTGCTGCACAGGCATTGGATGTGTCGTAGAGGCGTATAGGCATTTTCGCCCTCCCCGCCCCGGAAAGCCCCCCGGAACGCCCCATTTCGGCCGCTCCGCTCTCCCGTTGTGAGTGCGGAGGATGGGGCTGTTCTGTTCAGAAGTAGGGGGAGGTCGGTTCTCCGGGAACTGACCTTGGAGTGCGGGTTCCAAGATCGGTTCCAGTAAAACAGGATATCCTATGGCCATCTAGCCGCTGTCTGGCGGCCATACAATTGCTCCCTCCCCCTAATATTGGGCCATAAGAAGTAAACCCAACTTTGTCTTGAGGAAAACTGAAGTCTAAAAAGGCACAGCCTGTCCGCTCTGTGTGTGTGTGTGTGTGTGTGTGTTGCAGAGTGGGTGTCCAGGGTCAGCATGGTTGGGCACCTGCTGAGGGTTCACACCCCTGCAGGGCCCCACTGACAAGAGCCAGCTAGAGTTGCTCCCCCTCCTCACCACTGCAACCTGCGTGTTCACCTGCCTCTTGCTCTGGCCCCCGAAAATGGTGCTGGTGAGAAGGAGGAGGAGTAGATGCCACTGCCTACTTGCTCACTGGCTGTCTGCTTGTCAAGCAAGCGAGTGGGAGCAGTGAGGGCAAAGAGGAGGAGGAGGAGGAGCTGGTGACAATGGTGGTGAGAAGGTGGACCCACTGAGAGAGAAGGGCCCATTGAGGGTGTCTTGCCCAAGGGCCCTCGGAAACCTGGGACAGAAGTTCGCTTCCTTGTTTATTTAGAAATATATACGCCGCCCTTCTTGTGGTTTCACGCTACTCAGAGCAACTTAAGCTATTAAAATGCAACATCCCCGTAATAAAACAACCTTATGTGAAAATGAGAACAGGCACAGCAGATAAAAGCCCCGAGCAGGGCTCATATTTATTTATTTATTAGATTTATTAGCCACCCATCTGGCTGGCTACCTGGCCACTATAGGCAGCATGCAGTACAAATAAGAAGATGAAATACAACAAACTTACATATCAACTGAACAAAACAACATTGCTCTAAAAAACCCTAACCCACCCCAAATGCCCACCTGAACAGCCAGGTTTTCAAATCCCAGCTGGACCCCACTGAACACCAGGTCGACATCCCCCGACCTCCCCTTGTCTCCCACAAAAAGTACTTCACTTTTGTCGGGGTTCAGTTTCAGCTTAGTCCTTTCCATCCAGCCCCTCACCAACTGCAGACGCTTGGACAGGGTTTCTACAGCCAGCCTTGGCGAGGATTTAAATGAGAGGCAGAGTTGCGTGTCATCCGCATATTGGTGACACTGTACCCCAAACTTCCTGAGCCCCCAGCGGCTTCACATAGATGTTAACTAATATTGGGGAGATAAGCTTAGCAGAACACAGGGGGTTTCACCATTAGGTGGGAAGAAGTGAGGGAGGGGACCAAGCAAATCTCACTGGACTAAGCATTTCATAGTCTGGGTGCTTTGAGCTTATCAGTGTGGTCTGCATGAATAACACTCTGCCCGCCCATCACTGATGAAGGCATTGCATCACTACCTCCACACAGGGTGGCCATGAGCAGTACCCAATGGTTGTCCTACCCAGACTAGGTTCATTCACTTCAATGGGTCAGCTCTGTGTAGGAATCCCATTGGTACTGCCCCAGGTGTCCTACTTTTCAGAGGACAGTCCTCTATTTGAAGGGCTGCCCAGTGTAAGGATAAAGAACTATAGGAAGGGAGAGCAAGAACACTGAGGTCTCCCACCAACAGCAATCACCTGGAGAGCAGACTGAGCAGGCCCACAGCTCACTGAGTCAGTTTTCCCTTCTATGGTGAGATGCATTGTACTGCTACTTGAACTATGGTAATTCTTTCTAAATTCGCATCTGTACATACAAATTGGCACATGCACATTTAATCTGCGCCCTCTTTTGTCCTCTTTTCTGGTGATACATTTCCTCTTCTTGGCAATGTGTCAGTGGCTACCCAGTCTCCCCATCTCGCGTCCCCGCCTTTACCCAATCCACTGACCACCCTCCAGCATGCTTTAGAGTTGCCCCCTTTTACAGCTGTGTAAAGTGCAGACATTAAAGAAGGGGAAGCCTCGTCCCTGAATCTCCATGCTGGGGGTTGGGTGGGAGTGACATGCATTGAATTTCTGCCTCTTACTCAGCCGTTAAAGGTGCAGGAGCTCTTCCAGAGGGGAAAAAATGGTAGAAACTCTAGCATGGAGGTACACACATTCCCAGCACACGGCTGTTGTTCCCCCACCCCCCTCACTCCCAATTCAGTCTGATTTTGGCTTTATCCCCTTGGAACTATAAGGTGTAACTAAGACAGGGAAAAGTTGCTGGGCAACTAGTCGGCAGCCCTCTAGAGGGGGGACCAGAGGGAGGAGGAGGTTGAGAAGCCAGCCGTGTGTTCCCTTGGCTGTTCGCTACATCGTCCATTCCACTACAGGCTGTTCTCCTCCAAGCTGTCCTTCAGCCTAAGTGTGTTCTCCTCCATTTCAAAAGCTATAATGTCATCCAGCTTTGGCACAGAGAATTGCTACATTTTTGCCATGGGATGAAAGATACCAGATAGGTAAGGAGGTGCCTTTTTCTTTACTGGGCAAACATTTTTTATGCTTGCGTAGCTATCGAAGGACACAGAACTCTCCACTAGGCAGAATGTGACTGGAGATCGTTTTCCTGGGGCAAGCACAGCTTCCTGAGCAGGGCTGGAACAGGGCAAAGGCCGAAAGAAGAGAAATGCGGCATTGGACGGCCAAATGCAGGGAAGACCTTGGGCCTAAGTAAATATTAAATCTCGCTCCATATTTACATGCAGACATGTGTGAGAGTGATTTTGGATGAGAGCATACCAGGCCACCAGTACGAACGCTTCAAAGGTGGGTCTGTCACGTTGGGATTACGTCGGGCTTTGACCTCTCGCTTCTACTGAGGAAGGAGGTTTTGGGGCTGATTTCTGTTGCTGGGGTTTGGGTGACCATATAGTAAGGCCCAAACCCTCTTCTCCTGGATGTGCTGGTGTGAGCCCTGTGTGAAGAAATATCAGGTATTGATTGGAGAGGCAAAATAGAGGCCTATGCAATCTGGCTGGGTATGGTGTGTGTGTGTGTGTGGAAAGTGTTGGTGGCTGGTGTTTGCAGGGAGTGGCTGCACTGCTGCTTCAGGAGTGGGCTTATAGCTTTATTATTTCACACTCTTTGGTATATAGGGATTTTTTGCTTAGTTACTTATTTCCCTGCTTCGGCTGCCACATATAATTCAGTGAACTAACTGCCTCAGGAAAAGCCACAAAATGGTGGATGACCAATGCCAGGAACTAGACAGGGGGAGTGTATTCCTCTTGGTTCTTTTGGACCTCTCAGTGGCATTATATCCATGGTATCGTTCTGAGGCATTGGACCAGTATGGGATGTGCAGCTGTTCCAGTCTTACCTGGCTGAGCACTCTCAGAGGGTGTTGCTGGGGGATTCCTGCTCGGCCCCACAGCCTCTGGCTTATGGGGTCCCCGAGAGTTCTATTTTATTCCCAGTGCTTTTAAACATCTACATGAAGCCACTGGGAGAGGTCATCCGGAGTCATGGAGTTGGGTCTCATCACTATGCTGATGATAGCCAGCTCCATTTCTCTTTGTCAGCCGATGCCAAGGAAGCTGCACAAGTCCTGAATTGTTGCATGGATGCAGTGATATACCGGATGTAGGTTAACAGGCTGAGGCTCAATCCAGACAAATCAGAGGTACTGTTGGTCAATAGAAAAGCTAATCTAACATTGGACATACAGCCTGTTCTGGATGGGGTGGCGCTCCCTCTGAACAATCAGGTTCACAGCTTGGGGGTGATTCTGGACCCAGCTTTGCTCCTAGACGGTCAGGTAACTGCTGTGGCCAGGAACGCCTTCGCCCAGTGTTGACTGGTGCACCAGTTGCATCCCTTCCTGGAGAAGGCAGATATGACCTCAGTGATCCTTGCCTTAATCACCTCTCAACCAGACTGTTGCAGCATTCTCTCTATGGGGCTGCCCTTCAAGAGGGTTTAAAAACTGCAGCTAGTGCAAACTGGAGCAGCCAGCTTGTGTTCTGGTGGACACTTTGTTGACACACCAGTCTTGTATCAACTGCACTCCAGACCCAGTTCATGGTGCTGGTGCTTATATATAAAGTCCTAAACAGCTTGGGGCCAGAACATCTGAAAGACCACATCCACCCATAGGAATCTGCCCATAGTTTAAGATCTTCTTCAGATGCCCTTCCACAAGTCCCACCACCAAAAGAGGTTAAATTGGTGGGTACACGGGATAGGGCCTTCTCTGTGGCAGCACCCCACCTCTCTCCAACGTAAAGTTCAGCTGACTCCTTCTCTGTTCAGTTTTTTTTTTTTAATTGTTCCACGTAGCTTTCTAATATTTTAAGGGGGCAATCCTATGCATGTTTAAACAGAAAAAAATGTCTACATCTTCCAGCATTCCCCAACCAGCCTGCTTTTGGTGCTATTTTAAAGTTTTTAAATTGTTTTTAAATTTTTTAAATTGTTTTTAATGTTTTTACATTGTTTTTAAAGTTTTTAACATTTTTTAAAAAATTAATTGTTGCAATTTTTAACAGTAAGTCACTTATTTGTGCCAAAACACAACTCTTTTGTTGTTGTTGTTGAATGCCCAAGGAGTCACCTGTTCTACTCTTCTCATCTTCTCAAATGTATTCCGGTAGACTCACACACAATCAGGTACTCCAAAAAGTCTTGAGTACCAGATTGCCCGTCTCTGGTCTCCAGTGTCTCTTAGTTTTGAAATACTTATTATCAAACCATACTATAATACAGAACTATTGCCTTTCTGTGGAAGAGGGATCCATGAACTTGACGGCTGGACGACTGTGTGTGTTGTCTCCTCATCAGTGGAGTCTGACACTTTTAAGAACATGTTGGGGGGATCCAGTCGTAAATCTCCCACCATGTAGCTTGAGAGTAAGATCCAGTGCCATTCAGGAATGACAATGGAGGGCCAGATGACCCTGCCCCCCATCTGATTTGATACAAAATAGTTATTTACATGCCAGCTGCATTTGCCCCTTTCAAGAGAAGGCTGGACACAGTGGAGGCTGACAGCTCCGACATCAGCGGGGCTGTCAATCTGCTCCGGATTTCAGTCACAACCTGTCAGAACACTGACTAAAGGAGCTATTCAAGGTGTGAAAGATCTTGGATAGCTCCTTGAGAGTTCTGGCTGAAACCTGGAGTGGATTTACTGCCCCACTGACATTGGAGCCACGAGCCTCCATTGCTCTTCATAAATGGACCAGGCCATGAGATTCATGCATATTCCCAAGCGGGTGTTTTTGCACAACTTTTTATAAGATAGGAAAGACCCACATTCTGACCCCTCCCCTTCTGATTTTGTTACAGCATTAAAACCAAGCAACTTTATGCTATTGGAAAGAATGAAATGGAAAGAAAGAAGTCAGAGTGCTATATAACCAGTGGCCATTCTGATTGTTCTATGAAGTGGGAGAGTAATCTACAAGTGGGGCCTGCAACAAAATGTTCTCATGAGCAGTGCTCCCATTTGGTGTTTCAGCCAGCTAACTATGCCTGCTTCCAGAATGTGACTACTGAACATGCAGAATCCTCATGGCACTGTTTTGTCATGGCTTCCTCCCTTTTTATTCCTAAATATATATTTTTTGTAATTCTGATACCCTTGGGGTTCACCAAGCATGCTAATTCCTCCCTCATGTTTGTCACTAGCTCTACCTTGGCTACAATGCTGTTGGCACTCACCAGCCAAGCTTGATGCTATAGGGAGTGATGCTCTTCCCAGTCACTACTGTATGCGCATTAGTATGCATGGTGTCGAATACTCTTATCTTGTTAGTTGGTCACACAGGGACCCAAGGAGGAAGGATAATTCATTCTTTCTTTCTGAGAAGATGCAAACCCCTGTTAACTTCCTTTTGTAGTGGTGGTGGGGGGGGGGGTGCATTCCTTCAGGCCAAGGCCAAGCACAACCATTGCCAGATGAACAGTGGTATCTGTGTTTTGCTTTATGGTAACTTTATATAACCATTTTGGTTAGAGAAATTTCCCCACAAGGCAATGTTCCTGTTATTTTCCTCTAATGAGCTTCTTTCTGAATACAGCCCTACATGGCCAAATACATAATTAATCGCATGCTGTGAAAGGTTAATTTTTTGATCCTCTGGCAGGATGTAATTTAAATATTATGTAAATCACCATATCAAATGACTGTGAAAATTATCCAAAAGAATTGCATGAATTCAGCCAGTAGCCCAATCCAATGTATATTTACTCAGAAGTAAGTCTGGCTGCACTGAATGCAGCTTACTCCCAGATAAGTGTGCATAGGATTGCAGCCTTCGTTATGCTTTTAGAAGAAAGAGGCTTATGGATAGTTCTTCTTCATGGTCTCTGTGAAGCCTCACATGATGCACTGAACTAGTTTCAGAACGTTCTAGAGCTCTAGCCAGGGAACTGGTGCTCACTCCCCTTTCTCCTTGAAAGGAAGTATTTAGTATGTGCGCAGGCCTGATGGGATGGGATGTGCAGCTTCCTACTCTGTGCTCTCAGTCTGGTCACGCTGCACCTCAGCTGTAAATCATTGTGTCTGATCCTTGCTTTGCTGCTCAGCAAGATGCCCGTGATGGAGGGAGAGGAGCAGGAGGAAGATTCAGTGGAACAGCCTCAAGACAGACGGAAGAGCAGACTTCATAACTGCCAACGCTACATCCCACTTTGGATAGTCTTGGTGCTGTTGGGTGGAGCTGGAGCAATAACATGGTATTTCTTAGGTAACAATTACAAACTTTTGTTGCTCTCCTTTATGCTGGTTGCTGCAGATGCAGCACTGTGGGGGAAGGAGATCAGTTCAAATATCCCCAAAAGATGGGTTGACTTGACACAGCTGTACCTGGTCTGGCACAGGGCCAAGTCACGCGACTGTTTTCAGCTCACAGTCAATGTGGTGGTGGTGAAGTTGACTCCTGTTTGATGTGGCTGGGTTGTGAAACAATTGACTGGTTGTTTCAGCATATCTCCAAATTAAAGTGGTTTGAGGGAGAACCTGCTGCTAGGGTGGCCACTTCCAGATTGCCAAAAAAGAGGAATTGCATCAGCCTAAAACAGGGCACCAGTCTGCGTAATATTTGCACATGCTAATTTATATGTCTAGGGGCAAAATTAGAAATGATAACTAGGGATGTTATAATCCATCTGCATTTTGCAGATTGTCAGGTGCCTTTCGTTCCATCATCTGCTCGTTGTCAGAACTGGATTTTTTCCCATTTCCCAAATTTGCGCAAATTTTCATGTGTGCACATTCGCACTCACAAAAATGCAAAAATCCCCCCCAAAATGCGCATTTTCAGCCAGTTTTTTTTTAGTTTCAGTATTTTTCTGTTTCTACATTTGCATAAAATTCCAACAAATAATAATAAAAAAATGGTCTGCAATTCTGCAGAATCCGTGTAACGTGGGAAAAGACAGTCCACTGTGGGGTCCAGGGGTCAGATTCATAGAAATCTGAACTCATTTGATTCTGTTGCAGATTTCTCTGACATCCCTAATTATAGCTATAATTCAAGTAGAAATCCAAGGCATCATCTCATGATATTGGAGAAGAGTTAGCAGATGACCTGTGGGCCTGCTGCTCAGTCTGCCATCCAGGCAACTTCAAGGCTCCTGCCGGCTCTCCCTCCTTATGGTTCTCTCACTTTAGGCCAGACTTGGACTGGGCAGCCCATCAAATACAGGACACCTTCAGATAGAGGATTGTCCTCTGCCAGCTCTCCAAAATAGAGGGCTGTCCTCTGTAAAGCAGGGTACCTGGCTACCTAGGGATGCTGGAGAAATTCGAGATGGACTGAAATAAGCTCAGATTTCTAAGAATCCCACCTGTGGACTGACCTCCTCAGGCTGTGCAGAGTCCGTGGACTTTCGGATCTTTTTTTAAACTTTCCTGAAATGTACGCATATTTATTCATAGTTAAATACACACGTTTCTGCTGAGACTGGTGAATATACGTGGGGAAAAGTTGACTGGAATGGGAGACAGTACACTAAATGTTACATACTAAGGTAAATTGTTGTGAACCCTCTTAGGAATTATTTGCATGTTTTTCCACACAACGGGGGGCGGGGGGGGGAATCGCATCCATGTGTGAAAGGACAATGGAACAAAAGGCGCCTGACCATCCGCAAAACACAGCCGGAGAGGATTTTACACAATATGTACATCCCCATGGCTTCCCTATTGGTAAAAGCTTTATTCCTCCACTATATGGAACTAATCAGTATGCCTCCTTGTGACAGACTACAGACCACGGCATCTAGAGTCAACCCTCCTGCATTTCTACTCCGGCAGCCTGAAGATCCTCAATCGACAGTATTCCCTGGATCATGGGCGTATGGAGTCCAGAGCCTTCTGGACAGAGACAGCAAAGATGAAGAAGATGGTGGGTCCAAAGAAGATGGTGGGGCGCACCATAAAGTTGCAGCTTTATGAATTGGGATGGGGGGGATTAGGCAGCTTAGTGAGTACGGGCTTTTTTTACTAGCCCTTCTCCAGTGCCTCTCACAGCAACATTCAGTGGCACCATCAGGGTAGGACTTTGGGGCAGAGGTGCAGGGCTCCACTCAGCAGAACAAGCAGGAGGGTCCCCAGATGCAGCCAAGCAGCCAGGCAGTCAATGAAGTTATACACATTATCATCTAAAAAGGGGTTCCCTCATAAGACCATTACATCCAGGGTTACCTAAAATTACCTAACTATACCACCAGCGGTTTGACACATAGAAGTTAAGGAGGTGACTCCTTCCTGTAGCCCATTATTGAATTTCCCCAGCAAGAAAAGCCTTGCCCACTAAACTTCTGCATATCCAGCTGTGGATGATGGTGCAGGAACAGTTAAAAAATAAAGTGGCAATCTTCATCGGAATTGGATGATTCACATCGAATGAGAGGTGAATTGTTTTGTTCCAGAGGGAGAGGGGTGTTGCTTTGTGGCAATAACATTGCCTGGTAATGAGAACCTGGTGTTATTTGACAATATTTTCTTTACAGCTGAAAGATCTTATTCATGCCACTGACCTGGCTCCTTACTACAACTCCAGTACGGTCTATGCCTTTGGGTGAGTGAAGCATTTTTAGCCCATTTGCACATTATCGTAGGGTCCAAACCGACATTAAAGTAATGTCCAACAGCTGTATTGTTTCATTTACACTCCAGAGTATGCGTAGGAGGCCCAATCCAGATGCTAGAATGGGATGGGGTGGGGTGAGGTAGGGAGGCTTTCTCACACACACACACACACACACACACACACACACACGATGGGCCCTATCCTTATTGGGGCGGGGGACACACCTGCATTTTCCAGTGCAAAAATAGTGATTGCGCCTATAGCATGGAAAAGAGTTAAATTTTCCCTATCTGCCATGCTAGCAACCTGATTCAGACTGGCATCCCTGCACCTACTCTAGAGTATAAATGGGGGTGGGTGGAGGAAGACATTAGTGTCTTTAAAGAAATTGGCAGAAGGGTGGGCAGAAGGTAGATCAGGATATACTGGTGGATCTCTGGGTGATTTGAAGTAGATCTGCAAGGTTTCTGATTCCCAATAGCTGAACAGTCAAAACTAAATTTGAAAACTTTAAAAACATCCCTGGTATGACTGACCTTTTCTTCATCATTTATCTCTCATCCTTAGTGTTCCTCATCTGTAAAATAGGAGTATTAATTAGTTGCCTTTGATCCAGCCTTTGTACAGTTCTGCTGGTTGGTTTTAGAGTTTTATATAGAATTCCTAATCCATAGTAACTCAGATTTGCACTTGCATATGCAAGTTTTTCCAAGGGGCTGGTTTGCACATTACGCTAAGCCATGGTGGGTTAATTAGCAGCGTAATGTGCAAACCCCGGGGCTTAGCAGCGCATGCAGGCAGTCATTTGGCATATTCAAGCCATGACTAAGGCTTGTCATGTTGTGTGAACCCAGCGAGGGTGGGTTGTTGGCATGATTAACAAACCACCTGCAACCCACAAGCTGTTTTAGGGTTGTGGGTGGTTTATTAACCATGGCAACAACCCACCCTCTCCAGGTTCACACAACACGACAAGCCATGGTCATGGGTTGAACATGCAAATGTCACCTGGCATGCAGTAGGCTGCAGTGATCATGTGAACTGGATCAATGTGTGGCTCATGGCAGTGCAGGAGGTAATTGGTTCTGCCTAAGCCACCATTTACATCCAGCTATACCCCTGTTTGAGCTATTAATCTGGCTGGGGGATCTTGATGTTGAAGTAAAAACCAAAGTAGATTCTGTAAGCCTGAAGACTGCCCACTCCTACAAGTTGCAGCATGTTCTTCATCTTAAAAGACTGAGGAATCCTCCATACTTGCCTTCCATGTATTTTGACTGTGACTTTGGGTTATTATACCTTACAGTCAAAAATGTTTTAGCTAGTTCCTGTACCAGTTCCATCCTGTATAAAAGAAAATGAAGAGAGGTGGTAAATATGATTATTTTCTCCCTGCTAGGGAGGGATCTCTGACGTGCTTCTTCTGGTTCACCCTTCAAGTCCCAAAAAGCCAGCATGAGGAGATGACTGCAGAGAAAGTGAATATCACACTCTATAAAGAGTTGTTTACCAGCATCAATAGGACAGGACGCCTTTCGTATCAGACAGAATACAAGGTTGACCCAGGCTCCTTGGTTTTGCTAGGTAAGTAATAACTATATATGTGCAATTTGTGGGATCCAATGTTGCACAAGCAGAAGTCCACTTGTGCAATAGGACTTCCTCATCCTCTCTTTCCCCTGAATTCCCCCATGCATCCCTCAACCATCTGGAACAGATTTGGGGTATATGCAGCAGGGGGCTTCAGGGGGGAGGGGAAATCTGTTCCACCAGCAGTTTCCTTTCCACTGGTGGAACAGCACCATTGGATCCAGCCCATCATCCCCAAGAAAGAAGGGCCAATGAGGCCTACACAGATTGACAGTACCTGTTACTGGATTATCGCTTCATATTAGGGAAAGAAGGAAGGGACAAAATGCAGTTATGTAGGGCAGAATGGGTGTGTCTGTGAGCAGAAAAAAGCAGGAAAATATTAAGGTAATTACATGCTGACAAGAAGAAAAAGATGTAATATTTCTATCTTGTAAAGAAATGACTGCTGATGAGTTATGATTCTTTCCTAGAGAAACCACACTGCAAAACATCTGATTTTTTTTAAAGCAAAGCAACTTGTTAAAAAGATGGTAGATTACATGTGCTAAAAACAGTAGTAGACATGCAGCATGATCCAGCCAAAAATAACATGTCAAAATCCCATTGGCCTGAGTTGGGAAATTATGTATGTACTCCTTGTTTTTCTGAGCATCTGATTATCTCGCTGTTTTGGATGCCCCCTGGGCCATTTGGATGAAAGAGGATGTACTCTGTATTTCATTCTTTATATAACAGAAGTATCCTTTCCTCACTTTGAGACAGTATCGCCATTCCCAAAGCTTTGCATGCAAGGATGCAGACTTCCTCACCAAAGAGATTGGTTGCACTATCAGTGCTGATCACCTTTAGGAGGAGGAAGTGTAGACCCAGTCTTGTCTCTCCCAAAGTGGTCAACTTGCTGTCAGATCCAATCAGCCATCTGTTAGTGGATGCAAACAGGGCCCTGATGCGTAGATCAGGGTATGGGCATCTCAGGGTGCTAGTTGTACAGATTTTATTAAAAACAACAATGCATGCTCGAACACCCTGGAGACCAATCCACACTGGAGACCCGTTCTGAAATGCACAGGTTGCTGGATCAGAAATAGATTATTTAGTAGGGCTGTGCACCGCTTCTGTCCAAGGCCCAAACCCTGAGTCGAAGCGGGCTGCTTCAGGTCATTTTGAGCCCCTTCCAAGGCAAAGCAGAGGGGGCATGAAGCGACCTGGAGCGGGTCGGGGGCTCTCCGAAGTGCTTGGTGGCATCGGAGCTTCGGCACCCCCGGCCCAGCTGCGCTGGCACCTCCAGGTCCTTACCTGAGCTGTCTATCTCCTCCGCCGCAACCTCTTCCGCCTCCTCTTGTCGCCACCACCGCCTTCCCTGCTGTCACCGCCGCCTTCTCTGCCGCTCCCATCACCGCCACCTTCTCCTCCTCCTCTGCCGCCATCATAGCTGCTGCCACCACTGCTGCTGCTGCCAGGTCCTGAGGCCTGGACGCGTGCTTACTCTTACTGCAGCGAGCTGCCATTTAAAAAATGGCAACTTCCAGGAACTTCCAGGAGGTTGCCATTTTAAAAATGGTGACTCCCTGCAATAAGAGTCAGCGTGTGCCCAGGCCTCAGGACTTGGCAGTGACGACGGCAGCGGCGGCAGAGACGGTAGTGGCGAGGAGAAGGCGGAGAAGGCAGCAGAAAAGGCAGCAAAGGCAGCGGCGGAGAAGGCAATGGTGGAGGTGGCAGCGGCGGAGGAGGAGAAGGAGGCGTCAAGGAGAAGGCAGCAGCAGAGGTGGCAGCGGCAGCAGCGGTGGAGAAGGTGGCAGCAAGGTAAGGAGCTGGGGGGTTGTGCAGGGGCATGGGGGGGATCCAAAGTGGGGTTCAGCATCTGAATCCAGCTTCCTGTTCGGGGCTGAATCAGGTTGGGGGGGCCCTGAATCAGCCCAAGCCGAATCAGGCCCACCTCCGAAGCCACAAAGCGGCTTCCGAGTCAGATCAGGGGGTCCCTGCACAGCCCATTATTTAGCAAAATTATCTCTTTAGAAAGAAAGTGCTGGATTCAGACTGAGTAGGTTGCGCTTCTTGGGAGGAACCAGGAACTGGTTGAGGGAAACATGTACTGCTTCCGGCCTGAGGAGAGATGGGCCACAGCCTGAGAGAGCTCAGTGGAAAAGCTTTGTTTAAATAAAATGTAAGTGTATTTGGAAGGCAGAGTCCATGTGAGTCTGTGGGGTGCAGTACATCAACTAGGAATGGGTGAACTCACCCAAGTCCGCCTCACGTGCCACTCAATGGATCCCTGCTGGCCACCCGACTCTGTTTGCTGCATCATGTGATCCACCAGACAGTCCATGGGTGCCCAGCAAGTGGCACACAGCTGCCTGTGCTCTTACCAAGCTGTCATTTTGCACAAAATGGCGGCTTGTTCTTTTTACATAAAGGGGCTTTTTATGCAAAAGGCAGCCATCAAGGGGTCATTTAAGCAAAATCAAGCAGACTGGACTCCAGGAGGCCGAACGGGGGGCAGTCCACCAGACTCCCCCCCCCCCGGACTCCCACAACATCATAGACATAGACATAGGGTTCCCGAACATCAACTTTGAAGCACCGCCATCCTCTTTCAACATGATCTGAAGTTTTGCCTTCCTCTTCTCATAGCATTCCTTGTCATGTTTCCCCAGATGTGCCCGTTGAAACCTTGACCCTGTTTGCAGTGAGAGTTCTGTCATTCATTTCTAGGGTAGATCTACATTGCTGACTTTAACTTGTGAAACACTGATTCCCTCTTTCCAGAGAACCCTAGCAACTGTAGTTCAGTGTGTGTGTGTGTGTGTGTGTGTGTGTGTGTGTCGGGGTTGGGGTTGGGGTGGAAATTTCTAAGAGGAAATTCTCAGCATCCGCTCCAGACGAGACTTCTTTGCAGATGACAGTTAAAGTGATATAAAACTGATACACAGGCATCCATAGATCTACTCATCAGCTTTCCAGGGCTGAGTGCTCCCAGCTTTCCGATGAACAGGACACCCAGCACCACAGAGATTCCTACTCACTCCGTAGGTCTCTTTCCACTGCAATTTCCAAGCAGGTATGAAACAGCTGAACTTCCTTTCGAGCAGCAGGAGAGACTCCATCTGTTTCTTACTTTCTCCACAACCCATGCAAATGTGAGATGACCCTGCCTCTTTTTCAAGCCCTCTGTGCATGCCAGATGACTCAAAGGAGGAGAGGGGATTGATGGCAACCACAAATAATAGCCAGCTAGTAAGCCAATCCAGTATTTATGAATCCCTGCTCACAAATGTGTGTGCTATCCCATACGTTTTGCCGCTATCTCCTGTTATTCCAAGAATCATATCGTGACACATTGTGCCCACTCATACACCTAGCTTCATTAGCTCTTTATATATCGGATGTTTTTCTTGTTTGCTACTGTCGGTGAACAAATGCTAGTTTTTAATTTCTCTTTCTGGTCATGGATGGAAATGCTAAGTGAGACCAAATATATATGCTATCCCAAATCTCTCTGTATTAATAAGCTACCATTAACCATTACCTTTTATTTACAGCTTTCCCATTTATGAGGCATTCTGCGTGATGGTGTTCGGCTCTAAGTAATTTGTGTGTTATTGTGTGACTTTGCATATCAAACTTAGCAAAGAGCAGAAGGGCGCATTTCAACATATCTAACTGACAGAAGTTATGTTCTGACACGGATGGTCACAATGTTAAGTCCCAATGGCCAGGTTCAGAAAATCAGGGGCAGTGGGAGAAGAAGCCACTGTGGGTTCTTTTCCCTGCCCCACACATGCCATTCGTGCAACCACCATTTCCCCAATTACTTTCAACATGGCGCAGGTTATTGTATCGTCCGAACCCAGCAAGGTGCACAGTGGGGGTGGCTTCTAAATCACCCCACAACCCATGGCATGTTGTAGGGATAATGGGGTGGTTTAGAAGCCAGTGCCCCCCACACGGGCACCTTGCTGGGTTTGGACACCACAATAACCCGTGCCACATCGCGGTTAATTAGGGAAATTGCAGCCGTGCGGGGAGGAGAGAAGATGCCACGGTGGCTTCTTTTTTCCCTGTGATCATTCTAACTCAGCCAATGTGATTGTAATGGATTGTGTTAGCTAAAGCTTCTGAACAACCTTCAGGGCCAATGTCAGACAGAGCCTATTTCAGTAGTCAAACCTCAAAATTAAGATTAAGTTTCAGGATTTCTTTGGACAATACAGTGCTAAAGTCTGAATACCCATGTTTGTTAATTTTTCTCATGCAATGATATTATAGGACATGGATAATAATAATAATAATAATAATAATAATAATAATTATGGTGATGATAGCATTTATATAGCACTTTCAAATTACTTCTCAACTTTATTTTATTGTAATCCTTACAACAACCCTGTAAAGTAGGTCAGTAGTATTATCCTCATACTATAAATGTGAAGGATGGAGGATCCAAGGCCCCTTTGTTTCCTGGGGAGCTCCCAGGGTGTCCCTGCTCCATCCCAGCCTAGAGCATGGGGGGAGGGGGATTAAAAAACATGCAGAAGATTAAAAGTCCTGTGCAGAAGAACAACTGAAATGTCCACCCCTACACTTCTTTCCCTGGCTGGCATGAGAGCCAGCAGGGCTTTAGAAATGGTACTTGTTCTGCCACTTCATCACACCCACACACACACAGGATTGCACTGTCATTTGTGTCTAAGGTTGAACTTCTCATCCTTTTAATCTCCGTTGTTCTTCTCTCAATATCTGTTGACATCCCACTGCCCATCCGGCACTCTTTGATTTCTTCTTGCCTTTGCTGACTATGCTGAGTCCATCAGCTTGGTGCAGTGCAGATTTATAGTACTGAAATAATAATCATAATAACAATAAATTGAAGATGTGGAGGAGAATAAATGCTTTTCTCCCCTACTAGGTGCAGAGAGGCACATTTCATTATTTAACGGGAACTGAAAAGACTTTTGTAAATTCAAGGAAGCCTCTCTACAAAAAGGTTTCTTAGTATTACTCAGTTTGATCACACATTCTTCTAATGCCTTAAGAGCTTCTTAACTTGAAGGATTTGTCCTGCATTAACTCTCCTTATGTTGTTTTGAATTTTTAAAATCAGGAATACACATATCTTTAAAAAAAAAAAAACCTGACTAGCTTCTGAATAATTTCTAACCATATATGGTGGCTGCTGATGGAGGTTGCTTCTGAGGAATACATACTCAGCACACACGTTCCAAACCAAGCAAGGATTTCTGCAGAGTTAAAAACAGTCCGGGGTAGGCATGGGCCAGATATTAGGGCAAGGACACAGCTCCTGCCAAAAGCAGCAGCAGCTTCTTCTTTGCCTCCTGGCTCCCTTGATAATATAAATTGTACGGCACTGCACCATTTGTTGCAAGTTCCCCCCATTCCCAGTCTTCTTCATCAGCTGCCACTTGCAGGTAGTGCCAGTTCCAGGTTTTGGAGGGCCCTTGAGCAAGACAGCCTTAGTGGGCCCCTCCCTCAATGAGTCTTCCTTCTCGCCACCCTAGTCACCAGCAGCTCTCGCTCGTCATCCTCTTTCTCATCATTGCTGCTGCTTGCTTGTTGAACAGCCAGAGAGCAAGTGGGCAATGGCATCTACTGGTCCTCCTTCTCGCCACCACCATTGTCTGGGCCAGAGACGGAAGCAGGTGAACAAGCAGATTGCAGTGGTGAATTGGGGATTCCAGGGGACTCTTGCCAGTGGGCCCCTTCTGGGGTGCAGGCCCTTGGCAAGGGCCCAACCATGCCTACCCTTGATGCTGACCCTGCTTGCAGAGGTAGGAAAATCCGCAACGTGATATGGTCAGTTGGTGTGCTGTGGACAGTGGTGAGCCAAAGGTTCTCAAGTGATTTTTGGCTTGAATTTTGGGCTGCGGGTAGGGTGAAATGTGGGCTGAAATTCCACAGCAAATTTCAGGGGTAGGGGTGGGGATGGGTGGATGGGGGCAAAATCCCGTGGCACTCTCTCCTGCTGGAGCACCTCTTCTAGTGGCTTGCGGCTGCCATTTTACCCAAAAGCCCCCAGAGCGTGGTGATGTAGTGTCAATCAGGGAAGTGGGGAGGGATGGCCACTAGGAGGTGTTCATGGTGGCAGAGGTGAGCTTTGCCCCTATCTGAATTTACCTCACGCCGGAAAAATTGGCTGAAACAGCCTTCCCAATTTCCCTACCCTGCCCACGAATGAGGCAGTGAAATATGGAGTGCCATTCTGGATCAACCCAGATTCTTATAACTGGGAGAAGGAGTCACAGGGGCTGCTGCTTTTGGTGGCAGCCATGCATGTGGCATACGTAACGTTCCATTCTGGTCTTAAGAGAACCAGCTACAAATGAGGACACAACACCTGGCTATACCTTCTCCTGCAAGAGCAGGAAAAGCTGCACCTTTGAGAATTCCCCTTTCTACCCAACTATAAAGCTGCTTTCCCCAACTTGGTGCTCTCTAGATGTGTTGGACTACAACTCCCAGCATCCCCCAGCCAACTATGTAGTCCATCGCATCATGGTTAGGAAAGGCTTTATTAAAGGTACAGGAGCCCTACCTCTGCCTTTGCATCTGGTTAGTCTAGGTTAGGGCTCTGTGCAAGCACCCAAAAAGCACAATATTTTGTTTGGCACATGGAATTCTCCCAAGAATCTCAGCATTTCCTCATTTTAAAAAACATGTTTATAGCCCTACTGGCCAAAAAGATATTTTTCAACAACAACATCTGGCAAAATTGTTGAAGCTGGGAGTTCTTCATCAGTGTTCCAGTATTCAAGCAAAGGTGCAAATAAGGGCTACAGTGCCATATAAATCTCTTTTCCTCAGTCCTTGACCAGCAGACTAATACATAGAAAATAAGCAAATGCATGGAAATATGTTTAATTTGCCTAATGCACAGAGGTTGCAGGAATAAGCATTTCTTCATGCAGAATGTGGATGCATGGTGCAGAAGACTTAGCTCAGAGGACCCCTAGTACTGCCATGGGTAGACTAAGCATGCCCTAGGATGTTTCCCAATGGAGGCTGGTGGCTTCAATTTTGGTGGGGTCATGAATCCATTCTGGTTTTCAGTCAGAATCAGCCAGAACTCTAAAGGAGCTATCCAAGGTGCTGAACCATATCCCCAAAAATAGTTTTAGCACCTTAGATAGCTACTTTAGAGTTCTGGCTGGTTCCGATTGATATCTGGAATTTATTCACAGCCTCGCTGAAATCGAAGCCACCAGCCTCCACTGGTGCTTCCACACTGCGTTCTTTAAAAACTTTGGAATAGCTACTCTTCATTGACTTGCTTTTATTTGGCATCTATATAATGTCATCATCAAATAATTGTTCTGTGTTTTCTCCATGCTGCATCCACTTTGTCTGAGAGCTCATTTTCTGACTTTTTTCCCCAAAAGAGTGGAACAGAAGCAGAATCCCTGCCTGTGGAGATCACCGTAGCACTACTGTTTCATCTTTTTTGAAAGGGGTAATTTTTGATGGGTGCATTGATATTTTGGTCGGTCAAGCCCTACTGCCACATCTCTTCATTTCTGCAACTGAGCACACCTTTATCATTTTCTTTCTAGTTACCGCCCTTGCAAAGTGGGATTTTCCTTATCAATTATTATAATTCTACTATAATGCATTTTCGCATTTACTTCATTTTATTCTTTGAAATATTAATACTATAGTGCGTACTTATAGTTCATCTAATTAATCACTAAACCCTAAGTACTCAGTCAAATCAAAGTAAAAAAAGAAGAAGAATGACAGCAAGAGGAAACCATTTCAGGGAATGATTAGTTAAAGAGCCAGCTTCACCATTTTGGGAGAAGCAAGAGCTTCTTTAAGCCACATCAAAGGAAAGGCCGTCATTGCCTACAATTCTAAGTAAAGGTGTGCTCAATATGCACACACACCTTTGCAGGACTGTTTGTCAACAGTGTATGTGTGTCATTTTGTTGTGTGTGTGGGGGGGGATACTTGGTGAGTATTTAATAATTTTGTTGGGGGGTCATCTTTAAAGAAGAGTTGACCAAGGCTCCCTCTTTCTTTCTTCCTTCCTTTCTTTTAAACAACAAAAAAGCCTTACAACTGCATTGTTTTTGCCCTACCCCCATCCTCTGAAATTTGCCTGGGGTGAATACTTTGGTCCAGCAGTAGCACACTTTCTAATATGTAAGTCCGTTCAAACAGAATGGGACTTACTTCTGAATAAACATACTTAGGATCTCACTGTAAGGTTGGCAGTCCTCAAGGCCCACTCAGTTTTCCCTTTGCTATGGGGAAGGCACATTGTGAGATTGCCTGGGGACCACAATTTATGTCTGGGCCAGTAGCCAAAAATTATTCCTACTAGCCAGCAAGAATACAGTAAAAGTGCCTCTGTCTGAACACATGCAGAGGGTCATCCCCTTTCTACCCAAGTGACAGCCTGTCCCTATGTCTTGCCAAAGGCAAGGGTTCTTTTTGGATTCAGGAGCAATAAGCACACAAGTGAGCTGAAGTCAAAGGATTTTATTTAAAGCAGGCAAAAGGGTATCAAGAAGAATATACAATACCAAGCAAGCTGTCCTCAATCAGTTGTCAGGAGCCCCAGGGATGACAATGAGGAGACCCCAGTCTACGGCCGATATGCAGCACCTTTCCAGTCAGGTCTGCATAGAAGCTCCCCTGGGCAAAACTGCGGGGCTTTTTTATACCTTAATCTCTTGAGTGCTATGTGCCGCTTAGGACAGCACCTTAATTAATCACACCTGTTGTGCTTAAGCCCCCTGTTGATGTATGTCATATCTGAACCACTCAAAAGATTGGGCAAAGCGAGTGGACAATAGTCAGATGGTACCCTCCCACATTCCAAGGCTGTACCATCGTTCATGTCATCCTCCTGCATTCCAAGGCCATGCCATCCCCACCTACAACCAACTCTGAAAACTGAATTTCATACCAAAGGCCTTAAGGAGGCCTAAGTTTTAAGGTCTTCCAGGAGACATGGGAATAGAAGGAACAACTGTGGCACACCATCGCTATCTCCTCGATATACAATAGTCTTCCAGTGGTTTTCCTCTACATCCTCCTACAGAATTATGGAGAAGGGCTAATAGCACAGACAGCATTGTTCCCCATAAGCCTGAATTACCAGCAGGTCTTTTTCTGAAAATTAAACATTGCACCCACTTCCCTGGCAAGCCACAGCACAGCAAGCATCTTGTTTCAAATCCAGGGCTAAAATGCTTGGAAAGACTGTCTTTTCCTTTCTCCCAAAAGAAATCCACTCCAGATTTTTTTTCCTTCCCTGCGGCAGCTCCCTTTTACAACCTAGTCTTTCTTTGTTTCTTTTCTAGTCAGCCTCCAGAAGACCAAAACAAGGGGAGTGCAAAGGTTTGTGGTCCCCACCTACTGCTGGTGTAGAAAGTGGGAGTGAGAGAGAATGAAGCCAGTTGCAAGTGGGGCTGGGTTAGGAGAAGACTGCAGACGTGGAGAAGCTGAGGGAAGGAAGCAGGCACCAAATGACTGAGCTTTAAAGTTGGCTGGCAGTGCTAAGTCAGTCAATTACAAAGCAAGCCTTTCTTGTTCTTAAAAAAAAACTACCCACAGTTAGGGATGTACGAAAGTCACTTAGCTTTTCGCAGCTTGGCTTCGCGGTGTAGGGGAGGCGCTTCACTTCTCCCCCCGAAGTTCAGGCGAAGGGGGGAGGTGTCCCGCCTCACCCAGCCAAAATTCAGGCCGGGGGGGGGAGGCACCCCGCCTCGCCCGGCCGAAATTCAGGCTGGGGAGAAATGCCCCATCTCCCCGGCCGTGAAACAAAAAGTGAAAAGAAAAAAAAAAAAACGTGATAGGCTACGTAACGATTTACGTAGCCTATCACAGCTAGATTTCCAAAGTGAGCCGTGATAGGCTACATAAATCGTCACGTAGCCTATCACGGGTGACTTTGGGGAAAAAAAAAACGCGTACGCAAATGGCGGCGGCCCATGGGCGCCACCATTTGCATTCCTTATTTTGGCACGTCTAGTCTACGTAAAGCTTTACGTAGACTACGGCAAAAATAAGGGCAACGCAAATAGCATTCCCTTATTTTCGCCGTAGTCTACGTAAATCTTTACGTAGACTAGACGTGCCAAAATAAGGAATGCAAATGGCGGCGCCCATGGGCCGCCGCCATTTGCGTATGCGCTTTTTTTTGTTTTTTCCAAAGTCACCCGTGATAGGCTACGTGATGATTAATGTAGCCTATCACGGCTGACTTTGGAAATCTAGCCGTGATAGGCTACATTAATTGTTAAGTAGCCTATCACGGGTTTGTTTGTTTGTTTTATTTTATTTTGTAATGGTGGCAGCAGCAGCTGGTCAGAAGACCAGCCGCTGCCCCCGCCCCCGCCGAACCGCCGCCGAACCGCCGCTGGGACCCGCCACCGAGAGGGACATTTGCAGGAGGTAAGTCCCATCCCGGGGGGGCGGGGGGGTGGAGAATTTCACCGCCAATTTCGGGGGGCCGAATGCATTGGCATTCGGCCTCACCGAAATTCGTGGAGAAATTCTCAGAAATTCTCCGCCATCCCTACAATGAGGCAGCACAGAAGTTTGTTGACAAAGAGGAATTTGGAAGGAATATATTCTCAGGATGAGGGTTGGAGTGCTCCAGGAGAATGATAGTGCGGAGTTGGAGAGGAGCAAAAGACAATGTGGGGGAAGCCACCTTGCATGTGGAGAAGGAGAGCAACAAACTGAGCAGGACCAGACAGAGACTGAAGATGTTTCAACAAGTCCATCACCACCACCACCCTGAGCCCTCAATCAAATCTACATTGTTCCCAGTAAGGGAAGGAAGGAGAAAGGGAAGAACCCCTTGCCAATGCTATTCAGAACTAGAGAACACAAACTCTCTTCCACAAATCTACTCCAGGTTTTTTTGGCAGCTAAATTTAGCTAGTGTAATGCAGTCTCCATCCCTGAGCATTCTTGCTGGCCAAGATCAAAGACTTCCTCACCCCTGGCCTGTTGGTGAGGATTTGTTGAAGGCTGGAGGTAGCAATTGGATAAAGCACAAGACTGGGTGCAGCATAGGACCACAATTACGCTTCCAGCTCTTTACACAAGAACAATGATTGGGGAGGATTAAAGGGTTCTAGTCTGAAAGCACCCCTAAGGTGCACAAACGGTTCTCTCAACTTGTTTGTTTCTATTGTCTTATATCTAAGTGCATTTTTCCTTTTTTTTTCTTTTCACTCTATTCATATCAAGCAGTCGATTCCCCCCCCCCTCCTTAATTGTCCTTTGCTTTATTTCTCGTCAAAACAGTCTGGCATTAAAGAACAGCTCAGTATCTCTTCTATTGTGCATCACTCACCTGGGCCCATTTTCTTCCTTCTCCCTCTCCACCTCTTGTCTTCAATGGAGCATACTCTTATTAAATTCAGTGGGAACGCTTCATATTTTGTAGTGGAGATTTCTGAATAGGGCACTAGATTTTTTAGTGTCTTCTGAATGACTCATTCCTTTGAATGCCCCCCCCCCCTTCCTTTCACAGCTTTGGTAACATTTACTGTACACTGCATGTTGTAGTTGTCTCCATTATTATTATTATTGCTTCAGACTGTTTCTCCATGTTTGGTGTTAGCCATGATGGACAGCAGCATCTGCATTAATCCTAGTTCTGTCTAGACCACCCTGCAGTCCAAACATGTGTGGCACAGGCCCTATGGAAGAATGTTATGTGGTGGTTGGGAGGAAATCCCAGTGGATTCCAGTTTTTAACAGGCATTGCTTCCCACAAATTCTGTTTTATGTTACAGTAGAAAATGTAGCAGTGCAGGAAACTCTTGACAGGACGTGTCCTAAGTGAGATCCGCGCCCCCCCCCCCAAGAATGCATTTAATTGAAAATTTTAATTAGCGAGGACAGGCTAAAAAACAAATTGGGAAATGTTTAAGAGTGGAGGGGCAGGTTATTAGAAGAGATGCATAGGGAGACAAAGAAACAACTGACGCAGTTGTGAGATTATAGATAAGCAAGAGGAAGGAGGGGGGTTGTGGCAAAGGTAGGGGAAAGTGCTTGCTGAAAGATGGGGCAATGCATAGACAATGTAGTTCCAGGGCACACTTGGGCAGAGATACTATAAACCAGGCATCATCCCCAGTACTCTCCAGATGTTTTGGACTTCAACTCCCATCAGCCCAGCCAGCATAGCTAGTGATCTAGAATTCCAGGAGTTGTAGTCGAAAGATCTGGAGAGTACCAGGTTGGGGATACCGGCATGCTTGCTTGCTGGTTCCTAGCTTTAAAACGTATGAAGCTGCCTTACACAAAATCTGACCATTGGTCCATCTAACTCCTTATTGCCTGCATTGACTGGTGGCAGGTCTTCAGGCTTTCAGACACAGGTCTTGCATATCACACCATACCTAGAGATGCCAGGGATTGATCTTGGGACCTTCTGCATGCAAAGCAGGTGCTCTACCACTCAGCTATGGTCCTTCCCAGAGTTGAGAGCAAAGTCAGAAAGACAAGTCTGCAGCAGGGCCACCATCAATCTAGGTTTTGCCTCCCCATCCCAACTGTCATCCAACAGCCAGTGCATCAGGTTGTAGAAGAGGGAGAAATAGGAAGCAAGGTTGACTGGTTCAACTGAGAGACCAGCAATTTTTTGCACCTCCTGTCTTTGAACTGTTTCAGCTGGTAATGAAAAACACCTGGCTGGTTGTTGTAAAAACCAGATAACATTAAGAACCAGGAGCTGGGTTTTCTTGATTTCCTTTTCCTTCCCCAGGGCCAGCCCTACCATTAGGCAGAGTGAAGCAGTCACCTCAGACAGAGCAAGGTGTTGGAGGAGAAACTTGTGTGCCGTGATGAGTCCTGCTCTGTGCCCCCAAAGTTAGCCTGCCATCTTCAGGTGCAGTGGAGAATGCTGTCCCATCATCAGTGTTGAAAACATATTCACGTACCTGTCTAGTTGGGGGTTTTGTACATGGAGTGGGAGGGGTGCCATCTTGTTTTTCACCTCAGACATCAAAATGCCTTGGGCTGGTCCTGTCCCTCCCCAATCATTTTCCCTTTTGTTTCATGCCTTTTTAGATTGTCATCCTGAAGTCAAAAGACTGTCTTATTTGTATTGGTCTTTACACCACTCTGGGAGCCTTTTTGACTGAAGAGCTGGGTACAAATGCTTTCAGTAAAATAAATAGTGACTAGAGATGCTTGAGGAATTCATCCTTTGTGAATTCCTTTAAGAAATGACTTGATCCATACCTCTTGGATGTGCTCAGTTCGGCATGCTTTTTAACATGACTTTAATCCACTGTGTTCAACTTTTAACTTGGTTGCAGTTTTAAGGTGTCTATTTTTGTTGCGGTGGTGATTATTTTTGTTTGTTTGTCCATTTTATTATTTTTATTGTGTGTTTTAACTTGTGCAAATGAATGTGTGTGTTTTAAAACAGAAAACAGGGTTGAAATAAATAAATAGTACTAGAACTGTGGCTGACCTGGTGAAATGCATTGGCAGTAGGTTCAGGACAAATGAAAAGGGAGTCCTTCATCACACACAATGCATAATTAACTTATGGAGTTACTTGTCACAAGATGTTTAGATGGCTTTAAAAAAAATGATTCAACAAATCCCTGGAGGAAAGTGTATCAATGGCTACTAGCCATAATAAAAATATTAAGCTTCCATGCAATGGAGGCTGGTGGCTCCAATGTCAGTGGGGCAGTGAATCTGCTCTGGGTTTCAGCCAGAACCAACCAGAACTCTAAAAGAGCTATCCAAGGTGTGAATTCTTTAGAGTTCTGACCAGTTCTGACAGAAACCTGAAGTGGATTCACGGCCCCACTGACATAGGAGCCACCAGCCTCCACTGCTTCCATGTTCTGTAGGAGTCTACCTCTAATTGCTAGATGTTGGGGGAAGCACAACATGCACAGTATCAGACTGCAGGAATGCTTGCAGGGCAGACGTCCCAACAAACGCTATGAGAGTTACTTCTGTCATGTGCAGTACATCATGGACCAGTTTGGATATAATGCTATGGAAATGGTGAGCCTCAAGTTTGCATGCTGACCACCCATCCCCATTTTCTCCTCCAGCACAGCCATGAGGAGATCAGGAGCATCTACTTCTGGGTTTAAACTACCTGCAGTTTGCCATTACATCCGACAAGGACAAGCTGTGGTTAAACTATGGTCCATTGAAACAAGCCAAGATCAAGCAGTGGTTTCTGATCCTGACTTGTTCCAATAAACCAGGGGCATTGAACCTCTTTCAGCCCAAGGGCCAAATTCAATTTTGGAGAAGCTCTTGAAGGCCACATTCCAGTGCTGGGCGGGGCCAAAGGCAAACTGGGTGGAGCCAAAATACCTTAGCTTAAAGCATCTTCCTGCCAGTAACTAAGCCTAGGAGGCATTTCAACCTTTTAGAACAGGGGAAAAAACTGCACAAAAGTCAAGAGACCACCAAACAACCAGCAGTGAGTCAGTAGAAAAGTGGTGGGACCAGGGGAAGGAGGTGCACCTATCTAGGAAACCCCAGAGGGCCAGATTAGGGCCTCAGGCAAGCCAGACTTGGCCTGTGGACCCAAGGTTCTGCAGCCCTGCAATAAGCCATGGTTTAAACTAACCACAGTTCCTGCTGCAGACATAATGACAAATTGCAGCAGACATAATGACAAGCTGCAGTTAGTTTAAACGCAGAGGAAAATGGTTCCAGTCTTCTTCTCTGGCACATACTAGAGGAGGAGAGGGGACAGGAGCGGGCAGCGCTCCATCAGGCTAATTTATGCAACATCGAACAGTGGTTTAGCACTACATCTGAACTGGGCCATTAGTGCTCATGGGAAGAGAGGGGTTGGGGCATGCAAGATGGAAAAGGGCATCTTGTATATCTTTCTAGCATTTTAAGATTCCGCTCTTGCAGCATCTCATGTGTTCGTCTTCTATGTATTTTTTTTTTCTGACAGAATCCAGTGTGAAAGACATAATAGTGCTGAAATCCACATTGGGTAGGCTGTTTATTTCCCCCTTATTTTTATGTTTGTTGCATTGATGGGAGTGGGAGGGGGGTCATAGAAGACCCATAAATTAATGACACATCAGGAACTAAGGTGAAAACTATTCATAGTTTTCTGTGCCACTTTTATATGTTGGGATTGTATTCTTATATTTTACCGTTGTAAGTTAGTGTGGACTGATGTTTTATCTGATTCTTGTAGTCCCTTTGGGCTCATCTGTGATGAAGAAAGGTGGAAAATAATAATTAAACAGTAAGATTGTAATGGTAATAATAATGGCAATAGTTAGTATTCATGAGGCACTGATACTGCTTGAACAGCATTGTTGGCTTGAAGTTTGCTTTGGGGATGCAATATATACAAGACTCATGGCTTTTTCAGCACATGAAAATCAGCTAGCAGCCTCAGGACAGATTCTTACATGCACTCGCCATCTCTAAGTGTGTGTGTGTGTGTGTGTGTGTGTGTGTGTGTGTGTGTTTGCTGTGCATGTGGGGGCAACCTCTGCTTGTATCATGCACTGACATGCATGTCTCCATGCATCAATGCTTTCTCTCATGTGCCCATAATATGCACACAATGCTATGCTCACGTACAGTGTATATTGTTACAAGGAGGGGTATCCATCAGTGTACTCCATGGGCAAATGGCACCCTCATATGCATGGGAGAGGAGTTGTTTAGACATGGTAAATGCATGCAAGCATCCATCCAAATATTCCCAGTTTTGAAACTATAAACCTGAATCCACCTAAAAATAACAGTTGAAATGTTTGTGTATACAAACATTGAGGCACATTCCTGAGGGAAAGGCTATCAATGGCTACTAGTTCTGATGACTGTATGCTGCCTCCAGTATTGGAGGTAGTGTGCTTATGTACACCAGTTGCTGGGGAACATGGGCAGGAGGGTGCTGTTGCACTCCTGTCCTGCTTGTGGGTTTCCCATGGGCAGCTGGTTGGCCACAGTGTGAACAGAATGCTGGACTAAATGGATCCTTGGTCTTATCCAGCATGGCTTTTCTTATCTTATTAGGTACACGCACATACTTGTTACACATATGTGTGTGCGTGACATTCACATATGTACACATAGCCCCGGTTCTTATTTCCCAACAACCCAGAGTTGTGAACATGGCATTATAGGGATGTCAGAGAATTTCTCCACGAATCTTCTTTGCAGTCAGCGGAAATTGGTGGAGAAATGGTCCGCCCCCCCCCCCCGGATGGGACTTACCTTGCGCGAATGTCCCTGGCGCTGGTGGCTCCCAGCGGCGGTGCGGCGGCGGTGCAGCGGCAGCCGGTCTTCCGACCGGCTGCCGCCACCGCCATTTCCCAGTAAAAAAACAGCAACAACAACAAACGTGATAGGCTACGTAAAGATTTACGTAGCCTATCATGGCTAGATTTTCAAAAAACACCGTGATAGGCTACGTAAATCCTTACGTAGCCTATAACGGCTGACTTGGGGGGGGGAGCGCGTACGCATATGGCGGCGCCCATGGGCGCCGCCATTTGCGTTCCTTATTTGGGCACATGTAGTCTACGTAAACATTTACGTAGACTATGGCAAAAATAAGGGCAACGCTATTTGCGTTGCACTTATTTTCGCCGTAGTCTACGTAAATGTTTACGTAGACTACACATGCCCAAATAAGGAACGCAAATGGCGGCTTTTTTCCCCCCAAAGTCAGCCATGATAGGCTACGTAAGGATTTACGTAACCTATCACGGCTGACTGCAGGGATGCAAAAGGCAGTGGCTACAGCTGCCGCCATTTGCGTCCCGGCCGGCCAGGAGGATTCGCGGCCGGAGGGACGGGGTGCCTCCCCCCCGGCCAGAATTTCGGTGGGGAGGAACGGAGTGCCTCCCCCCCACCGCGAAGCAAGCTGCGGGACCAGGTAAGTGACTTTCATCCATCCCTAAACTAGTGCACAGTGCCAGATCACTCCCACGAAGAGCTTTACTATATTATTTTGCCTTCATCTCTTGTATGTGTGAAGACTGTTTTAAGTGTCCTTTCTTCCAAGTCATCTTTTCCCAGTCTAGTGGCACCCACTTGGCTCTGCAGTTCTCTTTGTCTCGCCTATTCAGGCTGCTACAGATACAGCTACGTCAGGGAAGACAGAGTCCTAAAGCTGAAGGGCCCAGACTACCTCGCCTCCAGCTGTCTTTGGCATCTCCACGGCCCCAAAGGTCACATGATCAAGCTCCACTTGGAATGGACCCTCTCCGAATGCAGGGACCGACTGGCCATGTATGATGCAGCTGGGCCACTGGAGAAGCAGCTCATCACTTCGTAGGTAGCCTTGATACCATAGCATGAATGGTGAGGAGAAATGACTTCAGCCCTAGGTTCCTCCTCTCCCATTTACCATTTTCCATTTATAAGGAGGACGTACGCTAGGCTCAGGATGTCCAGCAGATCATCTCTGTTTTTAAGTTTATGAGCCAGTTAATGCTGGTGACCTGAAGAACTTGGACTCTTCTGCTGAAGCAATGGCCTTATAGCTCCAGTGTTAAGACGAAACAAATAGCCTTTTTCAAATGTTATACACACACACACATATATATATACACACACACACATACATACATACATACATACTTGGAGATACCTGTTTTGAGTAACCACTTGATGTATGTTTTAATCTTTATTCAGATTTTTTTAGTCTTCATGTAGTTTTCTTTTCTTTTTCTTTATCTGTAATAAATTTATTTGTGATTTCACACACAAATCATAATCCATGAAAACATTTGGAAACTGAAGTGATGACATGTTACATGCAGAGCTGGCAGTTTTCCACAAGTGCAGATCGTTCTTTCCACAAGAATTTGGAAAGCTCTGACAAGAATTCAGATGCCAACAAGCTCTGCTTCAAATAAATACATAAAATAAAACAAATTTCTAGCCCTCATGGCAAAGGAGATAGGTTTGAAATAAGGGACGTCTTTGTTCTGCACAACTACATACTCAGCTCCCACAACCTTCATTCACTGTTGCCTAAAATATTTATTGTATTTGTTTATTTTTGTATTCCATTGATACCCTGCTTTCTCCTACCATGAAGCTCAAGGTGGTATGCCATCCGGACAGTATAATCCCAATATAGTCTTGCTACCCACTATTTACCCATAGTTTCCCCTGCTCTTCACATCAGTGGTTGTTTCAGCAAGAGATGCACATCCATTGATAAAAGTCCAAAATAACGTCCTTTTTACCTCCTTCTGTCTTGACTTTCTACTTCAAAGCCCCCTTCCTCTTTCTTTCCCTCTTCCCACCTTGTCAATACACACATCTCCTCTGTTTTCATTCTTTGCCTCAGGCTGTATGGCTGCAGCCGCCAGGAACCCGTGGTGGAAGTGCTGTCTTCGGGTCCCGTCATGTCTGTGGTGTGGAAGAAGGGGATGTACAGCTACTATGATCCTTTTGTCCTTTCTGCCCAGGCTGTGCCTTTGGAAGGTGAGCAAGGATCCTGGGAGACCTGGGGGGTGTCTCCATGAGCAATTTACTCTGAGCTATTGTATTGCCCTGGCCGTGGGCTGCTAAGGTTTGGAGGTGCCGAGATAGTGATAAGCCAGATCCAGGTTTGCTTACAAGGAGACTTTATAGAGTACTTACAGCACACAAGCGTACCCAATGGTTGGATCAGACAGCTTCTCTGAACCCAGAGCCAAGGGGTACAATGGGTTTCATACCATACATATTAGCATTGAGGCAGCATGACAACAGCAAGCGTTAATTACCATTCATCTGCAACTTTCAGACAAACAAGCTTCACTTCTCAGGCACATCCTAGGCCCTGATAAGATACTAGCCTTTGTTAGCATGGAATGTGCTGAGGCCATGCTATCGACCTTTGATTCATCTCACATGCTCACAGGCCCACTAGCAAGGAAATTGCGCTTATAATGAACCTAAGCCAAGCATTATGGATCTCTAGGCCCCTCTAAAACTACAGATGACTTGTTTACACCCCTGGGACCATTACAGCTGGCTGTGTTTGGAGGTCATTAGGGACACATAACGTCATGGCCAACCAGCAGCCACTCCGGAGCTTATCACAGAAAAGCCAGATTTCCTGAGACTGCTTAAAGTCTGATTCTTTTCCTAAAGTTGGGTTCTCCATGGTATAGCTGCTGTGTGCCCCAACCCCCACATTTACCACACCTGCCCAGGGGTGTGCGTTTCACCGTGACCCTGGTCAAGGGGTGTTTCCTGTGTGTTTCATAGAAACATAGAATCATAGAATAGTAGGGTTGGAAGGGGCCTATAAGACCACTGAGTCCAACCCCCTGCTCAATGCAGGAATCTAAGGGGCTTTTATGCTGGGATTGAGATTGTGCCTTCATGGAAGTTTGCAGGCTCTTTACATGATGTTGTGACCCTGCCATGACCCTCCAGGGAGTCTCCTGCACTAAATACCCTTTGTTCCATTTTTAAATAGATCATAGATAATGAATTATCAAATTACCCTGTTGTGTTCTGCTTCAGTTTCCTCCATGAAAAGAGTTAAAGCGTCAAGAAGAGGAGCAAGATCAATAAAAGATCATGGAAGACTCAGATATGGGGAGAAAGTGGGGAGGGGAGGGGGGAAAGGAAGTGCATGTAAAGGGTTGTGATCCTGAATTTAAAACAGAAGCAGAAAGCCCTGTTTTAAATGCAGGATTTTAGGCTGGTGTAGAGATGCCCTAAGTCAAAGCATCCCTGACAGGTGGCTGTCCAGCCTCATCTTGAATGCCTCCAGTGTGGGAGAGCCCACCACCTCCCTAGGTAATGGGTTCCATTGTAGTATTTCTCTAACAGTCAGGAAGTTTTTCCTGATGTTCAGCCGGAATCTGGCTTCCTGTAACTTGAGCCCATTGTTCCATGTCCTGCACTCTGGGATGATGATCGAGAAGAGATCCTGGCCTTCCTCTCTGTGACAACCTTTGAAGTACTTGAAGAGCACTATCATATCTCCCCTTAATCTTCTCTTCTCAAGGCTAAACATGCCCAATTCTTTCAGTCTCTCCTCATAGGGCTTTGTTTCCAGTCCCCTGATCTTCTTCGTTGCCCTCCTCTGAACCCTCTCCAGTTTGTCTGCAATAGGGATGTCAGAGAATTTCTCCACGAATCTCGGGGAGGCCGAATGCCAGCTCATTCGGCCCCCCGAAATTGGTGGAGAAACAGTCTGCCACCCCCCACGCCCCCCCCCCCAGGACGGGACTTACCTTGCTCGAATGTCCCTGGCGGCGGCAGCTCTGGCGGCGGTGTGACGGCGGCGGCGGCCGGTCTTCCGACTGGCTGCCACCGCCGCCATTTCCAAGTAAAAAAAACAACAACAGCAAACAAACGTGAGAGGTTACGTAAAGATTTATGTAGCCTATCATGGCTAGATTTTAAAAAAACACCATGATAGGCTACATAAATCTTTACGTAGCCTATCACGGCTGACTTTGGGGGGGGGAAAAAAAGCGCGTATGCAAATGGCGGCGCCCATGGGCGCCGCCATTTGCGTTCCTTATTTTGGCACGTGTAGTCTACGTAAACATTTACATAGACTACGGCGGAAATAAGGGGAACGCAAATAGCGTTGCCCTTATTTTCACCGTAGTCTACATAAATGTTTACGTAGACTACACATGCCAAAATAAGGAACACAAATGGCGGCGCCCATGGGCGCCCCCATTTGCGTACGCGCTTTTTTTTAAAAAAGTCAGCAGTGATAGGCTACGTAAACATTTACGTAGCCTATCACGGCTGACTGCAGGGACGCAAACGGCAGCGGCTACGGCTGCCGCCATTTGCGTCCTGGCAGGAGATGAGGTCTCGTGGCCGGAGGGACAGGGCGCCTCCCCCCCATCAGAATTTCGGGGGGAGGGACGGAGCACCTCCCCCCCACCGTGAAGCAAGCGTCGGGATCAGGTAAGGGACTTTCGTCCATCCCTAGACTCTGCATCCTTCTTAAAGTGTGGTGCCCAGAACTGGACACAGTACTCCAAATGAGGCCTAACCAGTGCTGAGTAAAGGGGAACTAGTACTTCATGTGAATTTGGAAGCTATACTTCTATTAATGCAGCCCAAAATAACATTGGCCTTTTTTGCGGCCACATCACATTGTTGGCTCATATTCAGCTTGTGATCTACACCAATTCCAAGATCCTTCTTGCTTGTAGTGTTGTTGAGCCAAGTATCCCCCATCTTGTAACTGTGTATTTGGATTCTTTTTCCTAGGTTTATCCCTATTAAATGTCATTCTGTTGTTTTCTGCCCAGCACTCC
Source organism: Heloderma suspectum (assembly GCF_057233095.1). Lineage (NCBI taxonomy): Eukaryota > Metazoa > Chordata > Lepidosauria > Squamata > Helodermatidae > Heloderma > Heloderma suspectum. The sequence goes on along the minus strand of NC_139464.1, from coordinate 41,281,235 downwards.
AGTCTATCAAGTTCCTTTGAATTTTGTTTCTGTCTTCCAATTTTGTGTCATCTGCAAATTTGATAAGCATTCCCTGCATGTCCTCCTCCAAGTCATTAATAAAAATGTTGAAGAGTGCTTGGCCCAGGACTGAGCCCTGCGGTACCCCACTCGTTACCTCTCCCCAGTTTGAGAAGATCCCACTGATAAGCACTCTTTGAGTCTGATTCTGTAGCCAACTGTGGATTCGCCTGATAGTTGTTTCATCTAGCCAACTTTTAGCTAGTTTCCTGTCTTTGTGTTTCCCAGCACAAACCAATTAGTGTCTACTCAGAAGTAACTCCCATTGGGATCAATGAGGCTTGTCCCCTGAATGCGCACATCAGAATTTACAGAGGTCCCCCCGCCCAATTGAAATAGCACATTTTAAATAGGGGTGGACGAAAGTCCCTTACCTGTCCTCGAAGGATGTTCGCGGTGGGGGGGAGGCACTTCGCTGCTCCCCCTGCGAAGTTCAGGCCGGGGGGGGAGGCTTCCCGCCTCGCCCGGCTGAAATGCAGGCCGGGGAGGAAGCTTCCCGCCTCGCCCGGCCGCGAACGCGAAAGTTTAAAAAAAAAACACACACACACCCTGATAGGCTACGTGACGATTAACGTAGCCTATCACGGCTAGATCTGCAAAGTCAGCCGTGATAGGCTACGTCAATTGTCACGTAGCCTATCACGGGTGACTTAAAAAAAAAAAAGCGCGTACGCTAGTGGCGGCCCCCATAGGGAGCCGCCATTCGCGTTCCTTATTTGGTCGCTGTAGTCTATGTAAATCTTTACGTAGACTACAGCGAAAAGAAGGGCAACGCAAATAGCGTTGCCCTTATTTTCGCCGTAGTCTACGTAAATCGTTACGTAGACTACAGCGACCAAATAAGGAACGGGAATGGCGGCTCCCTATGGGGGCTGCCATTATCCGTACGCGCTTTTTTTTAAAAAAAAAAGTCACCCGTGATAGGCTACGTGACGATTGACGTAGCCTATCACGGCTGACTTTGCAAATCTAGCCGTGATAGGCTACGTTAATCGTCACGTAGCCTATCAGGGGGCGTTATTTTTTTTTTCTTTTATTGCAATGGCGGCGGCGGCAGCCAGTCGAAAGACCGGCTGCCGCTCCCGCCCTGCTCGAACACCTGCCGAACCGCCGGCCGGACCCGCCGCCGGGAGGGACGTTCGGCGAAGGTAAGTCCCGTCCTGGGGGGGGTGCGGGGTGTGGGGGGGTGCGGAGGATTTCTCCCTGAAACTTGTTCGGGGGGCCGAACACGTTGGCGCTCGGCCCCCCGAAGTTTCGGGGAGAAATTCTCCGCCATCCCTAATTTTAAAGCACAAATTCCCTAAAGGCTGTAAAACACTTTCTCGATCATCCCAATCCTGCACAGCATCAAGTTAGAAAGGGGCCTGGTTTCCCATCTGTTTTCCCTCCATGTCTTTCCCAGCATAAACACATGTGTGTCTACTCAGGAGTAACTTCCATTGTGGTCAATGAGGCTTGTCCCCAAACTGCACACTTTTGAGATTCCCATGAATCGAAGTAACACATTTAGAGAGCCTTAATGTCAAAGCTTCAAAGCTTCGATTGATCACAGCAGGGCAGCAAGAATATGGTGTTCCTTTCATGATGTCGGGGGCGGGGAGAGAGAGAGAGAGAGAGAGAGAGAAGTGTGATTTCTGTGGATATGGTGGAGGAAACCTCTCAGGATTTAATCAAAGGAGAAAGGGGGAAAGCCTGGATTGGGGGGAGGGGAGCCTTTCTTATTGGTTAAGCAGCTCCTGCCAGTCAGATGATGTTGACCTCAACACCCCCCCCCCACGGAAGTAGGTTTTGTGAAGCGACTGTGATATACTTGCTCGTGGAGCCCTGCGCAGATCAGAGCCTGCTCCTTGAAAAATCTGGGTAAGCCACAATTGGCTTCTCCTTCTGTCTCCTTCTGTTTTCTTAGAGAAACCCCCCTGGAGAGAGAGGAGAGAGAGAATGCAGAGAGCCCTTGTCAAACCATTAGCTTCTCTTGCCATCCATCATTGTATATATTTTACACTTTCTGCCACCAATATCATATCTGAGATGTAGCGTAACTGCTGTTCAGTAGAACTCAGCAATATTACACAGTAGTTTGGCACAGGAATTAAGTGATGTTTGGAAGGTAGCTTAACACTAAGATAAGAGCAGACATTGTCCACTAAGACACAAGACAAATTGCTACCTTGTATTAAAGCTACTGAGACAGACGATTATGCTGTAATTATCCACACTAGCTCAGCCAGAGAAGAAGGGTGACTTTTGGTACTGCGTGGTTAGGGCATTGCATCAATCACATCTACAGTCTGTCATGGATTGGGCCATAGGCATCGCTCAGTGGTAGAGCATATGCTTTGGTTCCAGGTTTGATCCCTGACATCTTCAGTTAACATGATTTCAGGTAGCAGGGCTGGGAAAAATCTCAAAAAGCCAGTGTCAGTAGTAGGCATGGTTGGGCACCTGCCAAGGGCCCACACCCCAGCAGGGGCCCATTGACAAGGGCTCCAGGAGTTGCTCCTCCAATTCACCATTGCAACCTGCTTGTTCGTCTGCCTCTCACTGGGACCCAGACAGCAGTGGTGGTGAGAAGAAGGAGCAGTAGATTCTGCTGCCTACCTGCTCACTGGGTCTCTGCCTGTCAAGCAACCAAAGTGGTAGCAATAATGAGGAAGAGGATGAGGAACAACAGCAGCTTGTGACAATGGCAGTGGGGAGGCAAACTCACTGTGGGATGGGAGACATTGAGGCTGTCTTGCCCAAGGTCCCTCAAAATCCTGGTGCTGACAATGGCCTGACAGCCTGAAGAACTGCTGCCACCATCAGTCATGGTAGTAGACGATACTGGGCTGGATGGACCAAAAGCCTGGCACATGTACACACATCTACACACACATGGCTACACAGAAGGGATAGTGCAATCAAAACCGAAATATGGGAAGTTGTCTTATAGGGAATCAGAGCATTGATCCATCCATCTCAGTACTGTCTACACCAGCATTTACCAAACTGGCGGGCTCACCAGTGGGATTCAGCCCCAGTTTCAGGTGGGCCCCAGTGCTGCAGTCCACCCAATATCTCCAGCAGGAGGGAGGGATGAAAGAAACTGGCAATGTGGGGGATACGTTACAAGTTACGTATGAAAGGAGAAAGGGAGAAGAAATGACTGGAGATGAGTAAGGATACTTTGAAAGGCATGTGGGGGTAAAATAAAAAGTACTCCGCTTAGAGCCTCTGGATCGGCAAATTTTGCCTGAAATGGGGAAGCCGAGCCATGATACCTCCAAAGCAAATGTCTGTATTTAACTTGAGGAAAGGTGAGCTATGGAACTCCCTACTGCAAGGAAGTCACTCTGGCAAAGAATGTAGCGGTTTATAAAGAGGGATTAGGTATCAATATAAAATTATATTGGTTATTTATTTATTTACAATATTTATATACTGCTCCACATCAAAGATTTTGGAGTGGTGATCAACAAGATAAAAGAATAAAACACCATATTAAAACAATTTTAAAAATTTAAAAGAAAGTGACAGCCAGCTGGGATGAGATGGGAATTGTAGTTTGAATGCACCTGGGGACCCAAGGTTATGAAAGCCTGTTTATAGGCAGAACCAGGCAGAACTCTAAAGGAGCTCCAGGTTTCAGGCAGAACCAGGCAGAACTCTAAAGGAGCTCCAGGTTTCAGTCACAACCAGGCAGAACTCTAAAGGGGCTCCAGGTTTCAGTCACAACCAGGCAGAACTCTAAAAGGGTGCTTTGAACTTTGGATAGCTCCTTTAGAGTTCTTACTGAAACCCAGAGCAGATTCACCGCCCCACTGACATCAGAGCCACCAGCCTCCACTGCACACTAGCATCAACAGAAGAACCATAATGGTCTCTCACCAGTTCAGGATAATGGAGGTCTTGCCCAAGGGACTCACAGCCTAGTTTGACAGCATCCCTGTGAGCAGCCTCTCAGCCCCTTCTGAGTCAGAAGGTTCATTTGTCTGTGGTTCAGCTGGCATGAGAATTCGTCTCTCTTTTCAGCCTGCCAGGTGAATCTAACACTGCGGGGAAGCTGGGAGCTGCAAGGGAACATCAAGACTCCATACTACCCCAGTTACTATGCGCCCAATACACAGTGCACTTGGCACATGACGGTGAGACCTTGTCCTTTCCGAGACAATGCTGAGCTGTGTGCAGTTTTCCACCTAAACAAGGAAATTACCTCCTATACCACATTAACTCAAATGTTGTGAGAAACATACGTTGTACGCTATGGTGATGATATATGTTCTGAGCATATATCATCATCATCATTTCTATCCTGCCCTTCCTCCAAAGAGCTCAGGTCAGTGTACATCATTCTCTCCCTTCCCGTCCCCCTTTCACTCACACACACACACGATCCTCACAACAACCTTGTGAGGTAGTTTAAGTTGAGAGATAGTGACTGGCCCAATGTGACCAGGTGAATGAGGATTTGGATCTGGGCCTCCTTGGTCATAATCCCAGTGTGCCTGCGTTCCCTTATTTTGCACAGGTTATTTGCACGTTACCAAATCTTCTCATTGAGGCTATTAAGTTTGCACGTGCTTTTCCCCCTTTCCCTCCCTTCCTCCCATGCTTTGCTGCTCCCATTTCTGTATTCCAGGCCATTGGCAGAGTCCTGTTAACAATCACATTGTAACAACCATGGTCATTAACATGAACAGCAGCAATTCCATCTTTGCAGGTCCCATCTCTGGAATATGGAGTTGTCCTTTGGTTTGATGCTTACACTCTCACAAGACAGACGTACGACCTCCCATGTACTCAAGGCCAATGGACCATCCAGAACAGAAAGTAAGGAAAGGCAGCCATCTTCTCTGTGTTTAGAGGGCTGGCTCGAAATGACTATGTTTATTTCGAAGCCATTTCACTCACATTGAAATGTGTTGTTTCATTTTGTCAATTGTGGGGCTAAATAAAGAAGCAGGTCTTGCAAAAACCCAGAGATACTTTATTTGATAGCAGACCCATAACTTTCAATGGTGTCCCATGCCATATTCACCTCTACAGCCCTGGGACTGTAGAGGCAAAAGACAGCAAAGTGCTGGGAAAAAATTAGGTGCTTTATAAGTGTTAAATAATAATAATAATAATAATAATAATAGTAATTGGGGGGGTGGAGGAATCAGAGATCCACCATGCAATCCTATGCATGTCTAATCAGAAGTAAGCACTGTTGGGTTCAGTGGGACTTGCTCCCCACTAAATATGTTGATGAATCAGTGAAATGAATCAGTGAAACAAAGTTTGCCAGGGGAGCCATTTCATGAAACCATTTCTCCTCAAATTACTGGATCAATTTCACAAATTTTTGGTGAAATCACAGTTTCTTGTCAGCTCTATTTTATGTCCTCCAGTGAAATAGCTTTCTTCATATACCCTGCCTCCAGCTCATTTCTTAGTGAGATGGAATTATCTCTTAGGTTTCTGTTTTGTTCCCCCCACTGCTGTCCGCAACCCATCTCTCAAGGAGGCAGCTGCTAAGAAACATTCGCTCCATCTGCTCGACTTGCGTCATATCCTCCATTGCTTTCAGTTCTTCTGGTTCTGTACTTTTAACAGCTGCACGACAGGCAGACATTTAAGAGACGCATTTTCTTTTTCTTTTCTTTTCACAATATCTCTAAGCCGGAAAAAAGGCACTTCTTGGATTTTTGTCCATAATGACATTATGGACATAATGAGCCTCTGTCAGGAGAAAAGGTGGCATTCCTCATTTACTTTAAATCAGATTGAGGGGGTGAGGAGAAGGTAGAAGTACAACTACTCAAAGCCTTTGTGGTTGCCTAAAATAGGCATTGGTTAGATTGCTTAAATGGAGTTCAGGGCTCCTTAGGTGTGGGGCAGTCCAAAAAGAGATCCAAACTTGATTTTGGTCTCACTGGTCATAATTCATTCCACCTCCATTTTCAGAAGTAACACCACAATGTCAAAAGGGTGGTCCTCTTTTCTCAGGGCATAATTGCTGCTCCAGTTTGAAATCACCTCCTGTTTTTCAAACTGGCCAGAGATGGTGCCAGGCAGCATCCAAAATCTTTGGGCAGCAGCCAGGGCTCCACTTTCCTGAGAGGGCCTACTACTGATGTCAGCCCATGGTCACCTGGGCTGAGTGGCTGGGCCTGGGAGACACCCACTGATCAAAGTCCCCATTATGTTGGGGGATTGTGGGTAATTATAATGGCAGGTGGGTCACTCTCTCCTACACTGCCTCTGCCACCGCCGCCAGGGGGCACTTTGCTGTGGGGCCTCTCAGACCTGGAACCAGGCCTGAATCTGGCCTTTCACCGACTCCCACTTCCCGAATGCCATAACATCTTTTCTCCTGAATTCCCGCCATACTTGAAGGCAATATGGTTGACTTTGGACACATTCTACCTGTTCTTTTTTTTAATAAGGTTGTGTGGCCTGCGGACTTTGCAAGCCTATGCTGAAAGGATTCCTGTGTTGTCCACTGCTGGAGTCACCATCAACTTCACCTCTCAGATCTCCCTAACTGGGCCTGGAGTGCAGGCTGCTTACAGCCTATATAATCAATCAGACCGTGAGTACAGCCTCCAAAACATGCAGTTCAGCAGCTCACCTCTTTCAAACATCATGGAGAAATCAAATTGTGCCCTATTCCTACGAGTTTTGCTGTCTTGACAAACATGAATCAAGGGTCTATTGCTATCCTTGTGCCTGACATAATAATGTGGGTAACCAAAGACTTGACAATGGAACATCAATATTCTTGAGTGGCTGGGGATATATTTTCCTAAATGGCTCAGAAATCTTTATCCCCTGCATGGCTGGCACCAGACCTTAGTGGGTCCTTGATATGATATTCCCAGTGGGCTTCCCCAGTGCCAGCCTGGGCCTCCATCTGACCCTGCCGCCATTCCAACCGCCATGGGGGGGGGTGCCTGGCCCTGTTGCGTGCTGGTGCCACTGCCACCACTCACTGCCCCCTTCTCACAAATATGTCTGTTTACCCAGCAAGAAGTGGTGGCAATGTGCTGCACAGGGCATTGCATTTTGGGTGCTCTAAGATGGCGCCTACCCATACTAAAATGGAGCCCAGGCAGTGGCTCGACCCCAACCCATCCAGAAGTGTTACCGCCACCTACTGGTTAAACAAACACATCTAGAGGGACAGTGGTGGCAGCAGCAGCAGCAAGCAGCAGCATGGGGCAGGGGCCCTGAGGGCAGAGGGAGTAGCAGTAGCAGCACAGGCGAGGGCCATGATAGTAGAACGAGCAGGGTTGGCGATGGGCCCTTCTGAGCCTTGGGCTCATTGGCAGATGCCTGGTCAGGCCAATCTCTGATGCCAGCCCTGGCCCTCTGCCTTTGGAATGTGACACTGATCAGAGTTAAGGGAAGAAGCAGAGGCTGCTGGAAGCACATGGTGCCGCTTTGAGAATCCAATGCAAGATTGGAGAGAGAGAGAGAGAGAGAGAGAGAGAGAGCAAGCAGCCAGAAAGAGAGTGCAACAAGCAACCAGAGAGAAAGCGTACACACCGAGAAAGTGTACATGGGCATACACATACACAGAGCAGGGGGTGCTCCCAACATTTTGTGGCTGCCCCCCCCCCACAGCAGCCATTTTGTGGAGGCACCACAACACTTTTTCAAAATTCTAAAAATGCCCGTATGCCTAAACAGGGTGTATAACTGTTATAACTCATAATCAGTGTTTCAGTGTTCTTCACCTTCTGAAACGCATTTTGGATCTCAGGATCCTAATTCTTCACCTGCTACTACATGGATTAAAAGGTGTTCATGGATTTGCCGAGTGCCCTGTTGAGATAACCATGCAACGCAGATAGGAGGAACTGGAAAGGCTGCAACTAGGGATGGACGAAAGGGACTTACCTTGTCCCGCAGCTTGCTTTGCAGTGGGGGGGAGGCACTTCGCTTCTCCCCCCAAAGTTCAGGCTGGGGGGGGGAGGCACCCCGCCTCGCCCGGCTGAAATTCAGGCCTGGGGGGAGGCACCCCGCCTCGCCCGGCCGAAATTCAGGCCGGGAAGAAGCGCCCTGTCTCCCCGGCCACGAAAGAAAAAGTGGGGGGAAAAAACCATGATAGGCTACGTAACGATTTACGTAGCCTATCACAGCTAGATTTCCAAAGTCAGCCGTGATAGGCTATGTAAATCGTCACGTAGCCTATCACGGGTGACTTTGAAAAGAAAAAAAAAAGCGCGTACGCAAATGGCAGCCCCCATGGGGCGCCGCCATTTGCATTCCTTAGTTTGGCACGTCTAGTCTACGTAAATCTTTACGTAGACTACAGCGAAAATAAGGGAATGCTATTTGCGTTGCCCTTATTTTCGCCGTAGTCTACGTAAAGATTTACGTAGACTAGACGTGCCAAACTAAGGAACACGAATGGCGGTGCCCCATGGTTGCTGCCATTTGCGTATGCGCTTTTTTTTTTCCAAAGTCACCCGTGATAGGCTACGTGACGATTTACGTAGCCTATCACGGCTGACTTTGGAAACCTAGCCGTGATAGGCTACGTAAATCGTCACGTAGCCTATCACGTGTGTGTGTGTGTGTGTGTGTTTTAACTGTACTTTTTTATTTTGTAATGGCGGCGGCGGCAGCCATTACCCCGCCCTCGCTGAAACGCCACCGAACCGCCGCCGGGACCCGCCGCCGGGTGGGACATTCGCCGAAGGTAAGTCCCATCCCGGGGGGGGGGGGCGGCGGAGAATTTCCCCAACACTTTCGGGGGGCCGAATGCGTCGGCACTCGGCCTCCTGAAGATTCATGGAGAAATTCTCCGCCATCCCTAGTTGCAACCCAGTGTTTCATTCTTATGTCCAGCGGAGGCTGGTGGCTCTGATGTCAGCAGGGCGGTGAGTCCACTCTGGATTTCAGCCAGAACCAGTCAGAACTCTAAAGGAGCTCTATCCAAGGGGTTGATCCCTATCCCCAAATAGGTTCAGCACCTTGGATAGCGCCTTTGGAGTTCTGGCCGGTTCTGACTGAAACCTAGAATGAAATCACAGCCCCACTGACATTGGAGCCACCAGCCTCCACTGCTTATGCCCCAACATTTTAAAATGGATTCATTTATTACTGAAAATGGGTATGCTGTCTGTCTTCCAAATGGAACTTGAGGTGGGTTAGAATCAATCGGATACAACTCTAATAATGCAACGTTTGGATTGAACTTTGCATTCTAAATCAACTACCATGCTTTGCTTTGCTCTTTGCTCTTTGCTCTTTGCTCTTTTCTTTTCTTTTTTAAAGCATGCCCCAGAGAGTTCCTTTGCTCTGTGAATGGGCTGTGTGTGCCAGCATGTGACGGGATCAAAGATTGCCCCAATGGACTAGATGAGAGAAACTGTGGTGAGTAGATACCTAAGATTCCTATGTTTTTCCTCCACACCACAGCTCCTCTTCATAAGCAAATGACTCTTCACTCCTTCCTTGACTAGAGGTAATGGTCTGCTAAATCCAAGAGCAGGGGTGCTGAACTTCAAGCTGGCGGGCCAAATCCACCCGTCTGGGGTTCCCCAGGTGGCCATGCCCCCTTCACCTGACCCCACCCCTTTTCTTCAACCACCAAGCTTTTGGTGTTTTCCTGGCATTTGCACAGTTCTTTCCCCATTCTAAAAGGCTGAAATGGTAACTAACATAAGGTACCTAATTAACTCTGGGTAACTAACCTAAGGCTTTATTACTGGCAATAAGAACTTTAAGCTAAAATACACTGGGTTTTTTGGTTCTTTTGGTATTTGGGGCCCACCCCTTTTGGCCTCAGCCCTCCCCCTTTTGCTTCAGCCCTGCCCACCACTGGAATGTGCCCCCCCCCGACCAAGACCTTCTCCAAAATTGAATTAGGCCATAGGCTGAAAGAGGTTCGATACCCCTGCCAAGAGGGAATTCTAGAGGAAACAGAAGAGCTTCTTGGGAGTTAACAGGTGTTTTGCCAAAGGCAGAGAGGTTCTTTCTTGGATTCAGAGCAATGACTACCCAAGGGAGTAAGAGTCAAAAAGCTTTATTAACTATAGCAGACAGAGTATTACAGTTAAGCATATGATGTTAAAAAGCAAACTAAGCAAAATATCTTACTCCTCCATTCTGCTGTCGGGAGCCCCAGGTAACAACAACGGAGAGACTCCAGTCGGCCAATGCACAGCACCTCTAATCGTCCCGGTTTGCGCTGAAGCTCAACTGAGTGACACCCTGGAGGTGTCACTCAGGGACTTATATACTTGAATACAAGGAACTTATATACTTGAAGTCCCCCGTGTCTATGTGCTGTTTTTCACAGCCCCCTTAATCAATCACACTTGTTGATGATCAAAACTTTCAGTTTCCTGATGATTATGCATTTTTTTATTCTACCAAAGAGATAAGCGCTAAGGCCGGTGGACCATGGCCAAGGAGATCCGCCCGCATTCCAAGGCCGTACCAGCCTGACCATACTATGGAAAACCAGGAGTCAGGCCAAGAGGCTAGAAGGCTCTTAAAGTGGCCTAAGATACTTGATTTTTAAGGTCTCACAGGAGTTTCAGGCATAAAAGAAGCAGTTGTAGCATCTCACGCTATCTCCTCGATATACAAAAGTCTTCTGCGGCATTTCCACTACAATAGGCTGTCTTAAGGAAGGGACATTTGCCATTTATTCCCATCCATGGCTTTGGTCAAGAGCAGAAGTACTTCCTCAAGCCACATCTTCCTTCCAAAACCAACAGGATATTACCCTTAGGGAGAAATCCTAAGCTCCCGGGAGGGTGGCCAGGAGGCTGTTGGATGTTGCAAATCTCCCCGGTTTGCCTCCAGAGGCTCCTTGTTGCAGGGCTGCAAAGTTCTATAGTGGTAGAGTCTGAAAAGGGGCGTGTCATGGGTGTGTCAAGGGTGGATCAGGGTGGTTGTGGGTGTGTCATGGGTAGGGATGTGTGGATTGTGTAAAATCCATTCTGTCTGTGTTTCGTGGATTGTCAGGTGCCATTTGTTCCATTGTCCGCCCATCAGCGGAGTTAGATTTTTTGTTTCCGATTTTGCACAAATGCTCATTTGCACAAATGCACATCTGCGCAATTTCACACATGCAAAAATACACAAAATCCCTCCAAATGCACATTTTCATGTCTTAGCCTATGGGGAAAATGTGCATTTTGGGCGAGTTTTTTTTTGTTTGTTAAATGTGTATTTTTCTATGACAAAATTTGTGCAAAATTTGGGAAAGTTAGAAAATCAGTCTGCAAGTCTGAGGAATCCACCCAACAGGGGAAAAGCCAGTCCTCTGCAGAATCCATGGGTCAGATTCATGAAAATCCGAACTTATTTGGTTCTGTTGCAGATATCTCCAACATCCCTAGTGGTGGGCAGTGGAAGCTGGTGGCTCCAATGCTAGTGGGGTGGTCCACTCTGGGTTTCATTCAGAACCCTTGGATAGCTCCTTTAGAGTTCTGGCTGGTTCTTACTGAAACCCAGAATGGATTCACTGCCCTACTGATGTCGGAACCACCAGCCTCCATTGAACAGAGGATATCTTCAAGTAGAGGACTGTCCTCTGTAAAGTAGGACACAGACCTACCCTATGTGCAAGTGCTACTGGATCAGAGCATCAGCCCATCTACATCAGCCTTCCTGAACCTGCTGCCTGCCAGATATTTTGGACTACAGCTCCGATCAGCTTCAGTCAGCATGGCCAATGGTCATGGATGATGGGAGTTTTAATCCAAAACATCTGTCAGGCACCAGACTGGGGAAGGCTGAGCTAGTTCAATTCCAGGTGCATGACTGCCTGCAGCTCTCCTGTGTCTCAGTAAATGGTCCCTACTAAGCATATGAAGTATGTGCTCTATCGTTGATCTCTGACACCTGCTGGCAGGAGTCTGGAGCTGAGATGGGTTTGTCTCAAACACTTAAACACACCAAATTACAAAGTGGCGTGATGATCCCCTCTGGCCAAATGGCCCTGAAATTGCCACCTACAGCTGGAGCACTTATTTACTGTTGAAATATTTATATCCCACCTTTGTATTTTGATATTGCATTTTGCTATTGTATGTTTGTGAGCAACCTAGAAAACAATGCTATTAGACGGCCAAGGTAAATTCCATAAATAAATAAGTAAATAAAATGTCAGCACCTCAATGGAGCCTGCAAGGCAGCTAACGAACAAAGTCAATGCAAAGCCATTTCAAATGACAGCCATCATAAGACAGGTACAGGAATACCAGGTAAAGCAGTGAGCGTCACCAATAATGTCATTAAAAACACACAACAAAGGGAGACCGTGTCTCAGAATGCTAGAAAGTAGACATTTTATTCCAAGCCCAATGTGTTTTGAACCACTTTTATTTGGGGGCCTTCCTCAGGGGGTTATATTAAAATTGCCTACAGAGATCTCCATTTGATGTTCCTCTCTTTTTAAAAAAAATACTTTTCTATTTTTTATCTTTATAAATGAAATAAACAGTTGTTGTTGTTCAGTCGTTCAGTCATGTCCGACTCTTCATGACCCCATGGACCATAGCATGCCAGGCCTTTCTGTCCTGCGCTCTCTCCCAGAGCGTGCTCAAGTCCATATTCATTGCATCAGTGATGCTATCTAGCCATCTCATCCTCTGCCGTCCCCTTTTCCTTTTGCCTTTGATCTTTCCCAGCATCAGGGTCTTTTCCGGGGAGTTTTCTCTTCACATTAGGTGGCCAAAATATTTGAGCTTCAGCTTCAGTATCCGTCCTTCCAATAAGCACTCAGGGTTGATTTCCTTTAGGATTGACTGATTTGACCTCCTTGCAGTCCAGGGGACTCGTAAGAGTCTTCTCCAGCACCACAGTTCGAAAGCATCAATTCTTCAGCACTCAGCCTTCCTTATGGTCCAGCTCTCACAGCCATACGTTACTACTGGGAAAGAAATAAACAGTACCAACAACCTAATCATTATCTACAGCTTCCCAACAATACAGTATTCTTAGGAGGACACAGCAATAATGAAAAAGAGAAAAAATAGAAAACAGAAGAAGGAGAAGGAAGAAGAAAGTAAGAAAGAAAATGAAAAAATATAAAAAAAGTTACTTAAAAGGATTAAATTTAAACTCCATTACACACAAACTTCAAATACCATCCTACTTAAAAGTTATACCTATAACATTGGCAGTATTACAATTCAGTACAGCATAGATAATCAACCTTACATTTCAATATCATATCATCAGTCAAGGAAGCAGGCCTACAATTCATTTCCAATAACCATATATTGCCCTTCAGTTAACATATAACAGTAGAGCTTAACAATTTAACCAGCCAAAAATAGTACTAATCAAAGTCTCATAATAATGATAGTAATAATAATAAAAAGGAAGGAAATTAGAAAGGATAAGTAATAATAATAACAAATCACTAATAAATTTTATACTGTTATATAATAATAAAGCTTAAAATCAACCTTACAACAATCACTAATGTATTTTGTACTAGATATAAAATGAGTGTGAACATTTCTATACAACCTCAGAGAGTAGATTTAAGTACAGTATATCATATCCATTTTAAAGAGAAAGTATTTAAAAGAAAAAAAAAGAAAAAAGAGAGAAAAAAGACCGATATATATGAGCAATTATCTCTGGCCTAGCCTGGATTTTACAGACTAAACATAGCCAGTTGACAAAACATGTTTATAAATTCCAGTTCATGGGGCTGGAACAGAAGTCTCACACGTTTTTCCAATTTGCCACGCCTCCACCATTTCATGATTTAGAAACTTCTTCATCTGACCTTCAGAAAAAATGCAAAATGTAGCAGGATATTTTAAATGATATCATAGAATCATAGAATAGTGTAAGTTCATTTGTTTTGCCAGGTTTTTCACCTTGGTAAATTGTCTTCTTTTATCAGCAACTTCTTTGGTGTAATCTGGAAATAACATAACTTTATCTTGTTTTGATCCCCAAAAAAGATTTCCACCCCCTCTTGCCAAACGCAGGATATAATTTTTTGTGGAGATTCTTGCAAATTGGACTATAATCCTATAAGCAGTCCCTTTGGCATTTGGCACACGGAATGCCTGCTCAATATCAAGTAAATAATCAGATGACACAGGGAGTATCTCATGCAGAAGCTTATCTACAAAAGTAGACAAATTTACATCAGTAGGTAGATCTTTGATACCAATAATACGTACATTTTCCCTGCATGTGAAAGCCTCAAGTTGGGAGATTCTGACAGAAAAATTGTAAAAAGCTTGTGATGCAGTCTCCTTCACTGCCATCTGATCTTGCAGCTTGTTAACCTTCGCCTCCATTTTTTGCCAAGGTGTTAATTAAGTCCACAGCCCCTTGCAGGGCGGTGATGGAATTTTGAATTGTATCCAGCCTCTTAGCCTGTTCAGCAAATTGAGAAGACAAGGTTTTTATCAGAGCAAGCAACTCCCCTGTATTTTCGCTTCTTGGAGCCTTTGCCACGGGAGGTATGGGGGGGGTCAGCGGAGATCCTGCTCCTTTTTTCCTGCTTGATGTAGCCATCCTTCTCTTCAAACAGATCTTGCAGGTCCTCAAATATTGTCAGTATTTCTTAGTCCATAAACTACATTGGAGCATGTCAGCCCTGAATTCTCCTAATTAGATAGGAGTTTCAAGACAACTTTGAGCGTAGGGATGTACGAAAGTCACTTAGCTTTTCGAAGGGTGACATTCATGGTGGGAGGGAGGTGCTCTATCCCTCCCCCCAAAATTCTGAGGAATAAAAGGAGGGGAAAAAAAACGCGTACACAAATGGCGGTGCCCATGGGCGCCGTCATTTGTGTTCCTTATTTTGGCACGTCTTAGTCTACGTAAACATTTATGTAGACTAAGACAGTGAAAATAAGGTGAAAATACGCCATTTGCGTATACGCGGTTTTTTTTCTTTTAAATCAGCCATGATAGGCTACGTAAACATTTACGTAGCCTATCACAGTGTTTTTTAAACATCTAGCCATGATAGGCTACATAAATCTTTATGTAGCCTATCACTTTTTTTGTTTTGTTTTGTTTTTAACTGGAAATGGCGGTGGTGGCAGCCAGTCGGACGACCGGCTGCTGCCCGCTGCCGCACCACTGCTGGAGCCGCCGCCGTCTGGAAGATCTGCCCAAGGTAAGTCCCGTCCCGGGGGGGGGCGGGGGGCACACCATTCCGCCACCGATTTCGGGGAGCTGAATGTGCTGGCATTCGGCCTCCCCAAGATCCGTGGTGGAATTCTCTGACATCCCTATTTGAGCGGTGATTAAGTTCTGGCAGACTAGCCTCAGAGCCCAGCCCCTCTGCTGCTTCGCAAAAAGGGCTACTCTTCCAAGACTTCATCCAGATGCTACTCTTGCCTCCCCTTTTCATTCCAGGGGAAGATGAAAAGGTTTTTCAACCTTTTAAAAGCTGTTTGAGATAGCGTCCCACAGAGGCTCTGCAGAACGCCGCCAGGACGACATTGGCTCCGACCGGCAGTCTCCACTTGATGTTTCTCCAAACCTCAAAAACTGTCCAATGGCTCGAAATGCATTGGGCCTGGAAAAAAATCTTTATTTTCCAGCATCCTGAGATATGATATCCCTTTGTTGTGGGTTTGTATTGAATGTTCCCCAGGTTTTGTTTTTGGTTTTGTTCTGCATTTCTCATTATTAAAACCAGCAAGCAGCCGTTGTAAACCCAAATAAAATAATAAGCCTCTCCTCACCCCACTCCTAACTCCCATCTCCGCCTCTCTTCTGCTTGAGAAGTGTTTTTTTCCCTCTCCTTTCTCACTCAGTCTTCTTTTCTCATGCTTTGAACTTTGCCAGTCTGCCCTGCAAAATTCCAGTGTCGGGAAGACAGCACCTGCATTGAGTTCTCCAAGGTCTGTGATAAACATCTGGACTGCATCAACAGAAGCGACGAAGAACAATGCAATGAAGGTACTGGGGCAGGAAGTTATGCTAGGATCTTGGACCAGAACATTGGCATCAATACTAGGGTGTCAGTGGAGTGTTCCCTCCCCTGCCCCCAGGAATATCCTGCCTTCTAGTTAACATAGGCTATGGATGGATTCTTCTGATTCCCAAGTTGGGAGAAGACGTCAAATGTCATTGTACTGCTAGTGGCACTCTTTCGGCAGCAAACAGCAGCTTTAGGGGCAAAGAGCAGCTTTGGGGAATTGTTTCAATGGGAAAATGGCACGGGGGAAAGGGTTAAACCCATGCTTCATCCACATGGCAGTCCCAGTCTGGATTGGCAGTGCCCAGGGACTGTTTTTTCAAAGGAATGAGATGTTGCCAGGACTAAGCACATTAGTTAAAAAAAAAAAACACCTCACCTTTAACATAACATGTAGCTAGGGATGTAGGGACTGTGTAAAATTCATTCCATCTATGTTTCGCAGTTTGTCAGGTGCCTTTCCGTCTGTCATCCACCCATAAACAGAACTGGATTTTCCCCCTGAATATGTGCAAATTTGCAATTGTGCAAACGCACAATTTTGCATTTGCAAAAATGCACAAATCCCCATGAAATGTGCATTTTCACACTCCAGACTATGGGGGAAATGCACATTTTTGGCCAGTTCTGTGTGTGTGCGTGTATTTTCCTATGACAAGATTTGCACAAAATTTGGGGAAGTTAGAAAATCAGTCCACTATGAAAGTACCAAGAGTGGAATAAGTGCTGAACAGAATGTGGAAATCATTCAGTCACTGCCCAACAGGGGGGTAAGCTGGTCTGCTGCGGAATCTGCAGGTTGGATTCATGAAAATCTGAACTCATTTGGTTCCATTGCAGATTTCTCCAACAACCCTATGTGTAGCTTGCCCTTAGATTGTGCATTCTCTTTCCAAAACATTATTGGGCACAATAAAAGACTTTTCAGGCACCTGAGAACTTTTTCTCTTCTGTTTTGAGGACAAGTGCCTTCCCCTCTTGCTGTTTCTGGTATCCAGTACTGCTGCTCCATCTCCGCTGGGTCTGCTGCACTCGCAAGACCCACTGCTAGCGCAACAGGAACTAGCACTTCCAAAAAGAACCCCAGAAATGAGCAGAAACATTCATTTCTAGAACGGGTCTGGTCAGCACAGCTCCCTTCTTTAAGCTCCACCAACCTGTGCCCTTCCAGAAATTAGCATTTCTGCTAGTTTCTGTTTGCTTTAAGAACTACTAGATTCCCATTACAGTACTGGTAGGTTCTGCTAGCATGGGGACAGTACTGGATACTGCCCAATATTCCCATCACTCATTCTTTTGCTTTTTCATTTTTTTTTAAATCCACAATTATCCATCCCTGGCAGAGTTTCACAGCCAGGCATTTGATTTTTCCATCTGCATTCTGAAATGGTGTACCCCAAAGAGGGCTATACCACATTGTTTTTCTGAAAGCTTAGTTCAGTCCTTAATGTAAGGTTATAGGCCCTTCAGGGCAGTGACTGAGTGATTTCTACATTCTGTTCAGTACTTATTCCACTCTTGGTACTATGTTTCATAGTTGTAATCATAGTAAAGGAAGCTGTCATCATAGCTGTAACAGTAGGAATAACACCTAATTCCCTTTAACGCCTCTAAATATGTATTTTTAGGAATTCTCTGTGGACTTTTCACTTACCAGTGTGCTGATGGGAGTTGTGTGAAGAAACCCAATCCTCAATGTGACTCAACCCCTGACTGCAAGGATCGGTCTGATGAAATGCACTGTGGTGAGATGTTAATTAGGAAAAGATCTACAGCTCGATGAAAATGTCAACGCAGTGTGCAGCTCCTGTAAAAAAAAAAAAAAAAAGGCAAACTCCATGTTAGGCATAATTAGAAAAGAAACTGAGAATAAACCTGCCAATATCATACTTTATACAAATCTATGGTGTGACTACACTTGGAATACTGTGTACAGTTCTGGTCACCACACCTAAAAAAAGATATTGTAGAGCTGGAAAAAGTGCATAAAACAGCAACTAAAATGATCAGGGGACTGGAGGATCTCCTGTGTGAGGGAAGGTTACAACAGCTGGGATTGTTTAGCTTGGAAAAAAGGAGGGCCAGGGGAGACATGATAGAAGTGTACAAAATTATGCACGGTGTGGAGAATGTGGATAGGGAGACATTTTTCTCCCTCTCTCACAATACTAGAACTCATAAACTATGGAATTCACTACCTCAAGATGTGTTTTAAAGTCAGTTTGAATGGCTTTAAAGGGGAGTTAGATACATTTCTGGGGGAGAAGGCTATCAATGTCTACTAGTCCTGATGGCTATGTGCTGCCTCCAGTACCAGAGGCAGTAAGCTTATGTACACCAGTTGCTGGGGAACATGGGCAGAAGGGTGCTCTTGCACTCATGTCTTGCTTGTGGTTTCCTGGTCGACAGCTGGTTGGCCACTGTGTGAATGGAATGCTGAACTAGATGGACCCTTGGTCTGATCCGGCATGGCTCTTCTTATGTTCTTACCTAGTTAGGAGAACTGCCTGCAACCAAGTTGGAGGAGCTCCTTCTGCTTATAATGATAATTGGAAGTTCATTCTATCATGGGCTGTCATTATTAGGCAGTGCAGAGTTACCTGGGAATATGTTCCACTGAACTTAATATGGCTTGCTTCTGAATAAGCATGCATAGGATTGCACTGCTAGAATCCCAAATGGTAATAATGATAGATTGCTATTGGGGTGGGTCTTAAGGGATGTGGCAGCTGTACTACAATTAAATGCCCTGCCTGGAAGAGACCCAAAATGCTTGATTTACATTCTGCTGAAGAGCCATCTTGCCTTTATTAGACACAAATGCTGCTGATGCAGGAAGCCGAAGCAAAATGTTCCATGGACGTCTGAGAGGAAGATGTACATGAGCCACAAACAGATAAAGCATTAGGGGCTGGTTCAACGTAAGGGGGCTTCGGTCCTATATTTTAGGTCAACACCAGCCTTCGCCCATCTGGCGCCCCCTGAGATGTGTTGGACTACAAGTCCCATCATCTCCAGCTGCCTGGGGATGGTAGCAATTGTAGTCCAGCACATGTAGAGGGCCCCAGTTTGGGGAAACCTAGTCTGCACTTAGGGTATGATTATTGGTGTGTTTGGTGGCAGGTAGGGAATGTCACCATTGTCAAAAGAACCACATACTAGGGATGTCCCGACTTGGGAAAATCCAACCCTCTTGGGGTAGATGGATTTCCCCGGAGCCCTTGGCTCAGCTTGTGTTCACGAGCTGATTCACAGGCTCCCCGCCGGAACTTGCAGACCCCCAGCCGTGGTGGAGGCTGTGTGCAAGTCTCTCCTTCTCCCTGCCAGAGTCCCACCAGGGCAAACCAGAAACTTGCACACAGCAGGCGGTGGCAGCAAGAAGGGCTATGCCATGGCTCCTTCCCTCCCTGCCACCAGTGCTATCACCCGCTGGCCACTCTGCATGCCTCTCTCAAGAGAGAGAGTTGTCCAGCGCAGCCAGCACTTGTGAAGGAGTGGCGGAAGTCCACAAGCTGGCCCGAGCTGACCCAGGTCAAGTCGGCCAGCTTGTGGACAAGCGAGCTGGAGTCGGGGGGCTGAGCTGCCAGAAGCTCAGCAGACTTGACCCCTAGATGGATTCCTCCGACAGCCGTAGTATATGCATATAGGTATTTCTCTTTAATCCACATAGCTTTGATCTTGCTCACAGGGCTCCACAGGCTCGCGTGATGGCTGTGGTAAGAAAACTCCTCTTAGGACAGTGGTGCAGGCAGTCAACTGTGGCAGCTGCCTTTTCTTTTCCTATTGCACACAGTGGGCAGGATCCAACGGCGTCATTCCGCAAACTCAAATAGCACTAGCAGAGCTCCACTGAATCTTTCTGTTTGCCCATTATACTTGCACAGCCGGTTGTGCAAGCAGTGCACAACAGGTTGCACAAGCGGAATGTGCAATGGGTTATACACCAGGTTGCACCAGCATAATGCACAACTGCTTGTGCAACCGCACTTGTGCACATGTAACTTCAGTTGGATGCTTCTCCTGCACCTAGTTCAGAATCTAGTTTCCGCTAGCATGACATTTGCGCTAACAGAATGACCCAGTTGGATAGTGCCCAGTGCCTTTAGGGGCAAATAGTGGCTGAGGGGAGGTTTCCACATGAAACTGGGTGGGCCTCTATTCCAGATTAGAAGCACATTCCAGGTTATGGTCTTGTGGCTGATTTTTTTCCCTTCAACATAAGAAACGGTCAGTTTAAGGCTAAGCAGGCTTTTTTTTTAAGTGAGTTTAGCGTAACTAGGGATGGACGGGTGCCCTCTGGTCTGGGTTCTCTGGGCATCTGCCCAGCCCTTGCCCCCGCTCGCGCACACCTGGACCCACCCTCATGCTCCCCACCACTCACCAAGATGCCCACACTCACCAGGGTGGCCTCGTCAAGCTCTGCAGTCACCATTGGGGGGGGGGGGTGACCATCACAAAAATGCGCAAATTCGTGTATACGCAAAATTCAACTGTGAATTGCCTATATACGCAAGATTACAGGGGTTTGCTTGCCTGTAATCTTCAGTATATAGGCCATTCACAGCCCCATTTTGCATATAAGCAAATGTGCACATTTTTCCGAATGTGTATATTTGTGTGCATGCAAAATGGGGCCACGAATAGCCCATATTTGCAAGATTACAGGCAAGCAAATGCCTCTAATCTTGCGTATATGGGCAATTCACAGCCCCATTTTGCATATATGCAAGTATGCGCATTTTCGCAATCGCCCTTTTTTTCAAAAAATGGTGATCACAGAGCTCGACAAGGCCACCTGGGTGAGTGCAGGTGGCTTGCCAAGCAGGGTTAGGGGCTTGGTGAGTGTGTCTCAGGGGGTCGGGCAGGGGGTGGGGGAGTTCCACCAGATTTCCGGATAGAATCAGACCCGTACTATCCCTAATCCTAACCATGTAGTTTGGCCCAGGTTCTCATGGAGTTGAGTTTTGTTCCAATAAGCCTTCCCCAACCTGGTGACCTCCAGATATGCTGACCTACAACTCCCAGCAACCCCAGCCAGCATTGCAGAAGTCTACAAGAGATAAAGGGGCACAATTGTTCCAAGAGGTTCAGCCAATGGCCCAGTTCACATGTAATGAGAAGCCACCATGGGGAAATTTCCCCATGGGGCTTCTCTTTGTAGCGGTGGCCACCATTCTGAATAATCAGTGTGCAGTGGGGGTGCCCTGTACCTTCTTGTTATGTGAGAACACGCCCGGCGAGGTTGGGTGGTTGAGAAACCATCCACACTCTCAAACAACCCATGGGTTCTGGGTGGCTTGTCAACCACCCCAACAGCCCAACCTCACTGGGTTCACATGTAACCAGAAGCTATGATGTGCCCCTGCTGAGGCCCAAGTATTGAAAATGGTGGCTGTCAGCACAAAAAGAAGCCCCACAGGGAAATTCAGCCATGGTGGTTTCTCGTTATGGGTGAGCCAGGCCTGTGTGTCTCCCCACAGTTTCTTACAATGTGTAAGTGTCTTTGTTAGCACTGTATGTCAGAGTTCCCTTACTACTTCTCCTTGGAAGGGAGTCTGCTTTATTTCTGCTATTTTGCATTGAAAAGGCAAGTCATGAATAAGGAATTCCCAGTCAACTGCCTTTTAAAAGAAACTGAAGCAGAAGTGCTTTATTGATCGACTTTTTATCCTGCCCTTCCTCCAAGGAGCTTAGGATGGTGTAGGTCATTCTTTCACCCATCCTTTATCTTCACAACCACCCTAAGAGGTAGGCTGAGAGAGAGTGACTGTTCCAAGGTCACCCAGTGAGAACGTCATGGCTGAATGACAGAGGTCTGAACTAGTTTGGCCTCTCTCCCCAGTTCTCTGACATTCTAACCACTACACTGACTCTCAGTCGGAATGCCATCAGATCAAAGGGAAGCCCTCCAAGCTCAGATGGGTATCAAAAAGACATGATGGCTATACATCACCTGCAGTATCAGAGGCAGCATGCTCCTGAATACCAGTTGCTGCTGGGGAAGATGAGCAAGAGAGTGCTATTGCATTCATGTCTTTTTTGTGGGCTTCCCATAAGCATCTGGTTGGCACATGTGGTAAACAGAATGCTGGATTAGACAGGCCTTTGGTCTTATTCAGCACGGCACGTCTCATTATTTGCTCACAATTTGCTGCCCTGAACCTGCACCCCAGATTGGTTACTGAGCCTTTTTCATGACTGAACCAGCCTTGGTAATGATCCATTCAGTGGAGGCTGGTGGCTCCAATGGCAGTAGTCTGTAAATCCGCTCTGAGTTCCAGTCAGAACAGTCAGAACTCTGAAGGAGCTGTCCAAGGTTCTGATCCTTATCCCCAAAGTAGGTTCAGCACCTCCTTTAGAGTTCTGACTGGTTCTGACTGAAACCCATAGTGGATTCAGATCCCCACTGAAATCAGAGCCACCAGCCTCTGCTGGATTCATTGCACTCGATACAGTCAACAAGGAAAATCTGAATGATGCTTCTCACTTCTCTGTAGCCATGGCCTCTTAAAATATAAGACAGTTTCCATCATAAGGGGCCCAAGAAACAGACGTTAAGAAATAACATCAATGAAACCCAAAATGGGGGGAATCCAGCAGTTCTCCCCCTCTCACTTGCCTTTCCTCTAGACATCGTTTCTGTCTTCTGGAGGTTCTTTTCTCTTTCCTCAGACTGTGGAGTGCAGGAGGCCCCAACGAACCGAATTGTGGGTGGTTCGCATACTGTGGAAGGGGAGTGGCCATGGCAAGCGAGTCTGCAAGTCCGTGGACACCATATCTGTGGTGGAACGCTGATTGCAGATCGCTGGGTGATCACTGCCGCCCACTGCTTCCAGGAAGACAGGTAAATGGGAGTGATCGGGAGGGGAGCAGAGGGAACATTATAAATAAGAGTTCAGGTTGCTCGCTGACCACCACTCAGAGTGGGAGGGGCCATGGGAGGGCCATAGTGCAGTAGCAGAGCACCTGCTTTGCATGCAGACTCGATTTCCCGTAGCTCCAGGTAGGGCTAGGAAAGAATGCTGCCTGAAACCCTGGAGAGCCAGTCAGCATTGACAATACTGGGCTAGATGGACCAATGATCTGACTCTGTATAAGGCAGCTTCCTATGTCCCCATGTATGTATGTTGCCTTGAGAGTTTCAGCCAAAGGGAAACACATACATTGAATAAATAAGTAAATAAATGTCTACTCAGAAATAAGTCCCATTGAGATCAACAGGACTTTGGATGCTTCCAGACAAGGCTTGGGAGGGCCTGTAGCTTAGTGACAGAGCCCCTGCTTTGCATGCAGCAGGTCCCAGGTTCAGTCCTCACCATTTCCAGATAGGACTGGGCAAGACCTCTGCCTGAAACCCTGGAGAGCTGCTGCCCATCAGCGTAGACAATATTGGGCTTGTTGTTGTTGTTTATTCGGTCAGTCACTTCCAACTCTTCGTGACTTCATGGACCAGCCCACGCCAGAGCTTCCCATCGGCCGTTGCCACCCCCAGCTCCCCCAAGGTCAAGTCCGTCTGACTGAGTATAAGCAGCTTCCTATGTATATAAGCCTTATGCCTCAAGCCAATGAACGTTTGTGTCCCTATTATGGATGGGCAAATGTGTCCACTTTGGTTTCTCTCCATTTCTCAATTTTCTAATCTTGAGTTCGTTTTGTCCGTGTCCACTTCAGTTTGCTGTTTGTTTTTTTAAATCAGCATGAAAATTCAGACACCTTTTTATGCACATTTCTCCAAATATACCTGGTTTTGTACATAATTTTGTCTTATATACATTTTTCCAAGCAGTTTTTCCTAATACAATGCATTTTTGTACGCAATTTTCAAAAGTAAATCTTTTGTGTGTGTGTTTTTCCCTAAGACGTGTGTTTTTGTATACATTTTTTATTGGAGAACAGCATTGCAAAATCTGGAGAAGTGCGAATACCAAAGGATAACTTCATTTTGGTTTGTGGATTGATTTAGAAAATATGGATTTCTCCCCAATCCCTAATCCACATTACTAAATTAGTGTAGGCTTCCTGTGGTGCAACTCCAATGTCCCACAGGATGACCTGCTTGACTCAGAATTCAAGAAGAGGATTCACCAAATAAGGAATGTTCTAATTATAGAACTTGCATGCCATTAACGTAAAACGAGGGACCAGAGCTCAGCGGTAGAACTGAAGGTCCCAGGTTTAATCTGTGGCATGTTCAAGCGATAGGATCAGAGAGAAGATGATGGGAACAATCTCTCTCTCCATGAGAGCCTGGAGAGCTACTATCAGTCAGAGTAGACAATTGTGGGCTACATGGACAAATAGTTTGACCTGACGTAAGTCTGTTTTCTACATTTCCTAAATCTTAGGTCTCCAGTGTGACCACAGAGATCTCTTTTGCTCCTGACAGGCTCTCTGCCCCTTCCTGATTTTTATTTTATTTTTAAAGGTTTTGTTCGTTATTTTTAAAAAAAAAACCCAATAAGCTGGCATGCTGCAAAGTGAAGAAGCCTCCAGTGCCATCTTTATTTCCAAGAATGCCTCTGGGGCCCATGGCTCTCAACCTCAATAGTTTCCTTTCTGTGAAATTAGTGTTGGAGCAGGAAAACGCAGGTTTTGGAGTGCAGATCCCTCCTCTGCCCTTTCATGAATGGGCATGCTCCCCTGTCCCATGGCAACCACTTTGTGAGAGTGCCCATGACATTCAACATTCCAAACATGCCCACTGACCCCAAAAGGCTGCTAGTCCTCATGATTACTAGTTCTGATGGCTATATGCTACCTCCAGTATCAGAGGCAGTATGCTTATGTCCACAGTTGCTGGGGAACGTGGGTGGGGAGGTTGCTGCTGCACTCATGTCCTGTGTGTGGATTTCCTGTGGGCCACTGTGGGAACAGAAGGCTGGACTAGATCGCTCCTTTGTCTGATCCAGCATGGCTCTTCTTATGTTGGGGACCCCTGTCCTAAACACAGTCCAGAGAGGAAATGGGGGATACGATCTTGCTGAAACTCCTTCCCACCCTTTTGCCTTGCAGGCAGGCATCCCCTACTGTCTGGACCATCTACCTGGGCAAGCACTTTCTCAATGTCAGCAACCACAATGAGGTCTCCTTCAAAGTGAGCCGCATCCTGCAGCACCCCTACTATGAAGAGGACAGCCACGACTACGATGTGGCATTGCTGCAGCTGGACCATCCAGTCATCTATTCCGCTTGCATCCAACCCATTTGTCTGCCCTCCAGCTCTCATCTCTTTGAGCCTGGCCTCCTGTGCTGGATCACTGGCTGGGGTGCCACCGAGGAAGGAGGTATTTGCAAAGCATCTCTCATTCTTTTGAAGCGTCCCCATTTTGAGGCTTTAACATGAACCCAACTGATGCTGCCCAGCTGGAGGAGATCTTGTGATCACGATTCATCCTAAGCTTTTGCAGGAAGGAGCAGCTCTAGGTCATGCTTAGATTACCTGCTCTGTCAGAAAACTAATTCAGCATTACAGGGGTGGTAATATAACAAGCTCGGACAGAATGTGATAAACCTGCTTTGCGGCAAGATGCTTTCAAGCTCCCCCTAGTGGCTCTTTGCATAAAACCGTACAAAAACGATAATGTATCAACGATGCTTTAAAACAGGGGTGGGCGGGCTTCAGAGTTGTCAAATCCACTTCGTTTTTACTAGAGCTCCAAGATCCACCATCCAGAGCCAGGCACAAAAGACATACACTTAGCATTAAAGAACCGAGTGCCTCTGAGCACATTCTGGGCCTAGGCATTTGTTTTCAGTACAAGAACTGAGCTGAGCTCGCCGTCCTGTCACAAACAAAAGTCCACCCCTGGTTATCCCAGGCTTTCTTCATTTCAGCAGCTTAATTTAGGTGGAAAAAGTCATTCTCTTGTTGCTACCATTAAACCTCTGGGAATCAGAAACGCTTGCTGATCTACTGCAAAACACCCAGAGATCTACCAGTAGATCCTGATCTGTTATGCCCACCCCTGCTTTAACATATCAAGCTAATGCGCAGCTCAGTCATCTGAAGAAATTGCATCAGGGTCACAGAGTGAAATGTGGAAAGGCTTTTACTGCTGCATGGGAAAACCCTTGTGGAGAGCAATCCTACGGTCCCTGGGAGAGCGTCCCAGGAAACATAGGATTGTTCATAGTCCCCCTCCCAAGGCCATAGACATTGCTACGACCTCGGGAGGGGGAATCTAAGTTCCAATCCCCCGCCCCTCGCAGCCTCCATGGAAAGAGCCATACTGGCTGCTTCCCAAGGTCCCTGAGGCCTCGGAGGACAGAAAAGGGGGCGTTCTTGTGGGCCAGGAGGGGTGGCAATGGGAGAGGAGAGACTGGGATGCGAGAAATTCTACAGCCTCTCTAGCTCCGATCCATATCCAGCTCAGAGGTCCGTCTAGAGGAAAAATTTGTAAAAGAAGGATGGAGAGGTGAAAATCGCCTCCACTGTTCTTCCTGCCATGTTGGCAGCAGCCCAGCAGGGCACTGGATACTTGGGAGCCTCTGAGATCAAGGGCTTCCTTCTAACAGGTGCAGAATCCATAGGACTGCACTCTCGTTGTATGGTGAGATCAGAATTCTTTACAAATGCAGCGTATCCTAAAAGCAAAACCGTTTGGCTTGTGAAATCCAAAAGCCTAAATTTGAACACTGTGCAGTTGTCTTTTTTTTAAAAAAAATTGCCAAACTTAAGGCTGCTTTAAAAAAAAACCCAACTAATCTTTTGAAGGGAGACCATTTTAGCCTATTTCAAGTTAAAACATCTACATTCAAGTTGTTGTTGTTTGTAAAAGCACTTTGAGAGTTACATTTAACCTCTCAGTCATGAAGACATTTCCCACACTGGTTAGGAAATGGATAGCATTGCATGCCTGTACAGATCTCTTCCAGTGAATATTTACATCCCTATGAATGAAGCAGGGAAAGGTGATCCTCAGAACCAAGGCTCATACACCAGTTTATCAAGAACGCCTGGGATTAAAGAGATGTTGGCATTCCCATTCTCCTTTCTTTGAGTGAACCAGAGAGAGAGAGAGATCATAATCCACAGAGAAACTCTTTTGCTCAATCCCTATTGAATGTGTGTGGATTGTGAATAGAGAATAAGATGTGTGCTGTGGGGAATTTTATATGAACATGAAAGAATGTCCTCTTTCTTTGCTCAATCTTGCTAACCTTGTAACCCACACACAGGCCCCACCAGTAAGATCTTGCAAAAAGCAGATGTACAGCTAGTGCAGCAAGACATCTGCAGTGAAGCCTATCATTACCGGGTCACACCCAGAATGCTTTGTGCCGGATACCATGACGGAAAGAAGGACTCTTGTCAGGTAACTTCGAACAACGGTTTCTACCCTGTGCAGAGCTGGCCCTGCTTTAGGCACAGTGAGGCAGCTGCTTTAGCAGAAAGTTTTGGGTGTCATGAAAGGGCAGTAAATTGTTGTTTACTTTGTTATCAGTGTATTTTTACTGCCAAGGATGGGGAGAGGTATTTGTGGGGTTTTCTGCCTTATATGCTAAAATAACATGGCAGGCTTTGGTACCATGCAACTTGACTTGTGGGGGAGGCAGGTTTTGCTGATCTTCCTCATGCAGTGAAATGTCTTGAGATAGCTCTGACCATACAGATGGCCTTCAGCCTGACCACCATTTTGTATCCTCCACTATGCCTCGGGGATCTTGTATTGTTCCAGAGCATTGACTAGCTGGGGCGGGGGGGGAGCGGGGTTGGCAGCTGCCACAAAAAAAGAGAGGCTATTTAAAGAAAATTCTGCATAGTGATCTTGTCTACAGGGGTATGAAAAAATGTCTTCTGAGAAATTTTGCGTCAGCTCTGGCCTTATTTATATGCAATGCATTGAAGAGTGCAAGTTGCAACGCACATTCCTTCCATCTGCCTCCTCTCTCACAAGGAACGTCCTTTTCTGTTTTGATGGTTATTTTCTTTCTTTCCTAGGGTGACTCTGGAGGACCTCTTTCTTGCCAGGAACCCAGTGGCAGGTGGTTCCTAGCTGGCGTGGTGAGCTGGGGAATGGGATGTGCACGACCCAATAACTTTGGTGTCTACACCAGGATCACCAGTGTGATGGAATGGATGAAGCAAACAATGCTGAGCTGAGTCATGCCAAACTTGTTCCGTTCTTTGTGAGGCTTCACAGGTTGAATGGAAGAGCCACTTCCAGTCTTCTCCACACATCTCCAGTGTCCTAAATTGTAGGGACAACCCACATTTGGCCCAAGTCGCACCTGATCTTCAGATATGGATCATCAAGGACATTGCCATGTATAACAGAAGGAACCTTAGAGGCCTACTAAGGGGACAGATCTTTTACATGAAAAAATGTTGGATGAACCTCACAAAGAGGAACAATTGAGAGGTATGGTTCCCTGCCTCCAAAGGTAGTGATTGTGGTTTGTTTTTTAAGATAGTCAAAGACGGATAACCTGGAGTCTTAGGAGAGTGAATTGTCTTGAATATTGAAGGTGGGAGTAGCAACTGGAAGCCTTTTTCAGCCTTCCTCACAGAATTAAAAATATAATAATAATAATAATAATAATAATAATAATAATAATAATAATAATTTCAAGTCAGGGTTAACAGGCACACCAGAAGACAGGGGGAAGGGGCGCAGACCATGGACAGATGCTGTTTTTGGAGGTGATGTAACTACAATGAAATTAAACAATCTCAGCACACCTTCAAAAAGTACTATTCAGCTGAAACTATGACACAGGGCAATATACAACAGTGTCATTCTGCAAACTGCAATAGTGCTAGCAGATCTCTGCTGAATCTTTCAGCTGCACAAATGCTTGCACATTGTGTTAACGAGCATGCACTAGCAGAGCACATGGCCCATTCCTGAATTTAGCTGCACAAGTGGAACTTGAATTGGATTCTCCCCTTATGCATAGTTCAGAACTTAGTTTCCACTAGCGCAACATCATTTGCACTAGCAGAATGACGCGGTTGAATACTGCCTAGTGAAACCAACTTGAAACTGGGATGGGTTTCCAGTGAACACCTGTCTGAAGAGTTTTCACCTGTCAGTGGTAACGAACTTGACATTCTGCTGCTGAGCTTCCTGCTAGCAGCAAGAGGAGGCTGATCACCTTGTCCCGCAACATAAAATGAAATTAAAATTATTTTTATTCCCAAAAAAGTGTGTTTTGCCTATTTGTGTGGTCCTCAGCAAGAAGTTGTAGCACTGCACAGCCTTTGCCTTAGCATCCCAACAACATTGGGTTTGGTCCTGGAAACAGGCTCAGCACATGATCAGTTACCAACTGACTACAACTGGAACAGTACATTTGCCAAGAGCATGGTAGGCTTGCAAGTGAATTCATGTTGGATCTATTCACAAGATCAGCCTTCCCCAATCTTCTGCCCTCCATATTTGGTGACCGGCAACTCCCATTGGCCATACTGGTTAGGAATCATGGGAGTTGCAGTCTGGCACATCTGAAAGGCCCCAGACTGGGAAAAGCTGCATAAGTCCATTGCTGTATGGGCCTCCAAAGCTGCAAAAACAAAAAGTCTCCAGTGTGGATAGTGGAGGAGCCAGTAGAAATAGCTTGGTGCCTTGTGAACTCAAAAGCTTCTTTGTACTACATGTTCCCCTGAGAAGTGACCCCTCTCAAGGATGCATTTAGATTTAGTAAGTCAGTAGCAAATGCACCCATGTTCACCCATAATTACTCCTTGTTCCAAAGTAATGAACTTGGTTTGGATCAGTAGCTTCTGCCTAGCACCCCACCATGCCTTGTGTTTGTTCACAGAGAACACCCCCAAACAGTGGGCATATAATGCTGAAAGCATCGCTAATGCCATCTCTATGACCTTAGAGCAGGGATGGGCAACTTGTGGCCTTCCAGATGTTTTGGCCTATAACTCCCATCATCCCACCCCACTGGCTAAGCTGCCTAGGGCTGATGGGAGTTGCAGGCTAAAACAAGGTGCCCACTCGTGCTTTAGAGGATTGGCAGTAGAACCCACATATTCTGATAATCATACAACTGGATTAATTACTGCTCATCCAATAGAGGCCATGTTCACAATTGGAAGTTTTTGCTGAATGGCAGGGTGCAACTCCTTTAAATAAAAATGAATACTGCAGTTGAGTGACAACTCCCAGTCAGAGAACACAAGTCTCGTGTTTCCTAGCCAAAGGTTTATGGGCCCAGATTCCATAATAGTGAGATTATGGCTTCTGAGCCAGACAAAATTGCCCAGAAGGTCAAGGAAATAAAATAAAAAGAATCCCACTATATATATAAGGGGCAAAATGGGAAACTCCTCACCCCAAAAGCACTGGAAGTCTGAGATGACATGGTTTCCAGTAGCAGGATCACTACCAGAAGACACCTAAAGGAAGAAACTTCTCAGGACCCATGGCCCAAAGAGAGGCAGGCAGGAAGTGGAAATTTGGAGGAAGGGCTGTACTTAAACTATGGGATTTGCCACCACAAAATGCAATGATGGGAGAGCTTTAAAGGGGGATTAGACAAATTCATGGAGGGTAAGGCTATCAATGGCTACTAGTCTTGATGGCTATATGCTATCTCCAGTATCAGAGGAAGTACACCAGTTGCTGGGAAACATAAGCAGGAGGGTGCTATTGTGCTCATGCCCTGCTTGTGAGCTTCCCATCGGCATCTGGTTGGCCACAATGGGACCAGAATGCTGGACTAGATCAGCCTTTGGTCTGATCCAGCATGGCTCTTATGCCCTTATGATAGGCAGCTATACATGCCTGAAGATGTTTGTATGTTTGGGTTTAAAAACGTTAGCTGCTCTGCAAAACGTGCAAAATTTGTCTCCTGGGCAAAAAATGGAGACAGCTTGCAGAATTCCAATGCCTTTATGAAATGAACCTTTCTCCCTCAACAACGAGCACCCAGTTGGCATAGCCAAGATGACATGAGACTGTAGTTAAGGTCTGTGAAATTTATTCGAGAGTTCTTACATAGCATCCTCAGGCACAATTTCACAGCTACCATCCCAGCTAACAGAATTATTGGTAGATGCCTCCCTACTAAAATTGTTTGGCTTTCTGTTAGAAGTAAATTGTGTTCTCTTATTGATAGATACTCCAGCAAATATCCTGTGCTCATTTCCATTTATTTAAATAAAGCATGTGTATTGTTGGTTAGGGGTATGTGTATGTTCAAGCCTATTGAGGGATCACCTCTTATACGTTACAGAATGTCACTAGCAAAGTGATAACAATGAAATGTGGTGGGAGATGAGCATCTCTCAACAGCCACACAATAGAATACTTGCAATCTGCAATAAGGTTGTGGGGGGAGACAGAATCAGGCTAGGACTTCTGTCCTCTCTTTGGGCAATATTGAAATCGCGTTCATAGCTGCTTTTGTCTCCCATAGGTTTGCCGAGGGTACATGCCAAATGACACTCATATACCTTTAAATCCCCAAATATGGGTAGAGATAGAGCAGCCACGGGTTCTGTTGTGGCAGGGGTACAGGGGGAGCAGGCTCTTCCTCTGCTCGCCACATGGCAAACCTGGAAACTATGATCACTTACAGCAGGCTGAGGAAGGAAAGGGCAGGAGCGACTGTGGCTCCCGTCACATCAGGAAGTTTAAAAAGGCATCCACTTGGAGCCTGGCACCCCCGATCCCTCACAAGATATGGCCTGGAAAAAAGTGGTGTAGCCCACACCAAATCCCAGGTGGAGTATAGTCACTGGTTAGTAATCCACTTGCAGGTGTAACAATGGGGACTTGAACGCTTCGTTCAAGGAGGACGCTCTTCTCCCTGCTGTCCTAACAGGCGTCAGCGGTATTGGATCTGCTCTCTAGGAAGGGCTGCAGATCTACAACAGCAATGCTCAGCAGACCATGCCATCCAGCAGTTCTACTCATGAGTAAGCATCCTGGCCTACCTCTTCCCCACAGGAGCCTGGGGTGCTTTCCCATTCCAAGTTCTTCCACTGCTCTTTGCAGTTGGAAACCTCACACCTAAAGAACCAGCAAAAGTAAACCATTCTGGGAGAAGAAGGGATATACTGTCCCTCTTCCCTCCCACCAAAGGACTTGGTACCATGAACAATTGCTATACTCCAAAATGTAAAAACTGGTTTAATGGTAATGGGTGCCCACAAAGAAGTCTGGGAATTGTTGTTCATGTGATTCTGACTTGGATTCCTGCACTGAGCAGGGGGTTGGACTCGATGGCCTTGTAGGCCTCTTCCAACCCTACTATTCTATGATTCTATGATTCTACATGATGCAGTAGAGGAAATTCTTTGCTTACAGTAACAAGTCCTTCCCAGAACTACAGTTTCCAGGGTGGCTTGGTTAGGAACCATGACTATTAACAAGGTTTCGAAACAGACTTAATAAGTCTAGTACACATCTGCCTTTTGTTAATTTGTTGGGCTCCCTCCTACCTAGCAAACCAGGGGTGGGGGGCAGGAGGGAGAAAAGGCACCTCTGTGGCTATTATGATCTGGAGACGCTGTGACAGTATGGAAGACCAATTCTAGGGCCAGTGGAGAAAAACCTATTGAAGGTAAAACTGCCACCATCCATCAATACTAGAGCAATGATTGAAAAACAAATTGTACCACCCCCCATCCAAAATATTTAGTCAAAAAAGGGCAAAATGCAATACTACCCCAACTGCAACCACCCACCCAGGTTGTGTTTTATTTAATTTTTTTACAAAGTACAGTACAAAAATAAAGCTTTAAAAAAACATTCTTTTAAAAAAAGACATTGATCATCAGCAGCAGCATATCCTGAGACACTGGGTTTGTAACAGCTTAAAAAGTGATGAGAATAGAACAAAGGCAGGAGGCAGAAAAAGTCAAATGAAAAAAGAGGCAGCTGACAAATTAAAAGGATGCAGAAAAGAGAAAGGGCCTGTTCGCACATCACGACAAGCCACAGTGGGTTAATTCATGCACAGGGCTCTGTGAATCACACTAGCCACCATTTTGCATGTGCAAGCCTAGGGCAGGGTGGGTGGGAGGCTACCATGTTGAGTGAAGCCAGCAAGGGTGACTTGTTGGCGTGGTTAACAAACCACCCACAAACCTAAAACAGCCCATGGTTTGTGGGTGGTTTGTTAACCATGCCAACAACTCACTCTTGCCAGGTGTGCATGACAGGACAAGGCATGGTGCACCCCTGCCATGACTTGCATATGCAAAATGGCAGCCGGCACACAGCATGGAGCCCCTGCAGGTGAATTAACTCATGGTGGCTTCCTGTGTCATGCGAACCAGGTCAAAGAGTGGTGAGTGGAAGAACAGCTAGAGAGAGTAGGGAAAGATCATGCAAGTACGGAGCACCAGTAGCCTACAGCACGTTTGGGTGGAAACTAGTTCTCCAGATAGTTTGGACTTCAACTCTCAGCATTCCTGATCATTGGCAATGCTAGCAGGGGCTTCTGGGAGTTGAAGTCCAAAACATCTGGAACACCTTCTGCCCACCCATGGACTATGGGACTACATGTTGTTCAGGCCACAGCTGAGAGCAAAGGAGTTCCTGCATTGGAGGAGAAAGGTAAGACCTGCATTTCCTAGACCTAAATCTTCTAGCCTCTTATTACAGATGATGAGACACGGGAGGGCTTTGCAAGCAGAGCCTCATGGATGTCCCCAAATCTTCATGACAGCAAACAAGCCCTCCTAGATCCAGACTTCAAATTCTGAGGAAGAGGCCAGTACACTTCCCAAGGGCGAGGAGCTACCCTGCAATCTTTGTTCCCATGAGACAAATTTTGTGTTTGTACACAGAAAAAAATGACAGGCAAGGACATAGTCAAGTGAAAGTACTGGCAACCGTACCTCGCCTTCCCAGGGGATAGGGTAGCCGCTTGCAGGAAGAGATCTCTTGTATCAAGGCTGACGACGATTGCTAAATTCTCCCTCCCGTTGGACCTTCAGTTGAAATCAATGGTTTAAGAGCACTTAACTCTGTATTGGATTGCTACTAGCACATGGACTCTGCCACGGAAGCTGGCCTCTTGGGACTGCCAGTTGGGAGATTGACAAAGAGGGGCTGAAGCAAAATAAACCGGGTATGTCAGGGACAGATCTACTGCACTCTGCAGACTTTCCTCGCCAATGGCTCTAGGGTCTGGATTCCCCCGCCCCGCAATTTTCCCAGGCCACGCTGCTTCCCCTTGGCAATCATTCTTAAGCCCTGCAGCCAGAATTAAGCATATTAAGCAGGTTGCAAACCTCCATAGTTAAGCACAAGCAGAGATACATGAACTGCTGCAGTACAGAATGCTGGTTTCTCTTTCCAATCACAAAGCAGCACCATTTGCCAGCTTCAGGGAGGGGCCATAGTTTCTAAAAGGGAGAAGCACTTTGCATGAAGAAGACTCCATCGCTGGCTTCTCCAGTTAATATGCTCTCAAGGAATAGAGCTGGGGAAAATGCCTGGCTGAGGCCCTGAAGAGCCACTGCCAATCAAGAGCAGGGAGAGCTGCGCTAGAAGGCAGCTTCATGTGTCAGGCATGTCAGGCAGGCATGATGAAGGCAGCTTCATCAGTGGAGGCTGGTGGCGCCGATGTCAGTGGGGCAGTGAGTCCACTCTGGGTTTCAGTCAGACCAGTCAGAACTCCAAAGGAGCTATCCAAGGCACTTCCACGGACTGTATGTCATTTCACAGCCCCCCACCTCCAATATTCTTCACCTTCTGTCCCAAGATTCCCTACCCGAGAACAGCGAGAGCTGCTCTGGAAGACAAATTCAGAAACAAGATGGTCCCCACACGACTACTGCCCCTACACAAGAGTTCAAAGCAAGGGAGGGGAGTGTTGGAAATCACTTGTATAAGTCTGAGGTGCTGTACTTGCAAAGAGGGAGTGGGGGGAGAAGAAGGGGAAATCCAAGGCCAAACTAAACGTTTGGCTAACCACTCTTAGTGCAGCTACGAGAGATAATTTTCCTGACTCTTACATAAGCACTCGCAGCCCCAATTCAGACTGGGACCATGGCACTCCGGGTGAGGGGGGGTTAAACCTTCCCCCCACCCATTTCCCCCTGAAATTCTACCCACTGCCCCTTCCCAGAGGTTAAGAAAAGAAAAAAAAACCTCCATTGATTCCAAATGTAGACTTTTTTTTCTTTTTTTAAACTCACCCCTTCCAGGGGAGAGATTCTGAAGAAAACACGCATGTGCATGTGCGGGGGGGGGGGGGTTAACCCCCCCTCCCAGCGTGCTATGGGCCTGATCCAAATCAGGGGCCCATGCATTTACACAAGAGTAAGGAAAACTATCAGGCATAGCTACTATGTGTGATTACCAGCATGTTTCGATTGTCCCCTGGACAAGGGTAGACTGCACGATTCTTGGCCCAGGGAGTGAAAGAGGAGACTGGCACTGACAGGAAGTTGGGCTGTGAGGTAATAGGTATCACTGAGAAAGGGACAGAGTTGAAAGAGCAGAAGCAAAGTGAAAGGCAGGAAGAGATCAGGAGAGAAGCAGCAGAATTCTGGGTAGATGAACTTGCTACAAATTCAGAATTTTAGAAAAACACAACAGTTTACACCTAAATGCAGCAGCTGCCAAAAAGAACCATTCTCCCATCTCCCACTGAGCCTTTGGCCGCTGTGTATTGCTTGCTCCCGGCTGAGGCATTCCCATACGCCCCCTCCCTTGGAGCTTCCCTGCCACCAGCTCTCACCAGAAGGGAGCAGAAGGCTTGAGAGGCTGGGGTTTATCTTCAGCATCCTTTTCCTCAGAGGTTTGCTGCACCTTTCTCCTCCTCCTCTGCTTCGGCCTCCTCTTGTTCCGGTTCTGGCACCTGCTCCACTTCCTGCAGCAGCTGCTGCTGCTCCTTCTGCTCTTCCTCCTCTGGATTGTCACCTGTGCTCTGCACCACAGCATGCAGTACAAAAAAAGGAAGGAAGGAAGGAAGGAAGGAAGGAAGGAAGGAAGGAAGGGCAGAAACACTTGTGAGACTAGCTCTTGGTGATTCTAGCTCATCTGTAAGTGCTTCACAAGGAGTGAGAATTTGGCTCTGGGAAGAAAGGCAGTTCTGGGTTTAGAGATAGTGGCTCCTAGACTGAACTATGAATCAGGAAGTCCCCAGTTCAAATCTCGCCTCTCCTATGAACTCACCAGGTGGCCTTAGGGCAAGCCATTCTCTCTTTCTCAGCCTCTGTCTGCAAGGGGTGTGTGTGTGTGTGTGTGTATAAAAATATTGACTTCTCTTACAGCCTTCCTCAACCTGGGGTCTTCCAGATGTGTTGGACTACAGCTCCCACCAATGGCCATGCTGGCTAGGAATGATGGGAGTTACAGTCCAACACATCTGGAGGACACCAGGTTGCGGAAGGCTGTTGTAAGCACTGCGGCTAGATAATGCACGTTAAGTGCTTTGGACACTCGGAAGCACTATATGGATATTAAGTACTATTAGTGTTCATTATTTGACAACCTCAGCCTTCTGGGAAATTCACCTTGTTCTGGGAAATTGATCTTGTTCTGGAACATGGAATGAGAAACCACCAAGTAGACCTATCCTAGAAAAAGCTCACTTTCTGATCAACTTTTGGTCTTCCCCATCTGGTACATTCTCATGGCTACCAAAGGAAATGGGTACCAAAAGAGGTCATTCTGCCCCCCCCCTCCTGCTTTAAGAAGGGGGCCCAACATCTCCTTCTTTGTCTCCAGTAGTATTAAAAAAAATAGAGACCACAAGTCAAGGATATAACAATTGTGAAACACCTGGGGCATTTGTGTACCCACTACTGGGACCACAAGATGGAGCAAGTGGAGAAGAGATCAAGGAATGACAGGTGGCTCTAGACTCCTTTGTCAGAGTGCCTGCAGAACCCCCATGTTGGTCAGACTAATGGTCTATCTGTCCCAGCATTCCATCTCCAAGGCTGAAGACTAGACATAAGATAAAAAGAGAACATTCTTCAGACACACTCCGAAACCACCTTCAAATCTGACCTCTCAAGACACACCAGTGACTCAAATGACGTGTGAATGCCCCCATCCCACCCCAGATGAGTCTTACTGATGTCTCCTCCTCTGATGCCTCATGAGCTCTCCGCAGTCAGAGAAGAGGCAGTAGGTGGGCAAGAGAAGAAGGCAAAAGAGGTAGAGGAATAATATGTTTAGGTTATCAGGATGTCTGACAGTTCAGGTTTCAAGGCAAGCTCACGATGCTGTGAGGACTGCAGTGTTAGAAATCTGCCCATGTCTTCTGGCATACCCAAATCCAGAGCAGCTCCAACCCAGGCTTAACCCAGGAGCTCTCGGTATCTTACATCCATCTCCAGCTTTTGAGTGGCCAACACCAGTCTGTTTATAAACACTAGACCGTGTAGCCCAAAGCAAAGCGGCGTGCCTTGAACCAATTTGCCATTTGACATCTGAAAAGATAAGAAGTGAGAAAATGGGTCACTCAAAATACATGCTGTTGAATCACTGCCTTCACCTTAATTTTCCGGATGGGCTCAGGACACAGGCCACTGGGTGAGCCGCACAGCTCCTTTGAGACCACACACAGGAACTCCGACTGGTCCTCACTCCCATAATTATAGGATGACCCAATATTCACCAGCTGGGAAGTATAAGGGAGAGAACGCGCGTTATTCCAAGGGATGTAAGGCTACATGCACTTGCCTATTCTGCCTGCCTTACTCCAATTGCTTCTTTTGTGTATATAATAATATTATTATTAAAGTCTGGACTTAAAATGTGGGGGATGGGATAATGCGCATGGCAAATGTGTAAGGGTTAGGGAACATGGAGCAATGCAAGCAAAAACATCCACCATACCTTGTTTTCCATGGGAATGGATGAATCTGTCAATGTTGTTTTTTCACCGCTTTGCATTTTCCCAGTCCTCAGTGTGTTTCGTCTCATTTCTGCATCAGTTTGTACTTTATTTTTGTTTTTAAAATCCACATGAAAACTTGTTTGCAATTTCGTTGGCATTTGTCCTGATAAACCATTTTTGGTATGCAATTTAGGTTAATACACACATTTTTTGCAAGCGGCTCCCCCTTATCCAATGATTTTTTAGTACTTTTTCAACTAATGTACATATTTTTGTGCAGACTTTTTCCTAACACACACATTTTTGTATTTGTAGAATCATATTGGGAGGGGCCATAGCTGAGCGCGACAGAGCACACGCTTTGCAAGCAGAAGGTCCCAGGTTCGATCCCTGGCTTCCTCAGGTAAGGTGAGGAAAGAATCCTGCCTGAAACCCTCGAGCGTCTGCGCCAGTCAGTGTCGGCAGTACTGGGCTGGATGGACCAATGGTCTGAGTCAGTAGAAGGCAGCTTCCTATGTTCTTATGTTCCATATTGCAAAATCCTGAGAAGTGCAAACACTGAAGGATGACTGTGTTCTGGTTTGCATAGGTATTTGGCAGGTGTGACTCTGGCATGCTCCTATCGAAATGTGAACTCAGCGAAATTCTCCCCCATCTCTAGTGGTGGCCCTATACACCCCAAGCCAATCAGGAATAGTGGCTCACCATGCAGGACTGAAACCATTTTTAATGTAGAGCTACAGTAAGGCAGAGGAAAATCTGCAGGGCAAGCCACCTCATGTAAAAGCAAATGAACTCTGGCTTATAGAGGCAGCTGCCACAGGAATGAGTTTAGGGGCAGGCTACCTAGTGCCTTCCAGATGTGTTGGACTACAACTCCCATCAGCCCCAGCCAGCATGGCCGATGGATGTCACAGTCCAAAACATCTGGAGGGCACCAGTTTGCCTGTCCCTAAAGGAGCTTCCCCAATGCACCTGCTTTCTTCCCCATTGTCACAAAGCTGTACAAAATGGAAGCTATAATGCACCATAAGCCACCTTCAGCATATTGTTTTGGAAAGGCAGCACAGAGGTTAAAAACCAAATGCTAAATACTCCTCCAGTCCATGCCTGTTTGGCTAAGATTTAGGAATATTGCCAACATAAGTGCACACATCTTTCAGACCTAAAGAAAGCCCCATTAACAATTTATGGCTGCAATCCTATGCACTCTTATCAGACAGCAAATCCCACTGAAAGCAGAGGGACTTCCCTCTGGGTAAACATGCACAGGATGACATCAGAAGTGTCTTACCTTACAATCCCATACATGTCTACTCAAGAAGGAAGCCCCACTGAGTTCAATGGGACTTATTCCCAGGTAAGTGAGCACAGGTTTGCAGCTATATGTGTGTGTGTGCGTTGTGTGTGTGCGTGCGTGTGTGTGCGTGTGTGTGGTACTAAAGAGATGAGCTATACATGTAGCTCCAGGCGATTCAACCTGTGACATGTTTGAAGCGACCACAGCTCCTTGTTCTCAACCTCAGAGGACCATGCACCATCATGCAACCTGCTGGCTGGGCAGTCATCCTCCCTGCCCAGAAGCTATGCTTACAGTTATTTTTTGTATGACTGAGTCTTCTGATCCTTTAGCACAGTCTTTCCCAACTTAGGATCCCTGAGTGCTATTCGACTACAACTCCCATTATGGGCCATGCTAGCTGGGAATAATGGGAACTGTGGTCCTCCATCATCCTTTATTTGTTTATTTATTTATTTCATTTCTATACTGCCCAATAGCCGAAGCTCTCTGGGCGGTTCACAAACATCAAAACCAAAAAGCACACAGTAAAACAATATAAAATATAAAAACATTAAAACCACACTATAACAATACAACCAGAGTAAAACCAGAGTAAAACCTAGCAGCAATGCAGAGATTTAAAAAACAGATTTAAAACAGCAAAGCTAAAAGTCTAGAAAGCTAAAATGTTAAAATGCCTGGGAAAATGAAAAGGTCTTCACCTGGCACCGGAAGGAATACAATGTCGGTGCCAGGCGAACCTCACTAGGGAGCTCATTCCACAGCCAGGGTGCCACAGCAGAAAAGGCCCTCCTCCTAGTAGTCACCCACCTCACTTCCTCTGGCAGGGGCTCATGAAGGAGGGAGCTGTAGTCCAATGAGAGTTGTAGTCCAACAGCACCCAGGCATCCTAGGTTGGGAAAGACTGTGCTGTAACCCAGCCTTTCCTGCATACCTGTTCAAAGCGCCATCCATCTGACATGGTGGAAACCATTTGCGTGAGCTCTTCCTCCTGACACTGCAGCACTCGGTACACATGCTTTGGAGGCACCTAGAAGAAGCAGGAGAAACAGCCACCAGGCGCCATGTCAGAGTGGACCCTTCAGCCTAGGCAGACGCTCCATTAGAGAACGGGGCCAGCTGGCATGGCTTCGCACCCTCCACGGCAGGCCGTATTGGGGAGGACTCTCCACGTGCTGTAGCAAGTCAAAGGCAGGGGCAATCACTACATGTCAGAGCACAGGATGTGTGTGCATTTGTATTTATTTGAAAGCTAGAAGCCTTTAGTTAAGGGTAGGGATGTCCGTCACTGGGAAATCCGGTTCTTTTTTGACTTGAAGGCGTTCCACAGCGTGCACGACTCACTTTGCAACTGCGAGCTGAGCTGCAGGCTGTTCCCTGAACTCTGAGAACTTGTTTGGAGGGGGGAGAAAAGTCGGCAAATCATGTTCTGCACCTTGGATTCCTCCTTTAGAGTTCTGACAGGTTCTTCCTGAAACCCGGAACAGATCCACCACCCAACTGATGTCGGAGCCACCAGCCTCCGCTGCTATTTTTTGGGGCCTGCCTCACAATTTACATGCCAACTCCATGTCTCTCACAGGAGGGCCTCATGTCAAGGGACAGGCACTAAGCAGATGGGGGACATTCAAAGTAATGATGGGACCACAGCTCAGAAGTGGCGCACCTGCTTCACATGCAGAAGGTCACAGGTTTAATCCCCAGCATCTCCAGTTAAAAGGGCAGAGTGCCAAGTGAAATGAAAGACTTCACCCCGAGAGCCACTGCCAGACAGAACAGAAAACACTGGGACAAACAGTCTGACTTGCTTTAAGACAGCTTCATATATTTCTGTGGCTTCTTCTTGTCCCTTTCACAGCAACATGACAAAAAACCCTTTCGAAGGTCAGTGGATGCTCCAGTTTCATCGAGTGCTCACAGAACTCCCTCTCCCCACCCCCAATATTCTCTCTGTTCCCAAGCATTCCCAGTGGATTCTCAGGAGTATTCCGCCCAACAATTATTCTTTCATCCTTTTCTATTTTGCAATTAAAGCCACAACCCGAGATACAGGCGCGCAAGAGCTCAGAAATTAAACCATAAGGGATTCAATCAGGTCCTAAAAGACTGGCCTACTTTCTCCCAGATGTACTGATCATCAGTCCTCACAATGTGGAATTTAATAATTTCAGTCATTTCAGGGAAGCACCATGCCTCTGAATTCCTTTCTTTCTTTCTTTCTTTCTTTCTTTCTTTCTTTCTTAATAATATTAATATATACCTTAATATAATAAAACCTCTAAACAGTTGTACACAGCTTTCCCCAACCTGGAGCCATCCAGATGTGTTGAACTACAGCTCCCATTATCCCCCACCTGGCCATGCTGTCAGGGGATAATGGCAGCTATAGTTCAACATATCTGCAGCATGTCAGGTTTGGGAATGCTGGTCTTACACATGAAATCCCCTTGCTAGCATTATTTTTCTTTCCCTCCTTTCTGTAGCCACATCCCACCATACCTGTGTTATAGTGTAGTCCTTTTCCTCCAGTCTCTCCTTGATTAGTCTGATCAGAGACCCAATGTTGTAGAATTCAGCTTCTTCCAAAACACCTTGAAATAAAGGCAGAGAGCTCAAGGGATACAGAAATGAGCACTGAGCTGTCATATTGTCAAGCTAGTATTGGTAAAAACATAAATATTTCGTTATCATAGTCATTCTATAACCAGGAGGCTTGTACATGTTGGAACTTGAGTTAATTCAAGTAACAATTATATGCTGTAAAAGTTTAAGCGTTACATAGATCAGATTTTGAAAGGTAACCAGCTATAAGCAGAACTCCGGGGATAGGGAGGTAAGGCTACAACTTAAGCCCACATGTAGGGAATAATTGCAGGTGAGCTCATTAGGTCTTATTCAGTGCTGGGTGAATACCTCAATTCCATGGATGAATTACACACACAACCATAATATGGTACTGCGCCAGAATTCAGCTTCTTGGGAATCATAGCTTTTTCATTTAAATAGAAAACACACGCCTCTAGACCTTATGATTGTTCAAGCAGTTCTTTACATACGTGGGCTATGGCTGCTGAAATCTCAAAAGCCAAAGCGCTGGCTAAATAAGATTTCCAAAAGGTGAGGGAGTGAATGGGGCTTCGGTGCTCCACAGAACTCCCTGCTCCTGCCCACACCTAGCACAATGAGCAACCTCATGCAAAATAGTTAACACTGCAAAATTTCACACCCTTTTCTTTCTTTTTCGCTGGCCAAGAACTTGTGCAGCCGTTTTAAGGAGTTTGT
The DNA here is from genome assembly GCF_057233095.1 of Heloderma suspectum. NCBI lineage: Eukaryota > Metazoa > Chordata > Lepidosauria > Squamata > Helodermatidae > Heloderma > Heloderma suspectum. Next base: position 41,238,927 of record NC_139464.1, on the reverse strand, counting down.
ATGGCACACCGGCACGTGCAAAATGGGAGCGCAAGCAAAGCACTCCATACAAGCAAGAGATAGCTCTGCTGGATCGAGCAGAGGTCCACCCAGTCCAGCTCTGGATGCATCTGCACAGCCCAAGCAACAGCTTCTCACCCACTTGGTTTTCCCCAGTATCTAGAGCTTGAATATAGCTATCACAGTATCTATAGGTAGACCGATCATCCATGAATTAAAACAGCAGTTCCCCTACACTGACCGCAGTGACCACGCATCTGAAATCATGGTTTATTTATGACTGCGCTGGCCGTGCAATCATAAATAAACCAAGACCAAAAATACTGCATCTGAGACTCAGGAAACCTGCTCCCAGTTAAAATAGACCGTGCCTGCAGGACTTGCAAGCCACAAATCAAACAGAGCCAACCAACAGATATACAAGTCTCCTGTTTTGCTGCTTTCTTGGGGCTGGAAAGACGAATGGGGTCATCAACCACCTAGCAATGTTCAAATGTGCATTTGTGACAGCCCCCTTAGCTACTCAAAGTTTACAGGCGTGGAGATGCACAGGCATGATATAGCTAAGATGGGGGTAGAGGGTGGGAGTCATGCCATCTACCTTCCCTCCCCATCCAATAATTCAAGCCCTGTCACAATACATAGGAAGTGAGCAGTGTTCAGCTTGGTGGGTCACAATTAATTAAGAAGATAACACTAAATCTGATTGACCAGTGGTCTGAATTACAGTCAAGCTACACACTATGTTAACTGTACAGTGTCTAGTGGGGGATTTATTTATTTTATTTTTTACTCTAGCGTAAGTGCATGCATCCCCCATTCGAATCAGGACTACTGCATGCTGGGAAGGGAGGATTAAAGCTTCCCCCCACCCAATATACACACAATTTTTCTCCAAATCCCCGCTCCCTCTGAAGGGAGGTTAAAATAAGAAAAAAGCCTTGATTGATGCCAATGGAGATTTCTTTTTCTTTTTGTAAACACCCCTACGTGCACGGGAGAATTTCAGGAAAAATGGCGGAGGGGGGAGGTTTAATCCTCTCCTCCTGTTGTGCAGTGATCCCAATCTGAATCAAGGCCACACATACCTACTCTAAAAGGGGGGGGGGATTATCCTCAGCTACGTAATTAATGTAAGGTGTTGTTTGATCCTTTGTAATAGATAGTTTCAGGGACTGAATAAACAAAACTGGGAAGAAACTAGATGACAAATCTATGCAAGAGTCATTTGAGCTTAAAAATAACCATCTCCCCCATATGCAGGTGATTCCTCTGCCAAGAAGGAAAGAAATATATATTTCAAGGGCTTGGTCATCTATGAATAAACCATGACTATGTCCAACTTTCAGAGAAAACCTATGCAGTCATCAATGTGATGCTGCTGAGAGAAAAGGCAAATGTAATTTTAAGATATATCATTAGGAGGGGGAAATAAAGAGAGATATGGAAGTATTAATACAACTGCACAAAGTAATCTTGGAAGCTTCCTGTATCTATTGCACACTCTTAAGTGCAAAGAAGAGCTGTGTGAATAAATAAATGAATGTGGGGATGAATCTCAAAAGAACCAAATACCAAAGATAATGCAGAAGGCAGATATTATGTCCTGAATATATTCAGAGATGGGGGAGAAGAGGTAGCCATGTTTAAGATGATCCACTTAGGTTAAATTGAGGTGTGTGGGTGGGGGGAGGGGATGATCGCAAGTGTCCCATTATTAAATTTAAGGTTAATGAGGAGAAAATTGTTTCATTTTTTAAAAATGTAATTGCAAAATTAAAATATATATCATAGAATCATAGAATAGTAGGGTTGGAAGGGGGCTACAAGGCCACCGAGTCCAACCCCCATATATAAAAAGAAGAAAAGACATCATTAAAGCATATACAGACATCATTAAAGAATATACAGACAATGACTTCCTGTTAACCGGTGACCATGCCAATATAAAATCAACCATCTCTCTAGACCAAGGGTGCACAACCCATGGCCTGGGAGGTCACATGATGCCCAAGCCTATAACTTCACACACCCCACCCGAGGGCTAAACACCCACCCCACCGAAGCTGACAGAGATAATTCTTTTCCTGCCACCGCTACCAGCAAGGAAAGAACAAACTGTATCAGGATTGCCGGTGCACATATGCATGTGCACGTGTGTGTTTGCATGCGTATGCATGCAGACACACACATGCGGCCCCTAAGCCAGCATTACATGTGGCCCTTGGGGCCGAAAAGCCTGTGCACCCCAGCCCTAGACATATAATCAATAAATTTTTAATTCTTCCACATCACGTATAACATTATTCTGTAGTATTACAATAAACAGGATCTATTTTAGATAAATGGAAGAGAATAAGGATGGATACTATCTTGAAATTTATCATTCCAAAATGGACAAATACCACGCATCTTTCAATAAAATCTCAAGCATCTGACTTCCCCTTGCATGAATAGGTTAATTTTGTCATAATAGCTACATACCAAATTCGGGGGGGGGGGGGGGACAGTCTGATTAAGGAGAGGAGATCCCATCTTCCACCCCAATAAGAAGGTTTAGGGAGCAATCCTATGGCTGCTAGTCAGCAGCTAGATGGCGAGAGGATATGTGGTTTTCCAGGAACCGACCTCGGAGCCCATGGTCTGAGGCCAGTTCCCAGAGAACCGACATTCCACCCGTCTCATGCTGCCTTCCAGGCAGCACGGAATGGCCTCGCACTCCATGCTCGGAAGAGGAGCGCTGAGCAGCCACAACAGGGCATTCCGGAGCGGGGAAGGTGGAAATGCCAGTACAACATCCTATGTGTTGTCCAGCAGCCTCCTCCCCTGCTTCACGTTCCCACAGCTAGACAGCCAAAATCGGATGTCCAACCACAAATACAGGGCAGGGGAAGCGCAGAGGGAACGATCCCCTCTGTGCTTCCCCTGCCCTGCATTGGATAGGCGGTCGACTCCAAGTTCGGAGGCGGACGCTTATCCCCATAGGATTGCGCCCTTAGAGAATTTTGTGGCAGGAAATAAATTAAACACCACTTCTGTACTGCTATTTTCTATACAACCTTTAAGATAATTTAAAATTAGCAGCACTCTTAAAGGATCAGCAGGTATTCTCCAACCTGCTAGTTGCATAATATAAACAGACTACTATGCCAACAAGGAGAAAATTGTTCTAAGAGCTGTGCAGAATGTTGGAATTGTCTCCCCAGAACCACTGTGAACAGTAAGACAAGTCATACATTTTGAAAGACAGAAAACTCTCAAATTATGAAGCTATCTGATGCTCCAACAAAGTCCTACTGGAATAAAGAAGAGTATTTCTCACATCCCAAAACATTTTCTAACACATAAGAAGAAAAATGGGATATGGGATAAATGGGAGATATGGGAAAGATGGGAGATATGGACTGGTCAGGTGCAATAAAACTCAGGAATTAACTCATCACCATGTTTGGGGACATAAAGGAGTCTTTACAAAGGAGACATGAAGGAGTCTTCACGAACTGGATAAAGAACTAACTCATCACCATGTTTTGGGGACATGAAGGAGTCTTCCCTATCCAGAATGATAAGCTAGTGACTTCGATAGATGGTATGAGGATGTATTTCCTTGTAGCATTGATGGTACAGTTGAGTTACTTATCTCATGCTGATGTTTTCTTGTTAAGCTTATTCTTCAGACACCTCCATTGTGTAGCTCTAGTCCAGGAGCAGACACAATTCAGGCTTGTTGGATCTATTTTGGTTTTTACTAGAACCCCCAATGTCCATCAGCTAGAGCCAGGTGCAAAAGACATACATTTAGAAGAACAGGGTGCCTCTGAGCCTAGGTCTTTGGTTTCAGTACAGAACTGAACTCACAGTCCTTTCACACAAAAGCCCACCTCCAATTACCCCAAGCTTTCTTCATTTCAGTGGCCCCAATTTAGGTAGGAAAGGCCATTTTGTTCTTCCTACTGCTCAGCAATTGGGAGTCAGACATCTCTTGCATAGACCAATAGGCCCTGATCTACTTTCTGCCCACCCCTGCTCTACTCTCAAGCATATGGCACACTACAATCTGGATGCTCCCGGGCTACGTTATTTTACAATATGGACTTATTCATTAGGAATGCTTTGAGTGTGGTGAATGAAGTCTCTGTGGAAGGGGATGGACTGAGATGACCTTCAGGTAACCTTGGGACTAGAACTTTTGTCAAAGATCATAGACACTGATTCCTTGGAGGCTCATCTTTGATCCCTTAAGTTACTCCTTCCCAGCAAGAGGAGCTGAAAATCAATGCTCTCACTCTGCCTCTAAAAGAGCTGTACCCACTTTGGCATAAACTTCATTTAAAAAATTGCTGCAGCAGCAACACCACTGTGGCTCCTGCTCTGATTGCTGTCCAGCCATAGCCTTCAGGATGTCAGTACAAGATGCTGCTTCCTGCAACATGGGCAAATAAAAATTTGCCTTCCCTCTTGTTAGCCTGACATTATTTGCATCCGTCTCCTCCCCAGAGGCACACGTGACTTTTGCTAGCCGGCAATGGGTTTGGCACTTAATGAACCCACAGAGGAATTTGAACAATGCCCAGGAACCAACATTCTGTTATTACCCAGAAGCCATTCGGACCTGCCATCTTATTTGGAACTTTCCCTCTTGCAACGTCCCCTTTTCCTTTCTCAGCAAATCTAGATGAATAAGCAACTATGGCTGATAACAGCTGGAAACCCACAGAGGGAAATGAAGAAACAGGCCTCCCTGCATCGCCACAGATGGTTATTGTTGTCATCATTAAAATGACCTTACTATTATTTTCCTTTCCCTCCCATGCACAGCATGCCCGCTCCCAGATACAGATGGGGAATAGGGAAAGATGTCAGGATATGAGGTCACTCGGGCAGGGTAAGCCCTAAACCAGTGGTAACTTTCTGCTCACAGCAAACAGTTCTTCCCCTCTTCTGCAATGCAGAAAATTATAAAGCAGAGCATTTCACAAGACAACTCACTCTTGACTTTCTCATCCCCACTCCCTATGAAGAAGGGGAATTGGTAAGTATACATACATACATACATATTGCATTTCTATACCGCCCCATAGCCGAAGCTCTCTGTAGACTGTAGATTAGCTGGATCAGTGTCAAAAAATAGATAAGATATGCCAACTGTATAGTGTGCATTCTTTTGAACTATGAGCACTTTGGAATAAGGCATACCCCTTTCTATTTTTCAGGGCCATGGCATTTTGAAAAGAAGGACACAGCTTCCCTCACTTCTTACTAACAGGGCAAAACTTTAAACATTTAAGACAAGTACAAGTGCATTCTCAGGGATCAACGTATATTGTCACAGGATAATATATTCACTCTATCCCTTTCACTCCATAAACAGAACTACGATAAATGTTGACATTCCCTGCACACACATCAATGAAGCAGGCACTTAAAAAAGATAGGAGAGGATCTGAAGTACCACAGCAAGAACCAGCTGTACCACTGTATCTACCGTGGATGTTAGCAGAGCCACAAGATAATCTTTCTTTTGGGACTGTTATTTCTCATTTTGCAGGATACCAGCAGCCTTCCTCAACTTGGTGCCCTCCAGATGTGTTGGAATACAATGGCCATCATGCTGGCTGGGGATGATGGGAGTTGTACTCCAACACTGATGAGGTAAATCACATTGGGAAAGGGTGGGCTAGTTCATCCAGTTCTTGGAGTCAGCTCGACTCATACCTCCAGGCACTCCATTCATTCCACCGCCCACTTCAGGCAACAGCAAGCAATCCCAACCTGGGTGTTATAATTTCCAGATCTGAAGGCTTACCTTCCTCAGCCATATCTTTATCCAGTACCAGCTTCCCATGTCGGAGGAAATTCAAAATGGGTCCAAAATAAGTTGGATCCCGATCAATGAGGTATGCGCCGGTCTCATCCTAACAAAACAAAACAAAAAGCAAAGAACAAACAGAGTAAGTCCTACCTCACTAACTTTTTAGAGTTCTTTGAGAGTGTCAACAAGCATGTGGATTGGGATGATCCAGTAGACATTGGCCTGGTTCGCGCCGAACACGAACCCATGCTTTGGGTTGTTGAATTCTGGGTTGTCATGATGTGTGAATGCGGCCATACTAACAAACCATGGTTTGCTAACCATGAACAACCCAGAAAGAGAAGTCATGGTTTGTTGCTGGGTTGTGAACTCTGGGTTGTTTAAACCATGGGTTGCCATTATGTGTGAGCTCAGAACTGTAGATTACTCATGGGTTGTTTCACCAACTACAAAGGCAGCAGGCAAGAGTGGTCAAAAAACCCAGCTGCTCTTCATGCCAGTACGACAGCACCACCAAGGCATTTGGGACACAGGGAGGGAGCTGGCAAAGGAGGAGGGAAAGAAACAACCCAGGGATTAAGAAAACAAACATGGTGTGTTCAGTTGTCTGTCAGACAATCTCTGGGTAGGGCAACAAAGCATGACTTAAATAAACCATGGCTAGTATTATGTGCAAACCAGTCCACTGTATACTTGGACTTCCAAAAGGCTTTTGACAAAATCTCACACCAAAGGCACCAAAACATTATCAGAGAAAAGGAGACCTCTAATGAATCAGTAACTGGTTAAAGAACAGGAAACAGGGATGTAGGAATAAATGCCAGTTCCCACAATAAAGAGATGAAAAGTGTGGGATTCTCCAACAATCTATATTGTGACCAGCGCTTTTTAACTTGTGCATAAATTATCTGGACTTAGGGTTAAGCAGCAAGGTGGCCAAGTTTGCTGATGAGACTAAATTATTTAGGGTGGTTAGAACAAAAAAGTACTTCGGAGCTCTTTGGAGCAAAAGAGCTCTTTGGAGCAAAGAGCTCCAAAGTACTTCTCCAAACTGGGGAAGCGGGCATTAAAATGGCAAATGCAATTCAATGTAAGCAAGTGTAAAGTGATGTACATTGGAGCAAAAAATCCTGACTTCACATATATACTGATAGAGTCTGAGCTGGCAGTGACTGACCAGGAAAGGGATCTCAGGGTAGTGGAGGATCACTTGATGAATATGTCAACCCAGCGTGCAGCTGCTGTGGAAGAGGTGAATTCCATACTAGGTCTTATTAGGAAAGAGATCGAAAATAAAACTGCCAATATCGTAATGCCATTATACAAATCTATGGTGCAACCACACTTGGAACATCGTGTACAGATGGTTGCTGTGTTCTCAAAAAATACACTGTAGAGGTGGAAAAGAGGGCAACCAAAATGATCACGGGGCTGGAGCAGGTCCCCTATGAGGAAAAGCAACAACTCCTGAGACTTTTCAGTTTAGGAAAAAAGGTAAGAGGGAACACAGGGAGGTGTAGAAAATTATGTATGGTTTGGGGGAAGTGGATAGGACTTCTCCCTTTCTCATAATACTAACACTCATGGTCATCCAATGAAGATGAATGGTGGGAGATTCAAGACAGACAAAAAGAAAATACTTCTTCATAGAACACCTAGCTGACCTATGTAATTCACTACAAGATGTGGTGATGACCACCAACTTGGATGGTTTTTAAGGGGGATTAGTTAAATTCATGACGAAGAAAGCTATCAAGCAGGAGAGGGCTATTGACTTCATGTCCTGCTTGTGGGCTTCCCATAAACATCTGGTTGGCCATTTGTAAACTTTGAAAACAGAAACTTTAAAATTAAAACTTTTGTTTTAATTTTCTCTCTCGATGATTAAATATACTTTAAGGCTGCAATCTTATATACATTTACTTGGTCACATTAAATTCTCAGGAAATGCTCCTGAGCAGACATCCATAAGACTGTGCTGTAAGTTCTTAATGCAGGGGTAGGCATCTTGGTGCCTTCCAGATGTTTTGGACTACTAACTCTCATAATCCTTGACGATTAGCCATACTGGCCAAGCTTATGGGAGTTATAGTCCAAATCATAAGAACATAAGAGCCATGCTGGATCAGACCAAGGGTCCATCTAGTCCAGCATTCTGTTCACACAGTAGCCAACCAGGAACCCACAAGCACAGAATGAGCGCAACAGCACCCTCCTGCCCATGTTCCACCGAAACTGGTGTAAATAGGCTCACTGCCTCTGGTACTGGAGGTAGCACATAGCCATCAAGACTAGTAGCCATTGATAGCCTTTTCCTCCAGGAATCTGTCCAACCCCCTTTTAAAGCCATCCAGATTGGTGGATCTGGAGGGAACTAGGTTGCCTACACCTGACCTAAGGTATGGACCCATAAGAGCACCAAGTACCAAGATAAACTCTTGAACTTCCAACACTGCTCCATATTAGACTCAGGTGTACCTTGGAGATGAGGAGACTGCTATTTAAAATAGCGGAGACTGGTGGCTCCGATTTCAGTGGGGCTGTGAATCCATTCTGGGTTTCAGTCAGAACTAGCCAGAACTCTGAGCTATCAAAGGCGCAGAACACATTTTGGGGATAGGATTCAGAACCTTGGATAGCTCCTTTAGAGTGCTGAGTGGCTCTGACTGAAACCCAGAATGGATTCATGGGCCCACCAAAATCCAAGCCACCAGCCTCCACTGCCTTAAAACTGTAGCCGGTGGGGCTCTTAACATGCAAGCAACATTGGTGGGCAAGACAACAGGCAACAATAACATTTGTGAGAGTCTTTGCCTATCAGTTTTTATCAGGAAGTTGTGTACTTCCAAGATAAGGAGTGCCAAACAACAAATCAGCTACCCCAGGGAATTTATCATCGCACTGTAACAGTTGCGCACAAAGTGGAGGCAATGCCACAGATGCCCCAGGGGTGAAGACTTTCCAATAACATGTGCAATGGGTTGAATCCAGACTTTAGTCTGACGTAGCCTAGACACACTGAAATCAATGAGGTTAACCTCTGTTCCATTGATTTCACTGGGTCTGCTCTAAGAATGGCTGAAGTCTGGATCCAACCCCAACATATTTATTTCTTTTTCAAACTCCGTGTGCTCCCAATTTGATTCCTTCCTGGATGTGGCCACTTCCATAGGATTAGCCCCCTTCTTTAAGAGGCTTAGGGCGCAATCCTATGCAGGTTTAGGCAGGAAAAAGCCCTGCAATTCCCAGCATTCCCCAGCCAGGTATGCTGGCCGGGGAATGCTGAGAGTTGTAGGACGTTTTCCTGTCCAAACCTGCATAGGATTGTGCCTTGAGGGTGCAATCCTATGCGAGTTTAGACAGAAGTCCTACAACTCCCAGCATTCCCCAGCCAGTAAGGCTGGCTGGGGAATGCTGGGAGTTGTAGGACCTCTTCCTGCGTAAACATGCATAGGATTGTGCCCTTAAGCGTATGGCTGAAACGGCCAGTCCCTTGAAAGACAAAAGGATCGTTTATCGCGAAACTAAGCGCCGCGCGGCCCGGGAACACTTTTGCCAGCAAAGCAGCCGCGCGTGACTTTGCATAAAACGACTCCTTCTCCTGAGCAGGGCTTGACCGCTCCGGCGAGGGAAACCGAGGGAGACCTGGCTGGCGCCCAGCCACGGTTCCTCCGGAGTAGCAGCAGCACCCCAACGCCCACACGGAGCGAGCCCTCTGCCCGCCTCTCCCTGCCGCGAGACGCTGGCCACGCAGCCGAGCTTCAGGGGCGCAGCGTGGCGCGCACCCGCTGGCGCAAAACAACGCCGCTTCCTTACCCGATCCGACTGCAGCTCCTCTCCCTGGCACAGGCGGCAGAGGAAAGATTTCTGCTCGCGGCACAAGGTTTGCCGGGTGGTTAAGAAGATCGTGCCGCCGACGTTCAGCCTCACCCATTTGCCCCGGCTGCTAGGGGGCGCCGGCGGCTGGGGGCTCTCCCACGCGTAGGAAGCCCTCTGCGCTGCCTCCCCTCGGTCCATCCTCATCTCCCTCGCTGTCTGCGCGTTCCTCCTACTTTCACAAAAGCAGGCGGGACGCAAATGGCAGGTGCTGGGGGCCCCGGAGGATTCTGGGACTTGTAGTTTTCGCAGGGCGTGGCCGCCTTCCGAGTTTAGAAGATGCGGGGTTTGGTGTGTTTTTGTCTTGTTTTCATCAAGGGGTCCTTTGAAAGAGACATGCATCCATGCTGCTCTTAGGGCTGACAAGCGCAAGCTGCGCTAGTTAGAGCTACATTTAGTACTCCAGTGGAGGCTGGGGGCACCGATGTCAGTGGGGCTGTAGGTCCGCTCTGGGTTTCAGTCAGAACGCTAAAGGAGCTGTGCAAGGTGCTGGATCCAATCCCACAAATAGGGATCTTCTGGGAGCCTTACAAGATGTAGTGATGGCCACCACTTTGGATGGCTGTAAAGGGGGATTGGACAAATTCATGGAGGAGGAGAAGGCTGTCAATTACCACAAGACGTTGTGATGGCCACCGATTTTGATTGTGTTAAAAGGGGAGTTAGACAAGTTCCTTGAGGAGAAGGTTATCAATGGCTACATGCTACCTCCAGTATCAGAGGCAGTACGCTGGGGAACAACAGTGGCTATTGCCTTCATGCCCTGCGTGTGGGCTTCCCATAAGCACTGGTTACAATGCCTGAGAGTTTTTGGTTTAGAAAAAAAGGCGACTAAGGGGGAACATGATAGAGGTGTAGAAAATTATGCATGGTTTGGGGGAAGTGGATAGGACTTCTCCCTTTCTCATAATACTAACACTCATGGTCATCCAATGAAGATGAATGGTGGGAGATTCAAGATAGACAAAAAGAAAGTACTTCTTCATAGAACACATAGTTGAACTATGCAATTCAGTACCACAATATACTGTGATGGCCACCAACCTGGATGGCTTTTAAAGGGGATTAGATAAATTCATGGAGGATAAGGCTATCAATGTCTAGTAGTCCGATGGCTATATACTACCGCCAGTATCAGAGACAGTACGATGGGGAACAACAGGGGAGGGCTATCGCCTTTATGTCCTGCTTGTGGGCTTCCCATAAGCATCTGGTTGGCCACTGGTAAACTTTGAAAAACAAAACGTTTAAAATTAAAACTTTTGTTCTACTTTTCTCTCTCTTGATGAAATATACTTTAAGGCTGCAATCTTATATACATTTACTTGGGGAGTAAGTCCCATTATACTGTGGGAAGTGTGCTGTGTGCAAACGGCCTCACAAAATTCTCCATCCTATTTGTCACCGAATTCTCCAGGGAAAGGAGAAATTCTCAAACAGTTTCTCGGAGGTGAAGTTCATCATTAGCACTGGCTGTAGCCTGTCTTCTTTCTTTTTTCCTCAGGGTTTTTGCTTTTTGTGCTGCCCCTGCAAAGGGCAACAGCAGCAAATGTGTCTGGTCACCATTTTGCATCTTTCACAATGCCCCATACCTAGTGTCATTCAAAGGCACTGTGTATGCGTGTGTGGGGGGGGGGATTTTCTATTATACACCTCTCTGTTGCTTTGCAGCCCCCTAGGCTGCCTGCACTGCCTGATCCTGCTGGCATGTTTTGCAATTGCCGTAAGATGATCCAGAGTCATTCTTCCTCTTTGTACATACGATTTCCCAAAGCTCTTACGTAAACTGGCTTCTGGTTACTCCTGTGCTTCAAAGATTACTTGGACAACAAGTACATGGCAACAAGGGAGAAAAGGCCTTCTCAGTGGTGCCCCCAATTATGGAACGATCTCCCTGACGAGGCCCACCTGGCACCCACATTGTTCTTTTCAGCCCCAGGTTAAAACAAGCCCTCTTCTCTCAGGTATCTGGCAGCATATAATAGTTTTTAATCAGGTTCTGGATTGTCTTTGGTTGTTTAAACATAGTGTTTAGAAACATGTTGCCTGTGTGTGTGCTGTCTGTTTATCTGTTTTTTATGTAAATGGTTTTGCATTTTGTATCATGTATTATTAACGGTTTTTAATATTTGTGAACCACCCAGAGAGCTTCGGCTATGGGGCGGTATAGAAATATAATAAATGAAATGAAGTTATGCTCTATCACACATATAAGGTCTTTCTTTAAAAACAAAATCCCCCCCCCCCTTGCAAGTCTTTATTCTGGTAATCAGTAGCTTGGCTTTCAGTATTTCAGCTCAGTGCTTTCCAAAGTATGAAGCAGAGCTCGCTATGGTGGCATAAATAATTGCCAGCACAGCTGAAAGCTCCACCTGAACCCCACCCAGTGGGTGTTTTGTTTAAACCAGCCTTCCCAAGTCTGGGGCATGCTGGGACGTGTAGTCTGATACATCTGGAGGACACCAGGTTGGTGAAGCCTAGCTTAAGCTGAGCTGAGGAACACAGCCATTTCAGTATCACCCTCCAAGATGCACCTGTCCTATCAAGTAGTAGGCTGTGTGCCCTGTGTCAATGTTAAGACAACCCAGCCTTCTATGTTTACAGGCTTACTATTTTCTTAGGATCCATTCACAAGCTTGCTGTGGGTTTGGGGGCTTCCCTTTTTTTGTTTTTTGTTTGTTGCTTTGAGCTACTTACTCTTGAGCCATATGAGTTAGTGAATCCCCAAAAAGCTGCCTTTCTTTCAGTCAGTTCTGCTTGCTCTTCCTGGGAAGCAGGGCAGGGGTGGAGGGGAGAGGAGAGGATCAACACGCTCTGACTTGTTTGCTAGGGAACCCACTTCCAGAAAGCTGCACAAGAAAGGAAAGGGGGCAAGGACTCATCCACACTCATGTCTTACTTGTGTACTTTAAGGGCACTTGACAGTGTTACTTTTTGTCATTTTAACTACAGCAATGTCAACAAGGCACCCTTTTTTAAGCAAAGGAATTTGCAGCTTTGGCATGCATACCCATAATTATTTATGTCAGTAAGTGAAACTAGGAAGTTTCCAGAGATCTGCTCTGAAGAAATAATCACAAGTGGTCTGAAATACAATGATGCAACTGTCCCCCTGCCCTCTCTAAATGGTACCCCTAAATTCCCATAATACCTCCCAGGGAGGATTAAGAAATGCATTCTCACATTGGCCCCAGAAAGAGAAACACCATTTAGGTAAGGCCTGGGAGCAATGTGAAGGCTGGAAGGTTGTGCACTTATCCAACTACAGCTTGATTCAGTGGCTGCATTCGCATGTAACACTAACCCATGGGTATGCTAACCATAGTTTGTTGCTATAGCCATGAATTGTCTTACAGACGATCAAACAAACCACGGCTTGTTCTATTTCTGGTTTCTCTACCAGCCTTCAGAGCAATTTTGTTTTCAGGCTATTCTTGCCAGTGGCCTCTGCTTCAAGGTGAACAGCAGCACAAACAAGCCAGAAATAAATCAAATTTCTGAGTTCAGACATCACCACAAGCCACAGTTTAAAACAAGCCAGGCCTCATAAGCCAAAAACAAACCATGGCTTTTATTTGTGGTTTTTTGCTGGTTAAACTGTTGTTTATTTGTAGGGATGGGTTCAGACACAGTGACAAGCCAGATTTCAATAAACCACAGCATAGTTTAGCATTATCTGTGAACCAGTGATTGGTGATACCTTTCTGAAACATATGCCACAATGCAAGAGCACAGAACTCAAGCTGTGATCAACTACAACACAAGAGACATCATGGACAAAATGGTAGTAATAATAAGCCAGAAAAATGACACAATTTGCCACGGTCAGAGTGCAAGATCAGCCCCATTAGCAACCCCTTTCCTGTGGTGAGTGCCCAATGCAGCTGGATCTGCAGAGTTCCTATGTTCAACCTGGAACAATTGTTCCGTCATCCCATAATCAGTGCCTTCTTCCACCCCAACAAGCTCTTGTGAAAAAAGGGAATCATCCATGCCCAGCGGAGTAGACCAGCAAAGGGACTGCAAACACCAGATTAATTATTGGAACACTTCACTCAACAGCAAGAACATCTTAAGACAGGATTTTTGACGGCCATCCTCTTCCCCATCATACGGCCATATTTCCGCCTCCGTTGAGGGAGGAGGCTGTGGCTCATACGCTCTTCCCCCTTCTCTCCGAGACGATGTGCTCAGGTCGTGCCCGCATGAACCACTCCACCCACGCACCATCATAAACGGCCACGTCAGGCTTGCCGCACAGATATGCCCCCAGCGCCACATGGCAAGCAGTGACCCCTGAACCACAAGTAGCCACAACAGGCTTGGAGAGATCCACCTTCTTTTCCTGAAACAAGCTGTGGATATTCTCTGGACTTTTCTCTAAGCCGGCCTCAGTGAGGAAATCGGTAAAAGGGATGTTCACCGAGCCAGGGATGTGGCCAGGTTCAATTCCTGGAGAAGTTAAATGTATATTAGAATATTTGTTCAAGAAATATATTCATTTCAAAATGGGGAACTTGATTTATACTGGTATTTTTTCTCCTTGCTAATTTAAGTAATTCAGGGTGCAGTCCTATACACACTTACCTGGGAGCCAGTCTGAACTCAATGGGACTTACTTCTGAGTAGGCATGTACAGGATTGCAGCCTAAATCACCTAGATTTAAACCAGATAGGCAACTTGTGGCCCTCCAGATGTTTTAGCCTGCAATTCCCATAATCCCTGACGAATGGCTATGCTGGCTAGGGCTGAAGGGAGTTGCAGGCCAAAACCGCTGGAGGACCATAAGTTGCCCACCCCAATTTAAACTTATCCGTAGCAGAAACAGAGTGCAAGGCCCCACCTGCTATGACTTATCTGTGGAATTTGCAAGCAGTATCAAATCTTACCTGTGACAGCAAGTCCTAATTGCAGACTCACACCTGCTCTATCAGAAGAGGAGAAGAGACCCTTTAGGACGGATGCATGATTCAGGGATCACTTTGCAACAAAGTACTTGGAGAACCCAGTGTTTTTAGTTACTGTGACCTTGGCAAAGGCCTTAATCAAAACATGTCTGGCTTAATCGATTATATTTTCTCTGCACCTGGAATAGTAATGCCCAACCTTGGGTCCCCAGATGTTGTTGGACCACAACTGTTATTATCCCGGTCCACTGGCCATGCTGGCTGGGGATGATGGGATTCATAGTCCAACAACATTTGGAGATCCAGCATTGCGAACTGCTGACCTAGAGGCTTCCTTTCCTCTTGTTCCTGGCCTTCCCTCCTTTGTTTTTCAGTCTCCCAGCTCAACCAGCCCAACACTTCCACTTGCAAAGCCTAAAGAGATGCATTACCTTCCCGGGGCTCTGCCTCTATTCCCGTGAACCGCCCAGCAGACCGCGCATCCACAACTTGGAAGTGGCGCGACTCAATGTTCTCCTTGATGTCCTTGTGCGTCTTCACCAGCGATTTGTCCAGAGAGGCGTGGAATTCTGCAGGGACAGGCCGGTTCTTTCCAGACGTGACAGGGTATCCCCCCCGCAGCCAGTTCTTCAGCCCACCATCTAAGAGGGAAACGGCATCATGCCCAAAGACCCTGAACATCCACCAGACCCGGGGGGCTGAGAATAGACCCTGGTCACTTCCGTCGTACACCACAACGTGGGAGTCACTGCTCACCCCCAGCTTGCCCACGTACTCTGAAAAATCCCCTGCGCTGGGTAGCATGTGATCGTAAGGCGACGTGCGATCGCTGCACTGATCGATGTCGAAGAAGGCGGCTCCGGGGATGTGGCACTCCTCAAACTCGCTCCGGGGGTCACGCTTCATTTTGGGGAGGTACCAGGAGGCATCCAAGAGCCGCACAGCCAACCCAGCTTGGGAAGACTTAATCGCTTCAGATACCCACTTAGCTGACACCAGAGCCCTGTAGAGAAGCTGCTGAGACATTGTGCCCACGTCCTGTTTGGGTTCAGATGCTACCTGGGGCTTCACTGGACTCTCCACACTGTGGGGAAAGAAGACAATATGACAAACATCATCAGCCCCAAAGCAATGGGGAAAGAGGTCACCTGCCAAGGATCATCATGATGATGCAGTTGTAGATAAACAAAAAGGCAAATTCAACCTATTTGGTGGCTGAGTTAAGATGCAATGTTCTTGGCCCAACAAACTATGGTTTGACAGAGCAAGAACGAGCGATGACGAGCTCACGCATGCTCTCCTCTTCTTGTGTGCCTGACAGCAGTTTCTCTATAACATCTGAACCGGGGAACTGTGGTCAAGCACCCCCTATAAACCAGGAACAGTCTGGTTCAGACATCACAGAGAAACTGTGGTTTGACAAACCAGAAAGTCCCTCCTACAAGGAGGTGAACCAGAGGAAAAGGGAAAGGGAGGTGGGAGTGCTGGAGCTTGTAGCTTATTCCTGCTCCCAAGAACCCACCGTGTGTTGGACCGGGAATGATACATCTGAAAGCAGCCTGTTCCTCACACTCCATATATTATGGAAGCTATCTTTTAATAAGGACGGTTTACATATTTGGGTAAGAAAACTCTGTAGATATGACAGGTGTTTACTCGAGGATCTTGGAAGAGAAAAGTATTGTTGGATGTGCAAAAAGCCTTGAGTTCAATGTTAGTTAAGAGCAGCCTTAGCACCCACTTTTCTGAAGAAATGGGGGAAAGAGCTATATGGGAATCCCTATGCTTCTCCCCATGCCACCATAACCTGTGTGGGGAGAGATGCTAGCCACATTAGCCCTCCCAGTTCTGTTTTCCAGATTTAGTCCATCTGGTGGTGCACACTGGTGGTAGGGGCAGAAACAGGCTGGATGAGGAAATATGTGCTGCCTTCTCTGCTTGAAGTGTTCATACAGGACACAGAATGGTTACCTGTCAAAGCAGCCTTCCCCAATTGGGTGCCCTCCAGATGTGTTGGACTACAATTCCCAGAATGGGATGCTGGGAGTTGTAGTCCAACATATCTGGAGGGCACCAGGATGGGGAAAGCTGTGTCAGAGGAATGAAATCTGGATTCACATTTCTGCTATGAATTAATATATTTATAAAATTATTTTTCAGTTGCCTTTAAGGGTAGAACCCTGGATGTGTGCAAC
This sequence comes from Heloderma suspectum, assembly GCF_057233095.1. Taxonomy (NCBI): domain Eukaryota; kingdom Metazoa; phylum Chordata; class Lepidosauria; order Squamata; family Helodermatidae; genus Heloderma; species Heloderma suspectum. Next base: position 41,222,136 of record NC_139464.1, on the reverse strand, counting down.
TCATACTAGAGTTATAATGCCCTGCCAAGTTGTTGCAAAATTCACTGCTGTAGCACAGCACACGAGAGCTTTTTTCCTCTTGCAAGGCACCCAAGGCGACTTACACAATCCTCCTCCTCTCCATGTTATCCTCACCACAACCCTGTAAGGTAGGTTAGGCTTAGAGTCAGTGACTGGCCCAAAGTCACCTAGTGAGCTTTATGGCCAAGACTAAAACCTGGATCTCCCAAGCCTCAGTCCAACAGTCTTAACCATTACACTACACTGTTATTAGGTTATGCATACATGGCTTGAGCAGACTCTTAGAGAAGGCCCCAGAATTAGGGGGTGCTGAGCTAGGAATCCTCAGTGGAGCCCCTCAACCTGGAAGAGACAGGGTATTGAAACAGCACACCATTTCTGTGCTCCTTCAGACGTTGTCCACGCAAAGTGAGAATGGCAATGCTGTTGGGAGGCCCGGGCCCTTTCTGCTAGTCTTGTAGCCCCTGTGAATACTTGACCTTGCCACCCTCCAGAGCCAGCCCTGGAAAAGGCACCCCATCCCATTCAGTCAGGTCATGGGTGGTGGGGGAGAGAACCAATTTCCCGTTGAGGTTTGCATTCCCTCAGTCAGAAAACATTGAGGTCCACATTCCAAGAGTGGGTGGGAGCACAGCCAAAAGTGGGTGGAGTCTGCAAAGCAGGAGGAGTTTGAATCAAGGCTGAGGTCCGCAGGTTCAACACCCCTGATTTAGATCATCGTCCAGGTACCTCTGCCTTCCAAGACTAGGCAGCAGTCACCTGGTCAGGAATCCTGGACTACAACTCCAAAGATTCCTGACAATGGGCCACGCTGGTTCTTGGGAGGCAAAGTCCAAAACATTTGAAGGGCACCAGGCTGAGGCAGGCTGTTTTATGGCCTGAATTCTTTTGCCCGTAACTTGCCAAGAAAAATAAACCAAACTGTTCTCCTTGACTTTTTCCCTAAATGCATTCTTTGTTATTGGCACTCCTATTTTTTTCTTTGCATTAGATGGAGTTGTGGCATTTACTGGATTTAAAAGGATGTTGTGTTAAGCTGCCTTACGGTTTTTAACATAAGCTGCCTTGAGCACAGATGTGGGAAGATGAGATACAAAGGTTTTTATTAAATAGATACAATAAATAAATGCAAATACATTCCTTCCTGTGTGTAAGAGAAGGGAGAATTTCTCTTCAAAAATAGCGCCTGCCCCCTGCAATTTTTTTTCTTTAAATTGTATTTAGAACAATACGATTTGTGTTTAAAAAACTATTTTCTGCCTGATGAACTGATTAACTTAATCAATTAAAAAGGTGCCCTCTCCATTAAACTTTGCACCCCTAGACTTGACAAACTAACTCTTTGTCAGCCAGCTCTTTTCCCTAACTCTAGCTATGTGGAAAACAGCTCTAATTGCTAACTGTAGGAAGGCACTTTGCCCATGTTCAGAGCCACTCCATTTTGTGGTTAGTTTCACACACTCTGGGGTGACCTACGACATTCATGTCCTGTCTCGAGGCTTTGCCACTGCCTCAAATTAAGCCATGCTCAGGCTTCCTGGAATTAGGGGTAAGGGTCCCCCGGGAAGGCGGAGGAGGAGGCTCTGACCGGAAAGCACCCCAGCACCTCTCACTGCAAGCGTGAAAGCTCCCGATTTCCCCCGCAGAAGAACGTGAAGGGGCAGCAGTACCGCCCACTCTGGCTGTACGGAAGAGTTTGCTTCCTCTTCAAAGTAAGATTGCTACGAGGACGGAGCGAGCGAGCGAGCGGGGAGGCCCTTGCTCCGAGGCCTTCCCCAACTTGGCGCCCTCCAGATGCGTTGGCCTGTGACTCCCCTCAGCCCCAGCCGGCGCTGGCTGGGGATGATGGGACCTGTAGTCCGACACATCTGGGGGCGCCGGGTTAGGGAAAACTGATATGCTCGTGCAAGGAGCGCGCCCAGTCATTCCCTCGCTGGCACTCCTCCTAGTGCGCTCGTCGGGCCCCGCCCGAGTGCCCGCAAGGCGAGGACTCACGTGTCCCGTCCACCGCCCACTCCACCCCGGTTTCTGCCCGCAGGCCCGCTAGGCGGAATTCTTGCGAGATCACCCGGTCTCCGAGCACATGGGCGGGCGTCTCTCTACGCCTTCCCCATTAAGCCCCCACCGGCCAAGCCCCCACGTAGGATTCCCACCTTCCCTCCCGTACCTCTCTGCGCCCTTCCGATTGCCCTGACTGCACGGACGGAAGCCGAGTATAGCGCGCGCGCGCTCCGAGGGGTTCACGCCGCCGTGCCCAGGCCGCCTTCTTCGTCGTCCATGCAGCTGCTCTTCCCCTCCCCTGCGCCGACTCCTGGGTGGAGACCGGGGCCGCTTCCCGCTTCGCCATCCAGTGGAAGACAAGGGCTGCTGGGGCGAACCAACCCGTGGCAGGAAAGAGGGGGACTAGCGTAAAATCGCCCTCCTGAACGTGGAGATCGGGGCCCCTTCGGATCCAGTCGCAGAAGCAACGTCGGCCTCCTGTAGCGAAACTCCTGAGGACTGAGGTTCGGCGAGAGAGGAATCCCTCGAGCCTTCCTCTGGGGAAGGATATAGGATCCGGCTCCCCCCGCCCTGTACACACAGTCACACACTTGCAGCGCTCGCGGGCTGCTGCACCTCAACGAAAGAGGCGGGGGTGGGGCCGTATTCTGGTTAAGGGGGAAAGGGCGCTTTGCTCCCCGGTGGGGAGGTCCCAGCAAAGCAGGTGTCTTAAAGCGCAGATTGCGGAGGGGAGAAGAAAGATGCCATTAAGGGTCTTTCCGCACTTGCAGGGCTTGAGGATTTCTGGCTAGTTGCGCCACAAAGATCGCTTGATCGCACCACCCGGCCGTCTCATCAGAGCCGCTTTTTATAAACTAAACGCGTGTGTTACACAAATCACGGGATCCAATAAGAAAGGTAAGCAAGCCCGTGTCATCTTCACGCTCGCAATGGTAAGAACAGGGAGACAGGGAAACCCGGGGGGGGGGGGGTCATGCGACACAACAAAGCTGCCTTTGAGAGGACGGAGCAAGACAAAGGCGAATCCACTAATTTTACTTGTAAAAAGCCTGGGGTGCATAGATGAAATTCTTTGTTCTGCCACAGGCTGTCTTTGTGACCTTGACTGTGTCCTTTAATGTTATTTTGTGTTAGAACGCCAGGCACTGTATTCCCACATCCTCAGGACTCCATAAGACGTCGTGGGTTACAGCACAATCCTGTTACGTTTCCTTGGAGGTAAAGTCCCACTGTGTTCAATAGGGCCCCCCCCCCCCCCTGCCGCCCGTAAGTGTGTTTAGGACTGCAGCATTCATGTTCTTATTTCAGAACTGCAACATGCCCTACAATTGAGTTTAGGACTCAACAGCATCTGCTGGTTTTTCTCTTGCATTTGTAGGGAACACTTTACCCTTTTGACCCCACATTCTCAGCCTTCTTGGGACTCTTATTTGCAGGTTTCAAATTTCCCCTTTCAGGTTACCCTTTGCCCCACTACTGAGTCAGCCAGTCACCTCCTCCTTGTACCATCACTTACTGTGGAACCTGATACATGTTCACCTTGTTGTGACAGGGTCCCAGACAGCAGACTTCTAGATGTTCTCACAACTCACGGTCCTTCTGTAAGGAGGGGAGGGGGGAGAAGCCACAAAAGCTCTAGAAGGAACCAAGAGAGATGTTTGAGAATCTGAATTAGGAGTTAGAAGAAAACAAAGCCAGCCAAGTGATTCATGGAAAAGATTTCCTGGGATTGGCTGCTTGTTGTGGGAGGACCTGTGTGTCAGTCCAAAGTTCAGGCCTGAATAGAAATGAACAAAGCTCAACTTTGTTTCTCCGCCCTTGTAAGTTGATTGGCGGGGAATCTGACACCAGAGCTTAGGGCTTTGGAGGCCTTCCCTTTTCTCCACATTCCCTTCTGCTAGCTGAGGTGTTTGTTCTTTCATCCAAATTGTCTCAGCTAATATGGTGCAGCAAGCATTATACAGAGCTCTGGTCTCCACCAAATGGCTAGCAGAAGCTGTGCGGGCCAATAAGATTGGGCCTCAGCTGCGGGTGCTGGATGTCTCCTGGTATGAACCTGGAACGAGAGATGCACAGAAAGAGTTCCGAGAACGGCATATCCCTGGTGCCTCTTTTTTTGATATCGAGGAGTGCAAAGACAAGTCGTCACCTTACGAACTCATGCTGCCCAGCGAGAAGCACTTTGCCGACTATGTTGGCAACCTGGGCATCGGCAGCGACACGCATGTCATTGTGTATGACGGAGACCAGCTGGGCAGCTTCTACGCGCCGCGGGCCTGGTGGATGTTCCGGGTCTTTGGGCACCGAACTGTCTCAGTGCTGAATGGGGGGTTCAAGAACTGGGTGAAGGAGGGTCACCCTGTGACTTCAGAGATCACCCGGACGGAGCCAGCTCTCTTTAAAGCCACCCTTAACAGGTCGCTCCTGAAGACCTATGGGGAGATTCTGGAGAATGTGGAATCCAAGCGGTTCCAGATGGTAGATGCCAGATCGGAAGGGAGATTCCGAGGAACAGAACCCGAGCCCGGGAAGACAGGTAGGAACACCACCCAGGACCACTTCGGCTCCAAGGGAATGTTTGCTGGCATTTCGTCTGATGGGGCACTTTCTTCATAGCCATCTTCCACTAATGCTGATTCGCTCCTTTAGGCGCCACTAAGAATGCTTCATTTGCATGCTTACCTGGGAGTAAACCCCACTAAACAAAGTGGAACACTTTCCTAGTAAACATGCATAGGATTGGACTCTTAGGGTGTCTAGCAAGAAGTCCCCAGGCAGATCCAGTTTTCCTCCAAAGGCTGGACACATTTAGACTTAGGATTTCTGTCTCCCTCCCAACCAATTTAGAAGAGTGAAGTGACCTAGAAAAAAATGCCTTTTGGAGAGTTACCTTCCTCACTGCCACCTCTTCTTATGGCATAAGCAGTTATATATACACCAGAGGACTAGAGGATCCAATTTTAGTGAGCGGGGCGGAGGGGACATGACCATACCAATATGTAACAGAATCTACTGCTAACAGTTGCCCTTGTTGGCATTCGCGTTTGCCATTAATACTGTCCAAGAAGCTCAACAGTGTTAAAAGATGTTCCGCATTAACTTGATAAGCCTGTTTGACATGTCCTTGCCTTTTCATTTAAAAGAACAGCCTTCCTAAGCAGTTACACAAGAAGTCCAAAGCACTATCTCACTTTCTTGTATGCTGTTTCCCCTCCCTGATAGTGTATAGGAAATTGCTGAGCTGCAGTTGTGGATCAGCCTGGACAAAGGGCAAGCGCCAAAGAAGGGGGGGGGGAGTGTGCATACTGCATGTGTCAAACAGGCATTGTACTCTGCTGAGTTAAAATCCTGATGGATAAACAAACACCTAGTTAACAATTTCTCAGTATTACCACACCCAGCCAGCCAGGTTTTGTGTGTGTGTGTTTTGACCAACATGTCAAGCACAAGTGTTGGGACTGTGCCTTCAGCTGTTCTGCTCTTTGCAACAAGGAAAGCCCTTTGCTCTAAATAAAAGTCTTTACAAAAAATGCAACAGTAACTCCTGTGTCTTTTTGCAATCAGCTTGTTTGTTACAGGGCCAGCTGCAGGTTCAAGGGGGCCTCCTGGTAAAGTCCCATTTGGTGGGCCACACCTCCAGCATTAGTAGCACCCCTTGACATCAGCATCCCTTCCCCCAGTGGATGTATTGGTGGCAGTGGCGGTAACAGCACTGAGATCTATTTTATTTATTTATTTCATTTCTATACCTCCCAATAGCCGAGGCTGTCTAGATGGTTCACAAAAATTGAAACTACAGAGTGCTAGGGGTGCACGAAAGTCACTTACCTGGTCTCGCAGCTTGCTTGGCGGTGGGGGGGAGGCGCTTCGCTGCTCCCCCCGAAATTCAGGCTGGGGGGGGGAGGCTTCCCTCCTCACCCGGCCGAAATTCAGGCCGGGGGGGAGGCTTCCCGCCTCGCCCGGCCGAAATTCAGGCCGGGGAGAAGCGCCCTGTCTCCCCGGCTGCGAACTTCAAAAGAAAAAAAGAAAAAAACGCCCCTGTGATAGCCTACATAACGATTAACGTAGCCTATCACGGCTAGATCTGCAAAGTCAGCCGTGATAGGCTACGTTAATCGTCATGTAACCTATCACGGGTTACTTTGAAAAGAAAAAAAAACATGTACGCAAATGGCGGCCCCCATAGGGAGCCGCCATTCGCGTTCCTTATTTGGTCCCTGTAGTCTACGTAAAGATTTACGTAGATTACGGCAAAAGTAAGGGCAACACTATGCGTTGTCCTTATTTTCGCCGTAGTCTACGTAAATCTTTACGTAGACTACAGGGACCAAATAAGGAACGCAAATGGCGGCTCCCTATGGGGGCCGCCATTAGCCGTACGGGCTTTTTTTTTTTTAAGTCACCCGTGATAGGCTACGTGACGATTAACGTAGCCTATCACGGCTGACTTTGCAAATCTAGCCATGATAGGCTACGTTAATCGTTACGTAGCCTATCACAGGGGCGTTTTTTTTTTTTTTACTTTGCTAGTAATGGCGGCGGCGGCAGCCGGTCGAAAGACCGGCTGCCGCCCCTGACGAAGACCTGCTGAACCGCCGCCGGGACCCGCCGCCGGGAGGGACATTCGTGAAAGGTAAGTCCCATCCCGGGGGGGGCGGGGGCGGGGGGGCAGAGAAGTTCTCCCCGAACAACCTTCGGAGGACCGAATGCGTTGGCACTCGGCCCCCCGAAGTTTGGGGGAGAAATTCTCCCCCATCCCTACTAGGGATGTACGAAAGTCACTTACCTTTTAATGAAATGTGATTCGAGGTGGGGGGGAGGCGCTCCGTCCCTCCCCCCGAAATTCTGGCCGGGGGGGAGGCACTCCGTCCCTCCCCCTGAAATTCTGGCCGGGGAGGAGGCGCTCCGACCCTCCCCCCGAAATTCTGGCTGGGGGGGGAGGCTCTCCGTCCCTCCCCCCCCCGAATACTGGCCAGCCGGGTGCGCAAATGGCGGCGGCCATAGCCACCGCCGTTTGCATCCCTGCAGTCAGCCATGAGAGGCTACGTAAATGTTTACATAGCCTATCATGGCTGAGTAAAAAAAAAAAAAAAAAAGCGCATACACAAATGGCAGCGCCCATGGGCGCCACCATTTGCGTTCCTTATTTTGGCATGTCTAGTCTACGTAAACATTTACGTAGACTACGGCGAAAATAAGGGGAACGCAAATAGCGTAGCGTCTACGCTATTTGCGTTCCCCTTATTTTCGCCGTAGTCTACGTAAATCTTTACATAGACTAGACGTGCCAAAATAAGGAATGCAAATGGCGGCGCCCATGGGCACCGCCATTTGCGTATGCGCGGTTTTTTGAGTTTTTTTTTACTCAGCCGTGATAGGCTACGTAAACATTTATGTAGCCTGTCATGGTATTTTTTAAAAATCTAGCCATGATAGGCTACGTAAATCTTTACGTAGCCTATCAGGGTTTTTTTTTTGTTTGTTTTTACTGGAAATGGCCACGGCGGCAGCCAGTTGGAAGACCGGCAGCGGCCGCCAAACCGCCGCCGGAGCCGCGGCCGCCAGGAAGATTCGCCCAAGGTAAGTCCTGTCCCAGGGGGGCCAGGGGGGGCAGACCGTTTCACCACCGATTTCGGGGGGCCAAATGCGCTGGCATTCGGCCTCCCCGAGATTCGTGGCGAAATTCTCTGACATCCCTAGCGTAGATATGCCAATAGTGAAATATTTACACAACAGTCTTTCTCCATACTTACATACAAGTGCTTTCTGGCCAGATGTGAGAGCCAACAGGGGCTTGATGTGATGTTCTCGTCTTCCCTGATCATGGAGGAGGGTGGACTTAAATGTGAAAATGTCTTTTTTCTCCAAAGTCCGCATTTTCCTAACAAACACATTTTGCAGACACAGTTGCAAGCTCGGGAAGCTGTGCCTGAAAAATGCGATTGCGAGTGCCGAGCTTTGCCCCCAAAATGTGGCTGCATTTGTGGGTGCGAATGGGGCAAGTTCTGATGTTGAATGAGCTAGAATTAAATTCTTGTATATCCCTATAATGAGGCAGCCATCTTCCTAGGCAAAGGACCTGGGAACTTTTAGGGTGGTGGATCCTGCTGAAGACATGGCCTGGGCTGAGCTACATCTGAGGTCCAAGACATCAGCCACCACATCCGTCTTTTCCATACTCAAGATCTTCCTAGCAAGTCCCCTCCCTGGCAGCATGGGTCCACAGGATGAGGGAGAGCTCAGGCACCCTGTACTGTCCAAGAACTCCTAGAGAAGCGTGAGCAAAATCCTGCTGAAAGGAACTCCACCTAAGCCCGTGCAGCGTAGGACTGTGAGGAACCTATTACTTAATGTGCCTCCCCCCAGCAGCCAGGGGCATGGCATAATTCTGTGACTTAGAGAGACTTACCTGTATACTTATAGGGCTCCCTAATGCAGTAACTAAGGGCCCAATAAACCTTTAGAAGCACTTACCTGAGTGGATTGGTTTGTTTTGTCTTATTCATGGAAGAGGGAGGGTTTGCTGTGCTCCTCCTGATGGAGGGCACAGCAGCAGTGTAACTTTTAAAGTAGCCCTAATGGATAGGATCTTTTTAAAAACATTCAGCTTGCAGAAGGGCCATAGCCAGTGGTGTTGTGGGCCCAGGGCTCACAGGGTCGAAGCGCTGGGATTTTTTTATCAGCAGGGATGATGATGTCATGGCCCCCTCTCTTGCCTCCTCAGGTGTCCCTGTTCCCTCTGAGCTTAGCTGCAGTCCTCACAAGAGCTGGTGGGAAAATGGGTTTTGCCAGCAACAATGTATTTGATGGTCAGGCTCACATAGAAAACATTTGGTAAAGGAATCAGTGCCAGGTTCTTTCTGCATACTCTGAGCTTGCTGCAGGCTAACTCTCCAGTATGCACATGTCCACAAAGCAGAGAATTCACACCAGTGGTAGCTGGTGGCTCCGATTTCAGTGGGGCTATGAATCCATTCCAGGTTTTAGGTGGAACTCCAAAGGAGCTATCCAAGGTGCTGAAACCTATCCCCATAATGAGTTCAGCACTTTGAATTGCTCCTTTAGGCTGAAATCCAGAATGGATTCACAGCTCCACCGAAATTGGAGCCACCGGCCTGCATTGGTGTGAATTCTCTGCTTTGTGGACACTGTTTATTTCTTCTGCCAGTTAAATTGGATGACTTGTTAGACATCTCGTGCCCACTGGGAAAAAAAACCATTTTGAGCCCTTGCTGCCTGTAACATGCCACTCTGGCAGCCCAATTCAGCCCATTCTGATCCCTTGCTATATATCACTCCACCACCTCAGTTCAAGTTGGTGCTGCTGATCCCCAAATTAGCATGAGAAAATTTCCACATACTCTCTCCTGGGTGTCAGCATTGTTCTGCCACAACCTCCCCTCCAGCCTTCACTGGCTTGACCTGTAATGGACCACACCAGCGCCTTCTGAATTTCAAGAGCCTTTCAAGTGGTTTGAGAGGAATTAGAAAAAGGATGGCTTTCTTGGGAGAGAGTTTAAAAACTCCCAAAGTTGATGCATTTATCTCAGTGACTGTTAGCAAGGGCTGTTTGTTCAACAACAAATCTCAGTGGTCACTCTCAGGTCCATCTATGGTGGCCAGAAAGATAATTTAAAACTCAGATATAACACAGATGGAATGTTATTAATTTTTTGTGAACCGCCTAGAGAGCTTTGGCTATTGGGTGGTATAGAAATGAAATAAATAAAAATAACATTATTATCAGCAAACATACCCAGTATAAACAGCTGCTAATAAAAAGAAAGGAAATGATTAATACAAATCTTCCCTTCTGGACCCTCTCCCCAGCTTCTGGGGTAGGGTAGCTCTTTCTTGTGGTCTAGCGGGGGAAACTGATGCTAGTTCTGCTCCTGTCCCAGGTTGCAGCATTGTGCAGGCACTGGCCAGAATTCCATCCCTCTCTCCCCTCCACCTTTCATCCCCACAGCTTAGGCAGATGACTGATAATCTGGCTGAGAAGTCATAGACCAGGGGTGTGAGGAACCTGTGGCCCTCTGTATAAGAACATCAGAAGAGTTGCGCTGGGCCAGACCAAAGGCCACGCAGATGCCCACAGGTAGCTGACAAGCAGGACATGGGCACAGGAGCCCTCTCCCACTCGTGTTCCCCAGCAACTGGTCTTGAGAGGCATGCTGCCTCTGATATTGGAGGTAAGATGTTGGGTTCTGACTCCCATCAGCCCCCATCCAGCATGGCCAGTGGTCAGGGATGATGGGAGTTGTCATCCAGCAGCATTTGGAGGGCCATGGGTGGGGAGTCTGTGCTGAAGGTAAGGCTGAATTCCATTTTGGACATGCTCCTGGAGACTGCATTCCAAAGGTGGGCAGGGCCGAAGGCAAAGGGGTGGGGCCAATATACCGACAAGATCGGCACATTTTAGTTTAAAGCCAGTAACTAACTAAGCCTTAGGAGAGGCATTTCAACCATTGAGGATAATGCAGGGGGAAAGTGCAGAAAACACAGAAAACCACCAATCGTTGGTCAGGGGAAAGAGGCGGGGCGACCTGGGGAACCCTGGAGGGGCTGGATTGGGACCCCAGGGAGGGCTGCACTTGGCCCCTGTGTCATGTTCCTTCGTCTTCCCCCTTCACAATCAACACACTCCAGGAAACAAGGCCACAGGCTCACTACTTTATTGATTAGCAACTAGCTTCTTTACAAATTTAGATTCTAGGAAACTTTCAGACTGCAGTGAACCAGCTAATCCACACATCTATGACTATCAATAGAGGAAACGAAGTGGAAGTTAGAGAAGTTGCCAGCAGTCTGGGCATGAACTTCTCGGCTAGACTTGTTTCACAGGAATGCCCCTCCCTAGAAGGCTCCCTCCAACTATGGCTTCCATGAGTGTCTGGCGGAGCGTTCCCTGTCTCTAACTTTTCCCGCTTCGCTCTGTAACAGACCCTAGCATCCCTCAAATGCCCCTTGCTCTCCTCCACTCCCTCCGAATCTTGAGTTTTCATGGTAGAGGAAAGGTGGGGGGGGGGGAGCCGTTCAGGCTGAGCCATCTGTGTGTCAAGGCCCTGAGAAAAAAGCATCTGAGCTCACTAGGGAGGGTGCCTCCCTCTGTTCTGGCTGTTCTGATTCCGAATCCAAGCTGCTAGACATCTCCACACACTCAGATTCATTCCTGACAACCTGGGCCTGAGGTTCCCCAGCCCTGCACTATATCCTTATACAAAAAGAAGGAGGGTAAGTGCTAGAGCTGTGCGCAAAGGGCGTCTCAAAATTCTCCAGCCTATTTGTGGGCAGAGAAATTGGGAGGACGATTTCACTGAATTTCTCCAAGGGGAGGAGAAATTCTCCAACAGTTTCTCATAAATAGGACTCGCAATTGGCAGGGGTTCTAGCATAGCTTCTTTCTTTTTTTTTCCTAAAGGTTTTTATTTTTTTCTGCTGCCTCTGTAAGTGTTGCGGCTTCCACTTTTCTGCATCATCCTTCTCAGGGCATGTTATCATTTTTGTGTGTGGTGTTTTTGAGCTTCCCTAATCACTGCAATGTAGTGAAGGGTGCTGCATGTGTGTTTTTTCTTTCTATTACACATCTCCCCATTGCTCTGCAGCCTCCCTGGCTGCCTGTGCTTCCTGATCCAAAAAAGCCTTATGGGAGGAATGATTTTATTATGTCTTCCCCTGGGCTTTAATTGAAGTGTGGGAAGCTGAGGAGGCTACAGGCTGCCACAGGGATGATTATACAATGAAAGACAGGACACTTGTGCACACTCCATGGCCACCTCCTAAGTAAGGTAAGCACAAGAACCCTGAATCCAACCCATGAGAATTTCTCCAAAATTTCTTCTCCTTTGAATTTCTTTTCAAAAGCAATTTCTCTTCTACCTAATTGAATGAGAATGGTCCAAAAAAATGTGGGAGAAGTTTTTGGCACAGCACTAGTAAGCACATGAAACTATCTCTGTACCTGCTAGAGCCTAATTTGAATGTTTCCAGTCTGCTCCTGCTTTCCAGCTTAAGAGTGTAAGCAAATGTGGACTCCATGGCTTGGACATCAGCCACTTTATTCCTCCCCACCTCCCGTCTGTGCTTTTTCATCATCTTGCCTGATGAAGAGTTTTAGAGAACCTGGAAGCTTACTCAGTATTTTGTGGCCTTTTAAGTTGGCCTAATAAAGGTATAAAAGTGATATGGAATTGCAGGGGGCGGGGGTTCCTCCACAAATTCTTTACAAGCCAAACGTTCTATTGGCCTTTACTTTCTAGGCAACCAGAATAGCACCTTCTTCAATCCTGCAGTCCTCCAAGATATCTGAGAAAAAGTAGGGAGAAGATGATCACAGCCTTCTGCAACCCAGTTCCCTGCAGATATGTCAGAGTACACGCCCATCATCCCTAGCCATCATGATGATGGGAGTTGTGCTCTAACACATCTGGGTTGGGGAAGGGTGGATTACTGTCTCAGAAGAGCTAGGACTTCCCCCCCTCACCCACCAGGTTAACTAGTTCCTTTCAGTGTCCTACCCTATCATCATTCTGCCAAAGAGTTGCAGCTATTGAGATAATGATAGGTTATGAAAGATAACTGTGTGAAACATTCTTTTAAATGTAATTTGGCTTTCAGTGACTCCTAATTTGTATATAATATTACTAGGGAAAATGAGCTTTGAGGTGCTGTTTACTACTGTAATATATCATTTTTCTGGTTCCCTTTCAAGCTTAAGCGGGGGCGGAAATGGTGTAAAACCTTTAGTCAGAAGGGGAGGGCAAAGTAATGGTTATTCTCAGTTCAATATTTATAGCTGGTAATGCTGAAGCGATTATCCTGGAGGAAAAACAAAGCGTGAGAGCCAATTCCTGAGGAGCACAGAGGAGACCAATCAAGAATCTAATGAGACAGAAAATGTCCATCTGGAATGGTGGGAGACCAACTGTGACATGTTTCCAGATGAACTGCTTTCCATAGGAATTGCTGCAGGTTTAGCATTCAAGTCAATCGCAAGGGTCCCCAACATGGAACCCTTGGGGCCCTCCAATGGTGCCTGTGAAGAGGTCCCCAACATGGGGCCTGTCTTCATGGGTGATTTGCTGTGGATTGGGACTGTTTGGAGGTCCTTTGCGGCACATGACATTGTGGCCAGTCTGCAGCCACCCCAGAGTTTACCTGGGGTGGCTGCAAATGGGGAAGCCACATTTTTTCAGGGTACTTTTACTGTTTTTACCCTTTAATTCGGCCCCCCTGGGGTTAAGCTGCTGGAGACCCATCCCTCCATCTTAAATTCAGTATGATTGGGCATTCCTAGGGGTGTGTCTTTCATCTGGCCATGACCTCGCTAACCTAGGTAACTCAAGTACCTAGCCTGCCTTTCCAACTCATCAAAGCGCTAGAGCGCTCTTCTGTGCCTTCAGAATCACACTGTACTTCCTTTTGCCAGTGAGAGCAACTAGCCTCCATTTCCCACCCTGTTCCCCTTAAGAGCCTTCTCTGATGCTTGTGTAACTTTGCTTTTTGATGCTTGGGTTACTTTGCTGCTTCTCTGCATGGAGGGCAAGGGTTGGCTGGAGTTGCCTCCATCTGCTAGAACTGCTGCCTCTGTTGGCTGCCTCCTCTTCACCCTCTCCACATTCTTTATTTTCACTATATTGCTGTATTGATACAGTGAAATACCAGGGCTGCAGGCTCCTGCTCCTGGCCACCTCCTCTCGCTAGATAGCTAGTACTTGAAACAGCATGGCTCCGATTTTCTCAATGGGAAAAAGATGCTACAGATTCTCAATTGGGGGGGTGAGGAGAGAAGCAGGCAACAGAGGCTGCAGACTGTCAATGGGTGAATTGGCTAGATCCTTGTATTTACTCCCTGGAAAAGGAGAAAAGGGGTGGGAGCTCTAACATCCTGACTTTTGGCTGGAATGGGGCAAAATTGTGCTGGGGGGGTGTTCTCATGGGGAGCCTTCAGATGCTGTCAGGGATAATAATGTGGTAGCCCGGGGAAGCCTGGGCAGGGGCAGGAAACAAGCCTCTCTCATTGGTTGAGCAGCACCTGCCAGTTTGATGACGTTCAGTTCTACTCTCCGCACCCAGCCTGGAAGTATGTTGCTTTCAAGTGGTGTGTGACCGGTGAAAAGCAGATTTTTTAAGGTATAGTACACTCGGCTTTTCTTGCTTCATGTAGGGTTGTTGGAGAATTCCGCCACGGATTCCAGGGAGGCCCAATGCCAGCACATTCTCCCCACCCCCCGGAATCCATGGCGGAATGAAGCCACCCACCCCACGAAATGGGCCCGGAACAGAGCCTATCTTTGTTGGCCGTTCCGGTGCCCCTCGAATGGTGGCCACGTCTGCGGCTGCCATTCGCCTCTTCTGAAAGGCCGTGATAGGCTACGTAAGTATTTACGTAGCCTATCACGGCTAATGCAGGGATGCCATTTGCATCCCTGCGGAGGCTGTGATAGGCTACGTAAATATATACGTAGCCTATCATGGCAATAGGAAGGAACACAAAGCCGCCGCCATTTGCGTCCATGTCTTTAGCCATGATAGGCTACGTATATATTTACATAGCCTATCATGGCAAAAGACAGGGGCGCAAATGGTGGCCGCTACGCTATTTGCGCCCCTGTCTTTTGCCATGATAGGCTACGTAAATATATACGTAGCCTATCATGGCTAAAGATATGGATGCAAATGGCGGCAGCTACGGCGGCCACCATTTGCAGCCTTGTGCAGCCCAGTGTCCAGATGTCCGGCTGCAGGCGGCCCCAGCCGGCAGCTCCACGGAGTCGCCGCAGAGCGGAGCTGGCCAGGGAGGATTCCGGTGGGAGGGACACAGTGCCTCCCCGCCCCGCACAGAGCCAGGTAAGAGTTTCGTACATCCCTAGCTTCATGTGTCCCTGACAGACTGAAGCCGATTCCATGAAAATCCAGATAATACTCCAACACGCGTCTCATTCCATTGTCATGAAGATCCCCCCATGGCCACTGCTAGCACCCACAAAGTTTTTATTTAACCCACTTTTTTTTAATATACGTACATGGATGTGTATATATCCATAGCAATGAATACATATGAAACACCTGCATAAGAAAATACAACTTTCTAGCAATTCTACATAGCCATTCTGTTTTTTCTCCACCCAGTCCTTTCCCTTGCTATTTCTTTCCCTTCCCCGTCCTTAGCTTTCTTCTTTCCCCTCCTAGCCCTTAGCCTTGCTCTTTCTCTCCTGCTCACCCCTTTATTGTGCTGTTTCTCTCAACTCCCAGCTTCCAGACTCACTATTTCTTTCCCCCACCTCTTTCCCTCGCTATTTATCCCTCCTCCTAGCTTCTAGCCTCGCACTTTCTCATCCCTCTACCCCTTTGCTCTGCTATTTCCCCCTCCCTCCCAGGCTCCAGGCTAGCTATTTCTCCCCCCCCTCCTGCCGCCGCCATCTCTTTTGACCCCAACGGTCAAAACGATCTTTTGACCCCTCTTTTGACTCCAGGCCCCAACGGCTGCCATTATGTGACTAGCCACATCCTCCATGGGAGCCATTTTGTTGTGGTGCCCACAGCAGTTTCTCAAATTCCCAAATGTGCCCATGGGTTACAAAATGATTGGGGACCCCCGACTTAACTGTCTGTGCATGTTGAAGATGGGATCCACGTATGCCACAGGTTCTTGCAGGTCATATTATGGTGTTGTCTTAATGAAAGGGTGCTACAATACCATGGCATAGTACAGCAGAGTCCAATATGAAGTCTTGGCAGATGAGTTTTAAACTGTTTCTTGGAAGGGGTGGGCTCAGATGAACAGCTGGGGTGACAAAGACACCACAGTAGGGATGGCGGAGAATTCCGCCACGGATTTCAGTGAGGCCGAATGCACTGGCATTCGGCCCCCCAAAATCCGTGGTGGAACGGCCTGCCCCCCCCCCGCGGATTCCCCCCGCAGATTCCCCCCGGGACGAGGCTTACCTGGGGCGGATGTTCCGGATGGCGGCGGATCCGGCGGCGGGTCCAGCGGCGGTGGCGGCGGCTGGTCCTTCGACCGGCTGCCCCAGCCGCCATTTCAATCCTGGTCTTTGCCATGATAGGCTACATAAGTATTTATGTAGCCTATCATGGCAAGCCAATCAAAAAAAACAAAAACCGGCGTACGCAAATGGCGGCAGCTACAGCTGCCACCATTCGCATTCCCTGTTTTTCGCCGTTTTAGTCTACATAAATATTTACGTAGGCTATTACAGCGAAAAAAAAGGGGAACGCAAATAGCGTAGTGGGTGCTATTTGTGTTCCCTTTTTTTCCCGCCATAATAGCTTACGTAAATATTTACGTAGGCTAAAATGGCTGGAAAAAGGGGAATGCAAATAGCGTAGTGGGGGCTATTTGCGTTCCCCTTTTTTTTCGCCATAATAGCCTACGTAAATATTTATGTAGACTAAAACAGCGAAAAATAGGGAACACAAATGGAGGCCATTGTAGCCACCGCCATTTGCGTACGCCGTTTGTTTTTGGTTTTTTTATTGGCTTGCCGTGATAGGCTACATAAATACTTATGTAGCCTATCACGGCAGCCTGGCTGGACGCAAATGGCGGCCGCTACGGCAGCCACCATTTGCGTCCGCACCAGCGCAGAGCTGCCGCAGAGTGGAGCTGGCCAGGCAGGATTCCGGGGAGGAGGACCGGATCGCCCCCCCATCGAGGATTCCGGGGGGAGGGACGGAGTGCCCCCCCCACCGCGAACAGAATCCGCAAAAAGTTAAGTGACTTTCATACATCCCTACACCACAGGGTGAATGTGTTGATGGAGTGATCATCAATAGTGCCATGAGGGGTAGAACTTTGGGGACAGAAGTTCAAGGCCCCACTCAGTAGGCTGAGCAGGAAGGCCCCCAAATGCAGCAGGGGTGGCTTACCACATTTTGAAGTAAGTGAAGGAATGCACATTACCATTTAAAGAGCCCCCATCCCAATAAGACCATTAAGTCCAGAGCCTAAAATTATCTAACTGCACCACCGGTGATGGCTTCTTTGACTGTCCTGAGAGGTCATCAAGCAGAACTTGTGACACACCAAGTCAAACGAAGGTCATGCCATGTGTGACATGCTTGTGTGACATGCTTGTTTGACATGTGTGACATGCCATGTGACATGGCACATGCTTGTTCAACGTGCTTGTTTGACATGCTTGTTTGACATGTGTGACATGCCATGTGTGACATGCTTGTTTCTCTGTTTTGGCAATCCCAAGGAGACAGCTGAAGACCAAGAAGCTCTGTCAATGGAGGCCACCATTAATGGCTACGTTAGATTTCATGGGACGCAAGTTACATGATTCCCTAAATGTGGCCCCCAGCAACATTTGATGTGCCACTGAGGCATTCCCCACTTTCAGTACATGTCAATCAAGGGAATTTGCTAAACTCACACACACAACACCAGTGCCATTCCCATCTATACATGTGCTAATAAGCATGTTCTGTTGCTCCACAGGTAAAGACAAATGTGAGAGATATAATTGTAGCCAAATAGTGAGATTACAGTTTATCACCTCCTGGGAAGCACTTGAAAAGTGCTATGCACTAAAATGTGATTAGCCAGATCCACATTTTAGAATCACCTGTGTCAAAAATCACAATATAACGATTGCTTCTGAGCTCTCTCTCCTTAGTAGAGCTTGTAATGCTCCGTCGTTTATCCCAGAGCTGAGAGCAATGAAACAAAATAGGAGGCAGCTTGAGTGCAGATGGAGAAGAACTCCTAGTGGATGCAATCAAACGCTGGCATGTGCATACAGTAAAGTATATTCAGGGGCAGTGAGGGTGGCAAAAAAGCAATATCTTGCTGCCTCTATTGAATCATCTATCTGCTGCCCAGCAGAGCTTCTCAGAGTTGTCTGGGGACTATTACGTGCTGGCTCAAGGACACTGTTGATCTGTCTGAGGCCCGCTGTAATGCATTTGCTAGGGACTTCCAAAATAAAATCACTTGCATCCTCCGGGATGTAGATTCCAATATCAAAGCAAGTGAATCTGGTGAGGTATCCAGAGTACAGCCTTGACTAGTTTTCTTGGAAAAGTTTCAGTTGGTACAGCTCGAGGACGTGGACAAGGTGCTTAGACAGGTTCATGCAACCACTTTCATATTGGATCCTTGCCTCTCTTGGTTAATAAAAATTAGCAGGGAGGGAACAGCCAGCTGGGCCAGGGATGTGATTAAACGCATCTCTGTGAGAGGGAGTGGTCCCAGGCCGTCTCAAAGAGGTGGTAGTGAGACCACTACTGAAGAAATCCTCCCTGGACCAGGAAAATCTTAATAATTGCAGGCTGGTGGCAAATGTTCCATTCCTGGAAAAGATCATTGAGCAGATGGTTGTGAGCCAGTTCCAGACACCCTTGGATGAAACTGATTATCTGGATCCATTTCAGTCAGAGTTCAGGCCTAGTTTTGGCACAGAAACAGCCTTGGTTGCCCTGTTTGATGACCTATGTCGGGAGAAAGACAGGGGGAGTGTGACCTTATTGATTCTCCTTGATGTCTCAGTGGCTTTCGATACCATCAACCATGGCATCCTTCTGCGACGACTGTCTGAGCTGGGAGTGGGAGGCACTGCATTGCAGTGGTTTTGCTCCTACTTGGATGGTTGGCTCCAGAAAGTGGTGCTTGGAGAATATTGCTCGGCCCCGTGGACTCTCCAGTATGGGGTTCCACAGGGGTCTGTTTTGTCCTCCATGCTGTTCAACATCTACATGAAACCACTTAGTGTGGTCTGAGTGTATGCTGATAACACGCAGCTCTACTTCTCTTTTTCACCTTCATCAGGTGAGCCTGTGGATGTGCTAAATCGGTGCCTGGCTGTGACAATGAACTGGATGAGGGCTAATGAAATGAAACTCAATCCAGACAAGACTGAGATGCTGTTGGTGGGTGGTTTCTCTGACTGGATGGAGGGTGTTCAACCTGTTCTGGATGGGGTTGCACTGCCCCTGAAGGAGCAGGTTCGTAGCTTAGAGGTTCTCCTAGAAACATCCTTGTCACCTGAGGCTCAGGTGGCCTCAGTGGCACGGAGTGCCTTCTACCAGTTTTGGTTGGTGGCCCAGCTACACCCCTATCTGGACAGGGATAACCTGGCTTCAGTTCTCTATGCCTTGGTAACCTTCAAGTTAGATTACTGCAATGCACCCTACGTGGGGCTGCCTTTGAAGACGGTTCAGAAACTGAAGCTCATGCAAAATGTGGCGGCCAGATTGATAACGGGGACCAGAAGGTCTGAACATATAAGACCGACTCTCTGGCCCACTTGCACTGGCTGCCTGTATGTTTCCGAGCCCAATTCAAGGTGTGTTTTAACCTATAAACCCTTACATGGCTTGGGAGCACAATACCTGATGGAGCACCTCTCCCAGCTCAAACACACCCATACACTACGCTCAACATCTAAGGTCTTCCTCTGGATGCCTACTCCAAGGGAGGCTCAGAAGACAGCAACAAGGGAGAGGGCCTTGGTGGTGGCCCCCCAGTTGTGGAACGTTCTGCCTGATGAGGCCTGCCTGGCACCAACATTGTTATCTTTTTGGCACCAGGTCAAGTCTTTTCTCTTTTCTCAGGCATTTGGCAGCATGTGATGAGTTTTAATTGAACCTGGATTTGTTTTATCGTTTGGCTGATTGCTCAAAGTTGTTTTTAGATATATGTTGTCTTTGTGTATACTGTCGGTTTGCATGTTTTTTATATTTTAAATTTTGCATATTGTACTTTTAACGTTCTAACCTTTGTAACCCGCCCAGAGAGCTTTGGCTATGGGGCGGTATAAAAATGCAATAATAACAACAACAACAACAACATAAAAATTAATGGTCATAATACAAAAATATAGAAAACATGCACATACATACAGACAGGGTGGCTCCTTTGTCACTTCAACTTGTTCATCTAAATCCGTGACAGTCATCTCACTCAGAGGTCAGCAAGGCTGAAACTATAAACGTTACAGAGTCAGTTCTTGGACAGATGAAATAATAATAATTTGGATATTGCTGCTGAGCACATGCAGAGTGCATTTTACTCACTACCAAATAATCACAACCTGCCTTCTCTGGGATATGGGGGAAGGGCTTCCAGCTCAGAGGGTGTGTCTAGGAGGTGATGCATATGGCAGACTCGACCTGTGAACTCCGAATATCCTTTATCAAGCCCCTGGCTCATTACAATCACTTAGAGTTATTGTGTAATGCAAGTTTTCAAGTTTTGTAGGTTTGTCCCAGGTTGGAATGGTGATGTATTGGAAATGGTATATTTTTAAAAACTGAGTTCTTTTTACATAATTGTAGCTCAATCATTGGGGGGGGGGATGGAATCACGTTTTTACACCCTCTCCACTCTCTCTAGCCTTTCCTTGAAATTTGTGGTTTTTTGTGGTTTTTTAGGCAAAAGAAGAAATTGGCTGCTTCAAATTAAGGCTTGGTTATTTTATCACCATAGCTACATGCAGTCTCTCTGGAAACTTTCCTTATGTTTCCTTTGCTCTTTCCCCTGTTCTAGGGATTGAACCAGGCCACATCCCAGGCAGCGTGAACATGCCTTTTTTCAATTTCTTGACTGAGGAAGGATTTGAGAAGAGCACAGAAGAGATCCGGGGCATGTTCCAGGAGAAGAAGGTGGATCTCTCAAAGCCACTGATTGCCACATGCCGCAAGGGGATCACAGCCTGCCACATTGCCCTAGGAGCATACCTGTGTGGCAAACCAGATGTGGCCATCTATGATGGATCTTGGTCAGAATGGTTTCATTGTGCCCCACCACAACATAAAATTTCCGAGTGGAACCGCAGTAAGGCATAAGCAAGGGAAGGGCCTTCTGCTGTGGTTTTCCCTCATTCATGCTGTGAAGTTTGGTTCTTAATAATTTCTAACAAAGATCGGGGGATGGGGAAATAGGTGAAGCTCCTAGTCTTTTATAATTTTCTAGTTTTCTAATCCAATGGTGTTACTTTTGTTTTTCATTTTCGTAATCTAGTAATTGAATAAAGCACAATCTCGGATCAAGCAGCCTTTTCTTTCTGTTTCTTTTGTTACTACCCAGAGCTAATGTCAGAGCAGGAAAATTTCCATTATTACTGATATTAGCATTCATAGCATTTATATCCTGGGTTTCCATTGCACAGAGCCACAGCCAACAGGCCTACAGTCAACATAATTTAAATGTAATTTATTAAACTTAAAACGAAACCAGCAGAGAAAACGGGTTTGAGTGATGGCATCCAGAACGAAGCCAAAGCCAAGCCCATAAGGCAGCACCCGGGAATATGTGACCCTCCAGATGTTGCTGGACTACAGTTCCCATCAGCCCTATCCAGCATTGCTAATGGTGACTGATGATGGGAGTAGCAGTCCAACAGCATCTGGAAGGCCACATGTTCCCCATCCTGCCATAGGCACATTGAAACAAAATCCATTTTACATGGTGTCGGAATACCATCAGGGAGAGGGCCAAGCAGATCTCCCAGGCAGTGGATTCCAAAGTCTGGGTGCTCTTACAAAGAAGGTTCTCTCTTGTGCACTCAGCCAACCAAGCTATTGGCAACCCTATTTGGATAATGAGAGTGGACAAGCAGGCTCATGTGGAATGAGATGGTACTTCAGTATTGTGGGTCCTAAGCCATTTAGAGAGCAATCCTATGAACCCTGGGTGAGCATCTCAGGGATGATTGGGTTGTTCAGATTTGAAGGCTGAGGGCTTCCAAGGCTGGGGACAGTGCTCCGACCTCAGAAGGATATCTCAGCCTCCTTCCCTGTCCTTTTGTAGCCCATGTGGAAAGGATCATTCCGCTGCCCTGAGAGGTCAGAAAAGTGACCTCAGAGGAGGAGGAAAGGGGGCGTTCTGGTGGGTAGGGAGGGGAGAGAAGGAGACCAGAGAGGCCAGGATAGAAGATATCCTGACCCTCCCTTACCATCCTTCCCGCCCCTGCCGAAGCCCCCTTGCTAGACAGGCTACAAAGCCCATCTAGTGAAATCCGCAGGGGGCGGGGGGGAAGACAGGGAGGCAAAGATCACCTCTTGCACTCTTCCCACCCTTCATTGGATGATCAGACACCTCCAGGTTCAAGGGCTTCTGATTGCCAAGGGCGAAATCAACAGGATTGTGCCCTTAGAGCTTCAAAGATTCTAACCAGCAGTTTGAACTGGGCTCAGAAATAGGCCATTGTATACTTCCCTTGACTACCTGAGCACTGAGGTCTGCTTCACATATTATAATTTAAGATGGATAGCCTATGCTCACTTACATAGACATCATTCCTTTTAAACTCAGTGGGGCATGCTGCAAAGTAACTGTGCATAGGATTGAATTTCGGGTGTGTATACTGCCACATTTTAAGCAACTGTACTCAGTTTTCATTACATATCTGAGCCAGAGAGCTGTGATTGGCTCCAGTTTCCCATGACGTGTACATGCAATGCAATACGTGTGCATAACCCCTTCAGACACGACAGTATACATGTCTAAGGCACAATTCACCACCCACATGCAAGAGGGAGGGATCGGAAGGCTTGGGAGCACCCCAAGGTTTGCAGAAGTACAAAAAAATCTGCAGGAAAAAACCCAAGGGGAGGGAATGCCCAAAACAGCCCAAAGAAGACAGAGTGTGCTTAGTGACCATGAAATGCTGACTTGGGGGGGGAACCAAAAATGTGGGGAGGGAGTGGAGTATCCTAGAAGATGGTATCATGGCTGACAGACTGGACCCCTGAACAGAAGCACCCCACACGGCAACATTTTGTTTTGAGCCCTACTTGTTATTTGCTCTTATTAATTTTTGTTGTACCGCACTCTTCCCTTTTCAGCTTGCATAGGGCTTCCACTAGGGATGTACGGATCCCCTTACCTCGCGTCCACGGGGGGGTCCACTGGGGGGGAGGCGATCCGTTCCTCCCCCCCAGAATTTGAGCTGGCCAGCTCCGTCCTGGCTCCCACAGTGCTCTCTGGACGCAAATGGCGTCAGCTACGCCATTTGTATCCCTGTTTCTTCTTGCGTTAGGCTACATGTCTCTATTTATGTAGATACTTACGTAGCCTATCGCATGAAAAACCAGGGACACAAATGGCGTCCACTACGCCGTTTGCGTCCCTGTTTTTTCACGCGATAGGCTACGTAAGTATCTATGTAAATAGAGATGCGTAGCCTATCGCGAGGAAAAATGGAGATACAAATGGTGTAGCAGATACCATTTCCATCTGATCACTTGCTTCCAGGTTCTGCACAGATGGTGGAACGGAACCAGCCGGGGGCGGATATTCAGTCCAGAGAGGCTCAGGTAAGTGCATTCGTTCCACCGCAGACTTCAGGGGACCGAATTCACTGGAATTCGGCCTCATTGGAGTCCGTGGCAGATTCCACGGACATCCCTAACTTCCACTTATGGTCTCCATTCATGCACTGAGTGCACTCCCCTGTAATTCATACATTGAATTATTTGCATCATGTTCCTCATGCAAGTGGTCTACTCATTAGATTGGTGTAACGCGTGAGCCCTCAGAAGAGCTACGCTGCAGCATCTTCCACAATCAGGTTGAGTCCGAATTCTCCCTATTAAATCAGATATGCAGAACTTCAGGGTAGTATCCAATGTTAGCCTTACTTAGAGTAGACCTATTGAAATGAATGGGGCTTGGGTTAGTCATGACTAAGCTAGGTCCTATTCACTTCAATAGGTCTACTTTAAGCAAGGCTAACATTGGATATTACTCTTAGGCTCATGAGCCAAATCTAGCCCACCTGGGGTCACAATCTGGCCCTCTGGGCAGTGGAGCCTGGTGGAGCTATCCAATGTGCTGAACCCTGTCCCCCAAATAGAGCCAGTGTGGTGTAGTGGCAAGAGTGTTGGACTAGGGGCTGGGAGATCTGGGTTCTAGCCCCCACTCGGCCATGGAAGCTCACTGGGTGACTTTGGGCCAGTCACAGACTCTCAGCCCAACCCACCTCACAGGGTTGTTGTTGTGAGGATAAAATGGAGAGGAGAAGGATAATGTAAGCCACCTTGGGTTCCTTGCAAGAGGAAAAAAGGTGGGGTATAAATGCAATAAAATAAAATAAATAAATAGGTCCAGGATCTTAGATTGCTCCCTTAGAGTTCTGCCTGGTTCTGAGTGAAACTCAAAGTGGATTCACTACCCCACTGACATCAGAGCCACCAGCCTCCACTGCCCCAGGTGGCCCCATCCTGGCAGTAAGAGCTTTAAGCTACAATATGGGAATATGCTGATATTTTGGCCTCAACCTTTTGCCTTCATCCCTGCCAACCACTGGAATGCGGTCCCTGGGAACAAAATTGAGTCTGGCCTGGAGCTGAAAGATTCAACACCCCCATATTAAATCATCAGAATTGTGGTTGCTTAACTACCGAGTTCCTAGGTCATGTTTGATTCTTCCTGTGTGAGTCTGAGACATCAAACTGGCCACCATCCAACAGTGTGCTTATACAGTGGATTTAAGCATGCTTAATTCTGTGTTGGATTGTAGTTATTACTTTGTCACTGCTTAGGAGTTCTCCACCTGGCATCAAGTTTCGCAAACGTACATAAGGTACCTTGACAATCCTTGGAAAGAGGGGACCAAGTGAGGTTTTAAAGTTGTGAACTTGGAAAGTGCTTTTGTTTTAATTGTGTGCTGGGGGAATAGAGGTGGGGGTGTTTGTAGTATTTAATTATGTAATTGTCTTTCATTATAATTTCTTACTGTGAACCATGGTGGGGTATATTTGTAATGAAGGGTGATATAAAAATACCTCAAATAAATAAATAAAAATAAGCTCCAAATAACTACTATTATTTTATGACACAACTTAGGAAACAAAAGGCTGGACAACCCTCTTGGTATGCGAACTTCTGTTAAACTACTGCAGATAACTCTCAGCTGGTACCTATGTTTACTTGGGTTTCTGTAGCAACTACAGATCACAGATGGGAATAGTTGTTCCTTAGCAACCGTCCTTGGTGACTGCTCATAGTTCCACCTCTTTGTCTACACTTCTAGACTTGTCCAGGACCTGCTTGATTCACAAGAACTCCTTTGGCACCTCAGTTGAGACCATGGAAGAGGTGAGGTACACCTTTATGAGGAGGATTTAACTTCTGGGCACCTCAGAGACAAAAATAACCCCTCCAGGGCAGGTAGGCAGGCACACACAACCAAGGGCACTGAGACCCTATGACCTACACAAAGGGTCTTGGTTTTTAGGCACAAGTCCATGCAAGGAGCCTTGCTGCTTCCTTGCTGCTAGTCCAGGCCACATGTGGCAGGCATGTGGGGCCCTCCTTGGCCACCTCTGGCAACTGATCTGGAGCCACTTCTGGTTGGTGACTCTGGGACAGGCCTGGCATATATATAGCTCATTTATAATCATAGTCGTGCTCTTCCCAGCCAGAGGTTTTATGAACCTGGTCAGGCAATATCTATACCAGCCTAAGGAGGCCAGTGGCTTGCTTCAGTGCCAGAAGGAGCTTGAGGGGTTTAGTCCCTTGCTTCAGTGCCAACAGCAGCCAGAGATGGCTCGGCCCTCACTCCAATACATACATGAGCCCGAGGAGACGAGCCCCGTGCTACGATACCTGCAGCACCCAGAAGAGTTTCCTATCTTGCACCAGCAACTACCACAGCCTGAGGAAAAGGCTGATACCTCAGTCCAGCAGTCGAAGGAAATCAGTCCTGTGCTCCAGTACCTACAACAGCTGGAGGAGATTGGTAGTAACCTACTCCAACGGGACAGCTGCCTCATGTCTTCCTGCCCAAGAAATGCCAGCAAAGTGGAGGATGTGACTCAGGTGAAAAATACGTGGGGGCTGGTGAAGCTCATGATTTCTCAGGATCTTCAGGGGCAAAGAGCACACCACTAGGTGCTGATATGGAGAGAGGGGAAAGTGTGTGTGGGAGGGGATACAAGTGTTCATGTTCAGCAAATGTATCCCTGAGCTGAACTTGTTTTAGGCTGTGCCTTATAGCCTACCAAGGCCACCCAGTTCTGGTAATAATAGGAATTTGGTAACATATTTGCAGTTTCACGCATTGGTAGGATGGTAGGTAACCAGCCACAGGACTTACTGGAATCTGGATGGTTTCACCACAAACCCAGAAAGCTTTACCAACATTGTGGGCCATTTAACTCTTGAGCTCATGCTTATTACACCCAATGCAACGTGATGACATTCAGTATATCTGAGCTTCACAGTATTCTTGAGTGACAGCCAGAAGCATTTGATTAAAACTCAAAATCCAGGTCTACTCTGAGCCATTGTTAATACTGTGCGCGTGTTAACAGAGGCATAGGGATGAAGTGACCTGTCAGTGCCAAAGGCTAGCATAGCTCATTTGCAAATCTTAGTGACATAATAATGATGGGAACAATTAAGGTGTTGGGAATTGTGGTAACTTGTCTGTCCCAGCTATGTGTTGTAGCCAACTAAGATGAGCAAGGGCCCTTGTATTTAAAAACAAACCAACCCTATATTCAAAAGTCAGAATCACAGTCCCCATATCATCAGGTCGTCTTCTTATTAAACCCCCACCACCCTGTGCTGTTTCTCAACTTTGTGTTGTTCCTCTCATGGCTCCTTAGATGTGGAACTCAGCTAGACTCTTTGTCTCACTCTTAAGAAATTATTTTTAAAACTAAGCTTTTCTCGCCTATATTCCACTCTTCCTGTACTATTTGATTTCTGTTTCTATTTCTAGGTTAATTATTTTGTCCGCCAACTCTCTCTCTCTCTCCCTTGCTTCCTTAGCTTGTGCTAAGTTCTTCTTTCCTTTCAACTCCCGTCTCCTTTTTTGTCATGCTTTTTAGAGTGTGTGAGCCGGTGGGAAGGGAGTTACGTGTTTTCTATTTTTGTACAGTGCCTACAACTACATAAAGCACCTTTACAAGCAATATATGGTAATGAGGTTGAATTAAATTCATTCGATTTGAAAACAATACATTGGATTGGGAGGGGAACGCTGTATTTAACTTTGGAGACATAAAGTAATCTCTTGCTCACATTTTCAAAAATGTTTAAGAAATCACAAAAGCCACACATATAACCATTTTGAAGAAAGACAGGGAGGAACCGCCCATTTCCCCAACAAACACAGGTTCTCACATACCCACGATTTCTGAGGTACCATGAATGAGAGGAGCTGGGGAGGGGGCATCTGCAAGGGCATATTTAACTCTTCCCCCACCCACCAATTCTCCCTGCACTTCTCTCCTAGTCCCCTTTTTCTAAAGGACATATTTCTGCTTCCAGAGCCTGGTTACTGGGGAGGGGACAGAAAACCAGCAACAGCCTGGGTTTGTGGAGGGAGAATGGTCAGACTGGGGAATAGGTTTGCCAAATTTTGAAACCCCAAACCCCCAAAGTTTTGCTCTTTGCAGTGCCAGCTTCAGGTTTTAGGGGGCCCTTGGGCAAGATGCCCTCAGTGGGCCCCTACCTGAGTGGGTCCATCTACTCAGAAGCAAGGGTCTACCTGAGTGGGTCCACCTACTACTCCCCACTGCCCATTCACTTGCGATTTCCCTCTGGACCTGGAGAGCACAAGGCCAACCAAGGATGCTTGCTCTATCTTCACACCCTGGTCAATGCTTACATGCTTGGGGAGGGCAGGTGAACTGAGTGTGGATTTGAACCCGGGTCTCCCCAGCCCTAGGCCAACGTTATAACAACTTGTAACAGTGTGCTGATATACCATTTCAAAAACTGTTGTTCAGGAGTGTCCCTGGGGAAGAACGTATTTCAAAATGCATTGCGAAGATGTTTTCCAAAAAATTAGTTTTTTGTGCACCTCGAGCTTTCCCTCACTTCTTTCCCTCCAGCATTGTAATGACAACAGCACATGGACTGTAGCCCTTTACACAAAGCTGTCATACTCCAGGGACTCTCCCGTGCTTTGTGTGACCAATATTGTTTTAAAAAAAAAAAAAATGGGGAAAGTGTGGTATTTTTTCTGAATGGCCTCTATAACACCAAAGAAATCTCATGTAATTGCACAATTCCACTATACCACAGCACCACCTAGGGGTTGTGTAATGTAACATATACAAAGGCGGAGAAAGAAAACCCCTGGGGAAAAACATGTAAAGGAGCTGATTTTATTCCTGCAAAGAATCCAGAACCAGAAGCCTCAGTAAAGGTGCAGGTTAAAAGCTTCATGTACAAAAGCCCCCTGGCTTTTACAGGGATGCCCACTGCACTGAGAAAGCCTATCCCTTGCTTGTGCATGGGCTCCATTCAGACGATCACGTGGAGGTCAGAAACACTGACAGCAGGTGAAATCCCAATACAGACACAGAGAGGCAGAGGAGAGAGAGAGAGAGAATATGTGAAAAAAAGGAGTTCTGCGTTTAAGTATGATGGCAGCAGATGAATGTTTGAGAACACATTTTGCTGACAAAGATGCAAAGGTTTCATGGGAGATTATTACGAGGTGTGTGTGCTGAATAGGGCAGCCATGAGGTAGTACCCAATGGTACTCCTACAGAGAGTAGACCCATTGAAATGAATGGGACAAGTTAGTCATTGGGGGAGCAATCCTATGACCGCTAGTCAGAAGCTAGAGGGCCATAGGATATGTGGTTTTCCGGGAACCGACCTCAGAGCTCAGACTCCGAGGTCAGTTCCCAGAGAACCAACCTTCCCCCACTTCCACGCTGCCTTGCAGGCAGTGAGGATCTGCCCCATGCTCCGCGCTCGGAACAGGAGCATGGAGTGTCCAAAACAGGACATTCCAGTGGGCGTTCCGGGGTGGGGAAGGCAGAATGCCAGCACAACACATCTTAAGTGTGTCCAGCAGCCTCCTCCCTTGCTCCACCTTCCCATGGCTAGACAGCCACAATTGGCTGTCTAGCCGCAAATGCAGGGCAGGAGAAGTGTGGAGGGAATTATCCCCTCCATGCTACTCCTGCCCTGCTTTGGATAGGTGGTCACCTCCAAGTTCAGAGGCAGCTGCCTATCCCCATAGGATTGCACCCTTAATGGCTTTACTTTATGTACAACTAATATTGAGTAATAAATTTGGAACACTCAACAGTGGCCACAAGACTGGAAAAGGTCAGTTTACATTCCAATTCCAAAGAAAGGCAATACCAAAGAGTGTTCAAACTACCGCACAATTGCACTCATTTCACATGCCAGCAAGGTGATGCTCAAAATCCTACAAGCTAGGCTTCAGCAGTATGTGAACCGAGAACTACCGGAAGTACAAGCTGGGTTTCAAAGAGGCAGAGGAACGAGAGATCAAATCGCCAACATTCGCTGCATCATGGAGAAAGCAAGAGAATTCCAGAAAAACGTCTATTTCTGCTTCATTGACTATGCTAAAGCCTTTGATTGTGTGGATCACAACAAACTCTGGCAAATTCTTAAACAGATGGGAGTACAAGACCACCTTACCTGTCTCCTGAGAAACCTGTATGAGGGTCAAGAAGCAACAGTAAGAACCAGACATGAAACAACCGATTGGTTCAAAATTGGGAAAGGAGTACGACAAGGCTGCATGTTGTCGCCCTGCTTATTTAACTGATATGCAGAGTACATCATGAGAAACGCCGGGTTGGATGAATCACAGGTCGGAATTAAGATTGCCGGGAGAATTATCAGCTGTCAAGGGCTCCTTGGAGGCCTCTCTCAGTCTAATCCAGTAGCCAAGTCCAGACACAGACAAAGGGATTCCTTTCAAAGCTTTATTCTTCTTTTTACAACTTAAAACTCTACCGTTTGCACCTAGATCTGAGCAGCACAGTACCTATGCCCTAAGTTGGAACAGTTGGTCCCCGTTTGAAAGGGAATTACTGGCAGACACCTGAACTTAAGGACTAGGGAGAGTCCCTCCCCTTTTCCCTTGGATCCTCTGGGCGCAGCCGTTGTTTGCGCGCCAACCGGGCACTACGCCTCTTTTCTGCGCCCTCCATTAGGCGCCGCTCTCTGCGTCGGCGTTGCGCGTCCACCAAGTCTGCTATCCGCGCTCTGTCACTCCCTGGACTGCTATCTAAGCTAGGAATGCTGGTGGGAGGAATCTCCGTCAGCTGTTGGCCCTGGGAAAGAGGAGCGTGGTCCTCTCCCAGGAGCGACGGCTCTTCCTCAGAATCAGAACTACTCTGGGATTCTATGGGCTCAGTGTCCACCCTGACATCAACAACCTCAGATACACAGACGATACCACCCTAATGGCAGAAAGCAAAGAGGATCTAAAGAGCCTTTTGCTGAGGGTGAAAGTGGAGAGTGAAAAAGCTGGTTTGAAACTCAACATTAAAAAAACTAAGATCATGGCATCTGGCCCCATCACTTCCTGGCATATAGAAGGGGAAGAAATGGAAGCAGTGACAGATTTTATTTTCTTGGGCTCCAAGATCACCACAGATGGTGACTGTAGCCATGAAATTAAAAGACGCTTGCTCCTTGGGAGGAAAGCTATGGCAAACCTAGACAGCATAGTAAGAAACAGAGACATCACCTTGCTGACAAAGGTCCGCATAATCAAAGCTATGGTTTTCCCAGTAGTAACGTATGGCTGTGAGAGCTGGACTATAAGGAAGGCTGAGCGCCGAAGAATTGATGCTTTCAAACTGGTGCTGGAGAAGACTCTTACGAGTCCCCTGGACTGCAAGGAGGTCAAATCAGTCCATCCTAAAGGAAATCAACCCTGACTGCTCATGGGAAGGACAGATACTGAAGCTGAAGCTCAAATATTTTGGCCACCAAATGTGAAGAGAAAAGTCACTGGAAAAGTCACTGATGCTGGGAAAGATTGAAGGCAAAAGGAGAAGGGGATGGCAGAGGATGAGATAGCTAGATAGCATCACCGATGCAATGGATATGAACTTGAGCACACTCCGGGAGAGAGCAGAGGACAGGAAGGCCTGGCGTGCTATGGTCCATGGGGTCACGAAGAGTCGGACATGACTTAACGACTGAACAACAGCAACAATATTGAGTAATATGTGTCTTCTTTTACAGAGGACAGTCCTCTATTTGAAGAGCTGTCAGAGGACTGACCTCTATTTGAAGGTGTCCTCTAATTGAAGGATGCTTCTTGTCCATTGGTTTGGGGATTTGTTTGGTCTCTCTCTACTACTTCCTCCTTTGTGAAATCTGGAAGTTAATAATAGAGGAAAAGGAATGAAAAGGAACTAGACAAATTTAAAAAATTACATCCATGGCAGAAATAATTTACAGCTAA
The DNA here is from genome assembly GCF_057233095.1 of Heloderma suspectum. Lineage (NCBI taxonomy): Eukaryota > Metazoa > Chordata > Lepidosauria > Squamata > Helodermatidae > Heloderma > Heloderma suspectum. The sequence continues at coordinate 41,190,937 of NC_139464.1, read as the reverse complement.
GTGTTCGGTTAAGTGTAAGAAGTTTTGAAGTAAAAGAGGGAGTCAAATCTGGTCAGGGAGCTGGGTTAGGGTTGCCAACTTTTCTACTAGTTCCTGTAGTCATATTTTTAACAGCTATTTGGTCCATAGGAATTGACGGTGGATAATGTTTATCTTCACGCTGTGAAATGATTCGTGGGCTAATACTGATTACATGTGTTACGTGAATTTCCTGTCTTTTGTCCATGAAGCACATGGGTGTCGTTCCCTCCACCCCAACCTCCTATTATATCCTCAGAACAACTCTGTAAGGTAGGCCAGGCTGTGAGATAGTGACTGGCGCAAGGTCACCCAGGTCAAAGACCAGAGCAATACGTGTGAATATTACAAATACCAGATCTAATACCACAGGGGTGGGCAAATGATGGCCCTCAAGTTATTATTGGACTCCAACTTCAATCAGCCCCAGCCAACTTGGCCAATGGATCAGGAATGATGGGAGTCAAAGTCCAACAACATCTGGAGGGACATAGGTTGCCCACCTCTGTAATACTAGATCAAGCAGCTATTTAAGGCTGGTTAGGAATTTGGCAAACCTATGTTCTATCCATTTTCAAACCAGAAGCTTTATAATAAAACATTCTAACAAGATGTAATGTCAATGTATTGACACAGATATAATACTTTTTTTTTTTTTTTACAAAGCATGATGTGAGAACTGAGAATGCATCCAATAAAGTTTACACTTGGAGACATCTACAGGAGAGCTGGTATATTGTAGCAATTCAAAGAATGTACTGTGAGTTGCATGTTCCAGGTTCTAATCTTGGTTCTAATCTTGGTTTAGCAGTAATTTCACTGCATAGCCCTACAGTGGCGACTTTCACCCCCAACTCTTCTGGAGATATATTACAGGCTGCTTTAAATTGAGATAATGACCCATACTTTATTTTTCTGTACAACAGGTGCCCATGGACACGGCCATCTCAATGCCTGCCGCCATGTACCATGAAACCAGAATGGCCAATGGTCCATCAGGTAAGGATGGATGAAACTGCCAGTTTCGGTTTTGCTCAGTTTCTCATTTTCCCAACCTTAAGTTTGTTTTGTCCCGTTTCCACATCGGTCTGTGATTTTTAAAAAAAAAAAAAACACTATGAAAATTCAAGATTTTTGTGCACATTTCTTGTCATAGATGAGATGCATTTTTATATGCATTTTTTCCTAATATACTCATTTTTGCAAGCAATTTCCCCTAATAGAATGGGGTTCCGTATGTCATATTCACTAATATGCACATCTTTGCCTAATATATCACACATTTTTTGACTGGAGAGCCCCATCGTAAACTTCAGAAATGTGCAAATATCAAAGTATACCTGGGTGTACATGCATTGATTCATGAAGTTCAAATGAGATAAGTTCACATTAAAATGTGTGGCGAACTCATTTCTCCTGGATCCCTACCACCAGGTAGGAGATATAATATGGGGATCTTCTATTTTTCTCCAGAACACTCTACCTTGTTTGGGCTGATATAGATCCCCAGGCTATAAGGGTGTGTTGCCCCGGCTGTAGGCTTTGAACTCTTAGGTTAGAGGTGCCAAGATAGTGATAAATCAGATCCAGGTTTACTTACAAGGAGATACTTTATTGAGTACAATCAGCACACAGGCGTAACCAATGGTTGGATCAGACAGCTTCTCTGAACCCAGAGCCAAGGGGTTAAATGGGTCTTATACCATACATATTAGCAGTGAGGCAGCATGACAGCAGCAAGCGCCCCCTAGTGTTGGTTCTCAGCATAGACTAGCCATGCTTGGTTTTCAGCACAGCCACCTGCAGTTCAGCATAAACACATAGCTTCACTTCCCAGGCCAGTCTTGATAAGATCTTCTAGCTTGCTGGTGTGGAATGTATCAGGCTTTGACTCATCTCACATGCTCAGAGGCCTACTGAGCATGTGAGATGAGTCAAAGGGAATTGTACCCACAATGAACTTAAGCAAGCATTATGGATCTCTAGGCCCATCTAACACTACAGGTGACTTGGTTATGCTCCTGGGGCCAATACATTGGGTTTGGCCATCATCCTCTTATTTGCTGATGTCAGATCCAGCTCTTACCAAACTGAAGACAAAGACAGTCCTAGACATTCAGGTGCAGCACAAGCAGGCTCTCCTAGTGGCTCAAGCCAACCAAGAAGTCTGACCTGGAAGCCCTTGTGGAGGTAAAGTAGTACCACCTGACCCACTCCGACCTATCAGCGTAAAGGACCTTCCTTGTGAGTGTGGCTGGTCTCCCCGCAGTTCCTTCTTTGAGCCAGAAGTGAATGGTGAGGTTTAGGTCAAATCCTGGCCTGACATCTCTCAGGTCTCCAGGATCCATTGTGAACTTGAGTCCTGATACCTGAATGGATTCTGACAGGTTTGCATGAGAAAAGATACATACATGGGCATGCAGTAAAAGTGTATTGATAACGTGTGTTTCTGTGAATGCCAATTAGATACATAGAATCATAGAACAATAGGGTTGGAAGGGGTCTACAAGGCCATCGAGTCCAACCCCTTGCTCAATGCAGGAATCCAAGTCAGAGCATCCCTGACAGGTGGCTGTCCAGCCTCATCTTGAATGCCTCCAGTGTGGGACAGCCCACCACCTCCCTAGGTAATGGGTTCTATTGTTGTATTGCTCTAACAGTCAGGAAGTTTTTCCTGACGTTCAACTGAAATCTGGCTTCCTGTCACTTGAGACCATTATTCCGTGTCCTGTACTCTGGGATGATCGGGAAGAGATCCTGGCCTTCTTCTCTGTGACAGCCCTTCAAGTACTTGCAGAGCACTATTGTATCTCCCCTCCGTCTTCTCTTCTCAAGGCTAAACATATACGCTGCTGCAGGAATACGGCATCTGATTCATGGCACTGTCTATGCCATCAATGCCTAAACTCACTTAAATCGTAGCACCATCATGACTACAGAGTACAGACATCAAATGGAGTTTGGTTCTGATGCTGTCATCACCTGCTGCTCTCTGTAGTCTTTTTGGTGGTGGGGGGGGGCTGCAGAACCCTGGACTTTGCCCCCAAGTTCCAGTCCTAGCTGTACCACTGTCCATAGCTGATAGTTTTGGGGAACATTTTGGGGAACATTTGTAATGTTCCCCAAAACCTCTGTAAGTCCCCCAGTACAGTGTCTCTTGAAGTCTGGTGTATCTTGAAGTCATGGCAATGGTGATGCATTGTTAGCTCTGTGTGTGTGCTTAAGAACACTTAAGGACAATGCTTAGAGATGTTGAACCACTTAGAAATATTTTTAAATATGTTCAGTGGTATATAAATATATTCTGTATGTGTGTATACACGCACACACAAATAAATTTGAGAAACACATAATCTGCTTCATATTCTACCCCATGCACATCAGGAACAGGAGGGTGATGCTGCTGCTTTCCCCAGTGAGGTTACCAGTTTTATGATCTTTCCAATAAAACCAACCATAAGCTATGGCAAAATGTGGCCATTTGCTGTTGTATTTCTAGCATTTCCCAACACTCCCTCAAATAGTGGACTCGGGTGGTGGGTGCCGACAGAAATAGAGCCAAAACGGTGCCACTGAGAAACAAGAGGGAGGTATTGGCATGCTTGGGGGGAAGCCCAATAATTGCAGATGTACAAAAACAACAACAACCCACGCCTTTTTCCAAAATCCTAAGGGGCAACCCTTCTCTCCCTGAAAACAGTCCTATGAGGACTGAGCATGCTCACTAGCTACAGAATGGTAAAGGAAACCAGAACACTGGTGTGGGGGGAACAGAATGGCATAACTTAGAGATCAGCATGGCTGGCTGGAACCCTGAAGAGAAGAACTCCTCTTAAAACATGAGGAGGATACACTGCAACTTTTTGTTGCAGGTCCTACTTGTTACACTTTTCTTTCTGTCTTCCAGAAATGCCTGGATATGGAAACAAGGAGCAAGTCACATACAACGTGGCTGGGGTACAGTCCAACAACAAAAGACCCCCCTCAAGGAATTCTAGTAGGAACTCCCGTAAGAACTCCAACAGCCCAGCAGAGAACAGAACAACTACGGGCAGGCCTCCAGTCATGCATCAGGCATTCCCTTCCACACAGCTTTTCCAAACCAGAAACAACAGTAAACAGAGCCTCAGACCCAAAACTCCCTCTGCCCTGTGCATTCACAGTGGATCACCGAAAATATCTGCAGGGAGGAAGGATAGCCTGGATAGCAGCACCTCCAAGGGGCTAGGGAATTACCAGAAGGGGAGGCCTGCAAGTTCCTGGCAGCCTGCCAACGCTAACCAAGAAGAAATGGAAGACAGCTATACTAATTCAGATGAACTAACAGGCAGGCAATATCGGCCTCTAGGGACCCGATTGCTTGGATCTCCCCGAAAAACCATAAAGGGCAGCCGTGAAGACACGAAAGAAGCTGAGAATGTTTCGAGTGCCAAAGAATCACTGGTGTCCGGTGGCCAAGATGTTAAAGCAGAAGGAAAGCCCTTGCAGGAGAAGAAAAACAGCCTAATACCTGCCAATATCAAGGCTAAGTATGGCACATCTGTGGTGGAGAAGCTGATCTCTGAAGAGCAGGTAGAAAAAATAATGATCTTACCTTTTAAGAGGGTTGATAGTAAGAGCACCTCAGTAACAGGACACACTACTCTTTTTTATTTGAAAATATTGAGCCCCTCACTGGAAAAAAACTCTTATTTGGCACCTCACACATGGCGCTAAATAAGCAGTACTAAGTAGCAGTAGTTGCATCAGGGCTGGTCCTACCATTAGGCAAAGTGAAGCAGTTGCTTCCGGCAGCAGATGCTGGGAGATGGCAGAAAGGTGTTGGAGGAGAGAAATGTAGGCCATATGGCCTGCTCTGCACCCCCTAAGTTAGCCTGCTTCCTACAGGTGCGGAAGATGCTGTCCCATCATCAGTGTTGAAGACAGATTCATCTGCCAGTCCAGTTGGCTTTGGGGCATAGGATGGGAGGGGGCACCATCTTATTTTCTGCCTCAGGCAGCGAAATGTCTTGAGTCCGTTTTGAGTTGCATACTGGACATTATTTTAATTACTAACCAAGAAATTGCAAAACAAGGCATAATTACATCATGACAGCCAGTGTGATGTAGTGGCAAGAGTATTGGACTGGGAGCTGGGAGATCCAGGTTCTAGTCTCCACTCAGCCATGGAAGCTCACTGGGTGACTTTGGGCCAGTCACACACTCTCAGCCCAACCTACCTCACAGGGTTGTTGTTGTGAGGATAAAATGGAGAGGAGGAGGATAATGTAAGCTGCCTTGGGTTCCTTGCAAGAGGAAAAAAAGCAGGATATAAATGCAATAAATAATAAATAAATAAATAGTGATTATTATAGCATACAGACATTTCTATACCTGCCAGTTCTCTAATTGAAGAGACAAGAGGTTAACGCCAATGTAAATCAGAGGACATATATCAGTTAAGGGCACAATCCTATCAATTGCACCCTCACTGCTTGGAGACCTCTGAACTCAGAGGCTTCCGAGAGGTCAGTGCCCTGCTGGGCTGAAGCCGGCGGGGCGGGAGGAGTGACAGAGGCGATCCTTGCCTCCTTGTCCTCTGATCTCCTTTATTTTTGCTAGATGGGTTTTTCAGCCCATCTAGCAAGGGCACTTTGGAGGGGAAGAGAAGGAGAATGGAGGAGGTTCAGGATAACTTGTATCCTGGGCTTTCTGGTCTCCTTCCCTCCTTGTCTACGGGAACGCCCCCTTTCCTGAAGCTCCGAGGTGACTTTTCTAACCTCGGAGAGGCAAGCTGGCATGGTCCGTGCTGGCTGTGAGGGGTCAGGGTCTGAGGTCAGATCTACAAGTCCTCCTTCTGAGGTTGGAGCGCTGTTTCTCACCTTGGAGGGATTTTCTGAGCAATCTTATGGTCCCTGGGACACTCTTCCAGGGACCATAGGGTTCGCTAAGCCACTGATATATTACAGAGTAATCCACCCTTCCCTAACCTGGAGCCCAAAATGTTTTGGACTACAACTCTGATCAGTTCCAGGCAGCATAGCCAATGGTAAGAGATGATATGTTCCCTTACTATTGCTAGGAGTTGTAGTCCAAAATATCTGGAGGACACCAATTTTGGGAAGGCTAAAGTGGCAAACATGTCATCTGAGATTAGTCTTTTATGTAAAACCGACTGTTGTTCATTGAGACTGATTTTTTAAGGAGAAAAACCAACAAAATGATGGAGAATTGCTGTCACTGATTAATTTCCTACTTACTATGGATAGAAGTCCCAAATATGAACATTTCATAAACATTATGACGAGATGGCAACCCTTGTTCTAGCCAAGTTTATAGAAACATGGATAGAAACATAGGTAGAATCATAGAATAGTAGAGTTAGAGGGGGCCTATAAGACCATCAAGTCCAAGCCCCTGCTCAATGCAGGAATCCAAGCCAAAGCATCCCTGACAGATGGCTGTCTAGCTTCATCTTGAATGCCTCCAGTGTGGGAGAGCCCACCACCTCTCTAGATAATGGGTTCCACTGTTGCATTGCTCTAACAGTCAGGAAGATTTCCTGATGTTCAGCCCGAATCTGGCTTCCTGTAATTTGAGCCCATTATTCCATGTCCTGCACTCTGGGATGATGGAGAAGAGAGCCTGGCCTTCCTCTCTGTGATGACCTTTCATGTACTTGAAGAGCGCTATCGTATCTCCCCTCAGTCTTCTCTTCTCAAGGCGAAACATGCCCAGTTCTTTCACTTGCTGAAAGAGACTGAATATACCTGGTAAGGTTATCCATTCAGAGCATGGAAAGGACCACTAGTTCAGCCTTCCCCAATCTGGTGCCTTCCAGCTGATTTGGACTTCAACTCCCATCAGCCCCAGCCAGCATGGCCAATGGTCAGCAATCCTCGGACTTGTAGCCCTAAACATCCGGAGGGCACCAGGTTGTGAAAGCCTGCCTGAGTGTCTTGAGTGCACTCAAACACAGCTGGTGGTCCCAAGAACCTTGGAACCTCGGATGTATTTTGACTCCATCATGTTCCTGTATTCCAGGCACGCCGTGCTCTCTGTGAAGCCGGACTGATTCAAGGACAGAAACGACTCAGCGACTGGACATTCAAGCCACTAGAGAACCCTATGTCAACTTCACCATATGCAGATTATTACGAACTAGGTTACAACCTGAGGGCCAACGTTTTCCAGGGTGAGGGACTTTCTTAGATCTATCTATGTGTGTCCCATGATGGCTGCAGTTATGGCTTGAACTGGTCTTGGAGTTCCAAGTTTACTGGTATCCCACAACTAACACCACTTTTTATGCTCTGCTCTCTAGGAGGGGTGAAAAAATATTGCATCTTTTAAAGGGTCTGTTCCCTTTGGAGAGGAGACCAGCGGAGTCTTGTGTCTTTGGAACAGGGATGGGGGGACAGCCTAGGGAAGCCTCCCCCAACTTGGTGCAGTCCAGATGTTTTGGACTGCAACTCCCAGCATCCCTGGTCATTGGCTATGCTGGCTGGGGCTGATGGGAGTTGAAGTCCAAAACACCTGGAGGGCAGCATCTTGGGGAAGGCAGGCCTAGTGCCACCCCCTTTGCCTTTAACAGAGGTTTGATATGCAGAAAACAGCAGGGGAAGTTGTTCATGTCACAGAGACAAACAGTACATTTGCTAACTGCTGCAGATCAAACAGCTGTTAATGATACAGCTAAAGGAGCCTCAGAAGTTGGCAACAAATGCTTTTCTCACAAAAACATCAATTCAATTCAGCCCCAACTCAACCCAACCAGCTCTCAGCTTAGGAAAATCCCAAGTGGTTGCTCACATTCTTTTGGCAGATCTCTTACCAGTATCTTCCTGTGCCTTGAAGCTTTCTTGGTGGCTGGTATTTCTTGCAGACACTTGCCCACTAATCACTTTCTATTGTCTCTTTGACCTGCTACCAGAGTTGGCACGTTTTGAAATGGTGCAGCCTTAACTGCAGCCATTCTCAAGTGATAGCCTGTCTCCATGCCATGAAAAACATTGCCAGTTGGTTTCTGCATAGAGAACAACTATTACAGGCACAATTATCAGTCAGGCTATTCTCCCTTCCCCACCCAACCCAGTTCAAGCTACCAACCAACTCCCACTTGGGCAAGGGTGCATGGCTAAGAACCCATGGGTTCCTCTTCCTGTGTAAACATGCTGAATATGAGGTTGTCTGTTTATTTATCTAAAGCATTTTTACCCTGCTCTTCAGCCAAAAAGGCTCCCCGAGAAGCTTACATGAGATCAATAAGAAACAAGACAGTCTCTGGCCAGCAGGCTTACCATCTAAAATAATGACACAAACAAAAGGAAAAAACGGAATGAGGAGGGAAAAGGAAGAAAGCAAAGTTAGGCACTGATTTTTAAAGTTACATAGTGGTTCTTACTGACCAGCTGGAATAGATACATTTCAGGGAGAGGAGAAGGCAAATAGCAGGTGGTCTTTCAGCAGAGCTGATGGAGTGGTCCTGCTTCCCATCTCTCTGCTGCTACAGCCTGATGGAAGGGCTGCTGCTAGGTAATAGCTGATGGAGGGAGGAGCTGGTCACCAGGCAGAGCCAGTGACACTGCCCTGTTTCCCTCCCTCTCAGGACAACTCTCACAAACTGACAACTTCTTTGATCTCCCTGCTTGTAGGATCAACCCTTCTGTCTTAATGATCCTGTAATACAGTGTAAAAATTTGTGGTGAGGTACCACATCAAAACCATGAAATGTATCATTTGCAATAAAAAATCTGAACCTAACATTATGTTTGAGTGAGCTACAAAAATTTCTAAGGTGCATGTATCACTGTTTGAAATACCCAGGTCACACGACTACTCTTTATCTTCTTCTGTTGGACCAGTTCTTCCTTCTTTCAGGCCACGAACCATGATTCGACATATGGGTGGCTATGGCACAAGTGGCTGAAGATTTCTCGAAATGTTATCTCTTGCAGGAGGACCATTAGAGAACAAAAGCCTGATGAAGGATTCCTATACCCCAGATGTGATAAAGAGGGCAGTCCGGGACCCCAAACATTGGCATGGAAGGAAAACGGATGACCTAGGTAAGGAGCCCTAAATTTTAAGAGCAGAAAGGGAAAGCCAGGAGGAGGTCAGAGGCTAGTACTATATCACACAGCCACCTTCCATCAGATCTGTAACATGGCAGATAATAATACCAGCCTATTTTACAGGGTATTGGTAAGGATTGCAAAGATAATACTAGCGGAGCACTCAGGAAAGAGAGCTATATATAAATAGTATTATTATAATCTAAATGTTTGGATTTCGCCCAGTTCACAGCTTACAAAGCTCGCATCGCACTCCTGGGTACATCTTTAAAGGAACTGGTTGCAGTCTCGCTCTCATTGCTGTCAGTGATAAAGACCCAGCCACATCACTAAGTGCCCATGGCTAGTTTACATTAGGGTGTCCATTTCCAAATAATCACATATGCAGCCTGGCTCTTCCGTATTTCCACTGCACAGAAATCACTGGCTTTTCATGCCCTCATGACCCCTTGTCTTTCCTGGCCCTTTTCTAGCCTCTCCCCAAAACAGCCCTTTCTGATGCCCACTGTGAAGGGTGCACAGTAAACATGTACAAACTGTGGGAATGTATTTATTTATTCCGCTTCTCAACAGGGAGATGGTTCCAGAAAAATGCCCTAAACCTTAACCTGCAAAAAGCTTTGGAGCAAAAATATGGGGAGAAGAACAAAGGCGGCAAATCCTAAAATGGCATAAAAGAGGCACGTGAGCCCTCCGTGAAAAATATCTGGTTCTCCCTAGCAGTGCAATAAACCTCCGTGCAGCCTCTAGTTTTGGGTACTCCTTATACATGATGTTGATAAAGCAGCAAATAGGCTTGTTCAGTTGGTCAGAAAAAGAAAAGTCTGCCCTGCACTTGAGCTTCTAGTAGCCATTTGACCTGAAGAAATCAGCAGGTGAAGCTTTTCAAGCCAAGAAGTTAACTGTGATTACCTGCTAATTTCAAATGGCCATTGAAGGTACAGCTTATTACAGGTCCTGATTCGAAAGCTGGCAACTGTAAACTAGGGTGCAATCCTATGCATGTGTAAACATGCTGACTGGGGCATGCTTGGAGCTGTAGGACTTATTTCTGTGTAAACATGCATAGGATTGTGCCCTTAGAGATGAAAATAGAACCTTGCTGAAATGCTGACTGGAGGATATGGAATTCTATATTGTGCGTAGAGCACAGGAATTGAACCTCAGGCTGGGAGTCCTATTCTGGCACTCCAGAGTTTCCCAGATAGCCATGTCCCCTTTCATAAGAACATAAGAAGAGCCATGCTGGATCAGACCAAGGGTCCATCTAGTCCAGCATTCTGTTCACACAGTGGCCAACCAGCTGTTGAATGAGAACCCACAAGCAGGGCATGAGCACAACAGCACCCTCCCACCCATGTTCCCCAGCCACTGCTGTACATAGGCTCACTGCCTCTGGTACTGGAGGTAGCACATAGCCAACAAGACTAGCAGCCATTGATAACCTTCTCCTCCAGGAATTTGTCCTTTCCCCAACCACTGATTGTTGGTGGTTTCCCAGCTTTTGTGCAGTTATTTTTCCCCATTCTAAGAGGTTGAAACGCTTCTCTTAAGACTTAGTTATTGGCAGTAAGTGCTTTAAGCTAAACTATGCTGGTATCTTTGGAGGTTTTGGCCCCGCCCTGCCCCTTTTGCCTTTGGTGTCCCACTCCTTGCCTTGCTCCCCATCCTGGAGCATGGCCCCTGAGACTTCTCCAAAATTGGATTTGGCCCTTGGGTAGAGAACCTCTTTCTACACCCCTGGTATAGAATGTGTGTGTGTGGGGGGGGGGGGTAGGAATAGCAGAGAAAGGGAGCTAAAAGGAGACAGAATAAGCATGAAAAGGTTCTCCTCTTCAAGGGTACTTCCAGATGAGGCATTTATTATGCAATCAACCTGCCTTATAACCAGTTTTACAAGGGGTCTAGGCATCAGTTTGCAACCCTCCCATATTTTCACTTCCAGTGGAGGCTGATAGCGCCGATGTCAGTGGGGCCATGAATCTGCTCTGGGTTTAAATCAGAACCATTCAGAACCCTAAAGGAGCTATCCAAGGCACTGAACCTATTTTGGGGGTTGGGCTCAGAACCTTGGATAGCTCCTTTAGAGTTCTGACTGCTTCTGACTCAAACCCAGAGCGGATTTATGATTCAACTGACACTGGAGCCACCAGCCTCTACTGACTACTTCTGCCTTTTTTCCTTCCAGGAAAAAAACAAACAGACATTAAGAAGGAAAAGGCAGAATAGCTGCACAATGCCTTTTCCATTGGTAGCGCTAGGAGCCCTCCATACGAAAGTACCCCTGTTCTACTCACAATATATCCTAAGGCAATGGTGTTATAGAATCATAGAATAGTAGGGTTGGAAGGGGCCTACAAGGCCATCGAGTCCAACCCCCTGCTCAATGCAGGAATCCAAGTCAGACCATCCCTGACAGATGGCTGTCCAGCCTCGTCTTGAACGCCTCCAGTGTGGGAGAGCCCACCACCTCCCTAGGGAATGGGTTCCATTGTCGTATTGCTCTAACAGTCAGGAAGTTTTTCCTGATGTTCAGCCAGAATCTGGCTTCCTGTAACTTGAGCCCATTATTCCGTGTCCTGCACTTCGAGGTGATCAAGAAGAGATGCTGGCCTTCCTCTCTGTTACAACCTTTCAAGTACTTGAAAAGCGCTACCATATCTCCCCTCAGTCTTCTCTTCTGAAGGCTAAACATGCCCAGTTCTTTCAGTCTCTCTTCATAGGGCTTTGTTTCCACTCCCCTGATCATCTTTGTTCCTATACATATTAAACTTCCTGAACTCATGGAATTTTTCTCACATGGATCTGCCTGCACAACGCTTGTGTGTCTCCCACAGAATCTCTATGAATTGCACAGAATTTGAGGGGCATGTTTTTGGCAGAGTATCAACCTGGGATCAATGTTTCACGAACAGCAGTGCTGGGTTTCTTGGACCAATCAAGCAATGACACTGTGGAAAGACGCTGGATTTCCATGCAGCGTTAGGTCTTGGTTTTGGAGGACCCTTGGGCAAAACACCGTCGGGTGGGGTGGGAGCTCCGTCCCTCAGTGAGTCTATATTGTTGTCAAGCTCTCCTCCTCTTATTATTGCTACCGACTACATGCTTGCCAGGCAGAGAGACAATGAGCCAATAGGTAATGGCATCTACTGCTCCTCCTTCCTTGCCCACCACCACCATTGGCTGGGACAGAGTCAGAGGAGGGTGAACAGCAGGTTGCAATGGTGAAGAGGAGGAGCAGCTCCAGGGAGCTCTTGTCAGTGGGCCCCCTTCTGGGGTGTGGGCCATGTGCAGGTGCCTGACCATGCCAACCCTTCATTACAGCCCTGTTTCCATGATAACACTGAAAGAGAGAGAGCTTTTAATACCCTGCTTCCCAATAATCAGTTTCTGCCCCAAAAGAGGATAAAGCACAGAGTGGAGAAGCAGGTTTCAAAGTTCCTTCACCAAGAGAAAGGGTTGCTTGCCAGCAAGCTCTGCCAATTTGGTTATTCCAATTTGGCAGGTTTGTCCTTGTGCCAGCCCCCCACCCCTGGGATCCATTTCAAAGTAGAATTGCTCAGGCTGAAACTCCTTATTTTTGTAGACTCTGATTGCTATCCAAGGATTTTAAAAACCTGAGATAATCACTGTACTCTGATTGTTTGGGGAGTTTTGTTTTTTAAAGAAAGGTTTTATTGATGAGAGTGAATTCTTAGGGTACAAAGAATTTCAAAGACTTACTACACAATATTTTGGGGCAGTCAGACCACTGTAGAAAGCCATTGCTGAATTTTCTGTACAGGCTGCAGTACTAGCTTATATATTTTACTGATAAAATTTATTACCTGCTTTCCATCATAAAATAATCCTCAACAGGGATACAAAAACAACTAAAACACAGTAAATCCATTCAAACATAGACCAATAAAACAGTAAAACAGGAGAACAGAAACACAGATGCAGCAACACAGATACAGTCAAAAGTCTGGATGAACAAATAGGTCTTCAGTTGATGCCGAAAACATAAAAATTGGTGCCGTCCATATGTGAAGGAGGAGGGAGAGTTCTCACAGTCGGGGTACCTGTATTGAGAACGCCCTCTCTTGGGTTGCTGCATATTGAATCCCAGGCAAATGCAGCATGGTCAAGAGGGGATCCCCACTTGATCTTAATATAAATGTAATAATAATAATATCCAGGCAGGTACATAAGGGAAAAGACATGTCATCAGGATTCCAGCTCCTAAGCAATGTAGACCTTTATGGGTCAGCACAAGCACCTTGAACGTGACTCGGTAGCATATTGGTAGTCAGTGCAAATCTTTCAGATCTGGGGTAATATATTCCCAGAAGGCTGTCCCGCTCAGAGGCCTAGCTGCAGATTTCTGGCCAACCTCAAAGGTAGCCCCAAGTAAAGTGCATTGCAATAGTCCAATCTTCTAGAGTTGTGCAAGAATGTCTTTCCTTTACCTTCTCTCTCAGAGTTGGTCCCAATACTTGCATTGCATGTGAAAAATTGTTTCAGACCTGGACTGATTTCTGGCAATTCTAATGTCGATTTGTTCTAGGATTCAATAAGGACAATATGTTGCTTCCCCCAAACCCTCTTGGATAATTCATAATATTCCTGGGCTTAAGAAATGATCCAGCCAAAGTTAAGCACTTTTAGAGCACAGTCCTATACATGTCTACTCAGAAGTAAGTCCTACAGAGTTCAATAGGGCTTACTCCCAGGTAAGTAGCTATGGCTATAGGCTTGCAGCCTAAAGTGCTTAACTCTGGCTGGATTATGCCCTTGTTTTCCCCTTCTAATCATTTTTGAAACAGAGTTCTCCTTAAAAAAATAAAAATAAACAACTAGCATTGCATTACATTTAGAGATGGAATATTAAAATCTACAAGAATATTTGGAACTTTGAGAAAATGCATATGATATAGAATATCGCAAAAAGCATTATGGTGTGATGGGAAAAGACTGTCAGAGAACATATTTAGATTCATAAATACTGTAAGGAAAATAGCTCCCTCAAATAAAAAGTAGTGGGTTAAATCCATATTTAGTCATACTTAAAGTAGACCTGTTGTAACCAGTGGGAGGTCCCATTGATTTCAATGGGTCTACTCTTAAATATGACTAGGTATGGATTGAACCCTAAATCATTTTCTCCAGAAAAGTGAAACAAAGCAGAGAGGCATGAATTATAAGTGAATCCATTTTCCCAAAAGAGGCCCTTGTTTTCTTAAGAGGAGTAACAGCAATCAACCAGAGAGAGAGAGAGAGAGAGAGAGAGACTTTTAAAATATTTTATGGCTTTCCATGCTGAAAATTCAGGGGGCAGTATGAGTCCTCGCATTCAGAAGGTCAACAGCCCTGAATGTTTAGCTTCATCATTTGTTTATATATTTTCTTATTATAAATAGTACTGGGGCAAAATTAGACATGACATTATTCACGTCTTTAGCCCTGGCATGCTTGCTTTAAAAAAATTTAAAATAGCCAGTGTGGGGGAAGGAAGGGATTGAGAGCCAGATCAGCACAATGGCATGGGGGAAGGGGGCATGTATGTCCCCCTACACAATCAGAAGCCCTCCCCACTCCCCCACCTCTGTGCCTGCTATTCACATTAGGACTTTCTGGTCCCCAGGCAAATGCATTATTTAATCCTGCTGACTGTTTTATAATTCTGTACACTTTTATTTTTCTATATTTACGTTTTAACTGTTTTATTATTTTTGTAATCTGCACTGAGAATATGAATGAAGGGTAGTATAAAAATATTTATAATAAGGATCAGATGGAACAGCTCTCCCAGATGTGCTGGACTATGACCCCCAGCATCCCCCAGCCAGCAGCTTCCCACATCTGGGAAGGTGCCAGATTGAGACTGGTGAAGGCGATGGTAGAAGATGGTCATGCTGCAATGCACCTTTTTATATAAATTGGCCCAAGTGTACAGACAACATCTGCATTGGGACAGCAATAGTCCTCCAGCATGTGTGATGCTGGCATGGAAACGATGCCAGCATCACACTGACATGAGCCAAAGGCTCTGAAGATTTTCCATCCACCACACAAGGTGGTGAAGCAAAGCGAAGCACATTTCTGCAGCCCAAAGGCCAAAGTGGTTTTTCACTTGTGTGAGTGACAATAGTGCAAACGAAAGAAGATAGGAAAATTCTTGGGTCAGGCAGGGGATTTACTGAGACGCAGACACTCTCCAATCTTGGCAATGCTGAGGGGGGTCCCATAGCTTGCTCCCAGTGAGTTTGCTCTCACAGGGAGGCTCTTTGACTTTTTGACTGGTTTCTGGCAGTTGGCCTCCTGCAGATCCCCCTGGGCTTTTAGAGGCTTCCTTGGCGGCCTTAGAGTCAGGGAAGAAGCAGTAGTCACCCACCTGGCGTAAGAAGATTGGGCTCTTGTCGTCAGGTTTAAATATAAGAAAGACCTTGTCCTGCTTTGGTTCTTCCATGGAGAAAGGGACTTCTTCCTTTGGCACAGACCCCAGCATACTAGGAAGGCTCAAAACATAGTCATCAAAGACTTTCTGAGGTGATGCTGAAGGAACAGCCAATGATTGCCCCTTAGCTGGGAGCACAGTCTCTGCTTTCTTCTGGGACAAGAGATCTTCAGTTGTTTTGGGCAACTCTGCAGCATCTGTTGCTGCACTGGCACAGGTAAGCAGCATCCCTTCCTCTGAGGCCACCACAGGAAGCAGAAGTAAAGAGCCCCTCTCTTTGCTTATGGATAGATCTTCAGTGGCAATGTAGTCCAAAGGCCCAGGTTGACAGGGGCTGTTTGGGCTGGAAAGACTTTGTGGCCTGTTTTCTCCTTTCTCCGATTTGCCCCTTGCTAATTGGCTTTGAGATACTTCTTGCCTTTTAGGAAGTAGTTGCTTCTTCTCCTCCTGCACCAGTTCATTGACAATAGAGAACGAGGGTGCAATCCCTTTCTTGTTCCCCACAGGCACCTGCTGGGAACCCAAGCCATGGGGCAGTCCCACATATTGCAGACACACTGATGTCTCCTTCCTTTCCAAAGGGGCAACATCCAAGTCCTGCTGAACATCAGGTAGAGGGGACTCTGGTCCGCAGCGAATGTATGGGCCATCAAAATCAAAGATCTGAGTATGATGACTACAGACTGGTTGATCTCCTACAATAGCTGGAGTCAAACATTGGCCAGCTTTATCTGCCCAAGGAAGTTCTGTTTTTTCCATATCCTGAGAGGCAACTGGATGTGGTTTTATGGTCCCTGATCCAGCTCGAAGAGACTCCAAACGGCTAACCAGCATTTGACTGCAGCAGAGAAAATAAGTGAAGAACATCAGTCAGTAAAGGGAGATCCTTCCATATACACTATGAGATGAGAGAGATGAAAAAGGGCTCCAACACTATGAGAAATACCCAGCTAGAAGGTGTACCCTAGAATAGTAGATGCCCTCCCTTGAGATAGAGGGCCAAATGCTATCCTCTGTTTTAGCAGTCCCAGGCAGGCAAAGTCGGGGTTCATGCAGACCATTGCGGGATGCTACACACGGTTGATGAGCTGCATATGGCTTGATGGGGCAAACATTCGATTCATTGATGGGGTAGGGGAGAAACATTGTCTTCAAATACCCAATGATTTACATGATGAAGGGGAGGAAGATGGAATCAAAGATTAACAGGGCAATGTTATGTATATCTAATCAGCAGTAGCCTCCACTGAATTCAATGGGACTTACTCCCATTGCTGAAGAATCAGCAAAACAAAGTTAAGGGAGCAAGCCATTTCACAAAACAGTTTCTCCTCAAATTGCTGGGTCAGTTTCACAAATCTTTGATGAAAACACTGTTTCTCACCAGCTCGAGGCACAACCCTGTAATCCTTATCCCTTATTTCAGAGATGGGCAGCTTGTGGTCCTCCAGAAGTTTTAGCCTGTAACTCCCATGATCCCTTACAATTGGCTATGCTGGCTAGAGTGGATGGGAGTTGTAGGCCAAAATATCTGGAGGACCACAAGTTGCCCACTGATGCCTTATTGTAACTAGGGAAGTGTAACTTAACTGAACACACGATCTTCCCCATTCACCTTAGGAAGATAGGAAGCTGCCTTGTACTGAGTCAGACCATTGGCCCATCTAGCCCAGTATTGTCAACACTGACTGGCAGCAGCTCTCCAGCGTTTCAGGCAGGATTCTTTCCTCGCCCTACCTGGAGAAACCAGGGATCGAACCTTGGACCTTCTGCATGCAACACATCTGCTCTGTCACACTGAGCTATGGCCCTCCATCTCCTCCTCCTTCTGTTGTTGCTTCCCCTGTGTTAAACTTTCACTCCAAACCAGACATGAAGCCAGAGATCTTCAGTTAGGATCTCTCAGGGTTTTCATTTAGCTGATTTGTAGTCACAGGGCTGTTTTGAAGGTTGGGGTGGTGGTGGTGGGGTTTCTGGGAAAGGCTATTTAACCCTTTCTTCCCATTTCCCCTTCCTGAATATAAATGCCCATCCCCTGTGAGCACCTGGACAGCAGACTGAGCAGGCACACAGGTCACCTGACCACACCCTTCCCTCCTATGGTGAAAAGTATTTTATTTCTATTTAAAGAACACCAATTATTTCTAACTTTGCATCTATTCACAGAGTAGCATAAATAAAGTTTACGGTCGATGTCCTCTTTTTTGGCAATACATAAGAGGCCACCCTATACCTCACGGATAGGAACATCCATTCATAAACAGGGCCACTACATCGCTGCAAATACGGTTTCATACCAGTTCAATTGCTGTGGCTTCCCACAAAGAATCCTGGGAATTTTAGCATGGTGGTGAGGGGGCTGAGAACTTATTCTTAAACATTTCTCAGGCCCTCTCACAAAATTATAACCCTCCAGGTTCCATTTGGAAAAGAAATAACTATTAGACCAGTTTACACTGCAATCCATTGCACATCTACTCAGAGGCAGACCCACTGACTTGGATAAGGGTGGTGAGTGTGAACAGGATTTCAGTGTAGTAGTGTAGACATGTCCCTGTGACTTATCAGTGTCCCAAGAGTGCCTTGGATTAGACCAGCTAGTATGTCACACGTTTATATACTCACCTCTCAAATATGTTGGCATAGCCGATTCTTTCCTCTAAAGACCTCTGGCTACTGCTGTCCTCTGAGCCATCTGGCAACTGTACTTTCTGAAAAGAAACAAGGGCAGATGGCAGCCATCCCTAAACCAATGGGGGTAGGGGGTTGGGTGGGGAGAGCTGGAACAAAAGTACCAGTGTGCACAATCCAAATTTAACTGGTGTGTGTGTGTGTGCGTGTGTGTGTGTGTGTTTCCATGTCCATCCGTCCATCCCAAGTGCTTTTCATATTTGGTAGTCATTCAGAGCAAGTCTTGTGCTGTTGCTTTCTCATGGGTGCCTGTGTGCTTTTTTAGCACCTATGTGCAAGTGAATACACACACACACACACACACACCAGTTAAATCTGGATTGTGCATCAGCATCATTGTGCATCTTTTGCATCAGCATGAGCTTGTTGAGAACTCATGAGAGAGGGAGGCAGCTTCCGGTGGGGCGGGGCAGCACAAAAAATGAACTCTGGTTCCAATGTTTAGCTAAGCACGTCAGGGCTTGCTTTCACCTACTGTCCTAGGCTGATGCAGTCCCTCCCACCCATATTTCCCAGGGCTGATTTGGCCACTTCACAAGTTTGTACTTGCTTGTTGTGGAGTGGAAACATGCAGAGAATTAAGGAGCGGGGGAGACAAGAGAGGTCAGGTGCAGGCAAGTGTGACACACAAAACCTGGAGAGAATGAGAATTTAGAGAACCCCACTCCTAGCTGATCCTTAGTCGTCTGAGGCTAGGGCTTCTAAATCCAGTTTAGAAGGACAAATTAAGAGGGATCTGAAAGGAGCCGGATGAAGGCGTGGTGCAGGAGCCCTGGGTTGGCTGGTAGGCCTGAGGGTCTCCATTGCTTCTCTAGTGGTGTTTCCTGTTGCAGAATATGCATTAGCTAATCCGCAGATGGAGGAGGTCATGACAGCAATGGAGGCTGGTGGCTCCAATGTCAGTGGGGTGGTGCATCCACTCCAGGTTTCAGTCAGAACCAGTCATCAGTCTAAAGGAGCTATGCATTGTAGACAGGGGAAGGCAAAGTGATGCGACACTGGATATATAAATATAGCCCTACCTTTCCTTTTTGGCCCAGAAAATTAACTGTCTTGTTTTAGCGTGTGTGAATTTTAATCTCTCTCAATTAGACCTCTTGCCAAATGCTACCAAGTTTAAAAGGTAAAGAAGACTGTGGGTTTAGCCGCTGTTATGTGGGGCAATACACCCTCGCAGGACTCAGCATAAAGCAGGGATGGGGAACCTGTGCCTCACCAGAGGTTGTTGAACCATAACTCCTTGTTGTTGTTCAGTCGTTCAGTCGTGTCCGACTCTTCGTGACCCCATGGACCATAGCACGCCAGGCCTTCCTGTCCTGCGCTCTCTCCCGGAGCGTGCTCAAGTTCATATTCATTGCATCCGTGATGCTATCTAGCCATCTCATCCTCTGCCGTCCCCTTCTCCTTTGGCCTTCAGTCTTTCCCAGCATCAGGGTCTTTTCCAGGGAGTTTTCTCTTCGCATTAGGTGGCCAAAATATTGGAGCTTCAGCTTCATTATCTGTCCTTCCAATGAGCACTCAGGGTTGATTTCCTTTAGGATGGACTGATTTGACCTCCTTGCAGTCCAGGGGACTCGTAAGAGTCTTCTCCAGCACCACAGTTCGAAAGCATCAATTCTTCGGTGCTCAGCCTTCCTTATAGTCCAGCTCTCACAGCCATACATTACTACTGGGAAAACCATAGCTTTGATTAGACAGACCTTTGTCAGCAAGGTGATGTCTCTGCTTCTTGCTATGCTGTCTAGGTTGGCCATAGTTTTCCTCCCAAGGAGCAAGCGTCTTTTAATTTCATGGCTACAGTCACCGTCTGCGGTGATCTTGGAGCCCAAGAAAGTAAAATCTGTCACTGCTTCCATTTCTTCCCCTTCTATATGCCAGGAAGTGATGGGGCCAGATGCCATGATCTTCGTTTTTTTAATGTTGAGTTTCAAACCAGCTTTTGCACTCTCCTCTTTCACCCTCAACAAGAGGCTCTTTAGATCCTCTTCGCTTTCTGCCATTAGGGTGGTATCGTCTGCATATCGGAGGTTGTTGATAATTCTCCCAGCAATCTTAATTCCGACCTCTGATTCATCCAACCCGGCATTTCTCATGATGTACTCTGCATATAAGTTAAATAAGCAGGGTGACAATATGCAGCCTTGTCGTACTCCTTTCCCAATTTTGAACCAATCGGTTGTTCCATGTCTGGTTCTTACTGTTGCTTCTTGACCCTCGTACAGGTTTCTCAGGAGACAGGTAAGGTGGTCTGGTACTCCCATCACTTTCAGAATTTGTCACAGTTTGTTGTGATCCACACAATCAAAGGCTTTAGCGTAGTCAATGAAGCAGAAATAGACGTTTTTCTGGAATTCTCTTGCTTTCTCCATGATGCAGCGAATGTTGGCGATTTGATCTCTAGTTCCTCTGCCTCTTCTAAACCCAGCTTGTACTTCCGGTAGTTCTCGGTTCGCATACTGCTGAAGCCTAGCTTGTAGGATTTTGAGCATCACCTTGCTGGCATGTGAAATGAGCGCAATGGTGCGGTAGTTTGAACACTCTTTGGCGTTACCCTTCTTTGGAATTGGAATGTAAACTGACCTTTTCCAGTCTTGTGGCCACTGTTGAGTGTTCCAGATTTGTTGGCATATTGAATGCAGCACTTTAACAGCATCATCTTTTAGGATTTTAAATAGCTCGGCTGGAATACTGTCATCTCCGCTAGCTTTGTTGTTACTAATGCTTCCTAAGGCCCACTTGACTTCACTCTCTAGGATGTCCGGCTCAAGTTCAGTGACCGCACTATCATGGCTATCAGGGACATTCAGATCTTTCCTGTATAGTTCTTCTGTGTATTCTTGCCACCTCTTCTTAATCTCATCTACTTCTGTTAGGTCCCTGCCTTCTTTGTCCTTTATCATGCCCGTCTTTGCACAAAACGTTCCCTTGAGATCTCCAATTTTCTTGAAGAGATCTCTAGTCTTTCCCATTCTGTTGTTTTCCTCCATTTCTTTGCATTGTTCATTTAAGAAGGCCTTCTTGTCTCTCCTTGCTATTCTCTGGAACTCTGCATTCAGTTGGGTATATCTTCCCCTTTCTCCCTTGCTTTTCGCTTCCCTTCTTTCGTGAGCTACTTGTAAAGCCTCCTCAGACAGCCACTTTGCTTTCTTGCATTTCTTTTTCTTTGGGATGGATTTCGTTGCTGCCTCCTGAACAATGTTACGGACCTCCGTCCATAGTTCCTCAGGCACTCTGTCTATCAGGTCTAATCTCTGAAATCTATTCCTCACCTCCACTGTATATTCATCAGGGATATGATTTAGGTCATACCTGAACGGTTTAGTGGTTTTCCCGACGTTCTTCAATTTAAGCCAAAATTTTGCAAGAAGCAGCTCATGATCTGAGCCACAGTCAGCTCCAGGTCTTGTTTTTACTGACTGTATGGAGCTTCTCCATCTTTGGTTGCAAAGGACATAATCAATCTGATTTCGATATTGACCATCTGGTGACGTCCATGTGTAGAGTCGCCTCTTGTGCTGTTGGAAAAGAGTGTTTGCTATGATCAGCATGTTCTCTTGGCAAAACTCTATTAGCTTTTGTCCTGCTTCATTTTGTACACCAAGGCCATGCCTGCCTGTTATCCCGGTGATTTCTTGACTTCCTACTTTAGCATTCCAATCCCCTATGATGAAGAGGACATCTTTTTTTGGTGTTAGTTCTAGAAGGTGTTGTAGGTCTTCATAGAACCGATCAACCTCAGCTTCTTCGGCCTCAGTGGTTGGGGCATAGACTTGAATTACTGTGATGTGGAATGGTTTGCCTTGGATTCGTACTGAGATCATTCTATCATTTTTAAGATTGTACCCCAGTACTGCTTTTCCCACCCTTTTGTTGACTATGAGTGCTACTCCATTTCTTCTCAGGGATTCTTGCCCACAATAGTAGATATGATGGTCACCTGAATTAAATTCGCCCATGCCTGTCCATTTTAGTTCGCTGATTCCCAAGATGTCGATGTTCAATCTTGCCATCTCATGTTTGACCACCTCCAGCTTACCTTGATTCATTGATCTGACATTCCAGGTTCCTAAACAATATTGTTCTTTACAGCATCGGATTTTCTTTTCACCACCAGACACATCCACAGCTGAGTGTCCTTTCGGGTTTGGCCCAGCCGCTTCACTCTTTCTGGCGCTACTTGGAAATACCCTCTGCTCTTCCCCAGTAGCATATTGGACACCTTCCAACCTGAGGGGCTCATCTTCCGGCGTCATCTCTTTTAGCCTTGTGATACGTTCCATGGGGTTTTCTTGGCAAGAATACTGGAGTGGGTTGCCATTTCCTTCTCCAGTGGACCACATTTTGTCAGAACTCTCTGCCATGACCTGTCCGTCTTGGGTGGCCCTGCACGGCATAGCTTATGGTTTCACTGAGTTACGCAAGCCCCTTCGCCACAACAAGGCAGTGATCCATGAAGGGGTCATAACTCCTACTATCCCTCATTATTGGCCATGCTGGCTGGGGATGATGGGGGATGAAGTCACATGGCCTTGAAACTACTACAGGCTAACAGAGGAGGGGATATGTTTTTATTTTTAATCCACTTTGCTAAACTTATTTGGACTTATATACCACTGAACATATTTAAAATATTTCTAAGCGGTATTCATCAAGTAATGCGTAAATTTGGGAATCATTTGGAGATGGGGCAATTGCGACATGACAAGATATATATTTATTTATGTTCACTAATGGCCGGCGTACCTAGAATGAACGTCTGCCAAAGAGAGATGGTTACAAATTCATCCCTCCAATGAAATAATTTTTAATTAGAGCTCCAGCCATGGTAGCACCTTGCACTGGCCACTGATGGAGACAAAGTGTCAAAATGTGTTTGGGCCATTTGTAGTTTTTAAAGGTGTTCACCATATATATTTTTACATATTGCCATATGTGTCCTTTTACATTAGTATAACGTTTTTAAAACATAGTTTTCAAGTTTTACAATTCTGTTTCTATTTTATATATTGTGACATTTATGTTTTGGACACAGTGTTTTTAATATTTGCACTTTTTAACATTAAATCAAGAGAGTTGGTGTCCAACAACATCTGGAGGGCTACAGGTTCCCCACACCTGGTATAAAGGGTTCTAGGAAAAATGCCTCCTCCTGCACTGGCATCAAGGCAGTCCCAGGGCATGGTCAGAAGGCACACGAGGCTGCCACCTTGCTGAAGCTAAGCAGGTCTGGGCCAGGTCAGTGCTTGGAGTGGAGGCCATCTGGGACCTGCATGCAACCACCTTGAGTTCCATGATGGAAGAAAGGTGGGATACAAATGTAATAAATAAATAAGACTCAAGCCCAGCCCTGGGGAAAAGCTCTCATTGAACCAGCAATACCAGTGCCTCTCTCTTAGTCCCTGTGCAGGACTACTGTGTCCCTTAAGGGCTTCATGTGACTCTTTTGGGGGTAGACCGGTGGCACTGCAAGGATAAAAAAGCCCCCCTCCTGCCTTCTCAAGCATCATCGCCTGAGCCTCTTCATAACAGCCTTCCCCAAACTTGGGTCCCCAGATATTGTGGGACAACAACTCCCATCATCTGACCATTGGCCATGCTGGCTGTGGATGATGGGAAAAGTAGCCCAATGACATGTGGGGCCCCGAGCTTGGGAAAAGCTGAGTTAGAAACTGCAGACCTGAGGGCAACTTGTGGTCTTCCAGAGTCTTGGGCTAGGACTAGAGAGACCCAGGTTCAAATCCCCACTAAGCTCATTGGATAATCTTGGGCCAATGCCCAATTCTCAACCTAATCTACCTCATAGGGTTGTTGTGAGGAGGGGAGTGGGAAAGGGGTGGAGATAACCAAGCATACCCGCCTGAGCTCCTGGAAGGAACGCGTGGGCTATAAATGTAAAAAAAAGATATCCGTAATTAAAAGCTACAGGATCTCCATCATCTTTTGCAGCTGTGCTGGGCAGTCTAATAGGGACAGTGACAATTCCCTTTTTACCTCATGCCCTGAGCTAGAGCAATATATATTTCTTGAGGTACAAGAAGATAACAGTTCATCTGACAACTAAAATGAAATGCTGTAATTGGCCGACAATCAAGGATGCTTGTGGAATTCAGTCTTCATGAATTCCAATACAAGCTGATCTGATCCACACCCTGGACTAATATGCAGATGGGAAATTAGATGTCTGCTGGCTTTTGCATTTTCTGAATGTTGCTGTGCAGTTCTTGGTTCTAAAAAACATATCAAAATACATTTAAAAATGTGTAGCTTGAAAGAAGACCGGCCAGATGGGCGATTAAGAAATTTAATAAATAAATAAATAAATAATTTAAACCGGTATTTAAATGCATTTTTTAAAAAAACACAGGCTAATGCAGAAATGAGTTGGATCTGATTTATGGGTGGACCCCAAATGGTTTGGGACCAAGTTACATGAAAGGCCACCTGCACCCGTACAAACCTGTCCAGGCACTAAGATCTGCCTTAGAGGCCTTGCTTATAGGCCTGCCTGTAAGACCAATCCAGTTGGCGGGCATGGAAGACTGAACCTTTTCAGTGGTGGCCTCCAGTCCCTGGAACTCCCTGCCCACTGAGGTGCATAAGGCCTCAACCCTGTTAATTTTTAAGAGAGACTTAAGAACTCACTGATTTCAGGTTGCTTTCTCTTGAATGTAACTGTTGCAAGTGTAACATTTGTCTGAAGGGTTCTTGTTTTGTTTGGCCGCTGTGTTATTTCTTTTTAACTGGTTTGTACTTTAAAACAACAGCATTCCGCTGTTAAGTAATCTGTTTCAAGTAAGTTTATTCTGCAGTAATTTGTTTGTTATTTTGTTTTAAATTGTATTACATTTTTAAAAAATCTTTACTCTGTAAGCCTCCTCAGGAGGACTGTGTCCAAAATGACGGCATACATACAAATGAGTACAGAAAAACAAACAAACAAACACAGGCAAAAATGTCACAGACTGGAAATAAGACAGCTTTGCCTATCCCAGGATGGAGAGGGTGATGGATAGTTCCTTGGCCTTAAAATCTTTCACCAGGGTCAAATACATAGTGCAGAATTCTCTCAGAGGAAATGGTTCATTCAGTCTCATAAAAAAATGTATCAGAAGCAACGTCTTCAAACAAGGAACCCCAACAGAGTGTGCGAGGCAGAGATACTGACCCAAGTCCAAGTGAAATCTCTCTTACCTGAAAAAACTCTGGGAGCAGAAACATCCTGGGAGGACTTGGGATGGTAGATTCCCACTTCCTCTTCTTGCTGCCATGAAAAATGCATTAAAATTAAATGTATTAAAGGTGCCCTTTAATACAGACAGAGCACCGTTCCTCCCTCTACCCCTGCATTCTGTCAGCCAGTGGGGGGCATCACTACTTGGAAAAAAGCCAGGCAAAATCTGCATGAAACCGCTTCTGAAAGGAAGCTGCCCCATGTGGCATCCACAATATAGGGCGCCTTCCCCATCCTGGAGCCCTCCAGAAGTTGCTGGACTACAATTCCCATCAACCCCAACCAACAGACCCAGTGCCTGGAGATGATGAGAATTGTAGTCCAACCACATCTGGAAGGTATTTGGTTGGGCAAGGCTACTATAGAGTGACTCACTGCCTGACTCATCCCCATCACGTTAAGAGTCCCCACAACACTGCTAAACAGTCCTAGCAGGAACTGAAACTGGTGTGGAGACTCTCCACACAATGCACGTAAGCCACGCAGCGACCAGTGGTTGCCACATGATGCGGCCTCTGTGTGGAAGCTGTTTGGGGGGTGATTCCCACATGTCATTTCAACCTTGTCACTTGGCCTTTATTTTGGATGTTTAGAGGAAGTGCACAATAATATCTGAGTTTTGCCTGATATCAGCTGAGTCACTGGGCCAACTCGGAAGCTCTGAGGTATAGTTAGCAGCTGCTTAGTCCTTTTGCTTCCGTGCTACTTTTCTTGAGAAACTTCTTTGTGTTAGATCCAGCCCATCATCCTAGAGATGGGCCTCGTAGGGGACTAAGTGCAGGGTGAGGTCAAGTCAATCAGGGTCATGAGGAGGAAATTGCAGAGAACCATTTGCGAAATGGGAAGGGATGACTTTTTGGCCTATGGATGTGAGATTTCCTCTACTCTCTCTTAATGCCTCCAGTCCATCAGGCTGCAGCAAAGGGAGACATGAGACAGTGGGGCCCACTCCATCAGCTCAGCTGAGAGAACAGTTCCATTTGTCTCTTCCTCTCCTTCAACTGTTTCCATTCAAGCCAATCATCATGAAAATTATTATGGAACTTTAAGAACCGGTATCTGAGTTTGCTTGTTTTCCTCTTCCCTCCCCATCCCTTATTCCTTTTGTGTCATGACTTTTGGATTGTTGTAAGCCCGCAGGCAGGGGCAGTCATGCTTTTAATTTGTGTGTAAGCACTTAGTAAATATTAGGTGCTTTATAAGTGATAAATAATAATGGTACTCTTGTCTTCCAGCAGAGGCTGCAGTGATATACATATGTCCATATGCAGTAACGCCGGGCTCTTCATGTTGGTGACCATTAAATGATGATCTGTTCATATGTGGTGGTTCACCACTGTAACAATTTCTTCTGGGACATTTGTAGGTGTTTGGTGACAGCCTCCCAGTCCACATGCTGAGCTGCTGCATGCTGCAAACAGCTCAGTAGGCATGGAGGGGAACAATTTCAACCCCCCCACCCCGTATCCACAGTCCTGCTGTGTGCTGCCTAACTGCAACGATGTCAGCAGCACACCATGTTTTAAATCTAATTTTGGCTTTTTTAGGCCACTGTCACAGTTTGCAGCAAATTTAGGGGCGGCAGGGACCACACTTAAGGCCAGGGGCCACATGGGGCCCAGATCTTGCCCCCTCCACACACACACACTACAATAGATGGTACCGACCACTGGACTGGACTATTTAGGGTGCAATCCTATGCATTCCATTGAGAGTTACAGGACTTTTTCTGTCTAAACCTGCATAGGATTGTGCCCTGAAAGCAGTTTCCACATAGTAACTGTAATGTGTCTACACAACCTAAGTCTTGATTCAAGACAGGGGAGCACTATATCCAGATGTCCATCCCACTTGCAACCCAGGCTTACCCGAGAAGATATTGATGGCAACACCACACGCCTGCCATCATCAAAATGATAGAGATCACTGCTGCCAGTAGAATACCCCAGAAACGAAAAACTGAAACAGAACGGAAGATCACAACAGGAAAACAATGAAAGATCAAGTAGTAGGAAAGTTAGAAGCAGTTTACTTTGAAATTAAATTTTTAATTCAGATCAAAGCAGCATGGCTTTTGTTCCAAATGTAATTAAGGAATGATACCCAGGAAAAATGGGGGAGCATACCAAAAAGGCTTCTAGACCAGACTACTGCAGTGCACTCTTAAGTCGAGCTGCCTTTAAAGACAGTTGGGAAATTGCAGCTATAGTCCAGAATGCTGCAGCTAGGCTGCTACTGGGAGCCTAGCAAAGATAACACATCTCACCCATATTGAAACAACTTCACTGGCTCCTGGTATGATTCCGAACTCAATCCAAAGTATTGTTTTTGACCTTTAAAGTCCTACATACAGAAGTATAGTGGTGCAAGCCCATGGGAAAGCACTGAGCAGAGGCCCATCACTTTTTTCATAACAGGAACTTTTTGGCTGGTAGGCATGTTTGGAATTGTGAGAGAGTGTCATGGTGCTCTTACAAAATGGCTGTCATGGAGAGGGGCTGCCTATTCACAAAATGGCTGACTTGGTGGGCACGGCCAGTCACAAAACACTAGGGCTATGCACCGCTTTGGCCCGAGGCCAGAATCCTGAGTCAAAGCAGGCTGCTTCGAGTCCCGTTGAGTCCCTTCCGAGGTGAAACAAAGGGGGACGAAGTAGCCTGGAGCAGGTCGGAGACTCTCGAAAGCACCTCAGTGCACTTTGGAGCTTTGGAGGCCCTGGCCCAACCGCGCTGGCACCTCCAGGTCCTTACCGGAGCCTAACATCACCGTCACCACCATGTCTGCCGCTGCCTCCGCCTCCACCATCATCTTCACTATCGCTGCCGCTGCTGCCTCCACCACCACCATGGCGGCTGCTGCTGCCATTGCCGCCACCTCTACTGCAGCACTGTTGACATCACCACTGCCATCATCAACTTCCAGGAAGTTGCCATTTTAAAAATGGCGACTCCCTGCAATAAGATCTGGCACGCATCCAGGCCTCAGGAGCTGGCAGCGGCAATGACAATGGTGATGACAGTAGCAGAGGAGGTGGCAGAGGAGGAGGCCGTGGTGGCGATGGGGAAGGCAGCAATGGAGGAGGAGGAGGAAGCTGCGGCAAGGTAAGGAGCTGGGAGTTTGTGCGGGGGCATCAGAGGGGACCCAAAGTGGGATTCGGCCAGCCGTATCCTGCTTCGGGTTCAGGGCCGAGTCAGGTTGGGGGCCCCTCTGATTCGGCCTGAGCCGAATCAGCCCAGCCTCCAAAGTCACAAAGCAGCTTCTGAGTCGAGTCGGGGGGGAGGTTGCTGCACAGCCCTACAAAACACCCATTTCTCAGAAGGCAAACTGGTTTGGCTAAAAGAAAAAGAACTTGCCCCAGAACTTAAGTACAACAAGGCAGGGAAGAGGCAGAGCATGCACCAAAGCAAAAAACAAAAAAAGCCAGAGAAAAGACACCCACAGCCACAGCACAGGCAAAACATGCTCCCTGCTCCCCAGTCCCCACCATGTGGCGCTGGAGGGCAGCACTTCACTCTGCAGCATGCCAACCTCCCAGTTAAAACTTTTAAAAATCAGGAGGGGCAGGGAGCCTGATGGGCACCAAAGGGGATGTCTGTGGGCAGATTGCTGCCCATGGGCACTATGCTAGGGACCCTAGAGACGTCATCTGTGTCATCATCTGCCAGGTAGATGTAAGTAAGCTCATCAGAAGGCAGGAAGAATGAGAACCTCAAGTGGGGTCTGCTAGCAACAGATGTTGGAGAAATCTGCAACGGATTCAAAGGAGTTTGGATTTCTATGAATCTGACCTGTGGATGCTGCAGCAGACCAGGTTTTGCTGAGTCATGTGGACTTGCGGACAGGTTTCTCACCTTTGGAGGAGGATTTATGCCAATTTGCATTAGCACTAATAAGCATTAGCCTGCATTCGCCTGCTGTAGCCACCCAGAGCTTGGGCGGAGGAGCAAATGACATCACATGACCCACAGAGGGCTGCGGGGAGGGGTCATCCAGCCCCCATCCAAAAGTAGTATTGCCTCCCTGATTTACAGACTACCCTTGGGACTTATCTCAGTGTTTCCCATCTGTAAAATGGGTATGGTTTTTCTGGAATTTGCCAAGAAAGGTGGGTGGAGGGATCCCCACTTTGTGGCAAAAGGCATTCCCCACCACCACCCAGGGGCCATTGTTCTTTTGCAGAAAATGTCACACTCCCCCTAGTTTAAAACTGGACCTAAAGAAAGTTCAGATCAGTCCTACCAGGGCCAGCCCTATTATGAGGCTGAGCAATGCAGCTGCTTTTTCATTTATATTTTTGGATGTCATGAAACAGCAGCAGGTTGTTGCTTATTTAATGTGTCATCATTATATTTCTACTGCCTAGGAGGAGGTGAGGATATTTTGCCTCAGTTGCAAAAATAACTTGGCTGGTCTCGGGTACTATTGCGCTTTAACTATTGCACCATTTGTTGCTCTGCCTCAGGCAGAAAAACATCCTGGGCCAGACTGATAATAATGATTACTTGCTAGGGAATAACGGATTTTGTAAAATCTATTCCATCCGCATTTCGCAAATTGTCAGGTGTCTTTTGTGCTGTCGTCTGCTCATTGATGGAAATGGATTTTCCCCAACTTCCCAAATTTACACAAATTCATATTTGCCCTTGTGAAAATGTGGAAATCCCTCCCTAAATGGACATTTTCATGCTTTATCCTATGGAGGAAATGCACATTTTTGGCCAAATTTTTTATTCTACGTATTTTTCTGTGGCTAAATTAGTGTTTAATTTCTAGTGTTTAATAGTGTTTAATTTCTCTGGTGTAAAATTCCAGAGAGTTAAAACAAAAAACAAAAAAAACACACACACCAGTCCACAAGTCCATGGAATCCATGTAACTTGGGAAAAGCTGGTCCACTGTGGAATCTCTGGATCAGATTTACAGAAATCTGAACTCACTGGATTCCATGCAGATTTCTCCAACATCCCTAATACTCGCTATATAATACTCTGAAACGTTAAAAAAAAAGCAGCCAAAAGCCTGTTGAGATAAGAGGAAAGAGCAACAGAAACTTTCAATCATTCCTCCTGCTAAAGACAGTAGTACAACTAGTAGAGACCCAAAGAGGACTAGGACCTTCATTCAGAAATCTCATTTGTGACTCACCCTTTTTGGTTGCCCACTCAAATTCCTCACTCCACTCGCTCCATGGCCCATCGCGGTCCTTTCCATTCACTTTTGCTCGCACCTTTGCTGTGTAATGTGTGCCTGGTTCCAGGAACTGTGAGGTGAAGAGGAACTGTTGCTCACCACTGCGATCCTCGACACTTCGGGCCTGAGAAGAGAATAGTTGAATGTGAAAATGAGGGAGAAAACAAATGATGTGTTTCGTTCACCTGCCATGAAGCTATTGACTGCTGCTTACCTCCTCAGGTTTCCCAGTCTTCCAGTATGAGATTTCATACCTCTTTGGAATGTTTAGAACTTTGTTTATGACTCTGGCTTCCCATTGCAAGCTGTAGTCCTGGTTGTTCAGTTCTTTCACCAACAGGTTGTAAGGTGGGTCTGGCTTGACTAGAAAACAAAGGATGTGTCAAGAGCATAGGAAGCTGCCTTATACCAAGTCAGACCCTTGGGCCATCTAGCCCAGTTATTGTTGACACTGACTGGGAGTGGCTCTCCAGGGTTTTCATAGAATCATAGGGTTGGAAGGGGCCTACAAGACCATCGAGTTCAACCCCCTGCTCAGTGCAAGAAGCCTGATTCCCAGGCAGTCTCCCATCCAAGTACTAACCAGGGCTGACCCTGCTTAGCTTCCAAGATCAGACGAGACTGGGGATCAAACCTGAGAACTTCTGCACGCAAAGCAGGGGTTCTACCACTCAGCGATGGCCTCTTCAGAGCTGTTCAAGTGTTCTCCTTGCATGTAAGCTCTACATGTGAGGAGGGGAGTGTGGATGAGCATGCTAGCCCCCTCCTTCACTGTTCTTGTCACCCTTTACACTTGGTGAGTCACTGTCTACAAAGGAGAGCTGCCTCTATCCATGGGAGCTCTCTGTGAGATTTTGGAACCCTGGACTCTGAAATCTCGGGGAAGTTGCCATAGATGGAGGGGCTCTCCTCTGCAGACAATCACCCCCCACCTGTAGAAAGAGATGATAACAGCAAGGGAGGGGGGTATAGGTAGCGTGCTTATCCCCACTCCCACTTCTTGAGCTTACATAGGAGGAGAAAACCTCAATGAAGCTTTTCGTTCTTTCCCATCTGGTGCTGGATTTGAGACTGGAGCATATTTGGTACAGTAGACTACCAATAGTTGGGATGTACAGATTTTGTCAAATCTGTTCCATCTGCATCACATGGATTATCAGGTGCCTTTCATTCCTTCGCCTGCTCGTTTATGGAATTGGATTTTTTCCAATTTCCCAAATTCATGCAAAGTCACATTTGTGCAAATTCACATTTGCACAAATTTGCACTTGCAAAATGTGCAAATCCCCCCCCAAAATGCACAAATCCCCCCTCCAAATATGCATTTTAATGCTCTAGCCTCTGGAGGAAATCCACATTTTGGGCTTGTGTTCTTTTATTTTATGTATTTTTCTTCAATTAAATTTGTGTAAAATTCCAGAAAGTAAAAATAACTGGTATACAAGTCCATGGAACCCTTGAAACTTGGGAAAAGTGGGTCTACTGCAGAATCCATTCATAGAAATCCAAACTCATTTGATTCTGCGGTGGAGTTCTCCAACATCCCTAGTGACTCCTTCTTAAAAAATGTGATAACCTTACTGAAGTAAGGTCAGGGTGAGCCCAAGCAAAGTACGTGTGTGCCCCAGAAGTCCCTGTGACTTCACAAAGGGGTCACATGGCAAGGTCGCCATGTGAAGGGCATGCTTTGAGCCTGGACTCATGCACTTCTTCCATCATGACAAATGCCCAGCTGGCTGCTCATTCATTTGACAACATTAATAAATGTAATTTATATATGGGTGGCTCTAAGTCTTACAAACGTTGGGTGCCAGCTAAAGACCTATTTGTTTACCCAGGCTTTTGACTGCATTTTCCCCTCTTTTCTTTGCTGCCTAGTATAAACTGTTATGTATCTAATATTGTTCTCCCCTGTTAGATTATGTTTGTTTTTTTGTTAATGTTGTATTATTTTCCTGCATTTTATTGCTCCTACACCACTCTGGGGTTATTTTATAATGAAAACTGGGTAAGAAATTTCTTAAAGAAATAAAATGAAATCCCATTCCTTCCATCATGGAATTCAAGGCAGCAGATGTAGGGTCCCCAAAAAGTCTCCCATTCAGTCATTGATCAGATCCAGACCTGCTTAGCTTCAGCAAGTTGCTGCATCGTGCACCTTCAGACAATGCCCTTGTTGGAAATCTGCTTTATCTGCCTTTTAGCTAAGTGTCCAGTGGGTGTGGCCCCAGTGGAGGCTGAGTGAAGTGGTGAATCCACTCCAGGTTTCAGTCAGAACCAGTCAGAACTCCAAAGGAACTATCCAAGGTGCTTCCGTGCCTTGGATAAGCTGTTTTAGAGTTCTGACTGGTTTTGACTGAAAGAGCAGATTCACTGATCCACTGACATCGAAGTCAGAAGCCTCCACTGTGTGGCCCTGTGATCTGTCTATCTTCACATTAATGTCTTTGTTGACTGTGCACTGGTAGATTCAGCTGGACAAGCCACAAAATCAAGAGCTATAGGAGCTAGCATATATGCCCTTGGGAGTCAAGAGATGCAATTTCTAAAGGGGGCTTACTGTGCGTCGTGGCCTCGATCACTTTCTCCTCTTCTTTTGGCCGTACAGTCACTTGGTATTGGCTTTGCCTGTTGGGGCTGGTGACGTTGATCTCACAGCTTTGCAATACGTGATGAGGGGTGAGAGACACATTCTCCACATGGATGAAAGAGCATTCCTTCTCTCTGAGGAATAATGAGTACAACAACAGGAAGAAGTTAAGTAAAATACAAGGCGAGCAGATTCAGAGATATCTTGCTCAAAAGATGCTCACTTACTCCGATCCTGCGCTGTCTTTGTAGAAGAGTGTGAACAAGAGAGAGCTGGTGACCTCTTGCCTCACTTCCCAGCTGCATTTTAGCTGATCAATGCCATCAAATCGACAGTGGAGGTTCTTGGGCTGAGCTTCAACTTTACTATCTAATGAGTGGAAACCAGAAATCAGCCTTGTGTGGGGCCATGCAAAATTTGACAAAAGCAAACACAGGGAGGAAGAGCGAGGGGAGATTTGGCAGTGAGTGCTACTAGAAGTACAGAAGAGGATTTATAAAGTGTCAGGTTAGCAGCTGAAGAAGAAGAAGCTAATGCATTTAATGCAGTCCATTTTTCATGACAGAAATGGAGATTCTCCCTGCAAAAGACACCATCACCTCCAATGCCAATTGGCTTTCATTGGTGTTTCATTAGAGGCCCACATAGAATTGAAGTGCATGGATGGAGAAAGAGCCCTAGCTCTTATTCTGATGTTGCATTGTCCATGTGATGTTTTCATAACTTTGCTTCCAAATATCATGGGGTTGGGGACTGGCAATTTCAAAACATATCTCTGGCATAAGCCAACAGCACATGTCCATTTGCCCATCTCATGACCTGCTTCTGTCCCAGGAGCAGCATGCAACATTTTCAAGCAAAATGTCAACAAAGATGTTTCAGTTCAAGAGAATGTTCCAGCGAAGATGGGGTGACTAGAGTGTCATAAGAAGAGTCCTGCTGGATCAGGTGTGGATAACCTATATTGGTCTGGGGGACAGATTGCTCCCCTGGGCCAAACTGGTGGGCCAGATGATATCAAGGGGCAGGGCCCCACCTTGAAGCTCCACCCCCTCCCACAACATCATCCACCACACCCATTTTTCCTTTCTCCATGCAGAGAGAGGCACAGAGAAAGGGACTCAGCAGCTGATCGCAGGACTGGCTCCAGCAGGCAGTTAATGAATCCCTCAGCTGCTTCATTCACCACTCATGTGAGCAGCACAAAAAGGAAGCTATCCCCTTGTTATCTCTGATCTTCACATATGTATATTTATATTACCTCAATGATGGATCTGTTAAAGGTATGGGCCTCAAAGTTGCAATTTCCTGGCATTTTGGAGCTTGAGTGAACCTGGAAAGCCCTTAACACAACAGAATGAGCTGAAAGGATTTTTGTTAATTGGATTGGTTAATATAAGATAATATTTGCTTAGGAAGCAATCCTATAGCCACTAGACACTGTCTAGAGGGCCATAGGATTTTACAGTTTCTGGAAACTGAGGTCAGAGCCCTGCTCTGTTCCTAGAAACCACGCTCCCCGCCCCCTCGTAGCTGGCATGGTTCTCTCCACATTGCCTACATCTCCATACCAGGAAATGGAGTGCAGAGATGGGGAAAAGGGGGTGGTTCTGGGGACGGGGAGGGGAGGAAACTGCAAAACCTGCTTTACACAGCTTCCTATTGGGTCTCCAGGCCCCTTCCCTTCCCCGAGGCCACACCTAGACAGACAAAATCACCTATCTAGGCAAAAATGCAGGGCTGCCAGAGCACGGAGGCGAGGGTCACCTCCATGCTCTAGCTGCCCTGCATTGGCTAGTCACTACCCTCTGAATTCCGAGGCTGACAACTATCTCCATAGGGTTACACCCTTATCGTTTAATTTTTCAATAATTATTTACAAATTCCTTGACAGCCAACATTTCTGCTTTTTCCATCTGTCTACCTGAGGAGCTCTTGGTGGGTCTTCTTAACTGGAGAGTTTTCAGTGAGCAAAGAAGCCACTTCTGCTGCTCCACGCAGTATTGATATCTGGCCTTTGTGAATGGAAGGAGGACTTTTGTCTCTCTGACTGCCCCTTTGTTAACTTCACCACATTAGGGATGGCAGAGGATTCTGCCACGGATCTCAGGGAGGCCGAATGCCAGTGTATTCGGCCCCCTGAAATCTGTGGCGGAACGGCCTGCCCCACCGTGGATCCC
Organism: Heloderma suspectum; assembly: GCF_057233095.1. NCBI lineage: Eukaryota > Metazoa > Chordata > Lepidosauria > Squamata > Helodermatidae > Heloderma > Heloderma suspectum. Next base: position 41,155,545 of record NC_139464.1, on the reverse strand, counting down.
CCCGGGACGAGACTTACCTGGGGTGGATCTTCTGGGCGGCGGCGGCAGCTGGTCTTCCGACCGGCTGCCGCTGCTGCCATTTGCAGTTTTGTTTTGTTTTTTTACACACACGTGATAGGCTACGTAAGTTTTTACGTAGGCTAAAACGTCTGGGTAAAAAAAAAAAGGCGTACGCAAATGGCGGCCGCTATGGCCGCCGCCATTTGCATTCCTTATTTTGGGCCGTCTTAGTCTACGTAAATAATTACGTAGACTAAGATGGCGAAAATAAGGGGGATGCAAATAGCATCCGCTACGCTATTTGCGTTCCACTTATTTTCGCCGTCTTAGTCTACATAAATATTTACGTAGATTAAGACATCAAAAATAAGGAACGCAAATGGCGGCGGCTCCACAGGGAGCACAGCTCCACTCTCCTCCTTCCCTCCCTGCTGCCGTGGTGGCAGTGGCGCCGGCAGGACAGGAGGAGGATGAGTGGGGAGCACTGCTCCCCTCTTGTCCTCCTCTGTCCCGCCACTGCCGCTGCAGTAGCAGGGAGGGAAGGAGGAGAGGGGAGCGCCACTTCCCCGCACTCCTCCCTTTTGCACACAAAGTCACTGTGTGCAAGTCTTTTGTTCTCCCCCCTGGGGTCGGGAGGGAGAATGAAAGACCTGTGCACATAGGGGCCCCGCTGTGCAGAAAACGGAGGATGGGAAGGGAGCGCTGCTCCACTCTCCTCCTCCCTTTTGCGCATAGCGACCCCGCCGCCATGTGCAACTGGCTCCTTCTCCCCCTCCTGGGACCGAGGAGGGGGAGAAGGAGCCAGTTGCACATGGCAGCAGAGTTTTTTTGCCCAAAAGGGTGGCGGGTGGTGGCAGGGACTCTTGCAGCTACCACCCACCGCCATTTTGCGCAAAAAACCTCAGCAAAGTTCCGAACTTTAAGGAACTTTACCACGGCTCAGCCTGCCTATGCAGGCTGAGCTGAGTCCATGGCAGGGATCCATCGGGCCCCAAAAGGGCTGGCTTTCCCGGCGACAGACAACCCTAGGTCAGACTGGATAGATCTGTCCATTTCAGTTTCTTTCAGTTTCTCATTTTATTAATCTGGGACTTTGAGAATTTCTCCAATCTTAACTTCAGTTCACCCCAAATGTTGAGAATTTTGTTTGAAAAGTTCACATGAAAATTCGTAAGCATTTTTGTGCAAATTTCTCCTAATACATGCAGTTTTGTTTGCATGTATTAGGAGAAATATGCACAAAATGTGTATGAATGTTCATGTGAGGTTCAGGATGAGCAGAAGTTACAAGTGGAAAAATGAGAAACAGAGAAACCGCAATTGACACCCATACTGCCGGATTTGTCTTGCCTCTGCCAGCATTCACACAAACAACCAGCTCTTTGTAGGATTACCTTCCGACGTTTTCCATGTCACCACAGAGCTCCAGTCACTGAAATGGCCGACAAGACCACTGACCTGCCTCAGTTTGCTTTGAACACGAGCAACATAGGTGCTCCCGGGCTCAAGTTTATCACGTTGGAGAAGGCAATCGGTGGTATTTGAGACCCACAGAGAGGAAGATTTCTGGCAAAGGAGAGAGATTGGCATGGAAAGGGAAATACCAAAAAAAATGAAAGCATTTATTAATTACATTTATATCCCACCTTTTAAAGCCAAGAACTGCACAGGAACTTTCAGGAAGTGTGAAAGCCAGCAGATAACTAATTTCCAATCTGCACCTCAGCTCAGCAGGTACAAATCAGGACAGACTATATCAGAATTCACAAAGATCAAATTCCTCAAGTATCCCTTTCCTTATGCCCAGCAGACTGCACAGGGCCATGTAGGACATTTTGCTGCCTGAGGTAAAGGACAAGATGGCGCCTCCACCCAGTCCATGTATTATTGATTGATTGATTGATTGATTGATTTCTTACATTTATATCCCACTTTTCTTCCATCGTGGAACTCAAGGTGGCTACATGTGGTTCCAAGTAGCCTCCCCTCCAAGCACTGACCAGACTCAGGCCTGCTTAGCTTCAGCAAGGTGGCTGCCTCAAGTGCCTTCAGACCATTTCTATAACCAGCAAAAGCAACACCCCGTTCTTAGATTATGATGATTTGTTTTTCTGTCTGTTGTGCAATGATTTCATAGGGACATAGGAAACTGCCTTATACCAAGACAGACCACTGGTCCATCTAGCTCAGCACGGTCTACACCAGCCTTCCCCAACCTGGGGCCCTCCAGTTTTGGAATTCAACTCCCACCAACCCCTGCCAGCATAGCCAATGGTCAGGAATGCTGGGAGTTGAAGTCCAAAACATCTGAAGGGCCCCAAGTTGGGGAAGGCTAGTCTGCACTGATTGGCTGTATCTCTCTAGGGTTTCAGACAGGAGTCGTTCCCCGCCCTGCCTGGAGATGCCAGGGACTGAACCGGTCACCTTCTGCTATGGATGTAAAGATTTTGTTAAATCCGTTCCATCTGTGTTTCACGGTTTGCCAGGTATCTTTCATTCAGTCATCCGCTCATTGACAGAATCGGGATTTTTTTTTACTAGGATTTCATTCTACTTATGCTAATTCACATTAGCACTAGTGAATGCACATTAACTAATGTGTATTTGTGCATTTGTGCAAGTGCACCAATGTGTACTTGCACTAATGTGAACTAGTGTTTATGCAAATTAGCACAATTCCCTCTCAAAAGTGAAAAACCAGATCGCAAGTCCACAGAATCCATATGACTCGGAAAAAGCCGGTCCGCTATGGAATCTGCAGGATAGATTCGTAGAAATCCAAACTGATTTGAATCTGTTGCAAATTTCTCAACATCCCTACCTTCTGCATGCAAAGCATGTGCTCTGCCACTGAGCCATGGCCCTTCCTAATATGTTTTAGTCCTCCCATGTCAAACATTTCAGGAATCATTTCAGGTATTGGTAGACAGAGGAATCCTATTGATCTTAGGGGAAATTAGGGGAAACTGCAATAGCATTGTGAGAAATGTGTTTCTCTCAAAAATAATAAACTGCCTGTAGTTTAACTCAACTCTGTATGCAACAGCCAGTTCCAAGCTAAAACAAATCGCTCATGCATTTAAAACACAAGTGTGGAGGCTGCAGGGCAACATGGGCTGGCCCTGCCCCACCACCAGCATGCCCAATGGCCTCACCAGTCACACATTGGCCACACCACTCACACATTTGGAAGCTTGTGGAGGGTCCCTACATGCATACCAATGAACACACAAAGTACACCTGCCCAAAAGGGAGGAGGGAACTTGGCCAATCAGGTTATTTGTAAACCACCTTGGAAAGATGTGTATCCTAAAACTTGGGATAATAAATGAGTAAGAAACAAACAAACAAATAAATACATCCTGAAGTTGTCAATGGACTAGGGGCCTTTTTTTTTTTTCTTCCTGCAGCAAGATAATATGGTTATTCTTCCAGAATCCATTCGGAACTTCTAATTCTTGGAAGTCAGTGCAAATGCTCTGGCTGGCCTTAACTGCTTTTGCAGAATATGTCCACCATTAAACTTTTAAATTGTATTTTATCGTCTGTATTTTATTGTCTTGCATTTTATGGTTTTAACCATTGTGAACTGCCCAGAGAGCTTCAGCTACTGGACGGTATAGAAATGTAATAAATAAATAAATAAATAAATAAATATCACTAATTGCATGACATAAATATGAACAGAAATGCTGCCATGACTGTAACAACGGTCATACCTCCCAGGGTTCCCAATCCCTTTTGTAGCTTATGTGAAAGTCCAGGGCCCCATCCAGCCAAGGGCTTCTATTTGTTCCACCATCTGCTTCCCATGCCAATAGGAAGCCACCTTCTTTTGTCTCACTGATGGCTAATTTCTGGGGTGGAGGAGGCTGGACTAAGAGAGTGAAGAGAGAAAAAACACAGGTTAAACTTTGCTCATGTGGAAAAGCCCAGATCTGCCTATGGTGACCAGCAATGGAACAGAGCAGCACCCGCATACTTTGATAGTTGTAAAAAGTGAATGTTAACAGGAGCAGCTTTTCTTACCTTTATATTTCTTTCCTTGAGTGAGCAGCCCGGGTTTATTAAATTCAGAATTTGTTTCTTTTAAAATGTTTTGATTGTTTAAACGTGGTATTTTATTCTTTTAACTTTGCTGTTCACCACTCTGTAATCTTTTGATGTGGATTGGTATATAAATATTGTTAAATAAATAAATAAATAAATAAGTTGCATTTGCCAAAATTCCCTTTTCTATACAACTACGAACAGTAAGTAAAGAAACCTTTGGCATCTGGTTAGTGTAGCCGTATGTCCTCCTTCATAAGGGACAGTCCTCTATTTGAAGGGAAGTCCAGTCCAAGTCCACTTTAAAGATGAAGAACCTTCTGAAGGCAGAGCCAGCAGGGGCCTGGAAGTCACACACCAACAGTGAGCACCTGGACCACAGACTGGGCAGGCTCATAGCTCACCTGGTCACTGGGTCTTCCCCGCTATGGTGAGATGTATTGCATCTCTATTTAAATTACAGTGATTATTTCTAAATTTGCATCTGTACATACAAATTAACATATGTGTCACCAAGACCTGGTTGGATGAAGGGGGAGGGGTAAACCTCCCCCAAACATGTCCATCACGGTATCTTGTACAGCACCAAGCTTGACTTGTGGGGTGGGGAGAAGGTAGCCTTCATCTATCACAACTTGTGGCCCTCCAGATGTTTTGGCCTACAACTCCCATCAGCCCTAGCCAGGACAGCCATTGGTGAGGGTTGATGGAAGTCACTCCTGGTCTATAAGGATTCCATATTCCTGGTCAGGTACCCTGTCCAACTGTCAGCCAGTGTCCTGGTACTGGGAATCTGAGGTAGGATCAGGATTCTGTTTGTGTACTGTACACACTGCTGCCTAACATTCTCCCTGCCTGAGCTGATGGAGGTGGTGTTGGCTATGGTCCAGGATTTCATAGTCAACATGTTACATTGTGTCTGACCCAACAGGTGTTAGGAAGTTAGGACACACTTGTGATCTGGTTTTCTGTACTCAACTAGGGGAAGATGATTGAGCATGGGGGGCACTTTCACATTTCTGGGAGACTTGAATACATACAATTGTCGAACAGGCTGACATTCTGCTGGACTTCCAGTTCCTGCTCTGATTTGAAAATGAAGGTATTTTCCAGCAACACATGGAAATTCGTCTGGTTCATGCGGCAGCTCCAATGTATCTGAGAGTCACCTTTTTGGGAATTGCACATCATGTTGATGAGGTTCCTATAAGCACCAGAAAAGCCTCATTTTATTTACCAATTAGCAAAGTTGCTAGCAGCTAGGCATGTCCCAAGCCTTCCTTAAAAGCTGAGCAGGTCTAAGACATTTTGGTACCAAAGTCCCAGAGAATGGTGCGTGCATGGTACTTGATGTAGTTCCACTCTGAAAGCTAAGGAAGACTGGCCCTGCAAGCTCCCTGGATCAGACACCACTTTGGAACAGTATTTAACCCAATCAGAGCTTACAAGCACCCTCCTAACACTAATTAACACAGGGCACGGCATTCTGTTTATGAGAGCCACTCAGCCACTAAGGGTGCAAGGTCTGGAAAGCCATTTTACTGGTGCCCTGTTTTATACCTGTCATAGCAGCCCATCACACCGAAATTTAGCATGTGAATCTTTTCCTGCAAGGCTGGAAGCTGAAGCTAGGGCTGGTGAGAGATGAGGAGGACCATTTCCCTTCTTTTTTAGGGACAGTTGAAATAGGCCATGTTGTTTCTATTGTATTTTGGATGGCAAGGCAAAATTCTTGCGCGGTGGGAAGAGAATCAGAGTAGCATTCAAATGCAGCGAGAGTTTTCCCACCCATATAGCTCACATGAATGAAACATCAGCCAGCAGTTCTGGACTACTGACAAGTTGTTAACAGCCTTGAGCCTTGTTATGTTAAGGAGGATAGCCGAAAAAGAAAGAGCGTTCCACCCATTAATAATATAAGAAGTGCAGCTAGGTGCCGCTCATCTGCACCTGATATCTTTTCCCCAGGTGATCACTGCAAGACAGAGGGCTGGCCAGATTGGCTGCTAGCATAGATGGTTGTAAAAGGAGATTAGACAGACAAGTCATGGGGCAAAACAGATCATTAGTTATATGGGTATTATCTAGCTATCACAGCTAAATGGAACCTCCAGGGGTTAACTTATGACAGGTTAGGCACTAGGCACTGGGTGAATCAATGGATACGCAGGCAGTGTGATGTGCATGGTACAAAACAAAACAAAACAAAACAAGTGACCACCAGTAGTGCATCCGTATTATAACTTTATAGATTCTAAAATTTAAAAAATTTAAGGGAGTAATCCTATGCGGATCAACGGTTGCCTCCAGCCCCAAGGGCGACCAGGGAGGGAGGAGTAGTGAGGAGTGGATCTCTTCTGCACTCCTGCTGCCCTGCCTTCGTGGCTAGACAGCCAATTTCTGCTTTCTAGCCACGGGACCTCAGAGTGCAGGGAGAGGCGACCAGATGACACATAGGAAGTGTCATACTGGCACTTCCGACCTCCCCATCCCAGCCCACCCACGGGAATGCCCCATTTCCCCCATTCTGTACTGCTCTTCTGAGCACAGAGCACAGGGTCGATCCGCACTGCCTACAAGGCGGCACAGGGGAGGAAGGGAGGTTCTCAGGAAAACAACCTCGAAGCACGGGCTCAGAGGTTGGTTCCCAGGAACTGACCAATCCTATGGCCATCTAGCCGCTAACTAGCGGCCATAGGATTGCTCCCAAAATTTATAGTTTTTAAAAATATCCATCCATCCATCCAAACAGATTTTAAAATGTGAAATATTTTGGTAATGACCCCAATAAGGTCTGCCTGGCGACAACGTTATTATCTTTTCCATGCCAGGTTAAGACCTCTCTCTTTTCCCAGCCATTTGGCAGCACATGATGAGTTTTCCCTGTATGTGTCTTTAGTTATGACTAACCGTTCAAAGCTGTTTTTAGTTAAATCTTGTTTGTGTATATTGTCTGTATGCTTTTATGTGAAGGGCTGTTAAACTTTGTATATTGTATTTTAACATTTTAACTTCCGTAAACTGTCCAGAGATTGGCTATGGGGCAGTACAGAAATAATAATAATAATAATAATAATAATAATAATAATAATACACCAGCTTCAGTCACTGGAGCTGCTGTTTCATACTGAAATTTTTCACATGTTAAAACCTGTTCAGATAGATAGACATTTTTAAATCTGTAAATTTTAAAATTTTAAATGTTTAAATCTGTAAATGTATAAGCTGGATGCGCTACTGGTGGTTATTTTCTTTGTTTTGAGGTATTTTCATCTGTGTACAGTGTCGGAGGGTTATCACCACATCTCAGTCTCCTCCTCTACTGCCACCACTGCCACTCCTTCCTTTCTTCGTGACAGACCGATGTGAAGTTCCTCACTTCCTCTTTCAAAAGAATACAGAACAGGAAGGCAGATAACGGAATGAAGCATGACATGTTTATCTTCTGGAGGAGACCAAGAAGATTGCTAACAAATTCTTCCCTTTATTTTTCTTTTCCTTCCTCACAAAATGCACCTTAGCCTTTTCTCACACATTACCATTATTAATGTGTGCAAGAGTGTGCAAAACACAACATTTTAACAACATATTATATATGCTTTTTAAGCCAAGAACTACACAGGAACTTTCAGGAAGTGTGAAAGCCAGCAGATAACTAATTTCCAATCTGCACCACAGCTCAGCAGGTGCAGATCAGGTCAGACGCATTCACAAAGGTCAAATTCCTCAAGTATCCCTTTCCTTATGCCCAGCAGACTGTACAGGGCCACGTAGGACATTTTGCTGCCTGAGGTAAAGGACAAGATGGCGCCTCTCCCCAGTCCATGTATTATTTATTGATTTATTTCTTACATTTATATCCCACCTTTCTTCCATCGTGGATCTCAAGGTGGCTACATGTGGTTCCCAGGTGGTCTCCCCTCCAAGCACTGACCAGACCCAGCCCTGCTTAGCTTCAGCAAGGTGGCTGCCTCATGGGCCTTCAGACTATGCCCTGGGATGTGTGGAAGCTGACTGGCAGGACTTGAGATGGGACAGCATCATGTACCACACCTGAGGGCAGCATGCTAAGTTAGGGGGTGCAGGGCAGGCTGTGTGCACACACAGCTCGGTCGTCCACCACCTTGCAGCCACTCCCCGCCTTTCAGCACCTGCTGCCTGAAGCAGCTGCCTCACTTTGCCTAATGATAGAGCCTGCCCTCTCCAGCATTCATTCACATTACTCTGCAAGGACTAAGAGCTCAGGCACTCACACATTCTCCTTATAGTAAAGGCTCATCTTGACAAGGTCCCTTGCCTCCTGGCATTCAGACCAAGTGCAGGCCGTGTAGGACTCGTAGTCAGTGGAGCAGTTGAGGGTCTGCATCAGTGGGCTCTCTGAAAAGGAGAGAAAAATGTCTCTGAGGATATTAACTGTCAGCACCTTGTCAGGGAGGAGCAAACAAACAATCAAAAAGCAGGGAGTAAATGACTGACTAATAATTAATCCCTCTCTTGTTATTCATGAATTTAAGATATATAGATTTTCCTCTCTCTCAGACTCACGGTTCTGAGGGTGGCAGGAGAAGAAGTCTCTAGGGCGCAATCCTATCAGGATGCCTGTCAGCCTCTGAACTCGGAGCTTCACCTTTGCACCCCTCCCGCTCTGCACTTTTGCTGGATGGGGTTTTTACCCATCTAGCTGGGGATCTGTGTAGCAGGAGGGAAGGAAGCTGGGGAGGATGGAGGATTCTTCATAAGCCAGGCTACCCAGTCCCCTCCCCTCCATGCCCACAGAACCACTCCCTTTCCCTCCACTCTGAGGTCACCTTTGCCACCTCAGAGAGGCAGCCAATGTGCTTCTCTCCACGCCAGCTGCAACGGGGAGGAGGAGAGGATGGGGAGCTCAGACTCCCAGGCCCAAGGTCAGAGTGCTGTCTATGATCTCAGATCCAGGAATTTGAACTATCTTATGGCCCCCCAGATGCTATCTAGGGGCATAGGATTGCTCTCTTAATGACTTCAGGGTATTTTCTCCAGATATGCTTACAAATATATGTGTCTATTCATTATCCCTTTATCTTCAAGCCGACCCCCTATCTGCCAAGCTACTGGCAGCCCAACTTAGCATGCATGGTCACTAGGAAGTAAGCACCACCCAGCTCAATGGGGCTTATTCCCAAGTCAGTATGCATGGTGTTGTAGCCTTAGGGTGCAATCCTATGTATATTTACTCAGAAGCAAGGCCCAGTGTTTTCACTGACTCTCTAGTAAGTGTGTTTAGGACTGCAGCTTAAAACTCCTACTGTCACATAGTTTTCTTTAGGGATGTGCATTAGATTCAGACAAAGTCCAAAACCCAAATAGAATCAGGCCACTTCAGTCTGGTTCTGTTGGGTTCTAAGGTAAAGCAGGCTTTCCTCCAAAGTGAAAAGAACCGGAGCTGCTCCAGAACAAGGCTTCGCTTGTGACTCATGTTTCGGATATGATACATGTCCACAGACTTTATGTCTCCAAATAGCATCTTTGGGTTTTGGTTCTCTTACTGCTGCAGGGAGTGGGGAGGGAGTGCAGTTGAGTGGCTGGCTGGTCCACCTGTTACTACCGGGACACATTTTACTGCAGGGGACACATTTTAGCACCAATCACTGTGCTTTGTGGGAGGGCAAGGATGGGACTGTGAGATGACCATTCTTCCAATGCCACCATGCTTCAGTATGAAAAAGCCTTAGGCTGGTTTTCAAACATTCAACCTTCAAGCATTCAGAGGAGTCTCTGAATAGAACCTGTGTTTGTACAACTGGTATGTGGATAGTCTCTCTCTGCTCAGTTGGGGACCCAGGGTTCTTGATCAGATATACAGATATTACACACATCAAAGCTGCATGCACATAGGACCTATTCAGAGGATTGCCTGGATGTGTGAAGGCTGGGTCAGGGCCAGAGGGCCCGTTCCCACTTCCCGCCCCTACGTGGTCAGTGCATGGGTGGTTGTTATACGAACAGGGCTTATCACAGACAGTGGAGGTATGGAGGTAGCACTTGTCTATTGCAGGGACCCTTGGGGGAGCGGGTGATACAAACCTTTGTGCATCACACTCCCTACAGGGGTCCTGAAGGTGGAGACCAAGGCAACCATTGCCAGAGCTGTAGTATGAACTTTGTCACCACTGCAATATTATCCCTAAGTTCAGTGTTTTTTATTTAGACTTTGGAGGCAATGTCAGCCACTCATGTACATGGGAGAAAGTCAAGTGTGCACTTCAGGCCACCAGAAGGGTGCCACCCAAGTATCCTCTGGGAAACCTCAATGTCTAGCACAGGAATGTTGAACCTTGGGACCAGGGGCCAAATCTGGCCTTTCTGGGGTCCCAATCCAGCTCTGTGGTGTTTAGATGGCCACACACTATTTCCACCAGCTGCCCATTGTTTGGTTGGTTTCCCAACTTTTGTAGCTTTTTCCCCATTCTAAAGAGCTGAAAGACCTTCCTAAGACTTAGTTACTGGACTTAAGGGGTAGAATCCAACTAAAGTTCTACTTAGAGTAGACCCATTGAAATGAATGGGGATTAAATTAGTCATGACTAACTTAAGTCTCATTCATTTTAATGGGTCTGCTCTAATTAGGACTTTAGTTGGATTCTACCCAAGAGCTTTAAGCAAACTATGCTGGTATTTTTGGCATTTTGGCCCTGCTCTTTTTGCTTCTGGCCACTGGAGTGTGGCCTCCGGGAGCTTCTCCAAAATTGAATTTGACCCTTAGGCTGAAATATTGTCAACACCCCTCGTCTGGTGTAATGGCTGGATTTTTCCTCCTCTCAGCACCGTCCCAGATTGCAGCCTACTGTGTCTTCCATAACTAAATTAGAGCCACTGCACCATCTCCTATCTGCATAATGCACCCCTTCATTTCCATATCCCCTCCCTGATTTTCATTTATTGGTGTGACCCAGCTGGCTTTTATCAACTGTGCATAATTGTGCATTGACCATTTCATTCTGCTGAGAAACCAGGGAGATGGACACCAGAAGGAACATGGAAGAGGAAATGAAATGAAAGGAGGAAAAGGAAATGACAGAAGAGAGGGAGAAAAAAAGAAAGGAAAGAGTGGAGCAATTAATACAAAACTCACGCTGAGCTTCAATGATGTAAGAGATGAGGCTCAAGGTCAGGACAACGCTACAGAGCTTCATGTTCTTCCAGTCTCTCTTCTTTTCTGAATAATTGTGCTGTGGAAATTCTGTTAAGTGCAGCTGATGCCTGACCGCCTTCCTGGTGACTGTTCAATATTGGGAGCTTTTTCTGGGTCACCTGCTGAATGTGAGAGTAAAAGTATCCATTATAAGAAAGGGTCATCCTGGACTTTCTTTCACCACCTAGCTCACTGGTTTCCAAATGTCCTACCTTCGAGGAATCCCTGTCCGCATTGCCTTCTCTGCCAATGAGCTCCTGATTGTCTGCCACAAAATCACCATTTATTTTGGAGGATCCTGGAGCTTGTAAACACCCTAGTCCAAGTGGAATCCTCATCCACCATTTTGTCCTCACCAAGTTATCTGGGAACACTCTCCACTGGTGTTGCACATGGTAAGAGAAGATTGAGAGAGGTGGGGAAATTGCTTGTCAGGGAAGCTTGTCTGCCATTATTGATCAGCTCATTATGAACCTCTAAATGTATTTATTTACTTATTTACAACATTTGTATACTACTCCCCATCCAAACAGATTCCAGAGCAGTGAACACAAGAAGTACAATATTTAAAAAGATAAAGATTAAAACACCATATTAAAATTATTAAAAACAAAATGCCAATAAAAACCATGGCTGGTCATTTAAGGAATGCTTCCCAGGGCACCCCAGAAGATAGTTTGAAGCCCCTTGTCCTCCTAAACTGTTGCCACATTTAAGAAATGGCTTCCAGCAAGGTCAGCACAGACAGGACTGGCATCAGGGGTAGGCATGGTTGGGCATCTGCCAAGGTCCCCACCACAGCAGGGACAGACTGACAAGAGTCCCCTGGAGTCATTCCTCCTCTCCACCATTGCAACCTGCTTGTTCACCTGCCTCTTGCTCTGGCTCAAACAACAGTGGTGGTGGTGGTGAGAAGGAGGTAGGGATGGTGGAGGAATCCATCCGGGGGGGGGGGTCAATTCCACTGAGCTTTTGCTGGCTCAGCCCCCTGGGCTTGCTTGTCTGTGAACTGGCCCAACATGACCTGCATGAGTTGGGCCAGCTCGCAGACTTCCGCCACTGGAACATGGTGCGCAAACCTCTCATGCTCTCCTTGCCTATGATGACAATGGCAAGGGGAGCATGAGGGGTTTGCACACAGCGGCGGTGGTGCCACCACCACCACCCACCACTGCCACCATGCACAAACCCCTCGCACTCTTCTTGCCAATATCAGCACGGGAGAACAAGGAGTTTGCACAGAGTGCCAGCGGCAGGCGGCAGTGGCAGGAGTCCCCATTGTCACCACCCACCACCCGCTGCCACAGGCACTGCTGCTGCCGCCACTGCGCACAAATGTCTCCTTCTCCCTCCTGGGTCCCAGGAGGGAGGAGACATTTGCGCATGGTGGGGTCACTGTGCGCAAATGTTTCCTTCTCCCCCCGGGACCTCGGGGAGGGAGAAGGAGACATTTGTGCTTGGCGGTGGTGGTGGGCAGGGGGTGCTGTCGGTGGGGACTCCTGCCATCGCCACCTGCTACCACTGGCACTGCTGCCATCATGCACAAACCCCTGATTTTACAGCATCAGACATCCCTAGATGAAGGAGCAGTGGATGCCCCACTGCCTACATGCTCACAGGCTCTCTGCCAGTGTCGCAATGATCAGAAAGAGGATGAGGAGCTGGTGACAGTGGTGATGAGAAGGTAGACTCACTGAGGGAGGGGACCCATTGAGGGTGTCTTGCCCAAGGGTCCTCCAAAGCCTGGAGCTGGCACTGAGCACAGATGAAAGGCAGAATCACAATCTCAGTCATCTCACCCACGGGAGAAAACTGCTCTGGTTTCTCTTCAAATCACACAAAGCTTTCACCTTTTACAGAAAGAACTGGGAAAAGACAGAAACTGTTCTGTTGAGTTAGATCAGGGACTCCCAGTCTCACCATGTCTCCTCACCAAGGAACTTCCCCATGTGGAGCTCAGCAGACAGAATCCCACCATCACTCAGAAGCAAACTAGACATGTCATGGGTGACTCATGATCAGCTCTTCTAATGTCATTTCCTTTCTCTAAAAGTGGCTGTGGGGGCTGAATTAGATTGGGCCCATGACGGGAGAACTTAACCATTCCACCTACATCATTTCTCTAATTGAAATCGCCCTCCTCCTACTAAAACTCCTTTCAGCCATAGGAAAGGGCGGGGTGGGGCTGGGGGACAGAGTTATTTGTCTTTCCCACCCTGCAAAGCTAATAACAGTGAAAGTAAAAGAGGCTGTTTTTTTAGGTGGGGAAATATCCTGGTGGAAAGCTTAAAAAAAAAATCAGTCCTCTCTCAGCCCCAACCCAAATCAGCTCCCTCCCTTTCTGACATTGCTTTTAAATGTTTGGGTTTTTTTTAAAGGATGTCCAGAGATCCCATCTGGTGATGGTGCAAGACGTTATGCCACTTGAGGCAGAAGAATGTGCTGTATGCTGTTACAGTACAGGTGCTCTCCAGGGCCACCTCACCCACAATACCTCTCTCCAAGGAAAGGCCTGCTCTGTAGCAGGCAGCCACTGCCTGCACAGAAAAGGTGGCAGGGACAGTGGGTGGCCCTCCCAGAAGTGGAGAGTGGTGCATGGTCCACCAACCCAGCTGATCTGCTACCTAAGCTGAAGGTCTCACCCTGCCTCACGGGAGGGCCAGTTCTGATCCCATCACAGATCTTCCATGTCGCTTCTCAAGGCTTGTACCCAGACAGACATCCTAAACCTGGAAGGGCATCCTAAACCAAGTGCTAGCCAAGGCCTATGTGTATACATTCTTGGGCAAATATGCCCTACCCATCTGATTTGTCCCCATTTTTTTTTTCTTCCTTTGGCAGTAAACACGTGAACAAGGCTCATTCATGTACCAAAATGGACACATAAGCCAAAGGTGCACAACCTTTTGGTCCTGACAGCTGCATCTAGGGCTCTGATAGGGGCCCCTCATGTGTGTGCACACATTTGTAAGCATGCACATGTAATTCTTACCAGTTTGGACATTTTTCCACTAAGCATACAAAGCCCAGTTCAATTTTATGCATATCTACTCAGACATCAGCCACAGAATATGATACGGGGGGAAAACAGGCTTTTAAAACACAGGCCTCCCATTGCCACACCTTCTCCTTGCATGACTGGTTTAAAAATACCCTGTACCTTAAATACCTTTAAATTGTAAAGGCATTTAAAGAGCAAGGTATTTAAAGTATGAATGCCTATCAATCGCTCTTATCACTGAACAGGTTTTCCCTGCTTAGTGCTGAAGAAAGCCTCTTCCCTCTCTCCCCATGAACCCAACTGTATGTCCCAGAGCTGATAGTAGTCCCTCATCATCATAAATATGTTATACTATGACAGGAGTAGGCAACGTAGTGCCCGCCAAATGTTTTAGACTACAGCTTCCATCAGCCCCAGCCAGCATGGCCAGTAGCCAGGGAGCTGTAGTCCAAAACATCTGGAGGGCACCAGGTTGCCTGCCATTGTTCTATAACCATGTTCAGTTAGCCAAATGCTTACTGGGGAGTAACCATAACAATAGCCCCCCAAACCCCACAATTTTCTTCCTCTCTGGGATGAGTTTCTTTACCTGTGTAATGGACACATCTGGAACCACTACAGGATTAAGCCTCTTACTCTTCCTTTGCTGCCAAGTACAGATACAGGAACCTTCCCATTCTTCATTCTTCAAATCTCCTCTTTGATAGACAAATCAAACATTTAGAGCCACAAGATATCATTTTCATGGGACAAGTGTCGTCTCCCTCAGCCTCCACTCCTTGTGCATTTTATATGTTTCACTTTTCAGTATCTCTGATTCAGGGAAGAGAAACTTGTTCTCTTTTTGTTGTTATGCTATTTCACAAGGTTTTTTTTTCCACAGAAGTATAGTGAAATACTCTGATGCTGGCAAAAGGGAACTGTTTGTAACGCTTTATTTCCTGTCATCTTAGGGATGTCTGTCACTGGGAAAACTCATTCTTTTTTGGCTCGATGGAATTCTGTGTTGTGTACAACTTGCTTTGTGTTGGCAAGCCAAGCTGCAGACTGTTCTCCAAACTCCAGGAACTTTTTTGCACATTTTTTTTTAAAGTTCTGCAATTTGAACAAATTTCTGAGCAATTTGCTCAAATTATGGCTGAAATATGGCTGAATTTGCATAATTGGTGCAAAATCGGCCCTAATTTGTGCAGATTGCTCAGAAATGTGTGCAAATTGCAGAAACACCACCCACCCACCCACCCATGTGGAAAATCTGCAAGCTGGCCTGACTCACTGCTAATTGAGACAGGTGCCATAATGAGAACCAGAACAATGTCTGGAAAGCCGAGCCTAGGGAAACATGTCAAACTCCACCCCACAAATGGATTTCTCCAACATATATCTTCCCTGCAAGTCAAAATGCAAGTAGGAGTTGGTGATGGATGAACTGACTTCCATCATAATTCGTAATTTGCCTGCATAATTATAAACAATAAGTTATATGTAATGATAAATGATAAGTTCAAATGGAAGTTCTCCAGTATTACGAGTTTTTGAACAATCTTTGAATTTTTGCAAATATGCATTACCAAAATGCACCAAGGAGACATGGGGTTGGATCTGGATTTCAGCTGGATCAACTGCACTTCCCCGCCCCCTCCTTCCCACAGCAGCCTCTCCAGACTCCTGAAAATGCTACACAGAGAGTTAGGAGATGGGGGGGGGCTCTCGAGGAAGGCAGATCCTGGAACTGCCATGGTATGCATAAAATAGTGTTCATTTCTGCAAAAGTAAAAACAATAAACTAGTCATTAAAACAACTAAGGGCACAACCCTATGCATGTTTAGACAGAAAATGTCCTACAACTCCTGGCATGGCTGACTGGGGAATGCTGGGAATTGTACAACTGTTTTCTGTCTAAACATACATAGGATTGCACCCTAAGGGAATGATCCTGGGCTCCCTTGGGAGATTGCTGGGGATGTGGCAGTCCTCGCTCCTGGTCCATGGAGAGGGAGGTCTACCCACAATGGTCCACCCAGCACAATAATGGAAAGCTCTGCCTCAGATACTGCTTCACAGTTGCTGCTCCAATGATGATAAGCGTTAAAAGGGGCAGCCTGGGAGAGCTTGGTGGAAGCCTTAGGTCCACTGGATCCAAAGCCCCCTCATTCCCCCCAACACCCCCCCCCTCCAGAAAGGGTGAAAATGTATGCCAACCCTGGAATTGGCATGCATATAAGTAGTGAAAGTTGGTACCCCTCATCAAACTCTAAACCATGCCCCTTTTTCAAAAGTGGCACATGCCCCACCCCCTTTGGAGACTAGATGTCCCGCTCTAGCCAGAAGTCCCACCTTCAGAAGTCCTGCCCCAGAAGGAGTGATCAGCTGGTCAGGTCATATGACCATCAGGGTCACCTGATTGGGGTCATGTGACCCCTCTTACAAACTCATCATGCCACCATGGACCAATCGGATGAGGTTTTAGAGCCCTAACAGGCCATTTCCAAACCATCTCTGGATTGGCTCAGAGGAGTCACGTGACCCCTCTAAGAACTTGCCCCATCACAACAAACCAATACGAAGAGGTTTTAGCAGAAACATCCTATCCTGTCAGCCAGTCAGAAGAGGTGCAGCCAGATTTTATATTGTTTTATTGTGTGTCGTTTGGTTTTAATTTTTGTGAACTGCCCAGAGAGCTTCGGCTATTGGGTGGTATAGAAATTAGATGATAGATAGATAGATAGATAGATAGATATTCTATCAATGTAGCCATTTAGCTTGTCCAGCTAAATAACCTTCAATAACATAGTGATCCAATCACTATGTTCCCCTGTGTTGTTAGAAAGTTTTATGTTAGACATACACTCTAGGCATATTTAAAATGTGGCTAGGCCCCGCCCACAAAACTATACTCACCCCTGTAAAGTATCTTTGTATCATTACTCCCCACATTGAGATGTAGAAGCCACCCTGCAGATCATCAGGGTTATATTACTCAAAATGTAGCAGCCTTTTATTTTCCCATTGGGAAAAAGTAAACATTTTATAAAAAGCAGAAAAACAAAAGTTGCAGCATTTCAGATCCGAAGCAAAAGGATCCTTTTACAACAACTCTGTAAGGAAGACAAAATTAAGCGTTTTGTAAAATCCGTAAAAATAAAAGTCATGGGATTACAACAGCCCCCCAAGGTAGACATGCTTTAAACATAGCTAAGATTTTGTAAAAAAAAAAAAAAAAATCAGAATCAAGAGGTGCTGTTTAGCAAGAGCTGGGGTAGGGAGACTATACTTTAAAATGGAAATAAATTCTCATTTTAAATGTGCTTTGCCTATTTTGCTTGTAAACTAGCTGTTAGCAGTATGGTAAATTTAGGAATCCAAGCATCCGATCCTGGAGATTGTGGAGTTCCCTAATTCCCAAGAGACAGAAGATTTTGCAATAGCTGTTATGCATATAGGAAACAAAAGTAACATCTTAATTAAAAATAGATGGTGTGCAGCCCATCTATTTATATGTGGGGGGAAATTGAACTGTATAGACCAATGCAACTGGTGCTTGAAGACTCCGATTAGCAAGTCAGGATTGGGTGGGGTTTGCAGGCTTTTGTTGTTCAGTTGTGTCCGACTCTTTGTGACCCCATGGACCATAGCACACCAGGCCTTCCTGTCCTGCAATCTCTCCCGGAGCGTGCTCAAGTCCATATTCATTGCATCAGTGATGCTATCTAGCCATCTCATCCTCTGATTGCAGGCTTTTATATATATGTAAAATAGAGAAGATCCTGCTACATTCAGTAAACAAAGATATCTCCAGTAGCTATGCCTTAAGCGTATCAACTGTATTCATGGACACCTGGGAGGTGGATATGGTGGTAAAGTTGAAGTGGGGAAAGTAAGCATTTTTTTTTTTGTAAGAATCACAAGGTTTGCACCAACTCTGTAAGGTAGACAGAATTAAAGGTTGCCAAGTAAAGCCTAAGACAAACATCCTGTGCTGTAATCCAGTAAATCATCACCCCCCTGCATATTCCAAAAGGTGGGGGTATATGCTGGTAGAGTTGCAGGAAAAAACTATTTTTTCTTTCTTTTTTAAGTGTCATTTTGAAAGAATAAACTTTTATCACTAATTCCCAAAATGGAACTAGATACAAAAAAGGGTGTACAGTTGACAGGGGGAAAGTAAGCTTTTTCTTTCTTTTTTTTAAAGAAGTATTTTGAAAGAATCATTAAACATAGAAATCACAGGGGTTGCAAGTAAAACCTTCAAGGGTCTTTAAAAAGTAAATAATTATTTAAGAGCCACTTAGATTTTGTAAAAATCCTACATGGGGAGCCAAAAATAATAAAATAAAATAAAACAGGCAGGCTGCCCTTTAGAAAAGAGTAGGGATCGATGGTCTAGACTTCTAAATGGAAATAAATTCTCACTTTTCCTGTTAGCAGCTTGATAAAATGTGATTTCGCACTAGCAGCATTTTAAGCTGCTATGTACATAGGAAACAAAAGTGAAATTTTAATTTTTTAAAAATTAGACTGTTTGCAGCCCATCTATTTATATGTAGGGGGAAATTGTACTGCTAGTTGTAGTTGTTAACAGCAGCCTTGTAAAGTAGGACTGCAGTCCCCATTGGTACTTAAAGTGGGGCACCTTCTGTTTTTAACTCTAGAAGTAACCCTGCAGATCACCAGGGTTATATTATTCAAAGTGTAGCAGCCTTTTATTTTCCCCACTGAGAAAAGAAGTAAGCATTTTGTAAAAAGCAGAAAAACAAAAGGTTACAATGTTTCAGTTCTGAAGCAAAAAGAACCCTTTACAATAACTCTGTAAGGAAGGCAAAATTATACATTTTGTACAAATCAGAAAATAAATGTTGTGAGGGTTACACCAGCCCCTCAAGGTAGACATGTTTTTAAACACCGCTAAGATTTTGTAAATATCCTTTGTCTGTTTTTCTTTGTAAACCAGCTGTTAGCAGATTGGTAAAAGTATTGATCTAAGCTCCTATTATTGGAGAGTGTGGGATTCCCTAATTCCTGAGAGACTGAAAAATTTCACAGTAACAGCCTTTAGGTTGCTAAGTATGGAAACAACCACTAAAGATATATGTAGAAAGTGTTTGCAGTCCCCAACCCCAGTATATTTACTGTATACATAGGGGAAATATACTGTTGTAGCCCTTAACAAGAATTTTGTAAAAGTACACTTGTAGTTTCCAGTGGTACTTAAAATAGGGTTCTTAACAGTTTTTAACTATAGAAGCCACCACATAGATCATCAAAGTTATATTATCGAAAGTGTATCAGATTTTATTTTCCATGGGGAAAAGTATGCATTTCATAAAAAAGTATAGAACAAAGATTGCAAGGGTCAGCAACGTTTCAGGTCTGAAGCAAAAGACATCCTTTACAGCAAACCTGTAAGGTAGATATACACTTCATTTATTTTGTAAAACACAAAGAACACAGAACTGAGAGTATGCATAAAGCTAGTTTTGGGCCCCTGAAACACATGTGCTTGGAAATGGCCAAGGAAGAGGAAGGTGTGGTGGTAATTAAGCTCTTGCCTAATTTCCCTGCAAGTGGATAACGCAAAACATTTAAGAAGGATGCAGACAAGCTGGAGAGGGTTCAAAGGAGGGCAACAAAGATGATCAGGGGACTGGAAACAAAGCCCTATGAAGAGAGACTGAAAGAACTGGGCATGTTTAGCCTTGAGAAGAGAAGACTGAGGGGAGATATGATAGCGCTCTTCAAGTCCTTGAAAGGTTGTCACAGAGAAGAAGGCCAGGATCTCTTCTTGATCATCCCAGAGTGCAGGACACGGAATAATGGGCTCAAGTTACAGGAAGCCAGATTCCGGCTGAACATCAGGAAAAACTTCCTGAGTGTCAGAGCAATACGGCAATGGAACCAATTACCTGGGGAGGTGGTGGGCTCTCCCACACTGGAGGCCTTCAAGACGAGGCTGGACAGCCATTTGTCAGGGATGCTCTGACTTGGATTCCTGCATTGAGCAGGGGGTTGGACTCGATGGCCTTGTAGGCCCCTTCCAACCCTACTATTCTATGATTCTATGATTCTAGGTGGAGATTCCCTGGCTGTATCCAATCGCAGCTCCAGAGCTCATGCAATAGGATTTGGAGGTATAAAAGAAAAGTACAAAGGCAGGTACTTCCTTTTTCCCCTGCTTACTTTCCCCACTTCAACTTTACCACCATATCCACCCCCCAGGCACCCATGAATACAGTTGATAGGCTTAAGGCATAGCTACTGGAGATACCTTTGCTTACTGAATGTAGCAAGATCTTCTCTATTTTACATGTATATATAAAAGCCTGCAAACCCTGCCCAACCCTGACTTGCTAATCGGAGTCTCCAAGCACCAGTTGCATTGTTCTACACAATACAATTTCCCCCTACATATAAATAGATGGGCTGCATGCCATCTATTTTTTAATTAAAATGTCACTTTTGTTTCCTATGTACATAACAGCTATTGCAAAATCTTCTGTCTATTGGGAATTAGGGAACTCCACAATCGGATGCTTGGATTACTAAATTTACCATACTGCTAACAGCTAGCTTACAAGCAAAACAGGCAAAGCACATTTAAAATGAGAATTTATTTACATTTTAAAGTCTCCCTACCCCAACTCTTGCTAAGCAGCACCTCTTGATTCTGATTTATTATTATTATTATTATTATTATTATTATTATTAACTTTACAAAATCTTAGCGGTGTTTAAAGCATGTCTACCTTGGGGGGCTGTTGTAATACCCATGACTTTTATTTTTATGGATTTTACAAAATGCTTAATTTTGTCTTCCTTACAGAGTTGTTGTAAAAGGATCCTTTTGCTTCAGATCTGAAATGCTGCAACTTTTGTTTTTCTGCTTTTTATAAAATGTTTACTTTTTCCCAGTGGGAAAATAAAAGGCTGCTACACTTTGAATAATATAACCCTGATGATCTGCGGGGTGGCTTCTACGTCTAAAAATTGGAATTAATGATACAAAGTCACTTTACAGGGGTGAGCGTAGTTTTTTGGGGGCCCTAGCCTCATTTTAAATGTGCATAAAAAGTATGTCTAACATAAAACTTTCTAACAACGCAGGGGAATGTAGTGACTGGATCCTGATATGCTGTGGACTCCTTTGTTTATCTGTGTCTGACTTCTACATCTCAATGTGGGGAGTAATGATACAAAGTCACTTCACAGGGGTGAGCATCGTTTTTGGGAAACCCTAGCACCATTTTAAATGTGTCTAGGGTGAAGGACCAGATTGAGGTAAGCTTATAGTAGGTTTTAAATATAAAAATAAGTGCTCTGCAGAAAGAAGGAAAGGAAGGAAGGAAGGAAGGAAGGAAGGAAGGAAGGAAGGAAGGAGTGCTGCTAAGCAAGACTAATACAAAACTCTCTACCAAAAGTGTGTGTGTGGGGGGGGGAATAGTAGTTGGATCCTGACAGTTCTGTGTAGTCCCTTGCTTGATCTGTGTCTTCTCCATCTCAAAAGTCACTTTAGGGGCTGAGCATAGTTTTTTGGGGAAACCTTAACAGCTTTCGAAATATGTCCAGGGTGATTAGGGGTGTACGAACCTCACTCAATGATCCGCCTGGGGGGTCCGTGGGGGGGGCGATCCATTCCTCCCCCCGGAATCCTCCCTGGCCGGCTCCGCTCTGCAGCGAGTCTGTGGAGCCGCTGGCCGGGCCCATCCGCAGCCGGACTTCCGTCCACTACCCTGCTGGTGTGCAGACGCAAGTGGTGTCCTTTCGTGATAGGCTACGTAAAGATTTACATAGCCTATCATGGCAAAGAGCAGAGACGCAAATGGCATCTGCTACGATGGATGCCATTTGCATCTGCACACCAGCAGCGGATGCAAGGACTCAGCGGACAGACATGGACCGGCCGGCGCCAGGTAGTGTCCGTCCAGGATGAAGTTCACAGGGTGGCAGGGGAGAATGGTCCATTCTGCCACGGACTCCGGGGAGCCAGATTCTAAAGAATCGGGCCTCATTGGAGTCTGTGGCGGAATTCTCCGCCATCCCTAAGGGTGATGGGGCAAGATCGCAGGTAAGCTTGTAGTAAGTTTTAAACATAAAAACAAGTGTTCTGCAGGAAGAAAGAGGGGGAAAGGGTGGGGCGCTGCTAGGCAGTTTCATAGAAAATGCTTTTTTGACTGGGAAACCTCTTTTTCTGTCTCTGTAAGGCTTGCCCCCTAGTAGCTCTGTGAAAACTGCAATTATAACTTTTGTGGCAGTACATCTATATAGATGTAAAGTTCCTTTCTTCTGTAAAGTTTTATTGAACTGCTTATCGCAGATGATCTTCATTGTTTTAACAGGCTGCTTACAGCTTCCTCACATTTTCCAGGAATTCTGTAAAAATGTCTGCAGGTATGTTCTCTGCCACAGCTGCATCTGTTCTTCTTACATTTGCAGGAGCTATAGCAGGCTCTCCCTTTCTAGTTCTTTTTAAAAGTATGAAGGCATTACTTGGCTTACAGCCTTTCTGGGGTTCAATATTCAAGGGTGCCTGGCATCTCCACATTCTCTATGCAGGAAACATGTCTGGACAAGCTAAATGGCTACATTGATAGAATTTGGCTGCACCTCTTCAAACCTCTTCCTACTGGTTCATTGTAATGGGGCGAGTTCTTAGAGGGGTCACATGACCCCTCTGGGCCAATCCAGTGAGGGTTTGGAAATGGCCTTTGGGCCGTTTCTGCACCCATACCTGTTAGGGCTCTAAAACCACATCCAATTGGTCCACAGTGGCATGACAAGTTTATAGAGGGGTCACTTGACCCCACAGGACCCCAGTCCTGACCAGCTGATCGCTCCTTCCGGGGCAAGACGTCTGAAGGTGGGACTTCCGGCTAGAATGGGACATCTGGTCTCCAAAGGGGGCGGGGCACCTGTCACTTTTGAAAAGGGGGCATGGTTTAGAGTTTGATGTGGGGTACCGACTTTCACTACTCATTTTTCCCTCCATTGAGACTAGAGATGTACGAAAGTCTTACCTGGCTCTGCGCCAAGCAATCCGCGCAGGGGAGGAGGTGCTCCGTCCCTCCCCTCAGAGTCCTCCCTGGCCGGCTCCGCTCCATGGAGGCTCCACGGAGCCACCGGCCAGGGCCGGCCGCAGCCGGAGTTCCGGCCACGGCCGGGCTGCTGCAGCCACAAATGGCAGCCATCGTAGCAGCCACCATTTGCGTCCTTGCAGTCAGCCCTGATAGGCTATGTAAGTATTCACGTAGCCTATCACGGCAAAGACAAGGAGCGCAAATGGCAGCCGCTATGTAAATACTTACGTAGCCTATCAGGGCTGACTGCAAGGACACAAATGGTGGCCGCAGCAGCCTGGCAGCGGCCGGCCAGGAGACCAGCCGGAGCCGCCGCCGCATCTGCCATCGGAGCTGCCAGAGCTGCCGCCAGGTAAGCTCCGTCCCGGGGGGATTCCGCAGGGTTGCGGGGGGGGGGAGGCCGTTCCGCCATGGATTCCGGGGGGCGGATTCTAAAGAATCCAGCCTCAGTGGAATCTGTGGCAGAATTCTCTGACATCCCTAATTGAGACCAATGGGAAAGAAAATATCTAAAAAGGAGAAATCGGTGGGTAAAAGTGGGAAGGGAAAATACCAGCTCCCTTCCAACCTGGCTGGCACAACCCAGAAAGGATTAAGTTAGTGGTGGGGAAATCACAACCCCTGGGCCAAATTAGGTTCGCAAGGACTCCTGACTTGGCCCACAGAGGCTGCTGCCAACACCTCAAAGAAGCTGTGTGTGCCCCTTCCCCCTGTTGGGAATGGTGAGCGGTGTGCCCAGCCTGCTTCCTCAGGAGCAGGTGCCTTGAAGTGGCGGTTACTGAAGGCTTTGCACACCCCTCACTTTTCCCAACAGGAAAAGTTAGGGGCGCATGGAGCTGGCTGCCTTGGGAGCTGCTGTTTCGAGGTGTCTAAAGAGCCCTGAAGAGGAAGTTCCTGAAGGAGTTACTTGCTGCAGCAGCAGCAAAGAGGGAGTTGCTCTGTGTGTGTGTGTGGTTGTGTGCACGCGTATGCATGTGGCACATGGTATGAATGGGATGTGTTGTGTGTGTGTGTGAATGGTGTGTACGGGGGGATGTGTGCGCACGCATGCATGTAGTGTATAGTGTATAGAGTAGAATGTATAGTGTGTGTGAATGGTGTGCATGTGAATGGTGTGCATGTGTGTGAGAGTGAGAAGGGGGGAGAGTGGGGCTAGCCATGGCCTTGTCCATTTTGGGCTGTACCCCCCACTTTACATACAGCTCCCCAAATTCCTCCCTGGTGTGCATGTGGCCCTTGAGCCAAAAAAGCTCCCTGCCCTGGCAGTTCTTCCACCACAGACTCTCCTGCTCCCCATATGTTTATCCCCATAGGCTTCAATCCTATACATACTTATGGGAGTAAGACCATGGAACTAAAAGGTCATCTGAGTAGACATGCATAAGATTTCAGTATTCTTGTTTTTGCAACACTAACATTGTGGGAACTGCGTTGCTAGGCCACTGCCCTACAGCAAAACGTGGGTCTTCAGAACTTGACAGACAGGTCTAGATGGACCAATGGGCTGACTCAGTATAAGGAAGCTTCAAATATTCAGTGCAGATCAAAAAATCTGCTTTTGAGAGTGAATTCAAAAGCTTAATAACACACAATTGATGCTTACTACGGCCAGCTTCCTCTCTTTCTAGTGTCTTGAGTGAGTTCAGTTGTATATTTAGCCTTAAAAGAACACATCTACTTTCTCAGGGTTTATGTCAGTGCAAAACAGAAAGCATCGTCCGTGTCCATGCCAGAAAGAAATGCTAATTGGTTGTGGAATTAAATTTGCATGGATTATAAGTGCCAGGGCTTTCGTGATTAGGAGAAGGACGCTTTCAGCATGCTCATCGTGGCCAAAGGTTATTCAAGCAGCAAAAAGAAGAAAGAAAACAAAAGCTGGATTAAAAAAAAAAAACAACTCTTCAGTTGCTGGACAAAAGATCTTTTTCTCTATACCTGTGCTCTCTCCAGAGAGCTTAGCACACTTGATGGCGCTGTGGAATTAATAAATAAAATCCTTGCGTGGAAAGTCCCCATATCCCTCAATCCAGCAAACATATAGCATGCATTGACAGGTAGGAAGATGACCCATTATGGTGCATAAGGGATTTTTTTTTTAAGTGGATGTTTTCCTTCCAGGATGTACCTCGGTTGCAGAGAACTCCAAGTGTACTTTGATAGTGCTCCTGAAATACATGTAAAAGAAAGAAAGAAAGAAAGAAAGGAAGAAAGAAAGAAAGAAAGAAAGGAAGAAAGAAAGACAGACAGACTTCCCCCACCCCACCCCAGCATCACTGTTGCTACTGAACATGCCATGCCGTTAATGTCATTGATTCTATGGGTTGCACTCCCGATAGACAGAGTTCAGAGCTTCGCATCTATTCTATACCCTGCCAGCAAGTCCAAGGCAGAGCAAGAGGAGGATAGAAGCCATTTCATCTCTGTTCTGCCATTTAAAATACAAAAGCATCTAGATGGGCATCTGAGCTCATCTAGCTGACTTACCTTTTGGTGGGTGGGGAGAGGACTGGAGAGGCCGTAAGATATTGTGCAACCCGGCCTCTCCTTTCCCATCCCCCTCCCTGCCCTCCATCATACCCCCTTTTCTCCCTCTCTGACTTCTCTTGTGAAGTCACAGTTTCATGATTGGATCCACAAGAATGGATCTCATCCTCTGTGCTCGAAACTCTGTCTGCGGGTGTGGAAGAGGAGATCCACACCATCCTATAGTGCCCCAGGTGCAGCCTAGGGGCCATAGGATTGCTCTCTCAGGCTCTGTAACATATGCATAGCCATGTAAATGTTTTGTGTTTGGGGTTGTGGGATTTTATCCAGGCAAGTTAGGGTTAATGGCATGTTGGAGTGTGGGTGACAGGTGTGAGGGGTGTGCGGGAGGAGGATTCTAAGGGGTTCAAAGTGGAGAGTCTTGACAGTTTAAGGATCAGAGAGAGTTCAGGAATTCAGCTGATAAACATCTACTGATAGGAGATCAGGTAGTGGTTTTCGAAGGGGTAGGTAGGTAGGATAAGACTAAGAATAATTAAATTATAACCTCTATGTACCTTCTTGTATATAATAACATTGTATTTGTTTTATTGTTTATATAAATTCCACATGTCCGCTTGGTTTGTTAATGCAAATAACAAAATCTATTTTCCTGCTACTATCCCTACGTCAGTTGAAGGAAACCAGTTAACCCAGTGGGTGTTTCCTTGACACAAAGTAAAAGGGTTGAATTTTTGGGCTTCGTTGTGGATAACTGGCCAAAGCTGAGGGAGATGCCCTAGGGGTATCCAGTTTCAAGCATGTGGAAACTGGGGAAAGAATAACCCAGAGATAGGAACGTTACACCACCTTGGTTGTTTTGTTTTACTGAAAGGCAAAACATTGTAAAAAGAAAAAGGGGTTAATAAAGAAAGAATGGTTTGTACATCCCTTCTTAAGCACATATTTCAGAGCAGGATTATCCAACAGGCACAAGGCCTAAGAGAACTCTTCAGTTATGCACTTATGCACACAAAATAGGGGAAAGAATGAGAACTAACTGATTCTATCAGCTTCTAAACATACCCCTGCTTAGGCCAATCCCGATGCAACATTTGGTATTCACAGGATCCTTTTCTGAAGTGCTCCTATGACAGCTTTCATGAATCTGTCCATACCTATGAAAATGCAATCCCAACATTGTTTATTCAAAGGCAAATCTGTGAATTGAACCTAGCAGCAATTCAGTATGTCCTAAAGCTCTATCACAGAAGAGTTTTATGCATGCCCTGTTTTGATGTTATGTCTGAACTGAAATGGTTTTCCGGATCTTTTCAGAAAATGGCCCTTTCTGTTTGCATCCACCATTACTTTATGGGTCATTGTTGTAACTCACCCTGATGATGACAATGACAACAACATTTATATAGCACTTACAGTGTGTGTGGCACTTTACAGAGTCCAAGAAGTCAGGTCCCTGCCTCGAGGAGCTTACAGTCTAAAATTCAACATAGATGTCCATCAGCCTCCAAACTCAGAGAGTGACAGGCATCCTAGGGAGAGCCAGCGGAGCGTGGAGGCGATCTTTGCCTCTGTGTTCCTCCTACTGCATTTTTGCTAGACAGGCTTTTTCACCTGTCTAGCTGGGGATCTGCAGAGTGGGAGGGAAGTATTCTTCATAAGCTGCCCCCCCACTCCCCTATCCCCCTCCACAGAACTGCCCCCTTTCCCTCCTCTCTGAAGTTTCCTTTGCAACCTCGGAGAGGCAGCTGGCATGGTTCTCTCCATGCTGGCTTCAAGGGGGGGGGCTCGGACTCCCGGGTCTGGGGTCGTAGCACTGTCTCTTGCCTCAGATCCAGGAATCTGAAGTATCCTAGGCACCTCGCCCCCCGGTGCTGTCTAGGGGTCATAGAATTGTTCTCTCTGTTAGGCTTCATTTCAGGCCACGTTGCAGTAAGAACAGGGCTTGGGAACTAGGGGGTTATGCCAAAGGCTTCATGTAGAAAGTAGGTTTCATGGAAGGATTTGAATGAAGTAAGAGTGGGGGTACCAGGCAAGTGTTCTTGGAAGGAGTACCAAGCATATGGGGGCAGCAACAGCAGAGTCATTTGAGGGGAGATGACAGGCGGGAGGGTTGTTTTTGCAGCATTTTGGCAGAAACTTTTATTTTATAGCAAGTCTCCTGAAAGCCCATCCCTGAAGTGTGTGTATAAAATTAACTTGGAGCCTGTCCATCCGATGCTGCTCATTTTCAAAATTTTAGCAGGGATAAGGTCATCCTGAAGTAGGGATGCCTTGTATAATCCACTCCATTTGTGTTTTGCGGATGTTCAGGCAGCATTCACTCCGTCATCTGCTCATTAATGGATGTGGATTCCCCCTGCCTCCCGGAAAAGCATGCCAAAAAATCTGTCAGAATTTACAGAACTTTCATTAGTATATAACATTTTGTGTACTTTTCTTAAATCAGTGTAAAATCAATGAGCAGAGCACTGCCACTGCCCCCCAAATTGCTATACTGCAGAGCCTGAAGAGATCAGAGATATATAAAACATTGTTTGTTTGTTTGTTTGTTTGTTTTAAAAAATGGTGCGTATATTGCTGCATTTTTACGCAACTTCCTTAGTTTTGCATCACCAAAATTGCATACAGTTCCAGAACATTTAAAAAACAGCCTGCAAGTGCATGAAACCTGCCTGACTCTGAAAAGCTGGTCCTCTGTTGATTCCACAGGGCAGATTCATAGAAATCCAGTGTCATTTTGATCCTTTGTGGATTTCTCTGACATCCCTATCCTGAAGTGTTTGTTCTGAGGCCCATAAATCCTTCCAGCAGCCCAGTTCTAACTAGATCCCAGCTGAGCATGCAGAGGGCTGTGAATGCTGTGATAGCAAACAGAGGATTCCAGGCTCTGAAAGCCACAGAATGAAATCCTTCAGGAGTTTATAGATGCAGCCATATAATATAAAGCACATCATGTTTTCACTTCCTTAAAGGAAATAGGGGCCCCTTACTTACAACCATACCAAGGCAGCTTTGTATCATCTGGTATTGATTGCTGAGTTTCGCTTCTCCCCCTTCTGGGCTATGACTTCCCTTTTCCTCGAACGCTGACTCTTACCATTTTACCATGTTGCACAGCTGCCACTGCATCAGATCATTGTGTTGTTTTTCCATGAAGCAAAACCCATGTTTGAATTGGCTCCTAAGTTCTCTGGAAATCAGTGGGTGTTAATTACTTCTGAATAAAGTATCGTTTATGATCAGGGTATCCACCTCCCTCTAGCTCAGGGTATGGGGGAAACCTGAGACTTTCCATATGTTGTTGGACTCCATCTCCCATCCACCCTAGCTGTTACAAAAATTGTGTTCTTTTCCCTGGTAGACTTTTCAATTTGTTTACCAAGAATGAGAGGAGGCAGAGATCTGGTCCAACACGATTTTATTCTGCAGAATAAGGCAACCCTTGGGGCTAACGCTCCAACAAAGGTCACAATCAAGTGATGTGATCCAAAAGTTTATATAGGCAAGACCCTTGGGGGCTGTCTTACGCTTGCACCGCACTAATCTCTTTGTCTAGTTGAGAGGGAAACAGAAGACAGGCAGCACCTTTGACATATCTAGGCATGCACAGAGAGGTAGCCTTGTACTCTAGTAAACACATTCTTGGCATTCCTGAGTCTCTGATAAGGCGCTGTGTCTTTGTTTAGCATGGCAGTCTCACACTGAGGTAAAATAGACATAGCCTAGCTTATAAAATCATGGGATAACA
The DNA here is from genome assembly GCF_057233095.1 of Heloderma suspectum. Taxonomy (NCBI): domain Eukaryota; kingdom Metazoa; phylum Chordata; class Lepidosauria; order Squamata; family Helodermatidae; genus Heloderma; species Heloderma suspectum. The sequence continues at coordinate 41,126,016 of NC_139464.1, read as the reverse complement.
GACATTCTACAACTGAAATTTCTATAACACTGCCACCATGGGCAATGGGCAGGGATGATGGGAATTGTAGTCCAATGGCATCAGGAGGACCATATGTTCACCACACCTGTTCTAGCTATGCACTACACCAGTAACATACACATCAACTGTCTGTACTTTCCAGGGAGAACCCTCATTTTCAGGTCCCTCCCTATAGTAGATCACTAGCCATATTTTTGCATTTGAGGTTGGCATCTTGTTTGTATGATTCAATAGCACTGTTGTTCTCTAAGGTTCAGTCCCATTCTTGGGAGTCTCTAGGAATTAAATCTCTGCATGGGAATGCATGCCTCTTGTCTCTAGTTATCGCATGCCTAGCACCCTTGACATGTGGCTCAGAATTTTGCCTTACCAGAGAGGCCAAGGAGCTGTCTGGCTGGTCAAGGATCAAGATACTCAGGATAGCAGGGTGGGTATCCAGCAAGAAATCACAGGGAATACATCAGGACATAGTGGCTGGGTTCACACAACATGACAACTGACAGTCAAGGTTGAGTGCGGGTTGTCGTTGAGCCATGGGTTGTTGCTGAAATGTGGGTTGTTGTGTTGTGTGAACCCAGCAGCGTTAACAATCCAGGGTTTAATCATGAATAATCCACGAAGAGAACCCATGGTTTGTTGTTGGGTTATGAACTGTGGGTTGTTTGTGGTAACAAACCATGGCTTCTTAGTGTGGCTGGGTTCACACAACACAACACATGGCCCAGCAACAACTCACAGTTCAACAACAACCCACACTCAACCTTGACTGTGGGTTGTCATGTTGTGTGAACCCAGTCAGTGACTTCGTCATCATAGAATAGTAGGGTTGGAAGGGGCCTACAAGGCCATCGAGTCCAACCCCCTACTCAATGCAGGAATCCAAGTCAGAGCATCCCTGACAGATGGCTGTCCAGACTCATCTTGAATGCCTCCAGTGTGGGAGAGCCTACCCTAGGTAATTGGTTCCATTGTTGTATTGCTGTAACAGTCAGGAAGTTTTTCCTGATGTTTAGCCGGAATCTGGCTTCCTGTAATTTGAGCCCATTATTCCATGTCCTGCACTCTAGGATGATTGAGAAGAGATCCTGGCCTTCTCTGTGACAGCCTTTCAAGTACTTGAAGAGCGCTATCATATCTCCCCTCAGTCTTCTCTTCTCAAGGCTAAACATGCCCAGTTCTTTCAGTCTCTCTTCGTAGGGTTTTGTTTCCAGTCCCCTGATCATCTTTGTTGCTGTCAGGAGCGCCCTAGTGGCCTCTTTCAGTAGACTCTAATAGCCAACTCAAGACACAGATGAAAGGATTCTTTTCAAGGCTTTAATCCTTTTACAACTTAATGACTCTTTCAGATGCTAATCACCAGCGACTAAGCAAGGAACAGCAGAGTAGCCTATGCTCTGAGTAGGCAGTTGATCCCCGTTTGAAGGAGAGTCACTTGAAGACCCTGAACTTATGGGCTAGGGAGAGATCCTCCCTCTTTCCCTTGGGTCCACAGGACGCGGCCGTTGCTTGTGCACCAAACAGGCGCTACGCCTCCTTTCCATGCCCTCCATCGCTCGTCGCTCCCTGCGTCTGCGTCGAGCAAGCCCCGTTCCCGCACTTTCTCACTGCTAGGATCACTATCTATCTCAGGAATGCTGGCAGGAGGAATCTCTGCCAGCTGCTGTGCCTGTGAGGGATGAGCGGGCTCCTCTCCCATGGATTGCTGATCCTCCTCAGAATCAGAACTGCTCTGGGGTTCTATCGGCTCAGTTTCCACCCTGACATTTGCCCTCCTTTGAACCCTTTCCAGTTTGTCTGCATCCTTCTTAAAGTGTGGTGCCCAGAATTGGACACAGTACTCCAGATGAGGCCCAAGCAGTGCTGAGTAGAGAGGAACTAGTACTTCCCTGGATTTGGAAGCTATGCTTCTATTAATGCAGCCCAAAATGGCATTTGCCCTTTTTGCAGCCACATCACATGGTTGGCTCATATTCAGCTAGTGATCAACAACAATTCCAAAGTCCTTCTTGCTTGTAGTGTTGCTGAGCCACATATCCCCCATCTTGTAACTGTGCATTTGGTTTCTTTTTCCTAGGTGCAGAACTGGGCATTTATCCCTATTAAATGTCATTCTGTTGTTTTCTGCCCAGCGCTCCAGTCTATCAAGATCACTTTGAATTTTGTTTCTGTCTTCCAGGTTATTAGCTATCCCGCCCAATTTTGTGTCATCTGAAAATTTGATCAGCATTCCCTGCACCTCCTCCTCCAAGTCATTAAAAAAAATGTCAAAGAGCACTGGGCCCAGGACTGAGCCCTGCAGTATCCCACTCGTTACCTCTCCCCAGTTTGAGAAGGTCCCACTGATAAGCACTCTTTGAGTCCAATTCTGTAGCCAACTGTGGATCCACCGGATCGTTGTTTCATCTAGCCTACTTTAAGCTAGTTTGCTCATCAGGATATCATGGGGCACTTTGTCGAAAGCTTTGCTGAAGTCGAGGTATATGATTCCCACGGTCCACAAGGGAGATTACTTGATCAAAAAATGAGATCAGATTTTTCTGGCAGGATTTGTTCTTGACAAATCCATGTTGGTTTCGAGTAATCACTGCATTGTTTTCAAGGTGCTTACAGATAGATTGCTTTATCATCTGCTCCAGGATTTTCCCAGGGATTGATGTCAGACTAATTGGTCTATAGTTCCCAGGTTCCTCCTTTTTGCACTTTTTGAAGATAGGGACAACATTAGCCCTCCTCCAGTCATCTGGCACTTCCCCCGTCCTCCATGATTTCTCAAAGAGAATAGACAGCAGTTCTGAGAGTTCTTCTGCCAGTTCCTTTCTTACTCTAGGATGCACTTCATCTGGCCCTGGAGATTTGAACTCATTCAAAGTAATTAGGTGTTCCTTGACCATATGCCTATCGATCTCAAGCTGCAATCCTGCCCCTTCAGCCTGTACTTCGCCTTTGCCAGGGGGGTCATAGACCCTCTTTCGGGGGAAGACTGAGCCAAAGTAGGAATTGAGCACCTCTGCCTTTTCCTTGTCATCTATCATTTTGCCATCCTTATTTAATAGCTGAACAACCACTTCTTTCTTCTGTCTTTTACTATGCAAGTAGCTGAAGAAAGCCTTTTTGTTGCTTTTAGCATCCCTCACTAACCTCAGCTTGTTCTCAGCTTTAGCCTTCCTGACGCCATCCCTGCAATTCTGTGCTACCTGCCTGTACTCTTCCTTTGTTACTTGGCCTTCTTTCCACTTCCTATATGTGTCCTTTTTTGTTTTCAGGTCATCTCTTAAGTTTTTTGTGAAGCTCCATTGGCTTCTTCTGTTGTCTTCCGCCTTCTTCTTGTTGGAATTGTTTGTGATTGTGCCTTGAGAATTTCCTTTTTTAAAAGCTCCCACCCATCTTGGACTCCTTTTCTTGTTGCTTGCCATGGGACCTTACTGATCATTGTTCTGAGTTTATTAAAATCAGCTTTCCTAAAATCTAGGGTGTGCGTTTGACTACACTCGGCTTTTGCTTCCCTTAGAACCAAGAACTCAAGTACAACATGGTCGCATTCCCCCAGAGTTCCTGTAACTGCTACTTTATCCACTAAGTCATCTCTGTTGGTTAGGATCAAGTCAAGAATAGCCGATCCTCTAGTTCCTTGCTCTACCTTCTGTAGGAGGAAGTTATCCGCCACACAAGTCAGGAATTTCCTGGAGGGGCCATGTTTTGCAGAATTTGTCTCCCAACAAATACTGGGGAAATTGAAGTCCCCCATTACTACTACATCATGCTTCCTTGAAACATGGGCTATTTGCTTTTCAAAAGTTTCATCCTTGTCTTCTCCTTGATTGGGTGGCCAGTAGTAGACTCCGACCACCAGGTTCCTTTTATTCTTTGCTCCATTTATTTTGATCCAGATGCTCTCGATGGGGCTACCAAGCTCATCCTCCTGCATTTCTGTGCAGAGATATGTATTTTTCACATACAGTGCAACCCCACCTCCCTTTCTGTTCCTCCTGTTCTTTTTGAACAAGTTATATCCTTCAATTTCTGTATTCCAGTCATGGGAGTCATCCCACCAAGTCTCAGTTATACCTATCAAGTCATAATTTCCCTCTTGTATTAAGAGTTCAAGTTCATTCTGTTTGTTTCCCATACTCTGGGCATTAGTATATAGATATCGAAGACCATGTGCTTCATAGTCTGGCTTTCTTCCTACATGTATCTGAAGACTATTACTGGGTGCTATTAGAGCTGTTGTCTCTGTTTTGGTGCATGAGCCTTCATCCATTGTTACCCCCAACTTTACATCTCCATTCCCCATAGGATTCAGTTTAAAGCCCTCCTGATGAAGTTCTCCATGCTGTGGCCAAACACATTCTTCCCATCCTTTGTGAGGTGCAACCCGTCCCTTGCCAACAGCCCATCTTCCAGGAAGTATAGCGCGTGGTCCCAGAATCCAAATCTCTTGCGTCGGCACCACCTTCGCAGCCAGTCATTCACCCAGAGTATTTTTCTTTCCCTTTCTAACCCTCTTCTAACTACTGGAATGATGGATGAGAAAACTATCTGGGCCTCAAAGTTCTTGAGTTTCCTTCCCAAAGCTTCAAAGTCTGATGTGATTTCTTCGTAGCTCCGCTTGGTGGTATCATTTGTTCCCACATGGATGAGAAGAAAGGGATACCTGTCAGTGGGCTTTATGAGTGCAGGCAACCTTTCAGTCATGTCTCTAATCCGTCCTCCTGGGAGACAACATACCTGGTGAGTCCATGGGTCTTCATGACATATTTGGGTTTCGTGCATGCAGCAAGGAGTCTCCCACTACTACTACTCTTCTCTTCTTGTTGTTGTAAGCCTGGGTTTCATCACCTCTGCTTGACTGATGCTTGCTCTCCTGCGGGGTCCCCTGTAATTCTTCCTCTGCAGGCTGTCCTCCAGTCTCATCCTCAAGTACCTGGAATCGGTTCCACAGCTCCACTGCTTCCACTGGTGCAGAGTGACGTCTGGTTCTTCTTCTCCTAACTGTCACCCTTTTCCAAGGAGTATCCTCTACTCCATTTTTCCTCATGTCAGCATTTCCCACTTCTGCCTCAGCTTGCTGTTGCTCTTCAAGCTTCTGGTCTTTACTTTGCTGCTGTAGATCCCCCATTCTGTCCAAGAATTCTTCGTGTTCTCTTATTCCCCGGAGGGTCGACAGTCACCGCTCCAGTCCTCTTACTTTTTCTTCCAGCAGCATGATCAACTTGCACTTGTTGCAGGTGTAGCCCATGTTGTTCTCAGGCAAGAAAACAAACATTGCACACACCTTGCAGGTCACCACCACTGGAGAGCCTTGTCCTTCCAAAGCCTCTATTCCCTTTTTGAGTCTAGCTTTCTGATTGTTCTAGACTACCCTGTGCCTGCTCCTCTACTCAGTAGAGGTTAAAAGCAGAGTCCCACTGGTGTGGAAGTGTGTGTTACAAGACAAATAAATGAAAAAAAATGTTTGTTAAAAAAGAAGAAAAAATGTTAGGGGCCTCTCCCTTGACCTCCCCTGCTGAACTCCCTTGGCCAACTCCTGTTTGCTCCCCCTGTTCACTCGCTCTGGTCACTCGCTGTCTGGGAGCTTGCTTGCTTCTGTAGTCCCTGGACCAACTGGAGCAGCTTGCTGTGCTGTGCTCTGCTCTGCTCTGCTCTGCTCTGCTCAGCTGGGAGGCGGGAAACAGACTGAAGCTTCCCGCCCAGTCAGCTGCTGGGAGTACTCAGGCCACACACCCCAATTCAGTTGGAGTTCTCAGGAGCACCTGGTGAGCTCACAGCCACTCAGAAGGATAAAGGGCAGCCCCCTGGGCTTCCTGCAGCCCACTTACCTCTTAGCCTCTGTCTCCTTTGTCTCTTCTACCACTGCCACTCCCCTGGCCAACTCCTGTTTGCTCCCCCTGTTTGCTCGCTCTCTGGGAGCTTGCTTGCTTCTGTAGTCCCTGGACCAGCTTGCTCTGAGCTAGGCTTCAGCTGAGCAGCTTTATAGCTGACTCTGCTGTCCCATCCTTTCCTGGGGCCTGATTCGGAACATGTGAGAAGTCTTGCCTGCTCCTCATGAGTAGGGGTCACGAATGGTCAAATTCTGGGTGCCAGATGAGCACTGTCTCCCTGGTTCTGGGTTTCCACTTGGACACACTGCCACCTCTGCTCCTGCAGGAGATTTTGGTGCATCTGGAGTGGGGGAATGAAGCCAGTTGGTATGCATTGTTCCCCTAAAACTGCAGCCTCCTTGAGTAGGGTATCACCCAGGGTGGTGGTCTTGCAGGGAGGTAATTGGTGTCTACTGACTACCCTTGAACTTTGTATGTACTAGAGGTAGCCATAGGGTCCTCCTTTTTCCTCTTCATCCAGTTCTGGGCTGGTCCTGCCAGCAAGGTGGTGGGACATGACACTAGCGCACATGTATCCAAATGCATGCACATGGGCATTAAGGCATCATGAAGTGCACAGTTCGCCATTCCACACACGCACGCTACAGCTGCTGCTACAGTATAACTTGAAGTGCTATTAACATCTTGTAGGACAGACTGGGGCAGACTCCAGGCTTGTGGCTCTATTTCACTTTTTTTTAATAGAACCCCAAGGTCCATCAACCAGAGCCAAGTGCAAAATGGTGGCCCAGAGGGGCAGACTTAGGATGAAGGAACAGGGTGCCTTTGAGAACACGCTCAGCCCAGGAATTTCTTTTCAATAGCAGAACTGAACTCAAAGTCTTTTCACACAAACATCACTCCTGGTTTCTCCTCACCTCCCAAAATCTTTCTTTGTTTCAACATCCTAAGTTGTGCGTAGGGATGTCAGTAGGGATGGCGGAGAATTTCTCCCCGAAACTTCGGGGGGCCGAGCGCCAACGTGTTCGGCCCCCCGAACAAGTTTCGGGGAGAAATCCTCCGCCCCCCCCCGCCCCCCCCCCGGGACGGGACTTACCTTCCCTGAATGTCCCTCCCGGCGGCGGGTCCGGCTGGCGGTTCATCCGGTGTTCGAGTGGGGCGGGAGCGGCAGCCGGTCTTTCGACCGGCTGCCGCCCCCGCCATTGCAATGAAAGAAAAAAAAAAAAACATCCCCTGATAGGCTACGTGACGATTCACGTAGCCTATCACGGCAAGATTTGCAAAGTCAGCCGTGATAGGCTACGTGAATCGTCACGTAGCCTATCACGGGTGACTTTAAAAAAAAAAACGCGTACGCGAATGGCGGCCACCATAGGGAGCCGCCATTCGCGTTCCTTATTTAGTTGCTGTAGTCTACGTCAATGTTTACATAGACTACGGCGAAAATAAGGGCAACGCTATTTGCGTTGCCCTTATTTTCGCCATAGTCTACGTAAACATTGACGTAGACTACAGCAACTAAATAAGGAACGCGAATGGCGGCTCCCTATGGGGGCTGCCATTCGCGTACACGCTTTTTTTTTTTTAAAGTCACCCGTGATAGGCTACGTGACGATTCACGTAGCCTATCACGGCTGACTTTCCAGATCTAGCCGTGATAGGCTACGTGAATCGTCACGTAGCCTATCAGGGGACGTTTTTTTTGTTTTTGTTTTACTTTCGTGTTCGCGGCCGGGCGAGGCAGGAAGCCTCCCCCCCCGGCCTGAACTTCGCGGGGGGAGCAGCGAAGCGCTCCCCCCCACCGCGAAAAAGCTGCGAGAAAAGGTAAGTGACTTTCGTTCACCCCTAGATGTCAGAGAAATCCACAATGGAACCAAATCAGTTCAGATTTTTATGAATCCAGCCCACGGATTCCTCAGTGGACTGGCTTTTCCCCTGTTGGGCAGATTCTGCAGACTTGCAGACCGTTTTTCTAACCTTGAGAATGTTGCACAAAAGTTGTCATAGAAAAATACGCAAAAATAAAAATAAAAAGCTGGTCAAAAATGTGCATTTCCCCCATAGGCTAAATCATGAAAATGTGCATGGGGGGGATTTACACATTTTGTGTGAATTTGCACATTTCCGCACGTGCAAATTTGCATAAATTCAGAAACTTTAAAAAACCATTCCATCAATGGGCGGATGACAGAATGAAAGGCACCTGACAATCTGTGAAATACAGACAGAATTGAGTTTACACAATCCATACATCCCCAGTTGTGAGGAGGAGCTTTTATGTTGTTTGCTATTGTTAAAAAAGGGAGTCAGAAACACCTGCTGATCTACTGCAAAGCACCCAGAGATCTACCAGTACATCCTATCCAGATCTATCTTCTCCCCACCCCTGTTGTAGGACAATTGTGTTTTTTCCTAGTATATTTTTAACCAAAAGAACCAATATCCTCTTGGCTTTAAATGAGTACACGACAAACTATTGTAAATAAGTATAGCACTCAAGAGGCAGAGTAGAGACATCAGCAGTTTGTAACAGGTGGGCGGCAGCTCTTAGGCAGTGAGAAAAGGGACGTTACATGCACATCATATTTTCATGGATCATGGATGAGAAGAAAGGGATACCTGTCAGTGGGCTTTATGAGTGCAGGCAACCTTTCAGTCATGTCTCTAATCCATCCTCCTGGGAGACAACATACCTGGCGAGTCCATGGGTCTTCGCAACATACTTGGGTTTCGATCCCACGCAGCAAGAAGTCCCCCACTACTACTACTCTTATCTTCTTGTTGTTGTAGGCCTTGGTTTCATCACCTCTGCTTGACTCACCTTCAGCCTCTTGCTCGCTCTCATGCAGGTTCCCCTGTAATTCTTCCTCTGCAGGCTGTCCTCCAGTGTCATCCTCAAGTATCTGGAAACAGTTCCATAGTTCCAACGCTTCCACTGGTGTAGAGTGGCTTCTAGTTCTGATCCATAGGAGGACCTCTCCTCTTATTCCATGACTTCTAAGTTTGGTCAGTCTTTGGTGAGGGACTTTGTCAAAAGCCTTTTGGAAGTCCAAGTAGACAATGTCTACTGGATCAATGATCCAACTGCCTCCCTAGCTGGTTTCCTGCTTCTGATATATTTAAAGAATTCTTTATTGTTGGCCTTGATATTGTTAGCAATATGCTCTTCAAAATCCTTTTGGGGGCATCTTTTATTGTCTGCTTGCATTGCCTTTGTGCAAGTTTACGCTCCCTTTTGTTTTCCTCTCTTAGGCATGACTTCCATTTTTCAAAGGAAGCTCTTTTTTCTCTAATAGCTCCCTTAACACTGCTCATTAACCATGTTGGCAACCTCTTGGACTTGGTGCTACCTTTCCCAATCTGTGGTATGCATTTCAGCTGAGCTTCTATTATTGTGGTTTTGAGTAACCTGTAAGCATATTGAAGGGATTTAAATCTCTTGACTCCCCCTTTCAACCAGTTCCCTCATTTTAGAGACATTTCCTCTTTTGAAGTCAAATGTGACTGTGTTGGACTTCCTAGGCAATTTTCCACTCAAATATACAGTTAGGGCCAGAAATATTGGAACAAGGATAACTGTTTTGGCAGTTGGCCTCTGTACACCATCACATTGAAGTTGAAAGGAAACACACCCAGATGGGAGCAAAGTCAGGACTTTCAGCTGTAATTCAAGGGGTTTGACAAAAGCGGGGCACTAACCATTCAGAAAGGACAGTCAGTGGCATACACACACACCCATCGTTGGTGGCTTATAAGTAATGGAACAAACCAACATCATTTCAAACTGAAGGATCACCTTTAATACCTGGATGAAAATCCTTTGCAGTCAATGATTACCTGAAGTCTGGAACCCATGGACATGACCAAATGCTGAGTTTCCTCCCTCAAGATGCTTTGCCAGGCCTTTACTGCAGCTGCCTTCAGCTGCTGCTTGTTTGTGGGTCTTTCTGCCTTCAGTCTTGTCTTCAGTAAGTGAAAAGTATGCTTGATTGGGTTGAGATCAGGTGACTGACTTGGCCATTGAAGACATCCCACTTCTTTGCCTGGAGAAACTCTTGGGTAGCTCTTGCTGTATGTTTTGGGTCATTATCCATCTGCAATATGAAGCGGCGTCCTATCAGTTTGGCAGCATTTGGCTGAATCTGAGCAGAAAGTATAGCCCTATACACTTCAGAACTCATCCTGCTGCTTTTATCAGCAGTCAGGTCATCAATAAACACCAGTGACCCGGCTCCATTGGCAGCCATACATGCCCATGCCATAACACTGGCTCCACCATGTTTGACAGATGATGTGGTATGCTTTGGATCATGAGCTGTTCCTTTCCTTCTCCAAACTTCTCTCCTCCCATCATTCTGGTACAAGTTAATCTTGGTTTCATCAGTCCAAAGAATCTTATTCCAGAACTGGGCAGGCTTTTTTAGGTGTTTGCTGGCAAAGGCTAATCTGGCCTTTCTGTTCTTGAGTGTTCCCAGTGGTTTGCACCTTGTTGTGAAGCCTCTGTATTTACATTCATAAAGCCATCTCTTGACTGTAGATGTTGACAATGACATGCCTACCTCCTCAAGAGTGTTCTTGACCTGGCTAGATGTTGTGAAAGGGTTCTTCTTCACCATGAGCAGAATTCTGCGTTCATCCACTTTAGTTGTCTTCCGTGGTCTTCCAGGCCTTTTGCAGTTGCTGAGCTTGCCAGTTAATTCCTTCTTTTTCAGAATGTTCCAAACTGTTGTGTTGGCTGCTCCTACTGTTTTTGCTATCTCTCTGATGGGTTTATTTTGTTTCCTCAGCCTAATGTTGACCTCCTTCACTCGCATGGACACCTCTTTGGACGTCATGTTGGAAGTTCCAGTGAACAGAAACCAAATGCAAATCAATGTAACACTCAGAACCACCCAGGCCTTTTATCTGCTTGATTGGTCATGGGGTACCCAGGAAACAGGCCACACCTGACCATGCAGCTGCTTGTCAGCCATTCATTCCATTACTTATGAGCCACCAAAGATGGGTATGTGTGTATGCCACTGGCTGTCTTGAGCAGACTAGAACACCCCTTTTAGGTGTTCTAGTCTGCTCAACCCTATGCCCTCTTTGATGTACTGAGCAACACCTCCCTCAATATGCCCTTCCCTCTCCTTCCTGTAGAGTTTATATCCAGAGATGACGGTATCCCACTGGTTCTCTATGTTCCACCAGTTTTCTGTAATGCCTGCTATGTCCAGGTTCTCCTTTGAAACCAAGCACTCAAACTCTCCCATTTGGGCTTGGAGGCTTCTAGCATTTGTATAGAAACACCTATACACAGTGTCCCTCCCCATACGTCTCTGGTGTGTGCATCTTTTGCTATGGCACTCAGACCTCTTTGATTGTAGAATATGATAGCCAATGTACTCATGGCCTATTTCCTCCCCTTCTACATTTGGGCAATCAAAAAGATTTTCATCTTCATCCCCTTGGGATGATTTAACCCAAACCAGATGCTTCTCAGAACTGGATGCTTCCCAGCTCCTGTCAGCTTTCCTGAGGGTTTAATTTAAAAGCTGCTGCGCCACCTTTTTTATGTTTAGCACCAGCAGTCTGGTTGCTTTTTGGTTCAAGTACTGCCCATCCCTCTTGTACAGGCCTGGCTTGTCCCAAAATGTTCCTCAGTGCCTAACAAATCTGAACCCCTCCTCTTGCACCACCATCTCATCCATACATTGAGATTCCTGAGCTTCGCCTGTCTAGCTGGATCTGCACATGAAACAGGTAGCATTTCAGAGGAAGCCACCTGGGTGGTCCTGGATTTCAACCTGCTACCTAGCAACCTAACTTTGGCTTCTAGGACCTCCTGACTACAATTCCCCACATTGTTGGTACCAACAGTGTGGGTGTATTCTGAGAAACTGTATACTCCATATACATTTTTGTATGCATTTCTCCAGCTGTATGCAGTTTTGTACTCATTTCCCTGATTGTACGCATTGTTTAAAACCCCTGTTTGATAAGTCTTTCTGCATTTCAAAAGTGGACACCCGAATAAAGAAATGTGTTTACAGGTTTGCATAATAATAAAAAGGGTGCCTGGTGAAGTTATTCAACAGCATGTTTAAAATGAACAAAAGTAAACTGTTGTTGTTGCTAACAATACTAAAATTACATTGTTGGAAGCTAAAAGTGATTCACAGGACCTGGAATGTTCTTATAGCATCTTGTTACTGCAATATTGTATAATGGAATAATACAATATTCTATTGCCATAATCATAAAAATGAAAAAGAAGTATACACTTCTATCAAATCAAGAACTTAGAATCAAATAATCAATTCAAGAGTTAGGCGGGTATGTACAATCTAATCCAGGGGTGAGCAAATGTGGGGGCTCCTGGGGCAATTTCAGCTCCCTGAAACTGCCCAGGTGCCGCACCCCTGCTGTCATCCTGCATGCACTCATACACACACACACACACACACACTTCCTCTTTCTCCACCTGCACCCCCCCATACACACACACTTATGCACACACACTCATAACTTGAATTACAATTGCTGGACGGAAGGAGAGTCTCTTCCTCCTCCCAGCGATTCTGATCCAAGTTGCTGGGATTGGGGTTTTAACACCATCCCACCTCAACTAAGCAATCTGGATCATGCTGGGAGGAGGAAGAGGCTTTAATGTCCCCCTCCTCCAAGCAATCATGTTCTGCTCCTTCCAGCCCATCCATCAGATGCTTGGTGGGCTGGTGGAGGGCTTGATTCTCCTGGGAAATAAGCATGTGAGGAAGCAAAACCTCCCCAGCAAAACTGGTCTCCTCCCAGCCTGCCAAACAGCTGATTAACAGGCTGGCAGGAGCCCAATTTTGCTACTACACAGGGCCATGGGGAAGAAGCTCCTTGCATGCCCTGTGTTAGCAGGTGGTTGCAAGTGCAGGGGGGTGGGAATGGGGAGGGCAGGGCACCCATGGTGGGCTGCACTGGCGGCCTCTGTGGGCTGCATGTGGCCCATGGGCCATGTGTTGTCCACCCCTGGTCTAATCTGATAACAGTGTCTGTGTGTTCTTAAGGAACCCTCGCCACCAATCTTCATTCATATAATGCATTTTCTTAATCTTTATAGCAGGTCAATTTCTCATTGTTCCAGATTGTTGTATTGCTATTCCTTCCTGTTGAAGCAGCATGGGTAACAAAGATCATGACCCTGTAGTCGTTTGTGCTGAGACAGCGAATCCTTCAGGGTTGTAGACACTGTAATCATCTTGCTGGGTAACATGCAGTTTCCACGGAAAGATGTGCTTCTCGAAAGGCCAGCTCCTGCCCTGCATCACCATGAGGACAACATCCTCATCGGAGAGCAGACGGATCAGATCTCCCTCAACGTCATGGTAATTCAGGGCAATATCGTCGCGCCCAAACTCTCGCCTGGAAGAAAAAAGAGGAAGGCATTAATCCTAGGCCCAGAACCAGCCCAGAAGGATGTGCAAACACACTTCCACAGTGTGTTTTGTTTTGTTTTTCACACACACACAGGTTGAGAGTGTATCCAACGCTACCCTGCTCTGGTCTCTCACCTGTTCCCCTGCTGTCCATACCAGGGGTGGCTTCAATTAGGTATCAGCAACAACTGAAGGACTTTGCAATATTGTTCAAGAAATCTGTTCCATCCGGGGATATTTCCTTTAATTCCAGATTAATGTTAAATGCCAGACCAGAGGAGCAGGAGGGTGCCATTCGCAGACACCCCTGTAAAGACCGAGACAGCTCAACGATGCAGCCATACACTTGTTTCAAGTCCTCCCACGGAGCTGCACCATCTCGGGATGCAAGTTGAGGGATGGCTTGTTCAACAGCAGCCCCATATCAAAGTCTCCCTGCATAAAGAAAGCTTACATGACAAGAGAGAGGCTATCTTCATCCTGATGTGTTAGCTTTCCAGTGTGAGGTGGCAAGCAACTCACCGTCCTGTTGGGAGCCAAAGTCAACATCACCACAGCCCCGATGAAGCGGCAGACTGACTAAGGCTGACTAACCCAATGAAGGAGCAGACTGACTAAAGCAGACCGAAGCCTTCGCAGAGTGTGTGGTCTGACTTCCATTGTCGTGCAGTATCTGGAACTGGGTTAGGCTCCTTGCAGGCCAGGAAACCTGGCTTGTTTGGAAAGAGGCCCTTTCTGGATGGCTGGGCCATTTGGAACTAGATCAGATATATCAGCAGACATTGTAGGGACACAGGAACATGGCCGTCTGCAAAGGAAGTGACTTCACAACTGCCAGACATGAGCTGAGAGCCAGGAATTGAACCAGGGAATCATAACCACATAGGGATGTCCGGTGCACGGGAATCTGGCACGTTCAGGGACCCTCAGATTCCCGTACTGCCCCCATCTTGGCTTGCCCTTGAGAGCCAAGCTGGGGGTCTCCCCCAAAATCTGGGAATTTGGCAGCGGAGGGGTGGGGGGGATCGTTCCCCACCCACCCTTCCTCTGTCATGTTGTGGCAGCCATGGCAGCAGCACTGCACGGTGGTGGAAGGGGTTAGCGTTCCCCCCCCACCCCTCCCCTGCCACACCACCACCACAGTGACCCTGCTCTCTTTGTCCCGGCCACAGCGACCCCGCCCTCTTTGTCCGGCCACAGCGACCCCGCTCTCTTTGTCCCGGCCACAGCGACCCCGCTCTCTTTGTCCTGGCCACAGTGACCCTGCTGCGTGCTGATGTCTTGGATGGGAGGATCCTGGGAGGGAGAAGGAGACATTAGCGCACAGTGGTGGGGGCACTGTGCATGAGTCTCTCCTGCTCTCACCTAGGCCCCAGGACAAAGAAAGAGAGACTTGTGCACAGTGACCCTGCTGTGCACAAATGTCTCCCTCCTGGGTCCCTGTAAACTGCCCAGAGAGCTTCGGCTATGAGGTGGTATAGAAATGTAAATAATAATAATGATAGTTATTATTATTATTTGTGAAAAATTTTGGCAGGCACGTGCTTCCATTTGTACTCCGGGCTTCGAACAGGGCATGCTAACGTATCTTGTGAGCAAAAATAAAATTCTCATACATCCCTACCTGTGCCCTGCCTGGATGTGCAGAACCGACCCAGAGCTTCTGAATACTTGACTGTCTGGAAGATGTTCCAAACTGCAGCTCCAATAGCTCACCACACGGGGCAGCCAGCCACACACACAGAACCAAAGCATTGGCATCCTGGTTCTCGCCCTGGCTGCTTCTGATGAGAGCAGGCTGAGGGGAGAGTTGGAGGCATCATGCTGTGGCCTGGAGGGATGTCGAGGTTCAGCCTTGCCTAGACCAGAAACCTGAGGTCCCCTTGGAGGATGAAAAGGGGGAGCAGGACCCCCCAGCAGTATCCTACAACCCCAATGAACCTTCAGACTCAGATTTGACAGACACAGAACTGGAGGCCTCCATGCCAGTCACCTGGGCTCCTGGCCAGCTCTCAAACACCCTCCCCTCCATCATCTCCACAACTGCAGGAACAGAAGTGTTGGTATGTCAGGCAGGAGTTTCAGTGCCATGGCAAAGTGTCCAGCTAGCTGCACATGAGTCTACTTGCATTCAAGTAATGCATGTAAGCACCTACCAAGATCAGGGCCTGCCTGAGAACCAGAAAAGGTTGGAGCCTCCAGCTTCTATATAAGGACTCACTTTGAACTGCATTGTTACTGAAACAACAGCTCCCTTAGAGCTCCATGGCAAAGCCTTCCTGAACTGGGGAAACAGGCCAGGAGGAGCAATCCCTTTCCCATGATGAAATGAGTGGGCCAGGCAGTTAAGCTTTCATACACGAAGACAGGAGCATAGGGAACGACCTTATACAAAGCAGACCACTGGTCCATCTGACTGGCAATAGCTCTTCATGGTTTCAGGCAGGAATCTTTCCTGCCTTTCTAGCTGGAAACACTGGGAACTGAATGGTTCTCCACATGAATTATAACCACATCAAAAATGGCACGTTTAATTCCGCTGTTAGGCTGCATTTGAGCCAGCACGCCTCTGTTGCAATAAGTAAACTTGCTATCCACAGACAACACACTTTCTCAAGTAGTGTGTAATTGTGACTGGTTTGCAGCACATACACACATCATCCTCTCCTGATCACTGAACTGCTGGTTGATTTTTTAAAAAATACATATTTACTACATTGTATTCTGCTCCCCCACCCCACGCCCCCAGGCGTGGTATACGTAGTCTCTCCCTTCATTTTGTCCCCACAACAACCCTGTGAGTTGGTTAAAAGGTTAGGCTGTGGTATGAAGACTAGCCCAAGGTCACCCAGTGAACTTCATGAGAGTTAGTGTGGCGTAGTAGTTATAGTGTTGGACTGGAACTTGGGAGATCTGGGTTCTAGGCCCCACTCAGCCATGAACTCACTGGGTGACTTTGGGCCAGTCACTGACTCTCAGCCTAGCATATCTCACAGGGTTGTTGTGAGGATAAAATGGAGAGGAGGAGGACCATGTGAGCTGCCTTGGGTTCCTTGCAATAGGAAAAAACATGGCGGGGGGAAGGCCACCAATTCGGATGGCTTTAAAAGGGTGTTAGACAAATTCCTGGAGGAGAAGGCTCCCAATGGCTACTACTCCTGATGGCTATGTGCTACCTCCAGTGCCAGAGGTGGTATACCTATGTACACCAGTTGCTGGGGAATACAAGGGGGAGGGTGCAGTTGCACTCATGTCCCACTTGTGGGTTTCCTGTGGGCAGCTGGTTGGCCACTGTGTGAACACAATGCTAGACTGTAGCAAAATATACATTATAGCGTGTGAAAATTGATAAGAATTTATTGTATTATGTTGATGTGACTATTTCTGTGGGAGTTCTGAGTAACGTCTTCTTGGAAATGAAGGGGAGCTGCCACAAGTGGGTCGGTCAAGTATTGGAAGCAGAAAGCTGCTTAGCTTAGCAGGGATACTGGCATCTAGGTGTTACTGGCATCAATGGCACACCTGGCTACATTGGGACAAAGGGGAATAGTGGTATGGCCAGGTCCAAAACTGAGTATGATGTCATCAACATCATGTGATGGTCAACATCATAAAAGACAAGGGTTTGATTTGTCTGGGAGAACGAGAAACCCGCCATCCATGCTTAGGCTGGCTTTGCCCACCATGCCCTCCATTTTGGTAAATATAAAATTCTGATATTGACTGTTAGTAAAATCTAAGCTCCTCTCAAGCTATGTTAACAATATGCTTGTTACTATTTTCATTATACTTCTAGTCATTACAACTTATGTGTATGCGTATTTAGAGATATTTGTGAACTGCCTTATCATAGCAAAAGCTTGTTATTTTCTTAGACTGTTCAAGGAATACATACTTATTCTTTAATACCAAATTTGTGTTGTCTAGTTTGAGAGAAGTTTCAGGGACCAATACCCATATTTTAATGCTTGAAGCCGAAAACACTCGGTAAAGATTTATAAATCTATCACTGCGTGGGGTCTGTCCTTAAAGCCGTTGTAGTGGACATACTCTTTAGCCACCTCCTCCTCCCACAGTGACCCCGAAGCAGCCGGGATTGCTGTCGTGTGAGGGAGAGAAGAGGCTTTAGCCTCCCTTTCTCCCAGCAGTCCCACTTCCTTTTATGAATATGTGTATGCATGAGTGCATACATACGCGTACATACGTGTTTGTCTGTGGTGTGCATATGCAGATGTTTGTGGCCCCTGACCCACCACCCAGCATTGCATGTTGCCCTCAGGGATGAAAAGGTTTCCCACCCCTGATCTAAAGAGAAGGGGAGGGAACGGTTTTCAGAAGGGGTCTCAGTAAGGGCTGGCAAAACTGGTGGATTGTTTCTAAACATTCAACGTCAAAAGACGTCAAAAGTTGCAGCAGGTAGGTCTCTTCCATGAAGCTTGATGAGCAGGTGCACACATGCTTAATCAGGCTAACCACACACATATATATGCACAGCAATCCTAAACATCCTGATAAAGACAAAGAGGAAAGGGCAAGACAGCCGAGCAGAAGGAAGACCGTTACTCTAAAGCTAGCACTGATGGACACACTTGCCAATTTAGCTGTTTGATGAGGTGCTAAATTTGGCACTAAAAAGGGGAAGTGGAGTGCAAATCAGGACAGCACACGGGGTTAGGGAAGAAGAACTATATAAGCTAATAGGAGTGTGAGTATATCCTATACTTGAGACCTCACTGGAATGGCAAACAAAAGACATCAGCTTTCTGTTAAAAGTTCCACAGGAGAACAACATAATCAGCTTCAGAGAACAGAACACTTCACTTGTTAGGAGAGAAAAAAAATGCAGGGATTCTTTCAGGCATTTCTGTTTAAGGGACCATGGAAACATTTTAGTTCCTAGCAGAGCCAAATCTTTTCAAATACAATTACAGAGATCATTTTGAATCTTAGCAAAATGGACATGAAAGCAAATGCTTTCAGTATATTTTGACTGAGAGTTCATTAGCTCGTGTTTTTACCTTATTAATTCCATTAAATCTTGGAATAATGGGGTACTGCTCAAGTCCTCTTCCACCGATATGTCCCTAAAAGAGAAATGAGCAAGATCAGCTTTGCAGAAATGCTATGGAGGAAATCTGGACGCTAAGAGCCATCTCGCCCTTCCCTTTCTGAACTCGAGTACAAAACTTTTTACTCGGTACCAAAGTTTAAATGGAAAACACACATGCAACATTCGTGTCCATTTTGAATGGCACATGCATTTTAAATGGCTGGGTTTTCACATAATAAAGACAGTGGTGGCAACTGGCCAAAGGCTGGGCCCCAGTTTCTATGTTTATTGAGGGAGTACCACGATGCCTGAATTTAGTCCTGAGCAATTCAGCAAGTGTCTAACCATGAAATTAGACTCCTGGCAGCCTTCCCCCTCTGCAAGGGTGGGGGACCTATTAAAATGGTCCGTCCCCGGAGATTAATGGATTCTGATGGATTCCAGAGGGCTCTGGGGGATTTTCCTGCTGGTATGGCTGGTGCTCCTGTCGAAGCCCAGGTCGCTCTGTGGAATGCAGAGATGACTTGGGCGGTTGACACGATCGCACCCAAGCGCCCTCTCCCTCTGAGCAGAGCCCGGCCAGCTCCTTGGTATACACCTGAGCTGAGGACAATGAAGCAAGAGGGGAGACGGCTAGAACGCAGGTGGAGGAAAATTCGTGCTGAGTCTGACCGAACACAGGTAAGAGCCCACTATCAAGCCTACTCTGTGGCAGTGAGGGTGGAAAAGAGACAGTTCTTTTCCACCAGCATTGCATCTTCTCAGTGTCGTCCAGCGGAGATTTTCCGACTGGTTCACGGCCTGTTACATTCTGGGCCAGGGAAAGAGACGGTGGAACCCTCGATGGCACACTGTGACAAGTTTGCACGGCACTTTGAAGATAAAGTTGCTCAGATTCGTCATGAATTGGACACCACCATTAATGCAGTTCCATTGGTAGAGGTGTTCAGAGCACCGTCTGGTCCAGTTTTATTGGATGAGTTTCAGGTACTGAGGCCTGAGGATGAGGACAAGGTGCTTGGCCAAGTCTGATCAACCACTTGTGTGCTTGACCCTTGCCCTTCATGGCTTATTAAATCAAACAAGGAGGGGATGTCTGGCTGGGTCCAGGAGGTTGTAAATTCCTCCTTGAGAGAGGGAGTGGTGCCTGCCGCTTTAAAAGAGGTGGTAATTAGACCACTCCTGAAAAAGCCTAAACTGGACCCAGAGGATGTTAATAATTATAGGCCAGTGGCCAACATCCCCTTCCTGGGCAAGGTGCTTGAGCGGGTGGTTGTAGGACAGCTCCAGGCACTGTTGAATGAAACGGATTATCTAGATCCATTTCAATTGGGCTTCAGGCCTGGTTTTGGAATGGAAACTCCCTTGGTCGCCCTGTGGGATGACCTCTGCCAGGAGAGGGACAGGGGGAGTGTGACCCTGTTGATTCTTCTGGACCTCTCAGCAGCTTTCGATACCATCGACCATGGTATCCTTCTGGATAGGGTGTCCAGGTTGGGAGTTGGAGGCACTGCACTACAGTGGTTCCGCTCCTACTTGGATGGCCAATTCCAGAAGGTGGTGCTGTGGAATTATTGCTCTGTGCCATGTCAATTGTGCCATGGGGTTCCACAGGGCTCTATTTTATCCCCTATGCTGTTTAACTTCTACATGAAACCACTGGGGGAGGTTATCCGGAGGTGTGGGCTGAGGTGCCATCAATATGCGGATGACACCCAGCTCTACCTCTCTTTCTCATCAAAACCAGGTGAGGCAGTGGCTGTTCTGAATCAGTGCCTGGGCACGGTAATGGACTGGATGAGGGCCAATAAACTGAAACTCAATCCAGACAAGGCGGAGGTACTGTTAGTGGGTGGTTTGTCTGCCCAGCTAGGTGATATTCAACCTGTTCTGGAGGGGGTTGCACTCCCCCTAAAGGATCAGGTTCGTAGTTTGGGGGTGCTCTTGGATCCAGAACTGTCACTTGAGGCACAGGTGAACTCAGTGGCACGGAGCACTTTTTATCAGCTTAGGCTGGTATACCAACTACGCCCTTATCTGGACAGAGATAGCCTAGCTACAGTTATCTATGCTCTGATAACTTCTCGTCTGGATTACTGCAATGCGTTATATGTGGGGCTGCCTTTGAAAACGATCTGGAAACTTCAGCTGGTCCAAAATAGGGCAGCAAGATTGTTAACAGGGACTGGCCTGCGAGCTCATATTACGCCAGTACTTTTCCAGCTGCACTGGCTGCCAGTCCATTTCCAGGCCCGATTCAAAGTGCTGGTATTAACATTTAAAGCCCTTAACAGCTTGGGGCCAGGTTATCTGAAGGATCGCCTCCTCCCATATGTGCCTGCCCAGACCTTAAGATCATCATCAGCGGCCCTTCTCCGTGAGCCCCTGCCAAAGGAAGTGAGGCGGGTGGCTACTAGGAGGAGGGCTTTTTCTGCTGTGGCACCCTGGCTCTGGAATGAGCTCCCTGGTGAGGTTCGCCTGGCACCTACATTGTATTCCTTTCAGCACCAGGTGAAGACCTTTTTA
Organism: Heloderma suspectum; assembly: GCF_057233095.1. Taxonomy (NCBI): domain Eukaryota; kingdom Metazoa; phylum Chordata; class Lepidosauria; order Squamata; family Helodermatidae; genus Heloderma; species Heloderma suspectum. The sequence continues at coordinate 41,105,188 of NC_139464.1, read as the reverse complement.
TTTTCCCAGGCATTTTAGCATTTTAGCTTTCTAAACTTTTAGCTTTGCTGTTTTAAATCTGTATTTTAAACTCCTGCACTGCTGCTAGGTTTTATTGTGGTTGTATTGTTATACTGTGGTTTTAATGTTCTATATATTTTAAATTGTTTTATTGTTTGGTTTTAATTTTTGTGAACCACCCAGAGAGCTTCGGCTATTGGGCAGTATAGAAATGAAATAAATGAAATAAATAAATAAATAAAGCTGGAAGCCCTTGTGCTGGGCATCAGGTGACTAGGCTGGAGATGAACCTCTTCTGTATATCTATACTGACCAAGAAACAGAGTCCAGGAATGGGCTATGCTGATAACAGCAGGCTTGATTTAGTGGCTGGGATTATCAGAGGTAGGAGTAGGATGTCAGAGAAATCTGCAATGGACTCAAATTAGTTTGGATTTCTATGAATTGAACCTAAGGATTCCGCAGCAGAATAACTTTTTCCAAGTCACGTAGATTCTTCGGATTGGTTTTTCACTGGGGGGGGTGGAGGAGATTTACCCTAATCCGTGCTTGCATTAATATACTAGTCTGCATTAGTTAATAGGCCGTAGTGCTAATGTGCATTAACTAATGCAGATTAGCACATTAGCGCAAGTAGAAAAAAATTCTGGTTTAAAAAAATCCAATTCTGTCAGTGAGTGGACGATGGAACGAAAGACGCCTGACAATCCGCAAAACAGAGATGGAATACATTTAACGAAATCTGTACCTTCCTAGGTAGGAGACAAGTCTAGGCCTCCCCCCAATATTGCATCCAATATTGACTGATTGATTGCACTTTAAAGCCACCCAATAATCCAAGTTCTCTGGGCAGTATACAATACATTAAAAACATACAATGCAAACAATGAATAAAAACAGCACATAATACTCCCATTTACTTTCTCCCGTTCTGTCCCAGAAAGGTTCTCCTGTGGCCTGCCTGGACTTCAGAGCTTTGGCAACCAGGAAAAGAAAGGAAGCTGAACATAAAGCAGACTCATGGCATTACCTGATGGTGCTGGCATTGTCATCATGGTAATAGCAGCGCAGCCAGTTGATAGGGTCTTCTTCCTGTGGGAGGTCTTTAATGATAGCCACAAAAGCACATGGGAAAATGCCAGTGGCATCTCGGACAGTTCCCTGGGACAAGATGAACAGAACACACAATTTTTGAAAAAGGGGCAGCACACCTTTTTTGCTACATGAGATCAGAATGGCAAAATGTCGCTGTCTGCAGGTGTGGCACGTTAATTCTCCTTACAAGTACAGTGGAAAGGTGATCTCTATGAGAGGGAATTAGTGGGCTAAGAAAGGAGCCACAGATGAAGAGAGTAGCAAATCAAGTAAATCCTGGCACTCAGCAGCTAACTATGCAGAATAATGCAGCTGTGTGTAATGTTAGCCCAATAGCCACATCTATGTTGCTGGGAGGGGGGTGATTTGTGGTGGAGCAATGGCATGACAGTGTGGCTGCTTAACACATCCTCTGCCCTTTAGTGGAACTCCCAACCACTTTTGATCCCTGCCATGGTTGAAGACCCATATTCATCCTGCAGCAGTAAAAACAACTTGGGTAGAATGTATTTTTCTATAAAAGAAAGCAAATATTGATGCAAGGAACCCAGTAATTAATGCTGTGCCCTGCTCTGAAGAACAGAAACTGACTAATTAAGGGACATTTGTATAATACCCTTCCTGTCACACTGAATAGAAAACAATAAAATGGGAAGAACCTGCAAGCAGGAAACTTTCAATTAAAGGCATAGTAGCCCTTGAAAGCCTCAATAATTATTTACCAGTCCACACTGGACAGCCCAGTACTACAGTTGCATTTTTTTTGTTCTGTTTTTGCAAACAAAAGTACCAAATCATGTCTGAGAAAAGACAGGAGGACAACACAGAACACTAGGATGCAACAGTACCTGGATTCTTCATAATAAGCGGCTGAATAAAGGATAGCAGTTCTGGAGAAAAGCTAGAGCGGAAACTACTTTGATGTGCAAGTTGCTCAACAGAAACATAGGTGTAGCCATGCCATGAGTGACTAGCCTACTGTACTGTCTTTACTAAGATGAACAAAGCTTGATCCAGAATAGATGTTAGTATTTGTACTAGACTGAGAAATTTAATTCTTTACATATAACATTCCTGCCAAGTTTAATTATGGGCAGAGAAGTAGATTTCTCATAGTAGAGAGGTAGAAATGTACTCAGCATTGGAGGATTTTGTACAGAAGTAATATGTACTGATCTTTTGGCAAAAGGTACCACTTTGGGCTATATATTCAGAGAGCTAGTGGACTATGCAATTTATATTTAACATTGATATTAAAAAGGTAAAGGTAAAGGTGTCCCCAACCAGTCATGTCCGACTCTAGGGTGTGGTGCTCATCCCCGTTTCTAAGCCGAAGAGCCAGCGCTGTCCGAAGGTGCTTCCGTGGTCATGTGGCCGGCATGACTGAACACCGAGGTGCACAGAACGCTGTTACCTTTCCCGCCGAGGCAGTACCTATTTATCTACTTGCAATTTCTTGCTTTTGAACTGCTAGGTTGGCAGGAGCTGGGACTGAAGACGAGAGCTCACTCTGTCACGCAGCACTCGGGTCTCGAACTGCTGACCTGCCGACCTTCCAGTCTGCAGTTCAGCGTCTTAACCACTAAGCCACCGCAGTCCCTAAAACATTGATATTAGCCATCTTGAATTTCAGACTGAGATACTGCCTGGACAAAATTCAAGGGTGTTTTGAGCCAAATCTAGGTATCAGAGCATGACAGACCCACACACAGAATTTGGTGCTACTTCTATCCATCCAGTAATGGCAGTGAAATTAAGCCACCACCTGATTGCAACTCAGACCTGTGATGTATGACCAGAAAAGGGCTTGATATTTACCTCAAACCAGTCCTTGTTGATCCTGCTGAGTAAATAGACCAAGTCTCCCTTCTTGAAGCTCAGTTCCAGTTTAGTGGACCCACTAAAATCAAACAATGCCTAGAAGAAACAATCCAACAGAAGACAAAGTACTAGAGCTGAAGAACTGGCTCGCAGAAGATTAAAAAAACTACATACTGTAGCTCCCATTCTTTGAAGGTATTTGTGCAAGTGTCGAGTAACTTGGATTATCAATCCCAACAATTCATTACACACACACACCTGTACCTGAATCTGTTTTGTCTGTCTGTAGCTGACATCTGTCCCACTACAAAGAACAGGATGTCCTCCACTTGAAAGGCTACCTAGTCCAGATCCAATATAAAGAACCATAAGAAGGAAGAGCAGGGACCTTGACATTGCCCATGAAGAAATAGCACTTGCAGAGTAGACTGAGCACGCACACCAGGTCACAGTCTTCCCCACTGTAGTGAGATGACTGGATTTCTATTTAAATTATAGTACTTGCCAAGAAAACCCCATGGAACGTATCACAAGGCTAAAAGATATGATGCCAGAAGATGAGCCCCTCAGGTCGGAAGGTGTCCAATATGCTACTGGGGAAGAGCAGAGGGTATTTCCAAGTATCGCCAGAAAGAGTGAAGCGGCTGGGCCAAAGCCGAAAGGACACTCAGCTGTGGATGTGTCTGGTGGTGAAAAGAAAATCCGATGCTGTAAAGAACAATATTGTTTAGGAACCTGGAATGTCAGATCAATGAATCAAGGTAAGCTGGAGGGGGTCAAACATGAGATGGCAAGATTGAACATCGACATCTTGGGAATCAGCGAACTAAAATGGACAGGCATGGGCGAATTTAATTCAGGTGACCATCATATCTACTATTGTGGGCAAGAATCCCTTAGAAGAAATGGAGTAGCACTCATAGTCAACAAAAGGGTGGGAAAAGCAGTACTGGGGTACAATCTTAAAAATGATAGAATGATCTCAGTACGAATCCAAGGCAAACCATTCAACATCACAGTAATTCAAGTCTATGCCCCAACCACTGAGGCCGAAGAAGCTGAGGTTGATCGGTTCTATGAAGACCTACAACACCTTCTAGAACTAACACCAAAAAAAGATGTCCTCTTCATCACAGGCGATTGGAATGCTAAAGTAGGAAGTCAAGAAATCACTGGGATAACAGGCAAGCATGGCCTTGGTGTACAAAATGAAGCAGGACAAAAGCTAATAGAGTTTTGCCAAGAGAACATGCTGATCATAGCAAACACTCTTTTCCAACAGCACAAGAGGCGACTCTACACATGGACGTCACCAGATGGTCAATATCGAAATCAGATTGATTATGTCCTTTGCAGCCAAAGATGGAGAAGCTCTATACAGTCAGTAAAAACAAGACCTGGAGCTGACTGTGGCTCAGATCATGAGCTGCTTCTTGCAAAATTTCGGCTTAAATTGAAGAACGTCGGGAAAACCACTAAACGGTTCAGGTATGACCTAAATCATATCCCTGATGAATATACAGTGGAGGTGAGGAATAGATTTCAGGGATTAGACCTGATAGACAGAGGGCCTGAGGAACTATGGACGGAGGTCCGTAACATTGTTCAGGAGGCAGCAACAAAATCCATCCCAAAGAAAAAGAAATGCAAGAAAGCCAAGTGGCTGTCTGATGAGGCTTTACAAGTAGCTGAGGAAAGAAGGGAAGCGAAAAGCAAGGGAGAAAGGGGAAGATATACCCAACTGAATGCAGAGTTCCAGAGAATAGCAAGGAGAGACAAGAAGGCCTTCTTAAATGAACAATGCAAAGAAATCGAGGAAAACAACAGAATGGGAAAGACTAGAGATCTTTTCAAGAAAATTGGAGATCTCAAGGGAACGTTTTGTGCAAAGACGGGCATGATAAAGGACAAAGAAGGCAGGGACCTAACAGAAGCAGATGAGATTAAGAAGAGGTGGCAAGAATACACAGAAGAACTATACAGGAAAGATCTGAATGTCCCTGATAGCCATGATAGTGCGGTCACTGAACTTGAGCCGGACATCCTAGAGAGTGAAGTCAAGTGGGCCTTAGGAAGCATTAGTGACAACAAAGCTAGCAGAGATGACAGTATTCCAGCCGAGCTATTTAAAATCCTAAAAGATGATGCTGTTAAAGTGCTGCATTCAATATGCCAACAAATCTGGAACACTCAACAGTGGCCACAAGACTGGAAAAGGTCAGTTTACATTCCAATTCCAAAGAAGGGCAACGCCAAAGAGTGTTCAAACTGCTGCACCATTGCGCTCATTTCACATGCCAGCAAGGTGATGCTCAAAATCCTACAAGCTAGGCTTCAGCAGTATGCGAACCGAGAACTACCGGAAGTACAAGCTGGGTTTAGAAGAGGCAGAGGAACTAGAGATCAAATCGCCAACATTCGCTGCATCATGGAGAAAGCAAGAGAATTCCAGAAAAACGTCTATTTCTGCTTCATTGACTACGCTAAAGCCTTTGATTGTGTGGATCACAACAAACTGTGGCAAATTCTTAAAGTGATGGGAGTACCAGACCACCTTACCTGTCTCCTGAGAAACCTGTACGAGGGTCAAGAAGCAACAGTAAGAACCAGACATGGAACAACCGATTGGTTCAAAATTGGGAAAGGAGTACGACAAGGCTGCATATTGTCACCCTGCTTATTTAACTTATATGCAGAGTACATCATGAGAAATGCCGGGTTGGATGAATCAGAGGTCAGAATTAAGATTGCTGGGAGAATTATCAACAACCTCCGATATGCAGACGATACCACCCTAATGGCAGAAAGCGAAGAGGATCTAAAGAGCCTCTTGTTGAGGGTGAAAGAGGAGAGTGCAAAAGCTGGTTTGAAACTCAACATTAAAAAAACGAAGATCATGGCATCTGGCCCCATCACTTCCTGGCATATAGAAGGGGAAGAAATGGAAGCAGTGACAGATTTTACTTTCTTGGGCTCCAAGATCACCACAGACGGTGACTGTAGCCATGAAATTAAAAGACGCTTGCTCCTTGGGAGGAAAGCTATGGCCAACCTAGACAGCATAGTAAGAAGCAGAGACATCACCTTGCTGACAAAGGTCCGTCTAATCAAAGCTATGGTTTTCCCAGTAGTAATGTATGGCTGTGAGAGCTGGACTATAAGGAAGGCTGAGCGCCGAAGAATTGATGCTTTCGAACTGTGGTGCTGGAGAAGACTCTTACGAGTCCCCTGGACTGCAAGGAGGTCAAATCAGTCAATCCTAAAGGAAATCAACCCTGAGTGCTCATTGGAAGGACAGATAATGAAGCTGAAGCTCCAATATTTTGGCCACCTAATGCGAAGAGAAAACTCCCTGGAAAAGACCCTGATGCTGGGAAAGACTGAAGGCAAAAGGAGAAGGGGACGGCAGAGGATGAGATGGCTAGATAGCATCACGGATGCAATGAATATGAACTTGAGCACGCTCCGGGAGAGAGCGCAGGACAGGAAGGCCTGGCGTGCTATGGTCCATGGGGTCACGAAGAGTCGGACACGACTGAACGACTGAACAACAACAACAACAACAACAACAACTTATTTCTAAGTTTGTTCCTATACAAATTTACAACATTTAGCATATGCAGACATGTGTTTTCTTTTGTGCTCTTTTTGGTGATGCATCTCCTCTTTCTTTGGCAATGTGTAGGTGGCCACCCTAGCAATGACCCATGCCCAGTTACAGCTATTGGGGGAGTGTTTCCCCATTGCAAAACTATACAGCCCTGTAATAATAATGGCAGCCATAACATGATTCTGGAAGAATGACCAGTAAGTCCACCTTCTAGTTGCACCCCCCATTTGAGACTCTAGCCCACAATACAGTACAGTACAGTAGTTCACAAGTGTCATGAGGGAAACTATAGCCTTGAGGATTAGTAATATCAAAATGGGCACTTTTACATTCCTATATGGGCGTATAACATAATGTGGCAGTCCTAACTCCCATTTATGTCTACATATCTGTAAAAAGAAGCTCTGCCTCCATTTTGTTTATCTATCACATTTGTATTCTTCCTCCAGGAAGCTCCTGGCAACTGATACATGGAGTTATCTCATCCTTATGACAAACCTGTGAAGTCAGGGTGAGAGACAGTATCTACTGAGCTTCATGGTTGAACAGGGATTTACATCCAGGTCTTCATGGTCCTAATTCAAGAAGCTCAATGGCTATTAGGGATGCTTGAGGAATTCATGCACTGCAAATTCTGATCTGATTAAAATACATTTGGAACCGTGTAGTTTTGAGATAAAGAGTTTTTCTACGTGAGGCATTTATTGTGCACTCATAATTCCTTACTCATGGTTGTTTACAGGCTCTTTAGACGATGTCATGATCCTCCAGTTTCACTTCTGTTTCTTCAGAGCACTTTCCCGGTGTTTTTTAGAATGGGGAAAGGGCGCTATTTCTCCCAGTGTATTTGAGCTATTCTGCTAGAGCACAGCTCCACTTAGATGTTATATAGCATGAAAGCAGGAAAGGAAAAGCTCTTTGTGTAGAGCTCAGATCTCAGTGCTCAGCAGATACAGCAATTAACAGCCTTGTGTAGAAAATCCCCAAATGTGTTCAGAAGTGCGTATTTTGTAAGAAAATACATTCAGGAATGTGTATTCAAATGCAATGTTTTTGTTCATGTTTTTGTAAGTCACATTAATGTGGAAATCAGGCGGAAGGGGCTTATGAACGAACACATGTGAATGTGACATGGACTAGAAATAGACTGATCTGTTTATCCTTAGTGGCCACTGTTTACTTCCGCAACATTGCTCAACCCTGTTAAGAGGGAGACATTCCTTCTTCATGCTTCCTTACCTCTCCTCTGTTTCTAATATGCTCTCATAACTGAAGGCAGAAGTCGCTTGACATCTTTGCACAGGCTAGTTAACTCAGACTATGTTGTAACAGTATTCTCTGGCTTTAAAAATATATGGCTGTATGTTCTTCGCATGGTTATGCAGTCTTCTGTACATCAGGCAACATGCTGGATAAGATACCCACCTCAGCCCGTGGAGCTGCCAGTCTGTCAAAGCCAGGTTCCTGGGGAGAAATGCTCTTGCTGTCACAAAGAAGAGGGAGAGCAATATGTTATCAGCTCCACTGAGAACAGGTCAAGAAGCAATGGTGTCAAAAATTACAGACAGATAGACTACAGATGAATGTACTATGTATTTGGGGAAGGCTGGGAAATAAATACTTACACGCGCCGAGTGCGTGGGCGAAGCCTTCGAAGCCCCTGAGGTACCTGCTGACTGTCAAAGTCCGACTGATAGAAAAACAGTCGGACATCTTCGTCTAACAGCACCCAAGCTGGCAGGCTAAGCAGTTTCTGTGTCAAAAGAAACAGGGTATAAACAGGGGAACTTCTCCCTCATGGTATTCTATTCAAGCAGTAGAAGAGATCTCTCAGGGGCATTTCAGACATGCCCTCTCCAGCCCATATACACAGTGTGTGGGAGGGAAGTGGGCCTGCTGGCCATGCTAAGGGTGGTCATGTGTTCTCTTTTATAGTCAGAGGACTGTCCTCAATTCTGAAGGCATCTTCTGTTGTAAGGTCTGTCCAGTCCAAGTCTGGTTTAAGGAGAAAGAACCATCAGAAGGAATTGCTGGGCCTTGAAGTTACCTATCCACAGCACCTGGACAGCAAACTGAGCAAGGCACACAGGTCACAGTCTTCCACACTATGGTGAGAGGTACTGCAGTTGTATTTAAATTATAACAATTATTTCTAAATCTGCACCTATACATAGAAATCAACATATGCAAATTTTATGCAAATCAGCAGGCCCCTTTGTATGTCCTCTTTTTGGGTGATTCACAAATGGCCACCCCAGCCATGCTCCCCAAACACTGACTCATGTTCAGTGTTACTGAGAAATGGCCCTATGCACATACAGCTGTACATTCTTATTGGTGTCATTGTGGCTGCTTGGACTGGAGGAGCAAGGATGTCATCAGCATTAGGGGTGGGGCTAAGAGGTGAGGTCCTGCTTCCCCCTCCCATGATCACTGAATGCATGAGGGGTCTTATAAACACCCCTGCTGTCAGGCATCCTCTCACTCATGGCCAAATTAAGCATTCGTCAAAACACGCATAGCAGAGCTATATATGATTGGATTACCTACTTTAATGTAAGCACGCATATTCCCAATTCGGATCGGGGCCATGGTACTCTGGGAGGGGGATTTAAGCTCCCCCCCTCCCATTTTTATCACGAAATTCCATACACACACACTCCATGGGTATTTTTGTGCCACGTTTGAATGTTGTTAAAGTTGAATGTTGTTAAACTTAAAAATAAATGTTCACTGCAACCTGCATAGATTTTGCATTCACGTTATTGGCCAATATAAGCACAAATGGGTGTAAACCTCATGTGTGAAAATTTCCTTAGCTTGCACTGGTGTGAATGGATTGGCGCAGAATTATTCCATAATAGGTTTTTGTGGCAGTGGCAAACTCTACTTCAACATTAACTTTTACCTTCATGTACATGTTGAGTGCAGGGATTCGGCTTTCTGCAATCTCTCTCTTTGCGCCAACATAAACTTTTCCTGGAAAGCACCAAAGTAAACCAAGAGAAGGGTTTACTGAAGGGGTGTTGACACAGAAAGGAAGCAGAGGAAAATGATACAGCAAGTTGGACTGCTTAAGGGCTTTTTTCTTTCAGCAACACTAGCACAGTATGTTATGTTATAAACTTATACTGCTCCTGTGCCAATTTAACTCTCATGCTTCTCCCAAAGAATCCTGGGAACTATAGTTTGATGGGCATGCTGAGCATGCTCTGTTAGAGAACTGTGGGGACCCCAGTGCTGTGAAAGGAACTGGAGACTTCTAAGGTGCTGGAGCCACTGTTCACTTTAAGTTTGTAGTGTAGATATTCTTTAAAAACAAACATTCAAAATATCTTCAAATAAAAGACATGGTGAGGGAAATCCAGTTTCCTTTAGACAAATGAAATGAAGTTTATGGATAGCTATAGGTTTTGTGTTCGATGGCAGACTTTGAAAGAATTGGGAGTTTAATATAGAGATGACTAATTCCATGGGATTTTAGGAAGCTGGGGATGTTTTATGGGCCTGGTTTGCTAACCCATGGTTTATTTAACCCATAGTTTGTTGCTCTACCCAGAGTTTGTCTGACAGATGATCAAACAAACCATTGTTTGTTTTCTCAATCCCTGGGTTCTTTCTTTCCCTCCTTTGCCTGCTCCCTCCCTGTATCCCAAATGCTTTTGTGGAACTGGCAGGTAGAGCAGCTGCATTTTTTTTTTTACCATTCTTGCCCACTGACTTTGTAGCCTGGTGAAACAACTCATGAACATGGTTCCCATGTAATGACAACCCATGGTTTAAACAACCCAGACTTCACAACCCAACAACAAAACATGGGTTCTCCTTCTGTGTTATTTGTGGTTACCAAACCACAATTTGTTAGTGCAATTGCGTTCACACCCCAAAACTATCCAGAATTCAACAACCCCATACCATGGGTTAGCATTATGCGCAAACCAAGTTATTTTGTAGAACAGGAATTTTCTGTATTTCTTTATAATATTCATATACCGCCTTTTCACAATAACCAAGGCAGTGTACAATTATACAAATAAAAACAGTAAGCCATAAAGACATAAAAAGCAACAAAGCCATATTAGAACTTCAGAACATTCTGATATAAAGTATATGCCTGGCTCTGCCACGCTGCAGGGTGAAGCAACACTCGATGGGCAACTTGCTCAGCACTCGGGTGGGTGTGGGGGTAACTAAAGGCAGGGACTGCTGTCTGGATGGTACAGTGGTATATTTGGGCTCTATTTCAGGCAGAAAATTGTCTTGGGCCAGGACATATTTCCTAATGGCAGAGTCCTGGATAGTATATATCTACAGTTCAGACTTAAACTGGGTTAATATTTGCTCATCTTAGGGAAAAGTGGTTCTGAAAATCTATGAAGCTTAGGTGAGCAAGGCAAGGATCATTTTGGATGGTGGAAGTTGTGCTGAGAAAGGAATTGTTTACTGTCCCATTTGGAAGCGAGTGAGGACCTCAAGCTGAAACTTTTCTTTTTTTTTTTAACTGAATGCACACAGCTACTGAAAGTATGGTTTTAGGGCTGATGCTGATGCTTATTATGCAGCTTTATATCTAGGATCCGAGTGGGGAAAATAGATGAGCAAAGTGCATCTTACCCAGAGGGTAGTATCCCATGCTCCTGTTCGGGCACTGCAGCTCCATAGCAGGAGCCCCTCCCCAAGGAAAGGCACATATCGTGGAGGTCCAGCTTGGAACGAAGCACTCCACACTTCTGGACTGTTGGGCTGGAAGCACTGATTCAACACACCCAATGATCTCCAAAATTAGGACCACCTGTCTATGCCTTTGGTTTATCACATGTGCATCACATTGGCCATTAAGGCACGTGTACAGGGAAGTTCAAAGCGGTAACATGTGGTAAGCATCAGAATTTATAAGGGTAAAAAAGAAAAAAGGTTACGTTAAAAAGCACGGTGCGATTGAGGGAGTGTCCTGGCCTGACACCGTTAGGGGCATCTGAGAGGTATGACCCTCTTGGCTCTTAACAGAAGAGTCCACAGCTTGAGCTACTGTAAAAACGCTGTGCATGCATTATGTAAAAGTAAGTAAAGCAACAGACGAGCAGGGGCAGGGCTGCACTGCAGTAGCCCCGCCCTGAGATCATGTGTGCTATGTAGCTCAACCCCTAGGCATCCACATGTACAGTGTGGATGTCTGCAGAGGGGAAGGTTTTGCATTATACATGTGGATACCTATGGGCAGAGCTACGTGGCACACGGGATGTTGGGGGTGGGTCTACACAGTGTGGCTCCATTCCTGTTCTCATGTTTCATTACCTCCTTTTAGATAATCCCTGCATGGGGCTACTGTTGTAATCCTATTCTCTTCTGCAACCATGATTCTTATATTATTCACTCACTTAGAATGATTCATTACAAGATTATCTAGGGGGGAGCCCAACCCATAGAACCAGAAGGTCCTTGTGGCTTACCTGGCAGGACGGGAAGTGTGCAGGTAAAGCGGCTGTTTTTGTTTTCTGGACCATAACTGTCCTCTAGCTTGGTGTGCAAGTTATAGAACTGGCGGTAACGGCGAAAGATCATGTACCTGCCCCCACCTTTTGTTTTTACCTCAATCACAAATACCTGAAAGAGAAGAAGATACAAGTTGAGTCTCTGACATGAGTTCTGCAGTTAAAGAATCTCAGCCAGCACGGCTAGGAAAGACCTCTGCCTGACACCCGGAGGAACTGTTGTTAGAGTAAACAGTAGTGGGCTAAGGGTGCGATCCTATGCATGTTTAGACAGAAAAAAGTCCTACAACTCCCAGTATTCCCCAGCCAGCATGGGTGGCTGGGGAATGCTGGGAGTTGTAGGATCTTTTTTCTGTCTAAACATGCATAGGATTGTGCCCTTAAGAAATCAGTGATCTGACTTAATATAAGCTCATTATATCCTTAACAGGGACAAAGGATAAAGGAAAATACAAATATGTAAACCCTCTCCCTCTTTGTGCAACTTTCTTAATGATGCTATAGTAAAAGTGGATTTTCCAGTCAACACTGATGATATAATAAAACTGCTTAGCCTGGGTTCAGACATAATGCTAAACCATAATTTAGCCTCAGGTTCATGTGCTCCCCTCCCCTTTCCTTCTCTGGCTTCCAGCTAAAGTCTTCAGAGTGTTTTGCATGTGACCCAAAGAATCGAAGGATAGGACTGTAATAAGTCAGTCATCACAAATTTCAGTGTTTATTGTGAAAACTAGTGCTGTGAAATAACTTATTTCCCTTGTGAAATGTCCTCTTTATGAAATAGTGGATAAATATGCTTGCCCAGAAACCAAACACTTCCTATAGTTCCAGCTTCCCCATCCCTCCAGTAACATATTTATTATTACATTTCTATCCTATCCTGGGGTGTTTTTTTTCCTCTTACAAAGAACCCCAGCTGGTTTACATGGTCTGCCTCCTCCTCTCCATTTTATCCTCACAACAACTCTGTGAGGTAGGTTAGGCTGAGAGCCAGTGACTGGCCCAAAGTCACCCAGTGAACTTCATGGCTAAGTGAGGACTAGAACCCAGATCTCCCCAGTCCAACACTCTTAATCACTACGCCACACTGGCTTTCAACATATATCAATATCCATGAGAAAACTTCTCTTACATAGTAACTTGAGAAACCTCTCTTCTCTTCAATGTCTGCAATATTAGCACAAACAGGTACATCATCTGGAAGCTGGTCAAAATCACTGAAAAACAAGTGAAGAAATAATTACTAAAGGTGATGGCCATTACTGTGGCGGTGATCATGATGCAATAGATGTTTATCCCAGCTATGTTTGAACGAAAAATCAAGGCAGCTTATACATACCAAAAGATGGATAATACATAGAATATAAAAACCTATACCAACTCACCTGGAGTAGGCCCCATTGAAATTGACAGGACTTAATACTGAGCAGTCATGTATAGGATATAGGGATGTCAGAGAAATTTGTTTGGGGTGTAGAGTTCGGTGGGTTTTCCTAGGTTTGGCCCCTGGACTCTGGTTCCTGCTGTGGTGCCTGGCTCAATCTGCAGTGAGTTGGTGTTCAGGTGTTTTGCACATTTTTTCACAGGTTCCACAATTTGTGCAAATTTCTGAGCAATTTGTGCAAAGTCGGCTGTTATTTGCACAAATTTGGCCATAATTGGTGCAAATTGCTCAGAAATTTTTAGCAAATTGTAGAACCTGCGGGAAAAAAATGTGCAAAAAACGATCCTAGAGTTTGGGAAAAGCCTGCAGTTTGGCTCACAAATACAAATTGAGCTGTACACACCGCAGAACTCTGTCAAGTCAAAAAAGAACAAGATTTCCCAGCAATGTACATCCCTAATAGGATTACATTATAAAACAATCGATAATTTTAATTGGAAAGCTTGCCTATATAATCACAGTTTTTGACTTGCTTCTGGAACACTAATACTGTCAAACTCTGATGGCCTTGTTTTGTTTTGAGAGACAGTTCCATAAGACAGGGGCAACAGCTAAGAAGGCCCTACTCCTGACCTTCACAGAAGTTATCAGGTATAGGGCAGGGCCTTGGAGAAGGTCAATGAGGGTGGGTGGATTGGCTTGCACAGAGAGAGGCATTCCCTATATATGCAGTGGTGTAATATATATATATATATATATATATATATACACACACACACACACACACACACACACAGGTTCTGTGGGTGTGGTCTCACAGTAACATTTCCAATTTAATCTCACAAATAAAAGTCAAACTACAAACTACTACAAACTCGAACTAACAAAATTACTGAGAAAATGGCATGATGTCCAGGCCTTTTTGCCAGGATGCAACCCAGGAGGTAGCTTCCTGGAATGTTTGAAGAAAAATGCCTTTGAGCATATGCAGTTTATTTCCTTCTCGGCTAAGCAGCTGCAACCTATCTCTTTCACCATACCCTTAGAATAAAAAATCAGAAGTAGTTGGGGCAGCTTATACCACCACTATCGTTCGTTTGTTAATAAAGGCAGCACCGTTGTCAATGGTAGGCATGGTCAGGTACCTGCCAAGGGCCTACACCCCAGCATGGGCCCATTGGCAAGAGTCCCTTGGACTTGCTCCTCCTCTTCATCACTGTAACCTGCTTGTTTAGCACCTTCTCACTCTGGCCCAGATGGTGGTGGTGAGAATGAGGAGCAGTAAATGCCAACTGAGCAAAAAAATGTGCACAAACACTTTAAATAAAATTAAAGGAATTTGCTAACCTCTTCTGGACTACTAAAGTACAGGAGCCTTACAGGAGGCATGGAAAAGGGCAAGTAACTTGTCCAAAAGACTGAGAAGAAGGCAGAGGTGGGGTCTGAGCCCCAACACATTAAACAACTCCATTGTACCCCCAGTTTTCAGCATCAACAGAAAGCTATTTTCACAACCATTCCAAATGCCAATAAGAAAATGTGTTAATTAAAAAAAAGAAAGTGGGAGGGGTAAGGCACCTCGGCTAGTGCTGAGAAAGGTGTTTGGGGGTGCATTGGTGTCTGCGAGGGCCATGTGGCCTACCCCTGCCCATGAGGCTCCTGCCAATATGTTTCTTGCCTGAGTGTTTGTGGGTGCACGCAGGGGTTTTTTGGTGTCATAAAAAGGCAGCAAATGGTTAGTTATTAATTTATTATTGCCTTTTCACTGCCAAGAAGGAGGAGAGCTGCTTGTGCAATTATCTGCCTCAGTAATAACTTGGTTGGCCTTGGTAGTACGTACCATGACTTTGTGGGGAGGGGTGCCATTTGCTGCTCCACCTCAGGCGGGAAAATGGCTTCAGCTGACCATATGTGTGTTAGAGACAGGAGAGAGACAGAGACAGAGAGAGACAGGGAGAGGATACAATCATCTTGAAGAGCAAACTCAATCCTCAAATGCCTATTCTTATAGCAACTAGAGCTGCACCTCATAAAAATATCCACCAGCCCCTTTGAGGGAGCCTGCATTTGAAATAAAGGCCAGGACAGAAGCATCCAGGAGAAAGTATCTGAGGAACTCACCTCTCACCTCGCAGCTGCCTGGGAAGGGACATTCCTCTAGTTGCTTACAGCACAAGAACCAAAGGGATTACTAGATCTTTTTCTTCTCTACACCTCGGACAGCTTGGCCGGAGGTGGTAGGGGTGGTTTCCAAGCCCACCTCTCTGCCTTGGCTTCTGGTACTGTGAATTCTCGGCAAGGCTTCAGCAATCTCTGCCTTAGCGAATATTTCTTTGTTTTCTGACAATTACGCCTTTTCTTGCTCTTCCCTTCCCCTACCTCATCTGATTGAGGAAGTGCAAGTGAAAGGAGAGGCCTTTTGAAACAGAGAGCAAGGTTGCATGACACACGCCTGTGTCAAAAATGCTCTGCTGTATGCTCTGCCATATGAAGAAAAATAAGACACAAAGCCACACTGCAACTGAAACCAGTTTTCCACCTGTGTAAATATGGGTTTCTGAGGAATGCAGTGCCATGAGATTGAGGCCCTGGAAAGTCCAAAAGGAAGCCACCTTTTTGTCCATTTTGCACAAATGTAAATAGCTCAGCATGTGGCAGGAAATGAACAGATACACAGCCAAACTACACATTTTGTTAAATATGTCTTTGCATTTGAGAGAAGTTTTCCCTCAGGACCTCCGCAGAAGAAAAAAGAGTTACATTAGCCATCCATGCCGGCTCTGAACTCATTATCACTTCCTTTAATCCCCACCCCCATGCATTTTTCTTTAATCTTCCCATTAAATATAAAGTTTTCTGACGTGAAACTGAGAGCATATTTGCTATGCAGAAACATAGCTCAGCAAGTGGATTGGCTTGGAACATCTTCTGGTTGCCTTGCACTCACCACAAACTAGGTGCGATGGGGCAGCTGTTCACATTTAAAGTGGCAGTGGGATCTTTCTTAACAGTAAATTCAGGTGGTAAGCATGCGGGAGAGGAGTGCTGAACCCTTCCCATACTCAGTTGCTTCAGGTACTTTCCCCACTTCCTGGCTGTAATACCAAACAGGAGGCAGGAATGGCGGGGGGGGGGCACCTATATAGAGAAATGGACTGGGGGGAATAAGGGTCAGACTAGACATGATGTTCCAAGCAGCATTAGAAACTACTCCCGGGTTTTTAAAATGTAATAATAGGTACAAAGACCCCAGATTTTCAGTGGCACCAATAGGAACCCCACCCCCCAGCACATAGCAGCAGGGGAGGGATTATAATTGGGACCTCAGCTGAAGATAGAAGGGTTAAATTTCCCCTCCCCACATGCTGCAGTCCTGATGAACCAGGGACAGAGAATGGGGCTTTGGCAGATGGGTCTGTGTACAGAGCAGTGGGGTACGCAGAATGCCAGAGGTCTATCCAACTGTGCTGGCCAAAAGCAGGAAGTGTTGGAGGAAATGTGACCACACTTGCCACTTATAGGCAAAGGGAGTAAGAGACTGTCCCATTTCTGTCCTCTTGCTTCAGCTGCTGGGCAATAGCACTCCTCCTTTGGAGCATGAATACTGAGAGGAAAAGAGAAGGAAGTGGTGGGCACATTGCACTGTGTCAATGTTGTGGGCACATTGCAGCATAGTGTGGCATCTCCCCCCAGAACCTCCTCCTGTTTCTTCATTTCTATGCCTGGGGTCTTGCTTCTTCTCTTGCTTCATTTAATTTGATTGAATGCATGTTCATATTCAATGCTATCAACAAATTTTCTCTTTCTTTCTTTCTGTATTTCATACCTTGCACAATTCCTGGCTATTTCAGAGAAATATTGTAAATCCCTTCATTCTTCCTTTCTGGCATTTTCCAGAGTGTCTGTAAAGATTCACAGTAATGTGCACATTTAACACTTTTTAACTAAAAAAAAACCCAAAACAATAAAAAGAACCCTAGCCCCTAGCACAAAGAAGATTGCATGAATCCAAAGACAAGAAAGCACAGGGAACAAAGAGCATTGTAGGGCCATCAAGAGACTACAAGGAAGAAGAAAACGTATCTGCTGCAACAGATGGGTACTTGTGCATGCATACCCTTAGTGGAAACCCTTAAGGCTCAAGAGAAAGACTTAAGGAATGTTGAGTTGTGCTGGGATCAGTGAAGAGCTTCATCTGTCATAACCAAGTCAATTCAGATTCTGCTTTGGCTGATCAGTGGGAGCAGAGAAGTGCTGTACTTTGAGGCTCTCCAGTCCTTCTTCTGCACCCGTGTTTCCTATTCAGAAGCAGCAATGTACTGATAAATAAGTAATACTCTTATCACCATGTTTGAGTCCTATACTGACTGAAAGGTCAGATTTTCAGAAGAATTACACCAGACACTAAAACTGGTGGTTCCCTTTTATCCAGCCATTGAGGATCAGTGTAGGCAAAGCCAGAAGGAACAAAGAAGAGGCATGGTCCTAAATGAGGACTCTCCCAAGGACCACCTGGCAGGACAAACATGGGCTGTAGGCTGTGTAAAGTCTGCAAAGAAGGCTTCCGGCTGTGTGACTGCAAGGAATCCTGGGTAAAACACTGAAACATTATCTAGTTTATGCCATAATACAATGTTAATCTTTAAGGTATTACAAGACTGCTATTTTTACTGCAATAGACTAACATGGTTACCAC
The DNA here is from genome assembly GCF_057233095.1 of Heloderma suspectum. Taxonomy (NCBI): domain Eukaryota; kingdom Metazoa; phylum Chordata; class Lepidosauria; order Squamata; family Helodermatidae; genus Heloderma; species Heloderma suspectum. Next base: position 41,087,090 of record NC_139464.1, on the reverse strand, counting down.
CTCTGGAAGTACATTTATCTGAGACACTTACATAGACTGGTGCCACACACTCAACTAAAACTGCAGGAAAACAGCTTCCTTGCCTAACCTAGGTAGCTCAAAGTCACCCAATAAGACCATGACTGACCAAGGCTTTGGATTATAATTATAATTATTATTATTATTATTATTGTTGTTGTTGTTGTTGTTGTTGTTAAGTCACTTTTTCAAAGTGCACTCAGCACTTCACATACATTCACCAAACATTTATTTATTTATTTATTTATTTATTTATTTATTTTATTAATCGCCCATCTGGCCGGTCACCCATTTCACATACATTCACTAATACATGCAACCCTGTAAAGTAGATCAGTATTATTTATTTACATTTATATCCCACTTTTCTTTCATGGAGGAAATACATGTACATTGGGTTCCTAAGCAATCTCCCATCCATCCAGGTCTTGACCAAACCCAGACCTGCTTAACTTGAGACCATGCCCTATCCTCTGTATTACACATGGGGGAATATGTGTAATAGTGGTTCATCTAAGGCCACATACTGAATTCATAGATGAGGTGAGAGTTGAACTGGGGACTTCCCTCTCATAGCTCTTGCTCTTAACCATTACACCACAGCAGCTGTCTGCTAATACGCTCAGCATTCCATTTTCTGTCCACTGGGTTATATACTAGCACAAAAGATTCGGGCGTTCTGGTCCTTGGTATCCCTGCCATGTGCTCTATTTTACAGAGGGCAGTCTGCTATTTAAAGGGCTGTCAGAAGACAGTCCCCTGAGGGGCTGTCCAATCCAAGTCCAGTTTAAAGACAAAGAACCACAAGGAGGAAGAGCAGGTGCCTTACAAAATTACCCATCAACAATTAGCGTCTGAACAGAGACTTGAGCAGGTATGAAGGTCATCTGGTCACAGTCTTCCCCACTGTGGTGAGATGTCTTGTATTTCTCTTTGAATTATAGTGCTTTTTTTTCTTCTAAATTTGCATCTATGCATATGAATTAGCACATGCAAGTATTATTGCAAATGCAGTGCTGGCTCCAGGGTTTGGCGGGCCCTTGGGCAAGACACCCTTCAGTGTGCCCCTTCCCTCAGTGTGTCTCCCTTCTCACTGCCATTGTCACCAGCTGCTTTTCCTCCTCCTCCTCCTCCTCTTCCTCATCATTGCTCCCGCTTGGGAGCCCATTCCTTCTTCATGGGAGTAGCAGTGGTGCCAAAAATCACGACCAGTGTCAGAGGTTGGCATCATCAAACACGTTCCCAGTGGTGCCATCTGGGCAAGACTTTGGAGCAGATGCCCTGGGCTACACTCAGTAGAACGTGCAGGTGGGGTGGGGTTGGGAGTGGAGCAAACACAGCAGGGCTGGCTTACCATTTTGAAATAAGTAAAGCAGCACACACTGCCATCTAAAGAGGCTGGCCCTTGTAAGAACAACAAATCTAGAGTCCAAAATCACTTAGCTGCGCCACTGGTGATGGCTGCTTTGAAAGTCCTGAGGGGTCATCAAGCCCAACTTGTGACTCACTAAGCTCACCCCAGGCCATGTATTTTGTGTAACCTGTATTTTGTGTGACAAGCTTGATAAACCTCCTGTGTGTTTTGGCAACCTCAGGGGGGCCGCTGAAACCCAAGAAGCTGTATCAGTGGAGGCCATCATTCATGACTACATTCAGTTTAGTAGGACACAATGATGATTTCCTAAATGTGCCCCCCAGCAACTTTTGATAAGCCATTAAGGTATTCCCCCTTTCAATGCATGTCAATCAAAATATTTTACTCCCCTACACCCTGTTCCCATCCTAATATGCATGTTCTATCATTCCACAGGTAAAGACAAATGTGAGAGATACAATTGTAGCCAGATAGTAAGATTGCAGCTTATCACCTCCTAGGAAGCACTTGAAATGTGCTGTGAGCTCAGATGTGATTAGCCAGAATGTTATCACTCCTGTGTATGGTGTTACCAGATTTCAATAGTTAATTTTGTTTTTCTCATTGTTCTTAGCATTGTTTTCTTTTGTGGTTTTAAGTTTTGTTATACACTGCCTTGGGAGGGTTTACCTTAAAAGGCAGCTTATAAATCTTTGCATTAAATAAATAAACAAACATTAAGTTATACATATTAAATTTCATGTTCATAGAGTAATAAAGTAAGTTTAGATTTAATAAAAAGTGCTGCTTATATTTCAATTTCTTCCCCATATCTGTAGTGGGGGCAATGTTGTATCACATTTTCAATTCTAAATGCATCTAGCAGTGCTTAGCGATATGATTCTCTCATCATTGTACTTTCTTGGTGAATTTTTTTTCACCAACAGAGGTCCACAGAGGAGAACACAGGAGCATTGTTCCTGAGGCAGCACAGATACATAGCAGAAATAATATCACACATATCCGTTGTCAGATTTATGAAGTTTCATCAGAGTATTTATTTCTGAATCAGATCAGCATTATTTAAGCTTTCTTTGAACTGCTGCACATACAGTTTTCAGCTTAAACTGGTATGATATGCTAAATTATACCAACAAGAGCCAATTTAAGTACAGGACCATATTTATTCAAAGAAAAATAACTCATAAATCTGAAGAACCCTGACATTTTTGTAATGCACGGTCATGTCCCCTCATAGTTCCCTTCTCCCTTTCTCCTTTGGATAAACACAGGCCCAGCTTTTCCAGTCTCTTCTCTTTGTCCAGGTAATGCTACAAAAGAGACACTAAACAAATCCTTCAGCATTTGCTGTGCCCTTTCTACAGGTTAATTGCTTGCCTTCTTGAGCTGTGGGGCTTAAGCCTATTTAAGGAACCAATGCTGTGCTTTTGCTTCCATGCAGGTTAACAAGGGTACATACAGATATTGTTTTGAGCCTTAGAAGCAGCATCTGTCTCTGAATCTATTGTACGCACCATAGATCTTTTGTTCCACTGACTGTTATATTGTGTTTTTTCCAGTCTCTCAGATTACCCATGTATTTTATTTAGCTGTCTCTCTTGAATCCCACTCTTCTTCCAATGAGGGCAGAATAGCATTTTGTCTCTCACACCAACCCTGTGATGTAGGTTGGGGTGGGTATCAATGAATTGCCCAATGCAACCTAGTGGACTTCATAGCTAAATGATGATTTGAACCTGGGGTCTCACATGCAAGCCCAACCCTAACTAGGCTGTCTGGCTCTTCTTCTGACTGTATATTAAACTAGTGCAGTGTAGTGTAGTGGTTGAGCACGTGAGATGTGAGCTGGAGGTTCCGGCTTTGATTTATTTTGCACAAGGTTTGTTTTGCACAGCACACAGATCTTCCTTCAGAGTTTCCTCCTCTGAGCCCTAGGTTGAGTTATCCCAGTGGAATAGATTCATGGATGCCGCATTTTAGCTGCTTGGCTGCTTTTCAGAAACATTGTTGAAGGAAGAGATGCCAGAGCCATGGAACACCACCGGCATACACACTAAAACCAGAGGCTAGTAGGATGCCTATCACATCAATGTTTTCCCTTTTAATGGAAATTAGAGAAAATGTCAAACAACGCAACTGGCAACTAAAGGAAACTAACGAAGGAACCAACCCTATTAGCAGCACATGGGCCCTCTCATACAGGGATGAGAACTTTGTTTCAGTTTGCAAATCATCAGAAGTTGCCCCATTCACAATCCCAAATGCAAGCAGGACCACATTTTTAGGAAAAAAGCTTGCAAATTCCCAAACTTGTGAACACATTCAAAAAATGTGTATTTGGGGGGAAATGTGCACTTTAAAATGCGCACTTTAAAAAATTACACATTTTCATGGTTTAGTTGATGGAGGGAAAGTGCACACTTTTGGAAAATACACATGGAAATGTGCACTTTTCCCATTTGAACAAAAAGGAAAAAGGATAGCAGACAAAAAAATGGGAGTAAGGTGAACTGAGCTTCAAAGTGGAGTTCAGAGAGTCTTGGCAAACTCCACCATCCCTGGTCCTTCCATCCTCATCTTTTAGTGCCTAGAAGGTGCGGTGGGGCAAGTGCTCTGGGCCTCACACAAGAAGGGAACCACATCAACATTGACAAAGACAGGGCTGACTCCAGGTCTGAGAAGGCCCTGACCAAAGCAGTGGGGCCCTTCCTCTGTGTGTAGGCCCTGGTGGGCTTATCTAGCCATGGTGGCAGAATTCAAAAGAACCCTGAGCAGCTGGGCCTAGCCACCCCCTTTATTACCTACTGTGCCCCAGAGCTAGGATGGCCATGTGTCCTACTTTACCGAGGAGAGTCTTCTATTTGAAAGGCTGTCAGAGGGCAGCCCTCCATTTGAAATCAGGTGGCCACTTGTGAATCACCAAGAATGAGGGCATGTGTCACCAGAAAAAGTACAAAAAGGGTGCTGATTTGCATACAAATTGCAGATGCTAATTTATATGTATAGATGCAAAATTAAAAATAATTGTTATAATTTAAATAGCAATACAGTACATGTCACCATAATGTGGAAGACCATGACAAGGTGACCTCTGTGTCTTGCTTGGTCTGCTGTCCAGGTGTTGTTGATAGACAACTTCAGGGCCCAGCTCTTCCCTCTGACAGCTCTTTATCTTTACAGCAGGCATCAACTGGACAGCCCTTCAAGAAGAGGAGGAAGCCTTCAAAATCAAGGACAGTCCTCTGGCAGCTCTTCAAACACAGGACTGTCCCCTGTAAAAGCGGACACATGGCCAGCCTAATTTGAAGGCATTCTCTGTTTGAAGGGCTGACCATTCCAAATCCACTTCAAAGATCAAGAACCATGAAGAGGGAGAGCAAGGAGCGGACTTAAAAGTGCCCATCAGCAGTTAGCACATGGACTGAGGAGGCACATGGGTCACCAGACCTTCACCATTATTCTATTTCTATTCAAGTTACAGTAATTCTTCCTAAACTGGCATCATGGGAAATGTACAAAGTATAGCTCATACGAATTTTATGCACATCTGTGACCTTTCTTGTCCTCCTTTTTGGTGATGCATTGCCCCTCCTCCTTCTGGTGATGCGTAAGTGGCCACCCTGCCCAAAGTAATCCTAGGTTGGGGTAGGGGTCATTGTGGGAAATTGAAAAAGTAGCCAGATCCAGCCATCTGGTGCTGCTCCGGATTCCAGGCCAAAGAGGGGGCAGGGAGTTCAGGGGAGGCTTACGCAGGGGCCATTCCAGGGTGCTGGAGCCCTGGCAGCTGCCAAAGGATGCCAGATGCCAGGGCCTGGCCTGGACGCAGCACACTCCAGCTGAGAAGAAAGTTGGCCAAGACACCCAGTGAATCTGACAGGTGACCAGGACTTAGAACCTCAGATTCCCAGAGCCAAATCCAACGCTCTAGCCCAGGGATGGGCAGACTCCAGGCTTGTGGAATTTCCTTTCTTTTTTATTTGAACCCCAAGATCCATTAATCTGGTATAAGGAACCTCTTTCAGCCCTAGGACCAGTGGAGGCTGGTGGCTCTGATGTCCGTGGGGCTATAAATTTGCTCTGGGTTTTCAGCCAAAACCAGCCAGAACCCTAATGGAGCTATCCAAGGTGCTAAATCCAATCCCCAAAATAGGTTCAGTGCCTTGGATAGTTTTTTTAAAGTTCTGGCTGGTTCTGACTGAAACCCAGAGCAGATTCATAGCCCCACTGAAATCAGGGCCACCAGCCTCCACTGCCTAGGACCAAATTCAAGAAGCCCATGGGGGCTGTATTCCAGTGGTGGGCAGGTCAAAGGCAAAGGAGGTAGTGCCAAAAATACAAAACATACCAGCATATTGTAGCTTAAAGCTCTTACTGCCAATAGCCAAGCCTTAGGAAAGGCATCCTAACCTTTTAGGAGGAGGAAAGAACTGCACAAAACCAGGGGAAACCACCAAATAGTCAGTGGTAGTGGGGGAGTGGGTGGCATCATCTGAGGGAGTTACAGCAGAATACGTACAAACACAAATCTACATCTAAGTTACTCTAGATAAGGGATTCTAACACAAAACTCTTAAAGTGGCCAGTGGACCTACACAAAGACCTAGTCAAAGACAACCAATGAATATCCATAATTTGCAAGTGAGGAACACTGAGGCTATGAGATAAGCAATTAGCACAAAGCCAGCCACGGCAGAAAACCTTGCTGATCTACTGCATATCACCCAGAGATCTACGAGTAGATCCTGATCTACCTTTTGACCATCTCTGCTCTAGCTCTATCATTACATCATACTGGCCAACTAAGAGATGTTCTTGATTTGCATTACCTTGGCTGAACGGCCTCCAACTTGGCTCAAGTTTCTGTTTCTTTAGGAAAGTTTCCAAATTCCAGGCTGGGCAATTTTGGTGTCTGGTCATATTTGCTTTACATCCATTTGGTTTCTTCTGTTGAGGCAAGCAAGCCACCTGCAGACCCTTCCTCTTAATGCTGATCAACCTCTGCAGGAGAATTGTTCTTTTGCCCTGGGTCAGCCACAATAGCCCCAGGATCTGGTTTTGCCACAATAATTTATTGTAGGGAGACGATTTAAAGGTGGAGGAAGGTGTCTTGGAAGTTGAAGGTGGGAAGCTGTACCAATCTGATAGAACTTTTCTACATGAGGCATTTATTTTGTGCTCACCATTTGTGTAAATAACTCATAGTTATCTACAGGTCCTTTAGATGACATGACCCCCTAGTTTCACTTCTGTTTGTAAATAACACTATTGGTAAGGGTTTTTTTAGAGAAGGGAAAGTGCAGTATTATTTAAAGAAAGCAAAAGAAATGCTATTTCCACTTGTGTAGTTGCACTATTCCACTATACCACAGTGCCACCTAGAGGTTATATAGCAGAAAAGCAGGAAAGGAAACACTCTTCATGTAGTGTTCAGACCTCAATTCTGTGATGAAACCAAAGGTAGATACAATGGATTATCAGCCTCATGCAGAAAAGTTCATAGTAAAGGGGGAATAATACCAAAAGAGCTTTTACAGAATGAAGCACTTGAAAAGAGGGGTTAAGGGGGGGCTGGGTGAGAAGGTACAAAAGCCTAAGGGCTTTTAATTAAAAGAAATAGGATTGAGTCAAACTAATCCACCAAGGCATTATCTTTTCTGCAGTTAAGTCCCCCTCCCCTTGAATAAGACTGAGTTACTGATGGAACAAGATATCAGTGTCTAGATACATTCCTGACAAGCTGACAACTTATGTGTCTCTGCTCCGCACTTCGTTTCCCAAAACTTTTATTTAGTTTTGACGATTCCCCGATATGAGCATTCCTGCCTCCAAGCCCTCTTTTCAAAATGCTGCCCAGGAATTAGGCCACAGCAATAGAGTGGGCATGCCATTTACGCACTGCAAAAAGGAGGAGGAGGAGGGGCGGGAAATGCATCATCAAAAAAGAGGCCAAATGAAGACTCCAATTTGAATAACATTTGCATATGGTGGTTACTGTGGATAGATGCAAATTGTAATTGAAATAGAAATACAATACATCTCAACATTGTGAGGAAGACAGTGACCAGATGACCCCATGTGCCTGCTTGGTCTGCTGCCCTGATGCTCACTTTACGGTCTTTGCTTGCTCTCCCTTCTTCTGGTTCTTAATCTTTAAACCAGACTTGGACCAGACCACCCTTTGAATGGAGGACAGCTTTCAAACAGAGAACTGTCCTCCAAAGGTCTGGATGTGCCTGATCTTGTCTGATCTCGGCAGCTAAGCAGGGTCAGCCCTGGTTAGTACTTGGATGGGGAGCTGCCTGGGAATCAGGCTTCCTGCACTGAGCAGGGGGTTGGACTCGATGGCCTTGTAGGCCCCTTCCAACCCTATGAATCTCTGATTCTATGAACAGCCCTTTAAATAGAGGCCTGTCCTCTGTAAAGTAGGACACAAAGGAGGACACACAGCCCTATTGGCTTTGTGAGCAAATAGGGGATTTTCTAAGGCGAGTTTGTCAATTCCTGCAAGAGATTGAGGGAGGGAGGGGAGAACCAAAATGTGAGCTCTTTCATTCATGATGCTGCTTTTGAGGTCACAGCATCTAATTATTCTATCTCCAAATGCTTCTGTCAAGAAGCTAATCAGCTCTGAGTTCTCTCAGGAACTGGAAGGACAAAGCTGTATGGGAAATGGGGCGGGGGGAGAGAGGGAGAGAGGGAGAGAGAGAGAGAGAGAGCAAGGTAGCTGATGAGAAAAAATCCTTCAAGTTCCAGGTCTCCCTCTTTTCTCCTTCTGCGGAATGCAACATTTTCCCCTGGCACCTCCCTTCAAAAAACTGTGCTGCTAATTTTATGCCCAGGACTCTGATGCTGTGTAATTTGAGACTCCTCTAAGAAGCCTGCTAGCCAGGGCACATCAGACACCCACCGTCCTCCTGCACTGCTGAGAAGCAACGGGAGGGGAGGCAGACATGAGGCCAAACTCTACACTCGCCTCCGGATGTTTGGATGACTTCTGGCCTTGCCCAGCAGCATCTGCTCAGTTTTCCTTCTTCCTCCTCCCTCCCTTTCTTTACCCACAAACTCACCAGTCTGTCAAAGATGGTATTGTTTAACCAATTAGGTTATCATCAGCAAGCAAGCCTTCTGATTAACACGAACTTGCCTTTGTCTGCAGGTTCCTTGAGGCTATGCAGTGCTGAAGTGATCTGACAGATCCCCTTTTATGATTCTTTGGATGAGGAAATAAAAAAAGACACCCCCAAGAATCAGCTCTGTCTGGAGACAATCATTTGTGAGAGCTGGACATGGTCTGAAAGAGGTGTTGTTACCCATGACATACACTCCTTGCAGCTTTTCCTTTTTCAAGGAGGGAGCTCAACCAGAACACAAGCATTGCAATTTAATAGCTCATTATCTCCAGTCTTTTAAACAATGGAATAAGGGTCATTTAGTGCAGGAGGCGCCCTGGAGTTTCATGATGTCATCTAAAGAGCCCCCAAACTTCAGTGAGTGAGCAATCTCAACAGCAGGATAAAAGCTCCGTGTGAAGAAGCCCTTTGTTTCCCTGCAAAAGAGGCAGTCGCTTTTCTGCCTTTGGGGGGGGGGGGGGATGTTGAGAATTTCTCTGCAATTTCTCAGGATGCAGGGCTTGAGTGCTTACCTTACTGGAAGGAGATGGCAGAGGGGCTCCTGTGTGCTCTTTCTTTTACCATCCCCTTCTTCTCCCCTTGCAGCTTCTCCAGCTGCTTGAGCTTCTCGAAAAGCCCCCTGGAGCACTTAGCCAGGACTTCCTCCCGTGGGGCTTTCCAATGCCTGCTGAATGCCTGAAACCCAAAAGAGGCATTTTTAAAATTTTGCTGTATTGTTATTCAAAGGAAGAAGTAGAGGAAGTAGAAGAAGAAGTCGTCCTCTCTCAGCTTTCAGGCACTCAGCAGTCTTCATGCATATAAAGCATGTGCTTGGCCACTGAGATGAAGGATCTTCCAAAAAGCTCCTTGTTGTCTTTCAGCATCCAAAGTGGCTCAAATAAAATCACTGTCACATTTTGAAGGGATGAAAAATGATCCCCCATAATTAATAGACTAGAAGGTAGGCTGAAGGAGGTGGCCCATTGAGGGTGTCTTGCTGAAGGGCCCTCATAAACCTGGACCCAGCACTGTTCCGGTGATGTGTTTCAATGGCAGCTAGGACGGCCCAAGAAAGCCGGAGATAATGGCCAGAGATTATTCAACTTTCTTTTCCCCCACCCCCACCCTGCCCCACTAGACATGGGAAGGGGGTGAGTGAGATATGTGTGCATAGCAGGAAGTTAATTAGTACTGGAACTGAGACTGAAAGGTACAGAGGGCTGACTTGCTTTCTGTAGGAAATCCTAGACACAGATAGTCGGGAATGGGATAGAACAGAAGCTGACTGAGAGACCTGGAGAGGAAGATCACCAACAGGAGATACTTAGCTGACATGGCTTGAAATTGTGTGTCTCTGTGTGCATGTTTGTGTAAAAGCCTCAGGAGGACCAAAAAACAGACTGATCCCTTGGCATAAGAACAAAACATGGGAAGTAAGTTTGGATGACATATTGATGCTCTATTGGATATTCTTTCTTGGATATTCTATTGATGTAAGCTTTTGAGTTATACAGCACTCTTCATTCTCAGATGTTGTGAAAGCAAGGTTCGTTATTAATGCATACATTTTCTATCAGATTGGTAATGTTTAGACAGAAAAAGGTCTTACAACTCCCAGCATGGCTGGCTGAGGGATGCTGGGAATTGCAGGCCTTTTTTCTATCTAAGCATGCATAGGATTATGCCCTTGCTTTATGATTAATTGCAGAGGCTGCTGGATTTCCTAGCCATTTGTGACTGTCAGATTGCTACTCTAGAGATTATACTGTTAAATTCCCCAATGCGATAGGAGATGAGGTGGCTTCCCTCCCCTGCTCCTGTCATCTCTGGCTCCTCCCTAACATTCTGGAATGAATGAGCAGGAGTTTTACATGTGGCACATAGCTGGCAGGGGGCAGACAACAGGACTGGTGGAGCAGCAGGTGAGAGAAGATAGCTACAGCTGCATCCTCTTACGGTGAGTGCACCAAAGAAAGTAAAGGTAGAACACAGGTCTCCAGGTTGCAGTCTGTCTGCCAGCACTAAAACCCATAGGTATGAGGAACAATCTTCATAGGACTAAGACTTTTTCTGCACAAGGCTGTTAATCCGCTGCATCCACTTTCTCTATATGAAAACATCCTCTATTTTAGCCCAACCTGATGCCCTCCAGATGTTTTGGACAATGACGCCCAGAATTCCTGACCCTTAGCTATGATGTTTGGGGGTGATGAGAGTTGAAGTCCAAAACATCTAGAGGACACTAGCTTAGGGGATGCTCCTCTAGATGAAGGGTTGTCCAGTCCAAGTCTGGTTTAATGTTCAAGAAGCATTGGAAGGGGTCTTGAAGTTGCCCAACCACAGGGAGCACCTGGACAGCAGACTGAGCAGGCACACAGGTCACCTGGTCACAGCCTTCCCCACTATGTCAGATAGGTAGTATTTCTATATAAACTGTATGAATTCTTTCTAAAGGTATATCTATACATAAGAATTAGCACATGCGCATTTGATGCAAATCCATGTCCTCTTTTGGGGGTGTTGCATTTCCTCTTCTTTGATCCCTTGTTGTTTGGTCAACACCTTTCCCCTGGAGTTGGGCCTGCATGTATATATATTTGATCATACACATAGTCAGTTTTGTTCGGGGTAAGAATAGATTGGGTATCAAGGTAGTGTGAGTGACCTCCTTGATTTAACCCAAATATTGGAGGGGGGTGGGGAATGGCTATACAGACATGCTTTCTGCCAAAGAGGATAAATATAGGACCAAAACAGACATTACTTTAAATAACTAGGTCTTCTTTTTATTTTTAATCTAGAGTAGGTGCAGGATGCCAGATTCATATCATGAAAGCCCCCTCCACCCCACCCCTGATTGGGGGCCCTGTGCCTATTCTAGAGTAAAAATGAAGAGAGAGAGAAAGGACATAGCTGCTAGATTCACATTTAAAGTGATGTCTATTTTGGCTCATGCATTGTAGGAGAAACCCATTCAAAACAAGACACTCATCAGCAAAACTCTCCTCTTCAACAAATATCTGCTTAAACCCCGAGACACAGGCTGGGTAAAGAGGTACTTTTAATTGGGCAAGTTTCTTATCAGCAAGCATGCGATCACTTACAAAGACATCCACACAAAGCTTTGCTTCACTGCCTGCACAATGTCTCTAAGAGAAATTGGTCCACAAAGAGATATTGCTTTTTTTCCCCATTTAGCTTCTTTCATTATCTAGGCACTCCAGAGCAATTACATTCTCCATCAAACTAGCTGAAATATCCCAGGGTTAATATACTGAACCCTTTTGTACGTTGAACTAATTACTGTGCCAGGGTTTCCAAACAACTCCACTGTAATTTACCCAGCATGAGAAAAAGCTCCTGAAAGTCAAGGTTACTCAGCAGTTTTGAAAGGATGTCCTATAGTTTGGAACCTAGTTGAAACTAGTGGGGAGGACAATGAGACGACAATTTTTAAAGCAAGCCAATCAGAGCCAGTGGAGGCTGGTGGCTCTGATGTCAGTGGGGCAGTAAATCCACTCCACGTTTCAGTCAGAACTCTAAAGGAGCTATTCAGCACCTTCAATAGCACTTTTAGAGTTCTGACTGAAACCCAGAGCAGATTCACCACCCCGCGGACATCAGAGCCACCACCTTCCACTGATCAGAGAAGAAAAAATATTAGGCTCCGCAGCTTGCCTGGCTACAGTGGCAGAGCTCCAAACAGCACTGAGCAGATGAATCTAGGCCACATTTTCATTTGCCACATGATCCAGAGTGATCATCCTGCTCTAGATCAAGTCTTGGCTGTTTGTAAGCAAATACAAGGAGCAATGCAATAGAATAGTCAAGTTCTCAAGCATGCAGGTTTCAGTCCAAGGAAATTTAAGCTAAGGCAGGAGTGGTCAAAATCCAGACAGAGGTCAGAACACAGTCAGTCGGTTAGTCAGTGAGGATCAGGCAGTGGCGGCGGCGGCGGCGGCGGCGGCAGCAGCAGTCAAGGCCACAAGCGAGCAGTCAGACACAGTAAATCAGTCAGGTACATTACACAGTCCAGAAGCAGGGTTGTTAGGCAGTCCAGAAGGTCAGTAAACTGAGAATCAATCACAGGGCATGAGTTGGGAGATAAAATACATGGCAGAAGCTGGATGGGCCACATTGTTCCAACAGTGGCTGGGTTTCTAGTGAAGGCTTTAAAGCCTAAAGCCAGCTGGACCCCACCCAGAGCTCAGCTGCAGTGGTCAGAGCTCCCTTTCCAAAGCCTACTCATGAGGAGTCCTTTTCCCCTGAGGAGACCTTTTCTGGAGGTGAGCACTCCTTCACAGAGGAGCCCTGCTAGCCTGCCGCTTGAAGCGACTATGCTCCTGGGGATCAGGGGGTGGCTCAGCCTCGGCCTCAGAGGCAGAGTCCCTTTCTCCTGACAGGAATGGCCCTGCAACCACTCCCCCCGAGGGTTCAGGCTACTGTGGGTCTGGTGGCAGTCCCTGGTCCAGGGTACCCTGGGCTTCCGGGGCCTCTAGCTCCTCTGAGGAGGTCTCCTCCAGTCGGGGCATGACAGTGATGCTAGGTCAGAGGCATTGTCGGAAATGAAAAGGGTGGAGAGATCCAGCTGCCTGGTGCTGCGTGGCATGCCAGGACAGAGAAAAACAATTAAGGGACGGGGTGGGTGGGCAGGCATCAGCAGCAGACCCTGCCGGATCGCTGGGGCCCTGGCAGGCTGCCCAAGGATACTGGGTGCTGATGCTGCCCTTGCCCCCTTCCTTCACCCATCATCACACGTTTTGGTTTGGGAAAGAAGAAGGCTGACAGAGGAAGTAGTAGTTCAACAGCTTTCCCCAACCTGGTGCCCTCCAGATGTATTGGGCTGCAATTCCCACCATGATGGGAGTCACAGTCCAGCACATCCAGAGGGCACCAGATTGAGGAAGGCTGCTTTACCACATCAAGCCTGTGCCACTGAAACACTGCCTACCCTTTGTTCAGATTTGCAAAGGAAGCCCCCAGCTCCAGTTTGTTGTCGTTGTTCAGTCGTTAAGTCGTGTCCGACTCTTCGTGACCCCATGGACCATAGCACACCAGGCCTTCCTGTCCTCCGCTCTCTCCCGGAGTGTGCTCAAGTTCATATACATTGCATCAGTGATGCTATCTAGCCATCTCATCCTCTGCCGTCCCCTTCTCCTTTTGCCTTCAATCTTTCCCAGCATCAGGGTCTTTTCCGGGGAGTTTTCACTTTGCATTAAGTGGCCAAAATATTTGAGCTTCAGCTTCAGTATCTGTCCTTCCAATGAGCACTCAGGGTTGATTTCCTTTAGGATTGACTGATTTGACCTCCTTGCAGTCCAGGGAACTCATAAGAGTCTTCTCCAGCACCACAGTTTGAAAGCATCAAGTCTTCGGCACTCAGCCTTCCTTATAGTCCAGCTCTCACAGCCATACGTTGCTACTGGGAAAACCATAGCTTTGATTATACGAATCTTTGTCGGCAAGGTGATGTCTCTGCTTCTTACTATGCTGTTTAGGTGTGCCATAGCTTTCCTCCAAAGGAGCAAGCGTCTTTTAATTTCATGGCTACAGTCACCGTCTGCAGTGATCTTGGAGCCCAAGAAAATAAAATCTGTCACTGCTTCCACTGCAGTGCAAAGTGCAAAGCTTTTCACTGCAAAGCTGGCTTCTATATGCCAGGAAGTGATGGGGCCAGATGCCATGATCTTATGTTGAGTTTCAAACCAGTTTTTGCACTCTCCACTTTCACCCTCAACAAGAGGATCTTTAGATCCTCTTTGCTTTCTGCCATTAGGTGGTATCATCTGCGTATCTGAGGTTGTTGATAATTCTCCCGGCAATCTTAATTCTGACCTGTGATTCATCCAACCCAGCGTTTCTCATGATATACTCTGCATATAAATTAAATAAGCAGGGCGACAACATACAGCCTTGTCGTACTCCTTTCCCAATTTTGAACCAATCGGTTGTTCCATGCCCGGTTCTTACTGTTGCTTCTTGACCCTCATACAGGTTTCTCAGGAGACAAGTAAGGTGGTCTGGTACTCCCATCTCTTTAAGAATTTGCCAGAGTTTGTTGTGATCCACACAATCAAAGGCTTTAGCGTAGTCAATGAAGTAGAAATAGACGTTTTTCTGTTATTCTCTTGCTTTCTCCATGATCCAGCGAATGTTGGCGATTTGTTCTCTAGTTCCTCTGCCTCTTCGAAACTCAGCTTGTACTTCCAGGAGTTCTCGGTTCACATACTGCTGAAGCCTAGCTTGTAGGATTCTGAGTATAACCTTGCTGGCATGTGAAATGAGCACAATTGTACAGTAGTTTGAACACTCTTTGGCATTGCCCTTCTTTGGAATTGGAATGTAAACTGACCTTTTCCAGTCTTGTGGCCACTGTTGAGTGTTCCAAATTTGTTGGCATATTGAGTGCAGCACTTTAACAGCATCATCTTTTAGGATCTTAAATAGCTCAGCTGGAATACTGTCATCTCCACTAGCTTTGTTGTTAGTAATGCTTCCTAAGGCCCACTTGACTTCACTCTCTAGGATGTCCGGCTCAAGTTTAGTGACCACACTCTCAGGGCTATCAGGGACATTCAGATCTTTCCTGTATAGTTCTGCTGTGTATTCTTTCCACCTCTTCTTAATCTCATCTGCTTCTGTTAGGTCCCTGCCTTCTTTGTCTTTTATCATGCCCACCTTTGCACAAAACGTTCCCTTGAGATCTCCAATTTTCTTGAAAAGATCTCTAGTCTTTCCCATTCTATTGTTTTCCTCAATTTCTTTGCATTGTTCATTTAAGAAGGCCTTCTTGTCTCTCCTTGCTATTCTCTGGAACTCTGCCTTCAGTTGGATATATCTTCCCCTTTCTCCCTTGCTTTTCGCTTCCCTTCTTTCCTCAGCTACTTGTAAAGCCTCATCAGATAGCCACTTTGCTTCTTCGGCCTCAGTGGTTGGGGCATAGACTTGAATTACTGTGATGCTGAATGGTTTTGCCTTGGAATCTCTCCCCACCCCTCCACTTCCTGCAGAGGAACTGGGATCCTTTCCATCCCCACAGCAGCTGCTTTACTTGTGCCTTGAGCAGGGCTGCATGGTGCATCAGCTTTTCGAGGACTTTTGATGGGGGGAAGATGCCAGTATGTTTTGCTGTCTCCCCGTGATCTCCAGGTTCCTTTTATGGAGCTATTTAGTCTTATAGGTTCCTTAATCCCTCCATCTAAATTTATTTAGCTGTTGATTGCAGCCAAGAGTTAAGCTAAATTACACTTTGGAATCCTACATAGAATGTATCAGATGCACTCAAATTAAGGGGAGGTGGAGCAGAAAGCCGCAGAGTGTCCTAATTACAAGCTGCCTTCTCATCATGGGCTTCTTTTTCACCTCTTCAAGCCTGTTACAGCTTTGGTGGCTTTGACATGTGACAGAAAGCTGATCCAGGAATGCAGCTGCCATTCAAACTCCTACAGTCCAGCAGGTACATGTGAGTGGCATGTCTGGGCATGGACATGCCAGGCCTTGAGTGCACAGTTTGATCTGTCTCTCTGCAGGTGTATACATGTGTGAAGTAGGGATGGACTAATCTGTACATTTTAGGTTCTCCTGTTTTCTCATTTTTTTTTCCCTTCTTAAGTTTGGTTCATCCTACACTTTGAGAATTTTTCCAGTCTTAAGTTTGGTTCGTCATGAACTTTGAAAAACATTTTTGTTGTTAAAGTTGACATGAAAACTGAATGCATTTTTCTGCACATTTCCGCTAATACATGCATTTTATGTGCTCTTTTCCCTAATATACACATTCTTATATTCAGTTTTTGATTGGAGAACTCTATTGCAAAATTTATATGAACGCGGATTTTGAAGGATAACGAAGTTTTGGCCTTGTGACAGTATGTGTACATGTATGTGGTAATATGCCGGACAATCTCTATATCCCTTCCCATAATTTACGTTCAAATACACACTCGTTCTTTCATCCTCTGTCATAGACTCAACCAGAGCCAAAGCCATCTCATACATTACACAGATGCAAGGCTGGATTGGTCTCTGGGTGTATCCTAAGTAGAAAGCTGCATCCAATCACATCTCCCTGATGAGTGTCCTTGTATGGTACATGTACTTGGAAAAACATGTTTTGTCACCAATGGGGCAGGCTATGTGATTTTAGACACTGGACTTAACAGTCTTATGGGGGGAGCCCTTTAGATTACTGGGGTGCTTATACCCCCATCAATTCCTATTCACCCCGCCAAATTCCCTTCTGCAAGCAGTGGGTCCTGCCAATTCTGTTGCATAAGTTGGACCTTACACAAGGGAGATTTAGCACTTCCAAGGGGAAGCCTGGAAATGAATGGAAACTTATGTGAGCTCCGCCAACCTGTCTCCTTCCAGAAACGAGCATTTCCACTCGTTTCAGGTTACCCAGGAAGTGCTAAGTCATCATTGTGCAAGTGGTGGGGGCCACTTTCACAATGGCTTTGGCGAGGTGTAGGAGAATTGGCAGGGCATAAGCACCCTGCTGGAGTCAGCCCTATGTGATTACATCAGTTATGAAGCACACAATTTATGTTTCTCTCCCCCCCCCCCAGCACCTTTCCATACTTTACAACTGCTTCGGCATTCCTGATAGGATACTACTACAACAACACTGTTTGCCAACCCTAGTTAGAATAAAAATTAAAAAAATATTCTGAGCATGTGCAGTTTTGCATTTTAAACTCACTTAAATCATAGCACCATCCTGACTACAGGAATAAAATGGACTTTGCATCTGCTGCCTGGATGCCCTCAACACCTACTGCTCTCCGGATGGTCACTGGGGGGCGGGGCGGGGGGGGGCTGGACTTTGGCCCCAAGGTTCAGCCCTACCTGCACCACTGTTTGTCACATCCATAGTTGAAATTGTTAGATATACACTTAAAAACAAGTTCATGCCTGAAAATGTAATGTATGAAGTGGTTCTTACAGACGGATAGACCGGTGCATGATCACATGCGCGTGTGCACAGAGACACAGACTGCTCCCAATCCGTGTACCAACAGCCCTTTGCCTTCATATAAATAGTCATGGCAAAACAAATGGCAGCTTAAAATTTCTGCACAGAAATGTCTGAAATGAGAAAGCATCCATTATTTTATGTTTCCTCTCAAGAAATAGGGCTTTTCAGACATATGTATGAAATCTGGCTTCTTTGCAAAAATTCATACGTTTCAGCAGTTATTGTGGGGATAACATGGAGGCGGGAAGAGTCATGCACACATCTGGAGATCCTTGGAGGAGAGTTGGGATATAAACATAATAAATAAATAAAATAAAATAAAATAATAAATAAATAAATAAATAAATAAATGTGAATGAAGGGCATTGCAGGATACTCTCACCCTATATTAGGTGCTGGGTGGAACCATCGTTTTAATTCTACTTCCACCTAATGGCAGGAAAGGCAATGCTTCAGCAGCATTAGAGCACTGTACCGTGGAAGCAACCATGGGTATGGTAGTAATGGAGAGAGCCTACCATAGAAGGCCAAACTAGACATGACAGTATTGGGGCGAATGCATATTTTTTGTTATCTAAATAGCAGCTAGAAAGCCTGAGCAGCCTTGAGACTGTGGGATATGGAACAGAGAAGTTTATTTCACTCCCTCCCAATAAAAAAACCAGCTCTCTGAAGCTGCTCTTTACATTTCAAGGGAAGCTCCCACTGACACCACTAAAGGCTTTCCTTGAAATGCAAAGAGCAGCTTCAGAGGGAAAGGTACCTTGGAGATCAGCTAGCCCAAAACCTGCTCAAGGCAGGGATCATGTTCGGACCATGGTAGGGAAAGAAAACATTTAATCTCCTGTCCCTCAATTTCCTGAGATTTCTCAGCCTTCCCCACAGCTCCCATTTACTTAACAGAAACATGCACATTAATTGCATTCACCCAATTCACATCACATCTAGTTTGGCCCTCAGCATGGAAGGGACACACAACAGCCCAAAGGAATGATGGACTGCTTGCTCCCTGTGGTTTACTTTTTATTCCTGACTGTATTTATGAAGCAGGGCTGTCCATGTCTTCTACTTACAGAGCACAGCCACCTACTTGAAGAGCAGCCAGACAACAGTTTTCTGTTTGGATGTGTCCTCCATTTGATGGGATGTCTGGTCCAAGTCCAGTTTAAAGATCAAGGACCATAGGAAGAATGGAAAGCAGAGCCCTTGAAGTTGCCTGTCATCAGCAGTGAGCACCTGGAGAGCGGAATGAGCAGGCACAAAGATCACCCGGTCAGAGTCTTATCCTCTATGGTAACATGTATTCTATTACTATTTCAATTCAAGTATTTTGTTTCCCTAAATGTGCATCTATATACATAAATTAGCATATGCAAATCTGTCCTTTTTTATCCTCTTTTGGTAATGCATTTCCTCTTTTTTGGGCAAAGCATAATAGCCACCCTAAAAAAAGTGCTTGAGGTGATGTACAATAGCACCAAAAATGTATAATAGCACTGGGGTTCAGAAACTTTGTGCATGGAAACGGCCTTCTGTGTTTTACACAGCCCAGTTCATGGCTTAAATACATGCTCCATCCTGCTCTCGTCATGCTGTTTTCTTCAATCAGGCTCGGTGGTGTAGTGGAGGCAGGGCTCTCAGGGACACAGCCCCAGCACGTTTTCATTAGCAGGGACTCTGATGTCATCTGCCACCCCCCTCAGAATTCCCTGTTCCCTCTTAACTTAGCTGCAATCCTCACTGTAGCTGTGGGGGGAATGAATTTTCCAGGCAACAATATATTGCAAAATATTTGGGATGACTTGGTCTGGAATGGGCAATTAAGACTTACCAAAGACGGGCTCCTGGTGGATATGAAAACTCCTAGAACTGGTTTGTTGATATAGATCAATTCAGTTCTTGGGCAAGTTATTTTTCTTTTCATCTCACCAGTTTGCCTTCTGAGAAATGAATGTTTTGTCACTAGCCATGCCCAGCATGGCAGATATTTTATGAATGGGCAAGCCTCACTCCCACAACAGACATTTTGTGAGAGCACCCACAACACTCTCTCAAAATTCCAAATGTGCTCACTGACCCCAAAAGGTTGAGGGCCCCTTGTTAAACCCATGGGCTATACAGAGAGATTTTAAAATACTGGATGGCTCCAGGAGAAAAATGAAGGCTAAGGCTTAGAAAGTTGAGAATTTCCAGTTGAGAAAATGGAAACCAGGGCAGACAATTTGTCCATTAAAGGCCTCCAGTCAGCATCCTGCATGGAAAGGCAACTACTGGGGCCTCCACACTGCTAATGTGTACCATTGCTGCCCACATCGCCATTGAGCCCCCAACCAGCATTTTGGGAATGCATTGCATTTTGGGAAATACAAGATGGCAGCCACCTGGCTCCAAGTACAGCTGAGTGGCTGCTTGGTTCTCCTGCCCAACAGCTGTGCCAGCCTGAGCTACTGCCAGCTGCAGTTCTACCATAGGTACCAAGGCAGCAGCTGGCAGAGGTTGGCAGCTCCATCAGGAGGGAGCCCAGTTGCCCAGTGGGGGCAGCAGTGGTTTAATGGGATTGGGCCCCAACCCTGGAGGCTGGTAGCACCGATGTCAGTAGGGTGGTGAATCTGCTCTGGGTTTATCAGAACCAGTCAGAACTCTAAAGGAGCTATCCAAGGTGCTGGCCCCAAGCACCCAAATGGGTTCAGCACCTTGGATAGCTCTTTCAGAGTTCTGACTGAAACCCAGAGGGATTCACAGACCCACTGACATTGGAGCCATCAGCCTCCACTGGAGCCCACATAAGCCCAGAGCTGGTCCTGACCTATCTAGCCTAGCATTGTGTACTCTGAATACCAGTGGCTTTCCAAGACCCCCAGCACATGTCTTCCCCAATCACCTGCTACCTGATCCAACTTCCTTTTAGCTGGGACCATCTGCATGCAAAGTATGTTCTCTCAGTGGAGTCTGGTGGCTCCAATTTTGGCAAGCTGTAGAGTTCTGGTGGGTTCTGACTGAAACCCAGAATGGAATTTTATTTTTTAGGATGTTAAAATTATTTTCTTTTTAACTGGGAGGCTGGCATGCTGCAAAGAGAAGTGCTGCCCTCCAGCACCCTCTTTATTGGGTTCAAGAGTGGTTTTTTTGGAGCTCAGACCCCACCTCTGCCTTAGGCTCTTGGGCAGGTTAGTTTTCTTCTAGGAAAAGAGCCTTCAGTGCGGTGGGCCCCTTCCTATGGAACTCCCTGCCTTTGGAGGTCAGGCAGGCACCAATGTTGTGATGCTTTCAGCGCCTCCTGAAAACATTGTTATTTCAGAAAGCCTTCCTCAAGTGACTGGCCACAGTTTATCAAACTTGGTTTTAACACAACTCTGTTCCTTTAAATATATATATTATATATGGTGTTTTTATTCTTTATCCTGTCTGTTGTTCACCACTCTGAGGTCTTTGGATGTGGGGTGGTATACAAATACTGTAAATAAACAAACAAATGTTTCAGCATTTTGCCTCCTGAAAAATGAGTGTTTTGTGACAGACCATAGCCACCATGGTAGTCATTTTATGAATGGGCAACCTCCTGGCAGCCATTTTATGAGAGCACCCACAACACTCTCGACATTCCAAATGTGCGCACCACCCCAAAAAGGTTGGGAACCTCCTGAACTCGAACAACAAAAGGCAGGGAATATATAAATTAGACAGCTCACGTCAGCCTGCTTAACATCTTCAAATGCCTGGGGAAACAAACAGGGCTTGATATGGCACCAAAAATAATACAGTGTTGGCATCAGTCGCACCTCCATGGGGTAGGTATTCCACAGTTCGGGTGCCACAACACAGAAGACTCTCTCCCGTGTGGTCATGATGACCATTAGTACTTGGAGAAGAGCCTCCTCTGGTTATCTGAAAACACAGGCAGGCTGATACCCTGTCTGAATGTGTGGACAGTGGGGAAGCCTTTCTGCCATGGCAGAAAGCAGTGGGCAGCAGCAGGGGGATTGGATGGCAGTGGTGTGCATTCATTCAGAAAAGCCCCTCCATCCCCCTTATGTGCTCCTTCAATCAGTAGAGGTTGGTGGCTCCGATTTCAGTGGGGCTATGCATCCATTCTGGGTTTCAGTCAGAACCAGCCAGAACTCTAAAGGAGATCTCCAAGGTGCTAAACCCATTTGGGATAGAGTTCAGCACCTTAGATCACTCCTTTAGAGTTCCGGCTGGTTCTGACTAAAATCCAGAATGGAATCACAGCCCCACCAAAATCAGAGCCACTGGCCTCCACTGGTGTGAATTATCGGCTTTATGGGCACTGTTTATTACTTCTGCCGGTTAAATTGGATGACATCTTGTGCCCAACAGATGTGTAGGACTACAACTCCCAATGGGCCCATTGGCCATGCTGTCTGCAAATGATGGGAATTGTAGTCCTACATATCTAGAGGGCACCAAGGTTGGGGAAGGCCTTGTTAGCTCATCCCATTTCCAGAGAGAACCTATTTTGGAGCTTGGGGTCAGCACTTTGGATAGCTCCTTTAGAGTTCTGACTGAAACCCAGAGTGGATTCCCAGCCCCACTGAAGTCAGAGCCACCAGCCTCTACTGCCTTCAATGAATGAGAGAGTTGAGTGAAGTGGCAGCATCGTTGCTGATTCAATTGGCTTTGGCTTGTACTCACAGTGATTTAGACATTACAGCTGTTTCTCCTCCTGCTATTCATCCCTTTGGAAACAGTGGCAATAATAAAAAAGCACCCGCAAAAGTACATCATGAGGAATCTAGTTTAGAAAACATAGAAGATGGATCCTTTTCTCAGATAAACTTGTAATTAAAATCAAAACAACTGACATTAATTAACCAGGTATTCTAGGGAAGAAGGCAAAATTTCATGCCATAATAGTAGGTATTTTTTGCTATACCTTTCAAAAGGTACACCAAAGGGATTTTTTAAAAAAGAAAAGATGTATCTGATCTTTGGACTGGAAGTTCAAAGAAAATGGAACTGTGATATCACAGAAATCATCCACTAGTGCTTTCAGCCTGAGGAATCCATAAGTAATTCGCAGCAGAGAAATCTACAGAAGACTGGAGCACGTCAAAGCATCGTCATTGTAATGCAAAAAGCAGTGAGAGTCCAAATCTGCCAGGGCTTTTCTGAATTAACAATACCTAATGGCATTATTTTCTGTCCATTATCTAAAGGGCACATCATGACAAGCCTGTTTTGCATTACCCATTCTCTTTCTTACAAGAGATCTGTTGACCCATTGGTACTTTCAAGGAAGAATGCTGCATTCCATGGCTGGAGTTCCCCCTCTACATTTTGCTTGGCGGGGGGGGGGGGGGCTAGGCAGAGATGTAATCTGATATCTCCAGCAAGATCGGATAGGTCGCAATCCAATTAGCATCGCTACAAACATGCCACTACTTATGGATGGGCGGGGAATCTGGTCATGATGCCAGAAAAGTTCTCTTTCTGAGATTTGTCTATGAAACAAATTTGTGGGGCTCAAAGAAGAAGGGAGATGTACAAGTCCGCAAATTCTTCTGCAATTTGGATTGCTACAGGATTGTTGCAAGGATTGCTGAGAGGTAACCAAAGCTATGGTTTTCCCAGTAGCAACGTATGGCTGTGAGAGAGCTGGACTCTATGGAAGGCTGAGTGCCGAAGAATCGATGCTTTCGAATTGTGGTGCTGGAGAAGACTCTTACGAGTCCCCTGGACTGCAAGGAGGTCAAATCAGTCCATCCTAAAGGAAATCAACCCTGAGTGCTCATTGGAAGGACAGATACTGAAGCTGAAGCTCCAATATTTTGGCCACCTAATGCGAAGAGAAAACTCACTGGAAAAGACCCTGATGCTGGGAAAGATTGAAGGCAAAAGGAGAAGGGGACGGCAGAGGATGAGATGGCTAGATAGCATCACCAATGCAATGAATATGGACTTGAGCTGAGCACACTCCGGGAGAGAGCACAGGACAGGAAGGCCTGGCGTGCTATGGTCCATGGGGTCACGAAGAGTCGGACACGACTGAACAACAACAACAACGTGTGTAAATTGATCTGCACATTGTAAAGCACCATATAAACACTACATATTATCTTTACAGTTACTACTGCCTTAGGCAGGATTCAAATCAATGAATGACCACAGGACATCAGGATGGCACCAACACTTGGCAAGATTGGACAGCTGCATCTGCACCAGGTAGAGCAATTTATCTATTTATTTATTACATTTCTCTACCACCGCATAGCTGCCTGAAGGTCTCATCCAACTTGCAGTTATGTGTGGAGGGGAGATCTCCTGGCAGAACCACCCACCAGTCCATTCATTGCCTTTCTGTTTTTCAGTAGCCACGGTAGGGGGCGGGGAGCAACCTTTTTGACTACAGTGGGAGGGATTTTACTACACCAGCCCCAGGGGTGGCATAGGGTCTCACCAGTGCCTGAGGCATGTTGGGAAAATGAAAGGGATTCAGCATTGCCATGCACAGCCTTGGTTCTCCCATCTCTGCTAATGGAAAACTGCTGGTGGAACACTGACATCAGCAGAGCTGTCTGCAAGCAAGCTGGGAGACTTCCAGAAACTTACGTGCTGTTCCTGCTGGTGGAGTGGGTCTTGTGTTGCTTTCTGAAGCCCCTGGGGATGGCCTGGGGATGAGATCAAGATTACAGCCTTAGGTGGCTTTTAAATTTTCTTTGTTGATTTGTTAGTCACCCCATAACATAAATCCTCTAGATAATGTACAATAGATACATTTAAAAACAAGATTAAACTAATACATACATATATACAATAATGCAATCAAAAGCAACTCAAAAATCCAGAACCAGCACAGAAAGTAAAACAGATACCAACCACAGTCAAATAATCTAAATCACATGAGACAAGGATGCACAACCTACGGCCCCACTAAGGCCTTCACTGTGGCCCCCACAGGTACCCTGACCTCCACTGCTGAATTCCACCAGCACCCCGGCAATTTCCCTATTGCCTGTACTCACCACTCCCTCCCCCAGAGAGCCTCATACCATTCGCTCTTTCCCCACCACTAGCAGCAAGGAAAGAATGATCTGTATCAGGATCACTGGTGCATGTGTCTGCATGCATATGTGTGCCTAAGTGTATGTCTACATGCGCATATGTATGCATGTGCATGCATGCAAGTGGCCTCTGAGCCAGAATTACATGTGGCCCTCGTGGCCGAAAAAATTATGCACCCCTGACAGATGAGGACAAAAACAACTTCATAAGTGGTAAACCCAACCTCTTCCAAAAAGGCAGAGACTAATAATATTAATATCAATCTTTAATTATACTGAAAGGTGTTAAAATGATGGCAAGAGGCCTAGGAGAATTACAAAAAGCATTTGAGTAGTGCCAAAAGAATTTTAATAGAGGCTTCAGGAGAAAGTCTCTAGGGAGAACGTTCCATAACTGGGAAGCGATTACCGAGAAGGCCCTCTCCCTCATAGCTATCCTCCATACTTTAGACCGAGGGAGCGCTCTGAGAAGGCTGAGGGGTCTGCTGAGATTAGACCTGGTGCAATCCTTAATCTCCCTTCTCTGCTGCTTCTAATGCTCAGGGGATCACCATGAAGGACAGATTAAGGATCACAAAAATCATGTGAGCCGCAGGATCTACCTGGGGAAAGGCCTGCTGCTTAACACTCCATTGTGTCGGAGCAAGGCCCTCCTATGCACGAGCAAGCCATTTGCCTCACTTCTGCTTAGGGATGTCCGTCGCTGAGAAATCCAGTTCTTTTTTTTTCTTTTTTTTGACTCAACAGAGTTCTGCGGTATATAGAGCTCAATTTGTGTTTGCGACCCAAGCTGTAGGCTTTCCCCTGAACTCTGGAGAAAATTTTTTTTAGCATTTCATTTTCACGGGTTCCACAGTTTGTGCAAATGTCTAAGCAATTTGTACAAATTATGGCCAAATTTGTGCAAATTGCAGAACCTACGGGGTGGGGGGGAATGTACCAAATGCCCAGAAAATCCATGAACTGGCCCGACACGCTGCAACTCGAGCCAGGGACTGAAGTGGGAACCAAAACGAAGCCCAGGGGGCTGAGCCTAGGAAAACCCATGCAACTCCACCCCTCAAATGGATTTATTCGACATCCCTACATCTGCTCCAGCACAGTCCCTCCTCCGTCCTCCCAGCTACTACTGCTGCTCCACTCCTGAGCATTTGAGGGACCAGCAGGGAGAGTGGATTAATGATTGTGGAACTGAGCCCGAGTGGCAAGCTCTTGCTGCAAAAAGAAAAACAAATGCAGCAGGCCTGGCTATATATCCCACGGTTGATCCTGCCACTTAAGAGAAACTGTTGACCAATGAAATGTTCCTTGGTGAATGGCCAGCTGGCGGAATCCTCACTCACTGCCTAGTGCAAGTTATAGACTTCCTTAGCCAGCGCTTTTTTCTTGGGAAGTTGGCAGGAGCCCCCCCCCCCGCCGCCGCCCCCCAGATCAAAATTCTAGGACCACAGCCATGATGTTCTCAGCACAGCTCAAGAAAATACTATGCAAGCATTAGCATTTTAAGACGATAATTTCAAAGACCCATGTGAAACCTTTTTGGGTCTTAAATGGTTGAACTCTTCTGTATGTAATGAATCAATGTCTGTCCGTCTGTTTTTCTGAGCAATTTAGAAAAGGTATACCCTACCTTTCCAAATGTATTTGCCTCACTCAAGGCAGATAACACTTAAAAACAGAACAATCCCATAAAAGACATAAAACAACAGCATCAAAACAGAAACATTTGTAAACATTGACTGTCAATCTACTTTTGCTTTAAATAACACATGTGACCAAAACTAACATTTTGTAACTTTGGCACCCCATTCCACATTAAACCATTAGGGATTAATGTATGTACCACATCAGGTAATTAGATAATTCAGATAATTAAGAGCCAGTGTGATGTAGCAGTTAGAATGTTGGACTGGGACTCAGGAGGTCCAGGTTCTAGTCCCCACTTGGCCATGAATCTCACTGGGTGACTTTGAGCCAGTCACTGGCTCCCAGCCTAACCTAACTCACAGGGTTGTTGTGAGGATGAAATGGAGAGGAGAGGAGGAGGACTATGTAAGCGGCCTTGGGCTCCTTGCAAGAGGAAAGAAGGTGGGATATATAAATGTAATAATAAATAAAATTATAGCACCATTTTTATTTAATCTCACAACACTTCTGGTGATGGTTGATTTTTCTTAAGATCATAGAATCATAGAATAGTAGAAGAGGTGGCAAGAATACACAGAAGAACTATACAGGAAAGATCTGAATGTCCCTGATAGCCATGATAGTGCGGTCACTGAACTTGAGCCGGACATCCTAGAGAGTGAAGTCAAGTGGGCCTTAGGAAGCATTAGTAACAACAAAGCTAGCGGAGATGACAGTATTCCAGCTGAGCTATTTAAAATCCTAAAAGATGATGCTGTTAAAGTGCTGCATTCAATATGCCAACAAATCTGGAACACTCAACAGTGGCCACAAGACTGGAAAAGGTCAGTTTACATTCCAATTCCAAAGAAGGGCAACGCCAAAGAGTGTTCAAACTACCGCACCATTGCGCTCATTTCACATGCCAGCAAGGTGATGCTCAAAATCCTACAAGCTAGGCTTCAGCAGTATGCGAACCGAGAACTACCGGAAGTACAAGCTGGGTTTCGAAGAGGCAGAGGAACTAGAGATCAAATCGCCAACATTCGCTGCATCATGGAGAAAGCAAGAGAATTCCAGAAAAACGTCTATTTCTGCTTCATTGACTATGCTAAAGCCTTTGATTGTGTGGATCACAACAAACTGTGGCAAATTCTTAAAATGATGGGAGTACCAGACCACCTTACCTGTCTCCTGAGAAACCTGTACGAGGGTCAAGAAGCAACAGTAAGAACCAGAGATGGAACAACCGATTGGTTCAAAATTGGGAAAGGAGTACGACAAGGCTGCATATTGTCACCCTGCTTATTTAACTTATATGCAGAGTACATCATGAGAAACGCCGGGTTGGATGAATCAGAGATCGGAATTAAGATTGCCGGGAGAATTATCAACAACCTCCGATATGCAGATGATACCACCCTAATGGCAGAAAGCGAAGAGGATCTCAAGAGCCTCTTGTTGAGGGTGAAAGAGGAGAGTGCAAAAGCTGGTTTGAAACTCAACATTAAAAAAATGAAGATCATGGCATCTGGCCCTATCACTTCCTGGCATATAGAAGGGGAAGAAATGGAAGCAGTGGCAGATTTTACTTTCTTGGGCTCCAAGATCACCGCAGACGGTGATTGTAGCCATGAAATTAAAAGACGCTTGCTCCTTGGGAGGAAAGCTATGGCCAACCTAGACAGCATAGTAAGAAGCAGAGACATCACCTTGCCGACAAAGGTCTGTCTAATCAAAGCTATGGTTTTCCCAGTAGTAATGTATGGCTGTGAGAGCTGGACTATAAGGAAGGCTGAGCGCCGAAGAATTGATGCTTTCGAACTGTGGTGCTGGAGAAGACTCTTACGAGTCCCCTGGACTGCAAGGAGGTCAAATCAGTCCATCCTAAAGGAAATCAACCCTGAGTGCTCATTGGAAGGACAGATACTGAAGCTGAAGCTCCAATATTTTGGCCACCTAATGCGAAGAGAAAACTCCCTGGAAAAGACCCTGATGCTGGGAAAGACTGAAGGCCAAAGGAGAAGGGGACGGCAGAGGATGAGATGGCTAGATAGCATCACGGATGCAATGAATATGAACTTGAGCACGCTCCGGGAGAGAGCACAGGACAGGAAGGCCTGGCGTGCTATGGTCCATGGGGTCACGAAGAGTCGGACACGACTGAACGACTGAACAACAACAACAACAACAAAGGGGCCTACAAAGCCATCGAGTCCAACCCCCTGTTCTTCTCAAAGATCGAGGAGAACAGGTTGCCAGTTCTTGATTCCCAAATTCGTGATACCCAGTTTCCAAATATCACCTGAATCACTCAGTACTCAGCTAATGCTTAGTGTAAGCCTTAATTAAGGACAAATGGTAACACAGATGTCAATATGAAGTCAGTATAAATCTAGTAAATTACTGATTGTATATGCAGATTTCAAAGCATATGATGATAAACAAACATTCCAGTGATGGCAGTTTCATTTGGCAAACCCCAAAGATGTGTTACACTTTCCACTGAGTATCATTTGATCTTTGATCAATGCTTTGTATTCCAGTTCTTCCCTTCTCAACTTGCAGAGCATATGTCCAGTCCCAAACTGGCAACATGGATGGCCAAACCATGGCTTGCTGTGACCTCAGCCATGTGTGGCTGCAGAGTAAAGTGGTTTTGAACAGACCATGGAAGAAAACAGAGAGAACCTTAGTTCAGCCTTCCCCAGTCTGGTGCATTTGAGATGTGATGACTATGATTCCCATCATCCCCAGCCAGCATTACCACATCTGGATGGTATCAAGTTAAGAAAGGCTGCTTCAATTGATGGTGTACATTTTCTCCACCTCTCTTTTGCAGGTCTACTTCATCACTATATGGAGATGCTTCATAAGAAGCTGCCTTATAGCAAGGCAGACCATTAATCTGGGGGCTAGCAACATGGCACCTGTGGGGGCACCTGAGCCCTCTAAGACCCCCCCTAATGTGCCCTCCAAACCCTTGGGTCCCCCTTCCACTCACTACCACCACTCTGTCTGCAGTCACTGCTAGTTGCTGCAGCCACTGCAGTTCCCACTTTGCACCTCTTGCTGCCCAATGTCCTTTCCCCATCCTACACCTGCTCTAGCAGCAGCTTCGGTAGTGGTAGCAGCAGGCTATGCTGTGGTGTCAGGTTCAGGGCCACTGCAGGCCCAGCAGGTGAAGCAGCATGCTTGGCAGCAGCTGGCTAGTCTAATGCGGAGTTTCAGGCGGCTGGGTACAGGATGGGTACAGGTACAGCATGGTCCCTGTTCCTGCCACGCTGGGCTTGGAGCTACAGCAGCTGGCCGCCAACAACCAGCCCTTGCTGCTGCTGCTCATCCTCCCCTCATGGTCGCTTCCTTGCTTGCTCACTTCCAGCTTCACAGAGAAGCAACAAATCCAACCAGCCACCTTTTGTGAAATGCGACAGTGCCACATCCACCCTCCACCATGCGGTCTGTCAGACTAGAGAAAGGAAGCCTGGAAGGGATAGGTCGCAATAAAGTTTGAGGAGGCTGGCAGCCTCATCAGTACTCTCTGACTGCAGTATTTTCTTATTAGTAGTAGTTAGATTTATGCATCGCTTCCCACCGCAAAAAAACAGTCTCAAAGCAACTTACACACATTATACAGAAATTCATGATTAATATAACAGCAAAACCACAACCTCAGAATCAGTCTAAACCATAATCAGCACCATAATACAAATACAAATAAATACCATAAAAACATAATCTAAAAGCAATACAATATGAAAAGTGTTCATCTACAAATACACAAAATCTTCGTCCTGTGGGTTCGGCAGTGGCAACTCCTGGGGTGAGTGTGGACTCTGGAGCGGGGTTGGGGGAATCCCAGTCATGTTCTACCACTGAGCTAAGCTTTGCATGCCACTGTCATACAGACACACGCTCCTCACATTGTTAGGTGATTGTCTCCATACTGCAGCAAGGCTTCCTTTTTAGACATTTGAATTGGCATTGTGAGCTGCTCCACATAATCCACCTAGCATATGATTCCTGGCAACACATGGAGAAACCTGAAATGACCTCGACATGGTAACTCTTAGATGTTAACCAGGCCTCCATAACTAGGAGGAGGAGGAAGGGCGGAAGAGCTAATTGATTACTCCAATGACCAGTGTAGCGTGTCCCCACTCAGGTCTTTGCCATAACATGAGCCAGTGTAGTGCAGTGGCTAGAGTGTTGGACTGGGAATCAGGAGATCTGGGTTCTAGTCCCCACTCAGCTATGGAAGCTCACTGGGAGACTTTGGGCCAGTCACAGACTCTCAGCCCAACCCACCTCACAGGGTTGTTGTTGTGAGGATAAAAATGGAGGAGGAGGAAGATTATGTACACCTTATTGGGTTCCTTATGGAGGAAAAAACCCAAGATATAAATGTAATAAGTAAATAATATATAATAACATAGTGAAGACCATGGATGGATGTCTGTGGGCTCTCAGCAGTAGTTGGATGATGGGGTGCAGGTCCAGGGCCTGCGGTCCAAGAAGGCCCCCACACAACCCCCTGAAGGCAGAAGTGCCTCCTCCTCCTCCTAGACTGGCCCACTGGCAAAAGGAATTGCAACAGCGACAGTCAGGCATAATTGCAGGCACTGCCTTCTGAGAGGCAGTGCCTGATTGGTTCTGACAGCTGCTACTCAAACTTTAAGGGAGAAAGGTGATTCAAAAATGCCATGCCACAGTGCCTGCTGCTTTGCCCAATTGGCTGCCATGGGGCTTCCTTTTGCCAGCAGGGCTGGGCTAGGAGCAGGAGGATCTGCCACCACCTACAAACAAAAAAGGAGGGAGGGCTGCCTGACAGAGCTGGGGGTGGGGGCAGCAGGAAAGCAATTTAGGAACAAAGGAACATAAGAAGCTGCTTTATAGTGAATCAGACCATTGGCCTAGTATTGTCGATACTGACTGGTAGCGGCTCTCCTGGGTTTTGGGCAGGATTCTTTCCTAGCCCTACCTGGGGATGCCGGGGACTAAACCTTCTGCATCCAAAAAGGGATGTATGAGAATTCGGGGGGGGGGGGAGTGAAAACCCGATAGATTTTTCCAGTTTGGCTCTAGTGGATTTCATTCTGTTTCCACTTGCTGGCGTCAACTTGATCTGTAGCAAGTCGAACCAATACATGGATTCCGTGGGTTGGTGGGTGTGTTTTAATAGCAGCAATTTGAAGCAACTGGATTTTTTTTCTTACTTTTTTTTGCGGATCTTGAAATGTGCATAAATGGAATCATTTTTCTGTTTTTTAAATTCCCCCGGTCATTTGCAAGCGCTCAAGAGTGCAGTTTCAGCTGTCTGATACATGTAGTCTTGCCTTGTCAATTTCCTTGTATGTTTCAGCTATCAGTGGGAGCAAAGTCGAGTAGGTAACATACAAGGAAACTGACAAGGCATGTCAGTTGCATATAGGCTACATATAGGCTAATTTGCATATAGGCTAATTTGTGCACCGTTGCAAAGGACCGGGGGCAGGGGCGGGAATAATAGTTAGACAAAGGAGGAATCTATTTGCACAATTCAGAAGAACCCAAAAAGAAATAAAATGCAAACGAAGTGAATGCACCAAAGGACAATATCTCCCACTTGGCAATGTAATCCTGTCGTTATTAAGTGTTGAACTGACACTTGTCCATGTCCGCCTCCCTTTCAACACTTCCCCAAGTCTCCAGTAAGTCCAGAAAGGGGAGTCCCACTTGCTTTTCATGGCTCCTTCTCAAAGCAGTTACTGCTATGCACAAATTTCCCCTCCATTTACTGTCCAGCCTCTAAATTTCCACACTTGAGAAAAACTGGGGGGGGGGGGAGATTAAAAAAAAATGGCCCCATTTACACAAATTTCAAACTCCACCCCCCAAAATTATTCCAAACTGTACAAATTACCATTTGTGCACATCGTGTGTGTCCCCCACGCCGCCCCGAAATGTGGAAAACATTTCTGGAATTGGGCAAAAATCCACTACAGTCCGCCACCACTTACCAGAATGGAAACACTGCAGAATCCCATTGGGCTCAAACAGAATGGAATTCCCAGCATTGTCCATCCCTACATACAATGCATGTGGGAACATGCTATCATCCCCCAGAACAGAATGCTCAGAATGACCTTGAGATGGAAAATGAAATCAGGGAGGCCTCCAGACAAGGAAATGTTGTAATAATGGGCAACTTCAATTACCCCCCCACACACACACACACACACACATTGATTGGATAAAGGCATGTTCCAGCCATGACAGAGAGGTTAAATTTCTTGATGCCCTAAACGATTGTGCCCTAGAACAGTTGGTCAAAGAGGAGGCAACCTTGGATTTAAACCTAAATGGTGTCGCCCAGGACGTAGTACAAGATGTAAATGTTGTTAAACTAATTGGAAACAGTGATCACAGTGCTATCAGATTTAATATATATTTAAGTGGAAAATTGCCCGGGAAGCCCAACACAGTCACATTTGACTTCAAAAGATTAAACTTCTCTAAAATGAGGGAACTGGTGAAAAGGAAGTTAAAAGGGGGAGTCAAGAAGATTAAATCCCTTCAAAATGCCTGGAGATTAGTCAAAACCACAATAATAGAAACCCAGCTGTAATGTATACCACAGGTTAGGAAAGGTAGCAAGCACCAAGTCCAAGAGGTTGCCAGCGTGGTTAACAAGCAATGTTAAGGGAGCTATTAGAGAAAAAAGAGCTTCCTTCAGAAAATGGAAGTCTTGCCCAAGTGAGGAAAACAAAAGGCAGCACAAGCTTGCACAACGGCGATGCAAGCAGACAATAAGAGATGCAAAAAATGAATTTGAAGAGCATACCGCTAACAACATCAAGGCCAACAATAAAGAATTCTTTAAATATATCAGAAGCAGGAAACCAGCTAGGGAGGCAGTTGGACCATTGGATGACAATGGAGTTAAAGGAGTACTGAAGGAGGACAAGGAGATTGCAGAGAAGCTGAATGAATTCTTTCCATCCGTCTTCACTGCAGAAGATATAGCACAGATACCTGTGCCTGAACAGATGTTTTCAGGAAGGGAGTCTGAGGAACTGAGGCAAATAGTGGTGACAAAAGATGAAGTTCTCAACCTTATTGATAAATTGAAAGGAAATAAATCACCGGGCCCAGATGGTATCCATCCTAAAGTTCTCAAAGAACTCAAATATGAAATTGCTGATCTTCTAACCAAAGTATGTAACATGTCCCTGAGATCAGCGTCTATACCAGAAGACTGGAAGATGGCCAATGTAACATCAGTTTTCAAAAAGGGATCCAGGAAATTACAGGCTAGTTAGCTTAACATCTGTTCCGAGTAGATTGGTTGAAGGCATTATTACAGATAAAATTAGTAAGCATATAGAAGAATAAGCCTTGCTGAAAAAGAATCAATACATCTTCTGCAAAGGTAAGTCCTGTCTCACTAACCTTTTAGAGTTCTTTGAGAGTGTCAGTAAACACATAGACAGGGCTGATCCAAACATTATTTACTTGGACTTCCAAAAGGCTTTTGACAAAGTCCCTCACCAAAGACTCCTGAGCAAACTTAGCAGTCATGGAATAAGACGACAGGTCCTCTTATGGATCAGTAACTGGTTAAAGAACAGAAAGCAGAGAATAGGAATAAATGGTAAATTCTCCCAATGGAGGAAAGTAAATAGTGTGGTCCCACAAGGATCTGTATTAGGACCAATGCTTTTCAACCTGTTCATAATGATCTGGAATTAGGGGTGATCAGTGAAGTGGCCAAGTTTGCAGATGACATCA
Organism: Heloderma suspectum; assembly: GCF_057233095.1. Taxonomy (NCBI): domain Eukaryota; kingdom Metazoa; phylum Chordata; class Lepidosauria; order Squamata; family Helodermatidae; genus Heloderma; species Heloderma suspectum. The sequence goes on along the minus strand of NC_139464.1, from coordinate 41,053,193 downwards.
AATTATTTAGGGTGGTTAAAACAAAAAGTGACTGTGAGGAGCTCCTAAAGGATCTCTCAAAACTGGGAGAATGGGCATCTAAATGGCAAATATGGTTCAGTGTAAGCAACTGTAAAGTGATGCATGTTGGGGCAAAAAAATCCCAGCTTCAGGTATAGCCTGATGGGATCTGAGCTAGTGGTGACCGACTAGGAAAGAGATCTTGGGCTTGTGGTGGACAGCTCAATGAAGTTGTCAACCCAGTGTGCAGCCACTGTAAAAAAGGCAAACGCCATGTTAGGCATAATTAGAAAAGGAATTGAGAATAAAACTGCCAATATCATACTGCCCCTATACAAATCTATGGTGTGGCCACACTTGGAATACTGTGTCCAGCTCTGGTCACCACACCTAAAAAAAGATATTGTAGAGCTGGGAAAAGTGCAGAAAAGGGCAACTAAAATGATCAAGGGGCTAGAGCATCTCCCCTATGAGAGAAAGTTACAACAGCTGGGATTGTTTAGCTAGGAAAAGAAGAGGGTAAGACGAGACATGACAGTGGTCTACAAAATTATGCCTGGTGTGGAGAATGTGGATAGGGAGACATTTTTCTCCCTCTCTCAAAATACTAGAGCCCGGGTTCATCCTATGAAGCTGATTGGTGGGAGATTCAGGACAGATAAAAGGGAGTACTTCTTCACACAGCCCATAGATAAACTATGGAACTCGCTACCACAGGATGTAGTGATGGCCACCAATTTGGATGGCTTAAAAGGGTGTTGGACAAATTCCTGGAGGAGAAGGCTATGCATGGCTACTAGTCTTGATGGCTATGTGCTACCTTCAGTACCAGAGTCATTGAGCCTATGTACACCAGTTGTTGGGGAATATGGGTGGGAGGGTGCCATTGCCCTCATGCCCTGCTTGTGGGTTCCTGGTTGACAGCTGGTTGGCCACCATGTGAACAGAATTCTGGACTAGATGGACCCTTGGTCTGATCCAGCATGGCTCTTCTTATGTTCTTAATGCGTGTGTGATATACCACTAGAGTAAATTGCATGGGGCTCCTCCAAAGCTAGAGGCACCTCTGGCTCTCAGCCACATGAACATGTTAGTAGGGTCATTCAGTCATACAACTGCCAGAGTTTGACTATTCACCTCCTCATAGCACCCATGTCCAACAACTGCTACTCACAAAATGGATGCGTGGCTCCCAAGAGACTACTTTTGTCCCGACTGAAATCCTGTTTGCCTGGCACCTACGTTGTGCTCCTTCCGGCGCCAGGTGAAGCCCTTTTTATTCTCCCAGTACTTTAACATTTTAACTTTTAGACTTTTTCCTAGTCTTTTAGCTTTAGTGTTTTAAATCCATATTTTAAATCTCTGCATTGCTGTTAGGTTTTGGGTGTACTGTTATATTGTGGTTTTAAGCTTTCATATTTTATATTGGTTTATGCTGCATTTTGTGGTTTTAATTTTTGTGAACCACCCAGAGAGCTTCAGCTATTGGGCAGCATAGAAAGAAAGAAAGAAAGAAAGAAAGAAAGAAAGAAAGAAAGAAAGAAAGAAATTTTAATCCTCACTCAGTCCAGAGCATGCAGGGAGTTAAGCAGTGTAGCTGACTTTTGCTGAGTTAGTTTATCCTGGTAGAGAAACCCCTACTGCAATAATTACATGGGCTTTTCTAGCCTGGTATAAATAACACCACACTGACAATTATACTAACTGGTTCTCCCCCCCCCCCTCAATTCCTCCAACTCACATCACTTTTTTTCTTTTATTTTTTTGCTGTTACACTAACAGCTCTTTCTTCTTTTTCCTTCTTCTTCTTCCCCCTTCGTGCAGCCATCCATGTGACAGCTACTACAAGTTTTTATGACATACAGATTTATACTTTGGCTCCCCCCACTCCCCGTTTAGTGAATGAGACCTACCATACTCCTACCTTTCCCAGAGGCTTATACAGCAACTGCAGTTATTCCAATCAACTGTTTTTCACATCTGCTGCACCACATTACAGCTCATAACTATCAGGGTTGTTTCATGGTGGATAGCACCCTATAGAACCAGGCACTCTGCTTTATAAACAAAATGTTAAGTTTTATTTAAATAGGAGGCTTTTCTGCAGAGCTCTCTCAGGTCATGGCCTCAGCCTCCCAAGGCCAGATGCAGTGGGTGTTGCCCTTAACTACTTTCTGGTTCCTCCCAGGAAGCACAACCCCATTCAGGATAAACCCAGTAGTCCCCTCATATTGTTACAAAGTTCATAAACTTTTCCTTGCACATTACCTTCTCTCTCTTTCTCACATGCACACACAGGCCTGGTTCATACATAATGTTAAACCATGTTTTGTTTAGTTTTTAACCCAGGGTTTGTTGCCGTATCCAGGGTTTGTCTGGCAGATGATTGTATAAACCGTGGTTTGTTCTGTCAATCCCTGGGCTGTTTGTTTCCCTCCTCCTTCACCCACTCCCTCCCTATATCCCAAATGCCTTAGTGGCTCTGTAGTACCAGCATACAGAGTGACGGGGGTGGGGGGGATGCTACTCTTGCCCACTGCCTCTGTAGTTTGGCAAAACAGTCCATGAATAACCCATGGTTTTTGAACAACCGAGAGTTCACAACCCAGCAACAAACCATGGGTTCTCTTTCTGGGTTGTTAGCACAGCTGGGTTCACACATCATGACAACCCAGAATTCAACAACTCAAACGATGCATTAGCGTTATGTGTGAACCAGGTCTCTATGTTATCTCTCATTATTGAGGAGGTGGGGGAGTAAGATGCTTGTGTCTAAATGACATTCACTCACTGGTCAGTGCTCAAATTACAGGAGGGCAATTGAGGCCTGCCCCCCTTACCTTTTGTGATAGCCCTCTTGCTTCTGTATATGAGGGCTACGGGTAAGCTCTGATTTGGTTAAAATTCGAAGAAGTCAGGGAACAGAGCTTAGGGATTTCACGATGGGCCCCTCTACCTTTTCTCCCATAATTCAAGGACTGACTCAGGTATAAAAAAAAAATGTTTGCAACTCACTGAAACACATTATCTCACTTAGATATACAAATGGCTAAGATATTATCATGGACTTACATCAGAAACTTGCATCATAGACTTACATCAGAAACTTTACAGCCAGAGGCTGGCGACCAAGCTCAGTGAGCGGTGGACTTTGTATTCTCAGAGACCTGTTCAGGCACAGATGGGAACAGTGTGAAGTAACATTGCCCTCTGCAATTGGCAGGCAGTATGAAGACTCTGGATTGGTCAGACTTGGTATAAATATTGAGAGGCTTTTTTGTCCTTGCTTTGTCAACAGAGCACTCAGTACCTCCTGCCTGCCCGCATCTAAGGCTTTGCCTTTCCCAGATGCTAGATCCAGGCCCTGGAGAAACCACCCTCTAGATCTGGATATGTTCCCCATGGTTCTTGCTTGTCCCTGACGCATCATCATAAAAAAAAAAAAAGTGCATGATAGAACAAGGCATTAAAAGAGGACATCAATCTGTATAAAAATTACATATGCTAATTTATATGTGTCATAGCAAATTTTAAAAGAATTACTATACTTTAAATTGTAGCAGCCATATCAGGGATCAGACTAAGTAGCCTCATGCAGTCTCATGCTTCATGTTCTTGCTGAGCTCTTTCTCCCTTGAATATATTGTTGTAAGCTGACGAGACACAGGAATTCCTTATCTTGTCAAAGGTCATACAATTGTATATCTTGTTCTCTGCTGTTCTCTTCTGTTCTCTCCTTATCATGGCTACCCTATAACCCAGTTCTTGTATTATAAACAATAGTGCTAAGAGAAGAAATGTTGAGGATTGCAACCCCATGCGGGAGGGGGAGGAGGAGCCGTTTCATATGTGTCACAATGTCTATAAAACCAATGTGCTAATGTAAATCGGGGCTTCTGGCTCTTTGGAAATGATTCCAGCCTTAAGCCCGCGCGTTAAATAAAGAATCTTTTTCCTTCACTCCGTGGTCTCTCTGACTCTGGGTTCTGCAACATAAATGGTGCCGTGACTCGGATGTGGCAGGCTCTGAGCCAGACAGGTGGCAGTTGCCTGCTCTTGATCGCCGCACCAGGAGGATGAGCTCGGCGCATGCCTCCCTTTCTTGGCGCCACCGACCTTTTTGTCGAGTGAATGGGAGAAAGCCTGCACCGGGATCGCCCAAACGGCAGCGAGCAGCAAGAGAACCTTGGGAAGCGGAGGAAGGAACTTGAGCCCTGCCTGTATCGCAGCTGCAATTGAGTTGAAACCCACATTGGAAGCCTTCAGGAGAAAGGCAAGTATATGGGAAAAAGAGGGCCCCGCCTTTAGGGAGAAAGGCCACTGGGCAGAAAAAAAGAGGGCCCCGCCTTGTGAAGAAGGTCAGTGTTGGTGGTATACGTATACAAAAGAACCTACTCCTTGCGGGTAGAAGGGGGGCCTGATCACACCCCCGAGTGGGCGCCAGTACCTAGCACGCCAGTACTCAGTAGGAAGCTGAGGAAGCTGGGGAAGCCATTTTCCGCTCTGGTAAAAAGTGGGACAAGTGGGTGGCAGGGACATATGGATGTAGTGGAGAGATTGATGATTGTGTGAGTGGCTACTGCGGTTTCTGAAGCATACCGTTGACTGTCCGGGTGCCCAGGCCAGTAGCAAAGTGCATGATGTGAAAAATCCTCTTGTGTCGGCCAGTGAGACCCCTTACTCACTGACCAATTCCCATTCCCTAATTGTGTCTGTCTTCAATTTAGGAGGGAGGCTATGAGTGGTGGGGGAAGCAAACCTTGCACCCCCTTGAGATGTATGTCAAACAAAGAAGGAAAAAGGTTTTTTTTAAAAAGATTCAGAGTAGAGAGAGAAAACAGCAAAAAGCTCAAGATCGAGCTGAGAGAAAAAAAAACAAGATCTGAGGCTGTTAATTAGAAAAATGTTGCAGGACAGTCTGGCTTTTAACAAAGCGTGGGAGCGTGAGAGTGTAAGGCCGAAGAAGTAGCTGTTAGCCTAGCGCGCCGAGAGAGGGGGGGCAGGAAAATTGCCCACAACGTTCTGAGTTGTGCAACATCATCACCTCGCCTAATTGAGATAAAATCCCTAAGAAATGGAAACTGAAAATGAAGACTCAGAAGATGAAGGCAAAATAGAAAATAAAGGTGAAGAATCAGCCCCCAGAGCACAGGCTAGACCCCTCTTCGAGTGAAAAGTGTGCCATAAGACTGTCCCAAAGCAGAATGAAGCGGAAAGACCATGTTGAAGATCTCTGTCAAGGTAACCGTGTTTAGCTTTGAACTGTGTTAAAATTGCATAGAGCCTGTAGCTACTGACCATCAGCTATATGATTTCTGAAGAGCGTAACCATTAAGCTTTTGCCGTGGGATTCCCTGCAATGAAGAAATCTCACTGATTTGAGTGTCCAGTGTTACACTGCCTAAGTGTGTGTGCTAAAGAGACCGAGAAACCAGACAGCATGTTCCTGGCCAAGCCAAAATCACGCTACTGCCATGCTCCTGAAAGCTGCAATAAACTGTGTAAGCTGAAAGACCCAACCTGATTGAGAAGAAAATATTGGAGCAACTGTCTTAAAAAACAATGAGATCTGTGTAGCTGGCTGGCTGACGCTGTCAGTGATGTTACAACTTTAAATTAAGACTGTTTTCCTGTTTGAGACCCCAGCGAAGAAAGCTAACCCGAGTTATTTGTTGCCTGTGCCAAAGCAAGAATTTGGCTGCCCTGTACCTCATCGTGTCCTGTTTTAAGCTTGGGATTTACAAATACAAACAAACTGAGAAGCTTGCCTTTGAAGTCCTGCAAATCACCCCACCGCCTCCCCGAAGATTAATGGCTGCCTGAAAAATGCAAGTATAAAGCGATGCCCATCACCCCCCAGCATCCTGAGTTTCGGCACTCAGTGTTTCAGTGCTTTCGTGTACCAGGTTAGAAAAGAAAAAAAAAAAGAGTAAGTTCTTAAAATGTCTGTGAGAGAACCTGACAGAAGTAAAATAAAATTTACAGAGGAGTTGCCCAAGTTAAAGCGTCACGGCTAGAGAGCTGAGCTGTGCGGCTCTGTTTAGACAGAGGCCTTGCTAAAAAGTTAAAGGCCCTTGTCTGTCAGAAGGGGTGTAGGGCCACACTTCCCCTTTTTAAACTGATGCAAAAGTAGAGAGCCTTTGCTGGAAACATCACATCTTCATTGCCCAGAGCCGTCTCTGTTTGCTTCCATCAATGTCTGGGCTTTTTAGAGACACTCTGCACATGAACTAAAATTTTAAATTGTCACAAACTTGCCATGGACAGTGCTATGAAGCTTTTGATAAACTTGAACTCTCATCGCTGTGGACCGTGTGTCTATGTTTGTAGTCAGCTCAGTGTACAGCAGGCTGAGTTTGATCTATAACTTTTAGATTTCCTTCTGCCAGAACTCATGCAGCATAGAGTTGCCGATGCAAAAATGGTGACCTAGAACTCTGCGTGTGTGGGTATGCCCGTCCCTTGATTTTAATGAGCCCTGAGCTTTCAGCCAGAAGACCAGTATGATTGCTGGATCTGCTCCATCATGCCTTACCATGCAAGAAGTGTTTTCCATTCACTGTGTTAAATTGCAGAAAAAGTTTGTTGTGTATATTTTATGATTTCTTAAATATCATAAAATATATGTGATATTTGCAGATTAGTGTTAGTTGCAACTCCAAATGATACTAAGTGTGGTTCCCAATGGATGACAAGGAAAGAAAGACAAAAGCAAGTAGAAAAGAAGGAACAGAGAAAGTAGAAGACAGATAGAGAAGAAAGAAGAAAGAAAAGGCAAGAGGCAAAGAAAAAAAAATTTGTAAAAAAAGAAGCGTGGCCATAGTTGCCCCCAGGGTAAATTAAAAGCAGCTGATTGTGCCTGGAGCTTATTACCTGGGGTAAAGTAGCCACAATAATGTAATAGTTCTTTAAAATGAAGAAAATGTAACTAGAAGGAGAAGAACAGCCTATCCCAAATGTGTGTCAGTGGGACTAGTGTAAGGCAGAAAGGTTTAAGTAAGTGAGTTTAACCTGAAAAAGACAAATAAAGAAACAAGGCTGGTGCATAGATCAGAAAGTTTTATATAAAAAGTTTGAAACATGATCTGCAATACAGGCAGATCAGCAAAGAAAAAGAAAGCAAAAGAAAGAGAAAAAATTTGTCTTCCCATACTAATAAATAAAAAGTGTTATCAAGCACTTTGGGAAGCGAAGTTGTTTACAGGAAGCTGTGCCTGAGAACCAAACACTTCTAGCCTATGCTGAAAATGCTTGCTAGTGTTGTGCTGCCTCATGGGTAACATGTCTGGTATAAATAACCCATTTAGCCCAATAGCTCGTGGTTCAGAGAAGCTGTCTGATCCAACCATTAAGTATGCCTGTGTGCTGTAAGTTACCCAATAAAGTCTCCTTGTAAATAAATCCCCCCCTCGCTGGAATCCCAAAACACAAGTTGGGCTGGAGCGCCTCACCCAGTATCAAACCCTGCTGTTAGAAGCCATAAAAGCAGGTATGAAGAAGTCAGTTAATATGACCAAAGTGTCTAAAGTGCTGCAAGGTGCCACCGAGGCCCCAGAGCGTACTTGGAGCATCTTTCAAATGCCTATCGCCAGTATACCTCCCTCAACCAAAGAGGCCCAAGAAGACATAGATGAAATAAGAAAAGAAGAAGACCCGGCAGAGGCAGAAGATTCTTAAAAAAGAACCAGTGTGCCCAGTGTGGACAAGATGGACATTAGTGGCATGAATGCCCAAATAAAATAAATCAAATACACAAAGGAGAAAACCAAAGGGGCCAGAATGGGCGAAGAGGGAGACAGCTTGAGAGGGGCCGTGACATTGACTGTGAGGGGCAGTGACATTGACTTCATAATTGACACTGGAGTGGCATCAAGAGCAAGCAAACGTTAGCCTTAAACAAGAAGTCCAAACACTGAGCAAAGGTCTTCAAGCCCAGCGTCGCTTTGTCTTAAAAAAATAAGCCATTCCCATCACAGAAGTTCATCCTTTCCAACCAAGAGTTAAAGTATGAGTTAAAGAGGGAAAAATAACCCTTTGACTCCCAGATAAAAAGAACTCAGAACTGTCATACTTTCCACCCCCGCAGCTATGAAAGCAGCTAGAGTTAAACCCTAGATACATTGGACACGAGTCAAGAGAGCGAGAGGGGGAGAGTAGACTGTAAACAGAAATCCTGAAAATCCTTTAAAAATCATTCTGAAAAAGCAGTAAGAAGACTCAGGCTAGACCTTACTGTGGACACACCGGGAAACTGTCCCCCTGCGTACGGTCAGACCTGCAACTGGAGAATTGAAGAAGGGGACTAGACCCTACTGCAGCTTGCCAGGTGAATAGCTGCCCAGCGTACGGTCAGATCCCAAAGAAGATCAAACATGCGTGTTGTAGTGTTAGTAGTGCTGCATTGTGTTTCCTTAATAAGGTGCAAAAAGGGGGGTCTGCCCCTGGAAGGAGAAGTTTGTCCCAGTGATTTGCTGATAATTACTGGCTTCACCTGGCTAACATCACGAGAGTAAAACATTTTTGTTTGCCAAGAGGTATACCTGCAAACAGGCTTATTAGCTCTTGCCTAATACCTGTCTGTAGACATCCTGGGAAAATTCAAAAAGATACCATGTTAAGAGTTTATGGTGTAAGTTTAACTTATTCCCAAAATGCTAATTAGGGCGTGGTTGCAAAGATCCTACCCCCTACAGAGTTCACTCTACGCACCCCCATTATTGCTGAAACAAATGCTACGTGTGCACAAATGCTTAATTGTCAAAAACTTTTCCAGAAAATATAAAGCTATCCCTGGCCCCCTTCCACTGTAATAAAATTCAAAACATATCTTTTAATGATGCCCACATACTTTTGCCTCATGGATGGTTTTAGACATGTAGTTCCCGCACTTGGTCATTCATTCCTGCCAACTTGTCTGATAACCACCCATGTTGCCTCAGCCGCCAATTAAACTGGTGCCAATTCTTCCCCTGTAGCCTGAGAAAATCCGTCAACGGCAGCCTCGAGCACTCCAACTAACTAAAAATTGTAATAGTCATGTGCAGTTATATTCTGACTCAGAAAAATTAGCCTTAGCAATGTCACTGGTTAAGGTTCCAGGTTTAGCCTTGGCTGATGGTCTGGAAATCAACCGGTTAGCTTGCAGCTTAGCCAAAAGCATAAATGCCACCTCACGAGCATTGTCATTGTTAAATAAAAAGCTGCGTGATCTAAAAGGTGCAGTTCTAGAAAACAGAGCTGGTATAGATTACCTCTTCCTTCTTCATCATTTAAGTTGTGAGACACACCAAAAGCTCTGTTGTTTTAACTTAACTAATAATGGCAATGCTGTAGATAAACAAATCAACAAGCTGCACAATATAGTAGCTTACAAAACAATAAGACAAAACTATTAGCTAAATTAGTTAACCCCTTGGCTTCCAGATCTTAGCTGGCTTGAAAGCATTGTTCATCCTAATTCTACCAGTGTTGTTCATAGAGATACTGTTATGTCTCTGCGTTCCTTGTCTTATAAGCTGTTTAACCAATCTGTTTTATGTCTCAGCTAGTAAAACTGCTGCCCTCTACGCTTTAATAGCCCAACAAAAGGTTAAGTAATATGTATGTCACAAAAAGCTTTGTATAGTTATCAGAAATGCTATAATTGTAATGAAATTATGCATTTAAGGGGGGAATGTAGCAGCCATATCGGGGATCAGACTAAGTAGCCTCATGCAGTCTCATGCTTCATGTTCTTGCTGAGCTCTTTCTCCCTTGAATATATTGTTGTAAGCTGACGAGACACAGGAATTCCTTATCTTGTCAAAGGTCATACAATTGTATATCTTGTTCTCTTCTGTTCTCTCCTTATCATGGCTACCCTATAACCCAGTTCTTGTATTATAAACAATAGTGCTAAGAGAAGAAATGTTGAGGATTGCAACCCCATGCGGGAGGGGGAGGAGGAGCCGTTTCATATGTGTCACAATGTCTATAAAACCAATGTGCTAATGTAAATCGGGGCTTCTGGCTCTTTGGAAATGATTCCAGCCTTAAGCCCGCGCGTTAAATAAAGAATCTCTTTTTCCTTCACTCCGTGGTCTCTCTGACTCTGGGTTCTGCAACGAAATAAAAATATAATGCATCTCACCTTAATGGGGAAGATTGTGAACAGGTGATATGTGTGCCTGCTCATACTCCTACCCAGATGCTATCTGCTGATGAGCAGCTTCAAGGCTCCTGCTGGCTCTCCTTTCTTATGGTTATTTATCTTCAGCCTGGACAGCCCTTGAATTAAAGGACACTTCAAAGAGAGGACTGTCCTCTCTAAAGTACCATTAGAAAGCTGAAGCACAGTAGGCATTTAGACCAAGATGCCCTGATTGTTAGGGGAAAAATCTAAAAATTGCTCATTTTACTTCTCTTATTGATTCTCACAACATATTTATTATTTTTTATTTATTTATCGCATTTATATCCTGCCTTTTTTCCTCTGTCTGTTGATCTATCTCCCGCCTCTCCATAGTAGATACCCAAGCTGCCTAACAACAATTAAACTACAAATCACAACTGCGAAGAAAACAGAACATCATAAAATCTAGGAGGAGATTAAAACAGCAACCAGCTGAAGACTAAAATCAACAAATAAACAGTGCAGCAGGGTGAAGCTCAATCAGCTCAAACAAGCAGAAAGCCTGCCGAAACAGGCTTTATGCATCAGCAGAAGGCCATCAAAAGGAGGGCTAGGCAGGCCTCTCAGTGAGTTCCAGTCCAGAGCCTAGCCAGCCACTGAGAAGGCTCTCTGCTGAATCCCTATGAAGTGCTCCTCAGATGATAGCAGAATACAGAGGAGAGCCTCTCCCAAGGACCTTGATACATAGGCAGGTTCACACTAGGAAAGACAGTCCTTTAGTATGAACTTGCTGCATATTGAGATCTTTGGGAGAAGATCTCCTCCATATCCCACCAACATCTGAGGTAGAGATGTGGGAGCAGGGGTGGCCCTAGGATAAATAGCCTCCTGGGCAAGGAATGCCTTTGGTGCCCCTCGCCTGCCCAGTCAGTTTTGCAGGGCCATCCAGAGGGTTCAGGGGGCCTGGTGCAGGTGTGATCTTGGTGGCCCTGCTGCTGCCCCCTACAAGGGCCCATGCATATGTGTACAAAGCTGGGGGCCACATGGGAGAATTATTGCGCGCATGAACTATACCTGAAAATTCTTGCCTGTAGCTTCTTCTTGCCCTGGGATCAAACAGAATGATAATCTGCTTCATTTTTTTCTTACATGAGGATAGGAGAATAGGGATTGGGTTGTGCTTCTCCTGAGTACCTCCTCCAACTTCCAAACCTCTTCTGGGAGAGCTTCTCTCTGCTCCCTGGGGCTCAGCCTCACAGGTCTTCTGGTTGTTGTCGCCTGCTGCTGGCATTCTCCACTACTCACTCAAGAAGGATTCCTCTCTTAAGGCTTGGCCTTGCACCACTCTTGCACCTTTCCCCGTGGTAACTGCCACAGAAAATTGCTCTCCAGTAGCACCTTGCCTGGAAATTTTAGGTGGCATTCACTCACTCACTCACTCACTGCTTGAACTCCTTCCCTGGCAGGCCTGGCATTCTTTCTGTGGCAAGAACAGGCCGCCTGCTGTGCTACAGAATCCCTCCTGAAAGCCTTCCCCGTTTGTTCTCTCCTTACAACCAACTCTGTAACTGGGGCTATTTGGCCCAGGCCAGTTATAAATCTGCCTGACTAATTTTACCTCTACTGCTGCCCAGCCATAAAGAAAGATTTTACCGTGATTGGTTTAGACTCCCTTACAGCTGGGCTGTAGGCCTAGCTAATAAGAAGATCCCTCCCTTCCAGCCTCCCAAGGTTATATTTTACAGCCAGCTTAAGACTCAAAATGTCATCTATTCTGTTTCGTACGCAACCATATAAAATATTTACTTCATGAGGGCTGGGGAGAGGTCCCAAACTAAATACCAAGAATTCTAGTGAGCAAAGTGGCAGGCTCAGGGCAGGGGCCAGTGGTACGCCCAGGAACTGAGGCAGGGAGCCCTTTGCTTTGTGGAAGCCTGGGGCAAATTGACAAAAAGTTTACAGACACTTGCTTTTTGCCACCCTAGCTCACCGCCGACACTATATTCAAAAAACCCAGCCACTGAACTCAGCTTGGCACCCCCTTCAGCTCAGCACCCTGCGTGACCACCCAGCTCACCCATGTTTATTTTATTTTTATTTATTACATTTTTTTACTGCCCAATAGCCGAGGCTCTCTGGGAAGTCCACAATGAAAACCATAAAATACAACGTAAGTTGTATTTTATGGCTTATAACTTAACAATTGTATGGTTTACAACTTATTTCTCAGTGGCTGCACCCAGACTCTGGACCTCCTCTCTTAGGGAGCCTGTAGAATAGCAGGGCCAGATCATGGGTAGGCCAGGCATCCCATCAGTAGATCATGGACAAGAACCCATTGGAGTTGCTCCTCCTCTTCACCATTGCAACCAACTTGTTCACCTGCCCCTTGCCCTGGCTCAGAAAACAGTGGTGGTGAGGTGAAGGAGCAGTAAATGCCACTGCCTACCTGCTCACTGGCCCTCTGCCTGTCAAGCAAGCAAGCAAGCAGTAGCAGTGGTGAGAAAGAGGACAAGGAGCAACACCAGCTGGAGACAATGGCAATGAGAAGGTAGATTCACTGAGGGAGGGGGCCCACTGAGAGTGCCTTGCCCAAGGGCCCTCCAAAACCTGGAGCCAGCACTGCACAGCAGCCAGCTCACATAAGAGGTAAACACAGAGATAGGACAGGACATTCTGCTGCAGTAGTCGCATCTTTACTTCATATTGGGGGGAGGGGACTTCCCAGGGCAAACATATATGCATCCATGTGTGTAAGCTGTATATGTAGTAGCATATAATAAGTTAAAGCCCAGTTGTCATCTTTCTGCAACACTGGCACTTCTTATCCCCAAACATTGATGATGTCACAGACTGTTCACAAATGCTTGAACTGCTCAAGGTGAAGGGTCAGATTCAGAGGCTTGATAGGGCTAGGTGGAACCTTATTGGCCCTTTTGTGTCACCTGACCTCTTCTGAAGTCAAAGCTGCATTACCACCTTCTGCCCAGGGTGGCACCCAAGCACAGCAGAGAGCAGGTCATCCCCTCCCTCTTCTGGCAGGCTGCCATGGTGGTGCAGAGTGTAAGCTGCCTACATCTGGTTATCAGAAGACCCCAAATAAGACCTCTGGCATCTTACAGGAAGGTGGAGTTAGGTTGCCTTAGGGGTGGATTAAATATAAGAGCTGCTCAGCAATGGAACAAGCTTCCTAGAGATATTTTTCTCATTGCAAGGTTTCAAGCAAACATTGAGAAAGCTTCAAGTAGAGCTCCACCTGGTGTTTGGTGCAGACAGAATGTTTCGTTGGTGTACAGAACACCAAGGTTGTGGAGCTAGGAGCTAGTGGAGGGGTCAGTTCAGGCTTGAGAATTTCCTCAAAGGCAATGTCTGAAGAAGATCCAAGGAGATTCACAAGGTCCAAAGGAGAACTAGGTAGCAAGGGAATGCTAGACCAACACCCAAGAACAGATACTGATCCAGCAACCATCTGCCCAGAGTTGAGGGCATTACAGCTTGAGCTCTTAAGCCCTGCCCAGGGCTCAGCTGCAGATCATTAGAGATGCCTTAGAAAGTTCTTACTCACAAGGAGAGCCTTACTCATGAGTAGTCCTTTACTCACAAGGAATTCTCAGGCAGGCACGTCTTCTCCTGGCAGCCAGCTGAGCTTGCACCTTCAGACATCTGCATTGCCGTGGACTAGGTGGGGGCTTTCTGCATTCTGAGGAGATGGATCTATAATGCTACTTCTAAGGGTGCTGGATCCCCCTAATCACTCCAAGGTGTCTTGAAACAGTTGGCTGCTTTGATCTCTCCAGGGGAGCCATGACAACTAGAGGTGTTTAGGTACAGAATGCTCTGTTTCAGACAATGGATGTAAGATAATCCACTGGTTCTAGAGATGAGTGAGAAATATGTTTCATCCAGTGGTTGCTTTTTTTATGGATTTGCCATATTTGCACCTCCTGAGCCATTTGGCAAGCCAAGGAAGAGTTGCATATAGAAATTGCCTTTTCTGAGCTTTCTAATGCAACTCATCTCAGGGAAAATGTCCACAAAAATGTGCATGTTAGGGGGGGAAATGGCATTTCTGCAATGCAAAGTACCTGGAAAAATGTGAGTTTAAAAAATGTGCACAAAATTGTCCACATTTCAGAAAATGCACACAGGGAATGTACTAATTTTCTTATGGAATTTTTTTTCATTGCAAACTCTTGTGGAAACAGAATGAGCTTGAACTAAAAAAAGCTCAACAATCTCACTAAGACTGAGATTGACAGATCTGTCCATCCTCAACTGGTTCCCTTTCAATTCTGTGTCTTTTACATATAGAAAGACAGTGCAAGCAATGTGTGCAGACGTGTCCAGCTTGTGGAAAGGAGGAGCAACGTATATTGCTGGGTGTTGAGAGGAGAGAACAAAAGCAGGTGAGGAGCGCTGAATAAATTTGTGACTCCAGAATAAAGCTGAAACCCTTTCTCCTCAGTCCTTTCCTCTTCGGTTTTGGATGTTGAAAACTCACAAGATATTCTCAGAATTTTCAGACATTTGCTTAATATTCACCAAACATTGAACATCAGCATTTGGACAACCAATGATATTTGATATCAATGTTTGACTTTGCAGTTTGATTTTCATATTTGATATTTGACAGTATATGATGATAGCTGACTGTGGTTGCTAGTTTATGTCAAACGAAGGTTAGATCTATATCTAAACATATCTTATATACAGTAACACTAAGGTCACTAAAGTAAAATCCATTGCTGTTGATAATGTCCCTAGAATCCCCCAAGAGGGCTTGGCAGTTCAGTCCAAGCCTTCCCCAGCACCATCCTTTCCTCAGCACAATTTAGCAATTTGATATGCAATATTTCCATACTTCAAGATATTCAGAGCAGGGTAAAACAAGGCCAGCCCAAGACATTTTGCTGCCTGAGGAAAAGGACAAGATGGCACCCCTTCCTCCATTACATGTACAGAAGCCAACAGGATTCATGGGTAAATTTTACTTCAGTATTGGCGCCAAGGCTAGCTTAAGGGGTGAAGGATAGGCCATGTGGCTCACACACAGCTCTGTCGTCCAAGAGAGGGGGATGGGCAGGGGGCTGCCACTGATTCCCCCCAGTATCTGCCACCTGAGGTGGTTGCCTCACACTGCCTAATGGTAGGGCCCGCCCTGGTCAGAGAACATGGCTAACAAGCATAATCCCACTGCTCCCTCATGCATTCACTGAACAGAAGACAACTGCATAAGTGAATTGGTTGCTAACATGTTTTGAAATATTGTATGAACACCCCAAAGAAATCCACCAGATCTGAGAATGTCACGCATTTCAGCAAAACTGTGTTATTCAGACTAGCTTTTAACTGCTGAACTTGCTGATTAGAGCTGCAATTACTGTTTTCCCCCTTGTGTTCAAAATTGTTATGTGATTATACCATTTATTGGTTTTGTTTGTTGTTGTTTTAATGCTATGGTTGTTGTTTTTAACTGATTGCACGGATGGTCCCCACCTTGGAGGATAGTGTATTAAAAGGCAGGCAATAAAAAAGGTTCTAAACAAACAACCATCTGCTCCAGAGATTGAGGAGACAACTCAGGCTTGCACTGATCTAACATCATGTTTTTAAAGTAAAAATGCAGTACATTTCATTTGCCCTGTGTGCTCACAATTCCCTGCTGTAAGGACAGTACAGTAAGTCTGCATGGGATAATTCTCATAAGGGTCTTTCTGTCTAAAGAAGAAATGTGAAGCCCTGTGTGGGTAAGGTTGAAATGCAGGATTGGTGCTGCATCAGGGCATTGTGGGATGTTTAAAATGGCAGGCCCTGCAAACTGCAGCACTGCTCCTTCCCACCAGCACAGCTAATGTTGATTGCTGCCACAGGTAAGCCCACCAGGGGAAGGCCACTGACATCGGTGGGCACTGAAGTTGAGGGATCCCTGAAACATGGTGCTTGGGACCCTGCAACTAATAGTATTTTTAAAAATATTAATGCTATGTTTGTCACACAGGTCAATGTTGCCAGCTTTATGAGTGAAGATGAACTGTTTGTACTCTTTGTTTGAAGTGAGTGGATATTTGAGAGATTAGCTGAGTTACAGGAAACCCCAAGCCTGATGCATGAAGTGCTATCGCGTGTGTGTGTGTGTGTGTTGTTTTTGCTGCAACAGATGGCTACCTCATTGTTCATGTGGCACCAGACCACGTCCAGCCCAAGACATTTTGCTGACTGAGGCAGAGGACAAGATGGTGCCCCGTCCCCAGTTCACATACAGAAGCTGAGTGGACGGGCAATTTTCTTCAACACTGGCAATGGGACAGCATTTCTACCACACCTGAAGGCACTCCTGAGGGAGTGCCAGGCAGGCCACTTGGCCCACAGCTCTCTCTCTCAACACTTTGCTGACACCTCTGAGCATCTGCCACTTGAGGCAACTGTCTCACTCTGCCTAATGACAGGGCTGGCCCTGTGTGGCACAAGTCCCTAGGGACTTTGAGAATCACTGGTTTGTCAGTCATCCCACAGGGTTCCCTCCTTGCCACATCTGATCTCATCACCTAAACTGATGGTTTGCAGATGTCACTGACAGCTTTCAGTGACTCCTAACTAGCACTGGATTCATAAGGATGACCAAGAGATGTCCGACTCTGCATCTCACTTTCAGTCCCCTCAGGTAAAAAAAGAAAAAGAAAAAAGTGCTTGCTGGCTCATGAAATATTGCCAGGTAAACTAGCATTTGGCAGGGTCCTCTCCCTCTCTCCCTGGCTGATGGGAGTCATCAATTTTCTTTCCTTCATATACGGCTGCTCTCCCAGTGAGCTCCCATTGAAAGGCTGCTTGAAAAGGGGAAGGGGGAAAAACTACATCAGACTTTTTCTTTGATTGCCTGTAGGGTTGTTGTTTTCAGACGCTTATGTACTGCTTCACAAAGCTTCCATTAAGTAATACTGCTTTCATGTTAAACAGCCTGCTCTCTGTCCTGGCTTGTGGATAAGGAACAGGTTTTCAGCCTGGACACTTCCAGATGTGCCACAGATGTGCCTATCTTGGCCATGTTTGCAACTGCCTGAAGCATCAAAGAACTCTGTGCTTGAAAGCAATAAATGTATACAGATATGCCCTGTACCAGCTTATGGAAGGAAAAACTGAGCTCTCTTCCAATTGTCAATGGCAACATCTTGCAGGTAAATATGATTAGCCATCTATAATAATACAAGAGGATGTGCGTCTGTCTGCCATCCATCAGTGCCATAGTGCTGAAGCTATGAAACCTAGACACCTAAAACTTGGCTTGCATACTTAGGGACCCGAGGGCTGTGCAACTTGGGGTTATTTTGTTTTTTAAAATGCATGAATTAACTAATTTTAATGTGCCCATATGGCTGAAGTCTGCAGCAGCATCTTCAGTCACTGCTTGACTTCTCTAACCAGCATATACCTTTGTAATTGATACAGTTTGAAGCCAGGGGAGATTAGTAGGCTGAGACACAGTTATGTGGCTTCTCCCTCCCTGCTACTGTGAGGCAGCCCCCTCTCAGAGTACTATCGGGGTGCACCACTGCAGGAGCTGTGTCTCGGGGTGCCAGCAAGCATGGCTTCACTCAGGGTGGGCATAATATGTACAGCTCTGTCAGCAGAGTAAGTTTGTTTGAAGGCTTCGCTGTATCGAACTAAGGCTATTCCAACCTGTGGGATGATGTCACGCCCATTTGCTAGTGGTCTATAAATAAAGTGTCTCCAAAATACAACTCCCTAATTCAGTGGAATCACGCTGATATACTGTCACTGTCATTCCAGAAGGCAGGACAAGAACCAATAGTTGGAAGTTGCAGGGAAGCTACTATTGGCTTCCCTGCAACATTAGGAGAAACATTCTAACAGTGAAGGCTGCAAAGGTTAAACAGCCTGCCTCAGGAGGTGGTGGGTTCTCCTTTGCTGGAGATATTTAAGCAGAGGCCAGATGGCCATTGTCAGGGATGCTGTCATTGCATCCTGTACAGCAGGTCCATCCTGCATTGAACAGATGGTTGGACTAGATGACCTCCAAGATCCCTTCCAAAATACAACACCCTAATTCAATTGAATCATGCAGATGGGCTGTCACTGTCATTCCAGAGGGCAGGATGAGAACCAATAGTTGGAAGTTGCAGAGAAGCAAATTTCCCAATACTCTTATCTCCTGGGCTTTCGTTGAGTATTCCTGTTCTTCCATTGTGTGTTCCTGTTCCTGTTCTTTTGGCCTGCACCCATGTCTGATGTTGCTATGGTTCTAGAATGACTGCCAAGCTAACCCTGACATCCTCAGATTGGCTTTGGATGTTTGGAGACCCTGGGGAGGGAAAGGAGCACAAATGCTTTACACTTCCTGTTTTGCATCTCCTCCCCACCACCTCACCCCATTCTCAGCAAGAGGTACACGATCCCCAGTGTAGGAAGGGACATTGTTTTAATTTTTCTGTGTTAAAAATTAAAACTGTTTTTATTATGCTGTATTTTGTATGTTTGATGTATTTTTATGAATTGCTGTAAACCACCCAGAGAGCTTCAGCTATGGGGCAGTATAGAAATGAAATAATAATAATAATAATAATAATAATAATAATAATAATAATAACAACAACAACAACAACTTCTCTACTCTTAAGTATTGGGCTCAAGACTGCGTAGCTGGAATCTGTTTGCCCAAAAGAATCTAACCATTGTCAGGGATGAGTGTAGAGGCCCTGATGACTATGAAAAAAGTACCAGTTGCCCCTCTTTCATTTGGAGAAGGGGAAAAGGCAAAACATTCCCCACCCCCCTCTCTCTCACTTATTGTTCCCTCTTAACATGGATTATGAAGACTTCCCCAGACTGGTGCCCTCTAATTGGCTTGGACTGCAACCCCCATCATTTACAGCCAACAAGGCCAATTGGGGAATGGTGAGCGTTGCAGTCCAACCCATCTGGAGGGCACCAGGTTGGGGAAGGCTGGATGATGACTCTGTATGTCTGTAACTGCAACTGAGGTCAGGGGGAAGTGACCAGAGCTCTGGCTGAGCAGGTGCTTTGCAAGCCAAAGGTCCCATGTTCAATCCTTGGCCTCTCCATTTCAACAAGTCAGGCCACAAGCGATGGGAAAGGTCTTCTCTGGAGTTACTAGTCTATGCGGACAAATAGGGCATTGTGTAGTTGTATCCTGCATTGCAGAGCCTGCACTGAGCAGGGGGTTGGACTCAGTGATCTCCAGAGATCCTTCCAGCTCAATGATTCTATTTTCTCTGACCTGATATATAGCAGCTTCCCATGTTCCTGTGCATTATGGCAACTTCTGCTTCTTTCTTTCCTTAAAAAAAAAAAGATTCTAGTCCATTTGGCTGGAGCAATAAATGGGAAAAATAAATATTCTTTGAAAAACACAAAAAAGTCAGAAGCCAAAGTGTGCTGAACAGACTTTCCATGGGATGCAGCCTTAAGACTCTGTGGCCTTTCTGATTGCCAGCAGAAGCAAATTAAGTAAATATATATACAAGGGGCCTAACGTTCATAATTAATTTGGAAGTCTCAGAATATTCCTTTTCCTGATGCACAGTAGAGGTGTGTGTGTGTGTGTGTGTTTAGCTCAGATTCTGCAAAGCTCTCTCCATAATTTACCCTCCAACTCTTGATAGGGAGAGCCTTGAGCATGCCCCTGTTCCTTCCTTCCCACAAAAGTGTCAGTGTAGTAGCCGTTGGGGGAGGCGGGGGGGCCTCTTCCAATCCATCACACCCTTCATCCATTTGGCACACCCTTTAAATAGCCGCGGCCACTCAAAAACGCATTTCCACTCCGGGGACAAATAAACAGAGGTTTGATCATCGCATCCCGCCAGATTGACACGTGGAAGAGGTGGGTGCCAAGCCAGGATTATTAATAGTGCCGCTGATTAGTCAGGGGAAAGGTGAATGCGATGCCACCACCGTCCCCTGAGCATCTGACACTGGCGGCGGGGGGGGGGGCATCGCATTCCCCACATAGACAAGGCAAGGCTGCTATATAAGTGGGGTGCCCACCCGGGTTTCACCTTCCCGCGAGCACCTCCCAGATCCGCCAGCCTTTCCCGGTGCGCCTCACAAGCATCGGACAGGTAAGTTTCACAGGAGGGGGAGAGAGAGAGAACCCCCTTATTACACCAAGATGGATCTGCCTTTGGATTGGGGCGGGCAGCGGTACAATCCCCCCCAGCCGCCACCCCGGTCAAGTCAAGCAAACTTCTCCGCGGGCTGCTGCCCGGAGGAGACGACGACGCGAGCGTCTTTCCTTGCCCGACGAAGGAAGCATGGGACGGAGGACGCCGGGGACAAGGCTGCAAGGAGGACTTGGGGAGCAGGGAGTGGGAGAGGGGGTGAAACACACGGAGCCGGACTGAGGGGAAAAGATGCCTCTCAAGCCAGGGTGTGCGCCGCCCCAAAGACAGCTCCTGGAGTTGGGCGGAAAGAGAGAGGCTGGCTAGCCGGGCTCTGGTGGGGTGATACTTCTGGCGCGCTGGAAAGCCCAGGAGATGATGAGCAATCCCTCCCTGCAAGGGTGCCCACCCCCGCCTCCAGGCGCCGTCATCTGCTGTGCCTTAGCTGGGGTCTTTGTTACCCCGCCACCCCCCTCCGCAGAAATGTTTGCAGCCGAATTGCTTGGGTTTCCGTTTGCTCGCCCCAGTAGCAGTTTGCACTTTTTTGAGCATCCCTAGTGGCCTTCGCCAGGTGTGTGTTTAGTCCGTTATATATGCGTGCTACTTGCCCCAGTGTAAATGTGTTTAATCTGGCTGGGGAGAAAGTGTGTGTGTGTGTGTGTGTGTGTGAGTGAGAAAGAGAGAGAGAGAGAGAGACAGAGACAGAGAGACTGCAGTTGATTGCACAAGAGCCAAATCGGGAAATTGAAGGATGAGGAAGGAGTATGCACCAGTTTGTGGCTTGGTGGTCCAATGAACACTCAGGTTTCAAAGAAGATAGAAGAGCTGGAGATGTCTGGGGTCCAGGGGGCTGCTGAGTAAGGCCTCGGCAATGAGGGACAGTGGGTATCAGGAGTACAGAAGAGAAGAACAGGAGCTACTAACATGGCATCAGGCTCCTTCCTTCCTGGTTCTCTCTCAAGTTTTTTCTCAAGTCTAAACTTGAGACTTTTCTCAAGTCTAAACTAAGCCAGGGTGTGCGCCGCCCCAAAGACATCTCCTGGAGTTGGGCGGAAAGAGAGAGGCTGGCTAGCCAGGCTCTGGTGGGGTGATACTTCTGGCGCGCTGGAAAGCCCAGATGATGAGCAATCCCTCCCTGCAAGGGTCCCCATCCCCGCCTCCAGGCGCCGTCATCTGCTGTGCTTTAGCTGGGGTCTTTGTTACCCCGCCACCCCCCTCCGCAGAAATGTTTGCAGCCGAATTGCTTGGGTTTCCGTTTGCTCGCCCCAGTAGCAGTTTGCTCTTCTTGAGCATCTCTATTAGCCATCTCCAGGTGATTTTTCTTTAAGGTCTGTTAGATGTGCCTGCTACTTGCGGAAGTGTAAATGTCTTTAGTCTGACTGGGGAGAAAGTACATGTACATGCGAGGGAAAGGTGCGTGTGCATGTGTGCGTGTGTGTTAAAGTCTGCAAAGCTTGCAGTTTATTGCACAAGAGACAAATAGGAAAGTTGAAGGATGAGGAACAAGTATGTGCCAGTTTGTGCCTTGGTTGTGCAATGAATGCTCTGGTTTCAAAGAAGATAGCAAAGCTCCAGGTTTGCGATGTGCAGTGTAGAGGGGTGCAGCTTTGGCTGGACCTTAGGGCCAAGGATCCAGGACCCCGAAGCCCAGGGGGGCCCAAATGAACACCCAGAAAGTAGCAGGTGATGGGGGCATCAGGAACAAACTCCATTGTGTACTTGTAGCCATGATGGTGCTATGAGTGAAGTGAGCTGAAATGCAGAACTGCACATGCTCAGAGCTTGTCTGCTTTTAATTCAGGGGTGGCAAATAGTTGCATTGTTGTTGTTCTAACATATCAAGGATGTAGAAGCAGCTGGAACACTCAGGTTTCAAAGAAGATAGAAGAGCTGGAGATGTCTGGGGTCCAGGGGGCTGCTGAGTAAGGCCTCGGCAATGAGGGACAGTGGGTATCAGGAGTACAGAAGAGAAGAACAGGAGCTACTAACATGGCATCAGGCTCCTTCCTTCCTGGTTCTCTCTCTCTCTCAAGTTTTTTCTCAAGTCTAAAACTCAAAGATCCTGAGGTTTCAGTCAAGATCTTTAGCAGCCTTCCCCAAATCCAGACTGGACAAAGAAACCAAAGTACAACGTGGGATGCTTCAGTTCAGACCCCAAAGGCAGAGACTTGTGTGTTTAAATCAGGATCTGACAGAACCAAGTAGATTTAACAGCAAAAAGGACCCCTGGATGAGGGGGTGGGGCTCAAGCCACTCTCCATCCAGGATTTGCCTCCTCTGCACCCCTGGGCATTTATCTCTCGTTGATCCTGGAACTGGGGAGGAAAGTGCTGGGGAGGGAAAGGGGCTGTGGGGAGGTATGGGAGAGGAGGGGGACTCTGCACATGTGGGGTGTGCCCTTTTTGCTGTTAAAACCTGATCTCACCCCAAACCCAGTTGATTGCTGCAGACCCAAGATGCATTTCTGCCAGATGAAGAGTTCTGTATCATTGCAAAGCTTGTATTTCTCCTATAGCAGTAAAAGGCAATGAGAGTGTTTCCCCCCTCCTGTTTTGCACATTGTATAACAGATGATACAAGACGGGTGGGCAAATTATGGCCATCCAGATGATTTGGCCTACAATGCCTATCATACCTCACCATTCGCTATGCTGCCTAGGGATGATGTGAGTTGTAGGCCAAAATATATGGAGGTCAACAAGTTGTTGAACCCTGTTGTATCGTCCATCTGGAACCAGAGAGTGGGACAAAGCTGTCAATGGCAACATTGACCAGAATGTTTCACATGGCTTATGAGAGCCTTCTCTAACCTGGTGCCCACCAGTTGTGTCAGACTATAACTAAGGTGATGGAGTTATAGTTTGGAACATCTGGAGGATGCCAGGTTAGGGAAGCTGGTTTAAAAGTTTCATAAAGTTGTGTATTTTTGTTCTCCTCCTCCTCCTGGCTTATACTTGCTGACCCTATGCACCTTTGGCACCTTTCTCCGAACTGGTGCCCTCCAGATGGGTCAGACTACAACTCCCAGGACTCCTGATCATTGGTCATGCTGGCTGGAGTGGGGCTGATAGTTGACGTCCAAAACATCTTGAGAGCAGCAGGTGGGGGAAGGCTGACATGTGGATCCTGCAATGCTCTTTAGTACTGTTGCTCTGCTGTTTTCAAACAGTTGACTTCAGGAGGGGAAGGGCTGCAGCAAAGCAGGATTGTGCTATGAGTTCAGCTCTCCTGTTCTTCAACCACAAAGGAAGGAGAGGCCCTGGCTTGACAGCCTGTTCTAGCCCTACCCTGCTATTCTCATCCAAGTGCTCCTGCTTGATGTGGGTATCTCTTTAGGTCCCATTGATCTCAGAAGCCTCTGCTGCATGTTTATTGGAAGCCATAAAATAAATGAGGCGTTGATGGCCCCAAGGACTGATTTCACTTCTGCACCTTGTGATGAGAGCCTTTCCAAGAGTCTGTCTTATCTGAGGCTCAGCTTCCCCACTGAGCACCTGCACAAAAGCCTGTTAGCAGCTCCCGCCACCCCGCTCTTGTCCAGATCATTAGCAGGCATGGCGGCATATTTACTGTGTGCTATTTAAAGGCCTCTTGATACATGTGTGGCATGCACAATCCATGTGTGGCATACCCTGCTGGGGGGATGGGGAGGTAGAGGTCAGAATATCCATCCTCAGACCACTGACTAAATGTAGCATGCAGTTAAACTGGAGTATTTGGCCTCCAACCATTTGAATCCCATGGAATAAGGCTAAATGCGCACAAATCAACCCAAAACGTTCTGTTTAAATTGGGGTGCAAAAAGGCCTGCAAGTGCAAACTGCAGATGGGCTGGAGGAGTTGAGACCATTTAAGGAGGCAGTGTATTGTAGTGGTTAGAGTGTCAGACTAGGACTGGGGAGGCCCAGGTTCAAATCCTCACTCAGCCCTAAGGCCACTGAGCAACCCTGTGCCAGTCACCATCTCTTGGCCTAACCTACCTCACAGGGTTGTTGTGAGAATAAAGACAGATGAGGAGAGAACTATATGTGGCACCTTGACCTACGTGGAGGAACAGCATGATATAAATATAAATAATAAACAGGAGAGCGATAGGACAACATTGCACATGGAAATGACGAGAGAGGGACAGAATTTATAGGTGAGAACGACCCCAATTTAATTAATTAATTTAATTAATTGGAGTGGGACACAATTTATACTAATGCCAGAAGCCTCAAAGCCAAGGTGATGGCATTGCCATGCTTCACACCAAAAGGGAACATAGCTATAGCTGGAATATCAGAAACCCAGTGAAACAAAGAGAATCAAGGTAGTACAGTTCTCCATGGTGGTGGGGATTGCTCTGTATGTCCAAAAAGGGGTGGTAGTAGTGAGAGTCCAATAAACTAAAACAAAGAAGTACCTTGACAGAATCATTGTGGATGGAAATTCCAGAATCCCCCCTCCCCCAATTTAATATAGTACTGGGAGCATGCCATCAGCTCTCCAACCAAATCTCTGAAGGTGATTTTGAAACGGCTGGGGATGGGAGTGGGAAATTGAAATAGTTATATGAGTCCTGGGAGCGGTCAACATGTAGCAAACGCTGCTGCATGTCTTATTTTCTGTTCTCTCTGCTTTGACTTTGTTTTGCTTTGCTTTGCAAGTTTCATTGGCTTCTGCTTATTTTCAGCATTAAATATATAAGTCTACTTCTCATCTTTTAATAATTTCACCCCTGTGCACCTCCTTATCTTTCACCTCATCTTTGTCTGTGTATGATCCCACCCGTTCCCCCCTTTCTTCTGGAATAAGTCTCCTTGTTATGCCACGTGTGCTCTTTCTTATATGTCTTCTGTTACCAGTCCTTACCTTTGCCATTTTCTTCCTACTGATGGGTGTGCTACTTCTTTGTCCAAAGGGCATCTTGTTTCTTTCCCCCAGGCTTTCTCTGACTGATCTCCCCCACCTCGCCTTTTACAGTTAACCACTTTTATTGAACTTTCTATTTCCTGGTCCCTCCCATTCCCACTTCCTGTCTGGATAATGTCTCTTAGATAGCTAATCTTTGGGTACAGCCCTTTGTAATTTCCCCCAACCCCCACAATTTCAATGTGCCCAGTTATAGGAATAATAAAGGAAGCAGCTGAAGGAGAAATCTTGTAATAGTGGGTGACTTCAACTGTCCTCACATTAACCGAGTATGTATATGTGTGACACTCTGTGTGTGTGTGTGTGTGTGTGTTCCAAATGAGAAAAAAATTCTAGATATGGCAAATATGTCTTAGAACAGTCACGGAGCTGACTAGAGGAATTAAACCATGGCAATCCAGGACTAAACTATGGTGTGGCCCAGGATCTGGTGTGAGAAACAATGTGCACAGTGCTATCAAATTCAGCATGTGCGTAACTGATACGTGGCCCAGAAAGTCCAATATGGTCGTGCTTAATTTCAAAAGAGGAAATGACTTTTTAAAAGCAAAGTAATTAAAAGGAAATCAAAAGGGAGAGACAGGACAGTTGTAGGTTATTTTAAACCAGAGGTTCAGAACCATAATCACCAGGCCCTGCATGGGTCACATGATGTCAGTGGGTGTGGCCATACCCACTGACATCATTGCCCCACCCATTTGGCTTTTCTCTGTGATGAGATAAGGCACAAAAACTAAGAAACTTGTTCCTAGGTCATTGTAGTTTTCCCTTCATGTTGCACTATATCTACAACATGTACTTGTGCTAATCTGGTTTATTTAACTGCATGTTAAAAAATGGACATTGTATGAAATATGTAGGGAAAACTACAATCGACTTAAGAACAAGATCCTGTAACCACAAATTGATTCTTACCAAACAACATGAGCAGCCTGTTGCAAGACATTTGAACTCTCCTGCACATGGTCTCTCAGATTTACAGTTTCTTCCAGTAGAACAAACAAAAGACACTGATGCGCTTCACAAAAAGGAAAATTTCTGGATCTATAGACTGAAAACTCTTAGACCCAATGGCCTTAATCTGGAGGACAATTTGAAGGCATTACACCAATCATAATTGCTGAAATATTTTGGCCACCTAATGCGAAGAGAAAACTCTCTGGAAAAGACCCTGATGCTGGGAAAGACTGAAGGCAAAAGGAGAAGGGGACGGCAGAGGATGAGATGGCTAGATAGCATCACCGATGCAATGAATATGAACTTGAGCACACTCCGGGAGAGAGCGCAGGACAGGAAGGCCTGGAGTGCTATGGTCCATGGGGTCACGAAGAGTCAGACACGACTGAATGACTGAACAACAACAACAATACCAATCATACCTCTGTTTTTTCTCCTAAGGAACTTTAATCTCCAGGCATTCCAAACTGCTACTCCTGTGATCTCTTTACCAGCACAGCTACTGATGAGGGCAGAAGCACTTGTTGTTAGAGTGAATCCAATCTAAATAATTCCTAGCCAGAATTCCTGACCATTAGCCATGCTGGCTGGGGCCAATGGGAGCTGAAATCCAAACCATCTGGAGACCACCAGTTTGGAGAAGACTGCCTTGAAGGAAGAGTTTGGACTACAACAGCCTTCTTCAATACAATGCCCTCCAGATATCTTGGGCTACAACTCCCAGCATTCCTGACTGTGTTGGCTGGGGCTGATGGGAGTTGCCTTCCAGATGTTTTGGACTCATTTTAAGCCACCGTGGCTCAAAGTGATTGTGCAAACCCAGCCATTGTGTTCTACAGAATTTACTCCCAAGTAAATATCCATAGGATTGCAGCTTCATTACCACCAGATTAGCAGCTTGGAGATACTGTAGTACACCTTTCCAAAGCCTGATGTATGCCAGATGACTTGGACTACAACTTCCATCACATGCAATGTCTCAGGATGATGGGAATTGAAGCCCAGCATATCTGAAGGACACTAGTAGGCGTTGGGCTTTCTTTCTTTCTTTTATTTCTTTTCTTTCTCTCTCTCTCTCTCTCTCTCTCTCTTTCTTTCTTTCTGACCATTGCTGGTGTATGCCTCCCATCCCATACATTAAATAACTGCAGAAAAAGTGGGATTTGGGGAGGTGCGGGTTGGCATGCAGGCTTGAGAAAAGCTGTGTACGTGCAGAAACTCTCCTCTTTACAACTAGTAAATGAGATCCGCCGATATTGGGGTGTGGAACTTCGACTAGAGGGATCTGGATTCGAATCCCCCCACTGGCTGCCCTTGAGCCATTACTACCACTGTGTGGAACATTCCCCACAGATTTGTTGTGGGAAGGAAGAAACGCATGAACATTGCCCGGAGCTGCTTGGAGGAGGGCTGGGTGGGACCAAGCACACAAAGATGCTTAATCGAGAAGCACTTCGAAGCCGTGTCCTCTCCTCTTTCTTTAAGCGTTGTCCCTGACACACACACATTTTTCTTCCGCTGCACAGGCCCCACGGCTTGACCTTGGGATGACCCCCCCCAATGGGCCGAAACATCTCTTGTCCCAGCCAAAACAGCCATGCACCCCGCGGCGCGCTGGTCCTCACTTTGGAAACTAACTGGTGCGCGCCTGGCAGATGAGCGACGCACACACTCACGTCTGGCGGCCCTTTCTGCGGCTTCCGCTGGCGGCTGGCATGGCTCCAGCCCCTCTCCCGGTGTGCCGTCCCCGCCCGGCACTGCAGCTTTGGTCATATGAGGGGGAGAAGGGCACTGTCCCTTTCGCCCTTGCTTCCTCCCAAATCTTGTTTGCACTTTGCCTCTCCCGCTCTTGTCTTCCCACAGTTGCAAGGATGGCTGTGACTGACCTGCTCAGCGCTGCCGATATCGAGAAGGCGGTGGAAGCCTTCGCAGGTGAGATGCTGCGGAGCCGGGATGGAGGCAGGGACAGCGATGGGAAGCGGGGGCGGGGGTGGGACTCCATGGATGTTGTCCTCTGCTAACCTCCCTCGGACCACTGCTAGAACGGCGGCATGAAACGCTTCGTTGGTTTTTGACGGCGAGATCCAGGGATCCACTGCGGACAAACTCTGCGCCGCAGGGAGCAGGGAAGTTCAGGAGCCCCGAGCTTGGCCGCTTCTGCTGGACTTGGGTGCTCCAGCATCGGGACTTCGGCAGTCCTCCTCCCACCATTCCCAGCAACGTTTTCCTCGCTTCCCCACCTTTCCAGTGACTCGCCTTCCTTGCCCCAGTCTTGTCTTATTGTCAGTAGCGGTGTTTGTTCGTGCCTTTCGAGTTTGCTTGCATGATTGTCTTAAGAGAGCGATGGGCTTTAGTGAACTGGGGCTGCAGGAGCAGGTTCGGGGGCACCAATGATCCAAGCTTCCCCTGCAGGCTCCCCTCTTTCATTTCTGCAGGCAGCTCTGGTCAGCTGTTGCCACCGATTCAGGACATCGGGCAGGGTGGGGTTAATGGGGGGAAGGGAGTCATCCCCTTCTCCAAACACTCCCAGCTCCAGCATCCCGACATGCCACTTCTTTAATGTGAGGCACTGAGGGCGGCCAGCTGCAAAAGGGGACCGGCTCCTGGACCTTCAGTAGTTATGCAGAAGAGGGAATTTGAGCAGAGGTAGCTTGCATGGCCATGCCAAGCCGTACCTACGGAGACTCCCTCTTCTACAAAACTATTAAAAGTGCAGGCACCCTGACCTCTTCTTCCCCTGGCCACCCTAGAGCAGTCTTCCCCAGCCTGGTGGACTGCAACTCCTATCATCCCCCTACTGGCTGGGGATGGTGGAATTCGTAGTCTGTTCAACACATCTGGAGGGTACCAAGTTGCCGACGCCTGCCCTAGAACCACCATCTTCCAGTTTCCCATTTGGAAGGCTCTGCCCTTTCTATAGCGATTCCTTTGGCAATACGTATCTTTGGACTGAACGGAATATAGAAACATTCATTCCACCCTTCTCCAAACTGGTGCCTTCCAGATGTTTTGGACTACAATCATCCCCAGCCAGCATGGTCAGGAATCCTGGGAGTGGAGTCCAAAACACCTGGAGGGCATCATTTTGGACAAGGCTGGTGTAATCCAAACTGTCCCCCAAGGCAGCCTTCTCCAAACCCTCCAGACGTTTTTTTATTTCAACTCCCATCAGCCCCAGCCCGCATGTTCAGGAATGCTGGGAGATGTAGTCTGAAACATCTGGAGGGCATCATCATATTGTAGAAGCCTGGAGTAATCGAAACTATTCTCTCAAGACAACCTTGTCCAAACTGGAACTCTCCAGATGTTTTGGACTTCAACTTCCACAACCCCAGCCAGCATCGCTAATGGTTAGACATTCTGGGAGTTGTAGTCCAAAACATCTGGAGGGCACCATGTTGGGAAGGCTGCACCAAGGCATTCTTACCCTAACCATATGGATCAGGAATAGGCAACTTGGTGCCCTCCAGATGCTTTGAACTGCAGCTCCTATAATCCCTGACCACTGGCCAAGATGGATGGGGCTCATAGGAATTATAGTCCAAGCCATCTAGATAGCACAAGGCTGTGTACCTGTCTAGATCTCAAGCAGAAATCTCAGGCATCTGCAGTAGGGTGGCCAGGTGAAAAAGGTGACAGGGCTCCTGCACCTTTTATTGTTGTGCAGAAGAGGCAATTTCAGCAGGTGCAGCTTCCATACCCCCAATCGCCACCCACCTGCTGCTGAATCCTAAACCACTGCAATGTTACCTTTGTTAACCCTGTTTTTCTCCTTGCTCATGCCTTATAACCTTGGCAAATGCCAAGAAAAGGGCTGAGCCCTGAAGGACACTCATCACAGCCTCAACCCAAGAAGACCTGAAGGTGAAACTAATCCACCTAAATTGCTTCAGTCCCTGGATCTTCCTCACTCGTATGCTAGCAATCACTCAGGCAATACAGGCAAAAGGAAGGAGCAGAGTCCTCTAGGAATGGACTGATTCCACATGCCCGTCTCCCTCCTCTTTTCGTTCATCGATTCTCTCTGGATTTGCATGCAGTGCCGGAGAAAAGCTGCTGCCCAGATAAAGACACATTGCCTAACCAGGGCACTTCTTGGAGGTCACTGCGTTAGATTTCCCCAGCACCACCTCCGGATTTAGAAGCCCATTGGGGAGAATGACCCCAGTGCCTAATTTCAGAAGAGTTTAAGCTTCAGAAGTCCTTTATTTTATATTTAGTTATTTAGTTATTTAAATGGAGGAGGGGAGAGCCAGGGCTGTGAAAGGAGAGCTGCAGTACAGCAGTCTCTGGGTAAATGGCCCAGTTCATATGCATACCCCTCCAACACGCGCGCATAAAGCATCCATCGGAGAAAACTTTGAACTACTAGGACACTTTCTTCTGCCATCGGGTGCTATTTATGATCTTCTATCTCTTCTATTTCTGGCCCACCCTCCTGCTTAGGACCTAAGCCTTAGATATACAGGACAGATAACAATTTTAAAATATGAAAATACATTCTCAATCCCTTGCAGGTGAACAGGTGAGCTGGCTTCATTAAAAAGCATTGCATTTGAGAGGACTTGTGGTGCTGGACTAGCCTTCCCCAATCTGTTGCCCTAAAGACATTTTGGACTACAGCTCCCATAATTTCGGACCATGAGCTATATGAGATGGCCTGGGGTCAAGGGGAGTTGAAGGCCAAAGCATCTGGAGGGTACTAAATTGGGGAAGGCTGTGCTAGACCTAGGATGGCCCATTCACACATGCAAGCCATCATCACCTGATGTTGGGGTATGAACAGGCATATGTCAGCCAGCCCCATAGTTCCTGCATCAGGAAAGTGAATGGATGCTGCACCATCTGCAGAGGGAGAAGGTTGCTAATGTGGCTTGCTAACAACCAGTGTTAACAGAGATACCCTCTTCAATTCTTCCTTTCCTGCAGCTCCGGACTCTTTTAACCACCAGAAGTTCTTTGTGATGGCAGGGTTGAAAAAGAAGAGCCCTGAAGATGTGAAGAAAATTTTCTGCATTCTGGACAGAGATCAAAGTGGATTTATTGAGGAGGAGGAACTACAGTAAGCAAAGATCGACTATTTATCTGTTTTCAGACTTTATGTACCATCTCATCTGGTAAAAAAAAGGCATTAAGGTGGCACACAACAATTAAAAACAATAAAACCATAACATAATACAAACGAGAACATAAGAAATTAGAGCTTTGGCTATAGAGCGGTATAGAAATGTAATGACTAAATAAATAAATGAGGTAAAAACAGTAAAGATTAAGGGTACAATCCTATGCATGTTTAGACAGCGAATGGGCCTACAACTCCCAGCATGCCCCAGCCAGCATTGCTGGCTGGGGCATGCTGGGAGTTGTAGGCCCATTTGCTGTCTAAACATGCATAGGATTGTATCCTAAACTACACATTTTTAAAAGCTCAGCTGAAAAGTTGTATCACTACACCCTTTCTAAAGGTGAAGTGAGTGGGAGCAGGTTGTAGTTCCAGAGGGAATACATTCCATAGTTCGGGAGCAATACAGGAGAAGCCCTTTCATGCCTGCCTGACAAACGGGGCTTTGTGGGTAATGGCACCCTCCGAACGGCCCCTGCTACAGGTTTTAATACTTGGGCAGGTTCATAGCAAGACAGGCAGTTCTTCAGATAGCCAAATCCTAAGCCATTTCAGGCTTTAAATGTTAAACGAACCCCTTGAATTGAGGCCAGAAAGCAATTGGCAACCTGTGCAGGTCTTTCAGGACAGGTGTGATATCCTCCCAATACCATGCACAGGCTAGCAGCCTAGCTGCCACGTTTTGCACCAATTGAAGCTTCTGTTCGGGGATAGCTCCACGAAGAGCACACCGCGGCAGCCTAAGCATGATGTAACCACGGCATAGATAACTGTTGCCAAGTCAGACTGATTCAGCAAAGGTCGCAGCTGGCACACCAACCGAAATTGTGCAAACACACTCCTTGCTACCGCTGCCACCTGAAGATCCAGGGAGAGCAAAGGATCAAGGTGTACTCCCAAGCTATGCACGTGATCCTTGTGGGTTGGGGGGGAAGGTAACCCCTTCCAAAACACTTTGAATCCCAGTCAGTGAGTAAAGCTTTCTACTGAGCAAAAACACCTCCATCTTGTCTGGGTTTGATCGCAGATCGTTCACCCTCAACCAGCCCATTATGGAACCCTGGCAACATTCCAGGGTTTGGACTGCTTCCTTGACAAAGAGCAATAGAGCTGGGTGTCATCAGCATCTTGGTAGCACTTTACTCCAAAGCTCCGAATGACCTCTCCAAGTGGCTTCATGGAGTCCAAAGGCTGTGGAGTCAAACACTAATCCCCTGGCATCACCTTCTGGATATGGCCCAATGGAGAGGACTGGAACCACTGCTAAACAGCAGTACCAAGGCCCAGCCCTGCCAGGCAGTCCAGGAAGACACCAGGATTGAGGGTATAAAAGGCCCCCGAGAGGTCTAGGAGGACATGTAGGGCTGCACATTCCCATCCAGTTCCCAGCACTGGTCATCCAAGACAAAAGCAGCTTCAGTCCCATAGCCTGGCCAAAAGCCCAGTTGAAATGGTGCCAGATAATACGTTTCATCCAGTGAGCACCCAGCTTGGCTCACATTCACAGGCCGAGCCAAAGGGCTTTACCCAAAATCCAAGAACATTTTCCAGATTTGTTTTACTTGACAGAAATAGAAATGTGCACAAATTGCATTGCACAGTTTGCATGATTTATGCAAGTTGTGGCCGAAATTTGCGTAAATCACACAAATTGCACCACACAATTTTATTTACATACATTTTAAAGACCCAGAAAAACCCATGAGCTGGCCCAACCCAATGTCGATCGAGTCAGGCCAGCTTGTGGGGAAACCAAGCAGGGGGGCCAAGCTGATGAAAACTCAGTGAGCTCCACTCCCCAGATGGATTCTTCCAGCATCCCTGCCTCACCCCCTGTTCAACCAGGAAGCTGACCTGGCACTGTCAGGAGGGAGCGGGCGCTCAGGAGCAATAGTGTCCATGGCCCAGGCTATTTGTGTATTCCACAGATCAGAGAGGGACAACATACAGCTCGCCTCACAGGCCAGCTAAAGTAAGGGTTGTAGCAGTGATATGCACACAGCTTGGTTTAATATGGGGCAGAGGCTGGCTACATATAGGAAACCACGGTATGCATAGACACTGAGCGGCCTTCGTGTGATGGATGCCAGTCTGCAAGAAGGACAATAACTGCCTACGGTAGCCTTCCCCTACCTGGTGCCCTCCAGACAGTTTGGACTGCAAGTACCAGAATTCCTGATCATTGGCCATGCTGGCTGGGGCTGGGGAGTTGGAGTCCAAAACCCCTGGAGGCCACCAGGTTGGGCAAGGCTGGCACCACCCTCCATACATTATTAGATCTGATTTCATTTTTTCAAGGGAGAAATGCAATCAGTCCAAAATCCAGATCTCTCTTCCAGTAACATCAAGAAGGTCACCCTCACCAGACAGAACAGGAGCAACTGTTCCTCTCCCTGCTATAGCCTGTTCTACTTCAGCTCAGTGATGTATTGGATGAGAGTGAAGAAGATGAAGTCCAATGTAGACAAGACAGAGAAGGAGGTGCTCATGGCGGGTGGTTCTTTTCACCAGGGTTTCAGTGAACATTCTGGCTCTTGATAGAGTCACATTCCCCCTTAATGAGCCAGCTTGCAGGTTTGGAGGGGTCTTGGATCCAGCGCTGCTTTCAGATGTTCAGGTACATTCAGTTGCCTGTGGTTGATCCACCCACTGTGCCCTTTCCTGGAAGACCAGGGGCTCAGCCAGTGTTGCACATGCTACAGTAAACCACTCAACTTGACCGCTGTAACATGCTTTCCATGAGGCTGCCCTTGGAGACACTCTGGAACCTTCAGCTGTTCTAGAAGGAGGCCATTATTGGATGCTTGACACTGGGAGCATGAGGCACCAGTCCTTTAATAGCTCCACTAGTTACCAGTTTCTTTCCAAGCTACTTTTGACCTCTAAAGTCCAATGCAACTAGGGTTTGGAATACTTTAGAGACCATCTTATCCCACATATAACATATCCACCCTGCTCAAATTGGGATCTCCAGAAGGATGTTGCTCCAGGTGCCACCGCCATCAGGAATGAGGGTATCTGCCAACAGAAACAGATATTTTTATGGCAATGCCTGAATTATGGATGTCCTATGAAAATGCATTTGCTCTCCCTGGCCTTAAGGTTTAATACCAATACTGGGGGGGGGGGGGATCTAAATGGGTAGAGGGTTTTGTGGAAATTTTTTTTAACCTTCATGCAGAACTCATGAAAAAAATACACAAAGACACTGAGCGGCCTTCGTGTGATGGATGCCAGCCTGCAAGAAGGACAATAATTGCCTACGGTAGCCTTCCCCTACCTGGTGCCCTCCAGACAGTTTGGACTGCAAGCACTGAGCAGGGGGTTGGACTCAATGGCCTTGTAGGCCCCTTCCAACCCTACTATTCTATGATTCTATGATTCTACCAGAATTCCTGATCATTGGCCATGCTGGCTGGGGCTGGGGAGTTGGAGTCCAAAACCTCTGGAGGCCACCAGGTTGGGCAAGGCTGGCACCACCCTCCATACATTATTAGATCTGATTATGGCAATGCCTGAATTATGGATGTCCTATGAAAATGCATTTGCTCTCCCTGGCCTTAAGGTTTAATACCAATACTCGGGGGGGGGGGGAATCTGCTGTTCTAAATGGGTAGAGGGTTTTGTGGAAATTTTTTTTAACCTTCATGCAGAACTCATGAAAAAAATACACAAAGTTATGGGGGGGGGGGATTTTACTACCCCAAGCATTTTCCAATGTAACCTGAGGTGCCAAAACGCCCCACAAGCAACTATGTGTCTGTGGTGTCAGAAGTACGTTTTAAAGTGAGCAGCACTGTTTGATGGTGTTTTAAATCTCTGTTATAAACCACTTTGGAGCACCTTTTGGAGGAAAAGCAATCTATACATTTAAGTAGTGTGTGTGTCTATACACACACACATTTTAAAAACTGAGTAACTGTAAAAGCTTCAGTATCAGCTTCCCCCTTTAATCCCCTTCCTCTTTTTCTTGTTCATAGGTTGTTAGTGTTGAACTTCTCCCCAGCGGGCAGGGTCCTGACTGCTAAGGAAACGAAGGTATTAATGGCCGCTGGAGATAAAGATGGGGATGGCAAAATTGGCATTGATGGTAGGTACTCTGCCCAGGAGAGATCTAATCTGGCACCAGGAGGTCAGATTGAAATGATCAATACCAAGAACAACCAGGCATTCAACTGCTATGATTCCCAGAGTGCATGGTTGGCTATACCAGTATGCCAGTCAACAAATACTTCAATGTAATGATTAAACTAATGTCTCCTATTAGCCCAAGGCAACCAGCCCTAGAGGAGGTTGCCTACTGCATTTCAGCATCTTCTTCCAACCACCCACTGATTTGTTGCAGGTTATTCTGCTTCATCTCTGCATTGGATGTGACTTGATCAGGTAGGCATTCATGCTCCAAGGATGCAGTAGAATTCCCCATCTTTACAGGAGGGTGCCCATTGCGTTTCTGTATGAGTCATTGCTCTGGGCATGCATCTTTTCAATCAGGAGGCACGTGTAATGTAATCGTGCATGTAATCGTGCAGTGTACCTTCATTTTTAATTCAGAACAAAAGTGGGTGAGCCTTGATTATCTGAAGTCTGAGAAACTCTAATCTCAAGTGATAGTGGTCAGTCCTCTATTCAAAGGGCTGCCAGAGGACCATCCTCCCTTTGATGAGTGGTCCTGTCCAATTCTAGTTTAAAGATAAAGAACCAGAAGAACTGTTGCCAATCAACAGTTGGCACCTGGACAGCAGATGCTGCAGGCAAACCCACAGTTCACCTGGTCACAATCTTCCGCACTATGGTGAGATGAACTGTATTTCTATTTACTCTATAATTATTTCTAAATTTGCAGCTACACTTTTAAATTAATATATGTATTGTTATGCAAATTGGTGCCCCTCTGTTGTCCTCTGTTTTGGTGATGCATTTCCTCTTCGGGGCAGTTCAGAAGTAGCCACCCTAGTCCGCACCAGGAGGTCCTGGAAGCCGCCCAAGAGTACTGCTGATGGGCCTGAGCAAAGGATGTTACTCACCCCCGTACCAACTCACTAAGCATTTTACTGTCACCATTG
The DNA here is from genome assembly GCF_057233095.1 of Heloderma suspectum. Classification (NCBI taxonomy): domain Eukaryota; kingdom Metazoa; phylum Chordata; class Lepidosauria; order Squamata; family Helodermatidae; genus Heloderma; species Heloderma suspectum. The sequence continues at coordinate 41,016,890 of NC_139464.1, read as the reverse complement.
ATCTAGCCATGCATACATGAGGGAGAGGATGGGCAAAGGGACATGGTCTCCGCTCCCCCTCTTTTAATGAATCTGCCTGCAGAACAAACGTTCTTTAAAAGGTTGCAAAAAGATACCTTCCTACCCACTTTTACAAACCGTGTAGGTTTCCATGCTTGTATTCCTTTGCCACATCTTTCATGAAGCATGCCAGGGGAAATGCATGGCTCAAGAATCTAGGCCACATTGGTGTGCCAGAAACTGGAGCTTGCACATGTCCCAGAACCAGCTCTTCAGTTGTGACTTTGGCCAAGGGGACAGAGAGACACATGGCATGTATGGATTTAGCATCCTTTCAAGGCATGAGGAGAGAAAACCAGGCCAAGAAGAGGAGAATGGAGATTCACCTAGGTGGCCTTTCCAAACAGATATCAAGCAAGCCAATAAAAGTCAGACTAGATGGCCTCTAGACTTATAGAGCAATTAGGAAATGGGGAAGTCATAAGGTAATGAGGGTCAATACGTCAATATTATTGTTGGCATCTACAGCTGCTAACCTTAACCATTCTAAGCCCTGCCCAAGTGGCTTTGAAGGGTGTGGGGTGGAAACTGTCCATCCATCCTAGGATTCCTTAAGGTTGAGGGGAAGGGAGAACAATGAGGAGCTGAGAAACAAAACAGGCAGTGGGTCACAGACAATACTTTCCTGCTTAATTATTTAGAGCATGGGGTGAGCAATATGCAGCCTTCGGGCTGAATGTGTGTCCCCCCCCGCCGCCCCCCCTGAATTCAGGGAGAAAATTGGGGCAGGAGGAGGCATCCGTAGTAGCTACAGGATGCCAAAAAGGCAAATTTAACTTGTTTGCATTCTAAACTTGACCCTTTTAGCCCTCCGTCACCAGTATGGAGTACACAAAGGTTCAAATTTAGTGTGCAAGCAGCTAATGATGACTGTTTTGGCATCCTGCAATGCTACAGATGGCATTTATTTAAGGTTTTAATTTTTAAAACAATTAGCACCCTTGGAGGGTGGGGGTTGTCCTGGGAAGCAGAACTGGCTCTCACACATCTTGCAGTTGCAAGATTTAGAAGCACAGCTTGTTTAATTTCACACAGTGGCCAGAGGTGCCAAGCCATGACCCAGGGATTTGCATTATAGTACAGTGGTATAATCAATCCTTCATGCACTTTTTCAGAGAAATACCCAATACCACCATTTTGTTATACCAGATTTGAATTATACCATATAGTAACAGTCTTTCAGTCAGCTGCAGATGCACACCCATGCAATATCCCATGTCCCAATATCTGAAAATTACCATTATGTAGAAGCCCCTGAATTGGTGTAAATTTGGTACTTCTCTGAAAAAGTTCACGCTTGCTGTGAAGAGTCCAACTGTGTTGTTGCACTATTATGACTTTTCAAAGGGGTAGCCATATAACTGTGTCCCTTGGCTACTAACCCCCTGGCTTCATGCTGTATCAACTGCAAATGTGTTGCTTAGGGAAGTCTCTCCTTAGTGGCTGAAGATGTTACAGCAGGCTTCAACCACAGGCCCACATTTAGATTAATTAAAATGAATGAATACATTTTAAAAACAAAATAACCCCAATGTGCACACCCCTAAGTGTCCCCCTGGGTGTGCATGCCAGGTTTCAGGTGTCTAGGTTTCATGGCACTGACAGACAGGCAGACAAACTTCTATTGTTAAGAAAATGCCCATGATGATGATGATTAGTGGAATGTTTGGGGAGGGGGGGGGGGAAGGAACCTTAGACCATGCTGTGAGCATCCCTTCAGTAATACGCCCATCAGTGAAGGCTGGGACACTCAGGGTGGCCCAGGTAGGTTTTCTGGGTGTCAGTGCACCCACGCTGAGCATCAAAAGAATTGGCTGGAAAGGCTCAAGTCAAGAGTGGCCAAGATGGTTTTGCTGGTGGTTGTGGTTTAAAGTTCCATAATGAAATACAACAATTTGGGAATGACCCAGCAATGCAGATAGGGTCTCAGAATATCAACCTCTGACTCTTGACGGGGTGTAGTAAAAAACAAAACACCCCTTTATATGCTAAACCTGAAGCACCCTTATACTCCTTATTGTGCTACTGACACCAGTGAATCAGTGAGTTGAGAACTTGCATCCAGAACCATACTGGATCTCAGAAAACATAAGCAATGAAGATGGTCCCTATTATCACAGGCCTCACATGCTGACTTTCCTCCTCACCTCTGTCTCTCCTCCAGAATTCATAACAATGGTGGCTGAATCGTAAAGGCTTTGACCAATCTGAACCCTCCATCCAACCTTCACCACCTTCCAGCTGTTTTCTGCTGATCCCCTTGGTTCTTCTTCTATTGATATATTGTTTTATACTCCAACTCTGTTCTCTGCAGCCCTGTAGCTCTGTAATTGTCCTGAAAGATGCTGTTAAAATAATAAAGGTCACGTCAATCTGGGCTCCACTCTCCCTGCCTTTCACATGTGACTCATTTTATTCTGTCCTGCAAGGGAGGAGGAAAGGGAAGGAAAGCTGGGGTGGCATTAGGGACATATTCCTCTTGGCTTTTGGATACACCCATCCAATGGCTGTAGTGCAGGCTGGCATAAGGACAGAAGCATTCAGCAAATTATGTCAGCGGGAATATGCCAGTGGCAAATACTATAGTCTCATCTCGCTCCTTTGTGGCAAGAGTGATTTTGTCCTTCCCAAGTGTCCTGGATAGATGGAGATTACACACACACACACATACACAGAGAGAGAGAGAGAGAGAGTCCTGACAAATCTCTGGCAATAGCAATCACAGAACTTCATTTGGCAGCCAGTTCCTATGATTTAACTGTTCTTGAAGCTGTAAAACATTTCTTTCTTAGTGCCTAACCTGAGATTGTTTCCAAAACTCTTTTTTAAATGCTTGGTAAATCTTCCCCCATATATTCAACCTGTTATGTTTTCCAAGTTCAAGGCGATATTTAAGCACACCACTATACAGCTCCGTCAGCTTGTGTTGACATAACTCAGGTAGTTTCATGAATGGCTGTAATGTAGTCAGTCTAGGATGGACAACAGTGTATGCGCCCACCAGCAGTTCTAGTCAGCAGTCTTGGACAGGAAATAAAATGATGCATGCTATCTTGAAGAAATGTAGATTGTTAGAAAGGAAATAGCTTCGATCAGACCTTGACACAACTAGTAACAATTCTACCCTGTGAAAAATATTCTAGGGTTCCTTTTCTGCATGAAAACACACATTCACATATTCACACAAACATTCACCCAAGAAGAGGTGATGTCAGTCCAAGTATGGCTTTATTACTACTTGGCATCATAGTGTTCTTTCCTAACAGTTTATTTCCCTGCTACCTCACTTTTCAGGGACATACATATCAACACTTCTTTTAAGCAATATTTCACTTTCCAAGGTTTTAAACAATAACTGGAAAATTACAAAAACAGCCATTTTAGTTCTCTTCGGTGTGATACTGGGGCAGATATGTGTGTATTCTAGGATACTATGTAGACATTTTCATGCAGACAGAAATGTCCTTGGCAGCAAAGGCCTACAGTATTTCTTGCAGATTAAAAGAATGGCTGCTGGTGAAGAGCTACCATTAATAAATGGAGGGTGCCACTGAACTCCATTGGATCCTTTGCCAGGAGGTAACTACAAGATGCAGACAGGTGTTTTGCCAACCATTGAATATGCCACCATGGGCAGTATCCCATCTGACACAAACACTAATGTAAATTACACCGCGCTACTGTAAGTGTAGTGCCAACAGCACCAGGTGGTGCAACAGGTTTTCTGGGGAATTCCATTGTGCTACATGTCTTTTACACTAGTGCAACAGTTTTTTCTATTAATCTTTTAAATTGTGATTTCACAAAACAAAACAAATCAGAAAGAAAGAAAAGAAGAAAAGAAGTTACATGCATAGAAATATTAATATTCCATTAAATACAACGTTCTTAAAAAAAAAAAAAAACGCCAGGAGATTATGCGTAAGCTTCAAGAAAAGGAGACCAAAATCCACGTATTTATCCATTTGCGAGTGGCGCCTAAATACCACCCGTTCAAATGTTGATAGTGTTGTTACGTTCTCAGTCCATTGCATTATAGGAGGTCAACAGTTGTCCTTCCAATGTTGTAACATCACTCTTTTGGCTGTCAAAAGGGCTCAGAAAAATGAGAAAATCTATTTGCATTGACCATATGTTAAATTCCAAGGAACTGGTAGATAGTTTAGGAGGACATGTACATCATTCAGTATTAAAGGGTGTTCCAATACAAAGTTTGTCCACATTACGACCTCCTCCCAAAAAGAGGCGACTATTGGGCATTGTAAAACATATGGATAAGAGAAGCATATACTACATCTCCAACAATTATGTGAATTAGACAAACCCTTATGAAAAAGACGTTGTGGAGTCCCATAAACCTGAAACAAGGTTTTTGCTGAATATGGCGTTTTATTTATTTATTCATTCATTCATTCATTCATTCATTTCATTTCATGTCTATACCACCCAATAGCCGAAGCTCTCTGGGAGGTTCACAAAAATTAAAACCAAAGAGCACACAATAAAACAATACAAAACATTAAAACCACAGAAGTCTAAGTTCCAAGTACAGATGCTAAAACAATGATCCATTGACGGGGCAAAATGGCGCACTCCAATTCTCTATTCCATTCCTGTCTTAGACCTTAAGTATCATATTTACTTACTGATAGCATGTATTTATACATATGAATCATGGGTCAATATCACTGATCAGCAGCTATAAGTGTTTTGAATAATAATGCAGAGTCTGAAGCTGTAAAAGTGGCCAGACTAAACCTAGATTCCAACAAGTGTTGCAAGTATTGCCATTCAGCCATAGCTGATAAATCATATTTAGCGCACAAATCAGAAAATGACAAAAAAAAAAAAAAAAAACCATTGTCCAGACCCAGTAATTGATCCAGGCTGGAAACTATCTTATCCATCCAAGTCTGCCACAAAAACATTTTCCTCCCAATTCTGAAATCTGGATTTCCCCATAAAGTCAGTTCAGCATGAAAAAATGGCTCAGACTATAATTGACACGATACTATATGCCTCACCTCTCTAATAGGTAGAACTGTGAGAGGGGGGTTGTCTATTCTACCATGCCCAGAACATAGTGCCATCCATTTGGAAAGAGGGTCCAAACAGAAGGATTCCAAAAATGACCAGGGTGGAAAATCTAATTGGACTGGAAAAGACCAGTCCAAAATTTTGTACAGGTCATCAAGTAGGCCTGATGGCATAAACAAAGGTCTAGAAAGCCAAGCCCACCTTCTTTAATTGGAAGTTGTATCAATTTCAAAGATATTTGTGGTGGAGAGGAATCCCGCCAAAATTTACAAAACAAAACATTGAGGTTTTGGAAATATTTGCCAGGTATAAGTAGAGGAATCCCATATATAACATAAACAATCCAAAGTATGATATTCATCTTTAGTGTGTTACTCTTATCCCACAGACTCAACTTTAATGATGCCCATCTATCTATACCTCATGCCATCTCATTAATCAGCTTGTTCAAATTTAGTTTAATCGATTGCGATATATCCCTGGAAATAAATATTCCCAAGTAGGTAATAAAATCAGGGCACGATCAACATTGCCAATTAGCCAACACACTAGGAGATATATTATCTCCACTCGACATCAATTCAGACTTTGGCCAATTAACTGAATAACTGCACAGATCACCAAATGTATTAGTCAATTTCATCAAAGCTGGACTAGATGACTGGAGTTTTGAAATAAACAATAAAAGGTCATCAGCATAAGGAATAATTTTAATTCTATACCAGCATGCACAAAACCATGAATACTAATATTTTGTCTAATTGCACATGCCAGGGATTCCAAACATAAATCAAATGATTTATGATTTACACAAATCAACTCCGTCATGCCCCCTCTTTAATGAGCTTCCGTCATGCATTAAAAACGTGGTTGTTCAGGCAGGCATTTGGGGTGGGTTAGGGTATTTTAGAAAATGTTTTTATTGTAGAATTTTATTGTTTTAAACTGTTTTTATTGTATGTTGTACATTGCCCAGAGTGGCTGGGTGATCAGCCAGATGGGCGATTAATAAATTTAATAATAAATAAATAAATAAATAAAATGTAAAATATAAAACATAGACAGGAATATCACAAACGTATGTCTAGGTTACAGATATAGTTTTTTACTTCAGTTGTCACAGCCAGGAAATCAGCAAAGTCTCCATTGTAGGCTCGGTTTTGACACTCTGTCACTATACGTTGGATAGTTTGTTTTTCAAGTCTAATGCCTTGCTCAAGCAGGAAAAAAGCTGAAAACCAAACACGAGTCATAACTCTTGCTCTTGGGGTTGAATATAAAATTTTAAGCCATTTCAAAAATTCTACCAGAAACCAAAATTACTCAATGTAGCACCCGTACATTTCCAAAGGATTTTGTCAAAGGCCTTTTCAGCACCCAAAGAGGCACTGGCCACCTGGACAGTTCTTTCTGAATTTAAAGCTATCAGATCAACAGCTGCTGCTCTCAAATTATCACCCCCTGTGCATTTTTAACAAATCCCACCTGGTCTGGTCAGACCAATGTTGTAATAACTTGCTGCAATCTATCAGCTAAAATTGCAGTTAATATTTTAATATGAACATGTATTAACGAAATAGGTCGATAGTTAGCACAATAAGTATGATCCCTCCCAGGTTAGGACTAACTGTAATATAAGCATCATTTAGCAATGAGGAAAGAGAACCTGATTCAAATACATATTTATAAAGATGATAAAGCTTTGGAGCTAAAAGGCTAGAGAATGTTTTATACCAGTGCTGTGCACCGCTTCTGTCTGAAGCCCAAATAACGAGTTGAAGTGGGCTGTTTTGGAGGTGCCTCAATGTGGTACAAGAACCTGAACTTAACATTTTGCAGAATGTGATTAAAATTATCAACCACATTAAAGCACATGCCCTTAACTCATGTCTGTTCGTGCAGCTCTGTGAGGAGATGGACGCAGAGCACACACGTCTTCTCTTATACACAGAAGTGAGATGGCTTTCTAAAGGTAGATCACTGGCCAGAATTTTTGAGTTACGAGAGCCGCTCCAGAGATTTCTTTTAGAAAAACAGCCACTACTGGCAGCACATTTCAGTGACACAGAATGGGTCACAAAACGTGCTTACTTGTGTGACATATTCAACCTGCTCAATGAACTCAGTCTGTCACTTCAGGGGAGAACGACAACTGTGTTCAAGTCGGCAGATAAAGTGGCTGCATTCAAAGCCAAACTGGAAGTATGGGGATGACGAGTGAACATTGGGACTTCTGACATGTTTCAAATATTAGCAGAGATTTTGAAAGAGACTGAGCCAAGACTTCTTTCTCCCACCTGGTGCATGATCACATATCTCAGCTTTCAAAAGAGTTGGAGCATTACTTCCCAACCACAAAAGACCCCCGAACTGGGAAGGAATGGATCCGCAACCCATTTGTGAATAAGGCAGGTGAACCGACTTTGTCCGTGCTAGAAGAGGATCAACTGCTTGAGATTGCAAATGACGGTGGCCTTCAAAGTATGTTTGAGACAAGTTCAAATCTTCATACGTTCTGGATTAAAGTCAAGGCGGAATATCCTGAGATTGCAACAAAATCACTGAAAAGCCTGCTTCCATTTCCAACATCCTATCTTTGTGAAGCAGGGTTTTCTACAGTGACAGCAACCAAAACGAGATTACAGAGTAGACTGGACATAAGCAACACACTTCGGGTGTCACTGTCTCCCATCACCCCCAGATGGGACCGTCTAGTTGCAGGAAAGCAAGCTCAGGGCTCCCACTGATTCTGCATCGTGGTGAGTTGTATAATTATTTCATTATATATTACAATGTAATAATAATAGAAATAAAGTGCACAATAAATGTAATGTGCTCGAATCATCCCGATACCATCCCTACCCCAGTCCGTGGAAAAATTGTCTTCCATGAAACCGGTCCCTGGTGCTGTGCCAATAAGATTGGGGACCGCTGCTCTAGTACATAATATAAACTCAGAAGTCTGAGCCGTATATTAATAGCAGTCTGCAGTATCATACTCAAAGAATTTCCTAAATGTAGTCTGTAGTGAAACGAGTGATGGGCTTCACCTAGAGCAGGGCTAGGCAACCCAGTGCCCTATAGATGTGTTGGACTACAACTCCCATAAGCCCCAGGCAGCCTGGCCAAAAGTTAGGAATTATGGGTGGTGTGGTCCAAAACTTCTGGAGGACACCAGGTTGACTACCCCTGACCTGATTCAAACTCCTGCTTAGCCAGAAAGCTCACCACATGACATTGGGCAAGTCATTTTCCCTCCACCTAACCTCACAAGGCTCTTGAGGATAAAATGAGATCAAACCCATGTACTAAACTGGACAAATGGCAAAAACAAATCCGATAAAATTGAAATAAAATACTTGATTCCACAGCCACCTTCCCTAAAGCACTTGGCACCATTTCGTAAGGATACCTAAGAAATGGCTATTTTGAGTGAGAGGGTCAGCGGATTGAAATCCACTGCTAAGCCCTCAAAGTTTCCTCCTATTTCTGCAGAAACACAAAACGTCTCTGCGCATTCTAATAGTAGCTTCCCACCATGTTGCAATTTCCATTCAAGCAGGGCTGGGGCCCTGCCATTATGGAGAGTGAGATAACTGCCCCAGGCAGCAGGTTTGGGTTCGTGAAAGGGTGACACATTTTTAGTTATTTAATATATTATTATTACTATTGCATTTTTCCTGCCAGGGAGGGAGAGAAGTGTTCGTTAGGTTTCTGCTTCAGGGGCCAAAAACAAATTGGCTGACCTTACGTACTGAGCACCTTGTCGTGTGTGTGGGGGGGGCATTGCTTGCTCTGCCTCAGGCAGCAAAATGTTCTAAGCTGGCCCTGCATTCATGGGAGCATTTCCGCAAGCCTCTTCCCTTGGGGGGAAAAATATCATAACATATGGAAGGCTGAGTTCCTTTTAAAATGCACCTCTTGCTCAATGCAAGATGAACTCAAAACCGCTTATATGTAGAAGTGGGCCTGTTCTTATGGGTCTGACAGGGAGAGGCGGAGAAACCAGGGAAAAACTCAGCATACGTGTGTCTGACTCTGAAGTAGCTATGAGTGCAACTCTCTCCTACGTTGTGAGTTTTGCCATAGGGACTGGCAAGAGCGATCGAATGAATAGAACTTCTGACCTGGGGCTTGTTTCCACAAGTAATTTACTCCAAGCTGGCTGCGTATGGAGCTCATTAGGGATATATGACGTCATGGCCATCCAGCAGCCACCCTGGAGCTTATCAGGGAAAAACCGGATTTCCTAAGACTGCTTAAAGTCCAATTCTTTTCCAAGTCGGGTTCTCCCTGGTATAGTTGTTGTGTGCCCCAACGCCCGCATTTATGCACTTTCTCACAACAAACCCATTAGTGTCTCCTCAGAAGTAACTCCCATTGTGCTGAATGAGGCTTGCCCTCTGAATGCCCACATCAGAACTTACAGAGATCCCCCTCAATTGACATGGCACAGTTTAAAGCCCAATTCCCTAAGTGCGGTTAAATGCGATCTCGAGGCTTCGATTCTCCATTTTTTGGTTTATTGCCTTAGGCAGTAACTACTTCACAGCTTCATTATAGAGATCCTGCGCAGTATTGGTTTGGTTAGAAAGGGGTCTGGTTTGCCATCCCTGTGTTCTCCCCCCACCCTTTCCCAGCACAAGCATATGTGTGTCTACTCAGAAGTAATACCCATTGGGTTCAATGAGTCTTGTGGCTCGTTGGGAGGCTTGTCTTACAAACGCACACAAGGGGAAGTAACTACTTTGCACCTTCCTTATGAAGCCTAGCCGGGGGACGGGGGAAAGCCTCTCTTATTGTTTGAGCGGCCCTTGCCACCCAGATGACGTTCACTCCACCCCCTACCCCCACTCTACCCGGAAGTAAGCTATCTGAAGCCACTTAAAATGGTGCTATGTATTCCCTTGTAGGGCCCTGCCCAGACCAAAAGCAGCTCCTACAAAAATGCAGGTGAGCCACTCTTCCCTTCTCCTTCCATTGTCGTGGAAACAGGGCCCTAGAAAGCACTTCTACAGTTGTGTCTTCTCCACATAGGGCCATTCACACTGCTTTGTTTCTGGGGTTGGGGAGGAATTATATGCCACTCTTCACCAAAAGTATTCATTTGTGGCTTACAAATAAACCAGTAAAATGCAGAATAATACTGTGTTTAGGTGCTCACGCACAAACAAAGATACACACACACAGAACTGTGTGAAGTGGAGATCACACTTTCTGGCCTTATGCCCACTCTGTTTATGTACAGGACTAATTTATATACCGCTGTATCCCTAACAAGATTCTGCAGCGGTGAACAATAAAAGAAAGAAAAAAGAATCAAAATATAAAATTAACATATTTAAAATCAGATCATGTCAATACAACTGTGGCTGATCAATCAGGGAAAGCTTGTTTAAATAAAAATGTCTTTAGCCGGCACCAAAAAAATAACAATAAGGCAAGAAACAAGGCAGGATATAATTGTAATAATAATTTTTTAAAAAATAGCTTGGGGGTGGGGGAGAGGGAGAGAGAGAGTTTGAATACCTGAATAGCATGATTTTTTTTTCTGTAATAGCAGATAAAAGCAACCTAAAAGCAGCACAGATGAAAGTGAGAATTAAGTCATGGGAAAATGAGAAGGTCTTCACCATGCAGAAAAGAGATCAGAGTGGGTTCCCGGAGAGTCTCTGTCAAGAGAGCTTTGTACAGGTGGGGCACCACATCTGAGAAGCCCTCAGCCTCCCCCACAGCACACCTGCCTCACTTCCGATAGCAGGACCCCTTGAAGAAAGCCTCCAAAGATGATTTATCCCACTGCAGGATGAGCTATCACATGTCACCATGCTCTTATTTAGGAGGAAGGACTAACCCAAGACATTGCCACACTGCTCCCAAAGTAATATAGACCTTGCAGACACAACCAAAAATATTGCCCCACCTTTGCAATCCTGGTTATGTGCATCAGCCTAACATGCAACGTGCCAACAACTCTCGGATTTGTGCCAGTGTGGACTCAGCCTAAAGGTGCCTCTGCGTGACATGCCTCCCATTGCTGCTACCACCTCATGGGCAGATTATTTTCAGACTTTTAAAAAAGAAAGAAATCTAGACAGAACACAACACATACAAATTCTGCTGAGCAAACAAGCATCCAAAGGGACTGAGGTCCTACCCCATGAACTGCCTCCTTCATATATCCTGCCCACCATGCCACGGGCAGCTTATTTTTCAAAAATTAAATCTTATTACACACACAAAATCTCCTGGACTGATGGCACCCAAAAATCATTGCCAAAGGTGGCCACTTCTCCTTTCCTCAAAATTAGGCTGCCTCACAGGCAACACTGGTCCTAGGCACAGGCTGAAGACCTGAGCAATTCATGCAGAGATGAATGTGCATTGGACCCACACAACCTCGTTACATATGCTCATGCGGAAGTAACTGGGGGTGGGGGGAGAAATAAACAGTATAATACTATACATGTCTACTTGGAAACAAATTTCATTGCATTCAGTGAGCCTGTGAAGGTTTGAGGCCTATAGAGACAACAGAGAAAAAGGTCAGGCTTAGAGGCCTAGATTTTTCTGTTGGGAGGGGGTCCCCTTGAGAGTTCTGGTTTCATTTCTCCAGTTGGGTATCAGTTTCATTTCTCCACTTCAGTTTCATTTCTTCAGCTTGGGGCAGGACTTTTGTTTTTAAGGGAGAAGGGTATAAAAAGAGAGGGAGAGAGCCAGTAAGAGTCAGAAAGACCAGGCTGCAGCCAGAGCAAGAGCAAAACAGAGGCAGTCAGAGCCTGAAGTGAGAGCAGAGTCTGAAGACTGAGCTGGATGAGGCAGCCTAGAAAAGTCTAAGGACAGCTTGGGTAAAGGAACTTGCATTTTGCAACTTATATTTTAAGGCCTTTTGTATCAATCCGCTCTATTGTGTAAATACCCTTAGTTGTAATTTCTTTGCTTTAAATTTACTAGTAAATTGTTGTGGTTAAACCTTGTGCCTAGAGTGTCAGTCACCCCATGTCTACAGCCTAAACCCCACATTACTGGGAAGGGAAATATTAAAAGAAGAAAGGTGGGACTCTTAAGGAGGCAAGAAATCCTTAAGGAGTTGCTGAGGGGCTACAGGTCATAAGGGGAATGTTGACAGGGCCTTACTCCCAGATAAGTGTGTACAGGATTGCAGCATCAGATAATATTTGCTAACAATGTTTTTTTTGGCAGCCACTGACCTCCTATGGCAACAAGGTGCAATTACACTGCCTATGTCTAGAGCTACAGGGAAACTGGCAACTACCACAATGTTGGGAGACAATAAAGCCAAGTGGTGGTGGTGGTAGTTTAAACAATTGCCATGGGACAATCCTGAAGAGAATCATCCCTCTCGCCATAGGAATAAACTGGTTCAATCTGTGCGCAATCCAACTGGGCAGAACATCTCCAACTCCACAACAGCACGTGGTTTACCTTTATCTTTCTTCTTCTGCCAGAAGGTATTGAAAAGAGCTGACTTTTCCTGAGTCGTACCAATGTTTGTTGTAAGCCCAGCATCATCAGTCACAACTAGCAGCAAGTTCCAGCCTGGTGGGGGGTGGGACGGGACTTTCCCCGTCCAGCTATTTGAGATGAGAGCAGACATAAAATTGCGCACATATTAGAAAGGTAATGCTGAGATACACCGAAACAAAACAAAAAATCTTTGTCTTGTTGATTAACTTTACGGCAATAATTCGGTTGTGTATTAGCATGCTTCAACCAGTGTTATTTGCAACTTGTTTTTCCCTCTTACAATCAAGAACATACCTAACAATTAAAATAATAATAATAATAATAATGAGAATTCTGCAAATTTGCATTTTTGTAAGCAAACGTAAAGGATGGAGGAAATTTGGTTTGAGAAGCACAATACACCCAACTCATGCTGGCTCTTCTCAAGATCTCTTAATGTGGAGAACAGGACTGGAATAGAACCTGTGATTTCCTTATAGTTCCTAGTGGCCTTCCCCTGATTATGTTTTATCAGACGGGGTTGTGGCTGCACTTGTCTGATGTAAGTTTTATATTATGCTGGTGTTTGTTGTTTTTTGGAACATTTGCTGCTGTTCCTGTTTTTATTGTGTTCTGTTTTTAATGTGTTTTACCACATTTAGTAATGCATTGGTTTTTATTATGTGCTTATTGAAAGGTAGCCAAGAAGGATTTTAAATAGATAAATAAAATTAAAATTTATTTAATTTTATTTAATTGCAGGACACGGAATAAAGGGCTCAAGTTACAGGAAGCCAGATTCCAACTGAACATCAGGAAAAACTTCCTGACTGTTAGAGCAATACGACAATGGAACCAATTACCTAGGGAGGTGGTGGGCTCTCCCACACTGGAGGCATTCAAGATGAGGCTGGACAGCCATCTGTCGGGGATGCTCTGACTTGGATTCCTGCACTGAGCAGGGGGTTGGACTCGATGGCCTTGTAGGCCCCTTCCAACCCTACTATTCTATGATTCCATGAAATGGTTAAAATCTTGAAAACAATCTGAAAGAAAAGGCATTACAGAGGCCATTAGGCAAGGGGAGGTGACCCTCTCTAAATGTGGATTTTGGCTGGGTACGGGGCCAGCATCAAAGATCGGCATGGTTAGGCACCTGCTGATGACCCATGCCCCAGCAGGGGCCCACAGAAAAGAGCCCCCTGGAGTTCTCTTCCTCCTCACCACTGCAACCTGCTTGCTCACCTGCCTCTCACTCAGGCCCAGACGCCGGTGGTGTGAAGGAAGGAGAAGAAGTAGATGCCATAGCTTGCTTGCTCACTGGCTCTCTTCCTGCCAAGGAAACAAGTGATAATAAAGTGACAAGTGACAAGGAAACAATGATAATAAAGAGGGCGAGGAGCAATAGCAGCTGGTGACAATGGCGGTGAGAAGGGAGACTCTCTGGGAGAGGGCCCATTCACTGTATCTTGCCCACGGGCCCTCCAAAACATGGAGATGGCACTGGCTGGGTACCAGTAAAAGTTGTTGTTGTTGTTCAGTCGTTCAGTTGTGTCCGACTCTTCGTGACCCCATGGACCATAGCACGCCAGGCCTTCCTGTCCTGCGCTCTCTCCCGGAGCGTGCTCAAGTTCATATTCATTGCATCCGTGATGCTATCTAGCCATCTCATCCTCTGCCGTCCCCTTCTCCTTTTGCCTTCAGTCTTTCCCAGCATCAGGGTCTTTTCCAGGGAGTTTTCTCTTCGCATTAGGTGGCCAAAATATTGGAGCTTCAGCTTCATTATCTGTCCTTCCAATGAGCACTCAGGGTTGATTTCCTTTAGGATGGACTGATTTGACCTCCTTGCAGTCCAGGGGACTCGTAAGAGTCTTCTCCAGCACCACAGTTCGAAAGCATCAATTCTTCGGTGCTCAGCCTTCCTTATAGTCCAGCTCTCACAGCCATACATTACTACTGGGAAAACCATAGCTTTGATTAGACGGACCTTTGTCGGCAAGGTGATGTCTCTGCTTCTTACTATGCTGTCTAGGTTGGCCATAGCTTTCCTCCCCAGGAGCAAGCGTCTTTTAATTTCATGGCTACAGTCACCGTCTGCGGTGATCTTGGAGCCCAAGAAAGTAAAATCTGTCACTGCTTCCATTTCTTCCCCTTCTATATGCCAGGAAGTCATGGGGCCAGATGCCATGATCTTCATTTTTTTAATGTTGAGTTTCAAACCAGCTTTTGCACTCTCCTCTTTCACCCTCAACAAGAGGCTCTTGAGATCCTCTTCGCTTTCTGCCATTAGGGTGGTATCGTCTGCATATCGGAGGTTGTTGATAATTCTCCCAGCAATCTTAATTCCGACCTCTGATTCATCCAACCCGGCATTTCTCATGATGTACTCTGCATATAAGTTAAATAAGCAGGGTGACAATATGCAGCCTTGTCGTACTCCTTTCCCAATTTTGAACCACTCGGTTGTTCCATGTGTGGTTCTTACTGTTGCTTCTTGACCCTCGTACAGGTTTCTCAGGAGACAGGTAAGGTGGCAGGGTCTGATTTTTCTTTTCTTTTAAAGCTGCCCTGTGGGTAGGGTAAGATAGTAGTGGGCAAGATAGTACTGGACAAACACATTGCACGCAGGTTGCCTGAGTGCTCAGCTTAGGATAGTACCATTAGGCAAATGCTTCCCTGCCAGTGTCAACAGCGGAGGAAGGCAACCTGTTTTACCAAAGCAGCTGCTGCCCTGCCCCTGATAAAGATGACCCACCACACTGCACAGTGAAGGAGAGGGTGGATCTTGAGAAAAGGTCAGAGAGCAGCCAGGCTTCTGCTAAAAGAAAGCAGCCGACAAAACCTACAAGTTGTCTAGATGACTGAGCAGAAGAGTAAAGGACAGTAAATTCATTGCAAGATAAAAGTGGCAGGGCAGTGGGGGGGAGGGAGAGAGAGAGAGAGACAATATTCTGATAATGAGGGAGGAGGGGTGGGACAATTGGCCAGGAAAGAGGAGGATGAAAGACTCCTGATGAATAAGAGAAAATTTCATATTTCTCTAACGACATACATGATTTTATGTGGAAGAAAAACCCATGTGCACAGGAAACAAACCACAAAGGGAGACTGATTCCAGGATTATATATGAAATGTAAGTAGCAGATAGTTACAAAAACACTGCCAACCTGGACGCACCCTAATATCGCCTACTTCACAATCACATATCCACGTTCTGTCTCATCAAGGTTTTCCCTCTACATCTGGCAAAGCTATCGCCTGCTTGTTGACGCTGTCTCCATGCTATTGCGCACTTCTCGTGAAATATCTATAACGCAGGAGAAATTTAGATTTGGAGGCATTGTAACCTGAAATCATACTTCGGATTAAATAATGGAAGTGATGTCATGATTCCATTATTCAGCATTGTATTTAATTCATTACAATGTTACGGGTTTTTTTTTAATGCATCTAAGGCTATAGCAGAATCTCTAATCAGTTCACTCAGGGCCTGAATTATAGTATGACTGTTATACACATAAATTAGGCACATTACTTGATGTGGTGTAATTCTGTACTGAAAGCACCTACTGCTATGTGCTTATGCAAGGAGCACAAATTAAGCAGCTGGATCTGGAAAGCTTACCTCTGAAATTGCAAATTGCTGGGTGTGTACAACCAGCTTTCTCCTGAATACTGTTTTCAATACTCCTCCAGCTGTGACAAACAGAATCTACTACAGCACAACTACAGTGGGAGAAGATTCAGAAAACACACGCTGTCCAGTGCCCAGTCAACCAAATGCCTCATATAATCTCACTCAAATAGCTGGCTGCTGCTTCCTCATTAGCTTCTGCTAAGGTAGACAGGAAAGCTGTGTAGTTTATGTACAGTTAACGTCCTTCTCTTCACAGATATGCCTATTTGGATGTGTTTCTTGATACCAGCAATTTAAAGGTTGGGGGAGTAGCCCACACTAGAGCTATTGTCAGATATTTTAGGCATGTAAAAAGTGCATAGGCAGGCAGCCTGAGGCAGGTGGGCTCTTTTTAGATGTTAAAGCTCTTATTTGGTAAATGTATATCCCACCTTTCAAACATAATTGTTTTCAGAAATTCATATCGAAATAGGGCAAAGCTCTTCTTCTTTCTCAGGTGTAACCGCACCACATTGGAGCTCCAGTCCAGAATTGGAGTCAAAGTCAGGGCCAGCCTAAGACATTTTGTTACCTGAGGCAAAGGACAAAATGGAGTCTTCCAATTCACATAGAGAAGCTCACTGGACCAGCAGTTGAAACTTCCTTCAGTACTGGCAGTGGGCAGCAGGCTAATTTAAGGGGTGCAGGGCAGGCCACCACCGGATCCGGTGCTACTTTCTCTTCAGAGGAGGTCTCATCAGCGCTGAAGTCTGAGACCTAGTTGGTTCTGATGCTCTCCCTTTTGTTTATACATATTTAGCATAACATCAGAGGAGGGGAAATTCTGTGTGGATGACTTTGCATAGATTGGGAGCAGACCCTACTGCCAAGATGCTGTCCCTCTCATGGATGTTCATTATCTCCAAGATGAACAACTGAAAAGGGGGGCCTCCTATCTGCTCTTGAACCAACCAAACTGTGAAGAAACTGTCTTTTTGTGAGGTAAAAGTTTAATATGTTCAACTGTTATGTTTGGTTTCAATGAAGACAAAGGGGTCAACAGTAGAATGGAGAAACGTGTGCCTTTTTAGGGCTGTGCACTGCTTCGGTTTCATATCCGAATTCTGAACTGAAGTGGGGTGATTCACACCGAATTAGTCCGGATTGGTTCAAAATGGTCCAAAGTGGGTCAGATCAATCCAAATCTGTTTGGATTGCTTTGGACAGATCTAGACGATTCTAAAGGCCAGACAGCCTGTCTGTGGAATGTAACAATTTGCTTAAGATTAGGGAGGGGGAGAGGAGGAGTTGGGAGGGGGAACTGAGCCTTGGCAAGTGACATTTCTAGGTGCCAATAGGGCTGAACCATTAACCCAGCAGTCTCCAATCACAGTGGTGGAGGAGGGGTTATATATAACAGGAGATTCTGCTTTCATTTCCCAGTGTGAGAGAGAGTTGGGAGAAGGAGGAGAGAGCTTTATTATTGGATTGTATGGAGTAGAGAAAGTGGAGCAGTGCAATACATAAACTCCACTGAGTTCAGTGTCACTCACTCCCAGGTAAGGTGTATTGCAACCAAAGAGAGGTTTAACCTTTCTTATTCCCTTACTGAGAAGAACTTCAGGTCATCCAGTGAAGCTGAATAGTGGCAGATCCAGAGCAGACAAAAGGAAAGTACTAGGGGAGAAGGGTTATTTTGCACTTCAAAAAAACCCATGCCAGAGATTAGGGATAGTGACCTCCTGATTGTCACTTTAAACACCTTCTGATTAGGAAATATATTCTAATCCCCTGTATGGCTTGACAGTTTGTTTAATCTTTTGTTTTAGTTTTTGAGAAAAGGAAATTTTTATACATGACTATCACAAAAGCCACTGACCTGTCTGCAATTTGACAGGTCCATTCTCCTCCATAAGGACTGCCAGGTCATGTATTTATCATAAAAACTAAAAAAAAAAAAAGTTACAGCCATTTCTGTTTTCCAATGCAATGCAAGTCAAAATTAGAATACAGTTACATTCAAGAACGTCTTTGGCAAAATGACATCCTTGGATTAAACAGAGAATGACAGTTCAAATCACCAGTATATCTGGTGAATAATAGTTCTGATGGCCAAATGCATTTCAAGCATATGGACCCAATCTACATGGAAACAGAATGAGAAGCGCTTTCTGGTTATATCCAGATTTTCATGAGATTGCGTAGGTCCATCTGAGGCAGAAAGACCCACCTTTCCCCCTCCCTGGCAGTAAAAATTCAGTACTAATACATTAAATAATTAAACATTTCTTGCCCGTTCACGATACCCCAAATCAGTTTTCTGAGACAACTGTCTCACTCTACTTAATGGTAGGGCTGTCCTGGGTGATCCAAACCATCAGAATGTGGCGCTACTTACCCTTTAGGAATCCCAAAGTTGTTCATAGACAAAGAGTCTTGTGGCACTTTAAAGCCTAACACATTTATTATGTCATAAGCTTGTGTGGACTACAGCCCACTTCATCAAATGCATGAAGTGATATCCTGAGCCACACATGGGCGTGTCTGTGTTGTTTTTGCTGCAGAAGATGGCTACCCCATTGTTCACGTGGCACCAGAGCCAGCCAAAGATGTTTTGCTGCCTGAGATGGAGGACAAGATGGTGTCCCATCCCCAGTTCACATACAGAAGCTGAGTGGATTGGCAATTGAATCTTTCTTCAACACTGGCAGAATTAGAAGAAACATTAGGGGAAGCTTCCTAACTATGAGGGCTGTTCAAAAATTGAACAGCCTGCCTCAGGAGGTGGTGGGCTCTCCTACACTTGAGATATTTCAGCAGAGGCTGGATGGCATTGTCGGGGATGCTGTCATTGCATCCTGTACTGCAGATGCATCCTGCATTCAACGGGGTTGGACTAGATGACCTCCAAGATACCTTCCAACTCTAGGAATCTATAGTAGAGTTGAAATGGAGGGGATGAGAATTGGATAGAAAGGACCTAACCACACCCCCAGTTTGCAGAAGTCTGGAAAAAATGCAGGAAATCCAGAGACTGCCTATTCCCTGTGGGTACACTTATGTGTTTGGACACTTCACACACAGTTTCCTTATGGCTAGATTTGATAGGCTTGGATCAATGAAGCTGAAGAGCACAATCTAATCCTCGGCATGAGCAGCAGTTTCCTGTTGACACCATGCCCAATGGAGATAAATTATCTGCATGGCCAGATTATGGCACCTTATTGCACTTATACCTCCAAACACATGACAATGTGTTGTGTGACCCCAATTCTGATCAGAGGCTATATCACTATTCCAGCACCTTTCAACGTTGTCATTGTTATATGGATGCCCCAATACTCTGACCTCCTGGACTTTCATTGAGTATTCCTGTTCTTGTTATTTCGTTATGTGTTCCTGTTCTTTTGGACTGGCCTGCCACCATGTCAGATGTCACTACAGTTATAGACTGTCACTCAGGCTAACCCTGACATCCTCAGATTGGCTTTGGATGTCTGGGGACCATGAGGAGGAAAAGGATCCAAGAGCCTTACACTTCATGTTTCAGATTCTCAGCAAGAGGGGCATATTCCTGTATATAGGAAGGGACAACTTCTTTGCTCTTAAGTACTGGCCTCAAGGGCAGGGCCATGGTGGCTTAGTGGTTAAGACGCTGAACTGCAGACCGGAAGGTCAGGAGGACAGCAGTTCGAGACCTGAGTGCTGCGTCTTCATTCCCAGCTCCTGACAACCTAGCAGTTCAAAAGCAAGAAATTGCAAGTAGATAAATAGGTAACATTTCGGCGGGAAAGGTAACAGCGTTCCATGCACCTTGGTGTTCAGTCATGCCGGCGACATGACCATGGAAGCGTCTTCGGACAGCACTGGCTCTTTGGCTTAGAAATGGAGATGAGCACCACCCCCTAGAGTCGGACACGACTGGTTGGGGATGCCTTTACCTTTACTCTACTGGCCTCAAGATTGCCTGGCTGGACTCTATATGCCCGGAGTGGGGCTTTTAAGCAGGGCAGGGGGGGTATTCACATTGGCATTGCTGCATTGTTGCCAAGTCTTTTCTTTCAAAATCCCATGAAACTGAGCCTCATAAACTTAACTGGGGGTGGGGGGAGATGGCAAACTAACTCTACTCATGGTCAAGTCCGTCTGTCATGACAGCACGAGCCAGATGGCTGCAACTGCAGGCAATAACAGCAACCCAGCCCAACCATTGTCAGATATACTCTCTGGGGCCCGCAACGCAGTAACTGCAGGCACCGGTGTACTCAGAGACCTACTAGAGTGCCCTCACTTCAGGGGCCCTCAAACCAACGCTGTGTGTCTAAAAAGTGTCTTTAAAAGGCCCTGGCCCAAAGGGACCTGACCACTGTCAGGGATGAGTGTAGAGGCTCTAATGACTATGAAAAAAGTATCACTTGCCTATCTTCAGTTTGGAGAAGGGCAAAAGGCACAACATCCCCCCGCCCTTCTCTCTCTCGCTTAATTGTTCACTCCTAACATGGATTATGAAGCCTTCCTCAACCTGGTGCCCTCTAATTGTGTTGGACTGCAACCTCCATCATTTCCAGCCAACAAGGCCAACTGAGGAATGGTGAGGGTCGCAGTCCAACACATCTCGAGGGCACCAGATTGGGGAAGGTTGGATGATGAGGGCTCTGTATGTCTGCAGCTACAACTGAGGTCAGGGGGAAGCGGCCAGAGCTCTGGCTGAGCAGGTGTTTTGCAAGCATAAGTTCCCTTGTTCAATCCTTAGCCCCTCCATTTCAAAGGGTCAGGCCACAAGCGATGGGAAAGGTCTTTTCCAGAGATACTAGTGTATGCGGACAAATAGGGCATGCTGTAGCTGCATCCTGCATTGCAGAGCCTGCACTGAGCAGGGGGTTGGACTCGGTGATCTCTAGAGATCCTCCCAGCTCAATTATTCAATTGTCTCTGGCCTGAGAGATGGCAGTTTCCCATGTTCCTGTGCGCCATGGCAACTTCTGCTTCTTTCTTTCCTTAAAAAAAAAAAAGATTCTAGTCCATTTGGCTGGAGCAATAAATGGGAAAAATAAATATTCTTTGAAAAACACAAAAAAGTCAGAAGCCAAAGTGTGCTGAACAGACCTTCCATGGCTGAGGCTTTGAGACTCTGTGGCCTTCCTATAGCTAGCAGAAGCAAATTCAGCAAATATATACAAACGGGCCTCAGGGCCAGCCTTAGGGTAAATAGAGCCCTGGGTGAGGAGTGTCTTTGGCACCCCCACACCCTGTGGTCAGCTCTGCCGGGCCACCCAGAGGGTTCGTGGGGCCTGGTGCAGATGTGATCTTGGCGGCCCTGCTGCTGCCCCTACAAGGGCCCATGCATGTGTGTACAAAGCTGGGGGCCACATGGGAGAATTATTCCGTGCATGAACTATACCTGAGAATTCTTGCCTGCAGCTTATCCTTGCCTAGGATCAAGCAGAATGATAGATATGCTTCATTTTTTTTTTCTTACATGAGGATAAGGGAATAGGGATCAGGTTGTGCTTCTCCTCAGACCCTCCTCCAAATTCCAAACCCCTCCTGGCAAAGCATCTTTCTCCTTCCTGGGGCTCGGTCTCCCAGGTCTTCTGGCTGTTGTGGCCTGTTGCTGGCTTTCTCCACTGCTCATTCAGGAAGGGTTCCTCCCCTAAGGCCTGGCCTCACACCACTCTTAGGCCTTTTTTGTTGTTGTTGTTGTTCAGTCGTTCAGTCGTGTCCGACTCTTCGTGACCCCATGGACCATAGCACGCCAGGCCTTCCTGTCCTGCGCTCTCTCCCGGAGCGTGCTCAAGTTCATATTCATTGCATCCGTGATGCTATCTAGCCATCTCATCCTCTGCCGTCCCCTTCTCCTTTTGCCTTCAGCCTTTCCCAGCATCAGGGTCTTTTCCAGGGAGTTTTCTCTTCGCATTAGGTGGCCAAAATATTGGAGCTTCAGCTTCAGTATCTGTCCTTCCAATGAGCACTCAGGGTTGATTTCCTTTAGGATGGACTGATTTGACCTCCTTGCAGTCCAGGGGACTCGTAAGAGTCTTCTCCAGCACCACAGTTCGAAAGCATCAATTCTTCGGCGCTCAGCCTTCCTTATAGTCCAGCTCTCACAGCCATACATTACTACTGGGAAAACCATAGCTTTGATTAGACGGACCTTTGTCGGCAAGGTGATGTCTCTGCTTCTTACTATGCTGTCTAGGTTTGCCATAGCTTTCCTCCCAAGGAGCAAGCGTCTTTTAATTTCATGGCTACAGTCACCGTCTGTGGTGATCTTGGAGCCCAAGAAAGTAAAATCTGTCACTGCTTCCATTTCTTCCCCTTCTATATGCCAGGAAGTGATAGGGCCAGATGACATGATCTTAGTTTTTTTAATGTTGAGTTTCAAACCAGCTTTTGCACTCTCCTCTTTCACCCTCAACAAGAGGCTCTTGAGATCCTCTTCGCTTTCTGCCATTAGGGTGGTATCATCTGCATATCGGAGGTTGTTGATAATTCTCCCGGCAATCTTAATTCCGACCTCTGATTCATCCAACCCGGCATTTCTCATGATGTACTCTGCATATAAGTTAAATAAGCAGGGTGACAATATGCAGCCTTGTCGTACTCCTTTCCCAATTTTGAACCAATCGGTTGTTCCATCTCTGGTTCTTACTGTTGCTTCTTGACCCTCGTACAGGTTTCTCAGGAGACAGGTAAGGTGGTCTGGTACTCCCATCACTTTAAGAATTTGCCACAGTTTGTTGTGATCCACACAATCAAAGGCTTTAGCGTAGTCAATGAAGCAGAAATAGACGTTTTTCTGGAATTCTCTTGCTTTCTCCATGATGCAGCGAATGTTGGCGATTTGATCTCTAGTTCCTCTGCCTCTTCGAAACCCAGCTTGTACTTCCGGTAGTTCTCGGTTCGCATACTGCTGAAGCCTAGCTTGTAGGATTTTGAGCATCACCTTGCTGGCATGTGAAATGAGCGCAATTGTGCGGTAGTTTGAGCACTCTTTGGCGTTGCCCTTCTTTGGAATTGGAATGTAAACTGACCTTTTCCAGTCTTGTGGCCATTGTTGAGTGTTCCAGATTTGTTGGCATATTGAATGCAGCACTTTAACAGCATCATCTTTTAGGATGTTAAATAGCTCAGCTGGAATGCTGTCATCTCCGCTAGCTTTGTTGTTACTAATGCTTCCTAAGGCCCACTTGACTTCACTCTCTAGGATGTCCGGCTCAAGTTCAGTGACCGCACTATCATGGCTATCAGGGACATTCAGATCTTTCCTGTATAGTTCTTCTGTGTATTCTTTCCACCTCTTCTTAATCTCATCTGCTTCTGTTAGGTCCCTGCCTTCTTTGTCCTTTATCATGCCCGTCTTTGTACAAAACGTTCCCTTGAGATCTCCAATTTTCTTGACGAGATCTCTAGTCTTTCCCATTCTGTTGTTTTCCTCGATTTCTTTGCATTGTTCATTTAAGAAGGCCTTCTTGTCTCTCCTTGCTATTCTCTGGAACTCTGCATTCAGTTGGCTATATCTTCCCCTTTCTCCCTTGCTTTTCGCTTCCCTTCTTTCCTCAGCTACTTGTAAAGCCTCATCAGACAGCCACTTGGATTTCTTGCATTTCTTTTTCTTTGGGACGGATTTCGTTGCTGCCTCCTGAACAATGTTACGGACCTCCGTCCATAGTTCCTCAGGCACTCTGTCTGTCAGGTCTAATCCCTGAAATCTATTCCTCACCTCCACTGTATATTCATCAGGGATATGATTTAGGTCATGCCTGAACGGTTTAGTGGTTTTCCCGACGTTCTTCAATTTAAGCCGAAATTTTGCAAGAAGCAGCTCATGATCTGAGCCACAGTCAGCTCCAGGTCTTGTTTTTACTGACTGTATGGAGCTTCTCCATCTTTGGCTGCAAAGGACATAATCAATCTGATTTCGATATTGACCATCTGGTGACGTCCATGTGTAGAGTTGCCTCTTGTGCTGTTGGAAAAGAGTGTTTGCTATGACCAGCATGTTCTCTTGGCAAAACTCTATTAGCTTTTGTCCTGCTTCATTTTGTACACCAAGGCCATGCCTGCCTGTTATCCCAGTGATTTCTTGACTTCCTACTTTAGCATTCCAATCCCCTATGATGAAGAGGACATCTTTTTTTGGTGTTAGTTGTAGAAGGTGTTGTAGGTCTTCATAGAACCGATCAACCTCAGCTTCTTCGGCCTCAGTGGTTGGGGCATAGACTTGAATTACTGTGATGTTGAATGGTTTGCCTTGGATTCGTACTGAGATCATTCTATCATTTTTAAGATGGTACCCCAGTACTGCTTTTCCCACCCTTTTGTTGACTATGAGTGCTACTCCATTTCTTCTAAGGGATTCTTGCCCACAATAGTAGATATGATGGTCACCTGAATTAAATTCGCCCATGCCTGTCCATTTTAGTTCGCTGATTCCCAAGATGTCGATGTTCAATCTTGCCATCTCATGTTTGACCCCCTCCAGCTTACCTTGATTCATTGATCTGACATTCCAGGTTCCTAAACAATATTGTTCTTTACAGCATCGGATTTTCTTTTCATCGCCAGACACATCCACAGCTGAGTGTCCTTTCGGCTTTGGCCCAGCCGCTTCACTCTTTCTGGCGCTACTTGGAAATACCCTCTGCTCTTCCCCAGTAGCATATTGGACACCTTCCGACCTGAGGGGCTCATCTTCCGGCGTCATCTCTTTTAGCCTTGTGATACGTTCCATGGGGTTTTCTTGGCAAGAATACTGGAGTGGGTTGCTATTTCCTTCTCCAGTGGACCACATTTTGTCAGAACTCTTTGCCATGACCTGTCCGTCTTGGGTGGCCCTGCACGGCATAGCTTATGGCTTCACTGAGTTACACAAGCCCCTTCGCCACAACAAGGCAGTTTATTATTATTATGATTATGATTATTATGATTATTATTTATATAGTGCTTATAACAGTTACAGTATTTGGAGTGCCAAGTGCTCAGTAACATTGCCTCAGAGTAAAGCTGTGCTGCACTGAGTTTTACCTGGCGCAAATGTCATCAAACTGGAAATTGAAAAAGAAACATACCTTAAAGCTGACTGAAGTAAGATCATTTGTAGCTAGTACTTAACTTTAAAAAAAGGTTAGAGACACTGGGGGGGGGGGGTTGCCATTAACTCACAGCAGGCAGTACTTTAAAAAAAATTAAAAACCACACATACACACAGCCACTGAGCTCAGCTTGGTGCCCCTTCAGGTCACCCACCCCTAAGGCCCGCTGTGATGGGTCTAATGTTCTTAATTAATTTGCAAGTCTCAGAATATTCCTTTTCCTGATGCACAGCTGTGTGTGTGTGTGTGTGTGTGTGTGTGCCTTCAGATTCTGTGAAGCACTGTCCAGAACATACTCTCTGACCGGGGAGAGTGACTGCTCACAAAGGGGGGTAGCAACTGTTTTGCATGGGTTGGGGTGGGGCCTCTTCCAAACCATCACACCCTTCATCCATTTGGCACACCCTTTAAATAGCCGCGGCCACTCAAAAACGCATTTCCACTCCGGGGACAAATAAACAGAGGTTTGATCATCGCATCCCGCCAGATTGACACGTGGAAGAGGTGGGTGCCAAGCCAGGATTATTAATAGTGCCGCTGATTAGTCAGGGGAAAGGTGAATGCGATGCCACCACCGTCCCCTGAGCATCTGACACTGGCGGCGGGGGGGGGGGGGCATCGCATTCCCCACATAGACAAGGCAAGGCTGCTATATAAGTGGGGTGCCCACCCGGGTTTCACCTTCCCGCGAGCACCTCCCAGCCAGCCTTTCCCGGTGCGCCTCACAAGCATCGGACAGGTAAGTTTCACAGGAGGGGGAGAGAGAGAGAACCCCCTTATTACACCAAGATGGATCTGCCTTTGGATTGGGGCGGGCAGCGGTACAATCCCCCCCAGCCGCCACCCCGGTCAAGTCAAGCAAACTTCTCCGCGGGCTGCTGCCCGGAGGAGACGACGACGCGAGCGTCTTTCCTTGCCCGACGAAGGAAGCATGGGACGGAGGACGCCGGGGACAAGGCTGCGAGGAGGACTTGGGGAGCAGGGAGTGGGAGAGGGGGTGAAACACACGGAGCCGGACTGAGGGGAAAAGATGCCTCTCAAGCCAGGGTGTGCGCCGCCCCAAAGACAGCTCCTGGAGTTGGGCGGAAAGAGAGAGGCTGGCTAGCCGGGCTCTGGTGGGGTGATACTTCTGGCGCGCTGGAAAGCCCAGGAGATGATGAGCAATCCCTCCCTGCAAGGGTGCCCACCCCCGCCTCCAGGCGCCGTCATCTGCTGTGCCTTAGCTGGGGTCTTTGTTACCCCGCCACCCCCCTCCGCAGAAATGTTTGCAGCCGAATTGCTTGGGTTTCCGTTTGCTCGCCCCAGTAGCAGTTTGCACTTTTTTGAGCATCCCTAGTGGCCTTCGCCAGGTGTGTGTTTAGTCCGTTATATATGCGTGCTACTTGCCCCAGTGTAAATGTGTTTAATCTGGCTGGGGAGAAAGTGTGTGTGTGTGTGTGAGTGAGAGAGAGAGAGAGACAGAGACAGAGAGACTGCAGTTGATTGCACAAGAGCCAAATCGGGAAATTGAAGGATGAGGAAGGAGTATGCACCAGTTTGTGGCTTGGTGGTCCAATGAACACTCAGGTTTCAAAGAAGATAGAAGAGCTGGAGATGTCTGGGGTCCAGGGGGCTGCTGAGTAAGGCCTCGGCAATGAGGGACAGTGGGTATCAGGAGTACAGAAGAGAAGAACAGGAGCTACTAACATGGCATCAGGCTCCTTCCTTCCTGGTTCTCTCTCAAGTTTTTTCTCAAGTCTAAACTTGAGACTTTTCTCAAGTCTAAACTAAGCCAGGGTGTGCGCCGCCCCAAAGACATCTCCTGGAGTTGGGCGGAAAGAGAGAGGCTGGCTAGCCGGGCTCTGGTGGGGTGATACTTCTGGCGCGCTGGAAAGCCCAGATGATGAGCAATCCCTCCCTGCAAGGGTCCCCACCCCCGCCTCCAGGCGCCGTCATCTGCTGTGCCTTAGCTGGGGTCTTTGTTACCCCGCCACCCCCCTCCGCAGAAATGTTTGCAGCCGAATTGCTTGGGTTTCCGTTTGCTCGCCCCAGTAGCAGTTTGCTCTTCTTGAGCATCTCTATTAGCCATCTCCAGGTGATTTTTCTTTAAGGTCTGTTAGATGTGCCTGCTACTTGCGGAAGTGTAAATGTCTTTAGTCTGACTGGGGAGAAAGTACATGTACATGCGAGGGAAAGGTGCGTGTGCATGTGTGCGTGTGTGTTAAAGTCTGCAAAGCTTGCAGTTTATTGCACAAGAGACAAATAGGAAAGTTGAAGGATGAGGAACAAGTATGTGCCAGTTTGTGCCTTGGTTGTGCAATGAATGCTCTGGTTTCAAAGAAGATAGCAAAGCTCCAGGTTTGCGATGTGCAGTGTAGAGGGGTGCAGCTTTGGCTGGACCTTAGGGCCAAGGATCCAGGACCCCGAAGCCCAGGGGGGCCCAAATGAACACCCAGAAAGTAGCAGGTGATGGGGGCATCAGGAACAAACTCCATTGTGTACTTGTAGCCATGATGGTGCTATGAGTGAAGTGAGCTGAAATGCAGAACTGCACATGCTCAGAGCTTGTCTGCTTTTAATTCAGGGGTGGCAAATAGTTGCATTGTTGTTCTAACATATCAAGGATGTAGAAGCAGCTGGAAAGCATGGAGTGGCAGTTAGGGTTGTGTGCTTTACAGCTGAAGTAATGCGTGTGGCCATTTCAAGCCCCCATCACCACCTTCACCACCACCACCACCACCACTGTAAGACCATGAAGTCCAGGGTCTAAAACTACCTAGCTGCACCACTGCGGATGGCTGTCTTGGTGGTCCTTACAAATGTTCTGAGATTCAAGGCAAGTCTCCCCCACCCCCAGGTTTGCAAAACAAAGAAGAGTTATACGCTTGTGCTACGAAATTGATCTACTTTTGATGGGAGAAGGGGTGCTATTAAAAAGAAAGAAGCTGGCCTGGGGCATAACGTTTCTTCCATAGATGGTTACTTACTAATACAGGTGTCATGTCTTCAAAAGGTTGCAGGGTCCAACATGTTTCATACATCCCTTTATCATTGAACCAATCCTTTGAAGCCTGGAGAAAGGGTTGCTCCCTGAAGAAGAGTTCCGTGTAACTCTCAAGCTTGCTGTCCTTATAACCTGATCAACAAAATTTGTCCCAACCATCATCTGGTTCATTTGGGATCTGGCATACTGCCTGCTGCTATCCACGTTTCGTTTATGTAAAGTGAAACTGGGATGGTGGTGGTGGGTGCTTGAGTCACAGCAGCAGCAGCCAGAGCATCTTTTCTTCTGGTGGTGGGTCAAACTTTGGTGCACCGTTGTGACCTGAGATGTCTGGAGTCCAGGGGGCTGCTGAGTAAGGCCTTGACAATGAGGGACAGTGGGTATCAGGAGTACAGAAGAGAAGAACAGGTGCTACTAACATGGCATCAGGCTCCTTCCTTCCTGGTTCTCTCTCAAGTTTTTTCTCAAGTCTAAAACTCAAAGATCCTGAGTTTTCAGTCAAGATCTTTAGCAGCCTCCCCCAAATCCAGAATGGACAAAGAAACCAAAGTACAACATGGGATGCTTCAGTTCAGACCCCAAAGGCAGAGATCTGTGTGTTTAAATCAGGATCTGACAGAACCAAGTAGATTTAACAGCAAAAAGGACACCTGGATGAGGGGGTGGGGCTCAAGCCACTCTCCATCCAGGATTTGCCTCCTCTGCACCCCTGGACATTTTTCTCTCTTTGATCCTGGAACTGGGGAGGAAAGTGCTGGGGAGGGAAAGGGGCTGTGGGGAGGTATGGGAGAGGAGGGGGACTCCACACACCACACAGACCAGGCTCTTTTTGCTGTTAAAACCTGATCTTACCCCAAACCCAGTTGATCGCTGTGGACCCAAGATGCATTTCTGCCAGATAAAGAGTTCTGTATCATTGCAAAGCTTGTATTTCTCCTATAGCAGTAAAAGGCAATGAGAGTGTTTCCCCCCTCCTGTTTTGCACATTGTATAACAGATGATACAAGAGGGGTGGGCAAATTGTGGCCATCCAGATGATTTGGCCTACAAGGCCTATCATACCGCACCATTCGCTATGCTGCCTAGGGAAGATGTGAGTTGTAGGCCAGAATATATGGAGGTCAACAAGTTGTCGAGCCCTGTTGTATTGTCCGTCTGGAACCAGGGAATTGGACAAAGCTGTCAATGGCAACATTGACCAGGATATTTCACATGGCTTATGAGAGCCTGTTCCAACCTGGTGCCCTGCAGTGGTATCAGACTATAACTAAGGTGATGGGAGTTGTAGTTTGACACATCTGGAGGGTGCCAGGTTGAGGGAAGCTGGTTTAAGAGTTTCACAGAGTTTCACACTTTTGTTCTCCTCCTCCTCCTCCTCCTGGCTTACACTTGCTGACCCAATAAAGGCTTTACAGCACAATCCTATGCACCTATGGCACCTTACTCCAACTTGGTGCCCTCCAGATGGGTCTGACTACAACTCCCAGGATTCCTGATATTGGTCATGCTGGCTGGGGTGGGGCTGATAGGTGACGTCTGAAACATATTGAGCACACCAGGTAGGGTAAGGCTGTCATGTGGATGCTGCGATGCTCTTTAGTACTGTTGCTCTGCTGTTTTCAAACAGTTGACTTCAGGAGGGGAAGGGCTGCAGCAAAGCAGGATTGTGCTATGAGTTCAGCTCTCCTGTTCTTCAACCACTAAAGAAGGAGAGGCCCTGTCTTGGCAGTCCATTCTAGCCCTACCCTGCTATTCTCATCTAAGTGCTCCAGCTTGATGTGGGTATCTCTTTAGGTCCCATTGATCTCAGAAGCCTCTGCCACATTTTTATTGGAAGCCATAAAATAAATGAGGCGTTGATGGCCCCAAGGACTGATTTCACTTCTGCACCTTGTGATGAGAGCCTTTCCAAGAGTCTGTCTTATCTGAGGCTCAGCCTCCCCACTGAGCACCTGCACAAAAGCCTGTTAGCAGCTCCTGCCACCCCGCTCTTGCCCAGATCATTAGCAGGCATGGCAGCATATTTACTGTGTGCTGTTTAAAGGCCTCTTGATACATGTGTGGCATGCACAATCCATGTGTGGCATGCCCTGCTGTGGGGATGGGGAGATAGAGGTCAGTACATCCATCCTCAGACAACTGACTAAATGTAGCAAGCAGTTAAACTGGAGTGATGGGAACACATATGGCCCCGTCATATGCAACTCTGTTTATAGGACAACTCAAAGAAACAATCTTTGATTCTGTAGTGTGGTGTAGTGGCTAGAGTGTTGGACTGGGAGCTGGGAGATCCGGGTTCTAGTCCCCACTCGGCCATGGAAGCTCACTGAGTGACTTTGGGCCAGTCACAGACTCTCAGCCCAACCCTCCTCACACGGCTGTTGTTGTGAGGATAAAACGGAGAGGAGGAAGATAATGTAAGCTGCCTTGGGTTCCTTGCAAGAGGAAAAAAGGCGGGGTATCAATGCAATCAATCAATCAATCAATCAATCTGCAGAACTGCCTCCTACAAGCCTAGCATATGGTGGCATTACATAGATGGCATTTTTGTCATCTGGGGTTATGGAAGGGATAGCTTGGAGATTTTTTACCAAGTTTATCAACACTGTCCATCCAATGATAAAATTTACCAGTTAACACCACAACTGAAAACCCAAATTTACCTTTCCTGGATGTCCTGTTAACCATTGAAAACCATCAAATTGTCACAGATTATGTTGTAAAACTAAAGATTCCAACTTGCCCAGTCATGTCATCTGAACCATCTAAAGAAGAACATTATATATGGTTTGGGTCTTAGGATAATACACATTTGTAATAACAAAGAAATCTTCTCAAGAAGATGTAACAAACTTAAAGAACATCTCCAACAATGCGGATACCCTAGTCACGTCACTGACTAAACCATCAGTCGAGCCTCAGTAATATCCAGGGATACCCTTTCTTGTGATGCAAAGGCTAATTCTTGGACGTGAGCATGCTCCGGGAGAGAGTGCAGGACAGGAAGGCCTGGCGTGCTATGGTCCATGGGGTCACGAAGAGTCGGACACGACTGAATGACTGAACAACAACAACCATCCTGCTGCCCCTAATTACTACAAGATAATTAATGATAGTTACCCTATTATATCCTACTGTGCTTGTTTAAGGGAAGCTATTAATTCTCCACAATGCATCCCATTCAGAAAAACATCCATTCTGCGTTCCTTGTGAGTTAAGGCTGCACTTAAACAAGATACTTGCAACCCAGGATCATACGTTTGTAAATCAACATGTAACCTGCAGTTACCTCCAAGAAACCTCTTCTTTCAGGAACACAGTTACTAACAAAATCTATTGCATAAGACAATCGTTAACATGCACTACTACTAATGTGGCTTATTTAATGGAATGTAAAAAAAATGGATGTCCCCTGCAATATGTAGGGAAAACAACAACGGACCTAAGAACAAGATTCTATAACCACAAATCTGAGATTCTTACCAAAAAACTGGATCAGCCTGTTGCGAGACATTTCAACTCACCTTCACATAGCCTCTCGGATTTACAGTTGCTTCTGATAGAACAAACAAAAGACAATGGCATGCTTAACAAAAGGGACAATTTCTGGATCAATAGACTGAGAACTCTTAGTCCCAATGGCCTTAATCTAGAGGACAATTCATGAACATTATACCATCATACCTCTGTTTTTTTCTCCTAAGGAATTTTCATCTCAGGCATTCCAAACTGCCACTCCTGATACCCATTTAACAGCACAGCTACTGATGAGGGCAGAAGCCAAAACATTTAGCTGAAATACATTTTTGGAATTCTCTGTTGTTAGTCTTTCTATCTTTCTTATATATTCTACATTAAGACTGACTGCATCCACAGTGGATCCAGAGCCTCCTTGTTGCTTTGCTGT
The DNA here is from genome assembly GCF_057233095.1 of Heloderma suspectum. Taxonomy (NCBI): domain Eukaryota; kingdom Metazoa; phylum Chordata; class Lepidosauria; order Squamata; family Helodermatidae; genus Heloderma; species Heloderma suspectum. The sequence continues at coordinate 40,984,725 of NC_139464.1, read as the reverse complement.
TGTGCCATGTGACAAAACGGTATATTGTTTTAACTGTCTGTTATAATGTCTGGTTTGCATGGTTGATGCATTATAACATGTCTCTTTAAGGCATTGGTAAGTAGGTGGGAGGCAGGACCTGGAATGTTCAGAGTTTAAATACTGGAGAATAACAGGAGCAGGGTTGGTCTTGAAGGGAGATAGCGTTTTGTGGCTTGAGGGTTAGGAAGGTCTCTGGGCTCGAGCTTTGGGGATGGATAGATTCCTTGGGAGGTGGAGGGAGGTTTCATTATTAACTTTCAAGATTATTATTAGATGGGGGTAGAATAGGCAAGGATTTAATAAAAACGTGAAACAACCAAATGTTACACCAGCTAACTTGAAACATCTTATCCTTTGTAAATGAAGTTTAATTTCTATTTTGTTAATACAAATCATGTCATTCTTGGTCTCATTATCAACGGGGAAAAGGTTTGATGATAATAAGAATGCAATAAGCTACAGTCACAATACCTGTACACACAAACATACATAGAAATTGAAGGTTCTCTCCTAGCTAAGACAAGAGTGGTGGCAGAAACAGTTTTAAAGGTTTGCAAATTAAAAGAGGTTTTCTCAGCAGTAGGAGAAAAACACCTCTGTAGTGGATTTTTGGGTTGTTATGGTGATATCCCTTCCTCACACACTCGTTCTCTGGTTTTCCCTAAATGAAAAGGTTGAGGGAATATAAAGGTATTAAGAATTCTAGAGTTAGAATTTGTACCTGATGCTGTGGAGATTGTCATGAGGAATGGTGATGATAATAATCCCATGTGGGGAAAGGCTGGATACACCACATGCCACTTTACTGCAACCTCCCTCTCTCTCTCAGTGTGTGTGTGTGTGTTGCAAAAGAGACAAAATATTTAAATATGACAAATATGTCTTAGAACAGTCATGGAACTAACTAGAGGGAAGACAACCCTGGACTAAACCACAGTGTGAACCCAAGATCTCGTGTGAGAAACAGTGTGCACAGTGCTATTAAATGCAGCATGTGCATAAGTGATATGTGGCCCAGAAAGTCCAATATGTTCACACTTAATTTCAAAAGAGGAAACATCTTTTTTAAAAGCAAAGGAATTCAAAGGAAATGGAAAGGGAGAAGCAGGACAGTTGCATGTTATCTTAAACCAGAGGTTCAGAACCATAATCACTAGGCCCTGCATGGGTCAGATGACATCAGTGGGTGTGGCCATACCCACTGACATCATTGCCCCACCCTTTTGATGCTGAGGGATGCAGAGTCCCATGACTCTCTCAGCATGGAGAAAGGGACTCAGCCAACAGTGGGAGGAACAGCCACTCCTAACAGCTGTTCGGGGATAAGGGAGAACAGCCTTGGTGGGCTGAATGGCCGAGTTTGCAAAGTAATCCTCAAGCAACTTATCTTTAAGATCCAGCAGTCAAAACTGTAGAAAGTGCACCACTGGTAACACCAGTTAGCTGCTTGAGCAAAAAATACATGCTCTGCGATACCACTCCAACTGGCTTGGCACTAGGAGCAGGAGGCACCAGTCTTTGAAAGTTCGACAAAAGGTATGCCCCGAATTGCTTTGGTTTGTTAGCCCCTGTAGCTGTCTGCACTTTTTTGAGCATCCCTATTGGCCATCACCAGGTATGTGTTTTCTTTAAAGTCTGTTATAGATGTGTGCTACTTGCCCAAGTAGTCTGGCTGGAGAGAAAGCGCATGTGTATGCATGTGCGTGTGTTAAAGTCTGCAAGGTCTGCAGTTTACTGCATAAGAGACAAATTGAGAAGTTGAAGGATGAGGAAGGAGTATGTGCCAGTTTGTGGCTTGGTGGTCCAACAAACACTCTGGTTTCAAAGAAGATAGTGTGATGCAGTGGTGCAACTATGGCTGGACCTCAGAGCCAAGGGCCCAGGACCTCTAAGCCTGGGGGCCCCAAATGCCCACCCAGAGAGTGGCAGGTGATGAGGGCATCAGGAACAAACTCCATTTTATACGTGTCTTCATGACTGAAGTGAGTTGAAATGCAAAACTGCACAAGCTCAGAGTTTGTCTGTTTTTCATTCAGTGTTGCCAAATAGTTGCATTATTGTTGTTCTAACGTGCCAAGGATGTAGAAGCAGTTGGAAAGCTGGATTCGGGCAAAATGTTTATTCCATAGATCATTACTTACTAGTACAGTTGTCATGTTTTCAAAAGGTTGGATGGTCCAACATGTTTTGTATGTCCTTTTATCATTGAACCAATCCTTTGAAGCCCGAAGAAAGGATTGTTCCATGAAGAAAAGTCCTGTTTAACTCTCAGACTTGTTGTCCTGACAATCTCACCAACAAAATTTGGTGTGTCAAGGAAAGATTTGGTGCACTGTCATAACCCAAGACATCTAGAATCCAGGGGGTTGCTGAGTAAGGCCTTGGCAAGGAGGGACAGTGGGTATCGGGTGTATAGAACAGGTGCTACTATTATAGCATCAGGCTCCTTCCTTCCCGGTTCTCCCTCTCTCTCTCTCTCTCTCTCTCTCTCTTTCTCTCTCTCTCTCTCCCCCCCCCTCAAAACAGAGTTTTCAGTCAAGATATTTAGCAGCCTTCTCCAAATCCAGAGTGGACCAAAGAGACCAAAGCACAACCAGGGATGCTTTGGAGCCAAAAGCAACAGTCAGAGGCCATGCCAGAACAGGCTACAGAAAGTGATCCCTGACACATTAGCCAGAGGCGACAGGATATGCAGGCTCCCCAGCGTCTGGATGGCTATGTAGGCTTCCTTGGTCTGGAGGAGTTTAGGATTGGAGTGGCGGGGGCACGGTGTTGGGGCTCTGGAAGGTCCCCAGCACCATGTGGCTTCTGCCTTCTTCCACAAACAAAAGTTGTTCACACGTCTCTTCAAATGCGTGGCAACTGTCACTCTTCATTGACTAAAGTTAGACCCATCATGGGCCGGGACTTAGAGATACAGTGGCGGGGCACCTGTCACTTTTTAGTTTGACAAAAGGTATGCCCCGTATTCTTCTTGGCACAAATGTCATTAGTGCTTGTTAGGCAACAAGGAAAAGTGGTGATTTGCCACCAAACTTTGGTGGTAAATTACTGCTTCTTCCCTTTGCCTGGCATTGCAGTAGCACTGGTTTATGTTAATGTAACATCATGAGCACTGGTGCTGGGACAGCACTGGATCCTGCCCTATATACTTGGACTTCCAAAGAGCTATGGACAAAATCCCTACCAAAGACTCCTGAGTAAAATCAGCATCTTTGATTTTGAAATCAACAATCTTTTGGTCAGTATCTAATTAAGCAACAGGAGGCAAATAAGAGTAAGTAGGCAGTTCTCTGTGGAGGTAAGTAAGCAATGGGTTCCCTCAGTGATCTGTATTCAGAGGGACGGGTGCTATGTAATCTGTTCATAAATGAACTGAACAAAGGTGAGCAATGAGGGAGGCAAGTCTGCAGATGACGGGATGGTGAAAAGTAAGCAGACAGAGAAGGGCTCCAAAAGGATCTCTCCAAACTGGGTGAACAAGAAACAAAACAGCAAATGCGGTTCAACTTAAGTAAATATAATGTGATGCGAATTGAAGCAATCACACACAGCCCTTCTGCAAAACCCTAACCACATATACACAAAAGGGCTCTGAACTGATGGTGACTGATTAAGAATGAGATTTTAGAGTTCTTTCTTATAGCTGTATTCAGATACAGTGAAGGCCATACTTGTTGCTGCCAGCAGAAGCTAAAACAATGCACAGTAGTTGCTCTTCACACTGTGTACCTTTTAACTGATAAGGGATGCTTCTTTCTGTACTGTGAGAAACTTATTTTGCTGCCAAAGGAGAAAGACCTTGGGAAAGGCGGGAGCGAGCAGCGTGTTCGTTCCACGCAAAATATAGATACAATTCAGAACGATTGGCATGCTCCTGGATTTGCTGCAGCAGCCCACCAATATTGCCAATCTTGCTCAATCAGCCTAGATCACAATGTGGGGAAAATCTGTGAGGGCTGAGCGAGTAGCCCATCCTCCCCTGTGGGGACTGTTTGTAAACATTCAGGCTGATTGTATCCAGATGCCAAAATGCTGTAATTACCAGTATGTGCTTGTGATAGTCGACATGTTTTCCAAGTGGGTCAATTTACAGGCCAAGTCATCTAAGAACTGTGTAAAATCCTGAGAATCAAACAGAATCTGCACTGCCCTTACCATCCACAGTCAGCAGGTAGAGAGACAGAATGGACTCTTAAAGAACGGTTAAAGTTGTGTGACGAGCTAGAGCCAAATGCTCAGATGCACGGCCACCAGCTCTCATGAGGAGCATGCCCAGCAGGGTTAATGGACTGAGCCCACATGAAATCCTCATGGCAAGGCCAAGGAGGCTTCTGGTCTCTCCTCCATGTGCTAAAGAACTTTTTTATTGAGAAAACTATTAGAATACTACGAAGAACTGAGGAAATGTGTCAAAGCCTTTCATTCGCAGGACAAAGAAGCCTTGCTGGCTCCACCTGATTCAGGCCACTGTATCAGCCCAGGTGATGAGGTGTACGTAAGTTCTCCAGAGGAAGAACACCTCACAACCCTGGTGGAAAGGCCCGTGCTGGGTGATCCTAGTCACCAACACTGACGTCAAGTGCCACGGTCTCTCCAGGTGGGTCCACGCTTCCCACTGCAAGAAGGTGCTGAGATCTATCAATGCCAGTCAAGAGATGACAACAAGGGACAGAGACAACAATCCAGGGAAACCTCCACAGAAGCAGACAACTTCAGAAGTGCACTGCTGTACCCAGGCTCCCAGAAGTACAACCTGAGTTCAAGGAGAGAGGACATTATTGAGCAACCCACTTCCTGACCTGCATTGGGAAGGTTGGAGCAGCTGCCCTGCCTGGTCCCCTGTTTGGATTTTCCCTATTTGGACTTCTCCTAGTTTGGAAGAGCTACTTTGTAGATCTTTGGTGCCATCCGAAGGCCATAATAATGCCCTGCCACTCCTAAGAAACCAGTAAGGTTCTGTCCTGCTGAGTTGGCAAAGTCCAGCAGTGGGCCTAGCGCCAGCTGATGGAAAACTGATCATGAGACCAGAAGATGTCGTAATGATTTTGGACTTTGGGTAATAAAGGAACACTGGAAGGTTGGGATAAGAATCATGTTGTAACTATGGGGAACTTGGCAGCAAGGAATGTTAAATTGTCTAAGTGTTGGATATATATGCATCTCCCAACCCAATAGATATCCCACGGTAGGGTAAGAAGAGTTACACCCTGTATAAAGACCAAATCTAATGTTTCAGAATGGGTTAAGTCCCTGTTGAAGTGTCTTATTGTTGGTATTATTGTTCCCATAATCATATATGTATTCATACAGCTTGTGATCTGTGCCTGTAAAGGTTGTATCTCAAGGACCAGCAAGTCCTTGCAAACAATGCCTGCCACCGAAATGAAGTTGTTGATAATGAAAGAAATGTAAAGTGAGTGGAAAAGAAAAGAGGAAGTTTTGAGAGTTATGGTAATAAAGCTTAAAGGTTGGCTAGAGGCCTCCCCGATGAAGAAGGCACTGGCCAAAAGGAGGGACTGAAGCAGAAAAATACCACTTGCATTGCCAGCATGGGGATGTGTTGCTGAGGTGCTGGGAGTCATGTAGGCAAAAGGACACAGTGATTGAATTAGTGCTGGAGGACGGTGGCTGATTAACTTACTGCACGTGAGTCACAATGCCTAGCAGGGCCCTTGTCTGTGGAAACTGGAAAACTTCCTTTGAAGGAAGTTTGTAGCCCTCAGCGCTGCACCAAATACTGGCCAAGGCTTACGTCATGTGCCTTGTTTACTTGTTTGTATAAATACCAAAGTCTCCTACTGTCCTGGGTCCAGTCCCAAGGGGCCATGTTGGCAAATCTTGACTGCACCACACCTTGGTGTTCTGGTAATAAACATCTGCTCAAACATAAGTCGGTGTCCGTTCCCTGGCCAAGCACAGCAAGAAGGTAAATTTCTGCATACATGTATGTATGTATGGCTGTTCAGGGACCCCCCGATCTGACTCAGAAGCTGCTTCCTGGCTTCGGAGGTGGGCCCAATTCAGCTCGGGCAGATTCAGGGGGCCCTGACCTGACTCGGACCCAAACCTGAAGCAGGATTTGGATGCTGAACCCTGCTTCAGGTCCCTCCCTGATGCCCCTGCACAGCCTCCCAGCTCCTCACCTTGCCGCCAACCCCTCCTCTGACACCTCTGATGCCGACGCCTCCACCGTCGCCTTTTCCACCTCCGCCACTGCCGCCTCTGCTACGGCCTTCTCACTGCCGCCTTCTCTGCCGCTGCCCTCGCTGCCTTCACCACCACACTCTCTGCCTCCTTCACCACTGCTGTCGCCAGGTCCTGAGGCCAGGACGTGCACTGACTCCTATTGCAGGGAGTCGCTATTTTTAAAATGGCCACCTCCTGGAAGTTCCTGGGAGTTGCCATTTTTAAAATGGTAGCTCTCTGCAACAAGAGTCGGCGCGCGTCCAGGCCTCAGGACCTAGCAGCAGCGGTGACGGCAGCAGCAGAGAAGGCGGCATTGGGGATGGCGGCGGAGAAGGAGGAGGCAGCGGCAACGGAGGCGGCAGCAACAGAGGCGGTGGCAGAGGTGGGCAGTTCAGGTAAGGACCTGGAGGCACCAGCGTGGCTGGGTAAGGGGTGCTGAAGCTCCGAAGTGTACCGAGCGCTTCGGAGAGCCCCCGACCCACTCCGGATCCCTTCGTGCCCCCTCTGCTTCACCTCAGAAGGGGCTCAAAGTGACCCAAAGCAGCCCCCTTCGACTTGGGGTTCGGGCCTCAGGCCGAAGTGGTGCACAGCCTTAATCTATCTATCTATCTATCTATCTATCTATCTATCTATCGAAGAACGAAGTGGTGCATAGCCCTAATCTCTCTCTCTCTCTCTCTCTCTCTCTCTCTCAGAGAGAGAGAGAGAGAGTTTGGCTTCAGTCTGGTGTTTAGAAGCCTTCTTCCATATGATGCCCTCCAGGTATTTTGGACTACAATGCCCAGCATTCCTGACTGTGCTGGTTGGGGCTGATGGGACTTGAAGTCCAAAACATCTGCAAGGCAATTTAAACCACTGTGGCTCAAATTGATTGTGCAAACCCAGCCATTACAGTCAATAGACTTTACTCCCAATTAAATATCCATAGGATTGCAGCTTCATTGCCACCAGGTTAGCAGATTGGGGATACTGCACTACAGCTTTTGCAAGCCTGATGTGTGCCAAATGACTTGGACTACAACCCTCATCACATAAAAGGTCTCAGGATAATGGGAGTTGTAGGTCAACACATCTGAAGGGCACCAATAGTAGTTCAGTGGGCTTTCTTTTCTTTTTTAAAAAAAAGACCATTACTAGTTTATTAACTGGATGAATACTAGTCAGGGTGGCCAGATGCAAAGAGATATGCCCCCCCACCCCATACATTAAATAACTGTGCAGAAACAGTGGGATTACAGGAGGTGCAGCTTGGCATGGAGGAGTGACAAAAGCTGTGTAGCTGCGGAAACTCCTCCACAGAACAAGCAAATGAGATCTTCAGATAGTAGAGTGTGGGACTTCAACCAGAGGGAACTGGGTTCGAATCCCCCCACTGGCTGCCCTTGAGCCAGTTACTACCTCTGTGTAGAACATTCCCCACAGATTTGTTGTGGGAAGGAAGAAACACATGAATGTTACCCGGAGCTGTTTGGAGGAGGGCTCGGTGGGATCAAACATACAAAGATGCTTTATCGAGATATGCTTCTAACAAAGTCATGTCCTCCTATTCCTTTGGGAGACACCCCCCATACACACACACACAATTTTTCTTCCACTGCACTGTCCCCACTGCTTGACCTTGGGATGCCCCCTCCCTTCACTGGCTTCCTGCCTCTGCCACGTCCCCATTGTCCCGAGAGCAGAATCTCCCAATGGGACCCAAACATCACTTCTCCCAGCCAAAACAACCATGAACGCCGCGCCGCGCTGGTTCAGTCTCCCTCTCCAGCCTTTGTGTAGTGCTCCCACTGGCTTCCATCCTTGATGGAACACAAAAGGGGGATGCATTATGGCAAGGAGTGAAGCAGGTATTGCCTACTCTAAGTTTTGGAGTGCCCTTGTACAAAAAACCCTCCGCAGGCCCCTTCCTTAGAGAGTGTACCTTCTCACTGCCATTGTCAGTAGCTGCTATTGCCCCTCTTTCTCATCATTGGTACCACTTGCTCACCTGACAGGCAGAGATCAGTGAGCAAGTAGCCCGTGGCACCTCCTGCTCCTCCTCACCACCATCTTTTTCTGGGTCAGACTGAAAGGCAATTGAACAAGCAGGTTGCAATGGTGAAAGGAGATGCAACTCCATAGGGCTCTTGTCAGTGGGCTCTTGCTGGTGTGTGGGCCAGTGGTGTAGTGGTGGCAGGTTGCACCGGGGCATCGCTCCGGCACTCCGTGGCACCCAACCAGGTCGCAGTCTGCTAGAGAAGGAGGAGGGAGCAGAGGGAGTGCAGGTGGCTGCCTCTCAGCTGCCTCTCATCTACTACGCAGAGCCGGCCACACAAAGGAGCAAGCGAGAGAGGGAGCCTGAGGGAGCTCTGCAGCCTCCTCTTCCCACCCACCCCCATTAATTCTTGAACATTAATGTCTACAGTAAGCAGAATTGCCAAATGCAACCTGCTCTGTCAGCTACACTTTTTGGTACAAGGTTGGCATGTATCTCTGGGCAAACAATCCCTGGTGGAGGGAAGGGAAACAGAAAAAAAATCAGTTGGGGAGAGAGGAGAAAGAAGGGGTGTGTGTGTGTGTGTGTGTGTGTGTGTGTATTTCAATCCAGCTAGGTGTGTGGACATTTCTGTTGCAGGATGGGAGAAATATAATGAAGAAGAGCTTAGGAAAGGCTAATGGGTAACGCTGGGGTGCTAAGGGAGTGTGCAAGGGCGCTGTTTAAATGAGAAGGTCCAGGAGGGCTGAGTTGAGAGGGTGAAGTTTCCATAGAGTATCGTATTTGAAAACCTAAAATGTTTGTGTTTGAGTGGGTGAGTGAATGAGTGAGTGGATGAAAAAGATTAACACCCCTGTATTTTTTCTCAGACATCCAGCTGAAATACCCCTGCCTAACTCTCAGCTGCACTGTTTTTGGATCCCAATTGAAGACTGTATATCTTACAAGGTTGTACAATCTTAGAAGGGGGCGTGGCTGTCAGGGTGTGTGGCTGTGACTGTCATGAAGGGACCCTGCACTTCTGAATTTGCCACTACACTACTGCTCCAGCCCCTCTCCCAGTGTGCAGCTTTGGCCATATGAGCAGAAATGAGGAGAAGGGCGCTGTCCCCTCACCCTTTCCTCTTTCTAAATCTTTTTTGCACTTTGCCTCTCCCGCTCTTGTCTTCCCACAGTTGCAAGGATGGCTATGACTGACCTGCTCAGTGCTGCCGATATCGAGAAGGCGGTGGAAGCCTTCGCAGGTGAGATGCTGCGGAGCCGGGATGGAGGCAGGGACAGAGATGGGAAGCGGGGGCGGGGGTGGGACTCCATGGATGTTGTCCTCTGCTAACCTCCCTCGGACCACTGCTAGAACAGTGGCATGAAACGCTTCGTTGGTTTTTGACGGCGAGATCCAGGGATCCACTGCGGACAAACTCTGCACCGCAGGGAGCAGGGAAGTTTAGGAGCCCCGAGCTTGGCCGCTTCTGCTGGACTTGGGTGCTTCAGCATCGGACTTCGGCAGTCCTCCTCCCACCATTCCCAGCAACGTTTTCCTCTCTTCCCCACCTTTCCAGGGACTCGCCTTCCTTGCCCCAGTCTTGTCTTATTGTCAGTAGCGGTGTTTGTTCGTGCCTTTCGAGTTTGCTTGCATGATTGTCTTAAGAGAGCGATGGGCTTTAGTGAACTGGGGCTGCAGGAGCAGGTTCGGGGGCACCAATGATCCAAGCTTCCCCTGCAGGCTCCCCTCTTTCATTTCTGCAGGCAGCTCTGGTCAGCTGTTGCCACCGATTCAGGACATCGGGCAGGGTGGGGTTAATGGGGGGAAGGGAGTCATCCCCTTCTCCAAACACTCCCAGCTCCAGCATCCCGACATGCCACTTCTTTAATGTGAGGCACTGAGGGCGGCCAGCTGCAAAAGGGGACCGGCTCCTGGACCTTCAGTAGTTATGCAGAAGAGGGAATTTGAGCAGAGGTAGCTTGCATGGCCATGCCAAGCCGTACCTACGGAGACTCCCTCTTCTACAAAACTATTAAAAGTGCAGGCACCCTGACCTCTTTTTCCCCTGGCCACCCTAGAGCAGTCTTCCCCAGCCTGGTGGACTGCAACTCCTATCATCCTCCTACTGGCTGGGGATGGTGGAATTCGTAGTCTGTTCAACACATCTGGAGGGTACCAAGTTGCCGACGCCTGCCCTAGAACCACCATCTTCCAGTTTCCCATTTGGAAGGCTCTGCCCTTTCTATAGCGATTCCTTTGGCAATACGTATCTTTGGACTGAACGGAATATAGAAACATTCATTCCACCCTTCTCCAAACTGGTGCCTTCCAGATGTTTTGGACTACAATCATCCCCAGCCAGCATGGTCAGGAATCCAAAACACCTGGAGGGCATCACCTGGAAGGAATCCATCTGGAAGCACCTTGACAACAATGCCGTGATTACTCGAAGCCGACATGGATTTGTCAAAAACAAGTCCTGCCAGATGAAACTGATCTCATTTTTTGATCAGGTAACCTCCCTTGTAGACCGTGGGAATGCTGTAGACATCATATACCTCGACTTCAGCGAAGCTTTCGACAAAGTGCCCCATGATACCCTGATGAGCAAACTAGCTCGAAGTGGCCTAGATGAAACAACGATCCGGTGGATCCACAGTTGGCTATAGGGCTATATATATATAGTGTGATAGGCTATCACACTATATGTGATAGCCTATCACAGGGGCATTAAAAAAAAAAAAAACTTTTGAGTTCGCGGCCGGGCGAGGCGAGGCGCCTCCCCCCCGGCCTGAATTTCGGCCGGGCGAGGCGGGAAGCCTCCCCCCCCAGCCTGAACTTCGCGGGGGGAGCAGCGAAGTGCCTCCCCCCCACCGCGAAAAGCTTCGAGGACAGGTAAGTGACTTTCGTCCACCCCTAGTTGGCTACAGAATCGGACTCAAAGAGTGCTTATCAATGGGACCTTCTCAAACTGGGGAGAGGTAACGAGTGGGGTACCGCAGGGCTCAGTCCTGGGCCCAGTGCTCTTCAACATTTTTATGAATGACTTGGAGGAGGAGGTGCAGGGAATGGTAATCAAATTTGAAGATGACACAAAATTGGGCGGGATAGCTAATACTTTGGAAGACAGAAACAAAATTCAAAGTGATCTGGATAGACTGGAGCACTGGGCAGAAAACAACAGAATGACATTTAATAGGGATAAATGCCAAGTTCTGCACCTAGGAGAAAGAAACCAAATGCACAGTTACAAGATGGGGGATATGTGGCTCAACCACACTACAAGCGAGAAGGATCTTGGAATTGTTGTCGATCACAAGCTGAATATGAGCCAACAATGTGATGTGGCTGCAAAAATGGCAAATGCTATTTTGGGCTGCATTAATAGAAGCATCGCTTCCAAATCCCGGGAAGTACTAGTTCCCCTCTACTCAGCACTGGTAAGGCCTCATCTGGAGTACTGTGTCCAGTTCTGGGCACCACACTTTAAGAAGGATGCAGACAAACTGGAGAGGGTTCAGAGGAGGGCAACAAAGATGATCAGGGGACTGGAAACAAAGCCCTATGAAGAGAGACTGAAAGAACTGGGCATGTTTAGCCTTGGGAAGAGAAGACTGAGGGGAGAGATGATAGCGCTCTTCAAGTCCTTGAAAGGTTGTCACAGAGAAGAAGGCCAGGATCTCTTCTTGATCATCCCAGAGTGTAGTAGGACACGGAATCATGGGCTCAAGTTACAGGAAGCCAGATTCCGGCTGAACATCAGGAAAAACTTCCTGACTGTAAGAGCAATACGACAATGGAACCAATTACCTGGGGAGGTGGTGGGCTCTCCCACACTGGAGGCCTTCAAGACGAGGCTGGACAGCCATTTGTCAGGGATGCTCTGACTTGGATTCCTGCATTGAGCAGGGGGTTGGACTTGATGGCCTTGTAGGCCCCTTCCAACCCTACTATTCTATGATTCTATGATCATTTTGGACAAGGCTGGTGTAATCCAAACTGTCCTCCAAGGCAGCCTTCTCCAAACCCTCCAGACGTTTTTTTATTTCAATTCCCATCAACCCCAGCCAGCATGTTCAGGAATGCTGGGAGATGTAGTCTGAAACATCTGGAGGGCATCATCATATTGTAGAATCCAAACTATTCTCTCAAGACAACCTTGTCCAAACTGGAACTCTCCAGATGTTTTGGACTTCAACTTCCACAACCCCAGCCAGCATCGCTAATGGTTAGACATTCTGGGAGTTGTAGTCCAAAATATCTGGAGGGCACCATGTTGGGAAGGCTGCACCAAGGCATTCTTACCCTAACCATATGGATCAGGAATAGGCAACTTGGTGCCCTCCAGATGCTTTGAACTGCAGCTCCTATAATCCCTGACCACTGGCCAAGATGGATGGGGCTCACAGGAATTATAGTCCAAGCCATCTGGATAGCACAAGGCTGTGTACCTGTCTAGATCTCAAGCAGAAATCTCAGGTATCTGCAGTAGGGTGGCCAGGTGAAAAAGGTGACAGGGCTCCTGCACCTTTTATTGTTGTGCAGAAGAGGCAATTTCAGCAGGTGCAGCTTCCATACCCCCAATCGCCACCCACCTGCTGCTGAATCCTAAACCACTGCAATGTTACCTTTGTTAACTCTGTTTTTCTCCTTGCTCATGCCTTATAACCTTGGCAAATGCCAAGAAAAGGGCTGAGCCCTGAAGGACACTCATCACAGCCTCAGCCCAAGAAGACCTGAAGGTGAAACTAATCCACCTAAATTGCTTCAGTCCCTGGATCTTCCTCACTCGTATGCTAGCAATCACTCAAGCAATACAGGCAAAAGGAAGGAGCAGAGTCCTCTAGGAATGGACTGATTCCACATGCCCGTCTCCCTCCTCTTTTCGTTCATCGATTCTCTCTGGATTTGCATGCAGTGCTGGAGAAAAGCTGCTGCCCAGATAAAGACACATTGCCTAATCAGGGCACTTCTTGGAGGTCACTGCGTTAGATTTCCCCAGCACCACCTCCAGATTTAGAAGCCCATTGGTGAGAATGACCCCAGTGTCTAATTTCAGAAAAGTTTAAGCTTCAGAAGTCCTTTATTTTATATTTAGTTATTTAAATGGAGGAGGGGAGAGCCAGGGCTGTGAAAGGAGAGCTGCAGTACAGCAGTCTCTGGGTAAATGGCCCAGTTCATATGCATACCCCTCCAACACGCATGCATAAAGCATCCATTGGAGAAAACTTTCAACTACTAGCACACCTTCTTCTGCCATCTGGTGCTATTTATGATCTTCTATCTCTTCTATTTCTGGCCCACCTTCCTGCTTAGGACCTAAGCCTTAGATATACAGGACAGATAACAATTTTAAAATATGAGAATTGAGGCATCACTCTGCTGCATTCTAAATTAAGCCTGTCGTTTAACAACTCTGCCTATGCCTTAGATAGTCGATGCGGATCAGAAAGTTTTTGATCTTATTCTCTAGAAGGGGGGGGTGTATATGTGTAAAACTGGACCACTGAGTTGCTATGCCTCTGTGTCTCTCCCCCAAATAATGTTCTGATTTTAGCCTGTGTTTAAAAAATTATTTTTCCCCTATGATGCCAGCTGCTTTTTTTGTAATCACAAATAAATTACTCACCTATGCCCCCTCTAGTCTGGCCTGCAATCCACAAAAATGGCTAGCTCACATGTATTTCTTCTAAGCCCCCAGCTCACACAGATCTATGTTAGGCACTTGTGGCATATCCTCCACAGCCTGGAAAGGAAAAAAAACAAAAGCAAAATGATAATAATTAGCTTGCAGCCTCTTGGGTCAGTTTCTTGGTTAGGTTGTATATCACCCTTCCTCAACCTGGTTGCTTTCAGATTTTTGGACTACAACTCCCAGAATTCCTGACCTAGGGCTGATGGGAGTTGAAGTCCAAAATATCTTAGGGGTGGTTGTTCTATGTGGTATGGCCTGAAGGCACATGGTATAGCAATTCTGCTAAAGCTAAGTGGCTGTGGTCAGTACTTGAATGGCAAACCACTTGGGATTACCATGTAGGCTGCTTTGAGTTCTATACCTGAAGAAAGCTGAGGTGCTGACTGTAAATTCCTTGCGGACAGGGACCTGTACTGTAAAGTACCATGCACTGTGATTGAACTATTTAAATTGATGAGGTAACGATAAAACATATTTTGGGTGAATTCTGATCACATGAGACCTGGCAAGTAGCTATTTGTACATTTGCACCTCACTGTCTCCATTTACTTCTTGCTTCCCCACCATGACTTAAGCTTTGGTCCCTTCTTAAAAACAAAAAATACATTTGCATCCACCGGTGGTCCTTTGTCCCTCAATCGGCCTTCCAAAAGATAACAAAGGGAACCTCGTTACCTCTGTTGCACACAGAAAATGCTTTAATTTAATTATATACTTTGCATGACCTTCGTTATGCCACCATCAGTGGTGAAATCTATGTATTTCACCATGTAACTGCATTGATCTATACTTAAGTACTACATTCTCCATCCCTTGCAGGTGAACAGGTGAGCTGGCTTCATTAAAAAGCATTGCATTTGAGAGGACTTGTGGTGCTGGACTAGCCTTCCCCAATCTGTTGCCCTAAAGACATTTTGGACTACAGCTCCCATAATTTCGGACCATGAGCTATATGAGATGGCCTGGGGTCAAGGGGAGTTGAAGGCCAAAGCATCTGGAGGGTACTAAATTGGGGGAGGCTGTGCTAGACCTAGGATGGCCCATTCACACATGCAAGCCATCATCACCTGATGTTGGTGTATGAACAGGCATATGTCAACCAGCCCCATAGTTCCTGCATCAGGAAAGTGAATGGATGCTGCACCATCTGCAGAGGGAGAAGGTTGCTAATGTGGCTTGCTAACAACCAGTGTTAACAGAGATACCCTCTTCAATTCTTCCTTTCCTGCAGCTCCAGACTCTTTTAATCACTAGAAGTTCTTTGAGATGGCAGGGTTGAAAAAGAAGAGCCTTGAAAACGTGAAGAAAATTTTCTCCATTCTGGACATGGATCAAAGTGGATTTATTGAGGAGACCGAACTACAGTAAGCAAAGATCGACTATTTATCTGTTTTCAGACTTTATGTACCATCTCATCTGGTAAAAAAAAAAGGCATTAAGGTGATGCACAACAATTAAAAACAATAAAACCATAACATAATACAAACGAGAACATAAGAAATTAGAGCCTTGGCTATAGGGCGGTATAGAAATGCCTTTTCTCTGCCTAAACGTGCATAGGATTACACCCTAAACTACACATTTTTAAAAGCTCAACTGAAAAGTTGTATCACTACACCCTTTCTAAAGGTGAAGTGAGTGGGAACAGGTTGTAGTTCCAGAGGGAATACATTCCATAGTTCGGGAGCAATACAGGAGAAGCCCTTTCATGCCTGCCTGACAAATGGGGCTTTGCGGCTAACGGCACCCTCCGAACGGCCCCTCCTACAGGTCTTAATACTTGGGCAGGTTCATAGCAAGACAGGCAGTTCTTCAGATAGCCAAATCCTAAGCCATTTCAGGCTTTAAATGTTAAACGAACCCCTTGAATTGAGGCCAGAAAGCAATTGGCAACCTGTGCAGGTCTTTCAGGACAGGTGTGATATCCTCCCAATACCATGCACAGGCTAGCAGCCTAGCTGCCACGTTTTGCACTAATTGAAGCTTCTGTTCGGGGATAGCTCCACGAAGAGCACATCGCAGCAGCCTAAGCATGATGTAACCACGGCATAGATAACTGTTGCCAAGTCAGACTGATTCAGCAAAGGTCGCAGCTGGCACACCAACCGTAATTGTGCAAACACACTCCTTGCTACCGCTGCCACCTGAAGATCCAGGGAGAGCAAAGGATCAAGGTGTACTCCCAAGCTATGCACGTGATCCTTGCGGGTTGGGGGGGAAGGTAACCCCTTCCAAAACACTTTGAATCCCAGTCAGTGAGTAAAGCTTTCTACTGAGCAAAAACACCTCCATCTTGTCTGGGTTTGATCACAGATCGTTCACCCTCAACCA
The DNA here is from genome assembly GCF_057233095.1 of Heloderma suspectum. Classification (NCBI taxonomy): domain Eukaryota; kingdom Metazoa; phylum Chordata; class Lepidosauria; order Squamata; family Helodermatidae; genus Heloderma; species Heloderma suspectum. Next base: position 40,968,531 of record NC_139464.1, on the reverse strand, counting down.
GCCCATTATGGAACCCTGGCAACATTCCAGGGTTTGGACTGCTTCCTTGACAAAGAGCAATAGAGCTGGGTGTCATCAGCATCTTGGTAGCACTTTACTCCAAAGCTCCGAATGACCTCTCCAAGTGGCTTCATGGAGTCCAAAGGCTGTGGAGTCAAACACTAATCCCCCAGCATCACCTTCTGGATATGGCCCAATGGAGAGGACTGGAACCACTGCTAAACAGCAGTACCAGGGCCCAGCCCTGGAGGCAGTCCAGGAAGACACCAGGATTGAGGGTATAAAAGGCCTCCGAGAGGTCTAGGAGGACATGTAGGGCTGCACATTCCCATCCAGTTCCCAGCACTGGTCATCCAAGACAAAAGCAGCTTCAGTCCTATAGCCTGGCCAAAAGCCCAGTTGAAATGGTGCCAGATAATACGTTTCATCCAGTGAGCACCCAGCTTGGCTCACATTCACAGGCCGAGCCAAAGGGCTTTACCCAAAATCCAAGAACATTTTCCAGATTTGTTTTACTTGACAGAAATAGAAATGTGCACAAATTGCATTGCACAGTTTGCATGATTTATGCAAGTTGTGGCCGAAATTTGCATAAATCACACAAATTGCACCACACAATTTTATTTACATACATTTTAAAGACCCAGAAAAACCCATGAGCTGGCCCAACCCAATGTCGATCGAGTCAGGCCAGCTTGTGGGGAAATCAAGCAGGGGGGCCAAGCTGATGAAAACTCAGTGAGCTCCACTCCCCAGACGGATTCTTCCAGCATCCCTGCCTCAACCCCTGTTCAACCAGGAAGCCGACCTGGCACTGTCAGGAGGGAGCGGGCGCTCAGGAGCAATAGTGTCCATGGCCCAGGCTATTTGTGTATTCCACAGATCAGAGAGGGACAACATACAGCTCGCCTCACAGGCCAGCTAAAATATGGGTTGTAGCAGTGATATGCACACAGCTTGGTTTAATATGGGGCAGAGGCTGGCTACATATAGGAAACCACGGTATGCATAGACACTGAGCGGCCTTCCTGTAATGGATGCCAGCCTGCAAGAAGGACAATAATTGCCTACGGTAGCCTTCCCCTACCTGGTGCCCTCCAGACAGTTTGGACTGCAAGCACTGAGCAGGGGGTTGGACTCAATGGCCTTGTAGGCCCCTTCCAACCCTACTATTCTATGATTCTACCAGAATTCCTGATCATTGGCCATGCTGGCTGGGGCTGGGGAGTTGGAGTCCAAAACCTCTGGAGGCCACCAGGTTGGGCAAGGCTGGCACCACCCTCCATACATTATTAGATCTGATTATGGCAATGCCTGAATTATGGATGTCCTATGAAAATGCATTTGCTCTCCCTGGCCTTAAGGTTTAATACCAATACTCGGGGGGGGGGGGAATCTGCTGTTCTAAATGGGTAGAGGGTTTTGTGGAAATTTTTTTTAACCTTCATGCAGAACTCATGAAAAAAATACACAAAGTTATGGGGGGGGGGGGATTTTACTACCCCAAGCATTTTCCAATGTAACCTGAGGTGCCAAAACGCCCCACAAGCAACTATGTGTCTGTGGTGTCAGAAGTACGTTTTAAAGTGAGCAGCACTGTTTGATGGTGTTTTAAATCTCTGTTATAAACCACTTTGGAGCACCTTTTGGAGGAAAAGCAATCTATACATTTAAGTAGTGTGTGTGTCTATACACACACACATTTTAAAAACTGAGTAACTGTAAAAGCTTCAGTATCAGCTTCCCCCTTTAATCCCCTTCCTCTTTTTCTTGTTCATAGTGTTGAACTTCTCCCCAGCGGGCAGGGTCCTGACTGCTAAGGAAACGAAGGTATTAATGGCCGCTGGAGATAAAGATGGGGATGGCAAAATTGGCATTGATGGTAGGTACTCTGCCCAGGAGAGATCTAATCTGGCACCAGGAGGTCAGATTGAAATGATCAATACCAAGAACAACCAGGCATTCAACTGCTATGATTCCCAAAATGCATGGGTGGCTATACCAGTATGCCAGTCAACAAATACTTCAATGTAATGATTAAACTAATGTCTCCTATTAGCCCAAGGCAACCAGCCCTAGAGGAGGTTGCCTACTGCATTTCAGCATCTTCTTCCAACCACCCACTGATTTGTTGCAGGTTATTCTGCTTCATCTCTGCATTGGATGTGACTTGATCAGGTAGGCATTCATGCTCCAAGGATGCAGTAGAATTCCCCATCTTTACAGGAGGGTGCCCATTGCGTTTCTGTATGAGTCATTGCTCTGGGCATGCATCTTTTCAATCAGGAGGCACAAGCAGAACACCAACTCATGCAGAAACAAAGCTCTAAGGGTGAGCCATTCTTACTCTTTCACTCTCTAAAAGTAAATCTGCTGCATGTAATTGTGAAGCGTACCTTCATTTCTAATTCAGAACAAAAGTGGGTGAGCCTTGATTATCTGAAGTCTGAGAAACACTAATCTCAAGTGATAGTGGTCAGTCCTCTATTCAAAGGGCTGCCAGAGGACCATCCTCCCTTTGACGAGTGGTCCTGTCCAATTCTAGTTTAAAGATAAAGAACCAGAAGAACTGTTGCCAATCAACAGTTGGCACCTGGACAGCAGATGCCGCAGGCAAACCCACAGTTCACCTGGTCACAATCTTCCGCACTATGGTGAGATGAACTGTATTTCTATTTACTCTATAATTATTTCTAAATTTGCAGCTACACTTTTAAATTAATATATGTATTGTTATGCGGATTGGTGCCCCTCTGTTGTCCTCTGTTTTGGTGATGCATTTCCTCTTCGGGGCAGTTTGGAAGTAGCCACCCTAGTCTGCACCAGAAGGCCCTGGAAGCCACCCAAGAGTACTGCTGATGGGCCTGGGCAAAGGATGTTACTCACCCCCGTACCAACTCACTAAGCATTTTACTGTCACCATTGATCTAGCCATGCATACATGAGGGAGAGGATGGGCAAAGGGACATGGTCTCCGCTCCCCCTCTTTTAATGAATCTGCCTGCAGAACAAACGTTCTTTAAAAGGTTGCAAAAAGATACCTTCCTACCCACTTTTACAAACCGTGTAGGTTTCCATGCTTGTATTCCTTTGCCACATCTTTCATGAAGCATGCCAGGGGAAATGCATGGCTCAAGAATCTAGGCCACATTGGTGTGCCAGAAACTGGAGCTTGCACATGTCCCAGAACCAGCTCTTCAGTTGTGACTTTGGCCAAGGGGACAGAGAGACACATGGCATGTATGGATTTAGCATCCTTTCAAGGCATGAGGAGAGAAAACCAGGCCAAGAAGAGGAGAATGGAGATTCACCTAGGTGGCCTTTCCAAACAGATATCAAGCAAGCCAATAAAAGTCAGACTAGATGGCCTCTAGACTTATAGAGCAATTAGGAAATGGGGAAGTCATAAGGTAATGAGGGTCAATACGTCAATATTATTGTTGGCATCTACAGCTACTAACCTTAACCATTCTAAGCCCTGCCCAAGTGGCTTTGAAGAGTGTGGGGTGGAAACTGTCCATCCATCCTAGGATTCCTTAAGGTTGAGGGGAAGGGAGAACAATGAGGAGCTGAGAAACAAAACAGGCAGTGGGTCACAGACAATACTTTCCTGCTTAATTATTTAGAGCATGGGGTGAGCAATATGCAGCCTTCGGGCTGAATGTGTCCCCCCCCACCGCCCCCTGAATTCAGGGAGAAAATTGGGGCAGGGGGAGGCATCTGTAGTAGCTACAGGGTGCCAAAAAGGCAAATTTAACTTGTTTGCATTCTAAACTTGACCCTTTTAGCCCTCCGTCGCCAGTATGGAGTACACAAAGGTTCAAATTTAGTGTGCAAGCAGCTAATGATGACTGTTTTGGCATCCTGCAATGCTAAAGATGGCATTTATTTAAGGTTTTAATTTTTAAAACAATTAGCACCCTTGGAGGGTGGGGGTTGTCCTGGGAAGCAGAACTGGCTCTCAGACATCTTGCAGTTGCAAGATTTAGAACCAATGCAATATCCTATGTCCCAATATCTGAAAATTACCGCTATGTAGAAGCCTCTGAAATGGCGTAAATTTGGTACTTCTCTGAAAAAGTTCACGCATGCTGTGAAAAGTCCAACTGTGCTGCTGCACTATTATGACTTTTCAAAGGGGCAGCCATATAACTGTGTCCCTTGGCTACTAACCCCCTGGCTTCATGCTGTATCAACTGCAAATGTGTTGCTTAGGGAAGTCTCTCCTTAGTGGATGAAGATGTTACAGCAGGCTTCAACCACAGACCCACATTTAGATTAATTAAACATTTATTAATCTAAAATTTAGATTAATTAAAACACCCCTTTATATGCTAAACCTGAAGCACCCTTATACTCCTTATTGTGCTACTGACACCGGTGAATCAGTGAGTTGAGAACTTGCATCTAGACCATACTGGATCTCAGAAAACATAAGCAATGAAGATGGTCCCTATTATCACAGGCTTCACATGGTGTAATACTATCATTCCACTGACTTTCCTCCTCACCTCTGTCTCTCCTCCAGAATTCATAACAATGGTGGCTGAATCGTAAAGGCTTTGACCAATCTGAACCCTCCATCCAACCTTCACCACCTTCCAGCTGTTTTCTGCTGATCCCCTTGGTTCTTCTTCTATTGATATATTGTTTTATACTCCAACTCTGTTCTCTGCAGCCCTGTAGCTCTGTAATTGTCCTGAAAGATGCTGTTAAAATAATAAAGGTCACGTCAATCTGGGCTCCACTCTCCCTGCCTTTCACATGTGACTCATTTTATTCTGTCCTGCAAGGGAGGAGGAAAGGGAAGGAAAGCTGGGGTGGCATTAGGGACATATTCCTCTTGTCTGTTTGGATACACCCATCCAGTGGCTGTAGTGCAGGCTGGCATAAGGACAGAAGCATTCAGCAAATTATTTCAGCGGGAATATGCCAATGGCAAATACTATAGTCTCATCTCGCTCCTTTGTGGCAAGAGTGATTTTGTCCTCCCCAAGTCTCCTGGATAGATGGAGATTACGCACACACACACACACACACAGAGAAAGAGAGAGAGAGAGAGAGTGTCCTGACAAATCTCTGGCGATAGCAATTACAGAACTTCATTTGGCAGCCAGTTCCTATGATTTAACTGTCCTTGAAGCTGTAAAACATTTCTTTCTTAGCACCTAACCTGAGATTGTTTCCAAAACTCTTTTTTAAATGCTTGGTAAATCTTCCCCCATATATTCAACCTGTTATGTTTTCCAAATTCAAGGCGATATTTAAGCACACCACTATACAGCTCCGTCAGCTTGTGTCGACAGAGCTCAGGTAGTTTCATGAATGGCTGTAATGTAGTCAGTCTAGGATGGACAACAGTGTATGCGCCCACCAGCAGTTCTAGTCAGCAGTTTCGGACAGGAAGTAAAATGATGCATGCTATCTTGAAGAAATGTAGATTGTTAGAAAGGAAATAGCTTCGATCAGACCTTGACACAACTAGTAACAATTCTACCCTGTGAAAAATATTGTAGGGTTCCTTTTCTGCATGAAAACACACTTTCACATATTCACACAAACATTCACCCAAGAAGAGGTGATGTCAGTCCAAGTATGGCTTTATTACTACTTGGCATCATAGTGTTCTTTCCTAACAGTTTATTTCCCTGCTACCTCACTTTTCAGGGACATACATATCAACACTTCTTTTAAGCAATATTTCACTTTCCAAGGTTTTAAACAATAACTGGAAAATTACAAAAACAGCCATTTTAGTTCTCTTCGGTGTGATACTGGGGCAGATATGTGTGTGTTCTAGGATACTATGTAGATATTCTCATGCAGACAGAAATGTCCTTGGCAGCAAAGGCCTACAGTATTTCTTGCAGATTAAAAGAATGGCTGCCGGTGAAGAGCTGTCATTAATAAATGGAGGGTGCCACTGAACTCCATTGGATCCTTTGCCAGGAGGTAACTACAAGATGCAGACAGGTGTTTTGCCAACCATTGAATATGCCACCATGGGCAGTATCCCATCTGACACAAACACTAATGTAAATTACACCACGCTACTGTAAGTGTAGTGCCAACAGCACCAGGTGGTGCAACAGGTTTTCTGGGGAATTCCATTGTGCTACATGTCTTTTACACTAGTGCAACAGTTTTTTCTATTAATCTTTTAAATTGTGATTTCACAAAACAAAACAAATCAGAAAGAAAGAAAAGAAGAAAAGAAGTTACATGCATAGAAATATTAATATTCCATTAAATACAACATTCTTTAAAAAAAAAACGCCAGGAGATTATGCGTAAGCTTCAAGAAAAGGAGACCAAATATCCACGTATTTATCCATTTGCGAGTGGCGCCTAAATACCACCCGTTCAAATGTTGATAGTGTTGTTACGTTCTCAGTCCATTGCATTATAGGAGGTCAACAGTTGTCCTTCCAGTGTTGTAACATCACTCTTTTGGCTGTCAAAAGGGCTCAGAAAAATGAAAAAATCTATTTGCATTGACCATATGTTAAATTCCAAGGAACTGGTAGATAGTTTAGGAGGACATGTACTTCATTCAGTATTAAAGGGTGTTCCAATACAAAGTTTGTCCACATTACGACCTCCTCCCAAAAAGAGGCGACTATTGGGCATTGTAAAACATATGGATAAGAGAAGCATTAGGTATACTACATCTCCAGCAATTATGTGAATTAGACAATTATGTGAATTAGACTATTTATCGTATGGCACATTTACATTGCATTACAATAAAAACATAGAGCATAATAAATATGAAATGTAAAATATAAAATATAGACAGGAATATTACAAACCTATGTCTAGGTTACAGATGTAGTTTTTTACTTCAGTTGTCACAGCCAGGAAATCAGCAAAGTCTCCACTGGAGGCTCGGTTTTGACACTATGTCACTATATGTTGGATAGTTTGTTTTTCAAGTCTAATGCCTTGCTCAAGCAGGAAAAAAGCTGAAAACCAAACACGAGTCATAACTCTTGCTCTTGGGGTTGAATATAAAATTTTAAGCCATTTCAAAAATTCTACCAGAAACCAAAATTACTCAATGTAGCACCCGTACATTTCCAAAGGATTTTGTCAAAGGCCTTTTCAGCACCCAAAGAGGCACTGGCCACCTGGACAGTTCTTTCTGAATTTAAAGCTATCAGATCAACAGCTGCTGCTCTCAAATTATCACCCCCTGTGCATTTTTAACAAATCCCACCTGGTCTGGTCAGACCAATGTTGTAATAACTTGCTGCAATCTATCAGCTAAAATTGCAGTTAATATTTTAATATGAACATGTATTAACGAAATAGGTCGATAGTTAGCACAGTAAGTATGATCCCTCCCAGGCTTAGGACTAACTGTAATATAAGCATCATTTAGCAATGAGGAAAGAGAACCTGATTCAAATACATATTTATAAAGATGATAAAGCTTTGGAGCTAAAAGGCTAGAGAATGTTTTATACTAGTGCTGTGCACCGCTTCTGTCTGAAGCCCAAATAACGAGTTGAAGTGGGCTGTTTTGGAGGTGCCTCCATGTGGTACGAGGCGGAGCAGAATAGCAACGAAGCACACCAGAGCGAAGCAGCTTGTATACAAAGCACCTTGTCCAGCTCGGTGATTCGTTCTGAGCAATCCAGACAGCCTGGCACCAAAAGTATCAACTTCAGGAAGTTCAGCAAAGGGTGAACTAGGAGGAGCAGGAGGAGGGAGGGAGGGAGGGAGGGAGAATGGAAACTCGAGTTGCCAAATCAGGGCTGAACGTAACCCAGCAAACTCAATCAGAGACAATGGGGGGGGCGGGGGGAAGATTGAATAACTGGAGAAAAACGGCTGTGTTTCAGAGACAAGATATCACTCTGGTGGTGTTACTTAGGGATATGAGAAGTGAGAAAGCCCCCACAGCCCCTGCTCTGCTTGCTGGTGCCTCCGCCGCGATCGCCATGTTCTTAAAATACATGGCGATTGGAAGTCTATGTGCACATAGACTTGTACACAAAAAGCACTGTGAATCACCCAGGCAGGAGGAGGAGGTGAGGCACACGTCCCCTCCACTCGCTAGCTGTCTCCTCCTCATGAGCAGGAGACAGCTAGCAGTCCTTGGGGGTGTTTCCACCAGCGATTTACCCCCTCAGTTGACAAGGCACAGCGCCCCTTCGTTATAGACATCCTGAGGGTTAAAATGGGGGCTGGTTTCTGTCTTTGTGTTGAAAGAAAGTAAAACAAGGATCCATGAAATCCTTGGAAAAAAATACGAAAAAATATCATATGAAATCAGGAGGATCCCTTTTTTATTTTTTGGATCCTCATTTTACACAATCCCCTTTGTGTTTGCTGCTCTCTTTCCCAGCACAAGCATATGTCTGTCTACTCAGAAGTAACTCCCATTGTGCTCAATGAGGCTTGGTCCTGAAATGCAGGTGCATCTGGACTTTCAGGGGAAAGGAGAAAGGGTGGGGAGGGGGGGAAGCCTCTTTTATTGGTTGAGCAGGCCCTGCCGGTCAGAAGATGTTCACTCCAACCCCCAGCCCCACAAGGAAGTATGTTCTGTGAAGCGATTTTTACTGGTGTGGAGAATCTGCTCATGGAGCCCTGCATGGACCATATTGCAGCAAAGCTGATTTCTTTTAAATTACAATCCAGTATTTCTCCATTAGCTTCCCCTTCCATTGTTGTGGAAGCATGGCCATAGACAACCGAGCAGGCGGGGGGGGGGGGATGGTGGCATGGCGCTGAGAGGTACAGCTTTTTGCTTTGAGAGGTTTTGTGGAAAAACTCAAATTTCAGCTGCACCTAGCACAAAGAGTACTGGGCCGAACTGTCTGAAATTTGGGAGGTGGGATCCCCTCCAAGTCAGCAGACGGGCCCCAAGTTTCATGTATTTATCATGAAAACTGAAAAAGTTATGGCCATTTGTGTTTTCCCATTCAAGTCAATGGGAAAACGCCCAAACCAAGTGGTCCAGATATCCGAATCTCACTTTGGATCTGGAACCGAGTCAAAGTGGAGGGGGTCTGAATTGGTCTGAGTCAAAGGGGGTTAATTAGGAGGGTCCAAAGCGGCAGGCGAAGAGAAGTGAGGGGTCCATGCACAGCCCTATTTTATATCACTCAGTTGGGAACCCATGCGGATCAGGGGATTTCCCAGTGTTCATATTCATAATTGCTTTCATAATTTCTTCCACATAAGTTACATTAGTGCTCATGTTGCACTGGATACTGTCCCATATTTATACACTCTAGTACAGGGGTCCCCAACCCACAGGCTGCGGACCAGTACCGGTCCGTGGCCTGTTAGGAACTGGGCCATAGTAGGGGTGTGTGAAACCCCCTTACCTTGGGTCCATGGGGGTCCGCAGTGGGGGGAGGTGATCCATCCCTCCCCCCCGGAATCCTCACCAGCCCTGGCTGGCTTCACTCCGCAGCAAGTCCACGGAGCTGTGGCCGGCTTCGGCCACTAGCGGACTTCCGGCCACTGGAACACAAATGGCATCTGCATAGCATTTGCATCCCTGTTCTTCAAGTAATAGGCTACATAAATCTTTATGTAGCCTATTACTGCAAAGCACAGGGATGCAAATGGAGTCGGCTGTGCTGGACGCCATTTGCATCTGCAGTCTGGGCGCAGTGGGTAGACAGCAGCGGACCGTCCCAGACCAGCCACAGCCAGGTAGGTTCCGTCCCGGGGGGATTTTGGGGGGTGGCGAGGAGGTAGTCCATTCCGCCACAGACTCCGGGGGGGGGGGGCGGATTCTAAAGAATCCAGCCTCATTGGAGTCCATGGCAGATTTCTCCACCATCCCTATATTTTAGTCCGCGTGTGGTCTGCCCATTATTTTATTTACCACTTCCATCCGCGAGTCTTTCCCGCACTGCACACTTGTCTCTGTCACAGTTTTGGTAAGCCCACAGGCTAACCCTAGCCAAAATGAGTAAAAAATAAATGTCGCTGGACAGCTTCTTTGAAAAGGGGGAAATACCCAATGATGAGACAGCAGAAGACTCTAAGACTGCCAACAAAAAGAAAGCTGCAGTTAAAAGAAAATACCAAGATTCCTACCAAGAGTTCTACTTAAATTACAGGTTCATTGCAACAGGTGATTCACATTCTCCAATCCCGCTTTGTATAATATGTGGCGACCAGCTATCCAACGAAGCCATGAAACCTTCAAAACTGCTTCGCCATGTTGAGACCAAGCATCCTGCATTAAAAGACAAGCCTTTGGAGTTTTTCAAAAGAAAAAAATGTGAACACGAAGAACAGAAGCAATTATTGAAGGCCACCACTTCATCAAATGTGTCTGCACTGAGAGCATCATTCTTAGTGGCTAACCGCATTGCTAAAGCTAAGAAACCCTTTACTATTGGTGAAGAGTTGATCCTGCCTGCTGCTAAGGACATTTGCCGTGAACTTTTAGGAGAGGCTGCAGTTCGAAAGGTGGCACGTGTTCCTCTTTTAGCTAGCACCATAACTAGATGAATTGATGAAATAGCAGAGGATATTGAGGCACAATTGTTAGAGGGGATTAATGAGTCACCGTGGTACGCAATCCAGGTTGACGAGTCTACCAGTGTTGACAACAAGGCAACAATGCTTGTTTTTGTGTGATATATTTTTCAGGAGGATGTGCATGAGGATATGTTACGTGCCTTTTTGTTGCCAACCAACACCACAGCTGCAGAACTATTCAAGTCTTTGAATGATTACATATCAGGAAAACTGAATTGGTCATTTTGTGTCGGTGTAGGCATGGACGGAGCGGCTGCCATGACGGGAGGGCTTTCTGGTTTCACTACTCGAGTCAAGGAGGTCGCTTCTGAATGTGAGTCTACGCACTGTGTCATCGATAGAGAAATGCTGCCTAGCCGAAAAATGTCACCTGAACTTAACATTTTGCAGAATGTGATTAAAATTATCAACCACATTAAAGCACATGCCCTTAACTCACGTCTGTTCGCGCAGCTCTGTGAGGAGATGGACGCAGAGCACACACGTCTTCTCTTATACACAGAAGTGAGATGGCTTTCTAAAGGTAGATCACTGGCCAGAGTTTTTGAGTTACGAGAGCCGCTCCAGAGATTTCTTTTAGAAAAACAGTCACTACTGGCAGCACATTTCAGTGACACAGAATGGGTCACAAAACGTGCTTACTTGTGTGACATATTCAACCTGCTCAACGAACTCAATCTGTCACTTCAGGGGAGAACGACAACTGTGTTCAAGTCGGCAGATAAAGTGGCTGCATTCAAAGCCAAACTGGAAGTATGGGGATGACGAGTGAACATTGGGACTTCTGACATGTTTCAAACATTAGCAGAGATTTTGAAAGAGACTGAGCCAGGACTTCTTTCTCCCACCTGGTGCATGATCACATATCTCAGCTTTCAAAAGAGTTGGAGCATTACTTCCCAACCACAAAAGACCCCCGAACTGGGAAGGAATGGATCCGCAACCCATTTGTGAATAAGGCAGGTGAACCGACTTTGTCCGTGCTAGAAGAGGATCAACTGCTTGAGATTGCAAATGACAGTGGCCTTCAAAGTATGTTTGAGACAAGTTCAAATCTTCATACATTCTGGATTAAAGTCAAGGCGGAATATCCTGAGATTGCAACAAAATCACTGAAAAGCCTGCTTCCATTTCCAACATCCTATCTTTGTGAAGCAGGGTTTTCTACAGTGACAGCAACCAAAACGAGATTACAGAGTAGACTGGACATAAGCAACACACTTCGGGTGTCACTGTCTCCCATCACCCCCAGATGGGACCGTCTAGTTGCAGGAAAGCAAGCTCAGGGCTCCCACTGATTCTGCATCGTGGTGAGTTGTATAATTATTTCATTATATGTTACAATGTAATAATAATAGAAATAAAGTGCACAATAAATGTAATGTGCTTGAATCATCCCGAAACCACCACCCCCACCCCAGTCTGTGGAAAAATTGTCTTCCATGAAACCGGTCCCTGGTGCCAATAAGACTGGGGACTGCTGCTCTAGTACATAAACTCAGAAGTCTGAGCCGTATATTAATAGCAGTCTGCAGTATCATACTCAAAGAATTTCCTAAATGTAGTCTGTAGTGAAACGAGTGATGGGCTTCACCTAGAGCAGGGCTAGGCAACCCAGTGCCCTATAGATGTGTTGGACTACAACTCCCATAAGCCCCAGGCAGCCTGGCCAAAAGTTAGGAATTATGGGTGGTGTGGTCCAAAACTTCTGAAGGACACCAGGTTGACTACCCCTGACCTGATTCAAACTCCTGCTTAGCCAGAAAGCTCACCACATGACACTGGGCAAGTCGTTTTCCCTCCACCTAACTTCACAAGGCTCTTGAGGATAAAATGAGATCAAACCCATGTACTAAACTGGATGAATGGCAAAAACAAATCCGATAAAATTGAAATAAAATACTTGATTCCACAGCCACCTTCCCTAAAGCACTTGGCACCATTTCATAAGGATACCTAAGAAATGGCTACTTTGAAGTGACCATGTCAGCAGAAATCTACCGCCAAGCCCTCAAAGTCTCCCTCTATCTCTGCAGAAATACAAAACGTCTCTGCGCATTCTAAGAGTAGCTTTCTATCGTGTTACAATTTCCATTCATACAGGGCCGGCCCTACCATTAGGCAGAGTGCGATAATCACCTCAGGCAGCAGATTTGGAATCATGGAAGGTGGCAAATTACTAATTATTGAATAGAATCATAGAATAGTAGGGGTTGGAAGGGGCCTATAAGGCCATCGAGTCCAACCCCCTGCTCAATGCAGGAATCCAGGTCAGAGCATCCCTGACAGATGGCTGTCCAGCCTCATTTTGAAAGCCTCCAGTGTGGGAGAGCCCACCACCTCCCTAGGTAATTGGTTCCATTGTTGTATTGCTCTGACAGTCAGAAAGTTTTTCTTGATGTTCAGCCAGAATCTGGCTTCCTATAACTTGAGCCCATGATTCCGTGTCCTGCACTCTGGGATGATCAAGAAGAGATGCTGGCCTTCCTTTCTGTGACAACCTTTCAAGTACTTGAAGAGCACTATCGTATCTCCCCTCAGTGTTCTTTTCTCAAGGCTAAACATGCCCAGTTCTTTCCGTCTCTCCTCATAGGGCTTTGTGTCCAGTCCCGTGATCATCTTTGTTGCCCTCCTCTGGACCCTCTCCAGTTTGTCTGCATCCTTCTTAAAGTGTGGTGCCCAGAACTGGACACAGTACTCCAGATGAGGCCTAACCAGAGCTGAGTAGAGCGGAACTAGTACTTCCCGGGATTTGGAAGCTATGCTTCTATTAATGCAGCCCAAAATAGCATTGGCCTCTCCCCAGTTTGAGAAGGTCCCATTGATAAGCACTCTTTGAGTCCGATTCTGTAGCCAACTGTGGATCCACCGGATCGTTGTTTCATCTAGCCCACTTAGATCTAGTTTGCTTATCAGGAGATCATGGGGCACTTTGTCGAAAGCTTTGCTGAAGTCGAGGTATATGATTTCTACAGCATTCCCACGGTCCACAAGGGAGGTTACTCGATCAAAAAATGAGATCAGATTCGTCTGGCAGGACTTGTTTTTGACAAATCCATGTTGGCTTCGAGTAATCACTGCATTGTTTTCAAGGTGCTTACAGATGGATTGCTTTATCATCTGCTCCAGAATTTTCCCTGGGATTGATGTCAGACTGACTGGTCTGTAGTTGCCAGGTGCCTCCTTTTTACCCTTTTTGAAGATAGGGACAACATTAGCCCTCCTTCAGTCATCTGGCACTTCACCCGTCTTCCATGATTTCTCAAAGAGAATAGACAGTGATTCTGAGAGTTCTTCTGCCAGTTCCTTTCTTACTCTAGGATGCGTTCATCCGGCCCTGGAGATTTGAACTCATTCAAAGTCATTAGGTGTTCCTTGACCATATGCCTATCGATCTCAAGCTGCAATCCTGCCCCTTCAGCCTGCACTTCACCTTTGCCGGGGGGGGGGGGGTCATAGACCCTCTTTTGGGAGAAGACTGAGCCAAAGTAGGAATTGAGCACCTCTGCCTTTTCTTTGTCATCTGTTATCTATTTGCCATCCTTATTTAATAGCTGAACAACCATTTCTTTCCTCTGCCATTTGCATTCGCCATGATTGCATTTTTACGGCTAGGGAGGGAGAGTGGTGCTTGTGAGGTTTTCTGCTTTGGGTGCCAAAATAAATTGGCTGGCCTTAGGTACTGCGTACCTTGCCTTGGTGCAGGGGGAGGAGCACCATTTGCTGCTCTGCCTCAGGCAGCAAAATGTTCTAAGTTGGCCCTGCACTCATGGGAGCATTTCCACAACCCTCTTCCCTGGACTTAAAATGCCATAAATTCAGTGTTAAAGTGAACTGCACTTTAAAGTGAACACTTTAAACAAAGTGAACACTTTAAACTCTAAAGTGAACTTTAAATGAACACTTTAAACAAAGTGAACATGTTAAAGTGAGCACTTTAACACATAAATTCAGTGTTAAAGTGAACTGCACTTCAGTAGGTATGGATGCACCAAAGTAGAGGTTTGCTGTCCATTGTTTTGGCACAGCAGACAGAACATCAGTGCTTTACTGCTGATGTTACTGCTGGAAACCGTTGTTGTTCAAGAGAATGGGTGGAAATACACACACTATCTGACAATTCTACACACCCTCATCAAACTACAATTTCCAGAATTCTTTGAGAGATAAGGCAGTCTTCAAACTGGTATAGAATACATTTAAATATATCATAACATATGGGAGGCTGAGTTCCTTTTAAAATGCATCTCTCACCAGCCCAACCCAAGATTAATTGTTCATGTGACTTTGGCAGGGAGAAGTGGAGAAATCAGGGAAAAACTCAGCATACCTGTGTTTGACTCTGAAGTAGCCATGAGCGTAACTCTTTCCTACAGTTGAGTTTTGCCATAGAGGTTGGCAAGAGTGATTGAATGAATGGAACTTCTGACATGGAAAGCACTTCTACAGTTTGGTCTTCTCCACATAGAGCCATTCAGACTGCTTTGTTTCTGGGGTGGGGGGTGGAATTATATGCCACTCTTCACCAAAAGTATTCATTTGTGGCTACAAATAGACCAAAAAACACACAGAATAATATCGTGTTTAGGTGTTAACATACACACACACACACAGAATTGTGTGAGGTGGAGATCGCACTTTCTGGCCTTACCCCCACTCTGTTTTATTTATTTATTTACATGATTGATTTCTATACCACTTTATATCTAACAACATTCCAGAGCAGTCAACAATAAAAGAAAGAAAAAATAATCAAAATACAAAATTAACATATCAAAACCAGATCATGTCAATAAAACTCTACCTGATAGATCTGGGAAAACATGTTTAAATAAAAATGTCTTCAGCAGGCACCAAAAATAAAACAACGTCAGCGTCTGCATGACATCAACAGGCAGGGAGTTCCACAGAGAGGGAAGCAGTGCACTAAAATTTCTACTCTGCGTGAACTCCAGTTGGACTGCAGGTCCATGTGGAACTACCAGGAGTGCCTGAAGACCTCAGTGACCAGGAAGGCTGGTAAGGGAGAAGGCGATCTCTCTACTGTATTCCCATGACTTGGTTCCATCATTCTCAATGCATTGGAGGGTAACTTCTGCAGCAGAGAGCCTGCCTTTTCATTGAGGATCCCCACACAGTTTCATTCAGGACCCAATACTGATTGCAAAGGTTTCTGAATTGTGTGGGGAGCCTTCACGAGTATAGCAGGCTCACCCTGTTGCAGACTTTGGCCTCAAATACATGGAGGAGGAGCTGAGCAGTGGACATGCAATGGAGATGAACAGTGCAATCCTATGCATGTCTACTCGGAAACAAATCTCACTGAGTTCAGTGTGCCTTGTTGTTGTTGTTGTTGTTCAGTCGTTCAGTCGTGTCCAACTCTTCGTGACCCCATGGACCATAGCACGCCAGGCCTTCCTGTCCTGCGCTCTCTCCCGGAGCATGCTCAAGTTCATATTCATTGCATCGGTGATGCTATCTAGCCATCTCATCCTCTGCCGTCCCCTTCTCCTTTTGCCTTCAATCTTTCCCAGCATCAGGGTCTTTTCCAGAGAGTTTTCTCTTCGCATTAGGTGGCCAAAATATTGGAGCTTCAGCTTCAGTATCTGTCCTTCCAGTGAGCACTCAGGGTTGATTTCCTTTAGGATGGACTGATTTGACCTCCTTGCAGTCCAGGGGACTCGTAACAGTCTTCTCCAGCACCACAGTTCAAAAGCATCAATTCTTCAGTGCTCAGCCTTCTTTATAGTCCAGCTCTCACAGCCATACATTACTACTGGGAAAACCATAGCTTTGATTAGACGGACCTTTGTCGGCAAGGTGATGTCTCTGCTTCTTACTATGCTGTCTAGGTTGGCCATAGGTTTCCTCCCAAGGAGCAAGCGTCTTTTAATTTCATGGCTACAGTCACCGTCTGCGGTGATCTTGGAGCCCAAGAAAGTAAAATCTGTCACTGCTTCCATTTCTTCCCCTTCTATATGCCAGGAAGTGATAGGGCCAGATGACATGATCTTAGTTTTTTTAATGTTGAGTTTCAAACCAGCTTTTGCACTCTCCTCTTTCACCCTCGACAAGAGGCTCTTTAGATCCTCTTCGCTTTCTGCCATTAGGGTGGTATCGTCTGTGTATCTGAGGTTGTTGATAATTCTCCCGGCAATCTTAATTCTGACCTGTGATTCATCCAACCCGGCATTTCTCATGATGTACTCTGCATATAAGTTAAATAAGCAGGGTGACAATATGCAGCCTTGTCGTACTCCTTTCCCAATTTTGAACCACTCGGTTGTTCCATCTCTGGTTCTTACTGTTGCTTCTTGACCCTCGTACAGGTTTCTCAGGAGACAGGTAAGGTGGTCTGGTACTCCCATCACTTTAAGAATTTGCCACAGTTTGTTGTGATCCACACAATCAAAGGCTTTAGCGTAGTCAATGAAGCAGAAATAGACGTTTTTCTGGAATTCTCTTGCTTTCTCCATGATGCAGCGAATGTTGGCGATTTGATCTCTAGTTCCTCTGCCTCTTCGAAACCCAGCTTGTACTTCCGGTAGTTCTCGGTTCGCATACTGCTGAAGCCTAGCTTGTAGGATTTTGAGCATCACCTTGCTGGCATGTGAAATGAGCGCAATGGTGCAGTAGTTTGAACACTCTTTGGCGTTGCCCTTCTTTGGAATTGGAATGTAAACTGACCTTTTCCAGTCTTGTGGCCATTGTTGAGTGTTCCAAATTTGTTGGCATATTGAATGCAGCACTTTAACAGCATCATCTTTTAGGATTTTAAATAGCTCAGCTGGAATACTGTCATCTCCGCTAGCTTTGTTGTTACTAATGCTTCCTAAGGCCCACTTGACTTCACTCTCTAGGATGTCCGGCTCAAGTTCAGTGACCACACTATCATGGCTATCAGGGACATTCAGATCTTTCCTGTATAGTTCTTCTGAGTATTCTTGCCACCTCTTCTTAATCTCATCTGCTTCTGTTAGGTCCCTGCCTTCTTTGTCCTTTATCATGCCCGTCTTTGCACAAAACGTTCCCTTGAGATCTCCGATTTTCTTGAAGAGATCTCCTGTCTTTCCCATTCTATTGTTTTCCTCGATTTCTTTGCATTGTTCATTTAAGAAGGCCTTCTTGTCTCTCCTTGCTATTCTCTGGAACTCTGCATTCAGTTGGATATATCTTCCCCTTTCTCCCTTGCTTTTCGCTTCCCTTCTTTCCTCAGCTACTTGTAAAGCCTCCTCAGACAGCCACTTTGCTTTCTTGCATTTCTTTTTCTATGGGATGGATTGAGTTGCTGCCTCCCAAACAATGTTACAGACCTCTGTCCATAGTTCCTCAGGCACTCTGTCTATCAGGTCTAATCCCTGAAATCTATTCCTCACCTCCACTGTATATTAATGAGGGATATGATTTAGGTCATATCTGAATGGTTTAGTGGTTTTCCCTACGTTCTTCAATTTAAGCCAAAATTTTGCAACAAGAAGCTCATGATCTGAGCCACAGTCAGCTCCAGGTCTTGTTTTTACTGGCTGTATAGAGCTTCTCCATCTTTGGCTGCAAAGGACATAATCAATCTGATTTCGATATTGACCATCTGGTGATGTCCATGTGTAGAGTCGTCTCTTGTGCTGTTGGAAAAGAGTGTTTGCTATGATCAGCATGTTCTCTTGGCAAAACTCTATTAGCCTTTGTCCTGCTTCATTTTGTACACCAAGGCCATGCCTGCCTGTTATCCCAGTGATTTCTTGACTTCCTACTTTAGCATTCCAATCCCCTATGATGAAGAGGACATCTTTTTTTGGTGTTAGTTCTAGAAGGTGTTGTAGGTCTTCATAGAACCGATCAACCTCAACTTCTTCGGCATCAGTGGTTGGGGCATAGACTTGAATTACTGTGATGTTGAATGGTTTGCCTTGGATTCGTACTGAGATCATTCTATCATTTTTATGATTGTACCCCAGTACTGCTTTTCCCACCCTTTTGTTGACTATGAGTGCTACTCCATTTCTTCTAAGGGATTCTTGCCCACAATAGTAGATATGATGGTCACCTGAATTAAATTCGCCCATGCCTGTCCATTTTAGTTTGCTGATTCCCAAGATGTCGATGTTCAATCTTGCCATCTCATGTTTGACCACCTCCAGCTTACCTTGATTCATTGATCTGACATTCCAGGTTCCTAAACAATATTGTTCTTTACAGCATCGGATTTTCTTTTCACCACCAGACACATCCACAGCTGAGTGTCCTTTCAGCTTTGGCCCAGCCGCTTCACTCTTTCTGGCGCTACTCGGAAATACCCTCTGCTCTTCCCCAGTAGTATATTGGACACCTTCCGACCTGAGGGGCTCATCTTCCGGCGTCATATCTTTTAGCCTTGTGATACATTCCATGGGGTTTTCTTGGCAAGAATACTGGAGTGGGTTGCCATTTCCTTCTCCAGTGTGCCTTACTCCCAGGTAAATGTGTACAGGACTGCAGTCTCAGACAAGGTTTGCTAACTAGGGATGTACGCAAGTCACTTACCTTTTCGAAGGGTGACATTCGTGAGGGGGGGGAGGCGCTCCATCCCTCCCCCCGAAATTCTCCCCAGCTGGCTCCGCTCCACAGCGACTCCACGGAGCCACCGGTTGGGGCCGCCCACAGCCGGACATCCGGCCACTGGGCAGCCTGCACAGGGACACAAATAGTGGCCACCGTAGCCGCCACCATTTGTGGCCCTGTCTTTTGCCATGATAGGCTACGTAAATATTTACGGCAAAAATATCACGACAAAAAATGGGAACGCAAATGGCAGCCGCCGTAGCCACCGCCATTTGCATTCACTTTTTTTTTTTTTGCCGTGATAGGCTATGTAAATATTTACGTAACCTATCATGGCGTATGCAGGGACACAAATGGCGTCCCTGCGTTAGCTGTGATAGGCTACGTAAGTATTTACATAGCCTTGTTGTTGTTCAGTCGTTAAGTCATGTCCGACTCTTCGTGACCCCATGGACCATAGCACGCCAGGCCTTCCTGTCCTGCGCTCTCTCCCGGAGTGTGCTCAAGTTCATATTCATTGCATCGGTGATGTTATCTAGCCATCTCATCCTCTGCCGTCCCCTTCTCCTTTTGCCTTCAGTCTTTCCCAGCATCAGGGTCTTTTCCAGGGAGTTTTCTCTTCGCATTAGGTGGCCAAAATATTGGAGCTTCAGCTTCAGAATCTGTCCTTCCAATGAGCACTCAGGGTTGATTTCTTTTAGTATGGACTGGTTTGACCTCCTTGCAGTCCAGGGGACTCGTAACAGTCTTCTCCAGCACCACAGTTCGAAAGCATCAATTCTTCGGCTCTCAGCCTTCTTTATAGCCCAGCTCTCACAGCCATATGTTGCTACTGGGAAAACCATAGCTTTGATTATACAAACCTCTGTCAGCAAGGTGATGTCTCTGCTTCTTACTATGCTGTCTAGGTTTACCATAGCTTTCCTCCCAAGGAGCAAGCGTCTTTTAATTTCATGGCTACAGTCACCGTCTGCGGTGATCTTGGAGCCCAAGAAAGTAAAATCTGTCACTGCTTCCATTTCTTCCCCTTCTATATGCCAGGAAGTGATGGGGCCAGATGCCATGATCTTAGTTTTTTTAATGTTGAGTTTCAAACCAGCTTTTGCACACTCCACTTTCACCCTCAACAAGAGGCTCTTTAGATCCTCTTCGCTTTCTGCCATTAGGGTGGTATCGTCTGCGTATCTGAGGTTGTTGATAATTCTCCCAGCAATCTTAATTCCGACCTGTGATTCATCCAACCCGGCATTTCTCATGATGTACTCTGCATATAAATAAGCAGGGTGACAATATGCAGCCTTGTCGTACTCCTTTCCCAATTTTGAACCAATCGGTTGTTCCACGTCTGGTTCTTACTGTTGCTTCTTGACCCTCGTACAGGTTTCTCAGGAGACAGGTAAGGTGGTCTGGTACTCCCATCTCTTTCAGAATTTGCCACAGTTTGTTGTGATCCACACAATCAAAGCGTAGTCAATGAAGCAGAAATAGACGTTTTTCTGGAATTCTCTTGCTTTCTCCATGATCCAGCGAATGTTGGCGATTTTCTTGAAGAGATCTCTAGTCTTTCCCATTCTATTGTTTTCCTCGATTTCTTTGCATTGTTCATTTAAGAAGGCCTTCTTGTCTCTCCTTGCTATTCTCTGGAACTCTGCATTCAGTTGGATGTACGCTTTCTCCCTTGCTTTTTGCTTCCCTTCTTTCCTCAGCTACTTGTAAAGCCTCATCAGACAGCCACTTTGCTTTCTTGCATTTCTTTTTCTTTGGGATGGATTGAGTTGCTGCATCCTGAACAAAGTTACGGACCTCCATCCATAGTTCCTCAGGCGCTCTGACTATCAGGTCTAATCCCTGAAATCTATTCCTCACCTCCACTGTATATTCATAAGGGATATGATTTAGGTCATTTCTGAATGGTTTAGTGGTTTTCCCTATGTTCTTCAATTTAAGCCAAAATTTTGCAACAAGAAGCTCATGATCTGAGCCACAGTCAGCTCCAGGTCTTGTTTTTACTGACTGTATAGAGCTTCTCCATCTTTGGCTGCAAAGTGCATAATCAATCTGATTTCGATATTGACCATCTGGTGATGTCCATGTGTAGAGTCACCTCTTGTGCTGTTGGAAAAGAGTGTTTGCTATGATCAGCGTGTTCTCTTGGCAAAACTCTATTAGCCTTTGTCCTGCTTCATTTTGTACACCAAGGCCATGCCTGCCTGTTATCCCAGTGATTTCTTGACTTCCTACTTTGGCATTCCAATCCCCTATGATGAAAAGGACATCTTTTTTTGGTGTTAGTTCTAGAAGGTGTTGTAGGTCTTCATAGAACCGATCAACCTCAGCTTCTTCGGCCTCAGCGGTTGGGGCATAGACTTGAATTACTGTGATGTTGAATGGTTTGCCTTGGATTCGTACTGAGATCATTCTATCGTTTTTATGATTGTACCCCAGTACTGCTTTTCCCACCCTTTTGTTGACTATGAGTGCTACTCCATTTCTTCTAAGGGATTCTTGCCCACAACAGTATATATAATGGTCACCTGAATTAAATTTGCCCATGCTTGTCCATTTTAGTTCGCTGCTTCCCAAGTTGTTGATGTTCAATCTTGCCATCTCATGTTTGACCACCTCCAGCTTACCTTGACTCATTGATCTTACATTCCAGGTACCTAAACAATATTGTTCTTTACAGCATCGGATTTTCTTTCCACCACCAGACACATCCACAGCTGAGTGTCCTTTCGGCTTTGGCCCAGCCGCTTCACTCTTTCTGGCACTACTTAGAAATACCCTCTGCTCTTCCCCAGTAGTATATTGGACACCTTCCAACCTGAGGGTCTCATCTTCCGCCATCATCTCTTTTAGCCTCGTGATACGTTCCATGGGGTTTTCTTGGCAAGAATACTGGAGTGGGTTGACATTTCCTTCTCCAGTGGACCACATTTTGTCAGAACTCTCTGCCATGACCTGTCCATCTTGGGTGACCCTGCATGGCATAGCTTATGGCTTCACTGAGTTACGCAAGCCCCTTTGCCACAACAAGGCAGTGATCCATGAAGGGGATTTACATAGCCTATCACGGCTACAATGAAGAAGCGAATGGCAGCAGGTAAGTGCTCCGTTTTGCGTGCCTTTCGCGGGGTGGGGGGGCGGGGGGCTTCATTCCGCCACGGATTTCGGGGGGCCGAATGCACTGGCATTCGGCCTCACCGAGATCCGTGGCAGAATTCTCTCACATCCCTATCGCAATACTTTTTTCTTGGCCGCCACTGGCCTCCTGTGGCAATAAGATGCAATTACACTGTCTATAACTAGAGCTACAGAGAAACTGGCAACTACTTCAATATTGGTAGATAATAAAGTGTGCCATTGTTGTTTAACCAGCATCCACTGAACAGTCCTGAAGAGGATCATCCCTCTCACCATAGGAATAAACTGGTTCAGTCTATGCAGTCCAACTGGGCTGAACATCTCCAACTCCATAACAGCACATGGTTTACCTTTATCTTTCTTCTTCTGCCAGAAGGTATTGAAAAGAGCTGACTTTTACTGAGTCATACCAATGTTTGTTCTAAGCCTAGCATCATCAGTTATGACAAGCAGCAAGTTTCAAGAGGGGCGGCAGGGTGGGAAGGGAACTTTCCCATCCTGCTATTTGAGATGAGAGCAGACATAAAACTGCGCGCATATTAGAAATGTGATGCTGAGATATACCTAAACAAAACAAAAAAAATCTTTAAGTCTCATTGAAGAACTTTATGGCAATAATTAGGCTGTGTGTTAACATGCTTCAGCCAGCATTGTTTGCACCTTGTTTTTCCTCCTTACAATCAAGAACATCCATAATGATCAAAATAATAATGAGAGTACTGCAAATTCACATTTTTGTAAACAAATGTGAAGGAGGAAGCAGAATTGGTTTGAGAACCACACAACACCCATCTCATGCCAGGTCTCTTCAAGATCTCTTAATGTGGAGAACAGGACTGGAATAAAATCTGCAATTTCCTTATGGTCCCTAGATTCAATATGGATAGTGGTTCATCTCTGCTGTTACCAGCATTCGTTCCAATAGACGTGCAGAGGATGTGTCGTATCAGCATTGCCACCTTCTCCACCCCGGAACGCCCCATTTTCACTGCTCCGCACTCCTCTTCCAAGCGTGGACTGTGGGGCCGTTCCGAGCTGCCTGTGAGGCAGCACGGGAGGGGGGGAAGGTCGGTCCTCAGGGAACTGGCCTCGGAGTGTGGGCTCCAAGGTCGGTTCCCAGAAACCGACGTATCCTATGGCTGTCTAGCTACTGACTAGCAGCCATAGGATTGCTCCCTAAATGTAGTTCTAATCTATTCAGACAATAATTACACATTTACTGAGTATATTTTTAAAAGTTTTAAAATATAATGATAATTTTATGAGTGAAGTCATACCTACCTACGAGGGGGTGTGGGAGCGGGTGGGGGTCAGTTCTCCAAGAACCGACCTATCCTATGGCCATCTAGCTGCTGACTAGCAGCCATAGGATTGCGCCCTAAAGCAGCCCTCCTCAACCTGGTGCCCTCCAGTTGTTCTGGACTACAGTACCCAGCATTCCTGACCATTGATCATGCTGCCTGAGGCTGATGGGAGCTGAAGTCCAAAATATCTGTAGGCCATCAGGTTGGGTAAGCCTGTCTTAACGCAACAAAGTGACTGTCGTTGTTGTTGTTCAGTCGTTCAGTCGTGTCCGACTCTTCGTGACCCCCTGGACCATAGCACGCCAGGCCTTCCTGTCCTACACTCTCTCCCGGAGCGTGCTCAAGTCCATATTCATTGCATCAGTGATGCTATCCAAAGTGACTGTAAAGAGCACTAAAAAAATAGTGTTGCTTATTTTTCCATTTTTCCAACATTTCCAAATATTCCCCCAAAGAAACTGGGCACACAATACCAATTAATGCAGGGGGGGGGGAGGAATATTCCAGTGGTGGGCAGGGCTGAAGGCAAAGAAGGCAGGACCAAAATGCTAAAAAAACAAACGAACAGGACATTTGAGCTTAAATGTCTTATACCTAAGCCTTAGGGGAGGCATTTGGCCCCACCAAGTATAGTGGGCACCAGCTGCTACTGATTTCACCCTTTTAGAATGGAGGTGGTGGAGTGCTTGGGGGAATTGTGCAAAAGCTGGAAACCCCAGCTTTAATGCACATGGCCCATCTGTCCAGGGATATGCGCACAAAGGCTGTGTCCAGGTCCTTCTGCCTCAAGCAGGCTGGGACAATTACGTCATAGTGGTGAGGGGTGTTGTACCTCTCTGCCGCACAGCTACTACTGGTCATTGTGTCCCATGCTGAATGCAGTAATCCCAAGCCTTGAGGACGCAACACATTTTATTGCTGAGCTACAGACCCTTCCTTCAAAGGCCCCACCACTATCACTTTGTGAATCTTCAACTGCACCATTCTATCATCAATGCAAACTTGTCCCAACTGAAGATATTTAGTCATTTCTTTATTGGTTACTTTACTATCCTACCTTTTCTTCCAAGGAGACCAAGGCAGGCTAGATGATCCTCCTCCTCTGCATTTTATCCTCACAACAACCCTGCGAGGTAGGCTGGGCTCAGCATCAGTGATTAGCCCAGTCACACAGTGAACATCATGGCCAAGTGGGGACTTTAACCTGGGTCTCCCTCATCCCAGTCCAACACTCTAAGCACTATACACCAGACTAGCTCTCACTGACAATTTTGCTTGTTGCATGTGTAAGCGTTAAAACTGGAGTAAGGTCATACAACCAGCTGGGAGTCTGGAGCATTAATAACTGACTAATCAAGTGATATGCATCCACATGTGAACCAGCCCTATCTGGCTTTCATTTGAAACCTAATGTTTTGTTTTTTAAAAGGAAGAGCTAGGTTGAAATGGCTTCAGTAATGGTTTATTCTTCATTGCCCAGTGAAATGTTTGTTTTGCCATTCTGGAGAGTTAAAAGACCACCTTCACCCATATCAGCCTGCCCACACTTTAAGATCAGCAAGGGACGCCCATCTCATTCGCTCAGCTATGAGAGCAATTAGGTGGGAAACTACACATAAGAGGGCATTTTCTACACTGGTCCCACACCTCTGGGAGTTGCTATCGGGGCTCCGCCAGGCCCTGAAAACATACTACTCTACTTTGGCCTTCCCCTAATTATGTTTGATCGGACAGGGTTGTGGCTGCAGTTGTCTGATGGAAGTTTTATTTTATGCTGGTGTTTGTTATTTTTTGGAACGTTTGCTGCTGTTCCTGTTTTTATTGTGTTTTTACCATGTTTAATAACACATTGGTGTTTATTATGTGTTTTATTGAAAGGCAGCCAAAAATATTTTAAATAAATAAAATTAAAATTGTTAAAATCTTGAAAACAATCTGAAAGAAAAGTCATTACAAGGCCAATAGCAAGGGAAGGTGACCACCTTTACATGTGGATTTTGGCTGGGTACGGGGCCAGCAACAAAGATCGGCATGGTTAGGCACCTGCTGATGACCCATGCCCCAGCAGGGGCCCACAGAAAAGAGCCCCCTGGAGTTCTCTTCCTCCTCACCACTGCAACCTGCTTGCTCACCCGCCTCTCACTCAGGCCCAGACACCGGTGGTGTGAAGGAAGAAGTAAATGCCATAGCTTGCTTGCTCACTGGCTCTCTTCCTGCCAAGGAAACAAGTGGTAGCAATGATAATAAAGAGGGCGAGGAGCAATAGCAGCTGGTGACAATGGCGGTGAGAAGGGAGACTCTCTGGGAGAGGGCCCATTCACGGTATCTTGCCCATGGGCCCTCCAAACCATGGAGACGGCACTGGCTGGGTACCAGTAAAAGTAGCAGAGTCTGATTTTTCTTTTCTTTTTTTAAAGCTGCCCTGTGGGTACAGTAAGATAGTAGTGGACAAGATAGTACTGGACAAATGCATTGAACACAGGTTGCCTGAGTGCTCAGCTTAGGATAGTACCATTAGGCAAATGCTTCCCTGACACTGGCCCCACCTACATTGGGCTTTTACTCTGGGGCAGGTGCGAGTTGAGGTCCTTCACGATAGATGACACAGTTGCAACTTCACAGCCATCTGTGGTTTTCACCCGGAAAAAGCGGAGTTTGAAGGAGTCGTTTTACTGCAATTTTTTGAGTTTGCTGAGGGTTCCCCTGTGGTTGCGGGCCATCTGTTCCTTCCCCAAACTGACTTTGCATCTTACAGTGGGCATGTTGTAGGCATACATAGTGCTTGCGTCACTCTGCGATGCCCCTTTGCTCCTCCATTGTCAGGAGCACCCTAGCGGCCTCTTTCAGTCTACTCCAATAGCCAACTCAAGACACAGATGAAAGGATTCTTTTCAAGGCTTTAATCCTTTTACAACTTAATGACTCTTTCAGATGCCAATCACCAGCGACTAAGCAAGGAACAGCAGAGTAGCCTATGCGCCGAGTAGGCACTTGGTCCCCGTTTGAAGGAGAATCACTTGCAGACTCTGAACTTATGGGCTAGGGAGAGTTCCTCCCTCTTTCCCTTGGGTCCACGGGACGCGATCATTGCTTGCGCGCCAAACGGGCGCTACGCCTCCTTTCCGCACCCTCCATCGCTCGTCGTTCCTTGCGTCTACGTCAAGCATCTAGCAAGCCCCCCTCCCACACTTTCTCACTGCTAGGATCACTATCTATCTCAGGAATGCTGGCAGGAGGAATCTCTGCCAGCTGCTGTGCCTGTGAGGGATGAGCGGGCTCCTCTCCTACGGATTGCTGTTCCTCGTCAGAATCAGAACTGCTCTGGGGTTCTATAGGCTCAGTTTCCAACGTGACATCCATCCCTTCACAGCTGCGCAGTTACAGAGGCAAAGAGGGGCGTTTTCATCTATTTAATCACACTTCTGCACATTTTTGCAGCTTCGTATCTTCGCAACGGTTGTTTTTGGACTCGGTGCCCAAGGGCTGGGGAGGGTCTTGGGGGAGGAAAAACATCACTCCGGGCACCATCTCAGAGTGTTGGCTAGGCACGTAGCGCTCATGCTTATGAGTGTGAACCATCGCAAGTGTCTCAGGCTGGGGAACTGACAAACTGATGGTGAGGAAATGATGGAGCACAAAACACCCAATTTTACCTAAAACAGGGTCAGAAAGACACAGCAGAGCCCCTCAAATATAAAACAGCCGCTGAAGTGTCACACCCCCACACTCATGGGGGTGCAGTCCCCCATGACTGCAGTCACTCATGGGACTGCACAGTCACTCATGGGACTGCACAGCTGCGCATTTCAGTATAGTGGCAAAAAAAAGAGAGGGCACGGCGAGCCTCTTAGGGAAGCATGCCGTACATTGCGAGTGTATCGCAGGGCATGGTGATTCAAAGCCGCATTGCTACGCAGTTGCGACAGGGTGGGGGATCAAAGTGGTGCCATATAGATGGAGCCACTGTCACACTGTCAACAGAGGAGGAAGGCAACCTGTTTTACCAAAACAGCTGCTGCCCTGCTCCTCATAAAGGTGATCCACCATACTGAACAGTGAAGGAGAGGGTGGACCTTGAGAAAATAACAGAAAGCAGCCAGGCTTATCTTCTGCTAAAAGAAAGCAGCCAACAAAAACAAGTTGTCTAGATGACTGAGCAGAAGAGTGAAAGACGGTAAATTCATTGCAAGATAAAAATGGCTGGGGGTGGGGGAGAGACAGAGAGAGAAAAGGAAAACATTCTGATAATTTGAATGGAGGGGTGGGACAATTGGTCAGGTAGGAGGGTGAAAGGCCACTGCCCAGATGAATAACAGATGAATTTTGTATTTCTTTAACAACGTACAAGATTGTGCAGGAAACAAACCACAAACAGAGACTGCTTCCAGGATTATATATGAAATGTAAGTAACAGATTGTTACAAAAACACTGCCAACCTGGACACACCCTAATATTGCCTACTTCACAATCACATATCCACATTCTGTCTCATCAAGGTTTTCCCTTTACATCTGGCAAAGCTATCGCCTGCTTCTTGACGCTGTCTCCATGCTATTGTGCACTTCTCGTGAAATATCTATAACACAGGAGAAATTTAGATTTGGGGACATTGTAACCTCAAAACATTTTTTGGATTGAATAATGGAAGGTGATGTCATGATTCCATTATTCAGCATTATATTTAATTCATTACCATGTTCAATTTTTTAAATGCATCTAAGGCTATAGCAGAATCTGTAATCAGCTGCGTTGGAGAACGCAGGAAGTTTCCAAGAGAATTTAGGTCAATCTTGCAGTCGCTCACTCAGGGCCTGAATTATAGTATGACTGTTATACACATAAATTAGGCACATTATTTAATGTGGTGTGATTATTTATTGAAAGAACCTACTGCTGTGTGGTTATGCAAGGAGCATGAGTTAAGCAGCTGGGCCTGGGAAGCTTACCTCTGAAATTGCAAATTGCTGGGTGTGTACAACTAGCTTTCTCCTGAATACTGTTTTCAATACTCCTCCAGCTGTGACAAACAGAATCTACTACAGCACAGCCACAGAGGGAGAAGATTCAGAAAACACACACTCTCCAGTGCCCAGTCAACCAAAGGCTTCATAATCTCACTCAGCTGGCTGCTGCTACCTCATTAGCTTCTGCTAAAGTGGACACACCACCATTAAAGAGCTGTGTAGTTTATGTACAGTTAACTTCCTTCTCTCCACAGATATGCCTATTTAGATGTATTTCTTGATACCAGTGATTTAAGGGCTGGGGGAGGAGCTCACACTAGAGCTATTTCCAAATATTATAAGCATGGAAAATGTGCATAGGCAAGCAGCCTGGGGCATGGAGGATCATTTCAGATCTTGAAACTCTTATTTGACAAATGTATATCCCGCCTTTTAAAACATACTGTTTTCAGAAATTCATGTCTAAATAGGGCAAAGCTCTTTTTTTTTCTACCTCGGGTATAACTGCACCACATTGGAACTCCAGGCCAGACTTGAAGTCAAAGTCTTGGCTGGTCCAAGACATTTCTTTTTTACCTGAGGCAAAGGACAAAATGGTGTTTTCCATTTCAGATGTAGCAGCTCACCAGACAACCAGTTGAAACTTACTTCAGTACTGGCAATGGGACATCTTTTACCACACCTGAAGGCAACAGGTTTGTTTAAGGGGTGCAGGGCAGGTAGAGCTCCTCAGTGCTGCTCTCTGGCCCCCAGCATCTGCTGCCTGAGGCAACCACCTCATTCTATCTAATAGTAGGACCAGCCCAACACACACACCCCTTAGACCTTAAGCCACAGATAGAAATAGTCATGTATGGATGAATGAATGACTAGTTGATTTTAAAATTAAACCTACAAAGTTGGAGTACTGTATTCAGTAAGCAGTGCCACCAACAAAGATGAACAAACCATCATCTACAGTGGTCACCACACCTTGCTTCATGATAAGGTCACTCTGGGAGCAATTGCAAACAATATTTGTTCTCCTGCCATGTGGACTGGATTGACACCATAGATATCAGTATGACCCTGTCTGCATTTCCAATAGATCAAGTGCCAGCACAATAGATCAAGTACCAGCTAAAGATCCAAGCAGCATGGAAAGATGGATGATGGGTCATCAACATGCAACTGACTCATCCTCCCAACATCGATCACAAACCCTAGTAACAGAAAATGAAGGGACAATTGAGAGAGCATTTGCTAACTTAAGGAGATGGTTAGGAGATGTTGGGCTGCTAGTTGGGTATTATATCGCTAGAACTAAGTTTCACCCCAAACCTGTTATGGTCATTATTCCAGAGGCCAAGGATGTGATGGGAGGTGAGGGGTTTCCAGATCTGGGATTACAGAGGATTTCCCCCACTAGGGTAAGATCGCTGCATTGTACATATATTTAAATTATAGTACTTCTTTCCAAATGTGCATCTATACATGCAACTTAGCATATGTACGTTTTATGCAAATGCGTATTGAGGAGGAAATTTTTCAGACCTCCCCAAGGAATACAGCAGGCTGGGGGGTCTTCTGACACTATGAGCCTTTATTAAGCAGAGCATGCAAGTATGGGTGGATCGCTTGATCAAAAAATCCTTTCTGAACAGAGCATACTAGCATGGGTGAATCGCACACATGGGAGGTCCACACCTTGGTACAGATAAGAAGTTATATAGTTTGCAATTTCTTGCTGTGCCATAGCTGTCAGCCAATCAGATACTGACATGCTAGTGGGGGCTACTGCAGTTGAAACACATACATACATACATACAGGGAACAAAACCTTCCACCACAGATTTCTTATCTACTTACAACATTCCAGCTTTACAACATCCCAGCACATCCTCTTTCTCTGTTTACAATGCCTTTCGCTTTTCCCACCAGTGGCAACATTCGAAAACACTCAGAAGGAGGCCTGCCTTTTCGGCTGCAGCCTGAACAAAACTAGTTTTTCTCTCTCAGTATCCTCTTTTGTCCTCTTTTTGGCAGTGCATTTCCTCTTTTTTGGTGATGTATAAGTGGCCACCCAGGCTGAGATTGGGGTCCCAAAAGATGCAGTAACTCCAGTATCGGAGTTTTGTTGGGTGGCAGGTGGAAAAGAGGCCACTGGCTTTGGCTCAGGGGATATTGAATCCCTAGGGTCTCCATTTGTACTAGGAGCCACCACCAGATCCTGTGCCCCTTTCTCTTCAGAGGCGGTCTCATCAGGGCTGCAGTCCGAGTGGGTGGGTCCTGATGTTTTTTGGAGAGGAAGACTCCAAAGCAGACTTCAGGAAGAGCTGAGGCTTGGGTAACAGTTGGTGGAGTTCTAAAGGCGAAGCAGCTGTTGGACCAGATTGAAGACTCTCAGGGAAGACTGGCAAACTGTCATTAAAGGTTCCAGGTGGAAGCTAAACCTTACTAGTATATCATGCCCTTGGCAGAAGACCTGTGTATTAACTAGGGTGGAGATTGATAAGGGAATTAACATAAATTTAGTTAGGGTTAGGCACTGTAGCTTCTACAACCTGATTGGTGGTAACAGTAACAATACAGAAACCTTGTTCTTAAAGTAACAGCAGTCATAAATAATCTTTCTTGTTTTATTTCTTTTTAATAAAATACTATATCACTTTGTTTACATTCCCTGTAACTCTGTTTGCCTCACGCCTAATGACCAGCTGCCTTAGATAAAAGAGGTATATTAAATAGGGAGTGTAGATTTGTGGTAAGAGCAGAAGTGAATGGTAGGATAACTTATGTGGTGTTTCTCCATTTTCATATTAGTAGCAATAGGATTTCCCAGTAGTGAAGGGAGGATCCTCCACCCAAACATAAAGCTAAAACAGTGAAATGCCGTGAAATTAAGCTTATTTTAGATGGGTGGTTTTCAAGTTATGTTTCAACGAATCCTGGTGTTCTTTGAAGCTTCTTAGGGGGTCCCTCAATCAGAAGACTAGCAAAGGCAGGTGAGTTCCTATGAAACCCATACAGGAGACAACAGACCTGTAACATTCTGTCAAGAGGCAGTGAGAACTTTCTTTACCACATACCAGCTGTAGCTGTGTGATAAAATGTGTGATAAAACAGTTTGCCCACCACTATCCATCATTCCTGGCAATGGGCAGCCACCGCAGACAGTGGTCATATGTTGTCAGACACATGCTAAGTTTACACAGGATGACACTGAGGTTCAATACACCTGGCCAGTGCCCCAACAGAACTGAATGGGCATCCCAGAATCCTCCACAACACACAGGGATTCCTTGGCAGACAAGTCAATATGGAAAGGGTTGCTTCAAAGCAGAAGGTCTGAAAGCCACTGTTAAGGCAAATGAAGATTCTCCACATCTGGCATTTATACCATTGCTTCATCACATAGGAAATAGCTATCAACTCTAATGAAAGCACCCACTCTTCTAAAGGGTCATGGGAAACATGGAGGGAAGGTGCATAATTGCTTCAAAGAAAGCCGTTTGAATGGTTTCCAACTCCTTGAAGCAATTATCTCCTACCTCTATTACCTATGAATGATATAAAACATTATTGTGCTTTTTATACATACTAACCATCCAGGAGTCAAATACCTGTTTGACACCCTCCACTGCTATAGGGTGCTTCCAGATGGATGACTCCTATTGCTACCAGTCAAAAGGCATCATGCAGCTATTCCATCTTTTCCTTCTTAATGGATTTTTGCTGGAAAGAAAAAAGACAAAAGAAGCGGTGGGAAAAATATCTTAAGAGTGCCAACAGACAAGCCTTTTCCTATGCAATTGCCATGCCTTGTTCATAGAATTTTGCAGGGTTTCCAGATATCATTGTCTGGAAAGCCTGTAAAATTCCATGAATGGGGCATAGAGATTGCATAGTAAAAGCCTTGTCTGGAAGTACCTTAAGATGTGTTTTCTCCACAGAAGCTGAGAGTTCTGAACAGAGTGGGAATTCAGTCGGGCCATTACAAAGGGCAGGCTTGACCTGATTATGATGCTTGGTTGGGCAGAGTGAAGATAATATGCAAATTTTGGATAGATTTGTTGAAAGTGTGTTTATTTTGTTCATAGAATAGTAGGGTTGGAAGGAGCCTACAAGACCATTGAGTCCAACCCGCTGCTCAATGCAGGAATCCAAGTCAGTGCATCCCTGACAAATGGCTGTCCAGCTTCCTCTTGAATGCCTCCAGTGTGGGAGAGCCCACCACCTCCCTAGGTAATGTGTTCCATTGTCGTATTGCTCTAACAATCAGAAAGTTTCTCCTGATGTTCAGCCGGAATCTGGCTTCCTGTAACTTGAGCCCATTCTTCCGTGTCCTGAATTCTGGGATGATCGAGAAGAGATGCTGGCCTTCCTTTCTGTGACAACCTTTCAAGGTCTTGAAGAGTTCTATCATATCTCCCCTCAGTCTTCTCTTCTCAAGGCTAAACATGCCCAGTTCTTTCAGTCTCTCTTCATAGGGCTTTGTTTCCAGTCCCCTGATCATCTTTGTTGCCCTCCTCTGGACCCTCTCCAGCTTGTCTGCATCCTTCTTAAAATGTGGTGCCCAGAACTGGACACAGTATTCAAGATGAGGCCCAACCAGTGCTGAGTAGAGAGGAACTAGTACTTCCCGGGATTTGGAAGCTATTCTTCTATTAATGCAACCCAAAATAGCATTTGCCTTTTTTGCAGCCACATCACATTGTTGGCTCATATTCAGCTTGTGATTGACAACAATTCCAAGATCCTTCTCGCTTGTAGTGTTGTTGAGCCATGTATCCCCCATCTTGTAACTGTGCATTTGGTTTCTTTTTCCTAGGTGCAGAACTTGGCATTTATCCCTATTAAATGTCATTCTGTTGTTTTCTGCCCAGCGCTCAAGTCTATCAAGATCACTTTGAATTTTGTTTCTGTCTTCCAAAGTCTTAGCTAACCCGCCCAATTTTGCGTCATCTGCAAATTTGATCAGCATTCCCTGCACCTCCTCCTCCAAGTCATTAATAAAAATGTTGAAGAGCACTGGGCCCAGGACTGAGCCCTGCAACATCCTGCTCATTACTCCCCAGTTTGAGAAGATCCCATTAGTAAGCACTCTTTGAGTCCAATTCTGTAGCCAACTGTGGATCCACCTGATCGTTGTTTTATCTGGCCCACTTTGAGCTAGTTTGCTCATCAGGATATCATGGGGCACTTTGTTGAAAGCTTTAGTGAAGTCGAGGTATATTCACTTCATTTCATTCACTGTATTATTACATGTTTGTTAGTTTATGGTTTAATGTTTTTTCCCACCCACCAGGGGCTTTATTGTGCCATGATTATAGGATAGGCAGACTTGGGCCAGTTTTCCCTGAGATGGTAAACCTGTCTCTGGGCTATACCACTTCAAACCACAGGTGGGATCACACATAATCAAATGCTCCTGCATACCAAAAAACCCAAAACAAAACCAGGGAGGATTCTGACGTAACCTCTCCCCTGACATGCTAGTTGCCTATGTAAAGGGAGGGGGGATTATAAGGAGTGTAAAATCATGTGAACCCCCCACTTGCAGTGGTACTGCCCAGACACAGGCTTAACACCTCAGTGAGAACTAGGCCATAGACAGTTAACTGTCATCAACAGAGGCAAACTATTCTGTGATGCTACCAAGTTACTGTGGTAATATAATGCTGTTCATCTGGATGCCCATTTGGTTTCTGCTCTGCTGCAGAAATTTTACAGCTGAGAGGTGTTTCATATCCCAAACAATGTATGTAGACTTTCCTACTTTCAAGAAACACTGATTTTTGCTAGATAAAGCATCACTGCATTTACTGGCAAAGCTGCTAAGGTATGTTTCAGCTGACCTCCTTGAACCTGCCATAAGTCACAGACCATGAATCAGAGGTGAAGGAGAAGAAAGATTTTGTGTTGTTATCCATGTCTTTCTGCTTTGCTGCCTTTTACACTTGGTTGCTTTCTCTAACATTCACCATTTACTACAGCCTTGAACACTCACTCAACTTCAGAGTTCATGTTGGATGGCTTTCTTATTAGGGGATAGCATTATGGGCAGAAATGTGACCAGAATTTACATAGGTTTTACATTCCTGTGGCCCACTGAGCCAATGTGCAAATGTGGATCTAAAATTCTGAGCATGTAGCAGCCTAGAGGATACGTACAATATTTTTGTAGTCTCAGAACTGTCCTTGCCCCGTAATTTTCACTAATGATCAAGAAGAGATAATTAGAAAATACTACCATCTCTCCAAGCAGCTTCCTTTTTATTAAAAAGCCCCCAAGTCATTCAAGATGCTATTGACTTTTGCTTCCTGATTCAGGGCTTGTTTGTAACATCAAAAGAGAATTCATATCTCACCCCACCCCCATGTCCAATGCACAAACCTGAAACTCCCAATGTGGGGATAGTTTGCACATGTGAGTGCAGTGGTGTGTTTGCAAACATACTGCTGTGAAGACATTACAAACTAGCACAAAGAATTGACAGGCAGACTCTTATACTACATCTCCCTCTCCCCATCTCAATATCCAAAACTGCCCTTAGGTTCGCTAGATTCAAGC
Source organism: Heloderma suspectum (assembly GCF_057233095.1). Lineage (NCBI taxonomy): Eukaryota > Metazoa > Chordata > Lepidosauria > Squamata > Helodermatidae > Heloderma > Heloderma suspectum. The sequence continues at coordinate 40,933,515 of NC_139464.1, read as the reverse complement.
AACCATAATCAAGGCTGTGTGTGGTTTCACAGCAAACAAGCACCACAAGTGGTACGAGGCACAGAATTCATATTGCCCTGGTTCTGATGACATGACAGCCCATCCTGGGTTAATCAACCACTAGGGTTATGCAAGGGTTCCTCGAAGAACCCTCCCCAGCAGGCCACGGCAAGCCACGGTGGGGGGCTGCATTTTGATAATGGCAGATGGTATGTGCTGCTGTGCCCAGAGGGTTAATTAACCATTGATGGACTGTTGTATCATCCAAACTGGCCCATTGAGAACCTCCGCTTTCATTTTAAAAATGAATAAATAATGTTTGAGCTCCAGTCTGTGAAGGTAAGTTTGAAAGTTTGTGGACAGTGTTCTTGGGTGCAATAGTTCAACTAGGTAATTTTAGACCCTGGACTTATGGATGGTCTTATGGTGAACCCCTTTAGATGGGCATGTGTATTCCTTCAGTTGTGAAACACACAATTAACATTTATCTTCCCTACCTCCAGCCAGAATTCCATGCTTTTCATTTGATTCTACTTTCCTGATTTGTTAGAACAAGAAAACTGTTTGTCAACCCTGATTAAAAAAATACTCTGAGTATGTGCAGCTTTCAGTTTTAAACTCATTTAAATCATAGTATCATCATGACTACAGGAATACATTGGAGTTTGCTTCTGCACCTGCTGCTCTCTCAGTGGTCATTTCAGGGGGAAGGGACTGGGCTGGGGGGGCCCAGACTTTGACCCTAAGGTCCTGTCCTAGCTGCACCACTGGTTGGGTGAAATCTCAGAAGAACAACTGACCAGAACTGATTCTTTATTGCTATGATTTCAGCAAGTTGACATCAAAATGTTGCTTTCAGAGAATATTGATAGTTGGTAAAATTTGTCAAGAGTTGCTTGAAAAAAGATCTAGTAGTTGGTTGCTTTCTTGCATTTTTCATGCAGAAAAATAACTTAAGTTATGGCCCAAACAGATAATACTGAGGGTAGGAATCTTAATACCAAAGTTTCTGATACTTTTTATGTATGTATGTATGTATGTATGTATGTATTTAGTTATTGCATTTATATCCCACCGTTTTTCCTCTTGCAAGGAACCCAAGGCAGCTTACATTATCATCCTCCTCCTCCTCTCCATTTTATCCTCGCAACAACAACCCTGTAAGGTAGGCTGGGCTGAGAGTCTGTGACTGGCCCAAAGTCACCCAGTGAGCTTCCACGGCCAAGTGGGGACTAGAACCTGGATCTCCTGGCTCCTAGTCCAATGCTCTAGACACTACACTACACTGGCTCTCTATAATAATAACACACACACAAATCTTATGCTTTTAGTATAAGCTTTTTTAATCATCTGTTTTCCTTTCTCTTTTGCCATCCTCTCTCTTCCTGATCCCCGGCCATTTCTTCCTTTCCCACCCTCCTTATCCTCTGTGTTTGCCCACACTTCTTCTATCAAAGGCTTACACCTCCTTCAGTGTGGGGGTGGGGGAACTCACATTTTAAGAGCAGTGGTTTTACAGTTTGTTCAGAGCATAGGTGCATTGGCACTGTAACTATTTTATTTCAAGGCTCTTGCCAGTTCTAACTCCCACAATGTTTGACCGCCTCACCATTTTGTAAAAACAACAACTGTTAACCTCTACGGATAGAAAGCTAAGGTACAGTGTGAATTGAATCTTAAGAAAATGAGTACAAGAGGGAACTGAACCCACACCTTGCAAGTCCCAAATGAATATCATAAGCAACCTTCTTCACACTTATGTCAAAAGCTCCCTGCCTCACCTTTCTTATTTGAAAGCCTGGCTCCCTCAGGTAGTCACAAGGAACTGATGCATTTTCTAAGGTTCCTCTAGTACAGCAGTTTCCAAATAGTTTTCCAAATCCTCAAGCTTTTTTTCTGCTGTTTTTACATATGTTTGTATTTGTTATTTTAATTTTTTTTTATCATAAGCCACCTTGAGGCTATGGTCCAGTTCAGACAGAGGCTCTCTTCACACCTGGCATTTTATCCCACTACAAACTGGTCCTTTTGATTCTGGATCCTTTCCGGATTTAGACTGGCCCTGTATAAAGGCATCTCTCATAGCTAGTCCCTGTGCTCTATGCCTTTTAATAGCTGGGCGGAGCTGCACAGAACAATCAGGGCAGGAGGGGGCTGCTGCTGCTTCCTGTAACATGATTGATGGCTCCACCAGTCCCTCCACTCCTCCACAGCAGGAGGGAAGTTGGAAGCCCTTCTAGTGGCCCGGATAGGGGTCCATGGGAGCTGGTCCCCTCCTTACTCCAAGGGAGAGACAGTCCTCCCAGTGGCTTACCCCGAGGTTGCTGGTGCTGCTAGTCCTTCTCTGCTAAATATGTCAGTGTGCGATGGAATTAAATGCAGTATATTGCTTGCACTACTGAGTTTGAAGGGTATACCCATTTCCGGGTTCCCAACTACAGAAGTAAGAAATCCACAAACGGACGGACTTGTATACAGTCAGTGCACCAAGCCATCCCTAGCAGCCCCCCAGGCAATTGCTTCACAGGGGACACCTTCTTCATTAGACCTGGCTTGCTCCCCTGCCCCCGTGATGTTGTTGCTCTTCCCCCTTATTCTGGCTTCCCAACCATCCTGCAAGGTGGGCTAGGAGAAGAGACAGTAGCTGGCTAAGTGGGAGGGAGTGAAAACCACCTCAGCATTACTGCCTTATCTAAAACTACTCCACACCCCAAAAGGAAACTATTAAAAATGACCATTCCAAGCTCTGCATGATGAATTTATTCAGGGGAGGAGAAAAGGCACTTTTAATACCCATTGAAATCCTAACTGTCAAGCCTTTGTCCTGTGTGGCTGAGAAGGGAGACTCCCCCATCCAACCTGGGAGGAAAAAAGCCAATCAATCTGGTGAGCAAAATGGAGAGGAAGCAGTCAGTGAAGTCAATGAGGGGGGAGTTCAAAGTGAATGCACTGAAGGGGATGGGGGACCTTAAGACTAGGGATGGCGGAGAATTCCACCATGGACTCCAATGAGGCTGGATTCTAAGAATCCGTCCCCCCAGAGTCCATAGCGGAACAGACTGCTCCCCTCCACTACCCCGCGAAGCCCAGTCAGGATGGACCCTACCTGGCGCCGTCCATCCGCTGCCATCTGTCCCATCCATCCCATCCGCTGCTGCTGTCTGTGGACAGGACGCAAATGGCGTCCAGCGTAGCAGACACCATTTGTGTCCCTGCCTTTGGCCATGATAGGCTATGTAAATCTTTACGTAGCCTATCACGGCAAAGAGCAGGGATGCAAATAGCGTCCGCTACACCATTTGCATCCCTGCTCTTTGCCGTGATGGGCTACGTAAAGATTTATGTAGCTTATCACGGCCAAAGGCAGGGACACAAATGGCATCCGCTATGCCGGTTGCCATTTGTGTCCGCAGACCAGCCACGGCCAGAAGTCTGGCAGCAGCTGGAGCTGGCCAGCGGCTCTGTGGACTCCCCACAGAGCGGAGCCAGCCGGGGAGGATTCCGGGGGGAGGACCATATTGCCTCCCCCCACCTGTGGACCCCCCCACAGGTAAGGGGATCTGTACATCCCTACTTAAGACTGCTACTCTAAGTAGACTTACAATGCACTCCTATGCATGCCTACTCAAAGGCAAGCCACACAGATTTCAATGGCACTTACTCCCAGAAAAGGAAAGCCTGAGTTTATGAGAAGTAAGCATCGTTGTGTTCAGGGGGATCTCAGAGAAGCATTTGGGATGGTTAACCACTTTACAGTTCAAGCGCCCTTAGTGGAATGGGAACGAGGCAGAAACCCCCATGCTCCCACTGATTTGTTGTCATGACAATGTTATTCAACACCATCCAGCAACATCCCCTAGCACACGGCCACACAAAGCAGGACAAAGCGCTAAAGGGGAAATAAATAGGGGGGAAATGGCGATTTCAATCACAAGCACAGAAAATGCCTGGTTTTCCCTGCTCTCAGATAACACAGGAAGAGGGAGTTGTGAGATAGCAGCAGGAGAGCAGCCGCGTCATTTAAAGCTCAGTGAAAACCAGTAATTGAAGAAGAACAATCCTGCTAAAAAAACAAGGTGTGAAGAGAGCCATAATGAACCTAGGCTGATAAACCATGGGTTCTGGTTTCGTATCTTGATTTGGAGAGAGCCTTAAACCTCTTTCCCAGTTCATAAGAGACTGTGATTTAAGAAATGAAGATAGCTTTGCCAAGACTGAACATAGGAGGACCTGAGGGGTGAGGAGGGAACATGTGGACATAAATATTTCCCAAGCTAATAAACTATAGTTACCAATAGGGTAACCACATGCAAAAGTGGACAGGATTCCTGCACCTTTAATACCGGAACATAAAAGAGGGAATTTCAGCAGGCATAGCCTGGATGACAAGCTATACCTGCTGAAATCCCCTCTAATACACAGCTGTTACAGGTGCAGGAGCCCTGTCCTCTCTTTCACCTAGCCATCCTAGCACTGCGGAACTTACAGGGGAGAATCCTTGACTAAGAGGAAGGGTACGTAATTTCTCCTGAACCTGCTAATTCTCTCCAGCAAGTGCCTTCCTTAAGCCATTCCCCCCTAGCCTGGCTTACTTCTGGTTTCAGAGGCCAGCTGAGGGGGAACATCTTTAAAAAGTTATCACAGACGGTATAAGCAGGAGAGAATCTGTAGGTAGTAGAACAGCATGTTCTTCCCAACTGCTGTTTCTCTCCTGCAGATATCCCAAAGCTTCTGCATGTTTCCCTGCATAGTTCCAGCTGATCTATAGCTTTTAACCAAACTTTAGTTGATTAATCAGCGGGATAGATTTTTATTATCTAGGACGAATTTTAACTGGCAGGGCTGCAAGTTGATGGCATACTTGCTTTTTGAGGATATTTTGTGTCTGGTGCTTTACTGCAATGTAGAATAAACACAAAAATAATCAAGATGGCATGGCAGGTTTTATTTACGTTATCTTACACTTTCTTCAGTACCAAAAAACAGGCACCCATGTGGGGTTTTTGGTAATATGCAGATTTATTTTAAATGACTCAGGTAACAATTAAAGCAGTTGACAATCCTACATATACATGCAGCAACTCTGGGTTGTGGTCTAATAACCACCCATTAAAATCTATGCTTGTTCTAGAATAAAGGGCTGCTTTCTAGGAGTGATGGGCAACTAGTAATTTGCAGGCCAGATCTGGCTCAAAAGTATATTTAAATATTTACGTAGGCTAAAACGGTGAATCAAAAAGGGATGCAAATAGCGCCCGCTACGCTATTTGCGTTCCCCTTTATTTTCGCCGTCACAGTCTATGTAAATATTTACGTAGATTAAGACGACCAAAAATAAGGAACACAAATGGCGGCGGCCATAGTCGCCGCCATTTGCGTACGCGGTTGTTGTTTTTTTAAACCCAACCCAGCCATGATAGACTACGTAAATCTTTACGTAGCCTATCACGTCTTTTTTTTTTTTTAACCCAGCCATGATAGGCTACATAAATCTTTACATAGCCTATCATGTCTTTTTTTTTTTTACAAGATTGCAAATGGCTGCGGCGGCAGCCAGTCGGAAGACCAGCCGCCACAGCCGCCGCCGCCGGAGCCGCCGCCGCCCGCAAGATCCACCCCAGGTAAGTCTCATCCCGTCCTGGGGGGGATCCATAGGGGGGCGGGGGGGTGACAGGCCGTTCCGCCACGGAATTTGGGGGGCCGAATGCACTGGCATTTGGCCTCACCAAGATCCATGGCGGAATCCTCTGACATCCCTATTCAAATCCCACTCAGCTAGTCGTCGTCGTCGTGTCCAGACCAAACTCCGCTCCGCCAAAATGTAGCCACTGCCACACTGTCGAGCTGCGGTTCGATCAGGTGGTAGAAGGATTAGCCGGCGCAATGCACCGTTACCAGGGTACGCCCGATTGTACAACCATCTTCAAGGAGGCTCCTTCTGTGTACCCCACTCAGCTAGTGAGTCCAAGCTACTTCAAGGAGCACCTCCTCCCCTATGTCCCAGTCCACCACTTAAGGTCCTCTGAGGGTTATCTGCTGCGGCTGCCTAATGTGAGATTGGCAGCCACACTTCAGAGGACCTTTCCTTCACTGCCCCTCGGCTATGAGGGCAGCGGAGGGTTGCGCCTGATGTGCATTCCAACCATTCAGCTGCAGGTTGAAATGCGCCTGCTGCTGACCTCTTTGAATGTTTTAAAGTGGGAATTAAAGACTCTGTTATTCCGGTAGGCCTTCCCCTTTTACAATCCTTATCTCTCTTTGCTGGTTGTTATATACTGTTTCTAGGCTGTATTGTATTTTGTTATGTGTGTGTGTGTGGTTTTGTTTTTAACTCTATTCCACCTAGAGTATTATGTATGTAGGTGGCTTATAAATTGAATGAATAAATAGTGAACTTGGGCTAGTGATTACCTCTCAGTCCAACCAACTCCACAGGATCATTGTGAGAACAAAAATGGGAGGGAAGCACACATGACACCTTGTACTCCTTGAAGGAAAGGCAGAATATACCTGTAATAAATATGAAATTTTCAACCTCGGAGCAATGTCTGTCAGTTAGGCACAGCTTTAAAGCAGTAAGATTAGGTATAAAATACTCTATACTGGCAGAAGGGTTAGGGTTACTTTTGAAATTGTGAATTGAAATTGTTTTTAGCTATTTGTTTTATATTTTGTATTTTTAGACCTCGTTTTATTATAATGTCGCATTATAATGTTTGTACCGTTGTAGTTTTTGTATTTGTTTTTATGAATGGTTGTGAACCGCCCTGAGAGCCTTGGCTACTGGGAGGTATAGAAATGAAATTAAAAATACTAATAATAATCGTGGCAAGTAGCGACAGTTTCACCCCCACACACACACTTCCTTTTCTCCATCTCTTCAGAGCAGGAATTCTTGGGGTGGGGGGAAGCAGCCGTCTTTCCCTCTGCTCCCACCTCCCTAACCTTTTGCCTCAGAGAAAGAAGCAGTCCGCCCACTACTTGCCTGAGGAATCCTATGGGGAAGGGAGGATCACACAGCCCAGCCCCCGTCCCCTCTTGCAGGCTAATTGCAGAGGCTGTTCAGCAGATGGTAGACTCCACCATGGCCTTGGGGCCAGGTTATCTGAAGGATCGCCTCCTCCTATATGTGCCTGCCTGGACCTTAAGATCATCCTCAGCAGCCCTTCTGCATGAGCCCCTGCCAAAGGAAGTGAGGCCGGTGGCTACTAGGAGGAGGGCCTTTTCTGCTGTGGCACCCCGGCTCTGGGATGAGCTCCCTGGTGAGGTTCGCCTGGCACCGACGTTGTATTCCTTCCCCAGCCAGGTGAAGACCTTTTCATTTTCCCAGGCATTTTAGCTTTCTAGACTTTTAGCTTTGCTTTTAAAATCTGTGTTAAACCTCTGCATCGCTGCTAGGTTTTATTCTGGTTGTATTGTTATAGTGTGGTTTTAATGTTTTTATATTTTATATTGTTTTACTGTGCGCTTGTGGAGTTTGATTTTTGTGAACCGCCCAGACAGCTTCGGCTATTGGGCGGTATAGAAATGAAATAAATAGCCGTCCCAGCCCCCATTACACAAGTATTAAATGCGGCTGCCAGTCAGCGACGAAGCGGGGGCGAAGGGCAGCCGAGGCCAGCGGCCGTTGAAAACGGCTCGGACGCAAAGCGCGCCAAACCCTCCGCTGCCCTCTCCCGAAGGAGGGCGGGAGTCCGGAGAGCCAGCGTCAGTCTACGCAGGCGCGAAAAACTCAGTTCACCTTGCGTGGAGCCACCCCAGACCCAAGAAAATTCATAGGAACTACATAGGGCCTGAGAAGGTCCACTATTGAGGGGCGGGGGAGGAGTACTGGGGACTTGGGCGGGGGGAATAAATTCCGTCCTCCGAATCTTTGGGGCTTCATAGAACCTTCTAAGAAAGAAGCTGAATCTTCAGATTACGGAACATCTTACAACCATTAGGGTTGTTTTTTTTTTCCCCTGGAGGAATTTCAAATCAAAGAAAAGGATAATTCCGTCCTAGTGGTACAGTCCAGCTGAGTTTAACCAATCACAAAATCGGCTCTTTGGCGCATCATAAATTACTAGGTAGAACAAGACGCCACAGTCCACGCATGCTAAATCGCAGCTTTGAATGACATCATCGCTTGCCCGAGAGCGGCGGGGTGGGGGTGACGCTATCGCTGTGGTGGGCCGGAATGCGTTTGATTTAGATTGACACTCAACCCAATCAATCGCTACTTAGATTTCATTTGATCGGCATGCGCTGACAAACCATGAACGGAGAGAATGGATGGCGCCTTGACGAAAAAGGCGGGAAGGTATGACAATGAGAACCAATGGGAATGTAGGCAGGCACGAGGCGTAACCAATCGTTTCTTGCGATTTGGGGAGTCTCCACCAATCGGGGCTTCAGTGGGGGTGGGAAACAGCGTTGGGGTTGCTAGGAGAGGGTTGCTAGGGGAGCGTTGGGTTGCGTTTTTCTGTGAGTAGGGGAAGAGTAGGGTGGAAGTCGGCTCGCTAGTCCGGGACTGCACTCTTGCCCCCCTCCTACAGCGGAAGTCATAGTGGTCCCTCCTGTAGCAGAGTACCCAGAGGCCCTGCGGTCTTCCCATCACCACGGTGTTGTCTCTGACTCCCGTTTAATCCTTACCCTCCCGCAGTAAGTGGAGGCGTCTTCTCTGCCCCCCCCCCCCCGCGCTTCTCATAGTCTTTCATGGTGAAGGGCAGTGTAGGCCATGGTGAAGCTGGCAGCCAAATGCATCGTGGCAGGTGAGTTCCCATTTTAGCCGCCATGGCAGCATTATTTTAATTGTATCTTCTTCCAGGGTCTCGGCATCCCACGCAGTGGTGCAGCTAGGTCATTTTAGCTCTTTGGCTTAGTAGTTGTGTGGAGGTCCCCTTTAGACGGCCATGGGTATTACTTCAGTTGTGAAGTGCACAACTAACGTTTCCCACTGACAGGAACTGCCATTCCATGCTTTACCATTGCTTCTACATCCCGTATATGTTACAACAACAACAACAACAAAAGTGTTTGCCTGATTTAAAAAAGAAGTGCTCAAAAGATGTGCAGTTTTGTATTTAAAAGTCATGTAAATCATAGCACCGCTGGGAAAGACTGAAGGCAAAAGGAGAAGGGGACGGCAGAGGATGAGATGGCTAGATAATATCACCGATGCAATGAATATGAACTTGAGCACACTCCAGGAGAGAGCGCAGGACAGGAAGGCCTGGCGTGCTATGGTCCATGGGGTCACGAAGAGTCGGACACGACTGAACAACAACAACAACAAATCATAGCACCATCATGGCTACAGGAATAAAATGAAGTTTGCTTCTGCTGCTCTGATGTCTTCATCACCTGCTGCTCTCTACGTTGTCATTCGGGGCAGGGGGGCGGATGTTGGCCCCAAGGTCTAATCCTAGCTGCACCAGTGATTCCATGCCAAGAGCTGTTCTCAGGACAGATATCCCCACTGGGGTGAGAGAGCTTAGCTGCCTCCAAGCAGCCTGCCATCTAAGACTGCAGTTATAAGTGGTAGGTACTTAACTAGGAAATAACTTTCTCTGAAATCAGTGAGAATTACTTTTCAATCAACATGGTTAGGATCGGGCTGTATATTACAGTACACACCTCGGATTAATTTTTTGCCTTGTAAATATAGAAACACAGGAGCACGTCAGGCAGGTGCAGTCTGAGCTAAATTTGAGCTACCAGTGCCAAATGCAAACTCCCCAAATTAGGGCATCATGGGTTTTGTCATTCCCATCTTTAATTTAGTTACTGTGATGTGAGTGGTTTGCCATTGTTGTTGTAAACTGTCTTGAGTATAGCGTACATTCTGTGCAATAACACAGAGTATAAACTTAATAAATAAGGTAGCATATAGACTTAATAAATAAGTATTTCAATTCCAGCAGCCAAAAATGACTGTTTCTTTATCAGACAGGAATCAGGTTTCAGGAGGCAACGTTCTTGTAGTGAACATGTAAACAAAAAGAATAGGTAAAAGACAATGTTGGGTCAGGAGACCTCTAGTTCAGTTTTATATAAGTGTGGACTGGAATGTATGAACTGATCCCATCTTAGCATGGGTTTGCCAGATACCATACTGACTGTTGGTTCATCTATTAAAATGTTCAGATCAAGACCCATTGCAGGATTTCAGTCTACAAACAAAGTGTGTGTGTTAGTATTATAACAGTTTTTGAACATGTGAAGATGTCCCAAATATAACAAAAAACACCAAAGCAAAGGAGTGTTGATAAATGTTGTGGTTTGTCACATTTCATTCAGATTTTTTCTTCCATATCTAAACTTTAAGAAACAAATCTTTTACCTTCTTGGATATAGAGAAAATAATCAGTGTATGACACCATTTTATCCCAAAGAAATTTCTTTTCTTGCTGAAATATAAGGTGGCTGGGGGGGCCTAGTCATTAAGGTTTCTATAAATTTGGCCTGGATTTGACAGTAGTTTCTCCTCATGCAAGATATGGTCACATCTTCCACTTCTGTTCAGTGGGTGCCTCTGTCCTGCCATACATCCACATCAGTATAAAGCATGAGTAGGGTGTACGCCATTAACTGTGCTCGTCAATCTGAGTTGGTCAAGCAGCAGCAAAGAGAAATTAAAAGTGCTCTCAACCCCAATCAGCTGATACCAGACTTGCATGCTCTACATATTGCAAAGAGAATGCTATAAAAATAAAAAGATGTACCTGAATATAACAATCATGAGTGGTTTCCACAGCATTCGTCTCAACAAAATGTATATAACAAGGGCCAAGGCAGGAGGTGATGTAAAAATTTAACATATGCCTGTACTACCAGCCCGGATGCAAAAGCAATATGCCAAGGATGCAAAAACAAGGACCACAATGCCGAAGTCTGTTGATTTTTTGTAGGAGTCGATGGAGTTTTAAAATAAACCTCAACTAAAAAAGAAATAGTACTTCTAGGAGAACTGTTTTGTCCCAAACTTGGCAACAATCACAAAACCATGGATGAGAGACTTAGTAATTAAAAGGAACATTAATGTGGAATTTTATTGTTTTAAACTATTATATTGTACATCACCCAGAGTGGCCGTGTGACTGGCCAGTTGGGCAATTAAGAAATTAATTAAATAGATAAATAAATAAACAAACAAACATGAGTTTGGAACTCACTGCAATAACTGTCTTTAAACAAAATCAAAATTATACTTGATTCTCCTTAGTACTAGCCCAGTATAGCCATATTCAGGAGATAGAAGTTGCTGCAGATGCTTCATGCTTCAGACTGGGAGGCGTATTACAGAATTGCCAAAGCACAGGACATTGGTCCCCAATTGTTTTGTCTCAGGACCACTCACACCAGAAACAAGATACCTGCAAATTGAAAAAGAAGCCTTGGCAGTGATGGATATGTGAACACATAAGTTTTAATCTGGTTTTATGATGTGGGAGAGCCCACTACCTCCCACACTGGAAGCATTTAAGATGAGGCTGGACAGTCGGGGTACTCTGACTTGGATTCCTGCATTGAGCAGGGGGTTGGGCTCGATGGTTTAATAGGCCCCTTCCAACTAGGGGTGCACGAAAGTCACTTACCTGGTTTCGCAGCTTGCTTCGTGGTGGGGGGGAGGCGCTTCGCTGCTCCCCCCGAAGTTCAGGCCGGGGGGGAGGCTTCCCGCCTCGCCCGGCCGAAATTCAGGCCGGGGGGGAGGCTTCCCGCCTCGCCCGGCCGAAATTCAGGCCGGGGGGGAGGCTTCCCGCCTCGCCCGGCCGAAATTCAGGCCGGGGGGGAGGCGCCTCGCCCGGCCGCGAAATAAAAAGTTTAAAAAAAAAAACGCCCCCGTGATAGGCTACGTGATGATTAACATAGCCTATCACGGCTAGATCTGCAAAGTCAGCCGTGATAGGCTACGTAAATCATCACGTAGCCTATCACGGGTGACTTAAAAAAAAAAAAAGCGCGTACGCAAATTACGGCCCGCATAGGGAGCCGCCATTCGCGTTCCTTATTTGGTCGCTGTAGTCTACGTATGTAGTCTACGGCGACCAAATAAGGAACGCGAATGGCGACTCCCTATGGGGGGCGCCATTAGCCATACGCGCTTTTTTTTTTTTTAAGTCACCCGTGATAGGCTACGTGACGATTTACGTAGCCTATCACGGCTGACTTTGCAAATCTAGCTGTGATAGGCTACGTTAATCGTCACGTAGCCTATCACGGGGGGAGGTGTTTTTTTTTTTACTTTTCTTGGAATGGCGGCGGCGGCAGCCGGTCGAAAGACTGGCTGCCGCCCCTGCCCCTGTCGAAGCCCTGCCGAACCGCCGCTGCGACCCGCCACCGGGAGCAACATTCGGGAAAGGTAAGTCCCATCCCGGGGGGGGGGGGGGGGGGCGGAGAATTTCTCCCCGAAACTACTTCGGGGGGCCGAACACGTTGGCACTCGGCCCCCCGAAGTTTCGGGGAGAAATTCTCCCCCATCCCTACTTCCAACCCTACTATTCTATGAGTCTATGATTTTATGTTGTAATAGTTTTATTCTTTGCTGCTGGCTTTATCTTGGTTTTATTCTCTGCTGGTTTTATTTTTTGCTTAAATATTTGTACTGTACGTTTTTAATGTATTGTACATCACATGGAGAACTTCAGTTATTGGGTGGTTTAAAAGTACAGTAAATAAATAATAAATAAATGACTTGTTGACTTGACATTCACCTTACAAATATACCATAAGCCTCTTGTATCCCTTTTTGGAGACAATCCCCTTGATGAACTTCCTCCAAGGGTCCAAAGATTTTGTCTCCAGATGGCACAATTCACTTACATGATTGTATAAATCCCTGGGGAAGCATGAATTATGACAGGTACTCTGCCATATGCCATTATATCTCTACAAATAACACTGAGAGCATGAAGTTGCTATCTATGTGGATTTCATTGCAGATGAAACTCATATCAGGCTCTCTACAAACAAGAATTGTGGAAGACTGATAATTTGTGTGACAAAATAAAAAATACTGCTTAAATTGGTAGCCACAAGAAAAACTCAGACTCCAAACTAGCTAAATTTCAACTTGAGTCTCAGTTCTCATGTGTTCAAGAATTTCAGAAGGAGTAATGAACCCACCAGATTCATGAAGCTCACCATGGTTCTACAAAATTTTGAGTCTGAGCTTGACAGACATTTGACTCTCTATAAAGGAAGACATGCGGACTTGGGTAGCCAAGTTTGTGCTCAGCACTGGTCAGTACAAAAGTGTCTTGTATCACAGTGGAATTTCCATGGCTTATGTTGGCAGCTGTTCAATTTACCTCAAAAGACTCTGTTTATCTTGTTGTCATTTACTACTATTCCTACTACTTGGAGACAGCAAAACTACAGAGCACAATCATGGAAAAAGTTATTACTGTGCTAAAGGATATATTTCCTCATTGCGGCATACCTTCCATTTTGAGATTATGGGCCACAATTCTCTGGCATTGTTTTTTATTTTCAGCATACAACCAGTAGTCCACATTTTCCTTGTAATAATGGGGAAGCAAAGCAAGCTGTTTGGATAGTGAAGAACGTCCTCCGAAATATACACACGTGCATAGCTCTCGTGATATACCATTCACCCCTGTGGAGCACAGGTGAAGTCCAGTAAAACAGCTCATGAGTTAACAACTGAATGCAACCCTACCAACCACTGTAGCTGACTTGACTCGAATAGTAGTGAATATAAAATACTTCTGTCAGAAAGATTGACTGATAAAAGCATGTTAGAGGCACAATTTCAGTGGTAGACATGCAAACAGAAATGCCTCAACTCTTTGGCCACAGCAGGAAGTTTGGATTCCAGATACGGGATTTCAAAGAACGGTCCAGACTAGTACAGAAACTCCTTGTTCATATGCAGCGGGGACAATGAAGGGATGTCTCCACCGGAATCAAGAGCACTTCCATCACATTCCTCCTGCTTATCATACTAAATCAGGGTACAAGTCAATTCCATCAGAAGTACTAGATTTGCAGAACACTTACTAAAGACTTTTCCTAGAAAGGAAGGGGGAAAGCAAAATTTCAATAGAATATATGCTTGAATATTTTCCAGAGAAAAGGGGATGGAATAGGAAGAGTTAACTTCTGTCCAGCTATGTGATCTGATCAGGAAGGGACAGCTTTATTTGGAGTTAGTTGTAATACAGCATTCAAACAAATAAAACAGACATGCGTCAACTTCTTAATACAGAAAGGAGAGAAAGAGTTAGCATTCCCTCCCCACCCCCTGTGGTCTGAGACTGCTCATGTTTTTGCCATTTACGTAACAAAAACATGAACATTAATTGCATTCACACAATCAACCTTAAGTCTATTTTGGCTTCAATCCTTTGCAGACTTAGATGTGCTTAATCCTTTTGATCTCAATTGGCTTAGGTTTCCCATAGAAGTCATAGGACTGGTTTCTTCATCTTTTACATCAATTTTATCTTTTGTTAGTATTGCATGTAGTATCTCATTGGAAGAGAAGCAATAATTTCTTAAACTATAGGCTTTCTTAGGCAGAAAGAAAGTGACTTTGTCAAATTAGAACAAAGGTATTTTTTCCTCCATTTGTCATGCAGGTGATTCAGCAGTGGGGAAGAGTGCCCTGGTTCAGATGTTCTGCAATGATGGGGCTCATTTCCAGAAAAACTATACATTGGTGAGCCTTATGGTGGAATGATAGATACTGGGGAGGAGAGGAGGCAACGTAATCTTTATAAACCTGGAAGATAAATTGTATCAAGGGAGTTCATAATCAATGCCAAATGTCTTGGGCATATTTTAGAACAACCTATCAGAAAAGTGCCAAGAGTATCTACAGCCAGATAATGGGCTCACCCAGCCCATTATCTTCCGATGCAGGAGGAGCAGGAGTGTATCTCATTCCATTTTCCACTATGTACCTAAGGAAATGTGGAACAACACCCCATGCAGTGGTCTGTACATATGGCAGCCAAATTTGAGGGAGAGGAACTGTGCAAAACAGGTCTCTGAATGTACAGTCTCCATGTTGAAATCAATATTTGGCATTACCTTAGATGAGCAGAGGAAGGAGGGCTAGCCAAGTAAATGTGTGAACCAGACCCTAAAAAATCTAAAGCAAATGTTAGGCTCATGATAAAAATAAAATTTATATTTTTGTAAGCAAATCATTTTTTAGTCTAGTTTTGTTTTTCCAATCTAGTCCCTAACATCCAATTTTCAAATTTTGAGTATTCCTCTGACTGAAGAAAAACTATCATTTAGAGCTACTGTGAGGGTGATTTGAAAGACCTGAAGGGTTCTGTTGGCTCTAGGCAACCATAGTATGAAAATGAACTGGCTTTCTCTGAATTTTTCTGACATGTTTTCCACACTCTGATTGACAGACAACAGGAGTAGAACTGCTGGTGAAGACAGTACCTATTCCAGTGACAAGTGATAGTGTGGTGAGCCCAGCTATGATTTAAACCGGGGCGGGGGGGGGGGGGGCTAAGAAGCCATTTAAACTTCTCAGTTTTTTTCAGGACTTTGTCTGAATTGGTCTCATTCTGTTGGATGACTCTGACTATGTTTGTATTGAATTATATGTGGAACCTTAATATTAGCAATGCAGAAACCTTAATCATTGGATTTATCTTAAGAACTTTATAGGCATTGAGATTCCTATTTGGTTAGCAGCCATTCCAGGAGGCTGCATTGAGTGAGATGAGAGGGGGAAGCAGGGCCATTCCACCAGCCCTGCTAAAATAATTAATTATCCCCCTCTTCCCTTGCCATTCCTTTTTCCTTGTGTGTCATGCCTTTCTAGATTGTAGGCCTGCAGGCAGGGACTGTCTTGTTTAATTGTTAATATGTAAGCTGCTCTGGAAGCCCTTTTGGTTGACGAGTAGCATAAAATACTTAAAATAAATAAATCTCTCTTTAGGATAATAGCATGTGCCTACGTTAGAATCTTGATTGCCATTTTGTGCATGCAGCAAGCTGACACTGGGAACAGAAATTGAGCTTAGTGGTTTATGGCAGAGATAAGCACTTCAAGATATTTGGACCATCTCAAGTGTACGAAGTCTCCCCCTGTTCTCCCCCAGTACAGGTTTGTGCTACCACCATCTGGTGACTCTCCCGTGGGCGGGTTTGTTTTTTTTTCTAGGATGGGGGACAGGATGATGAAATGTTTGCAACTTGGATATGGCCTGCAAGACTACTCTGGACTATGGAGTGCACATTCTTTAAAAATTGAAATAGTGAATTTATTTATAGAATTCTGTGGGTCACAAATACTTCATATGCTACAAAGTAATTCGCTTCTTGGAAGGGAGACCTTTTTTGTGACCATTGCTGTGTCTGAAGGGGTCTAGTATTTAAAAGCCGTTTGCTTAGTATAGAAGATTCCATGGCTACACATTATTTCTGTTTCTGCTTTCAGGAACTCTTCCTCTTTGACTCAGCAGGCAAAGAACTCTTTTCTGAGATGTTAGAGAAACTGGCAAGTAGAATATAAATCTTCATTCAACAGACGTGCTGTGAAGAAAACCTGACCTCCACATCCTAATTAAAACTTGCATAAGAGCAAGGAATAATCCTTTTGGCCTTCTGTTTTGTTAACACTTGGATCATCTCTGGGGGATAAAATTCCCCAGAGTGCGTAGTATGGTGGGAAAGGGAAGGGGCCAGTCCCCTAAAATTAAGGTGAAAGCAATTATACTACAGCAGAGCAGTGCACCCCTGGCCAATTTCTGGTGTACCACCTAATGCCTATTGGATTAGGACTGTGGACCTTGGTCTGATCTAGCAAAACACATGAGCAAGAATGCATATTTGGGATCATTTCACACTGAATAGTTCTGCCTTAATTGTTCAGAGATCCTGAATATGTATCCTTGCTTTGTAAGCTTAAAACCCATTAGGTTTTAGTTTTTTTAAGTAGACTATGCAAAAACCGAACTTAGCCAACCTTTGCCTAAAACACTGGTAGCTCTCTGCGAAACAAATTAAAATGTATGAAAAAGCGTATTTGCATAAAGGAACACCTTCTTCTGTTACCTTAATATATCTTTGACTTGAACAATATTGCTTTGTTCCTTTTTGTGCTTGGCTTGCTCTCCTAAGTTTAAAACCCTGGGGCAATTACTGTGCAGTTTCGTGAACACTGGGTATTAGTAAGTTAGCTTGCATCAAGACCTCAGTATTGGGTATCCCAGAGAGAACTGTAATCTGAATTGTCTCTTTGCCTCTCTCAGTAGTGCTATTATACCTTCATTTGGGGTATTTTTAGAATTCTACTGTGATGACTTTATTGTATCCGTTTATACTACAGACTATGGTGTTTTGATGCAATATGGGTCAGCCACTGCTGCACCATAAACTCCCAATCCCAATTCACGTCGTTGAATGTGTTTATTTTTTGGAAGGTTTGGGGGTAGGATTCTTGCTGAAACACAGAAATGCACATTCCCCTTTGAATATCAGGATATATTTCAATACAGAATGGATCCTGGGATCCTCTTTATCATACTCTTTTATTTCTAGCCCAGGTTTTCTGATGTTCTATATATACCAAAATTACTTTCTTCTCTCCTTCTGAAATCCCTGTGATTATACTAGCTATTGACCACATCCATTTCAATAGGGTTGACAGTATTTTTCCTCTTGCTGTGCAGTGGGAACAGTCCAATGCCCTGTGTATTGTGTATGATGTCACCAATGAGCAATCTTTCAGTAACTGTGCCAAGTGGCTAGAGAGGCTGCGGACCCAATCCTCTGGAATGCACATTCCAGGTAGGAAATTGTAAATGTCTTTGCATGTATATTTTGTGCTGGTATCTCTTATTCATGAGTTATGGCAGATAGCAGCATCTTAATTCCAAGTGGTTAGGATGACTTTCCTCAGTTTATTCAATCAGCATGTAATGGCACAATCCTGTGCATGCTTAGACAGAAGAAAATCCTACAACATCCAGCATTCCCCAGCCAGCATGGATTGTGCCCTAAAATAAACATGGGAAGTACCTATTCTAGGTGACTCCCTTGTGATCTTTCCATCCATTATCTTGTCAAACAATTTTCCTGTCATTTTTTAACCTGTTAGCCTGCTAGGTTTCATAGTGCTTATTGTTAAAAATTCAGTGTTTCTTTTCCTCTTCCTTCTGTCTTGTATAGGTGTGGTAGTGGGCAATAAGACTGATTTGATTGACAGACGAGTTGTGGAACAAAAACAAGCACAGGAATGGGCACTAACCAATGGCCTAGAGTACTGCGAGATGTCAGTGGTGAGTGTCTTTGTATCATTGGGTGTAGATAAAGAATTGTCTTCACTTTCAGATTGAGAAGCCACTGGGTTGTATGTTGGTATAAGACAATTTAAATTGTTTTCAGCAGTAGTTGTTTCATGAAGTAATCAACTAAGACCTTTTACTGTCTTCTTCCCCATCTGTTTCTTTTTTCTTTTCAGAAAGAGATGGAAAACTATGAAGCCCCTTTTCACATTATGGCAAATTCCTTTCACCGACTATACAGAGAGAGGGTGGAAACCTTTCACTCGCTGGTGTGAGGTGCATCTGAGTAGAATATGCTTAACTTGTTTCTTTATCTTGAACCTGGATATAATCAGATGTTTAACAATCACAAACTAAGGCCTCGGTCCTATGGGGATAGTCAGCTGCCTCCAAACTTGGAGGTGGCCGACTATCCAATGCAGGGTGGGCAGAGTGCAGAGGGGTCTTCTCCACACTCTGGCTGCCCTGCATTTGCAGCAAGACTGCTGATTTCAGCTGTCTTGCCAGAACGGCTCGGAGAGCTTCCACCATCCCCGCCCCCAGGAACGTCCCCTTTTCCCCTGCTCTACGTTGCTCTTCCAAGCACGGACCTGGGGACGAACCACACCACCTATGAGACAGCGAGGGAGGGGACAGGGAGGCGGTTTTCTGGGAACCAACTTCAGAGCACTGGCTCCGAGGGTGGTTCCTGAAAACCGAAAAATCCTATGGCTGTCTAGCAGCCATAGGATTGTGCCCTAAATCATATATGAATGGAAGTTACACTTTTATTGTTTAATTATCATTTGCTTTCCAGAATTTCTAAGCCAAACTAAACCTATAGAAGGAAACTTAATCTGTTTATTACCTATCCTGTAACATACATTTTAAATGGGGTGTTGTTGTCTGTGCATGATTTCACTGTTTAAATACCGTGAAAGCAAGTGTAATGCAACTATCATGAGACATTTTCAAAAATAAATTTTAATCTATAAAATTGACTGGCAATATACCACACTCTGTACATCCCAAAGAACAGCCCATTTACCCTGGTAGAACCCAACCATCAGGAATAAATAATGTATTCGTCACTCTTCTAGAAGAAACCAAAGATGTGAGACATAAAATAGAACCATGATATCCTGAATTGTAGAAACAGCCTCTTAAGGTAGAAGTCCATGGGGTAGTTTCATAGGTTGGAGTTCTGCAGCATTATTATCAAGACTGATATATGTTCCTGACTTCACAGAACATTGTTTATATTTTGATTTGGCTCATTCTCTCTGGCTGTTGGAGGCTATCTGGCTGCCAAGGGCTTTTCTTCTATTATCCTTTATAATTTGAGAATGTACTGCCCTCTGCTGGTGCACAGATCATTTAAGGGGGGGATAAGGGGTAGGAAGCCATTGCCTCCAATGGCTTTGCAAAACATGCTGTTTGATACCATATTGTGTTAGAAAAACTTGCAGGGTTAGGAGTTTCTTTTGCTAAATAGTTTCTTCCCATTTTTGTAGCGATTGTCACATTGTAAAGTTGTAACTGATGGGCTTCTGACATCTCCATGGTGGTATACAAAGAATAAATCTTGTGGGAATGACATAGAATGCACTTGTTACTTTTAAATTAAAAGATTATACTGGAAAGACCTGTCAAAACGTATTTATTTATTCTGATTTTTCTCCTTCCTTATCCCAAGGGCTTAGGGCAGGTTGTAACATGCCGCACATAAAATAAAAGTATAAAAATATGACATTATAAAACCCACACAACCCCCAACAATATTAAAATGTTCCAACATATGCAGAGTTTAGTACTCTGGATATGTTGGAACATGTCCTGCTTGTGGGTTCCTGGTCGACTGCTGGTTGGCCACTGTGTGAACAGAACGATGGACTAGATGGATCCTTGGTCTGATCCAGCATAGCTCTTCCTATGTTCTTATGCACACTTTCTGAAAGCCAATGTAAATAGTAAAGGCTTATGAATTTCAGTATGTCATCCACAAGTGCCAACAAAATATAAGTGGTAAATGTAATAAAAGCAATACTTGAGCAGTCTCATTGGTGATATGAGGTAGAGGTTACCAAGAATTTCTGCATGTGTCCAATTCATTATGTTCTTGCAAGGGCCCATTCATTTCAGTAAGGCTCACCCAAGAGATGTTCTTGGCAAATAATGTAGGATTTGCGATTGATGAAGACAAGCAGCCTGTTGTTTGAACGTCTAATGAACGTTAACATATATTTACTGAAAAAGGAATCTTCATAGACTCAGTAATTTGTGTAGAACCTGCCCTTTAAAGGAGAAGTACAGGAGATAGGTGAACTCATTTCATACAAGGTGATTAGACAAGAAAACGTGGTGGTGCTGTGTTTGGACAGATCTGAATTATGCCAGAAAGGCAGCAGTTAGAAGAAGAATTAATAGGGCTATTGCTAAAAACCTGTAATAAATCTCAGGAATAGTCTTAAGAGAAAGTGAGATTCTGATGCTGGTGCTGAGAGGAGGAAACATACTGAATTTCCATTCTTTCTGTGGCTCTCGCTTGCTTTCTTTGGGTGCTTGCACACAGGCACGGTTAGAAGTAGTCTGCCTTGGTCCCAAATATGCCCCCAGCCCCAGCCAAGTAGGCAAAACATCTGAAGTAGCAACAGCTTCCATGTAACAGATACTACCATAGGTTTATGCACCTTCTAGTGAATAAAAGGGACTGGGGGGTGTTCCATCTTGCAGTTTAAAGACAGTTTCTTCTTTGTGACTCAAAACAGCAGTATGTGCAACTGCTCAGCTGCAGGTTCTGGTTTTCCAGTCCTTTGCAGCATTTGTTATGCAGAATGATACAGCTTTCCAAATGTAATGTTTCCCCAAGAAGCTGCAGATCTAGGAGAGGCTATGGTGTCTTCCTCACATGCTGGCCTCTAATGTTGGCAGCCTAGTCCAGACTTTGCTGAAGTTGCTGCAATATAACTTTTTCAGGTACTGGCTGTTCTTGTTCTGTTTTGGGAGACTTCTCTCTCCCTCTCCACTCTTGAGGGGGCAGTTTCTCTCATTCTTCTGTCACAGCTCCATGTATCTTCCTCGGATCTATATTCTTTTTTTCTTCCTTTCTTCAAAGCAAAACCTGGAATTGCTCTTTTCCCTAGTCTCTGAAAACAAATCAAAATCTGGCAATGTTGATAGGTGAATATGACAGACCCTACATATCAAGCAGAGGTTGGAGAAGGGGTCAGTTTCATGCATCTCTCTCAAGCCACACAAACATGAACTGGAACAACATGGAGCTTGTAACAAGATCTCTGAGTAAGTACTAGAAAAGTGAATAACTTTAGCCAGAAAGTGATCACTAAAAAGGAAATTAATAATAGGCCCAGAAGGTTAATTTCTGTGTCCCAGACATCTGAGAGATTGTGTCCATGTAACTGACATTTAACCTAGGCTAATGTAGTCTTCCCTAGCCTAGTCACCACATCCCTATAAGTACTGCTAGTTAATTATTCCTAGACGCTGCATAGGACTAAGTTGTCAGCTATCTAGAGGTAAATACAACAGTTACCCCTTGATATAGCAAAATGTAAGACTTGCAAAAATCATGACGCAACTAGATGAAGCAGAAGTTAAAAGGGAATGTGTGGGGGAAGTGCTGTTTCTGGCTTGTCTACCCAAACTCTGTGTTTTTTTAGTGTGTGAGCATCAGCAATTTAATTGATTGATTGATTCACTGTTCTGTCCCACTGAGTTGTTTGGTGCCTTGTCTTCTTTAGTTTTCTTGTGTGTCTTCAAATCTCAAATCAAAATTTGCCTTCTCAGCTGCCTCAGCATGGGCCTGGGCTTCTGTCTTCACTGTCTTCAAATCCCAAGTCAAAATTTTCCCTAGAAGCTGCATCGTGGTGGGTCCGAACTTCAGTCTTTCCTGTTTTCCAATAAGTAACTCCCATGTCAAAGTTTGCCCTAGCTGCCTTTCTATGTGTGTGGGTTTCGTCTACTTCTTCATTTCACCCCCGCCCCCCCCCCCCCCTTAATGATAAAGTACCCAATCCTGGTTTTGGACCTATTTCTCTAGGTTAGATTTTAATTTGAATCAAGCAACTAAGGTTGCATTTCCCACCCAACCTCAAGGTGGGACCATTGCACTGGATTGCATGCCTACCCAGCCACAGAGTAGAGGGAGTGAACTACAGCCAAGGAAATCACAACATATTGTCCATCAACTGTTTTAGTTGTCTTTGCTGCCATGAGGCTCAACCAGGTTTGGAAGGCATCTCCCATCTGGATTGCTCCTATTTCTTTGTAATTTAGCAGACTTCATCCCCTCAGAAGGGTGTAGCATTGGTTGCTTCCTTGAAATATGCTGGATGTTCAAGTGCTGCCTCTGCCACTGTATGGTCCACATCCATCATCTACACTGTCTTACAGCATTTTCTGTGACTTTGATGCCAATTGAGCAAAAAACAAAAGCCTTGAACTATTTTTCATTCCTAATAACTACCTAGCCTCTACACCTATCCTTCTGAAATTCTGCAGGTTTCTTAACTAGGGATACCTCTATGACATATACTATTTGCATAAAACCAAAAATACGGAGGGAGGGAAGGAGAAGCAAATGCCACCAACCCCACAAAATTTCAGGACTCTTCTTCCACTAAAACCATTTACCCAAAGCTTACAAAATGTTGCAGGTTTCTTAGCTAGGACAACCTCAGTGCTGGGTCGTTTTCATAACAATTGACCACACACACACACACACACACACACACACGGATAAGTGTATCCTCTTTTGGAAACTGCCAAACTTTAAAATGCTGCTGTTTTGCATAACCCCCTGCACCTATTCATCTGAAACATAACAGGATTATTCCTCTAAGAAAGGGCCACTCTGCCCACAGATTTCATCCAATTGTAACAAAGAAAAATAATTATCAGCTGTTCTCTTTCTAATCCCCCAATCTTTGAAGATGCTTAGCACAGCCCCCACCCCTCCACCCTGTTCCTATTTGTCTGAAATGTGGCAGATGTCTTTCCCTGATAAGGGACTAATAGGCCCGCGAATTTCATCCAGTTCTAGCAAACAGCAAATGAGTTATAGCCGTTTGTGGACTTCCTGTGCCTGTTAGTGGGAGACATGAAACTTTGTTTTTCTGAATCTCATTTCAGGTGTCGTCCCCCCCCCCCCCCCGTCAAATTGGAGGACCACTGGATCAGCCAGAGTTGAATTGGTCTGTTTTCTTAATTGCTGAATCGGGGTCCAAATCAAATCTTTTGGTTGGTGCACATCCCTAGATTAAACCCAAGAACTGTAGCTAAGAAGTAACTGGAAGATTTCCTTCAGTATTGCAAGTGGTGCATAGCTTTGTTTAAGCCTGCCTTGCTAAGGTTTAGAGTTGATTTCCAAAAATGGATACTCTTCTAGGGACTGCTGTTTTTTTTCAGCCCGTTGCAGCTGCTTCCTGCTCTTGGCAAAAGGTCAACTGACTCGCTAACTCTGAGAATAATCTGCAGTTAAACATTCCGTTTGGGTTGGCAAGATTTAATTAAACCAGATTCCTCTTTGAGGCTTAAGTCTCACCCCCACTTAAAAAAAATACTTATGTTGGTGTAGGTTGCTGGGCATCCAGAAGAGGTCAGAAGTTAAATGACATGGGTGCATACCTTTTTGATATGTACAACTGGCTCTCCAACTGAGCCTCTTTATTATGTCAAATGTAGTGGGTCCAGCATATAAGAAAAGAGTTTTGGTTAGCCACTGATTTGCAATGTGCTAGGTAAAAGAAGGCGACCTACCTGTTGAACAAAATATTTATTCAGGAAAATAAATGCTTCAGGCTTTTCAAAAGAAACATGAAACAGCACTCTACCTAATACTTTGTTTTTGGCATATTAAGTTAAACACCATAGGTCAGGGCAACATCTTTAGAGTTACAAGGAATCTAAAGTGATCTCCAGATGTGGCAGGTGGAAGCAAAAATGACAGGTATTGCCAATGGCAAATAAGTCAGACAAACTGCTCCAAGAAGGAACTAGCCCCCACCCAAAACATGGGCACCACAGCCAGGATATACATCAACATTCACTTAATTTCTTACCTATAATAAATATTTGGCAGGAACATAAAATAGTACAGCTGATAAAAGTTGAAAGCCACCTAATAAAACAGGAATAAAAAGAGAAAAAGATTATAAGAGGACAAGCAGCGCATAAATGCAATAGATGCGTTATCAGGCTTCATCCTTTTTTTATTACATGTACAGAGCACTTAGTATATTGTGACGAAGTTAGACCAACTACAAATGGAGCTGGAGAAAAAAAAATCCATAAGATTACTAGTTCTGCGTGCATCCCTTGATCATGCTTTGTTTCCAGTGTGGTATGCTCTTAGTCAGGGGCACATCTGTACCAGAAAGCCAGTGCAAATGCCTCTCACTGATCTCACCACCTTACTCCTCATCAGAGCATGCCCCTTGTTTACATCTGTAGCAGAGTTCAATGGTGTCTGGAGCAAGGAGGAGTAGAAAGAGATAACAAGGCTGTGTTTGGGATGTGCAGGAAAGAGAACCAGCACCAGGAGGCCATTACGTCACCTGAGCGGCCCTAGCTTCTGTTGCTTCCCCTTCCCCTTCCTCCCAAGCATGAGTGTCAGAATGGTGTCTGGGGCAGCTCAGGGAAGACCATGCTTTTTGCCTTCCATTGGCTCAGCGGAAGTTAGGTTTATCAAATGTGTTGTGTTACAGAGGTTCCTAATTCTTTCACTGAGTTGACCCTAATGGATTTTTGTTTGTTTGTTTGTTTAAGACTCTTCTCAATACTAACTATGAACTCATAAGTGATGCTCTCTTGAGGCCCGTGTGCTGCATAACCCCAGTGCCCGGTATTTGCAGCCTAGCAACTAGCACCCCATTTAGAAAACACAAGGTGGCATAAGTGTAGAAATGGGCGTGCTTGTATGTGAGGATCATTTTGTCTGATAGAATTGTATCCCTAGGGAGAAGGGGAGTGGAAGTTAAGCCAAGTTCGTCAAGTGTATGTGAGGCAAGGCAATCTAGGATGGGCACAATGAATTTAGGCTTTAGGAATCTATGAAGGATTAGAGCCCAGTCCTTGGAGTTAATTCACTAAGCCCACTTAAGAGAAGTAGATTGACTGGATCCAGACTGCTGTTCAGCCTTTTGGTCTTGATTGTATGCTTCTGGCTGGATGCGCCTGATCTCATCTGATCTTGGAAGCTAAGCAGGGTCAGCCCTGGTTACTACTTGGATGAGAGACTGCCTAGGAATCAGGCTTCCTGCATTGAGCAGGGGGTTGGACTCGATGGTCTTGTAGGCCCCTTCCAACCCTATGATTCTATGAGCTCAGGATCCACATGGGAACCTAGGTGTGGAAGGTTTCTAAATTTAAAAAATAAAACAAGGTGGAGACAGGCTCAGCAGAAAATTCTTGAGGGATGTTCGTGGCTACATTTATGTCTGTGGTCAACATACCAGATCAACATACTACATTAGACTTGGGTTTAGTGGGAGAGTGTTATATGTCTGTGTCAAAAGCTGAGTTTCAAAACAAAGCTCTTTCCATCCTCTATGTTCTCATGTTTGAAAGCCTAGGGACGTTTCTCTTGGGCAAGGATTGAATCACAGCTGCTGCTGCTGCTGCTGATAGCCCTGTTGCCGAAGTCAGCCTAGTAGTGTGGCTTTCACTTGTTCTCGCAGATAGGAGACACCACTAAACAGAAGTGACAGGGGCTTGCAGGAGCGATGGGGTAGGGAGTATATAGCCAAAGAGTAGGCTTTTGGGCAGCAGGCAGTTGTGTGTACCTCTTCTCTTCTACCAAATTGAAATGAGTTGTGCCCTGCCAATTCTTTCTACATGTCTATAGCCACTACCTATGAACTTCATTATCGAAGCCTGGGAAAAACAACACATTTGAGCTGCTGTGCATGTCTCCCCTTCCCCCTTTACAAAGCCAGTTGTGTATCTCCTCAACGGCTTCCGGTCTCTAGCTTATCAAGCACATTTTAATGTCAGATCACAAGTCCCATCCTGAGTATATCCCCCTCCTTTCTCCTGGTGTGCATTCCTGCTTCTGTGTCCCACTTGATGTTCAAACCACAGCACTGGGGAGCGGTTGGGCTGAAACAGGATAATCAGGATATTACTTGAGTTTTGTATGTGTATGTTTGAGTGGGGGGTTATCCCAGGCAGACACCCCCTTCATCCCCCTATCAGACTGCACTTGTTTATTATACCATCTGTTTTCTCGGTGCTGGAGATGATGCTGGGGATATGTGACTTGGGGCACTCAGGCGGAAACTGGCCTGCACAAGGCCAGGCATGTGTTTGCCTCCTAGCGATGCAGCGGTCAGCAGCAAATTGCCACTGCCTCCTCTCAGCATGGGAGAGTGAGTGAGGGCCTGGAAGTGTTTGAGATGCAGAAAGATGGACTGTGTGAAGGAGACAACATCGGAGATTTGGGGAGGGTGCAGGATTCAAGAAGAATATGGGCTGCGGCAGAAGAAAACAGGCTGATGGACCAGATATAGAAGAGATAAAGGGACAAAACAGCTGAAGAAAATGCAGAGACTAGGAGGTAGGGATAGCCAGAGTTGGTAGACATGGACAAAATGAAAAGGAACAAAGTAGGAGTGTTCCATAGCCCCTTCAGCAACGGGCATATGAAAGTAGCTATGAAGAGCATGAATCAATATTGATGGCTAGACTATTTGTCAGAGAGATTAGGGTAGAGTGAGAGGTGGGTTGTGCAGACAAAGACAAGGAAAAATGACTGAAACAGGAGATATGTATGGCCAGAGTGGCAACTTTTGTGAACATGAGAAAGTGAAGAGTGAGGAGGAGGAGATAAGGAATAAATATGGACTAAAGTGTGAGATAGGATTCCCAGAATGTGAAGACACCATGCCTTCTTTGGCAGGCTACCAGAAACAAAATACTTCCATCCTTAAGATACAGTTAAGATGAAGGAGATAGTTGCCAGTTGTCACAAATCTTGATGTATCAAGGTTCTCCTGTATGTTCTGGAGGGCATTCCAGCACCTTTGGGTTAGCCTAACCCTCTGGATGGCAGGCAGGGTCCAATCACATTGATCTTCCCTCTTGTCTCCAGACCAGCACTGCCTAGTGCGAGTGTAACAGGGTCCTTGCTGAACTCCAGAAGGCTCAGCAGTTATTTAAATCATCATCATCATCATCTTTTTATTCCTCCCATGCTGCATCCAGCCAATATATATTATATATGACAAAGCCCAGCCCAAGTTTCTTTGATTATACAACTTATTACACAAGAGGGGAAGGGGTCTTGTATCACACTTGGTGAAAAATGAATGGCAGAGTTGCTCACAATCCAGGGCCTGCAAATCCCAAATGGGGAAAGAAAAAGGGCATTGCCGTTCAAGGAGCAGGTCTATGGGCAAGAGGTCTCTTTCCCTCACCTCTTCTTCTAATAGCTCTTTGACATAGTCCCCCAGTATCTTCAAATGCCCACTTGGGCTCATAGTAACTGCCCTTCACAGATGGGAAATGGGGAAAAACCAGGAACCTGGGTCTTCCTAGATCTGAGGTCTCAGTGGGTTCAGAAATCAGAGGAGAACCTGGAGGTGGTCTCTGGCAGCTAGGATCACCTGTTTCGCACACAGCTGTTCCCTACATTGTTAGCTAAGGCTACACATATAGCTTAATTATGGGTGGACAGCACATGGACTGCATGTAGCCCACCATAGACATTTGTGCAGGCCCCACCATGACACCACCATTGCTGCCGCCACCGCCCCTGAAATTACAGCAGAATGGGACTCCCAACAGCCCTCCAAGCAGTTGTTTGGCAGATAGTGAGGAGCCTATTTCTTCTGGGAAAGAAGTCACAAGCCCCCTGTGCACGTTTCCCAATTGGTGGCAACAGTGGGGATGGGTGCAGCCCTTGTAGTGTTCTGAGGTGCCCAATGTGCCACCCCCCCCCCCACACACACACACAACCCTCCAAATTTGCTAACCCCTACGTACTGGCAACATCCCACCAAATAAAAGTGAGGCTGAGGTAGTGTCATGTTCTCCAACCTAGACCCAGACTCAGGTTCAGGGAAAGACTTGGATGGGAAGGAGTCACCACTCAAAGATGTTGCCCTACCAGACTCCTTGGGTACAGAAGATGGAATCCTGGTGTAGCCCCCATCAGCTCCATAATACAGTAATGACCCTTTCAGCGGTCAGACAGCTCCTCAGAAGGGGCTGAGGCGAACAGCGGAAAAAGACTGGCGACTCTCCATAAAGCCTCAGAAGGTTTCTCAACCTTGCTGAGATAATATCCTCCTTTGGGACAATATTCCAACCAGCACTTTCTGCAGTGTGCTAGCTAAAGTCCCAACAGCCTTTGCACTGCCTGTTGTGATGCTAATCTGCTATGTCCTGCTTTACCTGATATGACCATGATTTACCTAAAGTGACTTGGACCAATCAGAAAATATATCTGCTGCAGCCTACTTCCCCTAAGATTCAAAGTAGACAATCTGGGCAAGTGGCAACCATGGGTGCTGTTATTCCCTAGAGGCCTCCCAAACCTCTACTGGTGCCATTTCCTGAGTTTTTTAACAGAAGGTAAAATGGAGTCATTGGATCCCATGCTCATTTGAAACCAAGGACAAAAAGGCCTTATCGAGTTGTAAGAGGCACTCCAGGATTTATTCTATACGTTTCTTCCTGCCCAAGAAGAATGGAGATGTTAGAGCCATTTTCAATTTGAAATGATTCAACAAAGTCCTTCAACAGAGGCACCTCAGGATGGAGTCACTAAAGACCATGGTGGCAGCTTTCTCAGAAAAGGACTTGATAGTTTCAGTGGATCTATTAGATCATCACATACCTCTCAGGTACCTTCTGTGGCTGGCCACAGAAGATTTGCCTACCATGGATGACATATCCAATACAAAGTTATGCTGTTTGGGCTGAAGTCTGTACCCAGAATATTCTCTGAAGTTCTCATGACTCTGGTGGTTCACCTGAGAATGAAGGGCAACCACCTCTTATCCCCATTTAGATGACATTCTCTTCTGGTCACCATCTGGGGAGAAGAGAATAGAGTGTCAGTAGAAGTAACAGTCTACTGCACTGAAGCACACAGTGTTATTGTGAATGTGGACAAGAGCTCCCTGATACCATCACAGAACTTGAAGCATCTGTGGTTTCTGGAGCCATTCTGATTCAGAAAGTTTCTGATGGAGGAAAAGCAGAGCAAGATCCTTCTAGCCATCCAAGCAGCCAAGAGTGGAAGGCAGGTGGACCTTACTTGAGGGGGCTTGTGGTGTCCTGCCAGGACTTGGCGGCTTGGTCATGACTTTACAACAGGGATGTCCAGCGGTTGCTACTGCCCCAACCAGAATGAGATGCCAGCCAGGCCAACCTACGGATTCCAATCTCACAGAGACTGCAGTCATCCTGGGCATGATGGCTAGCTGCATTGAAGTTTACCAGTGGAGTCAGACTGGCAGCTCCTGTCAGAATGGTCAGATTAGGCACCAGCCTACGGGGGTGGTGTTCCCTCCTCAGGAACCAGTAGTAATTGGGAGAGATGACACCAAGGAGTCAACAGAGCTGTGTTTCCCCCAGTGGACCTTTGTGCCTGCATAGAGGTATTCAGTGCCCACTCTGCTGCAAATAGATGGTATTTGTGTCTGTGAACTTTGGGGGGTAGCAGGGAATGCAGCACATGTCTCCACAGGCACAGAGACAAAGAGCTAAGATATCAAAGGGACATTCCTGTGATGCTGCCTGAGCGGCAACCTTCTCAAAAGGCTGTGTCATGCAAGACCCTTATTAAGCAGAGTCCAAGTGTACTTGCCATGTTTGCTGACATTTCCTTTTACTGACCAAGTATTGGGAGAAGACACATGGACACGTTTCTAGCCTAGAAAGGGGGACTTGGGTGTCTTCCAGAATTCCCATACAATTTGATTTTACAAATCTCTGGCCCCTTATGTGTGCAAATACATAGTGTGTGCAAAGTGGTGGGGATTTCAAAGATAATTATCTCCATCAAATCTAGATTTGATTATTTGGCTTTCTGTATGTACATATTATAGGCAAACCTGAGTCTAGGTGGGAGAACCTTAGGCATTCTGCTCAGACTAGGCAGTACTTTGTAACAGGCAGTACCACTGCAGTGTCAATGAGATGGTATATGGTGCAATTCCTGTAGTGTAAATAGCACCTTTGTACAGTGCTGGTCCAAGACATTTTGCAGCCTTGAATGAAGCCCAAATTGTCCCCACCTACTCCCGCTTTCCTGGTTATGACCAACACTTTGAAAAGTTTTGCTGCACTTTTCACATCTATCCCCCATGGTATCACCTGAAGCAGATCACTTCTCCCTGCTGCATGGCAAGGCTAGCTCTGTCTTTGGACATGCTTCCTTATTATATAGCACTGTACTTAGAACAGCTAAGAAGAGCTGTAGTGCTTGGTTATGTATTACATTTCTGACTGGCATTAACAACACCAGTGTGTTGCACTTATTCTCAAGAAGTGTGCATGTGACGCCTCATTTAAAGAAAAATTCTTGGGACAGGAGACATGCTTCTTCCTCTCTCCCTTTCTTGGTTTTAATACCAACACTGTTTACATCCCCCCACCCCAAAAAAATCCCAAACCCAACTACATGTATATAAACCTGCCAAATAGAGGTTAATACTTCATGCATGTGATGAAGTGGACAGTGTCCATGAAAGCTTATGCCATAATACATTTGTTAGACTTTAAAGTGCCTCAAGAATCTTTGTTGTTTTTGCAACAATATCCTGTCATTCTATTCTTCTCCCCAGTCTTTCAGTTTCCCTTTCCCTCTAATTGTATTTATGTATTGTTTTTCCTCCTTTTCTTTCACATAATACCTTTTTTATGCAGGATATTCCTTCCAGTTACCCGTGTTTCTTTCCCCTTAGACTAACCTTTTAGCTCAGTTCTTACCCCTACCCCACCTCATTTCATCTGTCTCCCTCTTCTCATTTCCTTTCTCTTTATCTTTCTTGAACTAGGCTGTGAATTCTATCACCGTCATATTGGGACAAGCTGTAAAACTGAAATTCCCAATGGGCTAAGTTGTGATCATTTCATTTTTACATTGTCCTTGGATGTGAAGAGGTGTTTATGCAAGGGGGAGTGAGTGAGGGGGGGGAGTGCAGGCCAGAACTAATGGAGCTTAAGATGAATATAGGTTAAATACAGATAAGACCTTAAGTGTGTGTGTAAAACAGAAGTGTCTTTTTGCTCTTGGCTAAGTACCAAAAACATGGCAACTGAATAGTAGAGCTACACATATAATATATTGGATGCATTATCCATCACGTGAAGATGTGTTACATACAGGCCTATTGTCAAAGGACAATCACCCTTATCCTGCAAAAGAAGATCAGGTCAATGCCTGGATTTTGTGCAAATCTGATACAGAACGGTGCATCAGGATGTGAACCCTCATATGCACTGCGGTGATGGTTCATTCTCCTGAATTGGCTGGATGCATCTCTTGACATACATGAGGATGCTCGTTCTACGTGCTGTGCCTCCAGTTGTGTGGGACTAGAGCTAGATGGAGGCCAATCTCTTTCTGGTGAGACTTTTCCATCTCCAAATCCAGCCTGGACATCTCTCAGATGGCTTCTGTAAAGGAGCACTGGAAAGCAATCAGATGTGAAAGCAAAGCCTAGTGTCATGGTGGAAAAGCAGACTGACATGCATGGCAGCTTCCTTGCTCCAAAAATGTGTATTCTCCACAATATCACAGAAATGTTGCTTGAAGGGTTATAACAACAAGACGATTTAAAACTTCTAAAAAATGTGTACCTACCCACCCAGTGAACCTTTGCATGAACATATTTTCTCTTTAACCTATTTTCCCATTTATTGTCATATTTTATATGTTTGTGAGTGCTTACCCTGAAAGGCAGAGTATGTTAAATTACACAATAATAATAATAATAATATTAACAACAACAATAATAATAACAATAACAATAATTATAACAACAACAACAATAAATACAATCTTAACATCAGTAACATTAAATGTCTATGGCTGCAATTCTAAATACTACAGAGCTTTGACTAGGGTAGTAAGAGTAATGGAATAAACAAATAACATTGTGGAGTAAGCCCTGTTGAACACAGTGAGACTTAATTCTGACTAAACATGATAGGATTAGACCACTAGTTTCTGGGACTCGGGGGAGACTTCAGGTGGGCGGTTGTATCCACATACTTAACTAGCTATATTTTCTTGTCATAATCGCTGGTATGAATAGAATGAGCACCAAATACTAAGCATGTCCTCCCACTACATGTGTATGTGTTTGGCTAGTAGAATATTAATTTCCTTGAACTGAATATCTTATAAAAATCTTAAACTTGAAATTCTGAAAGCTGTAGTATTTGGATATTAACTGTATGTGTCACATTGCAAAACAAACAGATTTTGGGTTTATAAATGAAAAAGGTATGCATTGTTTTGTGGGCAGGAAAGGCATACTGTCATCCTGATCTAGAAATAGTTGTACACAACAATTGGCCTGAGAGAGCAGGCCAAGATGCATATCCCCAACCGCATAGTGCAACATGGCTGAGGATCAGGTTAGGTAAGATGCCTCAGATGCACATCACTAAGGTTTCTGAGGAATTATAGTCTCCAAAACATTTAATAGGGAGTTAGTAACCATAACCAGGGCTCTATGTGCGCTCTGCATTAAAATTATAATAATTACAGCTCTGCACCTGGGCAATCCAAATTTTGCATCAAACAAAGCTGAATTATGGAATGTATGCAAATTATTCAAACTGAACAAGTTGGCATAATTTTCCTTACTTTCCATATTTTATTCTGCAGCTTTTACTGTTTTGCTATTCATGAAGAGGGGCAAGAAGCTATGCAGGACACTGAAGCCTCCCCCACCCACCAGAGCAACTGCGGATCGTGTTCAGTTATCCCACTGGCTTCTGAGATTTCAACAGGTTTTGCCTATGTATCTTCAAGCATCTATATGTATCTATAAGGCTTAGATGTATGCTGTATGATGAGGAGGATAACATTCTTGGGAAGCCAAGTGCTGTGCTCAGTATCACATTTTGTAGATTTTCTGTGTTCCCATAGATTGTATTTATTTATTGAATCATAGTAATTATACCCCAATTTTCTCTTCAAAATATATTCAAAGCCGCATACAAAACATAAATGATAAAAGCACACTAACAAAATCAAAGTCGCTAAAAGAAAGAGAGACTATAACACGGTTGGAATAGCAAAGAAAACTAAACACTAAAAAGCTGTCTGAATAAAAACACCTTACAGAGCAGACTTCCTCAGTTATGTCAGCTGACAGACTATAGGATGTGGCAGAAGCCCCACCGCAGTGACAGCATGCAAAATACACTGCCATCATGACAGATACACCAGTGGAACAGTCCATTGGTGCAGCCATTCCACCAGTGAAGATACACCAGTAAAATGGCAGCACCGGCCATGCTATTGGGCGGAGCCAGGGGCTACTTTAGGCAGCAGATTTTGAGTGTCAGGAACGAGCAGCAAATTCTTCGCTATTTAAGTTGTGGTGTTTTTCTTTACTTCCAGGAAGGGGAGAGGTGCTTGTGAGGTTTTCTTCTTCAGATGCCAAAATACCTTTATCAGCCTAGGGTACAATGCACCTTGACTTTGGATGGAGGGCACCATTTCTGGCTCCACTTCAGGCAGCAAAATGTCTTGCCAAATGGCTAAAACAGGGTAGAGTTCGGGGAGGCGAAGTTTGGGGCAGGAACAGGTGAAGGTGTTCCTAACATGGGATTGAGGCCATCTAGGGATGGACAAATCTGTCATTTTCTGATTTTTTGGATATTAAGTTTGGTTCAGTTTATCCTGAAATTTAAGGGTGTTTTTTTTAAGGTGCATGAAAATGTGTATGCATTTTTGTATGTGTTTCTCCTAATACATGTACTTTTGTATGAAATTTTATTTAATATACACATTTTTGTAATCAGTTTTTCTAATATAATGCATGTTAACATTATTTTCACTAATATATGTACATATTTTTGGATGCATTTTATTGGACAATGCCACTGCAAAATTGAGAGAAGTGTGGATTTCAAAAGCTAAGTGAAGTTTCAGTTCAGATATTGGTTCAAAAGTGCCAAATTAAATAAGTTTGCCTTGAAGTGCAAACCCAACCAGTTTCTCCTCCACCCCTAGCGCTATCAGGGGTACTGCACCTGCTGCCCTGCTGTCTATGAAACCACTGTTCAACCCATTTGTACCCTGCTGGGGTGACTGGCTGGTAACCCCACACATTTGACTTTTCCTTTCACAACTGACTCCATCCTGGATGCTATTCAATAAAGACTTTACTACATGTGTTGTTTCTTTGTCGCAAGAGAGCCATAGATAGGGAATGGAGTTCTTTCCCACCCCTTAGTATAATCTGGCTGTAACTGGGCTCAGGATGAGACTGGAGGCAGGGCAGGAAGCCTGCTGTTCTCAAGACCCATAGTGCCTTCATTTTCTGCTCACTCAGGTTTCCAAGGACTCTCGGGGCACACAGGTGGGATAGGTACTGCTGCCAGAGTGTATGAGGCAATGGGGGGGGGGGTGCTTGCTTATTGTGAAAATGAGGGGAGGAGTTGATCACATGGGTTGCCAGTGGGAGGGGTGGGCAAAAAGGACTAGGGCTAGTTGGTCTATGCAGGAGTCATACTATTGGTCTATGTAGTGTTCCTCCTAATTGTCTAAGTTGTGTCTGTGTGGGAGCCCTTCTCCACCTTTCCTCATGTGGGGTTGTGCCCTAGATTTGAAGTTGGGACCCTTTGCATGTAAAATGTAAACCCCCCATCTTGGAAATTGCATCTGTTTTCTACATATGTAAGTGTCTCATCCCACCCCACTCCTGGATGGAACTGCTACCATGCAACTGTACCTTAAATCTCATGTGGGAGCACTTGGAAGCACTCAAAGTTATCTCAAGCGTTGCTCTTGCCTGAGGAAAAACAGGGGGACAGATCTGCAAACACTGTTCTTTCTTGCACAGCCACTTTTAATTTCAAACAATTTATATAAGAACCCTAAGCAAGTCCTGTTGGGGGGATTGGGGTGGAATGGAGCTCATACAAAAGAATTACTTGAAGGATGACACCTATGCTACAAGTTGCCCAGGACCTTCAGGGGACCCCAATTTGGGATGTATGGGCTTGTCTTTTTAATCGGTTATGCCAATTTTCTCCCTCACAACTGCCGAAATAGTTGGCAATCCCATGGCATTGCTGTGTGGTGGCAACTGTGAAGTCCTAGCTGACCACATTTTTTTACAATGGGTATAAACAGATGCTGCCAGATTTTCTGCCTTCAGACACAACACAGCATAATTGCCTAAAGTGAAAGAGTGATAACAATTGATTATACATCCAAGGCCAGGCAACTGAAATTCTAGCTGCACTGTTGAAAAGGTTTCCTTAAAAACTGGCCATGTAAAACATTCAGCCCTTATGTCCATACTTGTATACTTAAATGTACATATATTGTCAAACAAACATGGAATCAGAATTTACCAAACTTTGCAAAGTTCTCCATATTTGACACAAAAAGGACCTAAGATTTAAAAAAATTGTGTTTGGGAGAAACTGAAACACATTCTTCCGTCAAGGCAGAAGGCTTTGAATTCTTGGCTCATAAAAGCTAGGGTTTGAATCCCTGTGTATTCTACCATGTTAGTGCTGAAGGGTCGCTACCTCCTTTTTTCTCGCAGGCACCTCATCTTTAACAGCTACATGACAGCCAGGTACAACATGGCCCTCTCCATGCTGGGAATAGCTGTACCTGCTGCATTTCGCTGGTGCAGATGAGTGAGAATTTAATTTCAGTTCATTTTTTATCAGAATTTACCAACATCCACAAAGTTCTTGACATTTGGGAGAGAAAGAACTTGAGATTTAAACAATTCGAATTCGGGAGAAAGTGAAACTGACAGATTCACTGATCTCTGACAGAGGGAGGGTCCACACATCACGCTAAGCCACCCTGAGAATAAGCCACCATGGCTTGGTTGTTTGTTTGCTAACCCAACAAATGATTGGGCTTGCTGTAACTTGTTTCCTCTCTCATTCCCCTTCAGGCCTCCCACCATCTCCAGCATCTGTCCCAGGTGCCTTTGCAGCACAACTCATTTCCTCAGTACCTACCTTATTTTTTTCTGCGCTGGCTGGCTGGCTGGCTCTGAAGCCATTCCTGACAATCAACGGTGAAGTCACCCTGCTGGGTTTGGACAACACAACAAGCCACCATGGGTATCAAAAACCCAAAAACAAGCCATGGGTTCTCAGGGTGGCTTGTTCATGAAAAATAAGCCACCCTACAGCAATCGTGCCGGAGTTGCACAACATGACAACCCACCATGGGTGATCAGCTGTGGCAGGGTGTTGTGTTGTGTGAATCAGGTCAATGAGTTTTAGATTCATATCAGAAAATGCAGGGTAGAGAGACATACCAATGGCCTTGCAACTGAGCTCTGATGGCCCAGTTCCAGATCCTCGGAAGTATATAACAGTTCTAATCAAGTACTCTGTATCCCATTGCCCATTCTCCAGTTCCTGGCAGTTCAAGGGCCTTTCCAGACATAGCAGTCCTTTTGGAAGTGCCCCACAACTGAGTGAAATGACCTTGCTCCAGCTAGCCTTCCTACTGTGGGGCAATTGCTCTTTATTGGTTCTCTCAACCCTTTAGCCAGAGTTGCTGCTGGTGAATACCAATTCCTGCCTCCAGCTGGCACAGCTATTTCACATCCTTTAATGGGAGGAAAGTGGTTCCATAGGAGTCACAGGAGCTTCTAGGATGGTCCCTGTAACATCAGCAGGTACATCACATAGCTCCTTTTTACCTATCCATTCTACCCACCTGAGCCATTTTGAAAGCCCTACCATGTTAAAATGCTTTCCCCCTTCCCCTCTCCTTCAAAAATAATTATTTAGAGGCTCTGTAATCACTCTCTCAGCATGACCATTGGCCATGCTGGCTGGGGATGATGGGCATTGTGGTCCAACACATCTGGAGAGAACCACCAGGTTGGGGAAGGCTGACCTAAGCATTAGGATTGATGCTTTCAAGATCCTACTTACTAGCTGTTCCTGTTCCTTTTTCTTCTTCCATGAACTCGTCCAGTCTTTTTGAGGAAATTCTGTGACCCTGTTGGCAGTCACCAAAGCCACTTCACACATGATGTTTACGAGAATAACCATGCCACACTGTTGCAGCAAACACAAGAAAGAGTCCTGGGGTATCTTATGGAAGGACCAACTTGATCCTTGCTTGGTAGAGAGGCCAAGATTCATGGATGGAGTGAATAGTTCCACCTGCTTTGCCAAGCTGCCACTACCCTGGCACCTGATAAAGCTCCTTGGAAGGCAGGGATGGGTGGCAAAGGAAGGGGCTTAGCTGGGGTTTGCAGGAGCTGACTCCTGCAAGTCCCAGCCAAATCAGGCTGCTCCTTCCACATTGCTCACATCACAATCAGGGCTCGAGCAGCATGGGAAGGGACTCAGCTGGGGCTTGCAGGAGCCGGCTCTGGCAAGACCAGGCTGAGTGGTGTGTGGAATCCCCAGTTTATCCCCAATCTTTGATCAGAGATAATAAAGGGATTCCCCCTTTGCACTGCTAAGCCTCTGATGGAGAGTAAGCAGGATAAAGGTGAATCCCTTTGCTATCTCCAATTGGAGATAACATGGGGATTCCTCTCCCTCAGGGGGGCAGGGCTTGGGAAGAGAAGGGAAAGGGGCTTGGGGAGGGTCCTCAGCCCTCTGTGAGCTGGATTGGGCCACAGTGCAGGCTGGAGTAGGCTTGCACAGTGGAGGTTGTCCTCCCCTATTGAATACAGCAGGGCATACTGCCAGGTAAAAACGCATAAGCTTGCACTATGATTTAATTGGCTAAAGGAGGAGGGAAATTTGGAGGAAATAAGATTTGACATCATATTGGGAGCCAATGGGACACAGAAATATGCAAGATCAACTTGAGATGTCAGAAAAAGCCAAGGAGGAAAAGACTATAAAAATGATAAATAATAATAAATAATAAATTTGTGATAAGAAGAGGGGGGAAAATCAATACTAGACAAGTGATGGGTAGAAGGTAGAGAGAACAGAGAGACAAAGGCTGTAACTATGAAAGCATTTGTATGCCCATAAATCCTACTGTAGTCAATGGGGCTGACAAGTTCACAAGTGTCTTCAGGAGTGCCACCAAAATCCCTCAGGTAGCATGAGCCGAGTGCCTCCAGAAAGCCGTAAGAATAACGAGGAAAGTTCTGCAATGGATTACAACAAGAAGAGGAAGCCAGAGTTGAGTAAAACTGGTGGGCTATGGAAAAGCTGAGGGTGGCATTTGCTATGGACCTTGCAATTTGACTGGGCCAACTGGGAAGAAGTCTCTTCACAGGCAGAGTGAATATGGAAATTGCTAGTAGTAAAGAATGTGTGACAGTGTTTAAGCCGAATTCTGTGTCATAAACAGGATTTTGATAACAGACAAAAAGGGCTCATGGAAGAGCCAAGCTTTCTTGAGGATTCAACTATATTTCCTTATATTAGACAACAACCCATGGGATTATGTCGTTGCTAAGTGGTCACCAAAAAGCAACTACACTAAAATTGTCTCCTGTCTCCTTTCATCAAAGAAGCTCAGTTAAAAAAATTCAAATTAGTTACAACCATGGGTTTGGCATACATGTTAGTATTTGTGAAGCAAAACTTAGATGCTGTTAGACAAAGTCCTGGCAGAATTCTGGCCACACAGACTTTTTCAGTGGGGGAGATGGGACAACACAGCCCTAAAATCTCCAGATGAAACCCTGACTTCTAGCATTGTGTGGGGATTACTTCTTCCATCTTACTTACCTAATCCCCACTTTGACTTTTATCATTTTCTTCAGCTCAACCATCATTTGTTTCATCTGATTCCCTCCTGTCATAATTACTTCAACCTTTAAAAAAAAATTCTTCAAGTGTCCCCCTTCACCCCTGGTTCTATCTTTAATCTCCACTTCAGACTTGCCCTTCTAAATCTATCCTAGACCTCTGCTGATGCAATTTAACCAGTAACAAAATGGTAACATCTACACTAAAAGTCTGGGAAACTTTGAGAAATTCCCACAATGGGGTGAAAGCAGACTTACTAGCTTGAGGTGGTGTGGAAATTATCAAAAGAACCAAAAGTATACCTGCTGAAGGTGACTTGACTCCAAGCACAGTTGTATTTAAATGGATTTCAGTTTCAGCATAGAAGTCTTCAGCAGTTTTGATGTGTGATTAAATTTTCTGGGAAACTGCTGTCTCCCTTTGAAGGCTGATGAAAGCCCCATCAATCACGTGCTCATGTGGAACTGTAGAATAGCATTGAGTATGACCAGTGTTCTCTCTGGCGTCTCCGGAATGTTCTGTTTGCATCCTCCCATCTTTCTCAGTACCATATACTCTTGATAGGAGAAGCTTATCCCATTCGCTCTCTCTCTCTCTCTCTCTCTCTCTCTCTCTCTCTCTCTCATATCGTCTTGCTCTTGACACCATCTCTGCGGAAGCATCCAGGCAGGCTGATGTTTTTCACCAGCTGCTGCTTATTTCATTTTCTTTGTTTATTACATTTCTGTACTGCCCAATAGCCAAAGTTCTCTGCGTGGTTCACAAAATAAAACTTAAAACCATAAAATACAATAACATAGTGAAATATAACATAGTGATATAAATGTTCAAAACAGAATAAAACCATAGTAAAAGCCAAGGTAAAAGCTGGCAGTAGTGCAAAGGACTAAATATGCACTAAAGCATTTTTTTTTAGAACTTAAGTATGAAAAAGCCTGAGAAAATAAAAAGGTCTTCACATGGCACTGAAAAGACTACAACATGAGTGTCAGATGAGCCTCTATGGGGAAGGCATTCTAAACCTGGAGTGCCACCACTGAAAAGGCCCTCTCCTTAGTAGCCACCCACCTCACCTCATTTGGTGGGAGCACCTGGAGAAGGGCTTCTAAAGTTGATCTTAGGGTCTGGGCAGATATATATGGGAAGGGAAGATCTTTCAGGTAACCTGGCTCCCAGCTATTTCAAGCTTTGTAGGTTGTTGATTGTGCCTGTGCTGCAACAGTTCAGTATCCCACTATTACCTCCTTCTTTTTCTTTTGGGTAAGCCATGTTTTCTTTAAACAGCAACAAAGGGCAACTTAAAGCCAGACATCAAATGAATGCCTTTCTGGGTTGGTTCTAAAATTTACTCCTGTTTTCCCCTTCCACTCCTTTCTCTGCCTCTTTACTTCCTCCTTCCTCTTCCTGTGCTGTTAAAGGTCAATGAAAAGTAGAGGTTCCTACAGTATGGAGCCTACTTTGTTGGAAAGCTACCAAACATGCTCCTTGTTAGGGTTTCCAAGAACATATGATCAAAAGGCGGAGCATTCTAAGCATGCATGGAATACTTGCGCGTAACAGCTTCTAAGGTACCATTGAGATGGGAGATGTCTGAGCATGATTAATGATTGTGCAGCAGCACTGCTTGACAAAGGAAAGGGCTTCTGAGCATGGGCAGAATGGTCCCACAACACTACTGGACATGATTGCACTTGAGGAGAAACACTGCCATGAAAAGTCAGGGACAGTTTACCCAGTTGTGGATACAATGCCACATTTGCAATATGTGTAAAGAAGGGCCTGCATAGTAGTGCTGGTGTACATCGCATTGTTGATGAAGGGGGGGAAAGAGAATGGCTGAAGGAG